>NC_084916.1:4761583-6175508 GCF_949316345.1 Pungitius pungitius | reverse complement strand
CTGCAGAAAAGCGTCGGGGGTTACAAACGCAGAGATCTTAGAAGCCCGCTCGGTGAGGGGCACCTGCCAATAACCTTTCAATAGGTCCAATTTGGTGATGTAGTTTGCACTCCCAAGACTATCCACACAATCGTCCACACGTGGTAAGGGAAAAGCATCAGCCACGGTGACTGAATTGACCTTTCGGAAATCGGTACAAAAACGAAGGGACCCATCAGCCTTTGGCACCAGAATGCACAGCGAGCTCCAGGGGCTACTGCTCGGAACAGCGAACCCATTCTCTAGTAAATATTGCACCTCAGCTTTCATTGCCTCTCTCTTAGTTAATGGACAGCGGTAAGCATGTTGCTTGAAAGGTCCTGCACGGCCAACTTCGATGTCATGCTGGATGACATTATTTTCGGGAGGTACGTCATTGAACAGATTTGGAAACTCTTTATCAGGTTCATTACGTACCGTTGCTGTTCGCGAGATAAATAGGCCAGTTGAGAAGGGAGTGAAGTTAAGACTTCCGAATCTTTGAAACACCCCCCGTTTAAAACTTCCATAGAGACATGCAACCCATCATCCTCAGTGTTGGCAGGTAAAGCATAAGTTACCAATAAGACCTGCTCGGTGGGTACCTTAGCTACCGGATCGTCAGGGGTGGTCGCTTTCGGTTCAACACGACATAAATAGGGTTTCAACATATTTATGTGACATACACGTGTTTTTCGCCTCCGTTCTGGAGTGTACAAGATATAGTTAGTTTCATTCAACTTACCCTTGATCACGTACGGACCCGAAAAACGGGCCGAGAGAGTGGTCCCATGAATGGGGAACAACACGAGAACTTTATCTCCAGGCAGGAAACGACGCACCACCGCTTTTGTATCAAAGCGTTTCTTCATCTTCTTTTGCGACAATGAAAGCGCTTCCTTCGCCGTATTACAAGCGTCTCGCAAACGTTCCCGAGTACGTGAGACCAACTCGAGAACGTTGGTTTTCGTGGACAAACCTCTATTGAGAAACTCTTCCTTTAGCATTTTTAAAGGACCCTGGACATCATGCCCGAACACGAGCTCAGCCGGACTGAACCCGAGAGAGTCCTGTCTTGCCTCACGCACTGCAAATAAAACTAACGGGACCCCATCATCCCATTCCTTTCCAGTCTCGGTGCAATACTTGCGAAGTGCGGATTTTAACGTCTGATGCCACCGTTCTAAAGCTCCTTGCGACTCAGGGTGGTAGGCACTTGCGACGACATGAGCCACTCCAAGAGCCTTTAAGGACGTACGGAAAACGCGAGACATAAAGTTTGAACCCTGATCGGTTTGGACCGTTTTCGGCAACCCAAAAGGTGGTAAAGAATTTTGTTAGTGCCTTAGTTACCGTCTTGGCCGTGATGTTACGTAACGGGATGGCTTCCGGAAAGCGTGTCGCGACGCACATGATTGTTAACAAGTATTGGCACCCGGACTTAGCACGAGGGAGTGGACCGACACAATCAACTAGCACGCGCTCGAATGGTTCGCCGACGGCAGGAATAGGACAGAGGGGAGCCGGCGGCACAACTTGATTAGGCTTCCCATTGACCTGACAGATGTGACAGGTTTTGCAGTATTGTGCGACATCAGTTTTTAAACCTGGCCAAAAGAAATGCTGGAGCACCCGGTTATAGGTCTTAGTGATACCGAGGTGTCCGGACCAAGGATGGTCATGGGCCAGTTCTAAGACCTGTGATCGAAACTTTGAGGGCACCACAATTTGATGCACCACATTCCAATCGTCTTACTGCCCAGGATTTAGCGATCGACTCCAGTGACGCATTAGCACCTTATTGTGCCAGTAAAACTGGTGATTACGCAGCGATATTTTCCCCTTTTCAGCACTCGCCCGACATGGAGTTAAAGATAAATCTTTTCGCTGCGCTTCAGAGTTTCGCGCGAAAAACAAGCAAATTAGTAATGAGATCAAAGCTCCTAGCTGACCCTGGAGTTGTTTTGGACGGCTCTGGAGGATCAGCCAGCACGTCAGTTCCCAGAATCTTGGGAAACACAGAATCGCAGAGTATATTACTTTCCTGAAGGTCATGTTTTGCTTGGGCTCGTGTCACCACGGCGCTAAACACCCCTAGCAGGTTTCTAGCAAGCACATCCGCCTGAGTGTCGTTGTGCGGGACGTCGACCACTTGCACCACCGGCATGACTCTACCCCCAGCTATATCGTTACCCATGATAAAGTCAACGCCTCTCACAGGTAGCGAGGGACGCACTGCCACCTCAAAACATCCAGACGCCAACTCAGACGAAACGTGCACCGGATGCAACGGGACAGTCACAAAACCCATTTCAATACCCTGCACCACCGTGCTGGTATTACACGCGGAATCAACACCAAAATCCAGAACATCTGCTAATATGAAGGACTGAGACCCCCCTGTATCCCGGAGAATTCTTACCGGTTTTCGATCCTCGCCCCTCTCACCTACTGAAACAAAACCGCTGAATATGAATGGCTTGAAACCGCTGTCTGGGGTCGTTGGGGACACTGCAACCACCGGAGACAAAGTTTTCACCAACACCGAGCCTCGCGGTTGAAAAGATGAAGAAACTTGTCGTTCTTGTTTACGTTTCAACGTACGACACTTAGCCATACTATGACCCATTTTGTGACAGTAACTGCATTCTCGATTAGATTTCGGACTGGGAGGACTCCATTTACTTCTCGAGTCAGAAAGATTTTCGTTCTCCTTCACGGCGGAACCCCCAGAATCAGACGGACGCTTATAAAACACCGTTTTGTGCATTAAAGCATACTCTTCAGCTAACACCGCAGCCTGCTGAACAGTGCTGACTTTTTGTTCGTTCAGATACAATGCAGTACGTTCAGGAACACAGTTCTTAAATTCTTCGATCAGCAACAGCTCTCGCAAAGAGTTTTAGTCAGTTACCTTGCACGCCTTGGTCCAGCGATCGAATAAGATGCCTTTTTCCCGAGCGAATTCAACATACGTTTGCGACGTGCCCCTTTTCGAGGTACGGAACCGTTGTCGGTAATGCTCAGGAACAAGTTCGTATGCCCGTAAAATTGCAGCTTTCACGGCATCATACTGTACGCTTTCCTCTAACGAGAGAGATGCACATACCTCCTGCGCCTTACCTGAGAGTTTACATTGCAACATTAGTGCCCAAACCGCGTTTGGCCACCTTAATGCTAACGCCACTCGTTCAAAAGCTTGAAAATACGCTTCCACTTCCTTTTCCCGGAAGGGTGGAACGATCGAGATGTTTTTAGCCACGTCAAAATGTGTTGAAAACGGCGCTACCGAATCACCACCAGTACCAACTGGTTCGTCAACGCCTCCCGACGGTGATGGACCAGGCGACGTAACGGGATCACCTTCGACCAGAGATGTTTTGACAGTAGATTTCTTTGGTACCTCGGGCGCAGCCTGTAACTCCAACTCCTGCAGTCGTACTTTGGTATCAGCATCAATTCGATACATTTCGATCTGACGCTTCAAGTCATCTTGCCTTGCCTGAGCTCGGTCCTGGGTCTGCAGCCGTGCTAAACGTAATTTTAGACGTGCATCTGAGCGACTCCCTGTTGATTCTGTGGAAAGAGAAAGAGGCTCAAATTTAGGCATCGAGTAGGCCAAACCTTCCTCCGCACCAACCCCCACCAAGGGAGTTACTGGACCACCACGCGATACGCGTAAAGGCGAAGTTCCCGCAGCAGCTGGTGCCTCGAACTCGGCCGTTACAGTGGGACTAGACTCCATGGCCGAAAAAACACCTTTATTAACCAAGCCAGCCACTAAACAATATTTTAACTCTGCTTTTCTTAGTGTTCTAGAGAAAGGAATCCCATAATGTTGAGCAATAAGAGACAAATCACTTTTTCGACATGTCCCTAAAACTTCAACATTTGGTTGCTCTATAAATCAGCTTAACTCAAACGTTGCCATTTTTAAACAACAATATGCAGAAATAATCAGGATAATCCAACATTCTCTGGGCCTACTTACCTAACCCATAAAGCTAACTTTTCCTCTCTAGTTTTCAGAGGGTACCGATTAAGAGATCGCTCTCTCCCCCGGAGTACCTCCAAAAATATCATAAAATAAACTAAACTAACTAACTAACTAAAATAAGAAAGGCAAAATAATAAACAGTAAACCGTTGTCAGGACTGGCGCTAAGCACAGCCCCGCTGGCTTACTCTGTCTAACCAGAGAACAGGGATCACCCGAATTAAATTAGATCACTCGAATTCCTTAGTTACTATCCTGACACAGGATCCCGGACGAGCCCCCATTTATGTTACGATGCCCTCGATAAGGTGAAGGCTCGTTCAGCCAAGGGGTCAGCAACATAAAGAAAACGCGATAGGCAGGAAGCGATGCAAAGTTCTTTTATGGTTTTCCAACCTCCAGCCTCTCCGTTTTACACATTAACACAACATAAATAATAGCTTGAACACAAAACACTGGTCTCCTGGTGTTGCGGCCGGGGCCTGGCGCTCTCGCAGGTCTCCTCCTTCCCCCGGCGCTCAGTCGCTCTCCCCTCTATATGCTCAGCCTGAGCCATCACCGCAACCGCTCTCAGGTGCGCAGGGGCAGAGCCTGCACTCAGAAAGGCCAAACCAATTAGTAATCACAAAAGTAGCAAACTCAGAAGGCTATGGCCATAACATATGCATCCACTATATATGATGTGTGCAACAGTTAGCAGATCATCTATTCAGGGACGTTGACCCTAACGGGGTTTCTTCTTCAGGTCCATCGAGGTCGTTTCTCACAATATCAATCTCCTCCATTCTCCTCCAGCCCTACCAATTGGATCCTTTCATGTAACAAAACCATCTTTTATGGCAGGGACATTTTAGCATCTACTGCAGTGGTGATGCATCAAAGACATAAGTGTCTGATACAGGGATCTAGCAGCATCCACAAAGGGTGAAGGGTACTATGCTATACTATAGTAAAAAACAGTGACATGATCAAACCCTTTTCATTGTCCAAAATGTTGACTTAACCAATTATTAATGGGATTGTCTATGCCATGTCTATGAGTGTTCAGCTAATTTAAAGGACATGGCTCTTAGTCTATTTAATGCTCTAGTAAAGGATCCATCTGGGGCAGAGTTATTTACAAGGAGAGTGTCAACGTATTTGACTGTAAAAACGCCTTTATCCCATGTGATGTACGTACAACAGTCTCGTGTTCCATTATTAACTGGTCTGTTTTAGTTAATGCTTTTCCAATGGCAGCTATGTTCCTTACACAAGTGGTGTGCCGTATTTCCATATTATCTAATTTGCCACTATATTACATCAAATCTTTAATTCTTTAATCTGTGTTACACACCCCCTCTTGAAACAGAACAGCATCCACAAACCTGTTCTTTTCATAAACATCCAGGTAAAACAGTTTGTCAGTTAGGACACAGAAAAAACATTTGCCAGGTTAATGCAGGTGAAACATCTCTTATCAGAGCCTATTGCATTAAACATAGTGTTAAACATAGAATTTGGGGCGTCATAGTGTGTTGACACCACAAATTAAAACTCAAATCGTGCACCGTATGATAGTCGGGCTTTCTGGTTCTGGGGACCCGATTAATCAAGATATTCGAGGGGAACCTCGTCTTTTCCAAAACGCCTGCATTCCTTCAATTTATTTCTATCCCTACTGCTTATTATCCAATTTGTCCAAAATGTGTCAATAAATCTACCATGAGTTGTGTTTCCATTGTCAGTGTGTGGTTTCACATGTGTTTCTCTGGTATGAGTTTACTTCAAATGTGTGTGCAATAGTTTAACATTTGTAGTGGGCTCCCAGTCCGTGGCATCAACCCCTGTCTTTAACGATTGACCCCATGTTCTCAGCTTCTCCTCTGCTTTGGATGATCAAGGTGAAGTGAGGAGCCGACGTCTCTCGTAGCGCATCTGCTACGCCTTGTTTCCCCACATAGATCTCACAGACGTTGGATGTCCATTCAAACTCCAGCCGCAATCCACAGGATATCATAGTCCTCCTCAGGAGACAACAAACAGTTAATTGTGCAATGTTCAGTCCGGTGTAACACCTTGAACCACGAGCCCCAACAGTGAACAGTCTCATGTAGATCAGGTTGGTCTTCCTCTCTCTCCCACCAGACGTCTGCCTCTGTCTGTGTCTGCTGGACTTCAGCTTGCAGCAGCTGGCTGTCAGAGTGGGGCGTGGATAGAAAGCAGCCACTCCTCTGATTGGCCCGAAAATCCGGCACAGCATCCCTTGATGGTGGCAGATGGCATGTTCACTGTGGAATGGCACCAGAGTCAAGTATACATCTGTAATGGCTTCCATTGATCGTCAGAGTAACCATGGGTTCTGGAACAGGTTACCATCAGCCATCGGATCTGGGCACCACTATGGCATTTATTATAGTGTGTATGGTGCTTGTGGTGGATGGACATCATGAGGGTATCGAGCTGTGTTGGACTAAGGCCTCTGGCCTTTAGGTGAT
This sequence comes from Pungitius pungitius, assembly GCF_949316345.1. NCBI lineage: Eukaryota > Metazoa > Chordata > Actinopteri > Perciformes > Gasterosteidae > Pungitius > Pungitius pungitius. Next base: position 6,169,017 of record NC_084916.1, on the reverse strand, counting down.
TAGGAGCATGCCCTGGAACAATTTCAATGTCTAAACTGTCCCTCATTCATCTTACCTCGGCCTCGGTTGCCCCTCCCCACTGTCTTCTTGGTTGGCTGTAGCACCGTACAGTGGGGCCCCCGTGATGTGTTGTAGTCCTGCTTGATGCGAGGCATAAAGTTGGGGACATTGAGCCTGTGGAGGAGGGTATGCATCTGGTTGCTGGTAGACGGCGCATTAGGAAAAGAGAGGGGGATCTGGATAAAGGCTGAATGGGTGCTCACGCTCACCCAGTTCACCTTCTTGGGATATTAAAGTCTGATCCTTGGCCAGAGCTTCGCAACCCAATTATCTTACAATTAGCTCATTTTCTTAATTTTAATTTAATTGTACCATTTATTCATTAGTCCGGCTAACTGTGGCTGATAAGAAACAATGTTGTACATTCATCACAAAGATAGATTTGTTCTTACTCTCCGGTATCTAAAGCCTTGGTATAATTTCTCTCTTTACTTGTTAAAACATCTACTGTTTTGTTGAACACAATTCATCCAATCTGGAAGGGTTAGGGTTAAAGATCTTTAGTTTTAATATTCAAATCGTATCATAACGTATTGGTGTAATTTAATTTAATTCTGGTCATTTAAACTTGAGGATTGCGTTTGGCACAATCAATCCATGCCCAATTTTTCTCTCTTTTTTAGTAATTAGTACAGCTAAACTGTGTACACGCATCTCCATTACTCCTGCTGAGGGATGTATTAATTTAAACATGGTTCAAAAATATCCCCATATGAAGTTAAATCTAATATCCAAATCACCTCAAGACCTCTTAGGCAATATTTCAAATTTTGTGTTTATCCCCAAAACGAATTTCCCTTCTTGCTCTACTACGTTTGTTTAAATGTTTATATTTACTTGTTCTAATCATGCTCCTTATACGTTAAATCCTCAATTTAAGTGTTGCACTTAAAAAGAAAGTAGGTCAGGGCATTCGTGGTTTCCTGTTGAAACACAATCAGCACCTGTTGTGTGTTAACCATCTAAAAGTTGCAATATATTTGATCGATCTGTTTATAAAATCCCCTCTACAATCCAATTGTTTGTGTAACTTTGTAACTTTGGACATTACAGTAGTGATGAGCCAATTCATCTAAACTAAGAAGGAAAAAATATCCTCTTTATGTCCTAATATTTAAGAAAACTACATAAACTTAATCACATTACTGAAGAATATTTATATTTAAGATTCATTTCATTCAACAGTATGTGTGTGTAGTTCAAGAATTTGCTTATGTTACTCCAAGTGAGCAGGCATCTCTTTGTCCAGCCTTAATGGTCCTACCATTGCTCCCACACATCTTCTCACTGCTGTGACGTTGTTACTCCCATAAAACCCTTCAACAGAGATCTATTACGAGTCTTCTAGCTGTTGTTGCTTTAAAGAACACCTGTGCATATCCTCCTTTCTTCCTGCATTGCATGTCTATGACTCTACTGATTTCACTTCCCACATTTACTTCAGTTCTTTCATTGCTGTAAAACTCTTCAACCTCCTCTAACCTTCTTTACACATCACTTTACCCTCTGTCATACTCTCAAACACCTGTGTGTTTCTCTCATAACCTTTCAACTTCAATCTCTTCTTTACTTACTTACTTCCCTATTTTCCTTCCATCTAAATAAACCATCCAATGGCCCCCATCATTACAGTCAACTTGCTCTAACTTTGTAAACTACTATCACTAGTGGATGGACATCTGCAGTTATATCAATCACTAAACCCCACAGTTTTAAACGATGTATCAGAAGGTTAATCCCAAATCACCAGTGAAATAAACAATAGGACTAAATTCAGTTTGCAGTCGACCCATCTGGTCAGGACTCCCCATCCTACACCAGCCATGTCTCCACATTTACTGTTTTTCGGTCAAAAGTAAAACGGAGGCATATCTGTTACTTGTAAACACAACTTAGCTCGTGTCCAGGTTGGGATCCAATATATTCATTAATTCAACACTGATAGAGTACAGATCTCTCATGTTTAGCACAGTCAAATGCAGTGTGTAATACTTGTTACTTGTTGAACCATTACAAGACGACAGTCTGTAACAAAGTTTCCATATTTCATGTCCTGCTACTATCAATATTCCTGGATCAGACATTTGCTTCCATCATCAAGATACTGTATCGAGTGTATCGTGCACTATACACTCAATATCAGCACTCAACAATTTACAGCCCATCTCTGAGTAGGAGAAGACTAAAACTACAAACATTAATACTCAACAGCTGACACTATATACACCAAATTTCTCATCACTTCTTAGGTCTCTAATCATTACATTGATGCAGGTTCTGATCTGGCTGAGTTTCCCTGATAACATCACCCTGTTTCATGCTCGTTCTGTCCGCACCGGGTGATTGATTGCTGCTTTCCTCAGGCTATGACTTCTAAGTTGTGCTCGAGTTAGGACCTCTTTCTGACCATCCCGTCACCTTGTGGTGTGTTTAGATCACTCCAATTGACAGGCTCCGGCTGGGGTCTGTCTTTCTGTCATTCAATACCAAACTTATTTCTCCCAGAAATGTTCTACCACATTTCCACATTTAGTTACAGTTCTTAATAACGTGTTGTTGACCTCATATAGTTAAATCAAAATAGGGATAATAGCTCGAAATCCTAGAAACTCGTTCACATAGAAGTCATTCATGCTTCATTATAACAACTTTTATTCACTCTGAAAAAACAGGATAACCAAACAATTTTGATATCTCCAATTGTTGTTTTGTTTGTAAACCTGTTGTTGGATCTACAATCCCTAACTGCACCGACAGCTTTTTTGTGTGTGCGTGTCTCACCCATGAGGGGTGTTAACATATTAATTTATTTTGATTCGTCAAACTAACTGATTTGTGTGAACCCCAAACGACACAAAATCATTAAACCATTAAAATCAGTTTTTATTTTATATCTTTTTCTTTTGCTACGTCTACTTAATTCACTTCTCGCACTGAACTTTTCTAACTGTCTGTGTAACTGTGTCGGCATAAAATAAAGTTGTGTCAATAATCACACAACTTTATAAGAATGTATTTTCTTTCCACATTATCTCCCTTTAGCTGCTAGCACTGCATGTGCTTGTGTGTGTGCTACTCTTGTCTCATCATGATAAGGGGCTCCGCAGCTGCAGCCTTGTTGGTTGAGAGTCTGTCTCCCCTCCAAAAATTCCTCTTTCCTGCATCTCTACGTCCCACATATTTTCTGTTACATGTTTCCTTTTTTAATTCATTTTTTTTTTCTTTTCATAAATCTTTTATAGATCTTAAATAGACCCAGAGTGCCTACTTTGCATCCATCCCATATCGTTATGGTTTCCTCTGTTTTCTTCACCGTTTCACAGGTTATTTTATTTGTTCACACGTGGCTTTAGAACACAAGAGAAAGGACGCAATGCCCAATACTGTGAACCCAATCAAGAAGCTTCTACTGTATTAGAGGAATACAGCACTCCTTTGTTGAGGCTTATAACGCCTTGTTCACCAGTTCACTTATATTGTTTTATTTCTCTCATGTTTGTATCACCACTATTGACTATGATTTTCCCTTTTACCCTTTAATACATATCCCCACAGATGTGTAATCCATTCAAACACTTTTCACTGTCAGATTCTCAGTCCTTTTCAAGTCCTGATCCACAGCTTGCAGGTTCGGTAAAACACCAGGAGTTTACACCAACCACCCACACATTTCCCAGTATTAAAAATAACAAATCTTTCCCTGTGTCCCTATTTCTTCGTCAAATATTCTAACCTGCCAGTCCACAAATCACACTAATGGGGCTGCAGGACCAGAGGTACCCAAACTTCAACTTGGATTTTCTACTGACTAATGATTAACATAAATTTAAACCCAGCTCTAAACTAAACTGCCAGTCCACGACATACATACGTGGTACTGCAATCACCAGAGGTATCGTTTCAACATGGATTTCTACCGACTGAGAGTCGACCTCAGGTAACTCAAGTGAGCCCCGTCATTCCTTTTTAAACTCTATATATTTACCTAAGTTCCCTACCCTGGGTCCCTACACTTTCACTAAACCGCCAATCCTCCTGCATGCATACGTAGTACTGCGGTTACCAGAGGTACACAGACCCATCTGGATACCGAAAGACTGAGGGTCGACCTCCGATAGCTCAATTGAGCACCATCGTTCCTTTTTAAACCCTTTATTTATTTAACTGAATTCCCTACCCTGGGTCACTACACTTTCTCTAAACCGCCAATCCTACTGCATGCAAACGTAGGGCTGCGATCACCAGAGGTACACAGACTCAATTCTGGATTTCTACTGAGTATATATTTAACTAAATTCCCTACCCTATGGACACTTATTCACTTTCCCTAATGTTGAATTCAATGTGATTATGTGGTTATACTTTACATGTGATCATCAGAAAATTTTGAAATTTAGTTTAAATTTAGTGGCCTTATAGGACAGAGACGTATTCTGCAGTTGACAACAATTATTTTAGATTTGTCCAATCGCAGACATTTTATTCCTTTAGAACAAAAGGGGTCGTCTGCTCACCCATTCTGTAGCGCGCTCGTTTGTTGTCAACGCTGAACCACGCCACCGGCCTTCTGCCTGGTCCGGAAAACAGACGCCCCCTCGATCTTCATCCAGGTCAGCCAATCACGTCGGGACGTCACCAAAATTGTTAGATAATTTAAAAAGAGAAGGAGCGAACGAACGCATCAGAGGCACGTGTTCAAAAATTGGAAGCCTGGATGGGGATGTCTGGAAGAATTCAGCCAAACAACTTCTCTCGTTCTGGTAGATTTATTCGTCAGATTACAGGTCAATTATAAGCGCTGCGTTTGCAAAGGCAGGAGCAATCCTGCCGGCCCGCAGGCCGGAAGAACACACCAACTAACATCAGCAAGAATGTTTTATAACATCATCATCATGTTTTATAACCCGAAAGACAAAGAAAATATTTATATTGGCCCTAAGCTGGCGTAGGGGAGGATCTTCCCCCCCCCACGCATCTAAAGATCCGGTCACATTCAATGTCCAGACCACCTTGCCTAACGTAAACAATGAAAAAAGTGTGGATGTTGGATCGTGTGGTGTGAACCCCCCCTTATCTTACACATCTGCTGGTTGACCCGCTGACCTTGCTTCCTTAGTCAGGACAGAAACCGTTCCCATATATGTAACCCAAGAAGCTTCTGTCTATACGTCTGTTTTCTAGTTCTCAACTCAATCAGTAAGGGCACCCCCATCTTGCCAGACTTTCTCGGCCTTGCTAGGTACATCCTGCTTGGTCTCTGACTTTGAAATCTTCAGCAAAACAGGGCAACAATTTTCTAACTCAGCACTAAGAAAAAAGCTTTTGATTATCAAATGGCCTTTTACCATGACCTACCACGGCCACCCTTCAACACAAAAAAACCCACTTTCTGCTGCCATGAGGAAGTCCTCTTAAAAACCCTAAGCCCCTCCCATCAGGCTAATGGACAACCTCTGGCACATGATTGCAGGCAATCACTATAGCTGCTTGTCGTGTTCTAAACTGTTTGGCGGTGTGTGTGTGTAAATGCAGCCAGTGACGGCCGCTCTGTCACAGACACGTAAGGAAATCATTGAGCACCGAAGACATTTTGTCCGTATTTGTATACGCTCAGTGACACAAACGAAACTACTATCTAACACACGTGAGATGCCGTTTACCCGAAATACAACTCCCATAAGCCACTGCTTCAAAAGTGGAACTACGTCACCGTATTCCGCAATCTTCATTCACAAAACTTCCCGAAGACTTCCCACAAGTCAAAACATAGTGTAAGCGTGAAAATAAACCGCACTCTACACACGAACACAATGATTTATTTTTATTTATTTTGTAGAATGGTTTACCGTTTATAATACGAGAAAACTCCAGCCCCTAGTTCAGAAAACACTAACTAAATCCTACCTGGTCTTCAGAGATGTACCGGGCTCGAGGCGACATTAAACGCTGAGCTCCGCGACCATCAGTACAACCGGAACCGTACCCCCTACAGAGAGCGAATCTCCACCCAGGATAACCTCCAAAAACAAGTAAGGCAAAATAACAAAACAAAACAACAAACATTGCTCCGTTGGAAGGACTGCTTTCACAATCCAGCTGGAAACACTCTAAACTAACCAGAGTTCTCAATTATAAAGGTAACCATTCACAAAAATACACACATAAACAGCCAATACTCACCAACGTTTCCAACCCCCATAGGATCCCAGACGAGCCCCCAATTTATGTTACGGCCAGCGCATTTCGACAGTAATATAAAGAAAACAAGCCCACTGAAATTACTTGCAAGAGTTTATTTAATCTTTAAGAATAACGGTAACTAAACAAACGAAGTCTAGGTTCAAAAGGGGAAAATCATAATCCAAATGGGGAGAGAAAAGGTTGGTATGCGTTAGATAAGGAAACAAAGGTAGGCCAGCAGTCACTCCCCTGGAGGAAGGTCTGTGGAGAGGGGAAAACCAAAGTTCCCAATCAGGGAACTCGAGCTGCGTAATACGCTGTGGGAACGCCCCTGCGTGACCGTGTCATGAAAGCACGTGTGAAAATTAACCAATGGCGAGCTGGTACGTCATAGGTGTGCGACGCCAGGACCAGGAAGCTACAAAGGGCCCCGAAGGGCAGGACCATTCATCTCTGTGCCTTCATCTAGTGCGTGTGAAGTTTTCCACTTAGATAGAAATGGCTGAGCGGTTTGTCCAATGTGTTCCCCCTTGCACCCAATAAGGTAAGTATTACGGCTTATATTATATATTATATTGTGGCAATCTCGCGTCTCCCGTCGAGCTCTCTTCACTGACGACGGCTCGACGAGGCGTGCTCCCCGCGGCTCCACTTCGGCTCGTGCCGAGGCGGAGCCCCGGTTGCTTTCCTGGGGATCACAAATGGATCTCACGGAGGATTCCGGGACGGCTGACGCCTTTTCCCGGCCTTTCACCATGGGATCCAGACGCTCGTTTCCGGAGGCGGAGGCACGCTCAGCGGCTTCCTCCACCCCGGACGAGACGCCGCTCTCACGTTTTTCCGGCTCCGAGGAGCTGGACGTGGTGAGCGTAGAGGCAGCGGAGGCTGACGCCGAGGCGACTCATTCCCCCGCTGCCGCAAAAGAATTGCTGGAGGTCCTCACCCGAGCCGCTGACAGATTACATATCAGCTGGCCGGCGAGTGAGCAGCAGCCATCTGTAGAGAAAGTCCCGGCAAACTGCAGGAGCGGTTCTTACCTTCCCGCAGAGTGCCTCCGCGCCGGTGTCTGCCGTTCTCCCAGATGTCCACACTGAGTTGTCGGCGTCCTGGAGTAGGCCGGTGTCTGCTCGCGTGTACAACCCGCGTACGGCATTGTAATCGTCTTTAGCTGAGGCTAAGCGACACGGCTACGGAAGTATGCCGGCCGCGGAGGGGGCCCTGGCCCTCGTGGCGGGGCAAGCGGCGTGCTGCCTGCATACGATGGCGCTTACCCAGGAATATCAGTGCGTGAGCTGTGGCACACGGCTGACCTCGCGTTAAGAGCCACGAAAGAGACGGCGAAGCCGGACTGGTCTGAGGACCGCCACCGCGGAGAGGACTTTGTCCAATAGGCCCTGACACCGTAAAGGTCCGGGAGTCGGTCCGTTGTCCCCGCCGCCGCTTCGGGGCACGACCGGGTCCAGCGAGCGTACACTGTTACAGGGCGCGGTGTCTGTAGACCCGGGACTTCCCCGAGGGGCCGGAGCCCCTGAGAAACTTTTTGGGCGAGCCCTCCCCAACGTATCTCAATGGGTCCTGCACACAATCAATGTCGGCTACGCCATCCAGTTTAGGTGGCGGCCGCCTCGATTTCGGGGCGTACTACCCACGGTTGTAGACCCCCAGCAGGCTCTGGTGTTGGAACAAGAAGTGCAGACCCTGCTGCGGAAGGGAGCCGTAGAACGAGTTCTCCCCCCAGACAGAGAGTCAGGCTATTAAAGCCGGTACTTCATCGTTCCAAAGAAGGATGGGGGTTTGCGTCCTATTCTGGATCTCCGCCGTTTGAACCGCGCTGTTGCGAAGTTGAGCTTCAAGATGCTCACTCTCAAACAGATCGCGGCACAAATCAGGTCCGAGGACTGGTTTGTCATGGTAGATCTCCAGGACGCTTACTTTCATATTTCCATCCTCCCTCAACACAGGAAGTTCCTGAGGTTCGCTTTTGGGGATAAAGCTTACCATTACAAGGTCCTTCCTTTTGGCCTAGCCCTCTCGCCCCGTACGTTCACAACATGCGTGGATGCAGCTCTGGCGCCATTGCGTCTCCAGGGCATCCGTATTTTGAACTACTTGGATGACTAGTTGATTTTAGCGCCCTCCGAGCGCCTGGCGGCCCAACACCGTGATGTTGTGCTCGCTCATATCAACCGTCTGGGGCTGAGACTCAACACCAGGAAAAGCGTGCTGTCCCCAGCACGTAGGACCACCTTCCTGGGCGTAATTTGGGATTCGACCACGATGCGGGCACACCTGTGTCCCGCTCGGGTAGTTTTGATCCTCTCTGCTGTTCAGCAGGCTAGGCTAGGCCAGCCACTCACTGTGAAACAGTTTCAGAGACTGTTAGGTCTCCTGGCAGCGGCATCCAATGTGATCCCCGCGGCCTGTTACACTTGAGACCGTTGCAGTGGTGGCTCAAGACCAAGGGATTCTCCCAAAGGGGGAACCAGCACCGCCTGATCAAAGTCACTCGGCGCTGCCTGAGGGCCTTGGTCATATGGAGGCATCCTGGGCTTCTAGCCCAAGGGCCCGTTTTAGGGGCGATCTGTCGCCGGGTCATCCTCACGACAGACGCTTCCCTCACGGGCTGGGGTGCGATCATGCAGACACCCTGTCGAGGCAGGGGCCGAGGGCCGGGGACTGGAGACTCCACCCAGAGGCGGTGGAGTTCCTTTGGGGTCACTTCGGCCACGCCGATGTGGACCTATTTGCCTCTGCAGAGACAACTCATTGTCCTCGGTGGTTCTCCCTCACGCACCCCGCCCCTCTCGGCTTGGATGCTGGCCGGGGCCAGCCGTGGATAGCTGGCATTCACTGACAGCCAATCAAATTGCAGCTTTATTTTCACAGAAGACCGTGGTTCAATTCCCGGACGGGGAGAAATCTTAATTTATTTTCATTCATTTGCTTTACAACAGAGTGTACACATGAACTGTTTTGTACTTTTTTGTTTGTTTGAAGAAAAATAAGCCTTGTTATCATTGGCCATTTGTGGATACCTGCCACTCACTGACAGCCAATAAATGTGCATCACTGTTGCCACTGTCTAAGGTGCTGAAACACCTTGTCCAAGGCGCTTTAAAGCTATTGTTATTGTGCTTGTTTCAGCACCTTGCACTGAATTGTTCTCCTGGACTCTGGGGCAAAGAGACACATGAATGATGAAGAGCTTTTTTACAAATAAATTAATGTTTACCTCACTTTGCTGTCTGCTGGTTATCACTATTTTAGTGGAAAGAGTTTGTCCTTTCGCCCTCTCTACACACACCTGGCTGTACTCAGGTGATGTCTCAATATAGTTAACGTACCCCTGACATAATCGTTTGCATCATCATGACAATCATTTTAGCTATTTATCAACATGTAAACAGTATTTCATTATGATCAGCATAATTTGATGGGTGGTACAATGATTAGAATTCACTCACAGGATGTAATGAAGCTAAAGTTCAAAACCAGTGTAATGGCTTCAAAACTCATTGATGACATGTAGACAGCGTGAATTAGATGTATTTATTAAACACAACAGGGACATTCCATGTTGACTACAGAGTATTGTAAGTCCTGTCTCCTTCAGCATGTCCTTCTTCTCTCTGTGTTTATAAAGCAGGAAGTGGAAAGCTGCTCCATCGCTTGTCTCCTTCCTGTCTACAAAGGTCCAGTTAGTGAGGACAGCAGGGGCAGAGACGGACAACGTGGCATCTATAAAAACAGAAGACAGAGTACGATAAGTCCTTCTGACCTACAGAATCATACACTTCTGTGGGTAAACATATAATTTAATGTAATAGGACGTGACCTACAAGTTAGTTACTTCTAGTTAATGCTGAATTGTTGGAAAAACTTAAATAATGTTTTGTCTTTGTTGTCTAAGTAATATTGACTTAGACAACAGAGAGACTAACGTGTCTCTCTCACAGAGACACGTTGTGTTCATGGTCTGCTGATAGTCAAGATGTTTGTGTCAGGGGGGGACGCGGTCGAGGGCAAGGAGGGAGGACTCAAATGCGGAGTTGAAAAATAAAAGACTTTAATTGTCAAAACTCAAAATCAAAATCGCTCCAACCAAAAAAGGGAGGAAGGAGGAGAAAACAAAACAGACAAAAACAGGGACCTGGACTTGAAGACTTGAAAACACGAAACAGACTTGACTTGACTTGACTTACTTGACACATGAACGCTGACATGTAATGACGCCACACCAGACAAGGGACTCACAGGGCTTAAATACACAAGGGAGGTGCAGGTGATTGAACACAGGTGGAAACGATCAGGCACGGCAGACAATCACAAGGGAAGACAGGACAAGGCAGGAAGTGAAGTTACCCAGGAACACCAGAGACATGAAAACTACAAAATAAGACAGAGCAGACCCAAACCGTGACAGAACCCCCCCCTCAAGGACCGAATTCCAGACGGTCCTAAAGGGGGGCAGAACCATGAAAATCAGACAAGGGGCGGGAGGGTGGGGACCCGACAGCTATGGTCCGGCGGCCTGCCAGGGCGGCGGCCGGGCGTGGGGTGCTCTGGGGGTCTGCCGGGTCGGCGGCCGGGCCTCAGGGTCTCGGGGGGTCTGCCGGGTCGGCGACCGGGCCTCAGGGTCTCTGGGGGTCTGCCGGGTCGGCGGCCGGGCCTCAGGGTCTCGGGGGGTCTGCCGGGTCGGCGACCGGGCCTCAGGGTCTCGGGGGGTCTGCCGGGTCGGCGGCCGGGCCTCAGGGTCTCGGGGGGCGCCGAGCTGTGCGGCTCCGGCGTCGTCGAGGCGTGGGGCGCCGAGCTGTGCGGCTCCGGCGTCGTCGAGGCGTGGGGCGCCGAGCTGTGCGGCTCCGGCGTCGTCGAGGCGTGGGGCGCCGAGCTCTGCGGCTCCGGCGTCGTCGTGGCGTGGGGCGCAGAGCTGTGCGGCTCCGGCGTCGTCGTGGCGTGGGGCGCAGAGCTGTGCGGCTCCGGCGTCGTCGTGGCGTGGGGCGCAGAGCTGTGCGGCTCCGGCGTCGTCGTGGCGTGGGGCGCCGAGCTGTGCGGCTCCGGCGTCGTCGTGGCGTGGGGCGCCGAGCTGTGCGGCTCCGGCGTCGTCATGGCCGGGGGCGCCGACCCAACCCCTGACCCCACCCCCCCTTCAAGGACCGACTTCCAGGCGGTCCCAAGAGGGTGGGAGGGAGGGGTCATGGTCGGGGGCCGTGGGGACGGGGCTGGAGGGGTCATGGTCGGGGGCCGTGGGGACGGGGCTGGAGGGGTCATGGTCGGGGGCCGTGGGGACGGGCCTGGAGGGGTCATGGTCGGGGGCCGTGGGGACGGGGCTGGAGGGGTCATGGTCGGGGGCCGTGGGGACGGGCCTGGAGGGGTCATGGTCGGGGGCCGTGGGGACGGGCCTGGAGGGGTCATGGTCGGGGGCCGTGGGGACGGGGCTGGAGACTGGAGTCTTGGGGCCGGAACGGGCGGAGACTGGAGTCTTGGGGCCGGAACGGGCGGAGACTGCAGTCTTGGGGCCGGAACGGGCGGAGACTGCAGTCTTGGGGCCGGAACGGGCGGAGACTGGAGTCTGGGGGCCGGAACGGGCGGAGACTGGAGTCTGGGGGCCGGAACGGGCGGAGGCGAGACTCTGGGGGCCGGAACGGGCGGAGGCGAGACTCTGGGGGCCGGAACGGGCGGAGGCGAGACTCTGGGGGCCGGAACGGGCGGAGGCGAGACTCTGGGGGCCGGAACGGGCGGAGGCGAGACTCTGGGGGCCGGAACGGGTGGGGGTCTTGGGGCTGGGGGCGTGGGTCTTGGAGCTGGGGGAGTGGGTCTTGGAGCTGGGGGCGTGGGTCTTGGAGCTGGGGGCGTGGGTCTTGGAGCTGGGGGCGTGGGTCTTGGAGCTGGGGGCGTGGGTCTTGGAGCTGGGGGCGTGGGTCTTGGAGCTGGGGGCGTGGGTCTTGGGGCCGGTTCGGGCGGAGACGGGCGTGGTTGGCGCCGTCGCTGCCGCCGAATGCGGAGGTCCAGGGCGTGGGGGTCGTACCTGGCCTGGAGGCGGGCGGCCAGCTCCAGCACCTGTTTCCAGCGTGCGCTGAGGACTGGGGGCTGGACGCTGGCCTCCATCGGCGAGGCCCAACCTGGGTCTGGAGAGCGGCGAGGGCGGTGACCGGGGCGCTGCCTGGAGCCTGCTTTCGAGCCAGGGTTGGCGTTGCGCCGGGCAGCCAGCTGCGTGCCGTGTGGGTCCCCAAACGCCAGGCGAGTTCCCAAAAATGGGTTTCTTGGGTCAAACCCTGCTGAGTCCTTAGGAGGTGGCGTCATTCTGTCAGGGGGGGACGCGGTCGAGGGCAAGGAGGGAGGACTCAAATGCGGAGTTGAAAAATAAAAGACTTTAATTGTCAAAACTCAAAATCAAAATCGCTCCAACCAAAAAAGGGAGGAAGGAGGAGAAAACAAAACAGACAAAAACAGGGACCTGGACTTGAAGACTTGAAAACACGAAACAGACTTGACTTGACTTGACTTACTTGACACATGAACGCTGACATGTAATGACGCCACCCCAGACAAGGGACTCACAGGGCTTAAATACACAAGGGAGGTGCAGGTGATTGAACACAGGTGGAAACGATCAGGCACGGCAGACAATCACAAGGGAAGACAGGACAAGGCAGGAAGTGAAGTTACCCAGGAACACCAGAGACATGAAAACTACAAAATAAGACAGAGCAGACCCAAACCGTGACAGTTTGTGTGTCAATGTCCAGATGATCTAGAGTGAACTTGTGAGGTAAATGTGTGTCCTAAGGTGAACAGCATGATGGCATACATTTAAGGATTATTACCATCACTCTGTGTTTCCTAAGGCCTTTTTAATCTTAAGTTTTAATGTTTATCTTCCAGCTACATATTCCAGTCCTTGGGAAGAAGACCTTTGAGTAGCATCAATGCACCGCTTGTTTGTGTCTCCCGCTTGCAAGTATTATTCAATAAATGTGCTGTTTAATGATTTACACTGGTGTCTTTCACAATTATTACTATTGATAGTAAGTTGACGCAAGAAGGTAACTTTACATCTTCACTTTACTGCAGCTGTACACTAGAATGCTCCCTAGATTTAGTCAGAAAACAGTGCACTGGTTTCTAATTGACAACAAGGAAACCACTTTGAAGACTTTGATGAACACTATTTGTGAATATTCTTAGGATGCAGGTATAGAATACACAGTTTACAGCAAACTGGCGGAACTGTAAGTGATTGAGTATCTTCATGTGGTAGAAACAAAGAATTAAAAGAGAGCAAAAGTTTACTCACAGCTCTGCACTTGATGCTTTGAAGGAAAGATGGTCAACTTCCCAGCTCCCCAGCTCCTGCTCTTCATCCTTCACTGTGATGTAAACATACAACAATGAACATGTCATTAAATGAACATCTGAAGTGCAAACAAGATGATGTGCATCTCCTTCTGTGTATGGAGGAGCCAGCTTCTTCTGGAGATACACCTGGAGCTTGTGCATCTTCGTACCTGGAGGACAGCTGTTCTTCAGGATGAAGGGTGCAGAGCCGTCATCCCTGCTGTCCCAGATTAATCTGTCACGATGAAGAGCATGACATGTTAATAAGTGTATTGAAGTGTGAAGTAAAGTTCACCTTCTGACCATTAAACTATGTAATAAACAACATAACCATGTTTGCCTGTCTGTTCTCTCATTTCCACACTGATGCAGATATTGTACTACAGTAAGAATATCTATTAACACCACAACCTGCTGTAAATACTGTATTTATAAGTAGAAATCCTTAATTCAAGTAACTTACTTGTTACTTAATCAAAGTCTACAGACAAAAAAGTGAGCATCAAAATAAACCATGAGGATTAAAAACAAAAGTAGCCGTGATGCAATATATATCATACATTATCCTAATCATTGAGGCATTAATGTGTTTACATTTGAATGACTTTAATAAGATCCTCATTTATTAGTTGAGTAATGTTACATCTGTGATATGCAACTAGTAAACAATGCAGCCAAACACAACTAACAGGTGACGTGACACTAACATAAATGCATTTATTGGACGTAACACTTGTATAAAGTACAGTATTTATGGCTAAAGACGTTTTAAAGTTGACTGTTCTAAATACGTTTTACAGTATATAAGCATTTTGAAAGTAATGAGTGGAGATTTTAGCCAAGACGAATGTTTTGAACGTTGTGAAGCATTAATACATTTGTTCGTGATAAGTACATATTCCTGCATTGAAGTTCATACTGGTTCTGTACTGGCTCGGTTTTGCACCTGAACGGGAGAGGCTCATCAGCAAAAGAACATAAAGTGCATGAAACTTATGGCTTAAGGCTGTTCCTGCAGTATGACCTTGAAGCCCTGTATTGTGTGTGTGCTTTTGACCACTCAAAGCTCTCCAAGACTGTCATTATCCCATTCACATCCATTAATACACTCATGACATGAGCTACCATACCATAAGCTATTTGGGATTAAGTGCTTGGTCAATCTGGGGTTTAAATGTGTGTCCTTTCTTGCTGAAGGACAGATCGGGATGCGGACCAGCTGAGATAGGGATCAAACTGCCTTTTGCTTTTGTCTCTCATGGTGTTAATCCAGTCATGGTTTACATATGATTTAATTAAAGAATTTAAAGAAAGATTTTCAGTAGACAATTCCTACAGCCACAACAGGCTAAGTGAGGCTTTTCCATATGAGGAGAAACACAATTTGAGCAGGGAAATTGAGATTGGATGTTAAACATGAAAGATAAATGAGCAGGACTGTGTCGAGTGATGAATGTCGAGTTATAAATAAGATGGTTTGTGAAATGAAGACATCCCTCCCTCCTCCCACTCTCCTCCTCCCTCCCACTCTCTCACCCGCTGCTGCTGCAGTCAGCCTCCTCTAAGCAGCAGCCAGCCTCCTAAAGCGCAGAGCGGTGAGCGAAACACTGCTCCTTCCCGCAGTCCTCCTCGGCTTTCTTCCGGAGAAGCACAACACATCAGCAACGCGGTGCTGAATTTTTCCATCGTGGGGTCCACCTTGCTTCCAAAGGGACGCTTGCCCGCCAGCCGTGAACGGAATACTGGGAACGGGGTGCCGGTGCATGCACCCTGTGCTCGTGGTAGTGAGCTTTAGATTGGTTGATGAGGACGGACAGATACATGTCGACGGGACCCCATGTTCTCCATGTAGATCCTTGTGGTGAAAGTCACGGAGCTTCTGTGGGTTTACTTTCAGCACCTTGGAAAGGGTTTTGAATCTGCGTGGTTTAAACCTGGATCTGTCTTTAATATTCAAATTCAGTTACCCAACAGCAGCTCCAGCCTGCTACAATATGGATGAGCGGTCTCCGGCTTGGTTTGATGCATAGATAGTCATCTCCACGGTGGTATTTGAGTTGCAGAGCAGCAGATGGTTCAGATTGTTTCATATGAATTGCATTGTTTTGTCAGCAGTCAAATCAATTTAGAGTAAAGCATTATTCTAAAGGAGTTCCCGTCTCTGAAGATAATCGACTTGTACCACTCATGGCAATGCATTCCCCCTGACCCCTTACACTAAACTCTGCACATAGTACAGGTGGGAGAAGGTGACTGAACTGACTAAGCATCCAGCAGCTATGGCTCGGCTCTACAGGACCGTGCAACACTACTCCGTGACCCTTACCCTCACTGTCCTCCTCTCCTTCCACTCCCCGGCTCTAGGCAAGAAGAAGCTCTATATTGGAGCCCTCTTTCCCATGAGTGGGGGCTGGCCTGGCGGACAAGCCTGCCTCCCTGCTTCTAGGATGGCTTTGGACCTAGTGAATAAGAGGACTGACATACTACCAGACTATGAGTTGGAGCTGATATACCATGACAGTATGGTGAGTAACTGATGAACTATGGGCTACTACACATCACTTTCACCTACATGCTTCAATCTCAGACCACATTGTAATATATGATATATATATATATATATATATATACATTCATTTAAATTCTGTAACAAAACAAAATGTGAAAAAAGTGAAGCATATTACATTACATATACATATATATAATCATTGTTGATTGAAATCTTAATACTCTGGAGATCAAACCTTTGGGTTGCCACATTGTCTTGATTTCTGTTGACCTTAAGTTGACCTCAGGATGAGATGTGGTCATTTGTGAGGATAAAGCACAAGCATCATATTTATATCTTCATATTAGCCCTCTAGAGCCACTTGCCCTTCAACACAACGTCATGTCAAAGTGTCTTTATGCATGACATGAAACAGTAGAATGCTTGTCATGGCAGCTCATCAGTCTATCAAGTGTGTTTAAATAAGAGGCAAATTGTTAAACTCTTGTCAAATATACACATATATACATACATATAAGACGCCCGGGATAAAAGCCGCTCTTAACGAGGATCTGGCGGGCTAGCTTGTTCAGCGGCCGAGAGCGCAGACCTCCCTGTTGGTTGATATAAAAAACCACTGATGTGTTGTCTGTCCGGACAAGCACATGCTGGTCCGTCAGGGCTGGGCGGAAGTGTTTCAGCGGCTGAAACACCGTCAGCATTTCTAGCTGGTTTATGTGCCAGGACCGGATATGATGCTGCCACAGCCCCGAGGCTGAGTGACCACTCATGATCGAACCCCAGCCCGTGAGGGAAGCGTCTGTCGTGAGGATGACCGGCGACAGATCGTCCCTAAAACGGGCCCTTGGGCTAGAAACCCAGCGTGCCTCCATATGACCAAGGCCCTCAGGCAGCGCCGAGTGACTTTGATCAGGCGGTGCTGGTTCCCCCTTTGGGAGAATCCCTTGGTCTTGAGCCACCACTGCAACGGTCTCAAGTGTAACAGGCCGCGGGGGATCACATTGGATGCCGCTGCCAGGCGACCTAACAGTCTCTGAAACTGTTTCACAGTGAGTGGCTGGCCTAGCCTAGCCTGCTGAACAGCAGAGAGGATCAAAACTACCCGAGCGGGACACAGGTGTGCCCGCATCGTGGTCGAATCCCAAATTACGCCCAGGAAGGTGGTCCTACGTGCTGGGGACAGCACTCGGAGGGCGCTAAAATCAACCAGTCATCCAAGTAGTTCAAAATACGGATGCCCTGGAGACGCAATGGCGCCAGAGCTGCATCCACGCATTTTGTGAACGTACGGGGCGAGAGGGCTAGGCCCAAAGGAAGGACCTTGTATTGGTAAGCTTTATCCCCAAAAGCGAACCTCAGGAACTTCCTGTGTCGAGGGAGGATGCGAATATGAAAGTAAGTGTCCTGGAGATCCACCGTGACAAACCAGTCCTCGGACCTGATTTGTGCCGCGATCTGTTTGAGAGTGAGCATTTTGAAGCTCAACTTCGCAACAGCGCGGTTCAAACGGCGGAGATCCAGAATCGGACGCAAACCCCCATCCTTCTTTGGAATGTCTAGGGGGAGAACTCGTTCTACAGCTACCTTCCGCAGCAGGGTCTGCACTTCTTGTTCCAACACCAGAGCCTGCACGGGTCTACCACCGTGGGTAGTTCGCCCCGAAATCGAGGCGGGCACCACCTAAACTGGATGGCGTAGCCGACATCGATTGTGTGCAGGACCCATTGAGATACGTTGGGGAGGACTGGCCACTTACCCAAAAAGTTTCTCAGTGGCTCCGGCCCCTCGGGTTGCAGAAATAAAAATAGACCAACTCAACTTTCAGTATTGTCATGGCAATGTTGGACAGAGTGTGTTCCTTATTCCGTCTGTGTTTTTGTGTTCCACAGTGTGACCCGGGAGAGGCCACCAAGCTGCTTTATGACCTTCTGTACACAGAGCCCCTTAAAATTGTGCTGATGCCAGGCTGCAGCTCAGTGTCCACTCTGGTGGCCGAAGCTTCTCGAATATGGAATCTCAAAGTGGTAAGGAATTTTAACCTTCCTATCTCGTGTGAGGTTTTCTTCTTTACTTTGTGAACCTGTTAGTGTAAGATTGATTATCAGAAAGTATAAAAACTAGGGCTGTCAAAAATAGCGCGTTAACGGCGTTAATTAGCTGTTTGTTGTTAATTACGTCAATTTTTTTGACGCATTTCACGCATGCGCAGTGTGACAAATTATTCAGGTCCGGAAAGAACCTCTTCTTCTAGGGAATGCACTTCATCCTATACAACACATTACTGCCACCTGCAGGCATATGTCAGGCCGTCAGGTTCAGCAAGTTGTTTGCGCCAGAGACCCGCTCCCCCCCCCCCCCCCCCCCCCCCGTTCTCGCGCAGCAGAACAGAGAAGAAGAAAAGCTCCGCCCAGCAGAGCAAGAGCAGCGCTGTTCTGAAACATGCGGAGGAAGAGAAACCAATGCGATCTAAATCCTCCCAGGTATGGGAATATTTCACACTGAAATGGGGGTGGTAGCGGATTTCTTTGCAGCGCCAGTCGTTCTAATCGCCGCGCTCGACTTCAAGGTGTAACCTTTATTATTGTTCGGTCTGAAACAGCGCGCCCAGTGACGGGTGGTGCAGCAATATTGTTGTTCGGGTGGAAATCGGGAGAAAGGTCGGTCCGGGAGATTTTCGGGGGGGGCTTTGAAACATCGGGAGGGTTGACATGTCTGGTCATGTCTGGTCATCGCAGGAGCACAAACTCGCAGCAGAGTGGGATAAACTGCAGAGGCTCGAGACCCTTCTAGAGCCATGCAGGGAAATCAGTCTGTAACTTATCAAATAACATTGATTTGATTATTTTCTGGAATGAATTAAAAAATCAAATATCAATAACATATATTTATGTAAAAAATAATAATTATGATAATAATAATGATAATTATGTATCTGTGTCCTGTTATTTATCTTTAGTATGCATTTCAGAAAGAAAAAATGGTTAGGATTCAGGTGTGATTAATCATGATTAATCCACTGAAAATTCTGATTAATTTGATTAAAATTTTTAATCATTTGACACCCCTAATAAAAACTAAACATTTTTAACATTTAAAAGGTTATTAACGTGATGATTTTTCCTGGGGCACCAATAACGTAATAATAAAGTCTAATTTCAGCCTAACCCCTGCTACTCCCTTTGCCTAGCAACTTACTGGGCTGGTAAGTAAAAGCCTTAAAATGATCAAATACAGTGTCTTATTTTTATTTAATTTATTAATTAAAGTTATTTTGTTTCTGCATATGATACAAGCTATATATTACATACTCAAGAAACAGTAGCTGAACGTTACCAAACACATTGTTCGCCCCTTCAGCTTGATGCTGCTTCCTCCTGGCTCCCTAAAAACGAACAAAATAAAGTTTGTTTATAATGAAAACTGCAAAAAGAAATGTATAGTTACAAACTTTAACATAATGTGATGGGTAGAGCTCTCCCCCCCCCCCTGCCTGTTTGGCCACACCACCTTAATTGGTGATGCCTAACAGGTGTGACCAGGTGCTCTTTAAATGGAAGCTTTTGCCCCACTAGAGCTAGAGGGGGGCTTGCAGTAGGTCTCCCACGGCATAGGCACAGCACTCGCCACGTGCGGATGGGTTTGAGCGGAATCTAGAGGAAATGATCAGGTGGTGCAACACTGAGCCTGGTCACTGCTGTTTTTGCCTTTTGATTTAAAATAGATTATGGTTACCCGGTTTATATAGTATTTTTGATTATGAATTGCTAATTTGTTTTCTTTCTGGGTTAGTGTCTTTGTTTTGTCCTACATAAACAGCCATTACTGTGCCCTATACTGGGGGTCCCTTTAATGCCAGTGCAGGTGGGCATATAGTAGGCCTACAGGGGGTGGCTCACGAGGTGGAAGGCCCTTTCAGTTTATTTTGCTTGTTTGCTGTGTTTTAATTCTTTTTGATTTGCTGTGTGTCACGGTTTGGGTCTGCTTGTCTTATTTTGTAGCTTTCTTGTGTCTCGTGTCTCTGGGTAACTTCACTTCCTGTCCTGTGATTGCCTGATTGCTTCCACCTGTGTCCAATCACCTGCACCTCCCTTGTGTATTTAAGCCCTGTGTGCCAGTTGTCCTTTGTCGCGTCATTGTATTACGTCAGTCGTCGTTGGAGCACGTCTTCTATTAGTTTAAGAATAAAGAGCACTTTGTCATTGGAAACCCTGCGTTTGAGTCCTCCCTGCATCCTGCTCCAGCTGCGAACGTGACAGAATGACGCGACCACCTAAGGACTCAGCAGACTCCTGGTGCAACTTGGGCCCGGAATACCTGGATGTAAGAAGCCCGTTTTTCCAGCGGAAAACAGATTTCATCTTTGGTCCCAGGGGCTATCGGAAGGCGTGCCTTGAGCTAAGGGACATCCTCAATCCGAGGAAGAAGGGCCCGGGGAGGAGGAGGATACGAACCCCTCCAGCCCCGGCTCCTGACCCGGCCCAAAGATGCCCGTCCCAGCCCGTTCCGGCCCCGAGACGCCCGTCAGCGCCCGTTCCGGCCCCGAGACGCCCGTCAGCGCCCGTTCCGGCCCCGAGACGCCCGTCAGCGCCCGTTCCTGCGCCGAGACGCCCGTCAGCGCCCGTTCCTGCGCCGAGACGCCCGTCAGCGCCCGTTCCTGCGCCGAGACGCCCGTCAGCGCCCGTTCCTGCCCCCGGACTCCAGTCTCCGCCCGTTCCGGCCCCCGGACTCCAGTCTCCGCCCGTTCCGGCCCCCGGACTCCAGTCTCCGCCCGTCCCGTCTCCAGCCCCGTCCCCACAGCCCCTGGTCGTGCCCCCTCCCTCCCATCCCTTGGTCCTCTCCCCCCCACCCCCGGGGGCCGTCTGGGATCCGGCCCTTAAGGGGGGGGTGGGGTCAGGGGTTGGGACGCCGGAGCCGCACTGCTCGGCGCCCCCCGCCACGACGACGCCGCAGCCGCACTGCTCGGCGCCCCCCGCCACGACGACGCCGGAGCCGCACTGCTCGGCGCCACCCGCCACGACGACGCCGGAGCCACACTGCTCGGCGCCCCCCGCCACGACGACGCCGGAGCCGCACTGCTCGGCGCCCCCCGCCACGACGACGCCGGAGCCGCACTGCTCGGCGCCCCCCGCCACGACGACGCCGCAGCCGCACAGCTCGGCGCCCCCCGAGACCCTGAGGCCCTGGCGCCGACCCGGCAGGCCCCCCGAGACCCTGAGGCCCGGCGGTCATCCCGGCCGGAGGGACCCGACATCGTGCCGCCGACCCTTGGAGTCCCCTGGGCGGCCGGGGGTTGTCGGGTTCCCCGCCCTCCCTCCCTTGTCTGTTTTTCTGGGTTCCACCCTCCTTTAGGACCGTCTGGAATTCGGTCCTTGAGGGGGGGGGTTATGTCACGGTTTGGGTCTGCTTATCTTATTTTGTAGCTTTCTTGTGTCTCGTGTCTCTGGGTAACTTCACTTCCTGTCCTGTGATTGCCTGATTGCTTCCACCTGTGTCCAATCACCTGCACCTCCCTTATGTATTTAGGCCCTGTGTGCCAGTTGTCCTTTGTCGCGTCATAGTATTACGTCAGTCGTCGTTGGAGCACGTCTTCTATTAGTTTAAGAATAAAGAGCACTTTGTCATTGGAAACCCTGCGTTTGAGTCCTCCCTGCATCCTGCTCCAGCTGCGAACGTGACACTGTGTTTTCTTTCCTTTGACCTGGTGGTGGCCCCTTTGTCCCCTTTCACTCCCCCGCCCCTGTGGGCCTCAAGTAGTCACCTTGTACTGGTAGGGTACCCCAGTATAGTAATCCTTTTTCAAAGCATAGATTATATTTTGCCATTAAACCAACCAATGTTTTTGGATTGATTATTCCTTTTCTTTTAAACATTAAACCTACTTGTAAATAAAAAAACATTGTTACAAAACTGGAACTTCACCTCTCTGCTCCCTTTCTTTTCATTACAACTGATATTCTTTGAGTGAGAGTCCCAAAGTGACGTTGTCACCCTTGTGACCAGGTGAGCGGCCGCCCCGGTTACAATAACACAACGCTGAATTCAACACTGCCATAGGTCACTAGAAGGGCTTCAGCAATGTTGTTGTCTCTATGTGGCAGCCCTAGGAAGGATCTTCATAGTATCATAGTACAACTTTTGAACCTGTTTGACATGGCGTTTGCTTGGGCCCAACCGGTCTGTTCTCTCCAAGTTGCTCTACTGATCAGAGCGAGCTTATTGCATTTGGGAGAGTGAGAGATTCTTCAACCCCTTAGTTACTCCGAGCCAGGCGCACAGGGGTAAATTTAGGACTATTCTGGGTTGTGCTTTTGTAAAACATGGATCAGACAGACACAGAGAAACATGCAGCAGTCAGCAAAGACGCTGACTGCAACCCAACACGCATATAGTTGGAGCTGAACATCTCAGACTCAGCAGAGGATCCTGAGGTGGCTGAAGAAATTCAATCTGCCAAAGATGATGATGGTGCACTCATAGCTTTAGATTACTACTGTATTATATTTTGATCTTATTTCCTGCACTAAATTGTTTGTTTTCCATTGTCGTACTGTCTGCTTTCAGGCACCAACCAGCAAGTCAAATTGCTTGTGTGTCTGACATATTATGACAATAAAAAAAGTATGCCTAGGCTGCACATTTGTCAGAAGAATATATCTTTGGATCTTTTGTAGTGGTTAATAGTATTGGTAGTGTAATATTACAACCATTGACATTAATAGAATTATTAATAATCTCCAAGATAATTCACACAATAAATAGCAGGGTACCACCCTAAAAAGGTACAAATAACAAAAATAACTCAAGTCACATGAATGCTATTCAATCATTGAGAACAAGCTAAATTTAAGGTTTAAGTTGCACTGCACTATGTGTTATGTTACGTGGTGTACCCAAATTCAGAGAGAGCAGGAGGTACAGGGGGGGGATTTATTGTCAGGAACACAGCTATGGAGACAGATGGAGAATCCAGGGAGGGAATTGCAGACAGACTGGGGAATCAGGAGGATAAATGACTGCAAGGAAACAAATACAGGGTCAGAGGAAAAGCAGAAAAATAATAAACCAATATCTTTGAAAACATTCATCAACAGAGCAGCCAA
This sequence comes from Pungitius pungitius, assembly GCF_949316345.1. NCBI lineage: Eukaryota > Metazoa > Chordata > Actinopteri > Perciformes > Gasterosteidae > Pungitius > Pungitius pungitius. The sequence continues at coordinate 6,145,833 of NC_084916.1, read as the reverse complement.
GCGCAGTCACTACCAGGTTGGTTTAAACAACGATCTGGCGACGATTGGATGAAGAACTGGGGTAGATATATATATATATATTTATATATATATTAGGGCTGTCAAAAATAGCGCGTTAACGACGTTAATCAGTTGTTTGTTGTTAATTACGTAATTTTTTTTAACACATTTCACGCATGCGCAGTGTGACAAATTATTCAGGTCCGGAAAGAACCTCTTCTTCTAGGGAATGCACTTCATCCTATACAACACATTACTGCCACCAGTTCTCGCGCAGCAGAACAAAGAAGAAAAAAAAGCTCCGCCCAGCAGAGCTTTGCTAAGAAAAATAAATAAAAAAGCGCTGAGGTAGAGGAAAGACCATCGGAGAGACCCGTAATACTGTTCTGAAACATGCGGAGGTATGGGGATATTTCACACTGAAATGGGGGTGATAGCGGATTTCTTTGCAGCGCCAGTCGTTCTAATCGCCGTGCTCGACTTCAAGGTGTAACCTTTATTATTGTTCGGTCTGAAGCGGCGCGCCCAGTGACGGGTGGTGCAGCAATATTGTTGTTCGGGTGGAAATCGGGAGAAAGGTCGGTCCGGGAGATTTTTGGGAGGGGCTTTGAAACATCAGGAGGGTTGACATGTTTGGTCATCGCAGCCCTGGACCATCAGGAGCACAAACTCACAGCAGAGTGGGATAAACTGCAGAGGCTCGAGACCCTTCTAGAGCCATGCAGGGAAATCAGTCTGTAACTTATCAAATAACATTGATTTGATTATTTTCTGGAATGAATTAAAAAATCAAATATCAATAACATGTATTTATGTAAAAAATAATAATTGTGATAATAATAATGATAATTATGTATCTGTTTCCTGTTATTTATCTTTAGTATGCATTTCAGAAAGAAAAAATGGTTAGGATTCAGGTGTGATTAATCATGATTAATCCACTGAAAATTCTGATTAATTTGATTAAAATTTTTAATCATTTGACAGCCCTAATATATATATATATTGCAAAGTGATTTGTTAATTGAAGGTGAGGTGACCAATCAGTGAGTGAGTCTGAATGAAATTATGTAAAACGTCTCTAAAGCTACAAAAGCGCCTTCTGCCGCTGGGGTCCAGGAGAAGGGGTTAGTGGGAGAAGTGAGTTGGGTGAGAGGTGCCGCCACTACTGTAAACATGGATAAACCTCCTGGAAAACTTGGCAAGCCCCAGAAACCTTGTTGTTTCAGGGAAGTGGGTGTCTGCCAGTCGGCTATCGCCTGCGCCTTCCTTGGGTCAGTCCTCACCGGCCCGCTCTTGATGATGAACCCCAGAAATTTCACAGAAGCAACAGGAAACTCAGTTTAATGTAGAGTTTAATCTCCAGTAGCCGCTGAGGAACCTGCCTGACATAATCAATGTGTTCCGGAAGAAGATCAAGATGTCATCTAAATAAACAAAAAATGATTGGTTCAGAAGATCCGGATATCATTGATCAGTTTGGAAGGTGGCAGGACGGTTGGTAAGCCAAAAAGGCATGACCAAATACTAATAAAAAGTGACCTAGGGGGATCCGGAAGCCAGTCTTCCACTCATCCCCCATCTTGACGCGGACAAGAACTAGCTTTGAATAAATGGTTGCTCCTTGTAGGTGTTTAAGTCTCAGTTAATATGGGGAAGAGCATACTTGTTTTTAATTGTAATGTTATTTAAACCCCGGTAGTCAATACAGGGGCGGAGCGAACCGTCCATTTTGGACACAAAGAAAAATCCCCCACCAGGGACGATGATGACCCAATTACACCTGCAGCCAGATAGTCTTGAATGTAAATCTCCATGGGCTCCTGCTCTGGATGGTGGTGGAGTACTAAGTGAATAGCACAGTTATATATGCGGTGGTAGAGAAAGAGCTTGCTTCTTGCTAAAGGTCAAAGGTCTTGAGACACCAAAGGGATAGCCAACAGATCAGGGGGTTTGGAGTCAACAGAGAGGGCAGTACCTTCGGAAGGTGCCCGGGCAGATGCAAGATGAATGACAGAAAGGCCAGCTCTGAACTTTGTTCTTGGACCAATCAGTGTGGGGATTGAAATCATTAACCATGTCTGACCGAGACATATGTGGGTTTGAGGAGAAGTTATAATATGAAACTCTTAGTCCTTTAAACTAACCCTTTGCCTTAGATTACTAACCCATTATATTGTATTTTATTCCTTTTGCATTATGTTGTCTTGTCCATAACCCTAACCCCCTACCATAGAACAAGGTTCGCCATTCGTGAAACTACTCAGGAATCTCTGGGGTGTAGTCCAGCAGAGTTGTTTTTGGAAACACGGTGCGTGGCCCGCTACGACTCCTCATTTCCCCTCCCCCGTATGGATGATTGCGTGGATCAAGTTGGGTCAGCCACATTTTTCAACAAGCTGGACCTCTTGAAGGGCTACTGGCAGGTTCCCCTTTCACAGCGGGCCGCAGAAGTCTCAGCTTTTGTGAACTGTGAGGCGTTATGGTATGTTACTCGTTCACTTGGCGTGAGCATCTGGATACCTTACGGGAGGTGTTCAGTTGGTTGAGGAGGGCCTCATTGACATTAAACCTGGCTAAGTGTGAGTTCGGTAAGGTGGTGGTCACCTACTTGGGGAAACAGGTGGGACAGGGGCAGGTGCACCCTTTATCCGCCAAAATCCAGGCTATCCTGGATTTTCCTGTGACAGGGACGCAACGGTAACTTTGCCGATTTCTGGGCATGTGCGGTTACTATTGTGGTTTCTGTAAGAACTTCGCCAGTGAGGTGGTGCCCCTCAGTAGTTTGTTAAGCCCCTCCTGCCGATTCGTTTGGGCTACGGTGTGTCAGGAGTCGTTCGATTCTGCCAAATCTCTGCTGTGCAGCGCACCTGTCCTGTCCGCACCGGATTTCGGGCGTCCCGAAAAATTAACAAACATCAACTGAAATACAGCACCATTGAAAAGGAAGCTTTGACCTTGCTGCTGGCAATGCAGCACTTTGAGGTATATGTTGGGTCAAGCCCGACCCCGGTTCGGGTGTATTCCGACCACAATCCGTTGGTGTTCCTGTCTCAGGGACTGATAATGTTGTCGCGGATGCATTATCCCGGATAGGTTGTTGAACAAACATCTCTTCCAATAGAAGAAATGTTTGGTGTTAAGTGCAGGCATTTTATGACTCAGAGTGTCATAGTAAGGTTTCAGTTCACCTCCCTGCCTGAGGGGGCTGCTGTATGTTTTGCATTTATTCTGTGTCTCTTTTCTTTTTGCAGATGATTCGACGTCGGTGAATAAGATGGATCTTTTGCCTATCTCTCCAGCTTCCAACTGGGCCATGCTGCACATTGTGGATTTTTGGGTGGTGGGGTTAGCAAGGAGGTTGGTAGGGGTGAGAAGCCCTTTTTGTTTGTTCAAGTTTTCTCCTGTTTTCGGGTAGGGAGATAGGTAAGACACTTGTACTTTGGTTTGTTTCTTTGTGTGTTCTAGGGAAGGTAGGGGACCTGCACAGATTGTTTTGTTTGTTGTTTTGGGCCATGCTCACCCTGAAGAGAGTTCATGACCTCGTCCTTGTATTAAATAACCATTGTGAATGAGAACGCTGCAGCATTGGTCTTAATTTGGGAGTTGGGGAGACTCGTATATATGCGGCGCTCCGGCTCCCCTAGGCCGGGCGTAACACCATTGCCTTTGATTACTAACCCATAGCATTATATTTTATTTTATTACTCTTGCATTATGTTGTCTTGTCCATTGTCGAACTGTCTGCTGTCATGCACCAACACGCCAAGTCAAATTCCTTGTATGGTGTATTAATAGTACTACTTTTTATAGTATCTACACTGCTATCCATTACAGTGTCACTACTGTACTACTGGTAGCAATCCAATTTTTAGTACGGGGCGGGGGTTTGGATGACAGAATATTTGCCCTTCGAACAAAGATATTATTGATTTATTGAAGATTACAGTAAGAATCCCCTCCACAGGGGTTTTATTTTGAAATTATGGGATGGGAGAGAGAGAGAAAAAAAAGTTTAAAGAAGCAGGGTTAGAAAGGGGGGGGGGCAGAGTTGAAAGGAAGGGGACAGAAAGGGGGGGGGGGACTTCTGTAAAGGGGAATTAGATAACATGGCTGGGGCGGGGAAAGTATGGTTAGAAAAGGGGGAGCACAGGGGAGAGAATCAAGGAAGGAGAGGACATCCATTGTGTGGGAACATGGCAGTGTTAAAAATGGAGGGCTCATATAAGGGAGATTCTGAAGTGTCCTCTGTACGACCTGAATACATTCAGGTCCCGTCAGACTGCGGATCAGCTGTGAGTCACAGACAGAGCAGCGCGTCTGAGTATCCACAGCAACGGAGCACCTGCGATCACTAACCAGCAGCTCAAAGGGCAGAGAGAGACAGCGATTTACACAGAATCCATACCTCAAACAATTGTCCTCTAGCACAAAACTGTAACGTCATCTAAAAGATAAGGTGATTTTGAGAGACCCAAGACTCTACCAAACGCGACCATGTGGTTTATATTTCCGTCTGGTAATAAATGTGACTTGTATTGGAGCATATGGGCCTTGAGACAGACTTTTTCTCACTCTCTGTCTCCTCAGGCCAAAAGTGAATGTCTGTGACATTCCAAACATGCCCTCCCTCTAAGAAACGCAATTTACACTAATGTAAAACTGAAAGTAGGAAGCCGTATGGAAGAAATACTGTATAATAAGTTGAATAAAGATTCAAAGAACAATATTTGAAATGCTCCAAAGCATTCCAATAATTATTCATCTCTCCATGCCACCGCTCCCCTCCCCCATATCTTTAATATAATATACATATATACGTATAAATATATATCTACACCTTTGTTTCTGTGACAACTAACAAGGTTAAATGATTTATAGAACCACTGACCAAACTGCCTTATTTTGTTAAGTTGGAACTGACAACAAGTAGAACATATGTCAACTAGCTTTTTTTCTACCAAACACCAACTGTGAAAATATATAGTATTGTTTACAAAAAAAGATGACACTAATTAGAGTTCCTTCTCTTGATTACTCACTTGTCTCTTAACACAAAACATGCAGTCTCTATTACTATAAAAACTAAAACAGAATCCAAGGTTTTGCCTGCAGGTCAGTGCAACTCGCATCAACATCAGGAGGACGGTGCATTCTTAACCATTTGACCTGTTTTTAGTTTCTATTTGGTTACTATTTGAAAGATATTTGACAGTTGAGGCAAAATAAGAAAATATCTGACGGAATTATGAGAGACATTATGAGAAAAAATTAATTACATTTTGTTGACTATAACAGAATCAAAAGGATTTATTTCTCAAATCAGGATAAAAATACCTTAAATTGGACTAAAATAATGGCTTTTTTTATTTGACTCATCATATTGCTGCAGATGAAGTAATCGGGATGTCACTGGCTTTAACCTGGTTCTTCGTATCTCCCTCTGTCTCAGTTGTCGTACGGCTCCAGCTCCCCGGCCTTATCTAACCGCCAGCGCTTTCCCACCTTCTTTCGCACTCATCCGTCAGCCACACTGCACAACCCAACTCGAGTGCAGCTCTTTCAGAAGTGGAAATGGACCAAGATTGCCACCATTCAGCAAACAACTGAAGTCTTTACATCAGTGAGTTGTACATTTATCTAAATTCTTTATGAGCCATACAAAAATGTGGCGAGATACTATGTTATCTGAAGGTTCTTTCCCTGAGCAAGACGAGCAGCCGAATGTATTCCCTGCTAAGTGACCACATTTCCTATTCATTAGTGAACATTTCCTCTTAACAGGGATCCATCCATTCATTGCTTAGTAATAGCAACTAGGCACAGCAGGCCTGTCAAGCCTTTCATTTCTGGAGTGGAAGTTGCATCCAGACATACAAGGCGTAAAAGGTTAAAGTTCATTGTCTTCAATTCAATAACATTTATTTTGTATTGTTCAAAATCACAAAATGTGCCTCAGAGGGCTTTATGTCTTTCAAAGTTTGAAAATATCATTGGGGTGCTTTGCTCCAAAGATTTTCACTAATTCTTCTCATTTCCTAACCCCATCCCATCACTCCATCTGTTGCTGTCATTCTCCAACCTACCAATCCTTTATCTCTTTCTCTCTGTCATATTGTGCATCATCGTGATTGTTTGTGTGTCTCTCTGTGTTTGGCAGACTCTGGATGATCTGGAGGTGAGAGTAAAGGAGGCAGGGATTGAAATCAGTGTTCGTCAGAGTTTCCTCACAAACCCTGCTGTGGCTGTCAAAAATCTCAAGGTACCAGATTTCCCCGTAATTACATAACCGGCAGCTGAACAGCAATCAGTTAGGGCTTTCTAGACCAGTTCATCACATACAGTACATCTCCTTGTACGTTGCAACACTGGCGCAGAAAGTGCAGCAGCAGTCCGATGCAGAGTGTGAAGTCATCTCGTTAGTGAGGCCGATCAGTGGCTCAAACTGAAAGTACGGTAAAAGTACTTTGATAAATTGAGATATGAGTCGCACGAGGAAATGGCACCATTTATGATTTCTCCAAAAAGATTACTCAAAAAATTACAACTTATCTAAAAAAGATACTATTATTTATTTATATAAATTGCTGATATAATAAATGTTAAATATATATTTTTATCCATCCTTGGACAAATAAAAGGTTTAAACATTAATCCATCCATTTTGGTGACACTTATCCTGGTCCGGGTCTTGCGGGCAGTAGGCTTAGAGGCTATTCCAAATATTTCTGACTTTTTGCAAGATCTTTCTCGGGCCAGAAGACTTCCATGCTTCAAGGGTGGCAGTGACAGTGGGAGGTCTAGATGGAACAGACCTGGGCAGAAGATGCTGGCTCTGGGGTCCCACGTCCCACGGTCTCACGTCCCCAGCTGAGTGCTGCTACATAGGAGTTTACCCCCGGTGGACAAAAGGGTCTCCTCCCTACGCCTTCGGGTGGTGGGGGGGGGGAAAACTCTGAATGTTGTCTGTGCATATGCACCAAACAGCAGCTTGGAGTTCTGAATAGAGTCCTGCATGGGGCTCCAGTAGGGGACTCCATAGTCCTACTGGGAGACTTGCGCATATGGGCGACGATGGAGATAACTGGAGAGGCATGATTGGGAGGAATGGCCTCTATGATCTGAACCCGAGAATCCGTTTGTTATTGGACTTCTGTGCCAGTCATGGATTGTCCATAACAAACACACTTATGAACATCATTATGTTTGAACATGGTATGTGGTACCAGAGCACCCTAGGCGAAAGATCAATGATCGATTTTGTAATCGTATGGTCTTATCTGAGGAAGCATGTTCTGGACACTCGGGTAAAGAGAGGGGGCAGAGCTGTCATCTGACCACCACCTGGTGGTGAGCTGGGTCAGAGGATGGGAAACATCTTAGGACATACCTGGGAAAACCCAAGCGTGTAGTGCGGGTTAACTGATAAGTCTGGAGGAGGCCCCAGTTCAAAAGATTTTTAATTCACACCTCCAGTGGAGCTTCTCTCACATTCCTGTGGAGGTAGGGGACATTGATCCAGAGTGGTGTATGTTCAAAACTTGCATTGCAGAAGCTGCGGCCGTGAGTTGTGGCCTCAAGGTCTTAGGTTCATCAAGGGGCGGTAACCCTTGAACTCCGGGGTGGACACCGGTGGTCAGGGAAGCCGCCCGACAGAAGAAGGATGCCTTCCGGGTTACGATATCCGGTGGGTAGTTGCAGTGTACTAACAGGCTCGAAGGGCGACAGCATCTGCCGTGATGTCTCCGTCCAACTGCACACTTCCCCGGGTTGGCGGTGAGCCCAGCATGTCTCAGCGACTCCAGTACCACATCCACTTGCTGCACATGCCCCGCCCAGGTGGTCCGGTGGATAATAACATCATCCAAGTGGGCGGTAGCGTATGCGGCGTGCGGATGCAGCACCCGGTCCATGAGCCATTGGAACGTGACCGGTGCACTGAACAAGCCAAAGGGAAGTGTGATTAATTGGTATAATCTATTCGGAGTGGAGAAAGAAGTATTTTTCTTGGTCTCTGACGACAGAGGAATCTGCCAGTAGCCCATAGTCAAATCCAGGGTCGTAAAAGAAACGTGCAGTGTCGAGCGGCTCCTGCAACTGGGAAATGTCTGTTCTCTGGTCTTCGGAGAGACAGGCCTCGCACAAACCAATTTTGACACCTCCGACCCCAGCTCCTCTTTCTGATACTGCGGAAACCAGAGAAACGTAATCCGCCTCCCTCCAGGCTTTCAGAAGGTTTAGGTCGTACTCAAAAGGTCCCTTGCCACTTAGCCAGGAGTTTAGAGTTGGAAGAAGGAAGTAATACAAAAACCTTTTCTCCTGGTGTGAATTGTCGCAGCCTGTCGTACAGCCTTTGTTTCCGTTCCTGGGCCCGGAGAAAATTCTCACGTGCCATCCTACCAAGTGTGTGTTAATTTTTTGCTCAAGTCCAGGACGTACTGGATCTTGTTCTTGCCTTCCTCCCATTTTTCTTTAATTAGGTTCAGCACCCCCCTTGGGGTCCTGCCAAACAAAAGTTCAAAGGGTGAAAATCCCAAGGAGGCCTGGGGAACGTCCCGTACTGCAAACAACAGAGGATCAAGCAAGTTATCCCATTTCATCTTCGCTAATACATTTACAGATCATGGACTTCAGTGTCTTATTCATACGTTCCACCAGCCCATCGATCTGCGGGTGGTACACACTTGTTCAAATGGACCTAATGCTGAGAAACCCGTAAAGTTCTCTCAGGGTGCGCAACATGAACGAGGTGCCCTGGTCCGTCAGAATCTCTTTCCCATCTGAGTGTCACACTCTATATAGTTTGTCCGTGATCAATGAAAAGTGTGGAACGTCGCCCGTTGTGGGGCCGGTACGGGTTGCTCTGCTGGCCGCTGATGACTCCCTCTCCGTGATGCGGCTACTGGTCGGGCCAAGGGCGACGTGCCCCCCCTGGTCCCTTTACCCGCTGGGGTGCACCGCCAGGTGGTCTTCCACCAGGGTGATGGCAGCTGCAAGAGTGGGTGGGCGGTGGTACTGGACCCACGCTTCCGTCTGGACCGGGAGCCCCTCCACGAACTGCTCCAGCACCACCTTCTCCATTACGGCCTGCGGCGTCCTTAAGCCGCTGCCCATAGGTGAACGACCTTTCTTCCGGACCCAATCTGGCCACCCTACGGCAGGAGATTGTCTTGACCAGGACCACAGTGAACATACAGTATGCGTGTGTATATGTATATATATATATATATATATATATATATATATATATGTATATATGTATATGTATACTATGTATACTACTGTATGTATGTATGTGTATATATATATATACACACACACACATACATGAATATACACATACATACATACATACAGTAGTATACATATATAGTATGATTGGCCAACTAAATCCCTGCAATTCAAAACAAAAGAGAAGAATCAGTCAGTTCTATTTATCAGCTGCACGCACCAATGGAAGGGATTGAGCAGATAAAGATGTTGCCTAATCTTTAATTGAAATATTTTAGCTGCTTTCGTATTTACAAAGGTTTTAATGGGAGAGGGTTACTGAACATCTAGCTTGGCATTGTTCACCCCTGATTCCTTTCAACGCTGTCAGGTTCCATAACTTCCTTCCTGCACACATACATACTTAGCAATGAACTTGTGCAGCATGCTGTCTTATTTCCAATGACCAAGATTTGATACTGCAAGAAAATAATGTTACAGCATGAATGAATTCCAGTCGAGAGGAAGTCTGCTTGTGTGTTGTGGAAAAGGTGGGAGGAGGGAGGCCTCCTGGGTTAGCTAGCCACACTACAGAGATTTTATCTTTCCTTTCTCCATCCTGTGTGCGTCTGTCTTTTTCTTTTTCAATTCCAAGCGCCAAGATGCCAGAATAATTGTTGGTCTATTCTATGAGACGGAGGCCAGGAAAGTCTTCTGTGAGGTAATGTGTTCTCCTGTTCAAAGTCATCGGTGACTGGCATGCCTGACACGAATCGAAAGTATACATGACACAAATAACAAAAACATTCCGCAGCAATTTTAAGAGTTACCTGGCCTGCCCGCAGATGCCGCCCCCCCTGTAATGTTGCATTAAAAACAAAATAAAAACTAGAAAATGCATTTCTTGCTGAAAATGTGTCGGAATGCAAAAAGTTGAAATTAATTTCAAAACATTGCTTAAAATACAGAAATGAGAAAAGCTGAAATGAACTTGAAAGAATTGCAAAAAAACAGAAATGGGAGAAGCTTCTATGAATTTGAAAAAATACAGAACTAATAAAAGCTTACATTACTTCTAAACATTGCTGAATAAATATATTGGGATAGGAATAGGAAAAGCTGAGAATTAAAAAATACATTTTTGTAGTAATATATAGTCGTAATTGTGGAACTAGCAGTAGAAGAAGTAAGTACTAGTTGTACTATTAGTTGAAAACAATTGTGGTGTACCTATGGTTGAGGTAGAGATAATCATTTAGACTTTTATTTTGAAGTAATGGAATTGTGGGTGGTAATTGAACTTGGTAAATGGACTTGTACAGCGCTTTTCTAGTCTTCTGACCACTCAAAGTGCTTTAATACTACATTACATCTCTTACCCATTAATACACTAATGACAGGACCTACCATACACAGTGGCACCTGCCCATGTGCACAGAACAAACAAGACAGGAGAAGATCCTGGCAATAGGTCAAGATAAAATCTAAAAACATTTGGCATGGTTCGTGAGTGCCTCAAAAGTTTGCAAATGGCGTAGAAATTTACTGAGAGCTTCGTGCTGGTCCCATCAAAAACACCCCAGGATACTTCCGGTTAAGTTAACCGTCATCTGTTGATTATGTCACAGAGGTGCGCGGTTTTGTGAAATAATAAAGATGGACGCATACAGCACCAACGACTAATATTAGTACTATGTGTTTTACTTGGTTCACTCCTCAGTGCGCAGTTTCGCCCAGCGGCGGACCCCCTACCCCCCCTAACACTGCTTATTATCCGACGGTCCTTCTTGCGGTCCGAGAAAAAGGTTATTAATAGTCAGTGCCGGCGCTCCGCACACGCACATCACGCGCTGCGCGTAGGGCACCAAGTGCCTGGGGGGGCACCAAAAAATCTGGGACGTGAAAAATCATCACAGTAGGCTACTAGTATAAATAACAAATAAAATATGTCTAAAGCATGCTAATATGCAAAATCAATACAAAGTCAAAAAGTAATAGGCCTAGACCAAATTAGTGGAGAAAAAGGGGAACCTCCTGTGCGGCCCCCCCTCCCCCCACCTCCCAGTGGTTTGTTCCATTATGCCTCAAATCTCAAATGACAGCTTTGAAATGGCTTCGAAAAGGCATCAAGAGTCGGGGGCGGAAAAAAGAGACAGCGGGATGATGCTCGCGCGTCGCTCTCAGCTAAGACGATGTTTTAAATCAGGGGTCCCCAAACTTTGTCTCGTGAGGACCGTTGCTAGCGGTCACCGGGCGGCCGGCTGCCCACATGTACTCGCGCTCATAATGTCCGCACGGACCGCCGGTGGGTCGTATTCGGTACTCGTCCGCGGGCCGCCCAAAGTTTCTGTTACCGTTACAGTTTCTGTTATCATTTGTTTTTTATGTTATCATTTACGTTTTTGCATAACAATCGGCTTCAAGCGGCATATCCCAATCTATGGATTGCTTCGTATTGCACTGACTCTCCCTGTCACAGTTGCCTCTGCTGAGCGAAGCTTTTCAAAGCTCAAACTAATCAAAACGTACCTGCGCTCATCAATGGGGCAGGAACGTTTAAGTGGTCTGGCTGTCAGCATCAATGGGGACGTGGCTCAGAAACTGTCATATGACCTGATAGCTAATTTTGCAGCTAGGAAATGCAGGCGTGTGCCTCTGTAGGGCCTTTGACAACTGATGGTAGTGAAAATGTTTGTAATATTGTTCTATCGGATAGCAGAATGGTCTCTTTTATAGAGATGGTAAAGTAAATTCTTCTGTGCAGTTTGCACTTTATTATTATTATTTGTACTTATGTATATTATTTACTGAAGAAATGTGCACATTATTACTTACACGGTTATATACTTGAATACTTTCTGCATTTATAATGTTCAGTTCCAAATCTGTGTTTTTAGTAATTGTGGTGGTATTTGGTAATTATAATTTATTTTATCTTATATATATATATAAAAATTTCTTTTCATGTTTGTTTATGTAAATTATTTATGTTTAGAAGTTATTTGGGGAATAAAGAGAACCTAACTAAGACCTAACTAAGATTCTGAATGGTTGTTATTCCTTTGGTGGTGGTGGTGGTTGGTTGGTTCGTTGGTTGGGGGGGGGCACCACCAAGCATTTGTGCTTAGGGCACCCAAATGGCTAGCGCCGGCCCTGTTAATAGTATATTAAGTAGGGATGAGCGAGTACAGCATTATCTGTATCTGTATCAGTATCTGTTGAACCATATAAATTATCTGTATCCGTATCTGTACTCGGATTGGGCGGGGCCTAACCCGGAAGTGGGCGGGGCTTAACCCGGAAGTAGGACGTATTTTACCCGTAAATTGTCGGGTTGTCTTGAAATGGGCTGGGCTTTAACCGTTATGCTCTTTTTTAAGCATGCAATTGACCCTTCGCAGGGAGCTTGATTAACAGGTGACCAATATAAAACATGAACTTTGAAAACAGTGTACTGTACTGACGCATTTCTGCGGTTAAAACAGCATTCCTTCTTAATTATTGTGGTGTGTGAGTGTGTGTGTGTGTAGTGTCTCCACTAATTTGGTCTAGGCCTATTACTTTTGTATTGCTTTTGCATATTAACATGCTTTAGACATATTGTATTTGTTATTTATACTAGTAGCCTACTGGGATGATTTTTCACGTCCCTGATTTTTTGATGGCCCCCCAGGCACTAGGTGCCCTACGCGCAGAGAGAGCAACTCGCTCCATGGGTGCCCCTACTTGAACTGTGCCCATGGGGGCCTGGGGTGTTTTCAGTGGCCGGGCCTTCGCAGCGCAACTTGTGCATGTTCGGCACCAGAGAAGAACGTCCTCCCGCATTTGGTACCAATAATAGCGAGTTTGCAGGCGGTTCTACAGGTTCTACAATTGGTGTTGTAGAACCTTCTCACTAGGATATCATCTTTGAGATACAACCGGTTCCACTGACTCCAGTATGCTTTCGTGACCGGACTACAAGGTGCCACCTCTGGCCACGGCGGACGTCCCTCACCAGATTCCAACCATCTACGAAGAGGTGCAATATGTGAGTCTGCTGCCTGGGCATCTCAATTATTCAGTAGTCCAACCAGCAAACAGGCCCGAAGTACTGGCATTGGTAAGACATATCCTATCTATTTGGCATTCCTTCAGTTCTTCCTTTGCTGGCTCCTCTACCCCCACTTGAGTCGGCCTCATCAGCTGATCTTCCCCTTCCAGGTCGCACTGTATTCTCTGGTGTTCCACCGTCACGCGGCCCCTGGGTGACCTCAGGCAGTCTACAACGGCAAGTAGCACGGCATGGGCGTCGAGAGAGACTGTCCGCATTCAAGTGTAGACGACCAGCACGGTGGATGATGTTGAAGTTGTACTCGCCGAGCTTCTCCAACCACTTTGTTCCCAAAAACCCATACAAAGCTGAGAACTACTGTAAGTTCCATGGACCAGTTTATAATTGCAAATATAGGTTACTTTGTTTTAAAGGGATAGTTCACCCAAAAATGTTGTTGAAAAAAAAATACTATGGAAGTCAATGTGGTCCATCAACTGTCTGATTACAGACATTCTTTAAAATATCTTTCTTTCTGTTTAGCAGTATAAAGAAATTCATACAGGTTTGAAACAACTTGGGGGTGAGTAAATGATGACACAATTTTTGGGTGAACTATCCCTTTAAAGAGCACAAACCCCTCTTTAATATGAAGCCAAACAACATTTCAATCCGGAGAAACTTGTTGAAGTTTGAACACTGCTTTATTATAACATGCATTAATATGGATATTGCAATGTGTTTGGGGCTTGGACTCCATCCTGCCGTAGGATAGACCAGGGGCCGGGATGCTGAGCCGAGCTATATCCCCCCAAAACAGGTTTATTTTATGACGAATAAAATAATACTTACGGCCACTGAGGAGTCCTAGCCAGACTTGAAGTGGAGCTGGTGGGACAAGGGGTTAGCTTGATAGGGGAACATATCATGGGTCATGGGGAGTCAAGAGCCGATAGCGGCCACAGTTAACAAGGAAAGGACAGGAAGATCTCGTTGAAACACAGACAAGGACACGGGGGCAAGGGAAGCCACAGGACGTAGCGAGGGCCTAGCTGGGCCACAGTTGGTTGGGGTCGAGATAGACCCACGACAAGGACAGGATGTGGTTGTGTAAGCCCGCAGACAAGATAGATGTGGTCACGGTCGACCGCAGAACAGGACAGTCAGGGTCAAGGGAGACCGCAGAATAGACATAGTTGCGGAGGACCCCTCACAGAACAACTTGACCGGGTTCGCTCAGACCGGGAAACAGATGGTCACATGGTGTACCTGACTGATCCTGTGCGCCCGCTGAACAGCCCTGCGTCGCTTGACGGGTCCAGCTTGGACCGGGCCCTGCTCAGACAGGCAACTAGCCCTGATCTATAGTGACCTGGTCGCGGGACCGCTAAACGGCAAGGTAGTCAGCTTGACTGGTCCCATGAGACCGCGAAACAGAGTGTTGTCAGCTTGACGGGTCCTTTCGGACATCTTTTGGGGAAATTTATGTGGTCCCGTTAGACCAGGAAACAGACACGTTAAGCCAGGTCACGTTCACCTAGGAAATTAGATTTTCTTAGCGAGACTGGGAGGAACTACGCCGGTCCCCTGCATAGGGGACGCTGACCTGGCCTTCCAACATGCCAAAAGGGAATGCACCACCACCACCAGTTATATGCATGCTTACCCGCTCATTTACGGCTTATAGATCTTGCTTTGCACGTACTGCGCTACGACCAGGGCGGAGGAACGTCACAACCTCTGACGACCCCCCTGCCCTGTTGGCTGAGAGCTTGTCACTGGGATGCTAGCAGCTCTAGCAGTTATTACCTTCTGGAATTCACAGACCCTCTTAGGCTTCCAGAATCCAACTCGCTATCCTTGATGTTGGAGAATGTGTGGGTTGCCGCGGCGCAACGTACCCTTAGGCAGGGATGACGAGGAGATACCTTGGTTTATAGTCAAGTAGCTGCCCCTAAATGAATGCCCTGCGTACTGTTGGTGCCAACTTCTTAAGCGGATAAATATTTCAGCCAACCAAGAATAATTTTAGCCCTTAGTTGAGATTGCTGGCCGCGCTTGATTGTCACGCTAAATGGAAACATCTGAAGAAAGGAGGCCCTGGTCTAGCCAGCCGTGGCTTTGACCAAAACCCCCCCAAAACACAGCTGGCCTGCATGCCTCCATGATACTGATTCAGAACCGCTGTTGTGGCTGTTACACTAACACATTGAAACCACTGACACTCACGCTCCGTCAGTACCGCTCCTGTTCCCATATCGGTTGCGGCTGTTTGCATAAATAAGACGCCATGTCCTGCTAGCAGCATGGAAATACGCTTCCCCGCGGCATAATGCGTATGGCGAATTAGCCTCTTCGCGCAAACTCTTGTCATCATGCGACGAGTGTAGCTTATATGGTTCCGGTGCCTGGTTCTGCAACGCGGCTGCGTCTTATGGGCAGTTGAGTCGATACTCATTCCCATCCATGGTTTTGAAAGGGGCCTGCCTGTGCAACAAAGCCATTCACCGCCAGCATAGGTGGCACACCGGCCCTTGTAGAAGGCGACCCAGAACACAAAGTCTTTGCGTGTGGAAGTTGTTGATATGTTCAGTTATTAGTTTCCGCAGCCATGTTTGTCCCGTAGTTTCCTCCAGGACTTTAACGCCCCTCAACCGGCAATTTCAGGCAATATCTCCCTCCATGAGTTTGGAGCCCATCTGTGCATCCTTATAATCAGCTCATGACTGGTTGAATGGGTAACCGCAGCTCTGTATTACTTCCGAAAAAGCGCTTTAAGTCGATTTGTTTCTCCTGAACAACTTTTATACGCCGGTATTATGCTAACAGGATGGATGGAAAGGACATAGTTATCTGACCAATCACAGCATTGTGGTTTGCGCGAGGCTTGCGTAGCTTGCTAGCCCAGCACATTTGGTTGACAGCTGCCAGAAGGGGTAACCAAGCACGGAACGGACGTGCACCGGGTCCTGTACGCATGCCCCTGTGTTTCTCTGAAAACGCATGACCATGAACTGGGCTTTTTAGGACCTCATGCCGCTGCTATGACTGTTGCGAGCCCGATGCCGGTGGTTAACGTGTCGCTGACGGGCAATCTGAGCTGGGTGACCCAAAGCGCCGCACGGATAGATTGCAGTTGAATGTCGCTTGCGGATTTGTTTCTGTATGCAGGAGTCGCGCAAGCTTCCTTTTATTTTATTTATTCATCCTTATATTTCTTTAGCTTGAAAGCCATGCACCTGCATAGGCACATAATTATGACACATCCCCCTTATTGCTAGTGGTCCTGTATTTATTTATGCTATACATTAGCTATAGCTTAGCCTATTTGACTAGAACATCATGTCCAGTTGTAGCAGTTATTCTGATCGATTACTTGTAGTCAATATGGTGGACCCGGCCTGAGTACCTTAGAAGCTTCACGGTACTGGTTGCCGACCTGTTACTCCCGTAGTTCACGCTGAGATCGCTACCCAGCTCTGTAAGAATCTAGCTAATGCCCCCTCTCAGGGTAAACATTACATTACACCGCGCAAACAACGGTAGACGCCAGCGCTGCGTGCTCCGCCGTGGAGCGCTTACTTCAAACACCACGGAGCGTCACCTCGCGACGCTGCGCTAGCATCACATGAGGACAGCCGGACAGTGCTAACCGGGGAATAGCTTCGCATCGCGGAGCGTGTCTATGCGTTAACAGCTTAGTATCTGCGTGCTTACCCGGTGGACGATCAGGGAATGCGGGTGCCTGTGAATGCCGAGCTGCTTCATTCTGCGTGGATGCGGAGGGTCGACTGCCCGAGTGTTAGCCCATCAAGGAGCTGCTTGCTGGACGGAACGCTGCGCGTTTCCCAGGCGTTGGAGATGAAGGTGATTTCCGTCCTCGATGTTCCGCAGTAGCTGGAGAGCCGGTCCGGGGTGTAGCGCTGTCCCGCAGTAGGAGCTAGCGCCGCTAGTGGCAGTGGCAACTCGTTGAGGCACTTCCTGTTGCAGGTTGCGGTGCCTGTGGCTCTGTGGCAACTACCGCGGCGAGTCGCGGCAACTGCCTCGTGTGTTTACTCGGTCAAGAGACCAGGTCCTCGGTCGGGGGAGCTAAATGGACCGGTGCCTCAAGTTAAAGGAGCGTTACCACGATCTATGGGAGCGATGCCTCGGCTGGTATCGGTACCGGGAGCGCGTGCTTTACGCTCCCTCAGCGCAAGCTACCGTTAAGTCCTTAACAGCTCGACTGTTTATGCCCTGGCTCTTAATAACGCACTTGTAGTTTGGCTACTTGATATATTTGTACTCTATTGCTTCTTGTTCTGTACCCTCTGCTGAATGCACTTCTTGTCCCTTGGATTAAATCGTATGCTAAATGACATAAAAACATAATGGGTTGTTTCAATTCGGTGCGGTTGGCAGGGAGGGATCGGCTCGCTCTCTGCCAGCTGTGAGCCTTACCCACTCACACCTGGGCAGAGGGATGCTTGGTGCTCGGACCGCGCAGCGCTCTTACGTTTAGCATAACTGCTTCCTGCTGCGCCTCGTAAAAGTGCTACTACGCCGGTGGCTCGCCGGCTCAGATTTTGCTTTAGCTTTTCGATCGATCGCAATCAACCGACGTCCCATCGGCGTTTCGGCGTTTACCGCAACATTGTTGTGTCGGACCCCCTTCTTCTTTCTCCCTCGTTCTCTCTGCCGCTGAATAATAGCTTGTTTGATGGTCAACCGGTCACATGCACAGATGCGCAAGGACGTGCGGCTGAGAACTAACTCGATTTAAACGTCAACCGGTCACATGCACAGTTGCGCAAGGACGTGCGGCTGAGGGATAATAGTTTCTCTTCCGGAATCGTCTTACCGAGAATGCCCCGCAGTCAGAGCCAACCTATCGCATCTGGTTTTGCGTTGCAATGACACCTGCTCACGTCTGGTGCGCTCTGACTCACCTTTGGTGCGCGCTGAAATGACAACTGACAGCAGAGAGAGAGAACAGTCTTTTAACGTTTGCCAGCCCTGATGCAATTGGTTTACGGTAACATCACCCACATCTGGTTGGCTGGTACTACCTGACCCCGCCCCTAATCAGCTGGCCGTGTGCCCCCATGGAGAGAGGAAGCCTACCGAGAATGGCAACGCCTGTCCAGTCTTCCTGACTGAATTTTCGCTTAAGCTTCATTTGGCCTCAGCCTTTCCAGGTAAAATGATCGTAGGACCACGCCAGACAAACAATATTTATTTAACCGAATCTGCATAATTTTCAGGTGGAGCACAGCTGCTGTTTTGCTGTTAGTTTTAAAGAATCAAACAATAAGATTTAAGATCCAACAGCTAACCGTTACGCACTCTCCACTTCTTACAGAGCACTTCAAACATGGTCATGTTATCGCCTGAAGCCACACACTGAATCCACAGCTCCCGTGTTTTACAGAGACTCAAACGGGTGTGACTTTACTGTATAAAAACGTGATCTTCAATAAACGAATGACTTTCCGTACGACAAGGTCTGTGACAACTGGCTGATCGAGGGTCGTCACATGTAGGGGCCCGGTTCACGCGACGCCCCAGGTCGACCTTCTGATTTCCCGACACGAGTCCGGCAGACCGCTGCCCACCCCGACGTGCGAGAATAGGCGAAGGCGCGTTCATCGCTGCTTGCAGCTTTAATTTTATTTATTTTTTATTTATCCATATATTGCTTTAGCTTGAAAGCCATGCACCTGCATAGGCACATAATTATGACACTTCCCCCTTATTGCTAGTGGTCCTGTATTTATTTATGCTATACATTAGCTATAGCTTAGCCTATTTGACTAGAACATCATGTCCAGTTGTAGCCGTTATTCTGATCGATTACTTGTAGTCAATACGGTGGACCCGGCCTGAGTACCTTAGAAGCTTCACGGTACTGGTTGCCGACCTGTTACTCCCGTAGTTCACGCCGAGATCGCTACCCAGCTCTGTAAGAATCTAGCTCATGCCCCCTCTCAGGGTAAACATTACATTACACCGCGCAAACAACGGTAGACGCCAGCGCTGCGCGCTCCGCCGTGGAGCGCTAACTTCAAACACCACAGAGCGTCATCTCGCGACGCTGCGCTAGCATCACATGAGGACAGCCGGACACTGCTTACCGGGGAATAGCTTCGCATCGCGGAGCGTGTCCATATGTTAACAGCTTAGTATCTGCGTGCTTACCCGGTGGACGATCAGGGAATGCGGGTGCCTGTGAATGCCAAGCTGCTTCATTCTGCGTGGATGCGGAAGGTCGACTTGCCGAGTGTTAGTCCATCAAGGAGCTGGTTGCTGGACGGAACGCTGCGCGTTTCCCAGGGGTTGGAGATGAAGGTGATTTCCGTCCTCGATGTTCCGCAGTAGCTGGAGAGACGGTCCGGGGTGTAGCGCTCTCCCGCAGTAGGAGCTAGCGCCGCTAGTGGCAGTGGCAACTCGTTGAGGCACTTCCTGTTGCAGGTTGCGGTGCCTGTGGCTCTGTGGCAACTACCGCGGCGAGTCGTGGCAACTGCCTCGTGTGTTTACTCGGTCAAGAGACCGGGTCCTCGGTCGGGGGAGCTAAATGGACCGGTGCCTCAAGTTAAAGGAGCGTTACCACAATCTATGGGAGCGATGCCTCGGCTGGTATCGGTACCGGGAGCGCGTGCTTTATGCTCCCTCAGCGCGAGCTACCGTTAAGTCCTTAACAGCTCGACTGTTTATGCCCTGGCTCTTAATAACGCACTTGTAGTTTGGCTACTTGATATATTTGTACTCTATTGCTTCTTGTTCTGTACCCTCTGCTGAATGCACTTCTTGTCCCTTGGATTAAATCGTATGCTAAATGACATAAAAACATAATGGGTTGTTTCAATTCAGTGCGGTTGGCAGGGAGGGATCGACTCGCTCTCTGCCAGCTGTGAGCCTTACCCACTCACACCTGGGCAGAGGGATGCTTGGTGCTCGGACCGCGCAGCGCTCTTACGCTACTACGCCGGTACCTCGGCAGGTGGCTCGCCGGCTCAGATTTTGCTTTAGCTTTTCGATCGATCGCAATCAATCGACGCCCCATCGGCGTTTCAGCGTTTACCGCAACATTGTTGTGTCGGACCCCCTTCTTCTTCTCCCTCGTTCTCTCTGCCGCTGAATAATAGCTCGTTTGATGGTCTACCCGGTCACATGCACAGTTGCGCAAGGACGTGCGGCTGAGAACTAACTCGATTTAAACGTCAACCGGTCACATGCACAGTTGCGCAAGGAGGGATAATAGTTTCTCTTCCGGAATCGTCTTACCGAGAATGCCCCGCCGTCAGAGCCAACCTATCGCATCTGGTTTTGCGTTGCAATGACACCTGCTCACGTCTGGTGCGCTCTGACTCACCTTTGGTGCGCGCTGAAATGACAACTGACAGCAGAGAGAGAGAACAGTCTTTTAACGTTTGCCAGCACTGATGCAATTGGTTTACGATAACATCACCCACATCTGGTTGGCTGGTACTACCTGACCCCACCCCTAATCAGCTGGCCGTGTGCCCCCATGGAGAGAGAAAGCCTACCGGGAATGGCAACGCCTGTCCAGTCTTCCTGACTGAATTTTCGCCTAAGCTTCATTTACCTCTAATTGTTGAGATACTTCCGATAAAAAACCTATACAAACAAATTACTCACTGTGGTGGCGGGCGTGGTTTCAGCTCGGCTGCAGGGGGGATAGAGGGAGTGGCTCGGGGAACAGTGCCAGGTGGAAACGATAATTATCAGCTGTTGGTGATTGTGTGTGTGTGCGTGTGGGTGCTCTCCTGCATTTAAGCAGTAAAGCGGGGATGAGCGAGGAGGAAGGAGACGACGAGCGGCGCAGTTTCCCCAGAAATTACAAAATAAAAACATTATTCTGCACGACCAAGGTCTCGAGTCGCTCTGTCCGGAGTAGAGATGAGCGAGTACAGCATTATCTGTATCTGTATCAGTATCTGTTGAACCATATGAATTATCTGTATCCGTATCCGTACTCGGACTGGGCGGGGCCTAACCCGGAAGTAGGAAGGATTTACCCCGTAAATTGTCGGGTTAAGCCTTTCTGCGGTTAAAACAGCATTCCTTCTTAATTCTTATCACTGATGATCATGAGAGAGAGAGGGTTAGTGTGTGTGTGGCTTAATTTGTAATATTAATATTTAGTTATTCAACACAACTAGTCAACGTCAGACACTGAGTGCGTGAAGAGAGCCAGCAGACGGTAAAAAACAGAGAGAGAGAGAGAGAGAGAGGTCAGTGCGTGAAGTAAAAAAAAACTTAAAAAAAAAACTGGTTAGAGCCGACTGAAGAAAAAAACTCCGACAGGCAGAGACGCAATGCGAGTCGCATTCTTAAGCACCACGTCTTAACAAGCCCCACGTTTACCTGAACTCTACTAGTTAAGAACAACAATCCGAAGTAAAAAAAATAAAGGCGAAGAAATCGTTTAAATTTATCGGGAAAGACCCGCGAACCTGCTGACTGAGGTAGGGAGAGAGGAGTTCTGTGTGTGAGTGAGCAGAGCGGGACACAGCAACAAAAAACAGTATGTGTGTAGTGGAGGGGCGCTGTGACTACCAGCCAATCACAGAACGCAGACACAGACATCTACCCAATGAGGACTTTTTATTCATTCCGAGCACAGATATTGACTCGTATTACTCGTATAATACTCGTACTCTGCAAAAGTGCTTTATCGGTACCGGATACTCGTTTCAGCCGAGTATCCGGCTCATCTCTAGTCCGGAGCCCGAACGACCCACGTCACCTACAGTGGCGCCCAACTCGGCGGGGACCGGAGAATGTCGAACGAGGAGCAGTGGCAGAGTATGACGGCCCAGCCAGCGCTCGCACTGGGCCAGATGATAGGGGAACTGGCGGCGATTCAGCGGCACAAAGCGGAGGCCAACCGCCAATTCCTGGGGGCACTCCAGGCCCAGGTAGGGAGGCAGGCCCAGGCCCTGGAGCAACAGTCGGGAGCCGCGCAACCACTCCCGACGGCCATGGCCAGCCTGACCCTCCACCGGATGACGGCGGAGGATGATGCCCAGGCATTCCTAGAAGCCTTCGACGACACCAAGAGGGATGCTGGACCTTATTAAAAGAAAGCTGGGAGGAAGGTCCGAGCCCCGGGAAAAACGAGATCCAGTACGTCCTGGACCTGCGAGCAAAGCTCCACACACTGGGTAGGATGTCACGAGAGAATTTGCTCCAGGCCCAGGAACGACAACAGCGGCTGTACAACAGAGGAGCCAAGCTGCGAGAATTCACACCAGGAGAAAAGGTACTTATATTACTTCCTTCTTCCAACTCAAAACTCCTGGCTAAGTGGCAAGGGCCCTTCGAGGTCACACGCCGGGTGGGGGATGTTGATTATGAGGTGGTGCGGTCTGACAGGGGCGGGGCTACGCAAATATACCACCTCAACTTCCTGAAACCCTGGAGGGAGGCGGAGTCTGTTTCTCTGATCTCCACAGTATCGGAAAGAGAGGACCTGGGGCCGGAGGTGCCAAAAGCGGCTAATCCCACCCCGCTCCCGTGTGAGGGTCGTCTCTCTGAGGACCAGAGAGCAGACATTGCCCAGTTGCAGAAGCGGTTTGCTGATGTGTTCTCCCCCCGGCCAGGCCGCACCGACCTGATAGCGCACCGAATCGAGAGGTCCCCGGGGGTGACGGTGAGGTCACGACCCTACAGACTACCCAAACACAAAAGAAAAGTGGTTTGGGAGGAATTAGCGGCTATGTTGGAGATGGGGGTAATAGAAGAGTCCAACAGCGCCTGGTGCAGCCCCATCGTTCTGGTGGCCAAGAAGGATGGGACTGTGCGGTTCTGCGTGGACTACCGCAAGGTGAACGATGTATCACGATTCGACGCCTACCCAATGCCCCGGGTCGACGAACTCCTGGACCGGCTGGGCACTGCACGTTTTTTTACGACCCTGGATTTAACTAAGGGCTACTGGCAGATTCCCCTGTCGTCAGAGTCCAAAGAGAAAACATCTTTCTCCACTCCGTATGGTTTGTACCAATTCACCATGCTTCCTTTCGGCTTGTTCGGTGCCCCGGCCACGTTCCACGCCTCATGGACAAGGTGCTGCGCCCGCACGCCGCATATGCAGCCGCCTACCTGGATGATGTCATTATCCACAGCACCACCTGGGCGGAGCATGTGCGGCGGGTGGACGCGGTGCTGGAGTCTCTGAGGCGGGCCGGGCTCACCGCCAACCCGGGGAAGTGTGCAGTTGGACGGAGGGAGGTACGGTATGTGGGGTACCACGTGGGGGGGGGGGCAGGTGCGTCCCCAGGTAGACAAGACAGCGGCAATTGCAGCCTGCCCGCGTCCCAAGACGAAAAAGGAGGTGAGGCGGTTTTTGGGGCTGGCAGGTTACTACAGACGGTTCATCGCTGGGTTTGCGGACCTCACCAGCCCCTTGACCGACCTGACCCGGAAAAGTGGTCGGAGCAGTGCCAGCGGGCGTTTGAGAAGGTAAAACAGACTCTCTGTGGGTAGCCACTCCTCCACACACCTAACTTTTCTCTCCCGTTTGTGCTGCAGACCGACGCGTCGGACAGAGGGCTGGGGGCCGTTTTGTCCCAGGAGGTCGAGGGGGTCGACCGCCCGGTGGTCTACATCAGCCGGAAACTGTCGGAGAGGGAGGCCAGGTACAGCAGGGTGGAGAAGGAGTGCCTGGCCATCCGGTGGGCGGTGGGCTCCCTGCGCTACTACCTCCTGGGACGCTCATTCACCCTCTGTTCGGACCACGCCCCGCTCAAATGGCTCCACCGCATGAAGGATACTAACGCCCGGATCACTCGGTGGTATCTGGCTCTACAGCCTTTTAACTTCAAGGTGGTCCATAGGCCGGGGACGCAGATGGTCGTGGCGGACTTCCTCTCCCGCCCTCTGGAGGGAGGGGGGGGGGGGGAGTAAGCTAGGCCGGACGGCTCCCCGGCCTAAGTCGGGCGGTGGGGGTATGTGGTGGCGGGCGTGGTTTCAGCTCGGCTGCAGGGGGGAGAGAGGGAGTGGCTCGGGGAACAGTGCCAGGTGGAAACGATAATTATCAGCTGTTGGTGATTGTGTGTGTGTGTGTGTGTGCGTGTGGGTGCTCTCCTGCATTTAAGCAGTAAAGCGGGGACGAGCGAGGAGGAAGGAGACCACGAGCGAGCCGGACGCTCTGTCCGGAGCCCGAACGACCCACGTCATCTACACTCACACAAAACGTCCTGATAATATATATATATAAAATTTAGAGTATTCACTTGCCATAATATTGCATATTGATGATATTGGAAATTCAGAAGAAAAATATGTAGTTAGTTGAATATACAGCTTTCAAAATGCAAAGCGGGTTTTTAACCTCCAAATAACATACGTCGACGGCCGTTATGAGGCCGTTATGAGGTTTAAATGGTTACATTAGAATATCCGAAGTTGCAATTGAATAAGTGAACTCTCAACTCTGCTAGCTACAAAGTCACGGTTTGGATCTCCTTCCTATTTTATGTCTCTTATATCCCTGGGTAACTTCACTTCCTGCCTTGTCCTGTGATTGCCTGATTGTTTCCACCTGTGTCCAATCACCTGCACCTCCCTTGTGTATTTAAGCCCTGTGTGCCTGTTGTCCCTTGTCGCGTCATTGTCAATGTCTAGTCGTCGTTGGTGCACGTCCTTTGGCTTTTGTTGGTGAATAAAGAGCACCTTCTGGAAACATCCTGCGTTTGAGTCCTGCCTGTCTTCAACCTGCACCCTCGCTACCGGACAACAAAAACAAAAACAAAAAGTGCAAAATAGCTTATGCTGTGTTATTTGACTTTAGCTAACTGAGTGGCCATTGCAGTAACATTTAAGTGACAATTTGACAAATGACAACCTGACACACAGACTTTATAATAACAACAACCAACAACGATTATGTTTGTTGCCTTATTATAATATTCATTATAATAATAACAGTTACATAATAAATTTATGTAACTGTTAAATCGTCATCATCTTCGTTGTGGCCCAGCCAAGCCCACACACACTATCCTCATGCACCCGCCCTGATTAACACTCCATCCCTGTTTATGTAGCAACCTGCTTGCTTACCGTTTCAATTACACTCTCCTGCTCACTCTGTCCCTCCTTGACTTCACTGTCAGACTCAGACACCTGCTGCACCTTCTCCTCTGCTGTCTGCGAGCCGCAAGCACCGCTATCGCTATGGCTAGTCACCTCTCCTCCTCCATGTGCTATGTTCACCTGCTGTTTCTGTAGGGTTGCCAACCGTCCCGTATTACCCGGGATCATCCCGAATTATGGGCAATTTTGATTTGTCCCACAGCTCCAGTCCCGATTTCCAATCACAGCCTGCTATGTCAATGACGCGCAAAAAACTCCCGGTTGTGAAGTTGTGACGCATCAGACCAGTGTGTGCGCTGGTGCCCGGTGAGAGCTGTCCTATCTGTTGAAATGAGCAGTGAGGCTGGCGCTGCAAAGAAAAAATAGATTGTGTGTTTTCTCTGCACCCCCCTTGCTCTTACGTTTTTGTTTCTCCATCGTAATCCACAGATTTCTTTCTGCCTCTGAGCCTGCATGATTTGTGTGTGGCAATGTGTGTTTGCAGTTTTGATTGTCAATTAAGGACACCATGCCAATCTGCCCTAGTGACACATCAACAATCAGCCGCTAATTGGCAAAGGGACCAATGGGGAACTGCCAAGGGCGGGACTGTTCCCTTTTTAAAACAGGTAGACTGAGACTGGGAAGAAGAACAGAGAGGACACGTGGCAGTGTGGAGCTGGAGCTGTGGTGGTAGGAGCAGCGGCAGCAGCAGCAAGGGCTACGTGCGGGACTCTGCTGTGGTGGCCAACTTGGACAGACTATTTTTTTAGGTCTAACCCCTGGCATGGTGAACCGTGGAGACTCAATTAATGATGCGGTGAATGGGTTAGTTCTCATTGGTGTGCTTTTAGCGCAGATGCTACGAGGATCAGGCATGAAGGGGTTAATGTGAGCCGTTCTGGGAATGCCATTAGCTGGACAAACACATAATGGTACATCAGTCTTGATATCTGCTTGTGTGATTTCCGCATGCTTGAGCAGAATATTCCATCTCTCCCTTCCTCATCATTTCATTCACTATATCTGCCTAAAAGAGACTTGTATTTTTAATGGTGTAGGTAATTTGTTGGTTAACGCAATCTCACTGTCATTAGAACCTGTTGCCTTGTTGTGCATATAAACTGGCCAGGCTGACTAGCACAATCCTAGCAGCTCGCGCCAATTTGCCCAGCATCCTTAGACACTTGTGGCTCCAAAGATGACGACTGGCTCATTTTAAGAGGAGTTAAACACAGATTCGTTGAAATACGCTGTCAGATTCCCTGGTGCCTTTCCGTAATTATCCATGACGTCGGCATTTCTCTCGCGGGTGGTCATGGTTAATTTACATGAAGCGTTATGCTGCATACTCCCAAATTAGTGCGCGTAAACTCTGGCTGTAAACGGAATATCCACGTCTCACTCACCAAAGGTAGTAGGTATCCCGGACGAGCCCCCAGTGTTACCTTTTCTTTCTCTCTGGACCGTGAGTGCCGGCTGGCTCGTTATTTCCGTTTCAACTCCACTTGCCAGCAGCTCGCGAGGTAGTTGTCCGACACCGGTTTTCCTACTGATTATATTGATGATGAAACGAAGGAGGCTTGATGTCTCAGTATGCTGTTTAATGGGATACTTTCCATTCCATGGGGAGACTTTTACAAACATCACACACACTTCTCTAACTTTTGCACCTAACGTCTTGTTTTCCTCCACGTCCTTCTTCCGCCCACCCACGTACCCACTTCCCATGAGCCCCTGCTTTCTACTTCACTAAAATACCCCCCCCCCCTTATTCTAGTAACACAAGGACAAATGGCCAACATCAACTTTTGCTAAACAGAGATGTATTAACTTGTGAACACACCTTTCTGATTGAGTAGAGGTCTTGCATATATATTTTGCGGACTAAACACACAGAGGTCAAGTCATGTCAGTCACAGTGGGACATTTGACCAACTTAATTCATTATTTATTATTTTCATGCTCATTCTGCTGATATGAAGGAGGAATATGCAGTCGTATCAAAGCTGCGGCCTCCAAATGAGTGCACCTGGATCAGTGAAATTGCTGGGGCTGCTTTTTGAATACGTTTAGAGCAGTTGCAGCTCCATGAAAACGTGTAGGGGGCGCTATTGAGCCAAAATGCCATGAGGAAACTTGGAAAACACATTTCCAGTCAAAGATGTAAGGATTGGTTACGTCAAAGTATAGCAGCCCAGCGAAGGCATCTCTGAGGAGTTGGCAACACTGGTTCATAAAACGTGCCAAGCTATTTACGTTCTGACTTCCAACCAATTTCAAGCACCAAAACAGTTCTCCCCACAGGATTAAAGATATTTATCCTCAAATTGACATATGGTGTTGCCGCAGATGCCTGTGCTCCAATCTAATTTCTATGCACAAACATCACTATAAATTGAAGATGTACCTGACCCTCTTCTGTGTCTCTACATTAATAGTGATTAATCTCACAGTACATTACATTATGTATATAACAGTGATCAATGAGGCTAAATATCTTGAGATAGATGACATCATTAGTGATTAACAATGTATTTAATATCTATGATGCAGGGATTAATGATGCTACAGATTATTAGTTCCCCATCAGGGAACTTGAGCTGCGTGGAAACGCTGTGGGAACGCCCTGCGTGACCGCGTCATGAAGCACGTGTGAAATCTAACCAATGGCGAGCTGGTACGTCATAGGCGTGCGACGTGTTAGGATATTCCTTATCCACCCGAGTTGGTTGATAGAAGAATCCACTGCAGGAAATTAGTTAAAAAGTTTAACATTTATTTAGAAGAGAAAAAGTTGTACATGAGCAACTCTCCGCAGATATATCTGGAGACAATGAAATACGTATCGCAAGCAAATCCCTTCCAAAGTCCGCCTGCCTTCTGGCACTGACCTGTTTTAATCCCTCTGGTGCCCTTGAACGTTGGTTCAACCCAGTTCATCCTTCTGTAACAAACGCCTTCCCCGAACAATGAGTGTCTGGTACTCTCTCCTGCAGCCTTCGGCCTTGCCCTGAAAATGGGTTCAAACTGGCTCTCCCTTCGGTCGCAGGTGTGTTATCTCAGATAATATTTTATCTTCATTTTTCCTGTGCTCTCTTTTCCACCATTCACATTGTCTGCCTTATAAGGACCGATCCGGTCACGCCATCTGTCCTACAAGCGGACATCTATTCTACAAGCTAAAAAGTAAATACAAGAAGACACACACAGAGAACCCCACATCCCACAGACGCCAGCACCAGGAAGCTACAAAGGGCCCCGAAACACAAGCCCATTCATCTCTGTGCCTTCATCAAGTGCGAGTGTAATTCTGACGATGGCTAGTAGCAAGCAACGCTTCTCGCAGCCGTGGGTTTCAGGACCTCATACCGGGCATCGGAAGCACGCATGGCGGTTCTTCCACCCAGGATGAGGCACCACTCACGCAGCCATCCAGCCCTGAGGAACTGGATGTGGTTAGCGTTGAGGCGGCGGAGTCTGAGGGCACGTCACCTCCTTCCCCCCCGCGGCCGAGGAGCTGTTGGAGGTACTCGCCCGAGCTGCTGAGAAGCTCAGCACCGACTGGATAGGCCGCCGGAGGATAGGCAGGATCCTACTACATCAAGTAAGTTGCGTAACAGTTCCTGCCTTCCCGTGAGTACCTCCGCGCCGGGTTTTTGCTTTACTTCCCGGACGGAGGACGGAGGTGTCGAGGCCGGTGTCCGCTCGCGTCTATATCCCGCGTACGTCACTAATCGTTCGTAGCTGAGGCTAAACGGCATGGTTATGCGAGCATGCCGGTGCGGAAGAGGTACCGGCGAGCCATTTATCTCCCGCGGCTGCGCTGCTTAGGATACCGGCATTGCCCACCAAGCCTTTGAGTAATACTTCTACGCTGGTGGGCAAAGCTTGTTCGGCGACAGGGGCCGCCCCTGGCGGAGTTGAGCTTCCAAAGGCTCACACTCGAACAAATCGCGTCACAGATTAGGTCTGAGGACTGGTTTATCACATTAGATCTGAAGGACGCTTACTTTCATGTACCCATCCTTCCACAACACAGGGAGTTCCTGAGGTTCGTTTTTGGTGACAAAGCTTACCATTATCGGGTCCTTCCGTTCGGCCTAGCTCTCTCTCGCCCCGTACGTTTACCAAATGCGTGGATGCAGCTCTGGCACCATTGCGCCCCAGGGCACACAACATCGATGGCTGGTTGATTTTAGCTCCATCCGAGCGACTAGCGGTCCAACATCGAGATCTTGTGCTTGCCCACATCAACCATCTGGGGCTGAGACTCAACGCCAGGAAGAGTGTACTGTCCCCACTGCAAAGGACAACCTTCCTGGACCTGTTACGTATGTAACCTTAGTTCCCTGCAGGGAACGAGACGCTGCATGTCTATGCCATACTCCCGGCATGCCCGTGGCACTTGATACGGCCGTTCAGAGATGAATGAGCTTGTGTTTCGGGGCCCTTTGTAGCTTCCTGGTCCTGGCGTCGCCCGCCTATGACATACCAGCTCGCCATTGGTTAGATTTCACACGTGTTTCGTCACGCAGGGCGTTCCCACAGCGTTTCCACGCAGCGTCTCGTTCCCTTCAAACAATTCAATAAATAGACATTCAAGCATATGCAAGCAGCTGAACAGACATTAAATATCTTGGAGAAATATACAATCATTCATATGAGGAAAATATTTAGTGTCCCGGATGTTGGTGTGTCAAGGTTGAAATTTTTCGGGTTGAATATTGTAACCTCCATTTCTGTTGCGGCTGAATATTTTTTAGGTTGAATTTTTTTGCGGTGTTTTAATGTTGAAAAACATTCAGGTACATCATTTCAATGCATAAATATTAGAGATGAGCGAGTACAGCATTATCTGTATCTGTTGAACCATATGAATTATCCGTATCCGTACTCGGACTGGGCGGGGCCTAACCCGGAAGTAGGAAGGATTTACCCCGTAAATTGTCGGGTTAAGCCTTTCTGCGGTTAAAACAGCATTCCTTCTTAATTCTTATCACTGCTGATCATGAGAGAGAGAGGGGAAGTGTGTGTGTGGCTTAATTTGTAATATCAATATTTAGTTATTCAACACAACTAGTCAACGTCAGACACTGAGTGCGTGAAGAGAGCCAGCAGACGATAAAAAAAACTGATGAGAGAGAGGGAGAGAGAGGTCAGTGCGTGAAGTAAAAGAAAAAAAACTGGTTAGAGCCGACTGAAAAAAAAAAAACTCCGACAGGCAGAGACGCAACGCGAGTCGCATTCTTAAGCACCACGTCTCAACAAGCCCCACGTTTACCTGAACTCTACTAGTTAAGAACAACAAACTGAAGTAAAAAAAATAAAGGCGAAGAAATCGTTTAAATTTATCGGGAAAGACCCGCGAACCTGGTGACTGAGGAAGGGAGAGAGGAGTTATGTGTATGTGTGAGCCGAGCGGGACACAGCAACACAAACAGTGTGTGTGTAGGGGAGGGGCGCTGTGACTACCAGCCAATCACAGAACGCAGACACAGACAGCTACCCAATGAGGACTTTTATTCAATCCGAGCACAGATATTGACTTGTATTACTCGTATAATACTCGTACTCGGCAAAAGTGCTTTATCCGTAACGGATACTCGTCAGCCGAGTATCCGGCTCATCTCTAATAAATATCCACTGCTAGAAATTCAATCACCTTTTTATTTCAACCCCCGATGGCACAGATTTACTTCCATAGATTGGAACTTCATTTTCAGATTCTGTAACAAGATCTGGCTCTGAGTCACTCGAATAAGGATAGTATACCTGAAATCAGCTCCATCTCCCTCATCGTCACTTGATGATTGACGAGTCACCGCAATTGCAGATTTCTCTGGTCAACGTTTTTGTTCAACTCAAAATAACAAAAAAAGCTTCAGGGAGCTTCACAGTCTGCAAACATGCAAAGTCCTGTCCCAAAACCATGACATCAGCACAGGCCAAACTCTCCCCAAAATGAAGAAAAAAAAAACTGCGGAAGAGTAGGTGTGCACAGAATGAACAACTTATTTACAGTACATTCAATTCCTACAACAGAAATTATTCAAATATCGAGAGTGGTACACCAGGTGTAAGGCAGGTCTACTGCAGGGACAACCACCATCAGATGTAACCTCCACCCACAGGAACCTGTGAGGAGGGAAAGCACAACAGACTTCACATCACGATAACAGCAGCACGTGTGTTAGAACCCTCATTTATAGATGTCTCAGAACTCATGTGTGTAAAAGAATCCTCTGGTCCATTATCAGTTGTGTTCAAAGTAGCCACAGCATTTTGGCTTTAAGCTCCCTCTATCTTTTAAGTCCTAATATTGTTAAATATTGTTTATTTATTAAATAAAAAACTAATTGCATTTCTGGAGTCACATTTCTAGCTATTACCGTATCATGCAGTGACTTGTAATGTTCTAGCCTTCGCACATGCAATCTGTATTTAGCCACCATTGCTTTAAAAACGTGTATTTTGCAGCCAGGCGTGGGGTGCTCCGGGGGTCGGCCGGGCTCTGCGGCTCCGGCGGCGTGGGGTGCCACTCCAACTCCTGACCCCACCCCTCCCCTTCAAGGACCGACTTCCAGGCGGTCCCAAGAGGGTCAAGATCGGGCGTTGTGGAGCCGGGACGGGCGTCGGGACGGGCTGAGACAGGCGTCGTGGAGCCGGGACGGGCTGAGACGTCAGACTGTCAACGTCCGGGTCGACACCTGGGAAGGGCCGCCAGACTAAGGGGGGTCCGGGTGCCGGAAACTGTCCTCTGGCGACCCCCCCTGAGGTCAGCGTGGGGCAGCTAGAGCGGCGGCCGGAACGCCTTCCGGCGTCTCCGGGAAGGCGGGTGGTGTATGCCAGGAAGGCAGCTGGGGATCCCTGGTAAATGTTGGGCTCGAGGTGGGCCCCGCAACGTACAGCGGGCGGCCCACCTCGAGCCAGACGTGTTCTCCAAAACGGGTTCTGGGGACCCCACTCCGCTGAGTCCTTTTTAGGTTGCATCATTCTGTTACAACGGGGGGTTGTGGGCATGGAGGGAGGACTCAGACGCAGAATATTCAAAATAAAAGGACTTTAATAGTCAAAACTCACAACACTCCAACAAAAAGGGCAGGACGGAGGAGGAAACAATAAAGAAAAAAACAGGGACCTGGACTTGAAAACCAACAAAAGACTTACATGGCATGGGGAACTTGACGTGGGGTACTCAGACAGTCACACGCAATGACGCAACACCAGACAAGGGACTCACAGGGCTTAAATACACAAGGGAAGTGCAGGTGAACACAGCAGACAATCACAGGGGAAGACAAGACAAGACAAGGCAGGAAGTGAAGTTACCCAGGAACACAAGAGACATGAAACTACAAAATAAAACCGGAAGCAGACCCAAACCGTGACAAAAGGCAATAATAGTAAATGTGTACAGCAACAACCTAACGCATTAGCAACATCAAACACACAAATATTCTGTAATGTTTACTTTTAGTCCAGGTTCCAGCTGAAAGCTAGCATGCTAACTAGCAAACTACCTGCGCTAAAGCTAACTAGCTTACCAAAAAGAACAGTCTTTCCTATATGGAGTTGGCAGCATAAGTAACACAACTGGAGCTAACCCAGGGACACAAAAAGCAGGAAACAAAACAAACCGTGACAGTATGAAAAGTACGCCCCGCCGTAATGTTTGCCCGCAACCCCCGCGTAGATAAGTGTTTTATTAGGGTTGGCAACCGTCCCGTAGGCCAGAGCGAAGCATGTGAGGTGAGAGCTGTCCTATCTGTTAAAATGAGCAGTGAGGCTGGCGCTGCAAAGAAAAAAAGATTGTGCAAGCCCCCCCCGTCAGCCCGCGAAAGTGTCCTTGATTTGGGGTTGGGAGAGCTGGCAACCCTAGGTTTTATCCTCTTTATTTCTTAAATTTCCAATCATTTCAATGGAGTACTGCACCCGGATTTTAAGTCATTTCTATTAGCTAGATAATAGCACACGATTCCCGATGGGGCCCGGCAAGAAGATTCCGAGCAACGCTGTGGGAGGAGATGCGTGCCCAACTTCTGTATGGAAGGAGAATAATACAGTAGAGAACTAGAAAATTTTAGCCGAACGCTAAAAGCTGAAATTAATTTGAGAAAAAAAATCCTGAAAATACACAAGTAAGAAAAGATTAAATGAGTATCAAATCAACAGAGACTACTTTAGTGAAAACAGTTTATTGAATGAACTCTTCAAATTAGTCAATAAAAAGAGATTAAATACTGTTCACTTATTATCTATATTAAACAAAACTTAAAATACACCATGTGGGACTAACATTCTGGATGTCAGTGTGAAAGGTTTTAACCATGAAGTAAAATTTCAACGAAACCAACATTCAAATCACAGCAAATAAGATGACTAAAACACACCAGACAAACACATGCAAGATGGCTGCTTTATCACTGTGTCACTCCCTTCAACACAGCAGAGAAACGTAAAAAAGGCAATTCATTTGGGTTATTAAAAAGAATGGAAAAGCAGTGGTTATCCACACATTTATATTTAAAAAAAACTTTACCAAACATTTCATGTTGCATGTGTTGAGGGAGTACACCTAACTGGTTCCGAAATGTCCTCTGTAAGATCAGGGGCCTTATTTATAAAACCTTGCGTAGGATTTGCCAGTGGTTCTGATCCTGCAGTTGAGCAGCCGTCTGGATCCGGCGTCTCCACGGCACGCGGCTCTCAACCCTCCAGCAGTGGCCGTGTCCTCACCGATGCAGTCCTTGAAATGCAGAGGAAAGGAGTTGGGCGAGATAAAGACTGTCCTAACTGAAATAAACGGCACAATGTGGGTTGAGGTAAGGCGTAAGCAGCCACTGCCCCCTGCAAAGATAGTGAAGGGGTTAAGACATCGAAATACAGTAAAATGTGAAATTTCTATTACGCAAACGTACCTAGAAGCCAGCCATCATGCACAGCACCAGCCTCGAGTCTGCGCCCAACACTGCTGTTTCTTAGAATGAATGAGTCATGGGTTGACCCAGGCCACCGAGCTACTACGTGAGCAAATGTCTGCATCACAAATAATTTGCACATTGATCGTATGGAAATGCTTTCGATTAATTAAAGCATTTTCCGATTACATTTGGGAAACCGTACATGGCCGCAAATTAAGCTTTTTTGTTTGCCTGTTCCTCCGCGAGTATGGGAACTTTATGGAATTATGCCAGAAATCCTAGTGTTGTCAGGACTTGAATTGGGACTGGCACGGCGTGGTTCCTCCGAGTGCGCCTCTGTAACGCTGGGCTCAAAAGACCGCAGAGGTCCAACAGGACTGCTCAAGGAAGTCGGAACCGGCTCATAAGCCATTAGTCGTCGTTTGCCAGTAAGACTTCTTGCTGTCTGAAGATGCGTTCACTCCAAATCCTTCCATTTGCCACATGAGCGCAAGATCAGCCATTTTGCAGCATCATGGCATTTTATTACTGTCCATTTGATTGCATCTGATGAGCAACAGCTATGTTTTGAGGATGAATTGCATAACATATTTCACTTTTCTTTTTGAAAATGTGTTAATTAGCATTTCTGTTTGTTTTACACTGCAGATCGATCAAACGGGTGTTCGTGTCATTTATGAGAGGCAGTATTGGCATTTCTTTTACACAACAGTCTAGTTTTACACACTGTCATGACCCGGCTCGAAGGGGATGACAAACACGGGAGAGACACAATGCAAAGGTGATTTCCAAATATATTTATTTAAGTAAAGTAACTAATCCAAAAGTAAAACAACTATGAGGTGTGTACGTCAGTAGTTTCAGTCATGTCAGTGTGGGTGCTTGATCATGTCGGAGGAATGTTGTGAACCTAAATTAAACGTCAAAAGACACAAAACAAAGGTGCGGACGCTGGCCAGGGAAAACCAGCGACCCTGGCAGGCAGGAACCATGAGCTCTTATACTGCCAGAACGCCCCAGCTGCTCCCAATCCAGTTGATGGCATTACCTCTGGGAAAGACAGTGACGTCATGACATGAGCCAATAGGCAGGGCCGTCACACCCCCCCCCATAAGATCGGTGTCCCAAAGGGAACACCGACACACTACAACAAATAAAGCAGGACTAGTCCCCCTAGAAAAACACTAAAACGAAACTTAAACAATGCTAATAAAAAATAAGCAACTGACCAGAAAAACAAAAATAACCGAATTACTACAAAAAATTTATAAACAAGAAACCCATCACCCTGCCCATGTTCCGCCCCTTCCCCACCTGTCCTCAGCAACTCTGGTACCTGAGAAGCAATTTAAGACAACAGGCACAGCAAGAACAAGTCACGAGCAACATGAAATGGCATAACTCAAATGTAGACCTCCCTTTTCCGAAATACTAATTCAAGGCAACGGAGCACGTGACAACGCATCTGCAATTGTATTATCGGACCCTTTGATATGCCGAATGTCAAGATCATATCCCTGCAGAAACAGAGCCCATCTCATCAATCTCTGATTCGGACATCGCAATGAACGAAGAAAGGTCAGAGGATTATGATCTGTATACACAACAAGTGGTGCACAACCCCCCACATACACTTCAAAATGTTGCAACGCCCAAACCAACGCTAATGCTTCCTTCTCGATAACAGAATAATTAAACTGGTAACCATTGAATTTCCTAGAAAAGAAGCTCACTGGTCTCATTACCCCCTGGTCATCTCCTTGCATCAAGACGGCGCCTGCTCCCACCTGGCTGGCATCAACCTGGAGCAAAAAGGTCCGATCAAAACGCGGTGCTGCCAGAACAGGAGAAGAGCATAGCACAGTTTTAACGTTATCAAAGGCCTGTTGACACTCCACAGACCACACAAACTTTACTCTGGTCTTCAGCAGCTCAGTAAGAGGAAACACCACAGTGGAAAAATTTCTACAAAAAATCCTATAGTATCCCGCCAGACCCAGAAACCGCTGCAGCTCTTTTTTGGTGGTGGGCCGTGGAAATTTTTCGATGGCCATAACCTTAACCTGGACTGGGGCTACACGACCTTGCCCAACTACCCGCCCCAGATAAGTAACAGTGGCCCTAGCAAACTCGCACTTTGCTAAATTAATGGTGAGTCGCGCTTCTTCCAAGCGCTCAAACAGCGCCCGAATGCGCTGCAAATGGGAGTGCCACGTGTCACTATAAATCACCAGATCATCCAAATAAACCGAACATCCCTCCAGCCCGGACACAACTCTGTTCATTAATCGCTGGAACGTAGCGGGAGCGTTTCTTAGTCCGAATGGCAGGACAGTATACGAATACAGACCCGTTGGTGTAATAAATGCCGAGATCTCCTGAGCCCGCTTGGACAGAGGTACCTGCCAATATCCCTTGAGCAGATCAAATTTACTCACAAACTTGGCGGCACCAACACTGTCAACACAGTCCTCCATTCGCGGCAAAGGGAAAGAATCTGGCTTTGTAACCGAATTTACCTTTCTCATATCTGTACAAAACCGCGGCGTTTTATCCTGCTTCGGTACCAAAATACACGGAGATGCCCAACTGGCATTAGACGGTACAGCAATATTGTTTTCGACCATGTATTTTACTTCAGAGTCCAGATGTTGACGCTTCTCTGGTGACATACGATAGAAACGTTGTTTTATCGGCTGTGCATCTCCCACCTCAATATCGTGCTCCACCCAATCGGTGCGCGAAGGGACATCGCCGAACAGACAGGGAAACTTGCGCACCAAATTAGTGAGCTCACAACGTTTAGACTCCGGTAAATGAGAGAGCAGCCTATCCAAGTTACTCAGAGATTCTGAATTTTTTAAGCGACCACACAGCAGACTGTCATCCGGCTCAGGCACCCCATCCTCATGTATCAGAGCCATTGAACCCACGGCCAGAGCTGGACAAACCCCTTCCTCGGTCTGTCCTGACCCCATACCACGGCTGTAAAACGGTTTCAACAAATTCACGTGACAAAGCTGTTTGGACTTCCTCCGCCCCGGTGTCGCAATAAAGTAGTTCAAATCCGTGATTTTCTCAATTACCGTATATGGACCAGTGTACTTGGCCTGGAAGGGCGAACCTACAATAGGCATCAATGCCAGGACTTGGTCCCCCGGACTGAACTCGCGCCGCTCTGTATGGCGGTCATAATTCCCCTTCATTTTGCTCTGAGACATTTGCAATTTATCGCGTGCTCTACCACCTGCCACGAACAATCGATGCCGAAACCCGTTCACAAAATCGATCAAGTTCTTGGGCGGCTCAGCATCGACCCAATCATCTTTTAACACCGCCAAAGGGCCCCGCACCACATGCCCAAAAACTAGGTCATTTGGACTGAAACCAGTGCCCTCTTGTACGGCCTCCCTCGCAGCCAACATAAGCCATGGGAGCCCCTCTTCCCAGTCTCGATCCAGCTCAGTGCAATAAGCACGCAGGAGAGATTTGAGAGTCTGATGAAATCTCTCCAACGCACCCTGACTCTGCGCATGATAAGCAGATGACTGATTGTGTTTGATGCGCAAACATTTCAACACTTGACCAAACATATGAGAGGAAAAATTTGACCCTTGGTCACTTTGGATAATCTTCGGGATACCGAAAACCGAAATAAACTGAGTCAGAGCCCGCACCACTGCTTTAGTTGTAATGGACCTTAGCGGGTATGCAGCCGGATACCTGGTACTTTGGCACATCACTGTCAATAAATACTTACTGCCAGATTTAGCACACGGCAACGGGCCGACGCAGTCCACAATCAAATATTCAAAAGGTTGGCTTATGGCAGGGATCGGTTGTAGAGGAGCAGACTTCACACGCTGATTTGGTTTTCCCGTCAATTGACACACCTGACATGTTTTAATATATACAGCAACATCTCTTTTCACGCGCGGCCAAAAGAAATGTTTCAAGATGTTTAGATATGTCTTCCTGACCCCAAAATGCCCACTCTCGTCGTGCGCTATTTTAAGCACCAAAGGACGAAATTTAGCCGGCACGACCAACTGGAAAATAGCATCCCCTACACAGTCACTATTCACCCCAATCCATTTCCTAAACAGCAGGCCGTTGCGCAGAAAATAGCCGCTGGC
Organism: Pungitius pungitius; assembly: GCF_949316345.1. Classification (NCBI taxonomy): domain Eukaryota; kingdom Metazoa; phylum Chordata; class Actinopteri; order Perciformes; family Gasterosteidae; genus Pungitius; species Pungitius pungitius. Next base: position 6,107,449 of record NC_084916.1, on the reverse strand, counting down.
TGCACTTTTTATCTCCGCAGCCGACAACACACGTTCGAACAATTCTTTTAGGGAGAGATCACCGATTTGCTCCTGCAACAACTCGCTCTGTGGCACCGACAGTGGAAAATTGGACAAGGACAGAGTCTCAAAATCCGCATCACCACGCTCCTCATCGGTTAACCCAGGCTCAGCCTTACTCATTGCGCGTGTAACCACACAGGCTGGAAAATCCTCAGGTATCTCAATGGAGCTACAGTCAGGCGTAGTACTAACTGGACAGTGTGTAACAACAGGTGCGGGAGGAACATCATCCCAGATGCGGCCGCCAGCCAAGCCATTTCCCAAAATGAACTGAACCCCCTCGATAGGAAACGCCGGCCGCACTCCCACAGCTACCTCCCCCTGTATTAGCTCACAATCCAGAACCACCCTATGCACAGGCACAGGTAACACAGTCAACCCCATCCCCCGACTGAGGATACGGTCCCCGCTGTCAGTTTCTACGGACAACGGCAGGACGGACTCGATCATATAGGAATCATATGCCCCCGTGTCCCTCAATATCGTAACCGGGACTTTAACATCGCTACCCCCAAGCGACACAAAACCACTTCTGATAAAAGGAGCATATGCCTCCAGAACATCCGGCTCAGAACATCCGACTGACGCACAGCCGGTAACTACCGGAACAGCAGCCGCAGCCGGCTTAACATTAGGATGGCCCCCTCTATGTTTAGACAACCCTGGACAATCCGCCTTCCAATGACCCTTTTCATGACAGTAATTACAGCTTCTACTGCTGTCAAAATTTCTCCGTGAGTGAGACTCGAATCTAACAAAGCCAGGCTTCCTCGAACGCATCTGGTCAGCCGCTACGGTGCTTCGACTGTGTTCACCCCAGCCAGCATCATCGCGGTTGGGCGTGCGCTCTCTCACACCATCCTTATGAAGCAGCACATACTCATCTGCTGACACAGCAGCCTCTGCAGCGGAGGCAACCTTATGTTCATTAATGTAGGTTGCAATCCGACCAGGCAACCTGTTTTTAAACTGCTCCAAAATGACTAATTCACACAAATCATCAAAAGTAGTGATCTCAAGCGCAGCCAGCCAACGTTTAAAATGAGTTGTTAAATCGCGAACAAATTCAACATACGTTTGGCCACTTCTCTTCTCCCAAGCCCGGAACCGTTGGCGATACGCCTCCGGCACCAACTCATAAGCCTTCAGCACGGCAGATTTTATTTTAACATAGCTACCGCTATCAGCCGTGCTCAAAGACGAGTATGCCCCCTGCGCCTTACCGGTGAGTACGCACTGGAGCAGCAGAGCACAGTCTCCATCCGACCAGCCCCTCGCCGTGGAAACACGCTCAAACATCACAAAAAACGAGTCAGGATCCTTCTCATTGAATGGTGGCAACAACCGCAAGTTGTTTATGTCGAAGGGCCGCGCACCGACCCCAGACAGCTGCCGACCTTCACTCTCACCAGCCCACTTATTGTCCTTACCTAGGGACAGACGATAGCTCTCCAGCTCCATCCTTGCCTTCTCGGTCTGCTGGTGGATCATCTCCAGCTCAATTTGTTTTTTAGCTTCTAACTCACACTTGAGTTTTTCATGCTCCATCTGCAACAGGAGAAGCTCTTTCTGTTGCTCAAAAGTCAACCCCTGAGTTTGTGCAGGAACGCATACGACCGGTGGAGACCGGCCAGACGTAAGAACTCCCAGTTCACAAAGTTTTAATTTCAAAGCAGCTTTAATATCGTCTTTACGCCTCCTATCCATCCCAACTACTGAATAATGCTCAGCCAATTCCAATAACTGCTTCTTAGTACAGCTCTCCAAGGCCTCTTCTGACGGGGCTGCCGTGAACGCCTCATATTCAGCCATCGCAACATCAATAGTTTACCCAGAACAGGCAAACAACACCAATCTATGCCAAACAGGACCAGCAAGACAGCGAGGTATCCCCGTGCGCACCAAGATCTCGGTTTGGAGTTTCCCCGCTATCTAACATTAACCCCCTTATCTAAGCTCCCGGCTAGTCTTCATGCAGCGGGCAGTGGTGGGTATTTATGCACTAGAGACCGCTGCCCCGGGGGAGCAACTAGCAAGCCAGCAACTCTCCCAAAGACACGGATATGCTCCCAAGACAAAGCTTTAACCACTATGCCACCACAACACTACCACGAACCCACGCAACGATCCTAAAAGAGGAACGCTACCAAACCTACAAGGGAAAACTCCGCTCCAGACTTTGATCTCCAGGTACGCTAAGAACACTCACACTTGTCTCCCCGGACGTTGGCATAAACTTAAACAACCGAACCCAAAATAAAACAAGCTCCTCCTGACCCCGCTGAAGGTAAAGGAATCCACACAAACCGATATATAGACAGACTGTGCCAAATCCGATGCTCTCCCTGATCAGTCAGCCCACATGCACTGTAAACTCTCCCCTAATTTACTACGAATACAACCAAATGTTTTACACTCTAGGCAAACTAACCAACGCAACAAGCACGCTCTATCGCAACTTTCCACGTGTGCGCAACCACCGGCACCGACTACAAAAATCCGTACTTAAAACACCATTGCAGCCAGGCCTACCAAATCACAAGCTCAAGTAACTAAATTTAAACACACTCGACTAAATTGCGCAGACGAACGGCCGGACGAGCCCCCATTTTGTCATGACCCGGCTCGAAGGGGATGACAAACACGGGAGAGACACAATGCAAAGGTGATTTCCAAATATATTTATTTAAGTAAAGTAACTAATCCAAAAGTAAAACAACTATGAGGTGTGTACGTCAGTAGTTTCAGTCATGTCAGTGTGGGTGCTTGATCATGTCGGAGGAATGTTGTGAACCTAAATTAAACGTCAAAAGACACAAAACAAAGGTGCGGACGCTGGCCAGGGAAAACCAGCGACCCTGGCAGGCAGGAACCATGAGCTCTTATACTGCCAGAACGCCCCAGCTGCTCCCAATCCAGTTGATGGCATTACCTCTGGGAAAGACAGTGACGTCATGACATGAGCCAATAGGCAGGGCCGTCACAACACTTTAATACACGTTTGCGTGTTTCTTGCATTTGCCAACGGTTCTCATTTCACCCGTTTTTGTGCTTACGCATTGGTCCGAGCTTGTGTGAAGGACCGCACATTTTTCCATCAAGTTTGCCTTTTACAAATACCAATTTCTGTGTAGAGAGCGGCATACGCCTTCTTTTGTGCATAAGCAACGTTTATAAATGAGGGCCCAGGTCCTTTCAAACTGCAGTAATCAGCTAATATGGGACAGCTGTGTGGCACAGTTTGCAGTGTGTCAGAGTTGCCACAGTAACGAGCTGCTCAGAGGGCAGAGAGAGAAAAAAACTAAAACCTAATCAGTGTCTGTAAAAAAAGTAAAATAGATTTCAGCAAGCTGTTTTTTTATGAAATAGTTTAGACTTTTGTCAACATTTTGAACTTCAAATGGTGTCTGTAGCTGAAAGACTGGCAAAGCAGAAAAATGTGAAACTTGAAGAAGTTAAGGAGTGTTAGGGATTTAAGTAGTAGTGCACACCTAGTGGTATATTACATGTATTAATGTTTAGTGTATAATTGTAGTTTGTGTGATGTTAGAGAGTAGATGTTAGATGAAGTGAATGCATTATAGTCAATAACAATTTATAGTCATGTAAATCATATAAATAATGTACACATTAACATTCTGTCACAAAACCTGGGGACGGAAGCTAAATGCTGTCCGTGGATTTCTCCCAATTCTATCACCAAAGAGTTTTTTGGGGAGTTTTTTCTGCTGTCAGGTATTAGATGAGCGAGTGAGGCGAAGTATTCCACTACAAAAACTGTGTTAAACCATGAAGAACTGTGCTCTTATATGTTGTGTTGTAATCAAAGTGTACTAGTTATAAGATGAAGACAAACTATGTATGCTATGTTATATTCACTCATTGAGGCATTAAGCCAAATGTTTCTACATAGATGCATTGGAATGTGAGGGAGCGATAAGACAGAGAGGTTTCAGGTTACTGCAGCAGATTCACACATGGATGTGAAGAGGATGAGTTTTCAAAAGACCAAACTGGGAGAAGAACTGTTAGAATTTTCCTGCAGCCGCTTTGATAAGTCACCTTTGACCTCTATTTTGCGAAATACATCACTTTACTGTTTGTAAATTATATTCCTTAATACTTTTGATTTTTAGAATTCGAGCCAGGTGACTCTTTTGAATCATCATGGTGTGATCTCCCTCGAGGGGCCTTCTGAACCCTAACAGTAGGATTTGTTAAATGAACTCTATTGGAAAACCATGTAAAAAAGGTTAATTCAATTCAATTCATTTTATTTTGTATAGCCCAAAATCGCAAATTACAAATTTGCCTCAGAGGGCTTTACAGTCTGTACACATGCAACATCCTCTGTCCCAAAATATGAAAAAACCCTTCAATGGGGATAAAAAGGGAAGAAACCTTAGGGAGAACGTCAGAGGAGGGATCCCTCTCCCGGGATGGACAGACTGCAATGGATGTCATGTGTACAGAATCAACAATGTAAAAGATGTACAATACATTAAATTTCTCTAACAGAAATGATACAAGTAATTGCAAGTAGCAGAACAGGTGTATGGCAGGACCACTGCAGGGACAACCACCATCAGGTCGAACCACCATCCACAGAGGCTTCTGTGGGGAGGGAGAGCAGAAAGATGTTGGTTTATGATGACAGTAATATGAATCACATTTAAAGTAATGACGATGGCAGCAGCAGGTGTCAGCAGAGCCATGCCAGGAGTCAGAACCGGGGTCCGCACGAAACTATGATCCACGGAGACCTGCCAGGCGAGAAAGCACAAAAAACTCCCGGAAAGAAGCTTAATTAGTGATGTACATTAATAAAACATGGATGATTGTGGAAGGAGAGAGTGAGAGAGGGGCTCGGTGTGTCCTAAGAAGTCCCCCGGCAGTCTTAAGCCTAGAGCAGCTTAGCTAAGGGCTGGTCCAGGCTAACCTGAGCCAGCCCTAACTATAAGCAAAATCAAAGAGGAACGTTTTAAGCTTTATCTTAAATGAACTGACCGAGTCTGCCCCCCGGACTGAAAGTGGAAGCTGGTTCCACAAAAGAGGAGCTTGATAACTGAAGGCTCTAGCCCCCATCCTACTTTTTAAAACTCTAGGAACCACAAGTAGCCCAGCCTCTACGGAGCAACAAGCACTTTAAGATAAGACGGTGCCTCACCAGCAAGTGCCTTGTAGGTGAGGAGAAGTACCTTAAATTCTATTCTTGATTTAACAGGAAGCCAGTGCAGAGAAGTTAATACAGGAGTTATATGATCCCATTTCTTACTTCTTGTTAATACACGTGCTGCAGCATTCTGAATCAGCTGGAGAGGTTTAAGCGATTTACAAGAGCAGCCTGATAACAAAGAATTACAGTAATCCAGTCTAGAAGTAACAAATGCATGAACTAGTTTTTCTGCATCACTTTGAGACCGGAAGTTCCTGATTTTCGATATATTACGTAGATGAAAAAAGGCAGTCCTTGAAGTCTTTTTTATGAGAGTTGAAGGACATATCCTGGTCGAAGAGAACTCCAAGATTTCTAACGGTGCTGTTGGATACCAGAGCAATTCCATCCATAGAGACTGTATCACGTGACAGCTGACTTCGAAGGCGCTCTGGGCCTGTCATGATAACTTCCGTTTTTTCCGAGTTTAACATCAGGAAGTTGCAGGTCATCCAAGTTTTGATGTCTCCAAGACAATCCTGAAGTCTAACAAGTTGGTTGGTGTCTTCTGGCTTGATCCATAGATGCAGTTGAGTATCGTCTGCATAACAATGGAAGTTTATGCGTTTTTTTCTGATAACGTCGCCCAAAGGAAGCATGTACAGGGTAAATAAAATCGGTCCAAGCACAGAACCTTGTGGAACTCCGTGACCAACATTGGTGGTCCTCGATGGTTCACCGTTCACAAACACAAACTGGGATCGATCCGATAAAAAAGATTTAAACCAGCTGAGTGCAGTTCCTTTGATGCCAATCAAGTGTTCCAGTCACTGCAGCAGGATACGGTGATCGATGGTGTCAAATGCAGCACTGAGGTCGAGCAATACAAGAAAAGAGACAAGTCCTTGGTCCGATGCAAGTAGAAGATCATTTGTAATTTTCACCAGTGCCGTTTCTGTGCTATGATGCACTCGAAATCCTGACTGTAAATCCTCGAACAAAGCATTGTTTTGTAGAAAGTCACATAATTGATTCGCGACAGATTTCTCCAGGATCTTAGCGAGGAAGGGAAGATTAGAGATGGGTCTGTAGTTAGCCAACACCTCTGGAGCTAGGGTAGGTTTATTCAGAAGAGGTTTAATTACAGCTACCTTGAAGGACTGTGGTACATGTCCTGTCAACAAAGACAGATTCATAATATCCAGTAGGGATGTGCTAATTAACGGAAAGACTTCCTTAAGCAGTTTAGTTGGAATCGGATCCAGGAGACAAGTGGAAGAGTTAGATTTCAAAATTGTAGAAGTCAGTTGATCAAGGTTAATGGAAGAGAAACCATTCAAGTAGGTATCAGGGCCCACGGCTGCATCCAAGGATCCTACATCAGAGGACGGGTCGGCTCCGTTTGGGGGCAGGAGACCATCAATTTTCTCTTTGATAGTCAGAATCTTATTATTGAAGAAGTTCATAAAGTCGTTACTACTGAGGTCCACAGGAATACACGGCTCGACAGCGCTGAAGAGAAACCTGGAGTGGTTTTTATTTTTCTCAATTAATGATGAGTAATAAGATGCTCTTGCGTTACGGAGAGCCTTCTTATATGTTTTAACGCTGTCTTGCCAAGTTAGCCTAGATCCTTCTGATTTGGTTGAACGCCATAACCGCTCAAGTTCCGGGTTTGAGAGTTATACCAAGGGGCGAACTTCCTTCTTGTTGCCATTCTTCTTTTGAGGGGAGCAATACTGTCCAGTGCCATTCTCAAAGAGCCTGTGGCACTATTGACAAGATGGTCGATTTGTGACGGACTGAAGTTTTCACAGGAGTCTTCTGATGTGTTGAGACAGGACACTGAACTTAGAGCAGAGGGAATGGCTTCTTTAAATGAGGCTACAGCGGTATCCGATAAACATCGACTGTAGAAACCCTTGGTAGGAGGAAGAGATTCTGGCAGTAGAAATTCGAAGGTTATCAGACAATGGTCCGACAGGAGAGGGTTCTGTGGAGAGATTTTTAAGTTTTCTATCACAATACCATATACAAGAACCAAGTCGAGCGTGTGGTTAAAACAATGAGTTGGTTTATTTACAGTCTGACAGAAACCAATTGGTTCCAGCAAAGAGAGAAATGAAGTACCAAGGCTGCCAAATGAGTTATAATCCAGTTTAGGTTTAAGGTTTATTAAAAGGAGTCATAAATAGCTGCCACTCCACCCCCTCGGCCTGTGCCTCGGGGGATATGAGTATTAACATGACTTGGAGGAGTCGCTTCGTTTAAACTAAAGTACTCCCCATCCGATAGCCATGTTTCAGTAAGACAGAAAATATCAACATGGTTGTCAGATATTAGTTCATTTACTAAAACAGCTTTAGAGCACAGAGATCTAATATCCAAAAGTCCCCCTTTAATTCTCCTAGTTTGTTGCACTGTTGTATTGTTACATTTAACTTTGATTAAGTTATTAAATATAACTCCTCGGTTGTTTACCTTTAACTTAAATAACGGTGTCCGTGGGGCAGAAACAGTTTCTATAGAGTTAATTACGCTGAGTGACTGCTCGGAAGGAAGCGCAGAGAAGTGTGTAAGACCTGCGACTCTGCTTCCTGGTCTGAACTCTGGGTCATGGATTAAGTCCATTAAGAAACTGGGTCAGGTTCTTAGAAATGAGTTGAGCGCCGTCCCTCCTAATCAGACCAGGCACTCCCCAAAACGTTTTCCAGTGATCAACGAAGCCCACATTATTTACTGGGCACCACCTCGACAACCAGCGGCGGAATGACGACATGTGGCTATACATGTCGTCACTGATCAAGTTTGGGAGGGGGCCAGAGAAAACTACGGTGTCCGACATTGTTTTAGCGTATGTACACACCGATTCCACTGTGACTTCCGAGTGGCGTAACCGGGAGTCATTACCGCCGACATGAATTACAATCTTACTGTATTTACGTTTATCCTTAGCCAGCAGTTTAAGATAAGACTCAATGTCGCCCGCTCAGGCCCCGGGTATACAAGTGCTTACTCCGGACAGTCACCCAGCTGAAAGTGTGAAGGAGTTGAAACGTGCCACGGAAGAAATAGAAGATGTTGACAGAGATTCAAAGAACATTCCTTGGATTGCGTCCACGCATTCCAACAATAAAGATTTGAAGAACAATTTTTGGAATGCTTTAACACATTCCAACAACTAGAAAATGCATTTGTTGCTGAAAATGTGTTGGAATGCTAAAAGCTGAAATTAATTACAGAAAATTGGTAAAAATACAGAGATTGCTGAAAGGAATTTGAAAGAATTGCAAATAAATATGGAAATTAATTTAAAAACATTAAATGATTTGCTGAAAATACAGAAATGGGAGAAGCTTTTTAATAGATTTGCTGAAAATAATGGATGAGAAAAGCTTAAATGAAATACAAAGAATTGCTGAAAATACATACACGGCAGAAAACATACACTCACCTAAAGGATGATTAGGAACACCTGTTCAATTTCTCATTATGCAATTATCTAATAAACCACATCACATGGCAGTTGCTTCAATGCATTTAGGGTTGTGGTCCTGGTGAAGACAATCTCCTGAACTCCAAACTGAATGTCAGAATGGGTAAGAAATGTGATTTAAGTAATTTTGAGCGTGGCATGGTTGTTGGTGCCAGACAGGCCGGTCTGAGTATCTCACAATTTGCTCAGTTACTGAGATTTTCACACACAACCATTTCTAGGGTTTACAAAGAATGGTGTGAAAAGGGAAAAACATGCGGCAGTCGTGTGCGTGAAAATGCCTTGTGGATGCTAGAGGTCAGAGGAGAATGGGCCGACTGATTCAAGCTGATAGAAGAGCAACTTTGACTTAAATAACCACTCGTTACAACCGAGGTATGCAGCAAAGTGAAGCCACAACACATCATCTCCACTACAAATCGTAAAAAGAGGCTACAATTTGCAAGAGCTCACCAAAATTGGACAGTTGAAGACTGGAAAAATGTTGCCTGGTCTGATAAGTCAATTTGTGTTGAGACATTCAGATGGTAGAGTCAGAATTTGGCGTAAACCGAATGAGAACATGTATCCATCATGCCTTGTTACCACTGGGCAGGCTGATGGTGTAATGGTGTGGGGGACGTTTTCTTGGCACACTTTAGGCCCCTTAGTGCCAATTGGGCATCGTTTAAATGCCACGGCCAACCTGAGCATTGTTTCTGACCATGTCCATCCCTTTATGGCCACCGTGTACCCATCCTCTCATGGCTACTTCCAGCAGGATAATGCACCATGTCACAAAGCTTGAATCATTTCAAATTGGTTTCTTGAACATGACAATGAGTTCACTGTACTAAAATGGCCCCCACAGTCACCAGATCTCAACCCAATAGAGCATATTTGGGATGTGGTGGAACGGGAGCTTCGTGTACTGGATGTGCATCCCAGAAATCTCCATCAACTGCAAGATGCTATCCTATCAATATGGGCCAACATTTCTAAAGAATGCTTTCAGCACCTTGTTGAATCAATGCCACATAGAATTAAGGCCGTTCTGAAGGCGAAAGGGGGTCAAACACAGTATCAGTATGGTGTTCCTAATAATCCTTTAGGTGAGTGTACATAGCAGAAGCTCAATAGGAATTTAAAAAACTGTATCGTAATAAGCGCCTTTTTAGTATTAATAGCAGTTAAAATACTAGTAGCATTAGTAATGGTAGTAGCTGAATCAGTTATAGAAGTTACAAGATATTTGTTATTCAAACTAAGAAGTTATTAATTGATAGGCCTCATCCAACATTAAGTAAGAATTTCCTCCATGTGGGGTTTGTTTTGAAATTATGGGATTGGGGGGGAGAAAAAGAGAGAGAAAACCGGAAAGAGGGGGGGACAAAGCGAGGAAGAGGGTAAGATCTCTGTTGACAGAAAGCATAGCTGCGTCATGTGACTCAACTAATCAGCTGTTTTTGTTCTGTAAGACCTGAATACCTTCAGGTCCTGTCAGACTGCGCTAATCAGCAAATAAGGATCAGCTGCGATTACTAACGAGCTCAAAGGGCAGAGAGAGACCGTGATTTACACCGAATCCACACCGCAAACAAATGTCTTCTGGCACAAAACTATTAAGGGTATCCAAAAAATAACGCTGTACGGTATGTGGGTTGGTCGGGCTCCGGACAGAGGCACTTCACACCAGGGTGGCGAGTTTTTAATATGTTTTTATTTGCATGACACTGCTCCATAAAACGCGTTGGCTTCCAGCTCGCTCGTACTCTCCCCCTCGCTCGCCCGCCTTACTGCCTTTTAAGTAGGGAGGGCACACACATCATCAATCAATCGTTCTCACCTGGCACTGTTCCCCGAGCCACTCCCCCTCTCTCCCCCCTGCAACCGAGCTGGAACCACGCCCGCCACCACAAACGCGATTTTTAGAGACACTACTGACTCTACAGGACGCCTGCATGTGGTTTACATGTCTCTCAGGTTCTTAAATATGTGTACCTTGTGGTCGTGAGGGCACAAGTGCCATTTTTTTTACCAGATCCTGACTCGCTCTAGATCCTCGGTCTCCACTGTAAGAAACGCAATACACACTAATGTAAAAATCAGAAACTGACCCAAAAACTAATGAATGAAAAATGTAGAATAGATTACAACAAATCTATCTATTTTATGAAATAGTTTAGACTTGTTTCACAGTTTAAATGGTGTTTCTAGCTGAAAGATTGGCAAAGCAAAAAAAATCGAAAGGTTTGGGCCACATACTGCCCACTTTGATCGAAAGTGGGCTAGACCACGATCCGGGTGACACAGGGGAGTGGAATTTACTACCTCCTCATATAACTTGCAGGTAATGTTCTGTCATTTAAGAAACTAGAGAAGACGTACCTCATGCCATTAATCGTTTTTTCCATTGCTCCTGAACTCATCTAAACCTCCGGTGAATATTGCAGGTGTACTGGACAATATACATCCTAGTCCTCAAATGCAGTAAGTATGTGACCATGTTATTGAATATTGTTATTTAGTTTGTACTATTTTTTACAGTTTGTTATACGTCATGTTCTAAACTCCCCTGTAAACTTCCCTTATGTCATGTTCTAAACCAGTGGTCCCCAAACTAAGGCCCACGGGCCGGATGTGGCTTTCTGGAAAACAATAAATGTTTACATTTAGGCACCCACTGCAATCGTCACACTTTTTCTGACACCGGCCCCCTCCAGAGAAGGGAAAAGTTATCTGGCCCTCACAGGAACAAGTTTGGGGACCCCTGTTCTAAACTCTCCTTAGCGGCAGCAAATAATAACCCCCCGCCCCCCTCCCCTCGACTTTCCCCCACCCACGGCAGCAGACCCTGCATTCAGCTAGTTCTAAAAATTAACTTGCATGCGTAGTAGTTTTTTATTCAAATGTTTTCACAGCACTGCAGACAGAATGGTGTTATTTGAAAACATCACTATACTTATTCAGTGACAAACAGCTTAACCTGTTAAACAACAGTTTAATAAATAATCAATTAAATAACATTTATAATCCAACCCAAATATTGAAAACATAAATAAATAAATATCTAAATGTTATCAAAAGTTATATAAGAACATCCTCTTTTGTCAGCTTGTAGTGAAACAAAATATATATACGAAGCAGTTGTAGTAAATCTGTACAATTGACAGCGCGTCAAAAGGTATCAACACCAAGGTGAGTACATGACATTATAGACCTATGTATGTATAATATATATATATATATATATATATATATATATATATATATATATTATACATACATATACGTATATATATGTAATGTAAAAGTTGTACAGGGCTGATCCATGCAGTGTGAACCTTTGTGCATTCAGTCAGTGTGGCCTCAAAGTGGAGCCTTCTACATTTCAGTCAGCTGTCCTCACAAAGCAAAGACACCAAAGAATGTCTTCCCTGACTCGTCCTCCAAGCCCTGCAGCATCTTCTCTTCCATCACGGTCTTTAGTCTGTCCCCTTTCATCAGGTTGAACACAGCTCCCATGTAAACAGATGAGAACCAGTTCTCCTCTTCACCTGAATTTATGCTGGCTTTCATTTGGCATACACTGCGGATGGAGTGCAGGATGGTCCAGTCCTTATCCCCTAATGACTTGGACCAGCGCTTCACAGTGTGACTCACGTGCACAATTGGCTGCGAACTGGCGTCATCGGCATCCCTGCTGCTGCAATTGACCCGGAAGGACGCTTGGCTGTAAACAAAGTAGAGGCCATTTTGAGGAATGACAATTTGGTTGTTCTTGAGTTCTAGCCCTCCTTGAGAATGGGACTGGTCCACCTTATTCTTCCATTCCGCTGAGGATTTCACAGAAGAGTTGTAGTATCCTGTTGAAGAGAATTGAGAGACAAATATTGAGAAAATAACTGACTATTGAGACAAACATCAGGGAGAAGGGGATTCAAAAAAATGTTATCCTTGATAATTAAATGGAAGTTAATTCCCAAGAACTTCCTGAAGAGGCCCTGGAGCTAAATGAAAAAGCCTTGAAGGAGTACTAAATCAAACTATCTGAAAAACATATATTTGAAAATATATCTGCATTCAATTTTCCCACTCGCTCTGATAATAAGTATCAAACGGAATAGCATTATTTGATAGTGAATTGATTGCTTATATTTACCATATAAATGAATGGCTGCTCTCACATTTGCCATCTGCCGTAATGTGTGACGATTACCTGTAAGGAAGTTAAGACAGAGGTTTACAAAACATATAACCCCACGACAGCTCTGCTTTTCAATTCTAAAATAAGTCTCTACAAAAGTCATAAACTCCATTTGAGTCACCGTTCTCACCAAAATTGTCTTCATCTTGTCCTTGGACCTGTTTCATGAAGAGAAGGATAGAGATACTTTTACAGAATGGCTGGGTTCAGGTGAGTCGGGCAGTAAGAGACATCAGTCTCTCCAATAATTCAGATATTAGTGTAAGACCTGTGTTCTCACCTTGGCATGTCTGGAGAAGAGAAGGACAACAGAAGCAGCAGCCGCGAGGCAGAGTATGAACACCAGCAGGGCGGTGGTTTGTTTGGAGCTCGGGTTGACTCGCATGGTTTCCCTCCTGACAGTGTGGTCAGTTGCGTCGACTAGAACCTTGCATTTCCCTTGCATTGTTTTAAATAACTTCCTGTTATCACGTCAAGTAAAGTTGAGCTCTTCAAAGCAGTATGGAGAACCGTCTTTTTCATTCTGCTGTTGCTCAACGAGTGGCTCTTTTTAAACCAGTTGCCTCCTGGGAAACTCCAGTGATGTCACTCAGTGTGAGTGAATGGAGATTTTATGAGGAAGAGAGACCCACACACATGGAGAATCATACAAACCACACACTCCTACACACAAAACATCGTTATGACTGTGTTATCCCATGAGCACATACAACACAACCACATTTCACACTTCAGTGCACAAACCGAACCCACACACACACATGGATATTCATTTTGACACCTTGTTGTCTTAAACAGCTTTACACTAACAGTCTACCAATATACCTTCAAAGCAAAATACAGAAACTGCAGAAGAACAACATGTCACTTTCTCTGAAAACTAAAAATGACATGTTGTGCTTTACAGTTCATCTCTATGTCGGACATATGGGAAATTAGTTGAAATGAGGGGTGGCAAGTAACAGAAACATCATTCAGTTATTGCAAAAAAAAACGTCTGTATTTACCAATTAACAAGCCAGAAGTTGCAGACAATTTACATACAAATTAACTGCACCTGACATGTCTACTATGCTTTGTGTCACTTCCTTAAACTTATAAATAGAGCAATTGCAACATAGGGCCCAGAAGAACTATCAAAATAAAAAACATTACATTGGAATTGAAGATGCAATATGATAAATATGTCTGATTACCTGAAAGTGAATCCTTGCTTAGTCTTTTAGATTAACATGGTGCAATGACAACATCCCAGAATACCTGTACCTCATCTTGTTACTTGGATAACAAATGATTGCTTGACGGAAATTCCAAGTCTGGATCCTCACCAAAGATCAGTAGCTGTGTGGGCCCTTGCATGTCTGCCACCACATTGTAATGACAACATTTGTACTCATCCACAATTAGCCTGTAAACACACCTTCTTAGTATAGCAATAATGTATAAGCAAATCTTAAAGTTTTGAATTCCTCTACATTTAAAACTGGTCAAAGTGAAAGCTTGGGCCTTCTGGTCATACAACATGATCTCCAATCAACTTTGTGACGCTGTCATGGGGGTCAGACTTTTCACTTTTTGAAGCGGCTTAAGGTACTGAGTGCCAAGCTTCCTCATTAATAAAATCAGAACATGATTATATATTAGATATTCAGCTCATCTCAAACATTTGGTCTATGCTGGTAAGAAGAGAGTTTCTGCCCAATAAGTACACATTGGCTCACACAAAACAATTTCATCACATCAGTGATTCTTTGTAGGGTTATTTATGGCGGCAAATCAATGTCAAAATTCAAGCTCACTCACCCATAACATTGTGTTGGTAGTAAATAATAATAACTTGCTCAATTTTCAACCGATTTGATTTGGTTTGTTATAAACATCAGAGATGTAGTTATGACACTACATACTCATGGTTATTATTATAATTATTCAAGTATGCAGTGTCATAAATACATCTCTGTGCAGGGTGGGGCATTTCTTGATGTATATTTGTAAAGGGAAAACGTGTACCCATTTTAGAACATTAATCTATTTTTTAGAACATAACATAATTATTCATAGTATGTATGCAGTGTCATAGCTACATCCTTGACGTTCATAACAAACCAAACCATTTAAAAATTGGTTGAAAATTTAGCAAGTTATGGTTACGGTAAAAAGTACATGTATCACTATCAACACAATGTTATGGTGGGTGAGCTCCCCGTACCAAGATGGCTGCCATGTGAGGAGGTTTGAATCTGTTGGCCGGCAAATATCTTTTCGATCTTTTTTCCAAAAGAAAACACCTTCGAGTGCGAGCAATGAAGTTCACGTTCCGCAAGGGAGCAAATATCTCACACGAGACAGACTTTTGTTCACGGATGTTTAATTTACGTGTGCGCATGAACCTGATTTGCCGTTATTTGGCTATTTTTATTGGATAGGGTTAGATAAATTCTTAATTTTTTTCATAATGGGAACCACCCATTATATATATTGTATAACATTTGGTTTGGTTTCCTAGCCCCTCAAAGCACTTTAATATTTCATTCACTTAATCACACCCATTCACACTGATGACAGGAGCTACCATATATAGTAGCATCCTTCCATCAGTAAGCAGCATTCAAACAGTACAGGAGCAATGTGGGGTTGAGTGTTTAGCCCGAAGACACATTGAGTTAGGGGTTAGCAAGTCCAAGGCCCTGTTCCTCATACGTGGTTCATCTAAGTCGATCAAATGTCCCATTATCCAGCTCAATTTAACAGATGTCAATCATCAGGATAATTGCGTGTGCACGTCTGATGTTAGAAGGCGGAAGAGTCGATCACCAAAACCTGGATTTTTCAACAGAACAACATTAAATAAACTCAAAGGAAGACGAGCAGGAGAAGATCATTAAGGCATTCAAGACCATAATCTGTATATTTTAATAATTTCTGTTGTAAAGCTTTGAGGCAAATTTGGGATTTTGTGCTATACACAATCAAATAATCATGGCAAAACCTGACACCCCCCCCCCCCCACTCCACACACACACACACTGCAAGGGCTACAAAGTATTTCAGACGTTAAGTTATGTATTACTCATCAGAAAATCAATATATTGAAGCAGTGAAGCATGCAACATCCAGAAGTTTATGAAGCGGCGAATAAATGAACAGAACTTTACGAAGAGCGCGACATGCAGCCGCTTTCCAAATGTTCTGTACAAACATGTACAGTATGAAAGACCTCTGTGAGACAGTTTGAGAGACAGTCGATGCTCCGCTGCAGCGTGTGGTGTTGATGTAACTTTACGGCGTAAGAAGGTTTTCTTGTAAATAAACGATTCCCGTTGGCAGCATTGATAGCACTCGTACAGGAAGTGATGTTGTAACGGATCTTTGTCATCTCGGAGAACTCTCTCTCTATAAAACATTAATCTAACTGATATTGTTCCTTCATCAATGAGAAAGAAAGCTACCCTTATTTCCGGTGGGTTGTCGAGCTAATCCAGCAGCTCAAATGAACCTGCGCCGAAGTAGGTTCATGTTTTTGGATGTGTTGCTATGGTGATTTTGCCAAACTTGTGAAAACCGAAAAGCCTGATCTATGTAATCTTATCCTGAAAATTATCAGTCATCAAATTATCATTAACTCCGTTAGCCATGTACGAGGAACAGGGCCCTGGTATTGAACCGATGAACCTCTGATTGTCGGACAACTGTGCTCTCCACTCACTCACAGTCGCCCCAACGTGTGCAAGGTAACTGTACCTTGTAGGGTAGCTGTGTCATTTTTCATAAACATACCCTTTCAACTGATCCAAGGCCAACATCAACATTGTCTGTTGTCTAATCAATTAAAAACGTCACAGCCTCCCTATATGTCCGGGGTCGACGGAGGTACTTAATAACAGAGGCGGGTACTCAATCACTGAGTAAATGGTCAATGGTACTTTTCTGGCCTTCACACTCATTGAGGTTTAGTATCTCGTCCAAGGACACATTGACATGAGACTAGCGAAGCAGGCGTTCGAACCGCTGTTGGCCCGATTTTTTGGGCAAAACCTTAACTCAATTTCTCTTTTGTGTCACTCTAATTTCATTTTTTGTGGTTTGACATTGCGTTTCCTCCAACATAATGTGCGTAGTAAGTCTTCAGTGAGTTTTTTACCTTACACATGAACTATGACATACTGTGACACACTGGAGCGAGTTGCGGTATTTTGTATTCCTGTTTGTATTACGGTGCAGTGAACAGGTTGCATAAGATCATCTGTTTAACCTAGTACTATCTAGGGGGTTTTCAAACAACCTTTAGCGTCGCCTAGTTCTTGTTCTTCTCAAATAGGTATTAACTAATATCTGGTCTATTGTCAGTATTTAGCCCAGGTGTCCAAACTGCCTGCTCTTTCCTTCCCTTTTAGGGGAATGCAACAGCAAATCTCATTTATGAAGGCCAATTACAAGAAAAAGTGAGGATGTGAAGAGTGATTCTGTGAAAATGTTTGAGGATAGTGAGGGGGAAAACCCCATAACCCCCCTTCTTGGTTTCATACCATATTTAACATTGAGTGAGAGTAATTTCACTCAATAGAATGAAATCAGAAGTTCCATTTTTCTTTCTTTACTTAAACCAAAATTTGGTGAAAAACTATACATAAAATACTTTCAAATGACCCTTGACTAATCATGCACCTAGTTACAGAGGTAATGTCAGAATTCTTTGGACATGATTAATGACAAGTGGGTTTGGCCTTGGGGGAGTGGGCTGCTTGATAAATGAGTTCCATTCTTTAGAAGTATGATAAAAATGGCTCTGTGCAGGCAAGTCCAGTTCTTTCTCATCAAAAGCTGAATTTGTGGACACAATATTTTCCTGTTATAAAAGAAAAGACAGAACACAAAGTGTTGTAACACAGTTGAAAACATAAAATATTCTACAATATCAGTGTAGCAATAAGATGTTCATTAAATTAAACAGGCTAAGCTTGTTAGAAAAACAGCCCAAAACAAAAGTGTGTTTCTACACACATCTGGCTGTATGGTGTGTCTACCTTTATCTGCCATTTCGTTTTTGCTGAGACGAGGAAGACATTTTATCCAAACCTGATTTTCCAATGAGGAAATTTAAATAGAAACTATTTCACAGATTGAGAGATGATTTTAGTCTCATGGGAGGCCAGTTAGCACATGCATTTGAAAATGGGATGTTAGGATTTTAGGAAAAAAAAAACAGAGTTATGCAACAATAGCTGGATAATGAGTCAATGAAGGATTCCCATTGAATTTTCTACCTGTCTGGTCTTGTGGAGAACCAGGGAGGATCAGGAGAAGAAATTGAAGGGGTGGAGAGGTCTGGTTGTAGAGGTGAAACCTGTGGGTTTCCTGTCTCATTTTATACTGCTGAGCCGTTGCGTATGCGGAATGTTTGTTCCTGTTCACCGTTGCAACATAAACGCTTTTTCCACAATCATGCAGGAGGGGTTTATCACATGAAAGTGTGACCAAGATTTATAAGGTCACCACAATTTATTTTGGTTTGAAGTTGTAAAATGAGTCTGTATTCAGTGTTTAATTCATTGTGTTTATTAAGTGAATTGAAGTGATCAACTTTGGTGATTAAAACTAAATTAGTTACGGTAGAAAATCTTAAAATTACAATAGCTGTTATTTATTGAACATTGATGTATTTGATCAAGGAGTTTAATAGAAACCTTGAAACATATTCTCTCAATTAAACAATATTAACACAGATACATGTGAGGGTTAAATGTGGGGTTACGGGACAGGGTCACAAGGGGGAGCCACAGTAATTCAGGAGGTAGCTGGTGGGACTCTTGTTCTCTCTTCTGTGGTCTAATCAGATTGATGCAGGGCAGCTGGGAGGAGTGCACTCATCGCTGGCAGCTGCTGCAAGTCTTCAGGGAGCAGTTAAAGAGGGACATCTTTCAGAGGTTCGGCGCCGAGGGATTGCCGAGTACAGCCTTCCAGACACGCGTTTTCCTGGGTCCGGAGACTTCAGTGGCTTCCATTCCTACGTCACGAGGGAGACACGGGACGCCGCCGCCGACGACGGCGGTGCACTGCCGGAAGGCCTGAGTATTTGAGTTATTCTTGAGAGACATTCAGTTCTACGTTCGGTGCGGAGGATTGCCGGAAGGCCGGTGTATTTCAGTTGTCGTTTGGAAAAGAGAGACAATAAATACGCATTTTGTGTTCATACTTTACCTGGTTCCGGCGTTTGCTTTTGGATCCCGCTCACGAGCCGTGACAGAATCCCTCGGCCAGACAACATGGATCCAGCAAACCCGGCATCCGTGCAGGAGGCTCTCAGCGCCCAGGGAGCGATGGTGGGGAGGCACGAGCAGATGCTGGTGCTGATGATGGAGTCCTTGGAGAGGCTGAATCGACGGATGGACCGGCCTGGGACGTCGGGGGCTGCGGCATCGGGAGGTCCGGATCCTCCAGGGAGAGAGGAGGACCAGGGTCCGACCAACGCCGCCAACGACCGGGAGCCGCGGGTTCCACTGCCAGAACCGTATGCAGGGGAAGCCGGGGGGTGCGGCCGCTTCTTACTGAACTGCGAGCTCGTGTTCGACCTGCAGCCCCGCAGTTATACCACCGACAGAGCCAAGATAGCCTTTTGTATGAATTTGTTTCGGGGAAGGGCGGCCCAGTGGGCGACCGCGTTGTGGGGGGGTCAGTCCTCGGCGTTGAGCTCTTTCGCGGGTTTTTCTGAGGAACTGCGACGTGTGTTCGACCACCCGGTGCGGGGGCAGGATGCTTTGAATAGGCTGCTGTCGCTGCGGCAGGGGTCTGGATCAGTGGCGGACTTTGCTATCTCGTTCCGGATCCTTGCCGCCGAGAGCGGTGCCAACGAACACACGCTAAGGACCATTTTTGCGCGGAACCTGTCGGAGACCCTGAAAGACGAGCTGCTCTCTCGCGACGCCACCACCACTTTGGAGCAGCTTATTTCGTTGGCGATTACGATGGATAATCGCATTCAGGAACGTGAACGCGAGCGGGGGGAGTTTTCGGGAGGCGCGGGCGAGCCGATGCAGTTGGGGCGGGCTCGGTTGACTCCGTCCGAACGCGAACGGCGGTTTAGTCGTCGACTGTGTTTGTATTGCGGACGCGCGGGACATTATGCTAGGAACTGTCCGGAGTCCCCCAAACGGGGCTCCTCACCAGGCGGAGAGGACCTCCTGGTGAGTAACGCGGCGTCCTCTACTATCCCATCCCGTATTTCCATTCCGGCCATTCTACTGTTTCATTCCCATAATCACTCGACCACCGCCCTCGTGGACTCCGGTTCTGATGCTAATTTTATGGACGAGGGACTAGCCGCCCGGTTGCGAGTACCGTTAGAGACGCTCGAGGGCGCCAGGGCAGTTAACGCGCTAGATGGTCGACTGATCAGCCGGGTCACGCATCGCACAGGCCCCCTCACGCTCCGTATATCGGGAAACCATTCAGAAACCATTCAGTTGCTAATTATTCCGTCTCCGGCGAGTCCGATCGTGCTGGGTCTCCCGTGGTTAAAACTTCATAACCCCATGGTGGATTGGACAACTATGGCCATCGCGGGCTGGAGCGTGGGGTGTCATGCCCGGTGTCTGCGGGCTGCGGGGGGAACACCAGCGACGCCAGTGGTACCATCACTTCCTCCAGACTTATCCACGGTTCCATCAGTCTACCATGACCTTGCGCAGGTGTTTAGTAAGGACAAGGCTTGTACTCTGCCACCGCACCGACCTTTCGATTGTGCGATAGACTTGCTCCCGGGGGCTCCGCTGCCCACTAGCCGTCTTTTCAACATCTCCCGCCCGGAACGGTTAGCAATGGAAAAATACGTTCGGGAGTGCCTGGACGCGGGTCTCATCCGTCCTTCGTCCGCCCCGTTAGGCGCGGGGTTCTTTTTCGTTGAGAAGAAGGACCACTCACTGCGTCCGTGCATTGACTATCGGGGCTTGAATCAAATCACGATAAAGAATAAGACTCCATTGCCGTTAATCGACCCGTCATTCGAACCTCTCTCTCAGGCGCAGTTTTTTACCAAGCTGGATCTCCGAAACGCCTATCATTTGGTTCGTATCCGCGAAGGTGATGAATGGAAGACGGCCTTTAACACGCCGATGGGGCAATTCGAGTATCGGGTCATGCCGTTTGGGTTGACAAATGCCCCGGCCGTCTTCCAGTCATTAATGAATAATCTGTTTCGGGATATCACCAGTAGCTTCGCTTTCATTTATCTGGACGATATCCTGATTTTCTCCCGGTCCCTCACCGAGCACCAGCAACAGGTGCGACTGGTGCTGCGGCGACTTTTGGAAAACAGGCTATACGTTAAACCCGAGAAGTGCGAATTTCACGTGGCGTCGGTTCATTTCCTCGGGTTCGTGATTGCGCGGGGGCAGGTGGAACCGGATCCTGATAAGATTCGAGCGGTAGCAGACTGGCCGATCCCGGGCACGCGGAAGGACTTGCAGCGGTTCCTGGGGTTCGCAAATTTTTATCGCCGGTTTGTGAGGGACTTCAGTAGAGTGGCCGCACCTCTCACCGCGCTAACGTCCACCAAGGCATCCTTCCGCTGGACGCCAGAAGCACAGGGGGCGTTTAGTAAATTGAGGTCTCTCTTCACCAGCGCCCCTATTCTTAGGCACCCTGATTCCGCTCGGCAGTTTGTGGTGGAAGTGGATGCGTCGGAAGCAGGGGTCGGGGCCGTTCTGTCTCAGCGAGATCCGTCAACGCAGAAGTTACACCCATGTGCTTTCTTCTCCAAACGGTTGAGTCCGGCGGAGAAGAATTATGACGTCGGGAATCGGGAGCTGCTGGCAGTGGTCCTCGCGCTACAGGAATGGCGGCATTGGTTGGAGGGTAGCCTGCAGCCTTTCTGGATTTGGACGGATCACAAGAATCTGGCGTACATCCAGGCAGCTCGGAGGCTGAATTCCCGACAAGCACGGTGGGCCTTGTTCCTCAGCCGTTTCCAGTTTACGTTGTCCTATCGCCCGGGAAGCAAGAACGGCAAGCCGGACGCCCTTTCCAGGATCTTCCCGCCGCCGGCATCACCGGATTCCACGCCCATACTTCCGTCCGAGTGTATTGTAGGTGCGGCAACTTGGGAGATCGAGTCGGTGGTGCAGGAGGCGCAGCGGGGGGAGTCGGTGCCAGAGGGGGGACCAGCGGACCGCCTGTTTGTGCCACGGACGGTCAGATCGCAGGTACTTCAGTGGGGCCATTCATCGAAGCTGACGTGTCATCCGGGGGCGAGACGGACGGCTCTCTTCATTCGTCAGCGGTTTTGGTGGCCGGGACTGGATCGAGACACGAGGGCGTTTGTGGCGGCGTGCCCCGAATGTGCCAGAGGTAAGGCCTCGCATCAGGCCTCGGCGGGCCTGCTGCAACCATTGCCTGTCCCGGGCAGGCCGTGGTCCCACATCGGGGTGGACTTTGTTACGGGCTTGCCTCCATCCGACGGGAACACAACCATTCTGACCATAGTGGACCGTTTTTCCAAGGCGGTTCATTATGTTCCCCTCACCAAACTGCCTTCTGCGTTGGAGACCGCCGAGCTGTTGGTCTTGCATGTGTTCCGGATTCACGGGATCCCTATGGACATTGTATCCGACAGAGGACCGCAGTTCGCGTCTAAGGTATGGGGTGCGTTTTGCAGGGCGGTGGGGGCAAGGGCCAGTTTATCTTCAGGGTATCATCCACAGTCCAACGGACAGACTGAGCGGGCAAATCAAGACCTGGGGTCGGCGTTGCGGTGCATCGCGGCGCGGCATCCGGTGTCATGGAGCAAGTTCCTGCCGTGGGTGGAGTATGCCCACAATTCCCTGTCACGTTCTGCTACGGGGATGTCGCCATTTATGGTCTGTTTCGGTTTTCAGCCCCCGTTGTTTCAGATCCAGGAGGCAGCAGTGGCAGTCCCGTCCGTCGATGACCATCTCCGGCGGATTCAGGAGGTGTGGGACTCGGCGCGGGCAGCTATCACCCGGTCGGGGGAGATCAACAAGAAGATGGCTGACCGACATCGCGTCCCCGCACCGGCGTACAGGGTAGGACAGCAGGTGTGGTTGTCCGCGAAGGACCTCCCCCTGGCAACGGAGGGCCGCAAGATGAACCCAAGGTACGTCGGACCATACCCTATCGAACGGATCGTCAACCCTTCGGCGGTTCGTCTGACCCTGCCGGCGGCCCTGAAGGTACATCCGACGTTTCACGTCTCGCTGTTGAAACCGGTGGGGGAGAGCGAATTCAGCCCTCCGGCCAATGCTCCCCCGGCTCCCCTGGTCATCGAGGGGCATCCAGCACACAGGGTTTCCCGGATACTGGACGTCCGGCGTCGGGGGCGGGGGTTTCAATATCTGGTGGACTGGGAGGGGTATGGACCGGAGGAACGAGCTTGGCTGCCCCGCCGGCAGATTTTTGGCTCCACATTATTCCGGGAGTTCTATCGGGACAATCCGGGTAAGCCCGGGCGGCCGCCAGGAGGCGCCCGTTGAGGGGGGGGTACTGTGGGGTTACGGGACAGGGTCACAAGGGGGAGCCACAGTAATTCAGGAGGTAGCTGGTGGGACTCTTGTTCTCTCTTCTGTGGTCTAATCAGATTGATGCAGGGCAGCTGGGAGGAGTGCACTCATCGCTGGCAGCTGCTGCAAGTCTTCAGGGAGCAGTTAAAGAGGGACATCTTTCAGAGGTTCGGCGCCGAGGGATTGCCGAGTACAGCCTTCCAGACACGCGTTTTCCTGGGTCCGGAGACTTCAGTGGCTTCCATTCCTACGTCACGAGGGAGACACGGGACGCCGCCGACGACGCCGGTGCACTGCCGGAAGGCCTGAGTATTTGAGTTATTCTTGAGAGACATTCAGTTCTACGTTCGGTGCGGAGGATTGCCGGAAGGCCGGTGTATTGTCGTTTGGAAAAGAGAGACAATAAATACGCATTTTGTGTTCATACTTTACCTGGTTCCGGCGTTTGCTTTTGGATCCCTCTCACGAGCCGTGACATTAAAGTCAGAAATGATAGCAGAGGATGGTCCTAAACGCAGAAAGACAGGGAGGAACAGAGGGATGTTTGGGGATTTGAATCAGTAAGAAAATGTTTGAAACAAAATTTGCAAAGCAGGAAAGTCAAAAACTGCGTAACAAAAAAACCCAAAGGGGAATGGGAAAAAGAGAAAAAGGAAGAGAAATACATAAAGGGTAGAGCAGAGTAGCAGCTAAGCAGCGCAGACCTGAGCAGAATAGAGCTAAGCAGGATACGTTGGCAAGTGATACATTTACCAATGTATTGATTTAGCAAACAGGAACCTCAGAAGTATGTGGAAGAATCATACACAGCAAAAACAGCCTGGCACCTCCTTCTGTCGGTCACCAGCCTGGTCAAACACTTCAGTATGTGTTCCCCCCCATCGCATGAAACCAAATCTGAGTTTTGGCCTGTAGTGTTGCTACTGGACGTAAAACCCTGCTAAGAACTGGTTCTGTGCAATTGGTGAAACAACCCTGAGATGTGATGGGTTGAGCCACAGACACTGCCCTGAGCTGAGAGTAGGGATAAGAGATTTATCCTACAGATTCTTCTTTTTCGAACCAACTCTGTGCAGTGAGAGGTTAAGACTACAGTTTAACTTTTTAAAAGCGACTCGGGTCAGTGAGAGGTTGGCGGTTTGGCCTCTTCAATCCAACACTGTTCTCGCTGCCCCCGAGAGGTCTGTCTCTTCCAGTCCTCACTCCTGGCCTAAGCAGCTCAACAAGGAAGAAAGCTTCATCTACCCCCTTTGATCTGGCTTGCTTGTTGACTTCTACACAATAGACGGATTTACAATGAATGAATCTGTTCAGGTTATTGACCACCAACTATCCAAGAGGGTTCCCCAAAAGATCAAGGTGTCACAGTTACTTGTACCTGATAGGTATTCCTGCTACCTTACCGAGAGGTGAGAACAAACGACAGACAAGTCGTATATATTTCACTTTGCAAAGGGGAAGCCCAGCCACACAGCGTGCGCAGTGTCGACTTCCGACGAACTTTCCTTTACAACAGCCTTTTATTCGCATCCATCACACATACACAACAACAGGGTGGAACATGGGGACGGGGGCTTCCTCTGTTCTAGAGGGGTTCAGAGTTCATATGTATTGATATCTACTCCTGTGTCAGGGGTGCAGAGTCCATGTGTATTGATTTCTACTCCTATGTAGTGATATTTTACCTGTGTCGGGTGCAGAGTTCACATGCACGCGCTTATGTGTACAACATCCTGTGTTACAGTCAGCTGGTGCTGTACCACTCCTTAGCCGCACGTGATACATTTATATAAGATGTTCCAAAAGCATAATAATCACCCACTGTGCCCTATCAGTACCTCTGTACCAAGTCCAGAGGGGCAGGCAGGTAATCCACAGACGAGGACAGGCAGGGTCAGAACCAGGATGGCAAACAGACAGGCAGACAAATCCAAAACGGGGCAGGCAGGTAAATCGGGGTCAAGGAACAGACAAGGTCAGGATCGAGGAAAACAGGATAACTTCGGGATACGCTGGAAAACTTGGTAAAACACACAAGACAATCCGGCAGTGAGCAACAGAATGTGACTGGCTTAAATAGTGAGTGACTGACGATGGGAGGCACCACAGGTGAACCAGGTGCAGGAGATCAGGTGACGAGGTGGGAGGATCTGAAATGACAGGAGAGTTAGTGAACATGCAGTGGAGAAGAATAGACTTGTCAATACGCAGGGTCGAGGGCAAGGAGGGAGGACTCAGATGCAGAGTCAATGAAAAATAAAAGGACTTTAATAGTCAAAAATAGGGGAGGAAGGAGGCAAAAACAAAACAGACAAAAAAACAGGGACCTGGACTTGAACACACAGACTTACTTGAACACATGGACATTCGACATGTAATGACGCCACACAAGACAAGAGACTCACAAGGCTTAAATACACAAGGGAGGTGCAGGTGATTGGACACAGGTGGAAACGATCAGGCACGGCAGACAATCACAGGGGAAGACAGGACAAGGCAGCAAGTGAAGTTACCCAGGAACACAAGAGACATGAAGCAGACCCAAACCGTGACAAGACTATGATGTGAACATTCAGTGAAGATGAAAAATAAACTATGATATAGGTTCATACAATAGCCGTAATAGCCTATCAACAAGACAGTAAAAGGTAATGTCATGATAGACACCTTTAAATCTGTCTTTAAAGCGATTTCTGTAAAATATTTAGCTTTTGAATTGTCATCTAATCATGCTACTCTTGTGTACCAGAATTCATTTGTTCTTCGCAGCATTTAATTACAACATGTAAATTCCAATAATAACATGATCCCATATTAATTAGATATAGTCTAGTACCACTATTAGTGGGAGCGGCAGAAGCTAACGTTTTTGTGGCCCCGTGGACACTTGCGTGGCCGGATATAGACTGGCATTTATTAGAAGTCAAAAGAAAGGGAAAAATAAGGTAGCTGCGTTTGAGTGCCATGTAAGGGAAGTATATAGGGATTACACACAGGTATACTGTATACGGATGGTGCTAAGAAACCTGAAACAGGAGTGACAGGGTTTGGGGTGGCAGTACCAGATAAAGGAATAGGAATTAACAGGAGAACATCTGATTCTAGGGGTCTACACAGTGGAGATGGTGGCAGTGCTGGTTGCTCTACGATGGGTGGAAAAGGCAAGACTGGAAAAGGTATTGATTTGCTCAGACGCATCTTCAGTGCTAGCAAGTATAAGGTCCTTTCAGTCGACCAGTCGACAGGACCTACTGTTCGAAGTCCTTCAGTCAGCCACAAGAATAACCAGTCAGGGAGGTCAGGTCAAATTCCTGTGGGTTCCAGCACATGTTGGGGTGAGCGGGAATGAGAGGGCCGATGAGGTGGCAAAAAGGGCTTTTAAGAAAGGGGACATAGAGATGAAGGTTAGGGTTAGCAAGGCAGAGGTCAAGAGTATTATCTGGGGCAATATCAATAAAATGTGGCAAGATAGATGGGAAAGGGAGACATTACAATCACATTCAAAAGAGCATCAAAGTGAGTAGGGTTGGAGGTGGGAATAGGAGAGAACAAACTGTTCTGACCAGGTTACGGCTGGGTCATTGTGCACTAAATAAAACACTAAAAGTGATAGGGAAACACCAGACAGGGTTGTGTGACGGGTGTGGAGAAGAGGAGTCAGTAGAGCACATAGTGTTGAGGTGTAGGGAGTATGAGACACAAAGAGAAGTTATGAGGAATAGTTTGAGGGAGGTAGGGATTCATGATTGTTCTCTGAAAGGAGTACTGGCCATGGGTGACAGAGCACAGGTTAGGGTACTGTTGGCATTCTTGAAGAGCACAGGGGTTTTTTATAGAATATGAGTGAAATGTAGGGATGGGATACAGGGGTTACTTGTTTGTGTATATGTATGTATATACACTCACCGGCCACTTTATTAGGTACACCTGTCCAACTGCTCGTTAACACTTCATTTCTAAGCAGCCAATCACATGGCGGCAACTCAGTGCATTTAGGCATGTAGACATTGTCAAGACAATCTCGTGCAGTTCAAACCGAGCATCAGTATGGGGAAGAAAGGTGATTTGAGTGACTTTGAACGTGGCATGATTGTTGGTGCCAGAAGGGCTGGTCTGAGTATTTCAGAAACTGCTAATCTACTGGGATTTTTACGCACAACCATCTCTAGGGTTTACAGAGAATGGTCCGAAAAAGAAAAAACATCCAGTGAGCGGCAGTTCTGTGGGCGGAAATGCCTTGTTGATGCCAGAGGTCAGAGGAGAATGGCCAGACTGGTTCGAGCTGATAGAAGGGCAACAGTGACTCAAATAACCACCCGTTACAACCAAGGTGGGCATAAGAGCATCTCTGAACGCACAGTACGTCGAACTTTGAGGCAGATGGGCTACAGCAGCAGAAGACCACACCGGGTGCCACTCCTTTCAGCTAAGAACAGGAAACTGAGGCTACAATTTGCACAAGCTCATCGAAATTGGACAATAGAAGATTGGAAAAACGTTGCCTGGTCTGATGAGTCTCGATTTCTGCTGCGACATTCGGATGGTAGGGTCAGAATTTGGCGTCTACAACATGAAAGCATGGATCCATCCTGCCTTGTATCAACGGTTCAGGCTGGTGGTGGTGGTGTCATGGTGTGGGGAATATTTTCTTGGCACTCTTTGGGCCCCTTGGTACCAATTGAGCATCGTTGCAACGCCACAGCCTACCTGAGTATTGTTGCTGACCATGTCCATCCCTTTATGACCACAATGTACCCAACTTCTGATGGCTACTTTCAGCAGGATAATGCGCCATGTCATAAAGCTGGAATCATCTCAGACTGGTTTCTTGAACATGACAATGAGTTCGCTGTACTCAAATGGCCTCCACAATCACCAGATCTCAATCCAATAGAGCATCTTTGGGATGTGGTGGAACGGGAGATTCGCATCATGGATGTGCAGCCGACAAATCTGCGGCAACTGTGTGATGCCATCATGTCAATATGGACCAAACTCCCTGAGGAATGCTTCCAGCACCTTGTTGAATCTATGCCACAAAGAATTGAGGCAGTTCTGAAGGCAAAAGGGGGTCCAACCCGTTACTAGCATGGGGTACCTAATAAAGTGGCCGGTGAGTGTATATATATATATATATATATATATTGTTGTTGTTTTGGTTTGTTTTAGTGTGGGGTAAAGAAGGGTAGGGTTTTGTCTGATCCATATTCCGGAGCAGAAGGTGGCGGTAATGCACCTATAAGATGGTTGCCAACCGCCGTAAAACAACAACAAAAAGAAGAAGAAGAAGAAGCTAACGTTTTTAGGCGTATTACGGTAATGTGAGACTCGCTGGCCCTGGTGTAGCTAACGCTTCTTAGGCCCATTACGGTAGCCTGTGACTCGCTGGACCCGATATTGTATTGCATGTTAGTTCTTATTAAGGCTCGCTCGCACTTGGGCGACGTTTTGTCGCAATGTTGTTGTCGTCTTCGGACTGCTAGCGGCTTGAGAATTGTTGTTTTTGCACAGAGAAATCCGCCCTGTGAGCGAGGCCGCAGCCCGTTAGCTTGATGCTAGCCGGCTGAACCCCTGGTCTCTGCATTGTCTCCTTCTGCTAGTCGACCATTCATCACTACGAATCTGTTTGACAGCCATCATGGAGTTTCCTTTTGACATTAACCAGTTATTCTCCGAGAGGGTCTCCATCCTGGACCAGACCCTCATTGCAGGTCGAACATCATCAGGAATGTGAGTCAGAAAATGTGAATTCCTTTTCTCTCTATGGTAACGTTCCGTTAATTGTATATTAAGTCACCAACATCCGGATCCCCCCTGTACACACAATGTCACCGTTCTCTTCATTTTTCTGTCTTTATGCATTTGCTTTTGGTAATAATACAATATCAACGACACTTTTGAGAACATGACATAATGGTGTGTGTTTGACTAAAGCTGTTAAACATGAACCCGTGAAGAAGAGGAAGCATCCAGAGGAAACTTGACACCTTCCCTTTTTGGATTGGGATGAATAAACTTCTTTGTACCACTGTGGTGTGTTTTTCTCTGTAGGCCACAACTTCAAGCCCACATAGCCACGGTTATCGATGAACTCGGGAGAGCCTCCGCAAAGGTAAGTCTCTGATGATGTGGTGGTATGTTCCTGAGTTCATTTGTTGTTGAGATGTATGTGTAAAGAGACAAACTTTCATCAGACATTAATATCGTTACATTCCTAAATCTTTCCCATATTTCATGTTGCATGACCTGTCGACAGAGCTATAATAAAAAAAAATTGATAGCACACGCAGAGGTGGTAATTTCCCCCCTGTTATAATAGTTGTGGGAAATACTGTATAACATTGCAAACTCCATACAGCTAATCTCAATTTTGAGTGTCACCAAATTTGGAAAGAGAGAAGCGCAGTGAATACCTTCCAGATGCACTGGATAATCTCATTTCAAATGCCTTATTATCCCAGTCAATCAGATTTTTTTTTTATGTAGGTGCTGGCAGGAGGCCTCTGAGATGATGTGTTTACTTTCTATTCAACTATTCAACCCTTCCAAAACTCTGATGTCATATCCACACCCGTACCGAAAAAATCAAGTCTTTAACTGTTATTATTTAACAGTGGTCATGGTGTGTCCACAGGCCCAGCAGCTCCCAGCATCCATAACCAGTGCCTCCAAGTTGCGGTCTCAGAGGCATCAGCTGTACTTGCTGAAGGACGGAGAGAGCAACGGGTACACCACATGTTCGATGCACACACACACTCACCCCTCCTTTGTTTGTCATGCTGGGGTCATAATGCATGCACTGTATTGTGTTCTTCAGAGCACAGTCTTACTCATTGTTACTCTGTTACAGAGGACACGGTGTGGCTGTGGGATTTCTCAAGGTTGGCTACAAGAAGTTATTTCTGCTTGTGAGTCCCTTATTTTCTTTGGTTCCCTTATTCTCTGACTTCTTGGTCGAGCTACAGCGGGGAAAATAAGTATTGAAAACATCACCATTTTTCTCAGTAAAAATATTTCCAAAGGAGCTATTGACATGAAATTGTGATTAAGCGCCGCTCGACTTATGGCGCGTTTCCACCGAGCGGTACAGTACGGGTCGGGTCGGTACCCGTTTATTTGTGTCTCCACTTTCTTAAGTAGACCACGGTATCAATCACAGATTTACTGATGCTGAAATGGAGAATACGCCGCGTACAGCATATTTCTCACCCGCTGAGCAGCAACTTATAATGGAAATGTATGAGGAAGTGAAGCATATTATACGCAACAAAGGGAATACGGCAGCTGTAACCAAACAAAAAGAAAAAGCAGACAATCACGGACTCACTGAATGCGGAAGAAATAAAGTTATGTGTAATAATGTGAAATGACACAGGGAAAAAGTATTGAACACATGAAGAAAGGGAGGTGCAAAAGGTATGGAAAACCAAGACAACAGCTGAAAACTATCAGTAATTAAAAAGCAATCCAGACCCTTATCAGTGCAAATTAATATCAGCTGGTTCAGTCCCAACTGATGGTCTACAAAAAGGTCTCATTGCCAAGGTGTCACATAAGGTGGGGTAAAGAAGGGTAGGGTTTTGTCTGATCCATATTCCGGAGCAGAAGGTGGCGGTAATGCACCTATAAGATGGATGCCAACTGCCGTAAAACAACAAAAAAAAAAAGAAGAAGAAGGTGTCACACAAGACACATCCCATGATGGGTAAAAGCAAAGAGCTGTCTCAAGACCTTCACAACCTAGTTGTTACAAAACACAATAATGGCATTGGTTATAGGCGCATTTCTAAGCTTGTCAATGTTCCAGTGAGCACTGTTGGGGCCATAATACGGAAGTGGAAAGATATCATTTCACCATAATTTGTTTCGACCAGGTGCTTCTCGCAAGATTTCTGACAGAGGAGTGAAAAGAATACTCAAAAGAGTTGTCCAAGCGCCAAGGTTCACTTGTGGAGAACAAATAGACCTGCAAATAGCAGGTACTGTTGTTTCAAAGAGAACAATAAGTAATGCACTCCACCACCATGGCCTGTATGCACGTTCACCACACAGGACTCCATTGCTGAAAAAAAGCATGTTGAAGCTCGTTTAAAGTTTGCTGCACAACATTTGGAAAAGCCAGTGAAATACTGTGAGAATGTAGTGTGGACACATGAGAGCCAAATTGTATTGTTTGGATGCCATAATACACACCATGTTTGGAGGGGAAATGGCACTGCACATCAACCTAAAAACACCATACCAACATCGTGGTATGGGGCTGTTTCTCAGCAAATGGTACTGCCAAACTTCCCATAATTGAAGGAATGATGTCTGGGCAAATTTACAGAGACATTCTTGACAGAAATCTGCTGCCATCTACCAGGATGATGAAGATGAAACGAGGGACAATGATCCCAAACACACAGCCAAGGAAACTCTCAACTGGATTCAAAGAATGAAAATAAAGCTGCTAGAATGGCCCAGCTAATCACCTGACTTAAATCCCATTGAAAATCTATGGAAAGAACTCCTCTGCCCACGGAACCTTCTAGATTTGAAGACCGTGTGGAAGAATGGACCCAAATCACACCAGAGCAATGCATGTGACTACTTTCTCCAGACAGGAGGCGTCTTGAAGCTGTCATTACCAACAAAGGCTTTTGTACAAAGTATTGAATAAATATCAGTAAGCATGTTCAATACTTTTTCCCTGTATCATTTCACATTATTACACATAACTTTATTTCTGAACTTCTTTATTTTGGTTTATTTGTATGTATGTATTACTTGGGTTGTTACCAACATCTGGTAAAACGTCATGTCAATAGCTCCTTTGGAAATATATTTACTGAGATAAATGGTGACGTGTTCAATACTTATTTCACCCGCTGTATAACTGATTGTAGGTGCATGTGAGCTTGCTTTAGGTTCGCTGGTTGTATTTCCTCCACAGGACCGACAGGGTGTCCACATAGAAGCCGAGCCACTGTGTGTTCTGGATTTCTACATCGCAGAGGGCGTTCAGCGGCACGGCTACGGACTGGAGCTGTTTGATTTCATGTTGCAGGTGAAGCATTCCCCTGGGGCAATTTCAAGGGGGACTCTGCATTGGTAGGGACACTACCAGCCCACTTCCCCATCCACCATATAAAAAAACCTAGATATTATGTGGAAAATATATTTTAAAAACATGATGACAGTAATACAAATGTAGATTAAATCAGAGAAGGGCGGTATATTGTTTCAAGGGAAAAACACCACGACACCACAACAGCTTGTGACACAAACAATTCTGATGTACCAGTCCAAAATAAAAGCCTTCTGGCAAAATGCAATTTTTAGAGCCTAAGGTCTCAGGATCACACTGCGCGATTTTGAAAAGAATCAGAATTAATCCCTGGGAGGAGTTCAGTCTTTTACAACTGTAAGAAATCATGAAAAAAGGCCAAAAGGGGAAATTTTCAACCATTAATTACAGCGCCCCCTATTCTTCAAAAATTATGAGTGTGTTCAGGGCTTCAATGTTCACACATGCTCTAGGGCAGGCCAAGTCATTTGGAAGTTAAAAATCTGCCAGATTAAGCCACACCCCTTGCGAAGTTAACTAGCCCATATCTCATCAAAACACTGAGTTATCAGCACCATTCTGATATATCAAGGGCACATTGACCCAATAATGATCCACCGACGGTTTCGTCACAATCAAACTCAGCGTTTAGGAGAAATTGCCAAAAATCTGTTTTTCACTAAATTTAGAGCAGTGGTTCTCAACTGGTCTGGCTCCGGGACCCACCATCACCCCTTAATAACAAACCGCGACCCAAATCGATCCGTCAACGGGGGGGTGCGACTAGTTGTAGCAAGGACCCTAATAATAATAATAATTCCTTGAAATACAATAGGTTCCTCTACGACTAGTCATAGCGAGGACCCTAATTAAAAACCTACTCTGCAGTGCTTAATAGAATAGAAATAAAGGGCTTTCCTGCTGCAATTCATGCAATTATTAGCTTCCTTCTCCCCCTTCCTTTGATGTCTTATTTATAAGCATCACAAAGACACCTGCATCTATCATTGACAGAGATGAACTGTTGGCCGACATCTTTAGGCTTACTCGTTTGCCAGCTTTTTAACGCACTGAAACTCCGCTCAGCTTCAGCTCAGGAAACAGACGCAACCATTGAGATTCTGATCAGTATGTATAATCCTCATTTTTGCACAATGAAATGTGCTTTAACATAACGCAGCCAGCTCATGTCCATCTTTACTTCGACAAGTCTTGATACTATGAATATCCCAGCCTCGCATGTAAACTCAAATCCACAAATGTTTGAGTTTCTCACAATAAGAGACCCTTGAGAGAACTTGTCTGCATGCTAGCAATTAGCATAAACACAGGCGAATAGCATCTACTATTTCGAAAGGAAACTGCTTTAATTGTCATTTGAAAAACAGTCCAGCTACATGTTAAAGTAAAGCAAGTTTGTCTGTTTGATGCTTTTAATGTTCAGTAACTAGCCTGTGGTGGAATTAGCAAGCTAGCACACTCGCTAACCAGTGTCTACATGAAAAATGAAAACAAGTCATGTCACAGAGTAAAGCACAGTCGATAAAACTGATTTATTGACTGTTAGAGGAACCTCCAATGTTACTTAAAAGTTACTTTATAACAACTATGTGGAGAGAAATGGATACACGTGAATAATGTGATACCTGCTGTACACATAGTGGTGAAAATCAGTGACAGCCTGTTTCCTCTTCTGCAGCACAAGAATTTAGAGCCAGTTGTGATGGCCTACGACCGGCCTTCTCCCAAGTTCCTGTCTTTCCTGGCGAAGCATTACTGCTTGACACCAAGTGTTCCCCAGGTACAGTCTGCACTTTCGCTGGATTTGGAACATAGGACCAAGGCAAGGCAAAGGCAAAGTAGAGATAACATGTTTTAACCTGAGTTTCTGTAATCTTTCAATTCATTCATGTTGGAAGAAACAAATAATGTTTTGCCTCAGTCACAGTAGTAGTAGATGACGCTATAGAGTCTGTGACCCCTCAGCAGAGATGCCTTGATGCATAACTTATCTGTTTTATCAACTTTATGAATGAGGGCAGACCTTCTAAGCATCAATAAATGTCCGGTGTTGAGTATGATTTTTCTAACCTAATTAGAAGATTTTTCAAACGAAGTTAAACATTTGCCTGTTTGCCTCAAAAAGCCCAGACAAAAACATACCATCTCAAAAGATTCTAACATCCTTTATTTACAATGCAGAATGAACGGACTTAAGGGTTCATAGGGACTTCTATCTTCTTTTTTTGTTATCCAACCTTAAGTCTGTGGTTTATGCGAGTTCATACATCCACAGGCATCTCAGCTTCACAGAGTGACTTCAGTCTCATGTCAACAACCAACTTGCATTTCCATCACAAAATATATGTCATTCAAGACCAATTCCCAGGATGAAAGACGGAAAGAATAGAACCACAACACAGTGATGCCCTGCTTATTATTATACCCTCTGTTATTCTGAGACAACAGTCCTCACAGACCCGTTCATCATGAGCACCTTGTCTCTCTCTTTATTTTCCAGGCCAACAACTTTGTGGTGTTTGAAGGCTTCTTCCTCAACAGACCAGGTAAGCGTTGCCCTGTTTTTTGAAGAAGGTTTAGTCTCTGTGGTAATACATGGATTCTAAGGGGACATCCCTACCAGCTGAACCTGTGTTTAATTGGCTTCCTTGGAAATTCGATCTCAACTCAAAATCTGTTTAATTTCGTTTTTGAGAAGGAAGCTTCTCAATGCCATAGAAAGCATGTACATTATATCTGTGAATACCGGTTAAATTCAGTTACATCACATGTTGGATGCTACAGCTTTACTGTGAATTTTTGCTTTTGGCATCAAAATCAGTTTCTTTTTTGCTGCACATGTCCATGTGGAAGACAAAGACCTCATTAGAGATTCTGTGAGTCCTGGGACTGCTGACTTGCTTTTATTCCAGTTCCAAAGTCTTTTGTTTCACCAAACTCTCCCAGGCGGGCCCTCCTCTCCTCTGATGGATCAGGGCCTCTCCGGCTGTTTGTAAGGACTTTCATATCTTTTCTTTCCTCGTACGTCCCCCTCCCTTTGTCCCATAATTAAGTTCATACTATATCTATGTAGCCCTCGATCTCACTTAGTTCTTCAGTAGGTGTAATAAAAGTCATGTTCTTGAGTGTGTAGAGCCACAAGCTGTAGACCAACTCAGACCCCCCACAATCCCCGATCCTGACCCTCCAAAAGGAACATTCATCGCTTCTTAAAGGCTGGATTACTTGATTGCATAAATGAGGAAGGATTGCTCTTCATACACAAAAAGTACAGATGTTTCTACCTGTAGCACGCAGGCTGCAAAACAAGGCCATCAAGGTACAACAGTCCCTGTGCCCCCCCCCCGCCCCGCTGGTTTGCAGTGTTTCCAATCTTTCCAACTTGTTAGCTGTAATGTCTGTTTTTCCTGTCCTCCCTGCTGCTTCTACAGGGCTTTGTGGTCTACTGGTCTCCTCTCTGTATCTCTCTAAAGAACCAGTGAAGACCAAAGAACTGTATATTGGTTTAACTTGTACTTATCAAGGTGTTCAGCGTGTAATGTAATGTTATCAGGTTGCACTTGGTGCATTGTGCATTGTTCTGCATTGTTACAGAGGTCTGCGTGACTGTTTTGTTTGAAACTAAATCCAGGAGAGCTGGTTTGTGTGTGTGTGTGTGTGTGAGAGGAGGCAAGGTAGGTCTACCAGGTGGCAGAGTTTACAGGAGGCCACGGTTCACTTCACATAATGCGCAAACTTGAATTTCACATTTCTTCTCTTGTAACGTAAATTACATGCAAATCAGTTGCATAAACGCTTGGACTCCATGTCCTTTGGTATGAGTGTTTTTTTGTTTTTTTCATGTTCTGAATGTGTTCTCCTCCACAGCGGCCCAGCTGAGAAAGGTTCCCCTCAGAAAGCCGGACGGAGAAATCAAACCGTACTCTTTAATGGAGAGAGAAGGTGAACAGCTGCAGACCGACATATGATGCATCCATTCGTATATTTTCTGTCCTGAGGACTGTTTTTATTTAATGCTAAACGGTATTAGATTGAGTTGAAGCTGCTTTGTGTGTGAGGAGCTATTATTCAAACAGGGAGAACATTCAGCTGAGGTCTAACCAACCAACAGTCAATTTCCAAATAAAGTTGCATTAAATAAATGTTCAACCTAGAAATAGCATGACCTGTTGTAGTCCTAATGGGACTTAACATGTGAATATTTCAGAAGACAGGGCAAGGAGTTTGTATGAAACGTGACATAGAATGGTGTGTCACTTCCCCTGTAAAAGGATTCGCTTTGACTAGGCTCAGGGTTCATCTCTTTCTATGAGCACTCACACGTCTCCTCTGCTTCCTGTTCAGTGGTGCTTCGGGAGCAGTTGGCTCGTCCCTGGCCATTCGCTCCTCCTCACTCCCCCCAGCGGTCGGTATCCTCCCGGTGCTCCCACTCCCTCAGCGTGGGATCTTCCCCCAGCAGGGGCCTCCCCCGTACCTCCCCGGCCCCGGCCTCTGGGGGCAGCAGGGACCCGAGTCCACAGTCCCCTCTCATCGAGCGCTGCAGAGCAAGACGCAGCAGGTAGGAAACGTCCAGAGCTTTTCTCTTCAATATGAAATGTGTCGTCTTTGAGAAACACTGCAGTGTGGAAATGTACATGTGACACATTTGAAGTGGTCATGGATCAGTCAGTAGGTCAGCATCTGACATCCGTTCAGTAGCTAATGTACTCCGCTCGTGTTAGCTCCACAGGTTTTACTTTTAGAAACAAACGTCGCAAGTGTGAAAGCACTAAGCTGGACAGCTGTTGGGCACAGGTCAGCTGGATGATGCTATGCAATGATTAGCCAGTCTGGGTTTATCTGGGTTTGTGTGTAGTCGTCTCTGCTACGTGTCCCTCGAACGTCTTTGGCCTCTAGTTTCTGTTATATTCATGAATTGCCATGTGCTTGTTTCAGTTGCATTAATTAGTGATTAGTAGAGACGATGTAGGGCTCCACATGATGGCCGCAGGCTGGATGTGAACTCTGATATAGCTGCTTGCTATACACTCACCGGCCACTTTATTAGGTACCCCATGCTAGTAACGGGTTGGACCCCCTTTTGCCTTCAGAACTGCCTCAATTCTTCGTGGCATAGATTCAACAAGGTGCTGGAAGCATTCCTCAGGGAGTTTGGTCCATATTGACATGATGGCATCACACAGTTGCCGCAGATTTGTCGGCTGCACATCCATGATGCGAATCTCCCGTTCCACCACATCCCAAAGATGCTCTATTGGATTGAGATCTGGTGATTGTGGAGGCCATTTGAGTACAGCGAACTCATTGTCATGTTCAAGAAACCAGTCTGAGATGATTCCAGCTTTATGACATGGTACTTTATCCTGCTGAAAGTAGCCATCAGAAGTTGGGTACATTGTGGTCATAAAGGGATGGGCATGGTCAGCAACAATACTCAGGTAGGCTTTGGCGTTGCAACGATGCTCAATTGGTACCAAGGGGCCCAAAGAGTGCCAAGAAAATATTCCCCACACCATGACACCACCACCACCAGCCTGAACCGTTGATACAAGGCAGGATGGATCCATGCTTTCATGTTGTAGACGCCAAATTCTGACCCTACCATCCGAATGTCGCAGCAGAAATCGAGACTCATCAGACCAGGCAACGTTTTTCCAATCTTCTATTGTCCAATTTCGATGAGCTTGTGCAAATTGTAGCCTCAGTTTCCTGTTCTTAGCTGAAAGGAGTGGCACCCGGTGTGGTCTTCTGCTGCTGTAGCCCATCTGCCTCAAAGTTCGACGTACTGTGCGTTCAGAGATGCTCTTATGCCCACCTTGGTTGTAACGGGTGGTTATTTGAGTCACTGTTGCCCTTCTATCAGCTCGAACCAGTCTGGCCATTCTCCTCTGACCTCTGGCATCAACAAGGCATTTCCGCCCACAGAACTGCCGCTCACTGGATGTTTTTTCTTTTTCGGACCATTCTCTGTAAACCCTAGAGATGGTTGTGCGTGAAAATCCCAGTAGATTAGCAGTTTCTGAAATACTCAGACCAGCCCTTCTGGCACCAACAATCATGCCACGTTCAAAGTCACTCAAATCACCTTTCTTCCCCATACTGATGCTCGGTTTGAACTGCAGGAGATTGTCTTGACAATGTCTACATGCCTAAATGCACTGAGTTGCCGCCATGTGATTGGCTGCTTAGAAATTAAGTGTTAACGAGCAGTTGGACAGGTGTACCTAATAAAGTGGCCGGTGAGTGTACATTGTATTTATTAAGAGCAGTTATAAATGAGGTGTTGATGTGTGGTGCATAGAAGGCTGCTGTCCCTGAGGGAGGCTGCGTTCCTCTCACTGTGTCCAGCAGCCCCTCTCTCTGAATCTTCTCCACCAGGTCTTTCTAAACACTGCCTCTGTCTCTCTCTTTGCTTCCCCTTTATTTCTTCTCCCATTGCACCCCATTTAACTTTTGATGTAAACCATCTCCTGCTCTCACTGTCTATAGTTCCCTTAATAGTTCTCATCTCGACTTCCATTGACCCGTCTTCCCCTTAAAAGAACGGCTGTGTCAATATCTGCACCAG
Organism: Pungitius pungitius; assembly: GCF_949316345.1. Lineage (NCBI taxonomy): Eukaryota > Metazoa > Chordata > Actinopteri > Perciformes > Gasterosteidae > Pungitius > Pungitius pungitius. Next base: position 6,068,400 of record NC_084916.1, on the reverse strand, counting down.
TTTCTGTTTCTGAATAAGAAACGTGGATATCCTGGGTGTTAATATCTCAGTATACCAGTTTTCCCCAGCTCTGCTACCATGTTCTGTGAAAACAAATGTCCAGATTTCTGGGTACGGTGTTCACATATACCAGTATCCACTAAAAAAGGGGAGTCTGTCCTGGACTCTGTTTTTCAAACAGCGTGGTGATGCACCCAGCAGTCTAGAACCAATTAAAGTATCTTCCACTGAACTCGACATGTGAGCTTGCCTTCTGTCACACGCATCATAAACCAAACAATAGTCTGCTTTCCATTCTGTGGCTTTTTATTTCTCATAACTTTTAACATACACAATGTGTGTGTATTTACACTCATTCATGTTTTGTTATATTTGGGTTTTGCTGTTTTGTGATTGTGTCCTATTTTTTTCTTACCTTTTTTGTCTGTCTTTTGACTTGCACGTACATCGCCTCTTGTACCCCTGTCCTCTCTTTCTTCAACTCTCTGGTAGCACACTGGGTCTGGTTGCCAGGAGCAGCCTGTACAGTCGGCACATGGACAGCAGAGCTGCTGGACTGCTGGACAGACCCCTACCAGGTAGGTGAGAATGTTAAAACCAGGGGTCATACTGCTCATTGATATTATACGTTGTCCACATATCAACCAGTTTTAAAAGTATTGTTATTATTTGGTGAATAATAAATCCAAATGAAATTGTATATATTAGTGGGAAAATACCATGCTTTATTAAAAACAATTGAAAGAATTAAATGAATCCTACTAGATGTCTGGGGATGTCCCAAACGGTTAGCAGAGTGTGTTGTGATGATTGAATGTAAGTAGTGTACACTACATGTCAAGTAGGGCAGTAACTAACGATTATTTTAATAATCGATGAATTGCATAATAAAAAAGCATTGATTTCCAGCATTATTCATTATTACATTACATTCAATGTCATTTAGCTGACGCTTCTATCCAAAGCGACTTACAGTTAGTGCATTTCCACCATAGAGAACAGGTTGTAACAATATAAAATAAAGAATGGACTAACACAAAATACATAGACGTGTATGTTTTACTTCTGCCAAATATATTGGCAAAAGATGCATATTTTAGTTTGACAGGTCTTAAGCTGCCAAGACATTAATAAAAATAAATCTGATGATGGAATTTGTTGGCGTCTCGTTTAATAATACAATTTCATCGATCAATATCGTGTGGTGTATGCTGAAAGCCTTGATGAGTGAGCAGGAACAGGAGCAGCACAGTCAACGAGCTCTGCTGATGGGATGAACAGTGCCATGTAGGTCGCACCGGGATACACAGACACACACAGGTCGGCCGGTAGTCAAGCGACAGGAAGCAGGTATTTACAAAACTTGACTAGACACTCGGACATACCAAACCTGAAAGTAGCAATGAGGAGGAGTATTGACTCCCTCTAAGACGTTTGTGGCTAAAGGGCTTATAAGCTAATGATACATAGGAATGTTCCAGTGGATCAGTAGAGAAGTGACTCACACACACCTCCCACTGAGGCCCTACTCATAGGATGTTATGTGTTCCTCACCAACGAGAAGAAAATAGTTACAAAAACTATTTCCTTGCCCTTTATCAATTTAGAATGCAATAAGGAGATGTCATTATGTAAAATATTTCATCTTGACTTTGCCCAAACCGAAAACCTTGAGGTGTCACATGCAAGTTGGTAATGTGAGTTGCTCGCTGCAGTGGCTCAGGTCTTCACATAGGGTCGACATGAATGTGAATTTTGTCTTCTGCTGACCCTGTGTTGTATCACCTTGAACCCAGGTCTCAGCCTCTCTCACTTCCACCTCCTTATGCCTCCAAGAAGGAAGGCCTCCACAGGAAGACCTCCCATGGTGACATGGTGCTGAGGGGGAGTACATGGTGGTGGCCTGTCCTCAGCGTCCAGAACCAGGCATGCTGATCCGCCAGAGACACCCGTTGGAGAAGGAGAGCGACGGAGGCATGTGCGGCTGGTCCTGGGCTGTAGGAGAGAACTGCTACACCTCCCAGTGGGTGAAACAGAAGCAGGAACACAGGAGCTCCCGCCCCTGGTGATCAGGAGCCAGTTCTTTTAGTCAAATGCTAAAATATTAACTGTGTATGGTTTTCTGGAGCGAGTCATTGTCATCAGAACACAAATATGTGCTGAAGCACAAACGGTGTTCAGGAGCACCGATGGGATGAACTTTCAAACTCCTAAAACCAAGAACTACACGAGGCAATTAGACACTGGCCCTCCTGTAGCTGAGTGGTGACTGTCCACAGTGAGGTTCCTTAATAGCCTATAAAGGATGTGCTCATTAGTGAAGATTGTATTGCTGAAGCAAATAAGACACACCCTCTTTAAGCCTGATAACTGATCCTAAACTTGAACCTTCTCTTAGGTTTAATTTCCATTTCTAACAAATGCCTCCATCCTTTTTGGTGAATACAGCAACATTTAAAGTCTTTCGGAAAGTGTGACACATGTAAGGACCTCGAACGTCTGGGCAGTTCTGACACCTTTAACCGGTGCAACAGTGTTTTTTGCGCTTTTGGATTCTTCACTTAGGATAAAGCTGAGCCACTAATCTAAAGTAGTAGGAGTCACAAGTAGCCTGTGTGTGCAACACACACATAGTATTGGAAAATTACAGTATCACACTTTGCACTCCATAGTAGACTCCAATCTAACCAGGCTGCTTTGATAGTACTCATCCCCGCTGGTCTTTGGATTCCTACAAATTTGCCTCAGAGGGCTTTACAGGATGTACACATACAACATCTCCTTCTAGAAACTCTCAGATCGGCACAGGAAAACCTCCCCAAAAAAGGAAATGATGATAGCAGCAGCGCCATTGCAGGAGGCAGGAACAGGGTCCAGATAGAACCATGATCCATGGAAACATGTGAGGCGAGAAAGCACAAATAGAAAGAAACTAAGTTAGTGATGCACATTACTTTTACAGTAATAGAAAAAGGAATATCAATGGTGTTAGAAGCGTTAGGTTAGAATGGCTAGGCAGGAGTCAGGACCAGGGTCCAGACGGAACTACAGCTCCAGGCCAGGCTAACAGCCAGCCAGACTGAGATTAATCCTCGAGTCTCAGGTGTAAAATCAACTGCCGCTCTGATCCCAAACAAACGTGTTTAACAGTTATTCCGTTGTCTCGGATTTATTTTTATTAACATGCATTATTTGTCACTATTGCTGTCACGAGTTTGGTTTTAAACCCTATATTGCAGTAGGGTCCCATTCACCTATGTGCTCGTTTCTAAACCACGTGTTGGATGAAGAAGCTCTGATATTGAGACGTGCTTTCAGACATTAGAGTGTGTTCGGGGACAGATTAGATCCTTTTGCTTTTCGCGACGAGTACCTTCAGGAGAGGTATATTTACTGGAGATGGAATCAGTTCTTTGTGCAGACTGCACCGCACAGCGCGAAACCATGTCACCGATGCTCTGTATGGCACTGCGCTTTTTTGCAAACTGCATGTTTTTATATGCCGAAACTGTAAATAAAGGCACTATTTGCTGTTCTGTTAGAAGTGTGTGTTTGGCACTGAATTCCTTGGCGCACATATTTATTACCTTCATGGCCACAGAAGAATGTGTTACATCAAAGAGGATTTCCACAAGATTGCAGGTAACATGAATTATAGATCACAAAAGAGTTTAGATAAAATAGCTGAGCAGGCATCTTGTAAGTAATTTCTACATAACATTTGGAAACTTACCAGCCTGAAAAATGATTTATTTTATCTTGACCTACATGAGAATATAAGTGTTTGCATTGGACGTATTTATGCCAGGGAATTGGCTATTTAGCAGTGGGATTGACCCTATTTCCCCGTCCCCGTTGAAAAGAATGAATGACTCAAAGATTAGTCCAAAGATTTGTTCTTTTTACTGAACGAGATTCAAAGAACCGAGTCAGTAAAAAGATCTGAACTACCCATCACTAGAAGACATAGTAAGTGGATCACGTTCTGCTTTAAAATGGCTTTTTGGGGGGAAATTCAGGATGCCAGGTAGACAATCAAGATTGCCAGTTCAAGATGCCCCGCTCCATGCTTGACCGTGGGGATGGTAATCTTTTGATCATAAGCGTGGCCTTTTGGACACCCAACATAACGCTGGCCTATCACTCCAGTTTGGTCCACAGACTGGAGTCTTCTGCAAATTCCTCCAAGCAAATTGTGGTCAAATTTGTATCTTCCTTGGGAAGAGGAGTCCATCGATGAGTCAGACCATGCAGTCCAACTTTATTTAGTGCACGTCCTACTGAAGCACTTCACCCCCTTTACTGTAAAGCCCCTCCCAAAGATCTGGTGTTGCCAATTGCCTTCACGATAAGGTCCACCTGTCTGCAATTTAATCTCAGTATGAATACACCTGTTGTGTGAGTGCCTCAGATTGTTTAAGAGCCTTGCTGAACAAAGGTAAAGCTCAGGGAAAAAGTTGTTGCTAAGTATGAAGCTATGTTATAAATATTTCCTGGTGTACCATAAAGCCCATAATCAAAAATGGAAACAATATGGCACAACGGCAAACCTACCAAGAGAAGGCCATCCACCCAAATTCACAATCTGGACAAGGGGGAAATTAATTGGAGAAGAGGCCCATTGTAACTGAAGGAGCTGCAAAGATCCGCAGGTGAGGTGGAGAGTCTGTCCATAGGACAACTAATTAGCCGTGTACTCCACAAATCAGGTATTTTTGGCCTTAATGCAAAACGTGTGGTGGAAACCCAAGAGGGACATGTGGTGGTGGTAGCATCATGCTGTGGGGATGCTTCTCTTCAGCAGGTAAAGAGAAACTAGTTGGAATTGAGGGAAAGATGGATGGCGCCAAATACAGGGCAATCCTTGAAGAATCTGATGCAGTCTGCAAAACACTTGAGACTGGACCAGAGGTTCATCTTCCAGCAGGACCTTAAACATACAGCCAGAGCCACAATGGAATCGTTTAGATCGAAGCATGTTCATGTTTTAAAATGGCCCAAAGACCAGACAAGATTTGGCAGGATTTTGAAATTGCTGTTCAGGTGCTCTCCTTTCAATCGGACTGAGCTTCAGCTTTTTTGCCAAGAGTGGACGAACATTTCCATCTCCAGATGTGTAGAGCTAATGGAGACAAACCCCAAGAGACTTGCAGCAAAAGGGGGTTCTACCAAGTATTGGCTTGGGGGGTGAATATTCCAACAGATGTCAACTTTTTTGTTCTCATTGTTGTCACATGTCACAATAACATGTATTTTGCACCTACAGTACTATGCATGTTGTGTGGGTAAATCAATGTACTTGAATTCCAGTTTGTAAATATCCAAGTGGGGTGAATACTTAGGCAAGGCACTGGATATGCATCACAGCTGAAGCTGACTCATTAAGAAGTTATCCCAAGCAGAATTGATAAATCCTTAGAACTTTCAGGGTGGAATATTTTGGATTGCAACCATAAATCAGCCAGTCAAAATAAACCTAATCCTCATTGATAGCTCTGCAGCATGGCTATTGATCACAACATGATACCAGAAGAGATTTATTGTGGCAAAATAATCCTTTCATTCATAGCAAACCCCATCCACATGTAAAGTTTCAGACAACAGCAAGATCCCCTTGCTCGAACCCTTATTTATAGTAATAAGGATGATGATGATCACCTGCCCTGTTGAATCCCTCAGGTGGTTTGGGTAAAGGATGGTCTGTTGCAAGGACTATCCACCACCTTCTCCCTGTACACTAACAGCTGCACCTCCATTCAGAAAGAGAAAATTCAACCTGCCAAAGACAAAAATGGTGCGCTTATACACGGCCATCATCAAGTCCATCCTCTGCTCCTACATCACCGTCTGGTATGCTGGAGCCAGTGTGTCATCCGCTCCACAGAGAGGGTGATCGGCTGCAATCTTCCGTCTCTTGAGGACTTGTTCGCTTCGTTTGTGCCCCTTCCATCTGGCAGGAGGCCGAGGTCCATCAGGACCAAGACCTCCCGTCAAACAAACAGTTTCTTCCCGTTGGCAGTCGGGCTCATCAACACAGCCCGGGTCCCCCACTAATTGACTAACATCCCACCAGTCACTCCCTTCACACTCTGCATGCACATACAGGGCCGGCCCTTCCTATAGGCAACCAAGGTGACCACCTAGGGTGCCAAATTTGTGAGGGTTAGGGTTATAGCTCCTGTATAACCCATAGTATGTGCACAAGCGCACTAGACTACTGTATATGACATCTCCCCCTCTTTTAAGTGTTATGTTAATAACAACAAAGGAACACTTAAACTGAAAATGGCTACTTGAACAGCAAATAGCATGATCCGAGATTAACTTGAATTAGAACATTTGAATATAAACCAATCAACAGACAACACATTATCAACATCATTAGCTGCATGACTTTCTTTCCATCACCCCCCCCCCAAAAATTATAATGTGCACTTATCTACAGGTCAAGCCTGTCGACTTTCCTGCACACTCGTCCAGACCTGGTCACAGTCTGACTGGGTAGAGGGCTGTCAGAGGGCAGTGTTGGGAAAGTTCACTTTCTACATGAACTAGTTCAAAGTTCAGTTCACAAATTTTAAAATGAACTAGTTCAGTTCATAGTTCAAACTTAAAAATATTTGAACTAAGTTCACAGTTCCAACTAGTTCAGTTATTTTTTTCATATATTTTCGCAAGCTATTATTTTTCTAAATTATTGCCGAAGCCCATATAGAACCACAGACAGCAATTATTTTATCAGTTTTAACACTATGCTATGCATGAGATTTAATCTTCATATCCAATTTTGAATCCTTATCCAACCACGGTTTACATTAGCATAAAGGGGACAGCAATACTTCATACCTGAAGTATTTAGTCACTTCTGACATATTTTTCATCAACAAGCCGAGCAGTTCCTGCACATGAGGACATGTCTCCCAGAGATGATTCTGTGAGTGACGGCTGCCTGTTGCATGTGAGACCTGGTAGCCCCGCCCACCCAGTCAATGCGTGCAAGCAGCCGGACAGGGAACACTGAGTGAGCTTTTTTAATAAAACGTTTTTAAATAAGTGTGGCATTACGAGCGTCTTTGGCAGGTTGAATTTTCTCTTGACCTAGGGCAGCGGCCAAAACATAAAGCGCGCCTCCTGGACACATCTCTACAGACACCCAGCAGGAGAAGACAACAGGACGAGTCCACACACCAGAGGCTTAAGTAATATCCCGCCTCTCCCAATCAATTAGAATTAGCCCCAGGTGTAGTGGCCACATTGAGATATCTGTTGAACTTCTCGCACGCCCACACAGCAGCCAAACCTTCTTTCTCTATTTGGGTGTAGCGTGTTTCCGCATCAGTGAGGCGTCTGGAGCAGTATGCCACCGGTTTCCACTGCACCCCGTGGGGCTGTAGGATTACACCCCCGAATCCATAACTGCTCGCATCCTCTGACACCGCAGTGGGCTTGCTCAAGTCATAGAAGGCCAGTACCGGTGCAGTTGTCAACAACTTTTTTATATGTTTGAAAGCAGTTTGCTGTGCATGGCTCCATGTCCATGTATTCTTGTCCTTCAGGAGCTCGTACAGTGGCTGTCCCACCGTTGAGAGTTCAGGGATGTATTTCCCGAGATAATTCACCATTCCCAGTATCCTTCTCAACTCTTGCACGTCTGCTGGTGGTGGCAGCTGCCGAATAGCTTCAACTTTGTCGGGATCAGGTCGGATCCCGGACCGGTCAATAAGGTCCCCGAGGAACCGCAGCTGACTCTGCCTGATGGAACACTTCTCACGATTAAGCTTCAGACCAGCTACCTCTATGCGCTGCATTACCTTCTCCAACCGACAGTCATGCTCCTTCTCTGTGGCCCTGTAGACCAGGATGTCGTCCATGAAGATCTCAACACCCTCCAGCCCCTGGAGGGTCTCCATCATCTTCCTCTTAAAATTGAATCTGCCAAATGGCGTAATGAAGGTAGTGAACATACAGCTGTCCAGATGCAACGGTTTCGGGAAAAACCCACTTGCGGCATCAAGTGAAGAGAAGACAGTGGCTCCATTCAGCTTTACTGTAATCTCATCAGTAGTTGGCAGGAAATACCGTTCTCGTTTTACAGCTTTATCCAGTTTCTTGAGGTCAACACAGAGCTTTACCTGTACTCTTCTTCAAGACTGGTACCATGTCCCATGCTCGCCATATGCCTGTGGATGTCCCTTGTCCCATCTCTACTGTGCCACACTTTCCCACACTGTCCACATTGTCCTTTATTTCCCCCTTTGGCTTACCGTAATGGTGGGGGTATTGTCCGCGCTCAACTTCCTGTGTCAATCCCGATGACTCTCCCTGCATGCTGACTTGCGAAGCAACCTCCTCTGACTGCCTGACCGTCTCTATGGTCAGCGCTAGCGTCAGGTCCTTCGTCAGCTGCAACTTCCGTGAGACGTTTTTGTCGAGTATATCGATGAAGACCCGGCCGCGGATATTTTCATCTCTGCTCGCCCCAACTTCATAATGCTCCGCTAGCTCGTACAAAGCCCTGATAAACGTCTCAGCTTTCTCTCCCGGTCTTTGCACGCGCTGATGGAAACTTGCACGTTCGTTGGGGCTGGGCGATATAGACCAAAAGTCATATCCCGGTATATTTTGGCTGGATATCGATATACGGTATATATCCCAATATTTTCTCCACATTAAAGGGAAGAAAACCTGAACGCAAATGTCAAAGCAAAGTCAAAGCCAAATATGTCATTAGTCGTTTAATTGAAACCAGCTATTTCAGTAAGGAGTTGCAAAATTAAATAAATTAAACAAGAAAACAAATGCTCAGCCGTTCAAATAATAATAAAACATAGTGTATAACAGTAGTATTCTTTTTGAAAACAAAGCTCCATAAGGTGCACATATAAATAAAAAAAATATCTTCTGTCTGTTTTCATCTCCCAGTCTTCAATGAAGTGAACTGTCACGGTCATGCAGGGCTCACACGTCCTGCTCGACCACATATCGCTGGTGAATGCAAAATGGGTGACATTAGCGAGCCGGCCAGCAAGGCTCTGCCTGACTTCAGTATACATTTTTGGCAGTGCTTCTCTTGCAAAGTATTTGCGACTGGGAAGCTCATATGTCGGGGCCAATCGTTTTCAGTAGCATTTTGAATCCGACTTGTTCAACAGTTGCAACAGGGACCATATCTTTAGCAATGTGACAACGCTTTCGTTTTAGTAAACCACTTGTCACTTTTCTCTTCAGTGTGCCACTGCGGGAAAATTAGGTTTGCAGTGAGCTTTGTTTCGGGGCTGGAGCTTGTTCAGGTTGTTTCTGGCATGCGGCTTCTGCAGCGTGCAGTTTCACACACTCTTTGTATAGCAGTTTGTGCCGTTGTTTTAGGTGGTGAAAAAGATTGCTTCCACCCCTGGCTGTAACCTGTTTGTAGTGGCAAAAACAGTTGAGTTTTTTCCTTTAAACCCTTAGATCCTATTCCTGTGTTCTTGATGATTTTACCACCATGAGGAAAGCAGGATAGCAATGTCAAGACTCGCAGTTCTGTCCAATAATTCAAATGCAAAGGGAGTTTGACCATCCAATGTTGCCGGTTTATTGTACCAGCTCCAGTCGTGGCACGGTGACGTTCTTAAGGGGAAGAACTCTGGACTTTCCAAGGACCAAAGTGACGTGAATGACATCCTGCTGGTTCAACTGTCGGATGTAGCTGACTGAGCCATAGCCACTCTCACTGGCGTCGGCGAAGTGATGAAGCTCGGCACAGCTTGTCATTCCATAGCCCTTTGATTTCAAACAGCGTGGCACACTGAAGCCTTTGATCCTATCCAGACTGTTGGTCCATTCCATCCACTTTTCAGACACTGGCTGGGGCAGAGGCTCATCCCATCCGAAGCCTCGCTGGCAGAGCTCCTGTAGCAACTGCTTAGCTGGGAGAATGAGAGGAGCAAGAAAGCCTAGTGGATCAAAGATGGAACTAACAACAGAGAGCATGCCTCTGCGGGTGTGTGGCTTTTGCGTCAGATTGATGTTGAATTGGAAATGGTCAGAATCCACGCACCACTGCAGTCCCAGTGCTCTTTCAATGGGCAAACTGTCTTTGTCAAGATCCAGTGTTTTGATTTCCTTTGCTCTGTGCTCTTTGGGGATTGATGCTAAAACTGCCCTGTTATTGCTGACCCACTGAGTTAGTTGGAACCCACCTTTGCTGCATAGTGCAGTGACATCTTTCACCAGCTGGATGGCGTCCGATTCCTTGGCCACAGACTTTGCACAGTCGTCCACATAAAAGTTGTGCCGGACTGTTTCAGCTACTTGAGGGGAAAAACAACTCTCATTGTCCGCAGCAGTTTTTCTTAATGCAAAGCTTGCAATGCTAGGGGAGGACACTGCACCGAAAATGTGTACAAGCATATGTTACACACACACACACTGCGACAGGCTCCGTTCAGGTGTTTTATTCTGCAATGATAACACAGACAGCGCACTCAAAATCAAAAACAACAACAACCTGTTGTACTTCCGACTTTAGCCGGAGTCACTTGCTCTGTGTCAGAGATGAACATTCAAAACCCGATATCGGCGACGCAAACACTTAGCGCGGGAAAATCTGCTAGCTACTCTTGTTGTTGGTCGCCGACATGCTACGTTTAAATACAGGACATTAAAACATGTAACCACCAAAAACGGGCGAACTTAACATACATAAACATTTGCGAACAGGCTTACATATATATTTGCTTACCTGCAATGATAACACAGACAGCGCACTCAAAATCAAAAACAACAACAACCTGTTGTACTTCCGACTTTAGCCGGAGTCACTTGCTCTGTGTAAGTGTTTCAGCGCCCGTCACGCCTACTAAACCCGCTACCGCCACCTGCTGGCGGAAACAAGTGCTGTCCCGTAGCCACTCCAGGGGGAAAGAGCCAGACTCAAACAGTCAGACAGGGTTTTTGAACACAATAAAATAATACAATGACAGGGGAATGGCACTAAACAATACAATCCAAACAACCAGTAGCAGTCCTTAAAATGTCCAGGGTGCCACACATACGGTGTTCCTTGGGTGCTTGACTGGTCTCACCTTTTGGCCACCACAGGAATCGCAAGTAATTAACATCAGACCTGGCTACTCTAACCTGATGGAACATTGACTTGATGTCAGACATGATTGCAACAGGCTCTTTGCGAAATCTCATGATGACGCCAATGAGGGAATTTGTCAGGTCGGGTCCCTGCAGCAGTTCGGTGTTAAGGGATACACCCTGGTAAGAGGCAGCACAGTCAAAGACTACTCTGAGCTTTTTCTTTTTAGGGTGGTACACTCCATGGTGTGGCAAGTACCATACGTTTCCTGTTGACTGTGCAAGTCCTTCCTGTGGGACCTCCTCTGCATAATTACTCTCAAAGATGTCATTGAAAAATGCAACATATTCCTGTTTATATTGCTCATCCTTTTCCATTTTTCTTTTTAGGCTCTGGAGGCGCTGTTCTGCAATTTGGCGGTTGTTTGGCATACAGACATCAGCCTTTCTGAAGGGCAATTTCAGATTGTAATGTCCATCATTCAAAACTGCCTCATTGGCCATTTTCAGAAATCCTTTGTCCTCAATGGAAACTTCAGTTGTCTCCTCGGAGGCAACTTCAGAAAAATCCTGATTGTACTGTGAGATCAGAAGCTCCTCTAGCTTTGCCACTGAAATCCTATTCACAGTAACACTTTTTGCACTGCCAGTTCCACTTCTAAGTGGCCCATTTACAACCCACCCCAATAGTGTTCTAGCTGCATAAGGGCCCCCACTTTGGCTATTAACAACCTCCCACGGCTCTATCAGGGTTGGAGCATTTGTTCCACTTAACAGCTCTACCTTTGCACTAATAGATGGGATTCTGACTTCACTTAAATACGCCCATTGCGCTATGTCACTCTTTCTTGGGATGTTGTTAGTGGTTACTGGCATTTCCTTCTGAGTGAAAGTGTCAGGAAGAGGTGAGAAGTTGTCGCTGTCCAATGCTGAAACTTCAATTCCTGACACAACATGCGTGGGAACAGAATTTTCCTGATTCATTGTTCGTAGAAGAATTTGTGTTCTCCTTCCTTTTGTCACACCTGTATGTCAAGTTGCGTTTTTGTCCTGTCTCCAGTTGTTTTTTGACTTCCTGTTTTATTTTGGAAACTAACTCCCTCTCGTTTCAGGTCCCTTGCCCTTCCTCATGTGTCACCAGTCTGATTGTCTCCCCTGATTCCTGATTGTGTCCACCTGTTCCCACAACTCCCTCATGGGTACTTATAGTCTGCGTCGCCCCTTGTCCTGTGCCAGTGTGTCTTGTTGTTTTGCCCTGCACACCAGCCCTCACGTCACGAGTCAAGTCAAGTCCGATAACGTTTGTCACGTCCTTTTGATCCCTGTTACATTTCCTCGTTTAAGAGAGATTTTGAGTTTTTGCCTTTTGAATTTTGATCTCAACCTTTTTTCCTCATTAAGAGAGATTTTGAGTTTTTTCCTTTTGAATTTTGATCTCAACCTTTTTTCCTCATTAAGAGAGATTTTGAGTTTTTTCCTTTTGAACTTTGATCGCGACCTTTGTTTCCTCATTAAGAGAGATTTTGAGTTTTTTCTTGTTATTAATAAAAAGCAATATCAGCTGAACCCTCTGCGTCCGAGTCCTCCTCCTTCCTGCCTGACAGTACACACTGGCCAGAATGGACTCGGCAGAGAAGGACCAGCTGACGGAGGCGCTGCGCGCTCAAGCATCAAGACTGGCGCAGCATGAAGACCTTGTTGCTGACCTCGATCGAGGGGGTCGGGGACTTGCTCAAAGCCAGGAGGGGTTTAAGACTGCCATGACCACGCAGGTGGGACTCCTAAACAGTCAGGTAGAACAAATTCTCACCTTGCTCTCCAGGAACCCCGCGGCTTCTCCCGAACAACCCCCCACGCCGTCTGAGCCCCCTCCCGTAGCCACACCAGCAGATGCGTGCACGAGGCTGGCACCTCCGGAACGATACTCCGGAACCATCGGACAAAGTAGGTCCTTCATCATTGAATGTGAAATGCACTTTGAGCACTCTCCGATGCACTTTCCCACAGAACGGTCCAAGGTTGCCTTCATGATGTCCCATCTCACGGGAAGGGCCAAGGCATGGGCCACCGCTGAGTGGGCTAGGAGTTCGGCAGTTTGCTCATCACCAAAGAAGTTTGCCGACGCTCTCAGACTTGTTTTTGACCCTGTGGCAACAGACCGAGAAAGGGCTTGTGAGCTCAGTCAGATAAAGCAAGGTGGACAGTCCGTTTGTGAATACGCCATACGTTTTCGCACCCTGGCGATGGAGAGTGGGTGGAACACCACGTCCCTCTACGATGTTTTTCTGAGAGGGCTCTCCGACCAGATCCAGGACCTCTTGGTCCCATTGGACCTGCCTCTGGACCTCGATTCCCTCATCGCCCTCGCCATCCGCACCGACAACCGCCTACAGGAACGGAGGCGGCAGCGTGGGCCCAGAGGGACACCCGCTGCACCTGGCTCTTCCCCGACGCTCTGGGGCGCCGCATCGCGTCAAACCTCCCCTGAGCGACTCTCAAGAACCCGTGCCGGAGGCGAGGAGGAGCCCATGCAGATGGGGAGGGCCCGGCTCTCTCAAGAGGAACGACAGCGACACTACCAGGAGGGCAGATGCTTTTACTGCGGCGAGCGTGGCCACCTCATCACCGCCTGTCCAGTAAAGGCCAACCAGTCGGTGAGTCAAGTCGCCGAAGTAACTCCTACTCCACGCCAATTGACCACAGTGAGGATTAAGCACCGGGATAAGAACCTAGAGCTGGGGGTATTGATTGACTCAGGGGCAGATGAGAGCCTAATCGACTGGGGGTTAGCACAAAGACTGGGGCTTCGGGTTGACCCATTGAGTAAACCGGTTAAAGCGAGCGCACTTAATGGAAGCGCATTGTTCACTATAACCCATGTTACAGAACCGGTGGAGCTTCGCATCACCAATCACTGGGAGCGCATACAGCTGTATTTAATACACTCACCTCTGCACCATCTCATCCTCGGGTTCCCATGGTTAATTCATCACAACCCACACATAAACTGGCGCACCGGGGACATTATGGTATGGGGGGAGGGTTGTAGGACCCAATGTCGGGAATCATGCCCCCAAGGGAAGAACCCCACGCTAAACCGTGTCGTCACTCACCCTGTCACAGACTCGGAGATCACCAATCTGACTCAAGTTCCAAGCTGCTACCACCACCTCGCTGAGGTTTTTAGTAAGAGCAAGGCCACAGCTCTACCACCTCATCGCCCGTTCGACTGCGCCATTGACCTTCTGCCCGGCTCCACCATCCCGAAGGGCCGTCTTTACTCTGTTTCCGGGCCCGAGAGGCAGGCCATGAAGGACTACATCGAATCCTCCCTGAGGGCGGGGTTGATCCGACCTTCCTCGTCCCCAGCAGGGGCAGGTTTTTTCTTTGTGGGAAAGAAGGATGGAACCCTTCGCCCCTGCATTGACTACAGCCCGCTTAACGACATAACCGTTAAGAACAGATACCCTCTACCTCTCATGACCTCAGTATTCGACCAGCTTCAACAGGCGCAGATTTTTACCAAACTGGACTTACGCAACGCCTATCACCTGGTTCGCATTAGGGAAGGGGATGAGTGGAAAACGGCATTCAACACGCCGTCTGGACATTATGAATACCTGGTCATGCCCTTTGGTCTCACAAACGCCCCAGCAGTTTTTCAAGCGATGATAAACGATGTGTTAAGAGACTTTTTAGACCAGTTTGTGTATGTGTATTTAGATGACATTCTGATTTATTCCCCCGACCTAAACACCCATAGGAACCATGTTGAACTCGTCCTGCAACGTCTCTTAGACAACGGGTTATATGTGAAGGCGGAAAAGAGTGAATTTCATGCCGATACTGTCGCCTTCCTGGGCTTTATCGTAGCCCCTGGGAGGGTTCAGATGGATCCGGCTAAAGTAAGCGCGGTAGTAGAGTGGCCAACTCCTGATAGCCGCAAGAAGGTACAGCAATTTCTCGGTTTTGCTAACTTTTACAGGCGGTTTATCAGAGGCTTCAGCGCGACAGCAGCCCCGCGCCATGCTCTTACCTCCCCGCAGGTGGCGTTTCACTGGTCCGCCGAGGCAGACGCAGCCTTCCAGGAGCTTAAGCGGCGCTTCACTACAGCACCCATCCTCACGCTCCCTGATCCGGCTCGCCAGTTTGTGGTGGAGGTGGACGCCTCCAATAATGGGATCGGGGCCATTCTCTCCCAGCGAGCAGAGTCTGACAACAAGCTTCATCCTTGTGCCTTCCTGTCGCGACGACTGACTGCAGCGGAGCGGAACTACGACGTGGGAGATCGTGAGCTGCTGGCAGTGAAGGCGGCGCTGGAGGAGTGGCGGCACTGGCTCGAGGGGGCACAGCACCCTTTTTTGGTTTGGACAGACCACAAGAACCTGCAGTACATCAAGAAGGCCAAGCGTTTGAATTCCCGTCAAGCCCGCTGGTCCTTGTTTTTTAACCGTTTTGATTTTTCCCTTTCCTACAGACCGGGATCAAGAAATACCAAGCCTGACGCCTTATCCCGTCTTTTCAGCCCGGAGCCCGTGGCCAGGGAACCTGAGCCCATCCTCCCACTACACTGTGTGGTTGGAGCGGTTACCTGGCCTATAGAGACCAAGGTGAAGCAGGCCAACGGTGAGACCCCCCCACCTCGTGGGTGCCCAGATAATCGTCTGTTTGTCCCTATTAATCTGCGCCCACAGGTGATCCACTGGGCTCACTCGTCTTTGCTCACCTGCCATCCGGGCGTACGTCGGACCATGTTCGCCATCACGCAGAGGTTCTGGTGGCCGTCCATGGAGCCGGAGGTCAGGGAGTACGTTGAGGCATGCTCCGTCTGCGCCAGGAACAAGAACTCCTCCAGAGCCCGCGCAGGCTTGCTACAGCCGCTGCCCATCCCGTCCCGGCCGTGGGCAGAGATCTCGATGGATTTTGTCACGGGGCTACCGACCTCCAAGGGGAACACCACGGTGTTGACCGTGGTGGATAGATTTTCAAAGATGGCACACTTCCTAGCCCTACCCAAGCTGCCCACCGCTAAAGAGACCGCTATCTGCATGATGAACAACGTGTTTAGGATCCACGGGTTCCCCAGAGACATTGTGTCCGATAGGGGCCCCCAGTTTGTCTCGCGGTTCTGGCAGGAGTTCTGTAAGCTCATCGGAGCCACAGCTAGCCTCACATCGGGGTACCATCCCGAGGCCAACGGCCAGACGGAGCGCCTCAATCAACAACTGGAAACCAGCCTCCGGTGCCTGGTGGCCCAGAGCCCTGCGTCATGGAGCGAACACCTGACGTGGGTAGAGTACGCCCATAACTCCCTTCCCACCTCCGCCACTGGCATGTCTCCCTTCCATTGCGTTTTTGGTTACCAACCCCCTGTGTTTTCCGAGTCCGAACCAGAGGTGTCTGTGCCCTCCGCCCAGGCCTTGGTCCGCGGCACGCCAGACGCTGATCAGACAAGGGGACAGAGTGAAGAAAGCAGCGGACCGCAGGAGGAGACCGGCCCCAGTGTACCAGCCCGGCCAGCAAGTATGGCTCTCAGCCAAGGACCTACCCTTGCAGGTCGAATCACGAAAGCTGGCCCCTCGCTTTGTCGGCCCGTTCCCCATCTCGAGGATTATCAATCCAGCAGCTGTGCGCCTCCGTCTGCCCCGGTCCCTGAGGGTACACCCAACTTTTCATGTCAGCAAAATCAAACCAGCGAAGGAGAGCGCAATGGTGCCAAACCCCAAGCCACCCCCACCCCCTCGAATGGTCGAGGGGGGGCCGGTCTACACGGTGAGGAAACTGCTGGCGGTACGTAAGCGGGGACGGGGCAGGCAGTTCCTCGTGGACTGGGAGGGCTACGGCCCAGAGGAACGACAATGGGTCTCGTCTAGCTTCATAGTGGACCCGGATCTCATTCGAGATTTTTATAGAGCACACCCGGACATTCCAAGGCCGCCTGGTATTCGGCCTTGAGGGGGGGGTAATGTCACACCTGTATGTCAAGTTGCGTTTTTGTCCTGTCTCCAGTTGTTTTTTGACTTCCTGTTTTATTTTGGAAACTAACTCCCTCTCGTTTCAGGTCCCTTGCCCTTCCTCATGTGTCACCAGTCTGATTGTCTCCCCTGATTCCTGATTGTGTCCACCTGTTCCCACAACTCCCTCATGGGTACTTATAGTCTGCGTCGCCCCTTGTCCTGTGCCAGTGTGTCTTGTTGTTTTGCCCTGCACACCAGCCCTCACGTCACGAGTCAAGTCAAGTCCGATAACGTTTGTCACGTCCTTTTGATCCCTGTTACATTTCCTCGTTTAAGAGAGATTTTGAGTTTTTGCCTTTTGAATTTTGATCTCAACCTTTTTTCCTCGTTAAGAGAGATTTTGAGTTTTTTCTTGTTATTAATAAAAAGCAATATCAGCTGAACCCTCTGCGTCCGAGTCCTCCTCCTTCCTGCCTGACACCTTTGAGATTGAGACGTGTCATGAGCTCCTCGGAGCAGAAGACCCTGGATCCAGGAGAGCATACACTTGCAAGACTTGGCTGCCCTTTGCTGCCTTAACCTTAACGGGGACGATGGAAAGTGCGCACTCTTGGTCTCCGGCCCCTATATGACCACATAACTCTGCTGATGCACTGCCTATAACACCAGAGGGTTTTTCTGCTTCTTTAGCTGTGCTGTCGTCAATCCCAATATGCAAGACGCTTGGGTGAGTTTTCTTGCAAACTTTACATGCGAGTCGCTTTTTGCACTCTTTACTAATGTGGCCTGCAGAGAGACATCCAAAGCATATGCCCTTGGTCTTTAAGAAACTGATTTTGTCTCTATGCATTTTCTTTGAGAAGTCTTTGCACAAGTCCAATGTGTGCTTTGAGCTACAGAGGGGACAAAAGGGTACAGGCTTTGTCTCCTTTTGGGCAAGAGCAATACTAGTGGCATAGCTACTGCCAGATGACTTTGAGGGCTGTGACAGAGTAGGGACTCTAACCTTAGCTCTACTAGATGACTGGTCTTGAAGGTCACCAAAAACTCAGCTGCTATACGGGCTTGTTTTTCAATAAAAGAAACAAGATCTAAAATTCTTACCCTACGCTGGTGCCGTTCTTGTAGCTCGTAAGCCGTGTTTCGCCATTTTTCTTTGAGCTTGAATGGCAACTTGAGGGCAATGCTTCTCATGCTGGATATGGTGTCCAGTTCTTGCATGTAGTCCATTTCCTTCATAGCGTTGCAGCAGCTCCTGAGGAACATGGCATAATCCTGCAGCATTTTGGAATCCTCAGATTTCATTTGAGTCCAGGATAGGACCTTTTCCAAGTATGCACAAGATATCCTGTATTCGTTTCCAAAGTTTTCCTTCAGTAACTGCTTTGCTTTCTGATAGCCGCTATCTGGGGACATGTACTCACAACTTTTGACTAGTCTTTGTGCTTGGCCCTTAGAATACTGAATAAGAAATTGTAACCGATCTCTATTGTTATTCGTTTTCTGTTCAATCATATTTTTAAACGAGTGAATGAATGATTTGTACTCTAGAACTTGTCCGTCAAAGAGTGGGATATTCCCTTGAGGTAGTGTAGTCAAAAGTTGCTGTTTCATGAGCATCCTGGTTAATTCACTTTGATTCTCCAATACTTTAAACACATGATTGTCCTGCGATGAGCTGGTTGCAGAGGGGATTTGCTTGTGTGTCACAGTGGACCGAGTGGCTCGATCTGAGCTAGCGTATGACTGGGAAATGACAGGGGGAATGGCAGAGGGATAGCCATGAGGTGAGGTATATCGGGCAGAGGGAAAGCTATGTGATGAGTGTAGTTGTTGTGGCCTTATATCACTACCGATCCTGGGAAGGAAAATAGGCTTACTGTCTTGCCTATCTGTACCTAAATTAGTCAGGGGAAATTGAACATTGGCACCTGTATTAGTCCTGACTACCGGAGCAGTGCTATCATGAAGATGAAGCGAATAGTCTAGCCTTTTCTCCAGGTGTGCTGCATCAAATGTGGCTTGAGCTGCTTCTGCACCTAATACGGGCATTTTAACAGAAGGCACAAAGTTAGATACAGCAGTGTTAGACTGCATGGGGTTAGACATATTACTTTCAGCTTCTTTTAGATAGTTGATTTTTACAGTAGCTGCTTCAATTTCTGCATCCAAATCCAATGTTTCCTTCTTTTTTCTTAACATTTATTCCTGTGCTTCTATTGCATGTCTCTCCTTTAATTTCGAAGCTTTGGCAATTAAAGCTAATCGTTCTGCTTCTGCATTGATACGCAATGATGAAGACGCTCTAGATGACCTAGATGACCTAGATGACCTACTGGACACAACTGATAGCGCATCGCTGTTGTCACCGTTTGCATTGGTGTTCGGGCCGGCATCATGTTCATCATTTCCACAATCCACAGGCTCAGCCAGAGGCTCTGGCTCTTCCATTTGTAAAGCAGAAGACGTTGCTTCACCTAAGCTAGGGGCACGAGGGTTTTCTATTTGTGAAATCCATTTATTCACATTTGCAATAAAAGCATTTATCCGCGCTGATCGCGGCTTAAACCACTTCTTGTCATCATCTTTGCGTGATTCCTCATCCACGCACTGACGAACGTAAATTAAATTCGAAGTGTTAAACTCTTCAAGGACTTCATAAAACTTAATCATGTTTCCTTTCACTTCATCAAGGGATTCTTTGTCAATCATCAAATCGTTCACAATATTCATTCTCCTTGTTACCTGAGACATTTTTCCCAATCTAGTTGTGCGCAAACGCGCAGCCTGTTCCCTCCTTGTTAGAACAGCCACTTCGGCCTCGTCGTCCGACATTGTACTCAAATAATAAACTTCCAAGAATAACGAAAAATATTTAATTTAAATGTAGCCAACGTTCAAACAGTTCATCTAATTTCCAAGAAGTATCTTCTCGTTTCATACACTCAAAGTAGGCCGTGTATCCACTCATTCAATTGTTTGGCCACGTAGGCATGAACTTTCAAAAATAATTATCACAGTTCATTAATGCAAAAATCTTCCATGAAACTTGTTTCTTAATTATTCCAATATTGTTTGTCAACGAAAAATCCATCGAAAAAATCATATCTTCAACCACATACTTCCGTTGAAGCGTTTCTTTGTTTCAAGCTCGGCATGCGTTAGGCCGACATTCCTGTGTCCAGCTTGCGTGAAAATCTTCGGGGAACATCCAAGCAAGCGTCATTGACGAATTGTAGTGGCAAAAACAGTTGAGTTTTTTCCTTTAAACCCTTAGATCCTATTCCTGTGTTCTTGATGATTTTACCACCATGAGGAAAGCAGGAAAGCAAGACTCGCAGTTCTGTCCAATAATTCAAATGCAAAGGGAGTTTGACCATCCAATGTTGCCGGTTTATTGTACAAAAAAAGGTCGTCACAAAGCAAAATCACTATGACAAGCTGAACGGGCCCAAAACGGAGACAGCCTAGTTCACAGCCTCAGCCCTGAGGTCAATGACGGTATTTGCGCCCGCCTTCCTCCCGTCATGCGTGTCCGTCGGTCCTTTCAAGGGTGGCACCGTCACCACCTACAGACTTGCGATTCCACAAAAGAGTCAAGAAATATACATAAATCATTCAAAATACAAAAACTTAAATGCGGCTCCTACACTGTTTATGGCACTCCCTACATATAACGTTGTTTTGTTGCTCATCGGATACTTTAAATCCGAACCATCTCCAAATTACTGAGCCACTGCTGTTTTTTTTTACGACCTCCACACGCTGCGCAGACGTTGTTGCTTCCTCCATGTTTGTTGAAGTGTCTGTCCCTGCAGTGCAGAGAGCTCCGGGTCGGCAGCTTGCTTGCAGAACGCAAATTGAAATATATCGATGTATGCAAAATTGTCTAGTTCCATATCCCATAAAAAAAATATATTGATATATTTGTTTATACCGATATATCGCCCAGCCCTAACGTTCGTGTATTACGTTCCTTCTCGGTACAAAGTATTCGTCGGATTTTCCAAGCACGACAGTAAAACCGTCTCTATGTCCATCCTTGGTAAAAGTAAACGAACGGACGATGTTTTCCGACTCGCTACCCTTGGCGTATATAAGGCTGCTGACCTGCACGGCGCCATCGTATTTGTTCAGCTTGGTGGCGGTTCTAAACCTCACAAAACACTGCTTCCACTCTGGCCATTCTCCAGGCTTATCGAAGAAGAAGTTGGTGGATTGAACTTCGCCATGACTCCGCTTATACTCCTGACACCATGTAAATGAATGCAAGGGAGGCTTCGTTGTTCGCTGGCTGGTTCTTTAATGTCCTCTCTTGAGTGTTTCCTTTACAGTACACATGAACTCCTGTATAACCCATAGTATGTGCGCATAGATTTTTTACGAGAGAATGAATCAGTTTGAAGAGTTTTCGGAAGAAGTCCGTAAATATGACCACTGACAACTCGTCATTGGTGGACTGTAAGTGCAGATGGCCTCCAATTCATGGAGAGAGATCTCTGCAAATGTCGGTTCGCTGGTCGAGGGGTGCACAAAGTTGTGGAGGGAAATACGGGACAAATATGTCCACGATGAAAAGCAGCAGTGGCTATGCAGGTGGCAAATGTCTCTGATGAAAAAACAAACCAATGAACTCCACACACAAAGACGTCACTCTCTAGGTCGTCTTCTACAAAAAACGTTAGTCCACCTAGTGTTCACGCAGAAGCCTTTTTGAACCATGAATTGAAACGAGTCCGTTGACACAAGACTCAGAAGCATCAGGAATCAGGAAACGTTTATTGCCATAATATGTTGTACATACATGGAAATTGTCTTGGCGGTAGGTGCAGACAGAAGACAGTACAATAATGACGACATAGTGCAAATAAGATAAAAATAAAATAAAAGTATAATAAGAAAAAGCTATGGGTTAGTACGCTAAAAACTAAAGCTATGGGTTAGTAAGTTAGAGGAGATAAGATAAAATTAGGAATAAAAATAAAGATAAAGTGCACCAGCTAAACAAAGTGACGAGTGAAAGTGACACAGTGATGAATGAACATGGGAGTCAGAGTCAGTCAGAGGGGGCCTGGGCTCTGTTGATGAGCCTGACTGCCGAAGGGAAGAAACTGTTTGCGTGGCGGGAGGTCTTAGTCCTGATGGACCTCAGCCTCCTGCCGGAAATCAAAAGGTCCTAACTCTCTGGTGCAAAGGGACGAAAACGATAAGAGGAGGAGAAGAAAGCCCAGTATAGATCTCGGATACAAGCTCAAGTCATACATGCTTTAACACTCTGGTTGTGGGCTATTGTTTACACAGCTAGTGTTGGCCTTGTTAGCCAAACTGCTTAAAACCTTAAGCCTTGCAGCTAGCACAGTGATGGTGCCATGCTCCTGACACGTTGTAATTACTAATCAAAATATACCTCAGGGCTCGACAAGAAGACATGCCCGGGACAATCATTACACATTGCACTATGTTGTCATGTTGTCTTGCATTGTCTAACTCAGTGTTTCTCAACTGGTGGGTCCCGACCCACTAGTGGGTCGCGGACCCGTTGCAAAAAAATTCATCCTGGGATTTAATTTTGAAGGGACGTTCTCTAATGCAGCGGAGTGTCGGTGTTTTTCCGGCTCGTCCGTCCATGTTTTCAGTCAGCGCGGCAATTAGAACCCCCCCCGTTGACCGATCAAATTAGGTCGCGGCTCGTCAATATGGGGTAAAGGTGGGTCCCGGAGCCAGACAAGTTGAGAAGCACTGGTCTAACTGCCTGCTGTTATGCGCCAACCACCAAGTCAAATTCCTTGCATGTCTGACATATTTTGATAATACATTTGCCTTGATTCCTGACTCCTTTAAAGATCGGTCATTTATAAAGCTCGGTACAGAATACATTTGTGCCTGGTAGAACATGGAATCAAAGAAACAATTTGTCAGATGAGGGGGTGGGAATTGACCAACCACACACTCTAGTGCTATGTTACTATTTGCACTGGCCGGTCACTCTGTATCCCGGCAACTTCTGCATGAGCAGACACTCAGACAGCCCCTGTGAAGGCAACGCTCCATCTCTGCCTGACGACACACACATCAGCTACAGCAACTGGATTTTATTGATCTCTGCTTAACCCTGACACACTTTTACTTGGTTCCGTCTTTACTCTGTAATGCCGTTTGTTGTTGGATGAAGGCTTGTTTTGATTTGTACGGGACCATAAGTCCTTAAATGATTTTTTCTGAGGCTGTGTCTGCCTTTGTTTGAACATGCAGCGTATAGCAGCAGATAGTGGTCCCTTCCCCTGTCACAGTCACTTCGCTCAAGTTTCTCATCTGCCATTTAAGTAAGTCACGTTGTACTTTGACCTTTTCCTGCGAAGCGCTTGATCTTGCTGAGCTTGTTTTTCCTCTCAGACCGGGCCCATTGGACCATGTGAGCATTCGCTGTCTAATGATTAAAATAAGAGCTGTGTACTTTCACAGCTCAAGCAAGCCGAGGAAACAAAAATAAGTTCACTCATGTTTTCCACATTCTCAGTGCCAAAAAGAAGCCAAACATAGGAATAAATCAACAATTTGGTAAATGGGCGTTTCCTATTTATTATCTATTTATTTATTAATCCAATGTTTGTATAAGTGCACAAGTGGTGTCAGTGTTTGGTTAGCTCAGCCTACCATGGCAATAAGACAGGGGTGCAAGGAGGAAACAGAGGCGTGAAATACTAGAAGTCATTTGAACATCTCACTCTCCAAAAGAAGGAATTTACCCATTTAACTGACTCGTACATTGTCTGATGGCACTAACATCACAGACTACACAGCAGCTCTCCGGTTTGAAGATACATTTAAGTCTACAGTGTTAAGGCATTTCTGGAAGCTTGTGGCCTTCCTGCTGAGTCCACGTGGGGTCTAGTCGGCGTCTCGCAGTAAGGACAAGTAGACGTCGGACTGGAGGAAGCGGGGATAACAGTCTGTGTCGAGCAGCGAGTAGATGCGTTTCTGTGCATGGGTCAAAGAGGCGTGAGAGGGAGCCTGCAGCAGCTGGATGGTCAGATCCCTGGTTTTACTGTCCAGGTTCACCTACAGCAGCACACACACACACACACACACACACACTTACTCGTTTTTATATTTTGATCAGTGAGCACTACTGAAATAACTGAATGGAGCAGCACCATCCAATTTTTATCTCATTACAACTCGTAAAGTTGATTCTCATTTAGAAAAAATGCCTAGTTTGTAAATGATCACATGACATGATTTGAAACCGGTTACGCCCACAAAAGCCTTCAAAACACAAGGAGCAGCCAAAACACACACAGCACATTGTTAGGAGGGAGGTGCAAAGAAGACAAGTACAGACGTGTGACAGGACTTGAGTTACACTTCCAGTTTGCAGATGAATGGAAGCTCAAAGCGGGCTGTACCTCCCGGGGGGCGCCTGGCTGGATGTAGGTGGCACAGATGTCTTTGGCTCTCCTCTGCAGGCTGAAGTTGTTCGACGAGTTTCGGTACTGCTCACAGGCCCGATAGAACTGCAAGTTCTCCTCGCTGAACTCAGAACGCAGGAATGCTGCAAACACTGACACACCAGCTGGGAGGAGGAGGAGGAGGAAGAGGCAGCTTGTAAGAGGACACGCCATCCCTCAGGCCTTATAAGCACATCTCAAACAGCAACGTTTCCCATCTTCAAAATAAAGCCTCAGCGCACACATACACACCCACACAGACAGACACAAAGAGACAGACACACAAACACACACAGTTGAGGTATCAAATGGGACGGACTTCTCTGTATAGGCTCTTCAAACTGCTGACAGCACACAACATGTCCCAGTTCACATGTCAGCTGCAGGACTACTCTCTTGGATAGCACTGATAAACAGGCCAAGTCACACACAAAGCTAGCCCCCAGGCTGTGTGTGTGTGTGTGTGTTCAGTACAGTTAAGCAAAGACGTACCAGGAACTGACAGTATTATTAAAGCACACCAATAAACTCTGTATATATATATATATAACTATGTAAGCTCCAGAGATAATCATTGGCAGAGATGATTGGTGCATTTGCAAGAGGAATATTAGAAGAAAAATCAAAAGCAGCACAGGCCCAGACGGAGGAAGCTCTAAAATGACATTCCTAAACATTAAAATCTCTTATTTGATTATAATGGGTATGGTTATGTACTGAGTGACATGTTTTACTAAAAAAAATGCTCTCTAATATGAGCCCTGAGCCTAGTCTCACATAGCCAGATCCATCTCCACAGCACTGTGCCAGTAAATAAATGTCTCATATAATAGGTCTGCTTTTCCCAGCCGGCCACAACTGTCACCCAACCTCAGTGACATTATCGTTCATGTAGATATATATGCCTCAATTTAGTTTATGGAACGTAGGGTACTGTGTGATCACAACATACAACATGTGTAGTGACAGGTCTACCAGGCTAGCTGGAGAGACTTTTAGGGATCTATATCCGTCTCTGTGTTTACGAGATGTTCTATTCATAGAGGCAGCAAGTGAAGTGCTGCTGTTTTAGCTTTATTGCACAGCACACAGTAACCAGTGAATTCAGCTCTGATGTCAACATCATGTGACATTGAAATAGATTAGACCTTTAGTTATAGGAACATGTTCCCAGGAAAGACGTGGTCAGTCAGGTAAGAGGGTGTGGAGTTAAAAAAAGAGCAATCATGTCTCACTGCTATTAATGTTGAGTGTGAATGCCACCCGATAGAGGGTTACATCTGTTCAAATAGGGTCATGTTGAAGACAGATAAAATACATCCTATTTTATATTTCTGGCAGAGAAGGCTGTTCATGTGTAATGGAGGATGTGGGGGGGGGGGGGGGGACAAAATATAGCAAATCATGCACTCCCTGGACACCTTGGTAGTAAAAGGTTGGCCCCCTTTTGCCTTAATTCTTGGTGACATGCTTTGAACAAGGTGTTGGTCACATTGCTCACAGGGTTTGGTCCATATTGAGGTGACAGCATCACGCAGTCATTGCAGATTTTTCAGCTGCACATCTATGATGCGAATGTCCCGTTCCTCCACATCCCAAAGAAGGGCTTTTGGATTGAGATGTGGTGACTGTGGAGGCCATTGGAGTACAGTGAACTCATTGTCATGTTCTAGAAACCAGTTTGAGATTATATGAACCATGCTCAATTGGTACTAGGGGGCCCAAAGTGTGCCAAGAAAATACCATTACACCACCACCAGCCTGAACCGCAGGATTGATCCATGCTTTCATGCCAAAATCTGACACTACCATCTGCTGAAATGAGATTCATCAGACCAGGCAACATTTTCCTATCTTCTGTCGTCCCATTGTGGGGAGCCTGTGCAAATTGTAGTCTCAGTTTCCTGTTGTTAGCTGACAGGAATGGCCCCCGGTGTGAACTTCTGCTGCAGCGCTTCACCCCTACTTTCTGGTTGCTGCGGCAAAGCCAGTTTGTGCAATCGCCATCACAAATTCCATGTATGTCTGACATATATAAACGTTTCCTGATTCCTGATTTCTGACAAAGGGTCAGTGATCTCAGTTTTTCACGGGTAAGCGTGTCGTCTCTAATGAAGACCAGCACCTCAATCAGCACGTGGACGACTCTGGGTAAGATACTGAACCCTAAATGACAAAGGCTGTGCGTTTATTGTGCGAGTGTGGGCAGGTTGCACCTGTGTATAGGTAAATGATGGACGCAGCAGGACTTACTCTGGCTGAGCAGCAAGGCATTCAGGGACTCTGCCCATGTCTGCAGTTCTTCTTGACTGAGCTTCCTCTTCTTACTGTGGCCCACCTGACTCCACTGACGCATGAAGAGCAGCCGAGACCTCCTCTCCGTGGCACTGTGAACCGGGACCACCCAAGGACAGGCAAAGGCAGCAGACCTCCGTCAGAGTTCACACCAAGCAGTATGTGATCATGTGTGGCTTCACAACACCCTCATGGTAAGGTTTAACAATGCAATTATTTTAAGAACTGGATCTATCAAGGAGCAACACCTATAATGTTCTCACCTGTCTGTCTGTTCTGTGTTGGACAGGTTGGAGTTGGAGGAATGAGGACTCTGAAATCGGGAAAAACAAAGTTATGGGTCCATCGTGCCCAATGAAGCAGCTTTAAAGATGTCAACCGCTACATAGCACTGGGTTCATTTCAGACCTAGACAGTTTTTGTGCATCTTTAATAACTCACTTCAAACCACTTCACATGGTTGTCATCAGCAGGCAGAGTTGCATAGAGCTCAACAGCTGTACGATTAACCCGTGGCAACGCAAATGTAACCAGTAGAGCTGCAACTAACGATTATTTTAATAATCGATTAATCTGTCGATTATTTGTTCGATTAATCGATGAATCGGATTACATTTTTTTTTTAAAACATTAATTTCCAACCCTTTATTGAAAAAATAGAACTGACAGTGCAAAACATTTAGAAAGTGCACAAACAGATTGCTCCTTGAACATCCCTAGTAAGCAAATAAAATGGACTAACACAAAAAACATATACACATCGCATGATGTATACTTTACAGCTGCCAAATTAAATATATTAGGCACAAAAAATATTTTGATTAGATTTTTCCAACATGTTTTCCGTTTAAGGTGCTGAATCATCGCCGTGGTGCTCCCGTGCCAGGCCATGTCGTTTTTGCATATCTTACAATCAGACATGTCAACCCTCCCGATTTCCACCCGGACAACAATATTGCTACACCATCCGTCACTGGGCGCGCCGTTTCAGACCAAACAATAATAAATGTTACACCTTAAAGTCAAGCGCGGCAATTAGAACAGAATAAGATGAGACTGGCGCTGCAAAGAAAACGGCTAGCACACCCCCCCCATTTCAGTGTGAAATATTCCCATACCTGGGAGGATTCAGGTCGCATTGGTTTCTCTTCCTCCGCCATGTTTCAGAACAGTATTACGGGTCTCTCCGATGTTCTTTCCTCTACCTCAACGCTGCTCTTATTTCTGCTCTTATTTATTTTTCTTAGCAATGCTCTGCTGGGCGGAGCTTTTTTTTCTCTCAGCTCTGCGCGGCGCGCGCAACTTTTTTTTAACACTCAAACATAATAGTCGCGCGACACAACGAATCGATTATGAAATTCGCTTTTAATAATCGATTTTAATCAATTTCATCGATTCGTTGTTGCAGCCCTAGTAACCAGCCAATCTAAAGCATCTAAAATCCATGTTGCAACACAAACACACTGAAGTGATCAGCCCACCTGCCCGAACAGACTCTTGAGGTGCAGTTTAGCAGTGGACATTTTGGGTTTATGCTGTTGCCTGTGCTGGAATCTGAAGGGGTTGGAGGAATAAGAAGGAGACGAGCGATGCACATCGTCCCTCTCCATGCTCTCCGTGCTGCCCTGGGCAGCCGGGGCCAGCTGGCCGTCACTGTAGGCCCTGCAGCCTTCACTGATCATACACACTCCCAGGTGGTTCTTGCCCAGTTTCTCCAGCTCGCTGAGGTTCTCCGCACTGACACTGTGCTCCTTGTTCAGCACCTTCATCCCCGCCCCGCCAGGACTGGCTCTAGGCTCCCGAATGGCGGGGACAGGGTGGGTGGAGCTGCCACCCAGCTCGTCTTCCCCTGCGTGAGGTGTGTACGTGCCGGACTCCCGGTTCTTCCCGGAATCGGAACTCTTCAGTACCACCCTCTTCCATGGGAGGAAATCCAGATCCAGGAGGGATCCCTCTGAGCTGAATCTGCGCATGGTAGCTCTGAAAGAGGTGATGGAGAAGGAAAGGAAAAAGGCAAGTACAGGCCAGAGATGAGAAGAAAGAGTTGGGAAGGGAGCTAAAGCCTGCTAAATAAAGCAGGGAGGATCGTGGATGGGGAAATTGGACAATCAGAAACGTGGTATCAGAGAATGAATGAATGCACATGAGAACAACGTCACTGTGACAAATATACACTTGGATTAAATAAATAACCGTCATTGTAGACTATTTTATATCTGACACGGGTGAAAAAGATGAGATACAAGGTCAAATCTTGGCGTTAGGGGAACCGTCGCAAACTGTGAAGGACACAAAAGTTTTATTGCTTCTCTGATCAATCTGAACATTGATTATGAATAAAAAAGCATTAGTTTCTGTTGTTCCGCATAGTTTGAAATTGTTCCAGCTGTGTGTCACACCTGTTTTTTTTCATTACGGATCTCGAATACACTTCCTCCAAGGCTGCATCGGTGATTTTTAGCTTACAGATTCCCCCGACACGTGCTCCTTGAGATGCATTCGAGGAATTGTGATGACTTCCAGGAAGATCCATTTTTGAGGGCACATTCCAAGTGTCTTAATTGTATCCCTGTTTCATCACTTGCTTCTTTTCCTTGTGTCTTAGTCCCTCCTAGCGAGGATGCATGGAGAGACACAAGGAAAGCATGCATGGAGAGAGGAATCGAGAAATGAGACATGCTCTCTAATGCTCAAAAGAAGCAATGTCTGTTTGTAATAACAGCTGGTCAGCAGTGATCAGCTGGAGAAACATTTGGTTGTGTCTGTGCAGGAGATCACTGTACTCAATAATAATAATTAATAAAGACACACAGTTATCATCCCTGCCGGAATACAGGTGTTTTTCTCTCAGTAGCCTGAACAACAAGCTGCGTCAAGTATTCATATATATTTATATTGTGTTCTGTGTCCTGTTTACGAGAACAGGACTGATTTCTAGTGGAAGGTCTTATTTATGAACTATTTGCTGTGTTATGTTTTGAGATTGGGATAGTAAAGTAATTATAAAATAACCCAGGATGGGATTAAGGTCCTTTTTGAAGACTGGAATTAATTTATTTCAAAAGGAAATTGAAATTATAGAAAGCTACGGATTGGGAATATGAATTATAAAGCTAAACGTTTGTGAATTAAGCGTTTCACTTTCATGTCAGTTTACATGGAAATGGTCTGGAATGCTACCGCTTAGTTGTATCGCTTCATGAAACGTTAAATCCACGTATAGCCCCCCCCCCTATTCCCACCACCTCCCACGGCACTACACATTCAGAGAGCAAACACCGTCTACGTGTACCTGTTGGTCCAGCGGTTAGTAAGCCCACTCCATTGCAGATGGCAGTTCGATTCCTCCAGAAACCACGAGCAACGCGACCGGAAGGATCCGGATCCGCCCACACCAGGTCTCGGGTCCCAGGTGTCAGGTCTCGGGTCTCAGGTCTCGGGTCCCAGGTCTCGGGAGAGGAGTCGCTCGACGCTCCCGCTGCTGTTTGTCGAGTGGTGGGCTTAGCGAACCTCTGGCGAGGAAGGGACAGCACAGGGAACGAGCCGTGACGCATGAGAGGTGCGGACAGGTCTCCGCCCCCCTTCAACCTCCCGCCCCCGCCTCCTGCCTGCTGTCACACCCTCGCCAGCGCCTACCTGGCCGCCGCCCACACACACACACACGGGCAGTAACACACACGCGCAGGCACACGCGCACGAAGACACGCGCGTATCGAACACCCGCATATACACACACACACACATGCATTCATACAAAAACGAACACGTGCACACATTGTCACGCGTGTTTGTAAATATCAAGTTTGAAGAATAGAATACCACCATTATAACTGTAAAAGTTGGGCATAATTACAATACATAGTTTCTCTCCCCCACCTGTGGCCGTTCGACCCCGAAATGTGCACGAATATATTCGTGAATATGCCACCCACACAAGGACATACACCCCCAGAAGTTGTAGACCTAAAGGAAACTGGAGTGGACATACATTCCCACTTTACAACATAAATTCTAAATTCGCTAAATCAGCCAATAGCTAACAAAGCAATACTATGAATATGACATCATAATACTAGTATTAATAATAATGATATTTATATTATTTGTATTATCTGGACGTATAACCATATATTTAGGGGAGAGCACGTCCAACTGAACAGTTTTAAAAGTGACAGCTAGCAGGCATCAAACAGACGCTTGTGATTACGTCATTGGGGTCTTGTGACGTTGTGTTCAGTACCGTGTCTCATTTTGGGAACTCTAACATGGTAAAATAACGGATCACGTGGAACCCGTCAAAAACTGGGATTACTCTTTAAATTGTAATTCCCAGGGATGTAGTGTCGTTTAGCAGACTAGACAGAGACAGCCCGGAGACATCTCGGGGCTGCGGAGCACTTCCGGTACCTGGGGTTAGCTGGTGTTAGCTGACCGGCTAAGCTAATAACTTCAACAAGGCACTGCAGCCGTCTCTTCTGTTTTTTCACCCTATTAGTTTGCTGGTGACCAAGGGCTGTTTTATTTCAGGCAAATGGGTGACTCTAGCGGTATGATAGAAGTCACCGTGAAGACGTTGGACTCTCAGAGCAGGAGCTACAAAGTCAGAGGCGAGGTAATCCTCATTCAAACACTGCTTCACTCCGAATCCACTTTCTCCCCGCCCCGTTTCAATGACAAGTAGGGAATTGTGTGTTGTGCCACCAGCTGACAGTAAAGCAGTTCAAGGAACACATAGCATCATCAGTGGAGATCCCAGCAGACAAGCAGAGGCTCATCTACCAGGGTAGGGTGCTGCAGGATGACAGGCCGCTGAGTGAATACCGTGAGTACCTGCAGCATGATCACACAGGAACAGGTCATGACCTCCTGCCTCACATGGAAGCGTAAAGATCGATTTAACACGCACATGAATATTGCTTGCTTTAGCTCATGCTGCGGTTCCTCAAGATACAAGTAAAGTTCCATGTCTGGCTTCCCAACAGCTGAGACAAAGTGAAATGCACTGGTCCCAAAGTGATCATCAACTCTGGAAAACAAATGAACAAAACGTTCATTTTGCTCTGCATGAGTGGAAGTGTGGATACCATACTTCTCCACATCTTTATTTATGCGTGCCATGCCAGGTAAACCGTCGCCTGGACATAAGTAGACTAGTGCCATCACATTCTTTAGGTTTTCTTCAAGTCCTTCACATTAAACAAGTTATTTAATTCAGCTATAATTCAACAAACGCTGGAGCTACACTTTCAGGGATCTGCCATTGATTCTAACTAATAATGAACTGGATGTGTCTGACCACACTAATAAGAGACTTCTAACTGCAGACTATTTTCTTAGCTAATTTGTAGAAGGCAGCTTCACTGTCAGCTTCCCCTGACTTCCTGTTGCTGTTTTTCTATTTCTATTTTGGAATTATTTACCCTTTTTACACATCATGCATCTCTTTCTAATGTCTTATCTCTAGTAAAAGAACATATTACATATTATGCGTTCTACCCTGCTATGTCCTTTCTGATATCGTAGTATGGTGCTATCTCAGTTTGGTACAATGTGAGGTGCATTTGGTTACCAGTGATACTGCTAATGATGAGACATTTACAAAGAGCTGCTATCGTTGGTTGTTGAACAATCTATCTTGATCTGGAACTCTCTTGAAATTACTGCCACCATGTCATTAAAACAAATGTTATTAAAAAGTTCTTGCAAGATATATTCATATTTGACAGTGTGAAGTCCGTCCCTTTGTTTCTTCATCAGATGTAGATGAGAAGGTAATCCACTTGGTAGAGCGTGCCCCACCTCAGGCGACCACCTCTGGAGATGGGGGGGTGGATGTTTCTACCAGGGGACCAGATGGTGGAAGCAGCAGCAGCCGTGCCTCTACCTCCCCCCAGGGTGCACCACACGATCGCAACAGCTACGTGATGCTGGGGACCTTCAACCTGCCGGTCCACATCATGGACCCTCAGCAGATCCAGGTGGGGCTGACCACGCTACATAAAAACCAAAGCTTTGACATCATCTTCAAGGGGCAAGAATAATATCATGTGTTGTAATAGCTGCAATCTGTTTTGTAGATGTCTGTTCAGCAGATGATGACGGGAGTCGGTGAAGCTGGAAGGAACTCAAGGGGCGGCACCAGCTCTCGGGTAAACTCATTATTCACCAGTCATCATCTCATCAGTCATCCTCTTCCTGTGCAGCTGACTGATGTCTTTGTTCGCAGAGCAATGGCTCGGTGGATGTGCGGATCAACTTGGACCAGTCAGTGCAGAGTGAGCCCAGGATGAGGCTGCAGCTGGCAGAAAACCTGCTCAGAGACGCTCAAGCTCTGATCCACAGGCTGGAGGTACGGTCCACTTGACTTTTGTGTTACTAAACATCTTCAGACACAGAAGTGTATCTATCCATTGATCTGTGGTCTGTCGTTTTGAAGCAGCGAGTCTGGCGATTTTACGCCCTCAAGTATCCCTCATTCTATGATCTGCTTTACTCTAAAGGGACCATCATTTTAACCAACTGTATGAACCATTTCAGTTCGGTTTCCGATCTCATCACACCACAGAAACTGCCCTGATCAAAGTCACCAACAATCTCCTCTGATGACCACTCCCTCAACATCCTGATACTTCTTGACTTCAGACCCCATTGACCACTCCATCCTCCGTCTCGGTTCTTCCCTCCACATTACTGGCAGAGTAAAATGGTTCAAACAATTTGATCAACAGATCCAAGACCGACAACAGCCCCAGTCTCTTGAGGTGTCCCCCAAGGTTCAGTACTCGGTCCCCTCCTCTTCATCCTCTACCTGCTCCCCCATGGTGGTGGCCATCTTCACCATCAAATCATCAAATCATCCCCACCACCCACTCAACCATAACCAACTGCCTCACAGATATAAAAACCTGGATGCAAGCCAACTTCCTCAAACTCAACACCGACAAATCTGAAATCCACATCATTGGACCCAAATCACTAAACTAACCTGACCACAACTTCGCCCTGTGCATTGACGCCTCCACAGTTTGTTACCATGGTATCATCTTCGATCAAACCCTCTCCTATCAACACCACGTCAATTATCATAAAAAACGCCTACGTCGTCCGTTTCTGCCCGTCACTCGCCTCCTAAGGTGCCGAAACACTCATGCACGCCTTCATCTCCCCTCGGCTGGACTTCTGCAACAGCATCCTGTACGGCTCATCCACCAGAATCATCAACAAACTACAATTCATTTAGAACCAGGCTGCTGATCTACTTTCCCACTCCCACACCAGAGATCACCCCAGTCCCCCAAAACCTCCACTGGCAACCCGTACAGAACGTAATCCAGTTCAAGATTATTCTCTTACATATAAAGCCCTTCACAACATCACCCCTTCATACCTTTCCAACCTTCTACATAAACACGCTGCAAACCGCAACCTCTGATCCGCCGATGTCCACCCCCACACCCCGCATCAAAACTGGGGGGCCAGGGCCTTCTCCATCGCTGCCTCCTCCCTCTGGAACTCCCTCCCCAACACATTTCTTTCTTTTTTCTCATGTCATCAATTTTGTTCTTATTCGTTTTACCATGTCAAGTACGTTTTAAAGCGCATGTATAATATGTAATTATGTAGTTAATATTTACTAAATGAACATCAGTGTGTAAAAGATCAAGATACAATTCTTACTGAGGGATTAAATCAAGAGAGAAGTAGTCTTTTCTTCATAGATTCTACACAATCAGAAGTAATTACTTTTGTCTTAGCTTCACTCTGCAGTGGAGAAGTGGCCACTGAAAGCGAAAATCAGTCAAAATGCTTGCTAGTCTATGTCAACGGTTTCTTTAAGACCGCAGAAGGGGATCTGAGCATGCTTGGTAAATGTATATTTTTTTGGAAAATAGTAAAGCACTATCAAATATTTTCTATATACTTTTTTACATGTCATTTAGCTAACTCTTTCATAAAGCGACTTACAGTAAGTGCATTTCAACCATAAGAATACAAACCCAGAAGAACAAGAAAGTGAAATTTTATAGATACAATTAAAGTGCTATAAATTGTTTTGTGTTTTAATTTGTAATTTGTTTTTAATTTTATTTGGTGCTATGGAAAAATTGTTGACTCATTTGGACGGACTACAAAGGAGATTTACTGCTCAACCTCACCTTAAAATAGACGATTGAAACATTATTTGTCATGTTATTTGAGTGTTGTTATACGTATTCAGACATCCAGGCCACTCGGGAAGGAAGACCTGGAAGGAAGACAAACTACTTGGAAGTTATCTTAAAGTTTATTTTCATGAGTTCTGTTAATCCTGTGTTTTTATTTGTTAATATTTAGTTAATTAGCCGGTAGTAGAAGTATTGTTAAAACTAAACATTAGCATAAGAAAACCACTGTAAACTGAAAGTGTTTTCCTTTTTGCTAATACAAAGTACTGGCCTAATGTCCCTTGTGGACCCTCAGTTGTCCTCCTGCTCTTACTAACGGCGGTCTACCGCTCGTCCCCCGACACTGAGAGACCACCGCCCGCCCTGTATCCTCTAACCTTAACCCTCCATTTGGTTTTTCACTTTAAATGTCTTGCAGCTCTCTCACATATTTCCATAGGTTCGAGACACTGACATTTTATAAAGCTAATTACATTATTACATTATGCAACTTCATCAAATAAGCAGATTTACAACTTGCTATAGGTACAAATTTTATAAAGCCAATTACAGAACGCAGCAGAGAGGGACTCCAGGATGAAGGTCATGGCATTTTTTAAGAAATTAAATTACTTATTTTTTTAAATCAAATTACCGCAAAACCATCAAATATCCTAGCAGTGACCCCTATACTTGCCGATGCATAGTAAAATGCCTTTAATATATTATAACTACTATGTAGCTATTACATTTTTGTGAATCTGCCCCACAGAGGGTTCTACTATGAGCTACTACCAGTGTCTGTTTGCATTCCAACTGGACTTGTGAATTTTCATTTCCACCGGTAGACTGGTACATCTTTTTTAGAAGTATGTGTATTGCGCATGTGTGGTCTCAATTGACTAAGATTATTTATAGTGTTAAAGCAGGGTTTTTTTTCAATACTGTAGCTTTCCTGCCTGTTAGATGGATGCATCACATTCCAGGAACCAACCTAACAGACCCTGAGTGCACATTGTATTGTGATGTTTTCATGTGTTGTAGGGAGAGTCCAGTGACAGCACATCCCATTCACAGCCAGAGGTCCCTCAGTCCTTTTCCTCCTCAGTTAGAGGGACTGTAGCATCCCAACTCATGGAGACCAGCTCCCCTGCTACTCCATCATCCTCCACCTCAACCCAGGCCGAGGGATCAGCCAACACTGTGCCCAAGTAAGTCAGAGTTATGGAATAAATTACTTCCAATAACAACTGATCCGTATATACAGTTCTGGAAGAAATGTAGATACCACTCAACAACCGTAGAATGACATTGTGACCTGCAAAGAGAATGTAATCAGCTGCTGGGGTTAAGTACAGGGCAAGTATGGATAGAAACTGGCTCCTATGGGCGGGGCTAAAGCCTTTCATCCGTGAGAAGCAAAGACGAGCCAGGCTGAGGTTTGGATTGAACCATATGTATGCAACTTTCAGCTTTGCCCGGCACCTGGTCGTCTAATGTATGGTCAGAGACCTGGAGAGGCCAATCAGCCACAGTAGAGTTCGGTGCCCACTGTGCCCTGTGGTGGAGGATACATAATGATCTGTGGGTGCTTCTGTAAGGTTGCAATCAGACCCAGTTGTCCAGTGAATGCGGCATGCATGTGAGTGACATTCGCGCAGGTCATGATGTATCCAGTGTTTCATTTGTAAATCACAAGGTGCTGGAACGTACATATGACAGCGCAGGTACGACGAGCACAGGTCCCGGAACGCATATAAAACGACGCTTAAAACGGCACACACATGCACTTACAATGCAGTGGAAATTATTTAGGCTACACTGCAGTGACGGTATCAGTCTTTGTGTCAGTGTTTAATAAAGTGGCACCTTGAGCAAAGGTAACTTCTGTGTCCAGCGGAGAAAACGAACAGAACACACACGCAATTTGTTAAATTGAAGGCAAATTCGAAATTCGACACCACAGCTCCTTTACACACAAGCTGCGCTGTGAGGTTTTGGAGCTTCTTTACGCAAACGGATTATTCTAAACCGCAGCATTTTATTACACGTCATTGAGCTACAACACGCTGGCACAAAGAAAGTACTAAAATGTATAGAAAAATGTGCTGATGTGACTGAAGGCAGCGAAAGCCCCAACAGTGGCCAGCAGCATTTGAACCCCGTGGTCACACAATGACGCTGCCTCATATAGTCCTCTCCTCCCCTCTTTGGGCTCCACTGCACCGCAGCGCGTCAGAGCGCAGATTCACAGCTCATCCGTGCTCAGAACCCCATGCTTTGAACAGAGAAGCAGCCGCTACAGCTGTGTCTGCCTGTGACTGGGGTGCGGGGGCCAAATCTTATGGGAACGCATTACCACCCCCCCCCACCCCCCCCCCCCCCAATCTAAAGAACCGTTCATGTTCTTCAATATTCTATTCATGTTCAGAAGAACCCATTGAAGTTAAATAACTGTTAGTAATAACATTTGAGACATTTGGATTTTTTTTGTGGAATACCTGATGCGGCCTCACCCAGATACGGCCTCCAGCGGCCACCAGGTCGTTTGAGTTTGAGACCCCTGCTGTAGATGATGTAGCACAAAATCGGGACCCTATATTAGCCTGTCCAACCTCCCAACCTAGTCTAACAAAAAAACATGTTATAGCTACACAAGGCAAAACGTGGTATTGTTACGATTCCCCCCCCAAAATGATATGATGTCACGTTTTTTTGGGCCATTCATTTACATTGCCTCGCAACTAGGTCACTTTACTATCAAGTTCCCCCATAGCGAAAAGAAAAACATGGCAGACTGTCGGCATATTATCTGTGCAAAACACAATATTTTAAGAAAGCATCAGCATTTGTATTCATTTTGATGGCATTTCTAGGGAGAAGTATGCGTTATTCTTTCATAATCTTCTATCAGAGACTGTAGAAGACCTTCCGTTTATTCGTTTCTACGAAGATTTGAGGGTCTTTTTAGGAAAGCGTGGTAATGCAACGATTTTAACTGCGGTCATGTGGACCGCATTTTTTTTTAAAAGCACCCCGGGGTGAAGCCATGCCGGTACGAGCATGATGTGCAAATTGGTCGTCAGATCGAAGTATAGTGGTGATATCATCACCAATAGGGGCCTCCGGACCGTACACCCTGTGTTCTGCACTGAAGGGGACATAGACAAAAAGAAAAAAAAACGTGACATTGTAACATTTTCTGGGGGGAATTGTAACAATACCACGTTTTCACTTGTGGACCAACGTAGCTTTTACACGTTTTTTTGTGAGACTGGGTTGCAACCTCCAGACCTGAATCATTTTGAAAACCTCTGAAAGTTCAATAATTCAAAAGTAGTGTATTGTGCCATTTTATTTCTGCAAACACAAAAATAAAGTTTCAACATCTTCACACCCTACTCGGTAGCAGTTGAATGTGTTGGTAGACATGCCAGACAGCCACATTAACGTGTAGAAGCACTTTGAAAGTTGAATGTTCATAATATGTTCCCTTTAAAATAAACACACCCTTCCTTTTGTCACTTCACTGTGGTATCCTTATGGTTGTAAGTCGCTTTGGATAAAAGCGTCAGCTAAAAGACATGTAATGCAATACAAGAAATCTTAGTAATGACCTTAGTAACGATCCAATACTTGAATCTGACTTCTCATAAATTGTTGTAAAATAACCAAAGCTTCAATGTTGTTCTTTAGAGGTGATGACAATGACTCCTCAGTTTTGTCAAATAAGAACAATAAAAATGTTCCTCTAGCATGGTATTTGACAATATTACTGTAATTATTTTAAGCAAGAATGTTGATGGTTGTTATTGTAATTTATTTAACTCCACTAAATCTTCCATGATGGCGGCATTCCATCCTCGTTCTAAACATATGGTTGGTCTTTGTGGTGCTGTCTCCTCCTGTTCCGTGTGTCCTCAGCCACCCCAGTCCAGCAGAGCTGGTGGAGGTTCTGTCTGAGGTCAGGAGGGTGGAGGAGAGATTACGGCCCTTCTTAGAGAGGACCCACTCAATACTCGGGGCAGCCACTACAGCGGACTACAACAACAATGTAAGGAGGATCATATCATCTATATATATATATATATATATATTGAGATTGTCATTGCATAGCATATTTGCAATGCAATGACGTTAAATAGCGTATTTACATGAACCATTTGGGCTGATGTATGATTTTAACAAAACATTGCACAACTAAAGGTCTCACTATCTAACTGTGCAGATATTTGTAAATGTAAACCTACAGAACATGTTGACATTGATAACTGTGCTCCATCAGCGATTGGCCTGTGCCCAAGTGGGCAAATCGCAAACATCAAAAGCTGCAATATTACAGGAAAGTAGGGTTGACACAGTGCTTTGTGCGATGCTGGATTGACTCTATAGAGCTATCATTCTAAAATGTTCAGTTGTAGACACAAATCCAGGACCAGTGGAGCATTGGATGGAGTCGCCTATCCTTTGATTGAAGGACGACCCGCTCCCCCACTGGGCCACAGTTACTAATACGTGTTTGTTCTGTTTCAGGTCCAACATTTGGCCTAAAATCTCCACAAGCAGTTTAATAAAAGAGTGTACTTTCACAGACCCAGGAAAGGGAGGAGGACCAGCACCTTCTCAACCTGGTCGGAGATGCCCTGCGTCTCCTTGGCAACGGCTTAGTTATGCTTGGTGACCTACGTTGTAACTTGGCAACCTCTCCTCCACGTCCCCTATACGTGGCTCGTCCAATGGCTCTGCTCCCACCTGGTCTGCCTCACATGGCCGTTCCAGTAGGTGGCACTCTGCTACGATATCATTTCTGTCAGCTGTGGAGCAAAAACCTGTTTTTTTTTTTCATACAGCTTCCTCTCTTCCTTAAAGTATTGCTGTTTCTCTTGACACATTCATAGGACTGAAGCAGGGCTTGACATTTACATTGTTGCTCACCGGCCTCCGTGGCTAGTGGTTTTCCAAAGTTACTAGCCACTCCGCAAT
Source organism: Pungitius pungitius (assembly GCF_949316345.1). Lineage (NCBI taxonomy): Eukaryota > Metazoa > Chordata > Actinopteri > Perciformes > Gasterosteidae > Pungitius > Pungitius pungitius. The sequence continues at coordinate 6,028,506 of NC_084916.1, read as the reverse complement.
TTCATTAGCCACAATTTTGTTGTTGCTACATACTATATATGTACAGGTGGCTGTATTTTTTCTGTTGACGGGTGGGCAGGTGGGCGGGTGCCAATGGCAAGTCCTGGTCCAAAGAATAATCCACTTTAATTCCGTAAAAATAACATGGTCGGAAAACTGTTCTCTTCTCGGCTCTTCTCTAATACTGTCCTGACTAACTGCCGCAAAGTCACGTGTATCTGTGTGACGTCAGTCCGTAACTTGTGTGCATTTAATACATTAACAAATGACAAAGACATCCTGTGAATACGGATGGTTGGTGCTACACAGATGAACAGAAGCTAAAAAGTTGTTCTGGTGAAGGAGGAGTTGATGAGAAGATTCTCATGTAACTCTAATCACATGGCAGTTTGCTCTTGCTATTGAGAGCAGGGGAAATATACCAGAAAACATTGTACACAAGAAACGGTTATATTCAAACTTCACCATGTCTGTCTCCTTGAAGTACACGATGTATTTCTGTTTCCAGATCAACTTTGGGACAACAGTGACCATGACATCTAATGGGAGACCGACAGCTGAAGGACCACACCAGCCGCCTCACAGCACTGGCCAATCGGATCAGCCTCCTCTGTCCGATGGGACCAGTCCCCAACAAGAACCGGGAGGACCCAGAGTAATCAGGATCACCCACCAGACCATGGAGCCTGTGGTCATGATGCATATGGCCCGTGATGGTGTGACTATCAATGCATAGCCAGTATCTCATGCATATCAATTGGAATTATGGAGCGTGAGGAGTATATCAAAGGACCACATCTCTCAACTAGTAGTCATGAACTTAGCACAGATCAGCAGAAACAATTCATGTGGAATAAATATGCAGATACCTTATTATTTTGCTTAACCAAAAATATCATGTTATTTTTATTATTTACACAACGGTGTGTCATTTATCTTGTCCGGTAACAGAAAATGTGTGTGTCCGTCCATCTGTACTCCTGTGAACCTAGTGGAAACCCTGACATAGAAATGAATAAAAAACTAGGAAAGATGAAAGTACGAATGCCAGGACATCCGTTCATACACAGCTCTTCTTATGTTGAACAGGTGAGGCAGCTTCTGGGTCTGAGGTCCCAGGACAGCCGAACACTGCAGGTACTGCCCAGCCCGGTGAGTGCTGCTCTTTGATAGTGTAATTGTTGCTATGGTAATAGTAGTCTCCTTACAGTTGCAGCAATCCATTTGGGTCGATGAGTGGACACACTTTGTTTCCAGGAATACCCCCTGAGTTCATGCAGGCCATCGTGCACCAGATGTCCCACCAAGCTGCTGACATGGCCCCTGCTGTGTCAGCTGGCCCCCCAGCACAGGTGGAGCCCGTCCCTAGCCCAGCTTCTAACGTGGAGGGAGCTGCTTCCCCACAGCCCCCTCACCCTGCTGGGACGAGGGTTGTCATCAACAGACCATCCTTCTCCCCTCACATCCCTCAACCTGTAGGACCGCGAGGAACCACCATCTGCCTGAGGGCCACAGTACCCACAGCTAGTCAGCAGCTGGAACAGGTAACACCAGCACAGCTAAGGGTCGACATTTTCAATTCATCCGTGTTTTCTTAATGAATGGAAGAAACCAAAAAACATTAACGTGACAAAAATGTTGAGATGTTTGGTGAAAATCTGAGTGCCGAGCCCAAAATCATCTTCCCATACGTCTGAGCCAAACCCACTCATAGTAGAAAAAACACGGGGGCATTACAAAATTCACATTTTCACATTGGTATTATTTTTATTTAAAATTAATTAGATTAAACGTTTAGCCATCTGCTGATTCATTTGAAGTCAAGTAACAGAGTAAAAATACTAATAATTCGTTACCTTACTTAAGTAGAAGTGTATCTATACTGTAGTATTTATTTTTCATGCAACTTTTTACTTCTACTCCTTACATTTTCACCCAAATATCTGTACTTTCTACTCTTTACATTTTAAAAATAATGAAAAATATTTAGGCTTGTTTTCATTCCGGCTTGACGTCGCTCAAAAACACACACAAAAACACCTATCCAGAAAAATCCCGCCATCCGGATTGAGTGAATTTAATTGTGGTTGGATGAGAAGTATAAACATTTACATTCAGACACTCTATTGGTTTTCTCCACGATGCGCCTGCAGATGACGCAAATCTGAGTGATGCTGGGTGCGAAAAGTGATTGGTGGTAGGTTCCTCTGTCAGAACGGCAGGTCGGATGGTCGGTGGTCCGATCCTTTTCAGAACGGCACAAGTCGATCTAGCGGCATGCAAGTTTCATGTAACAAATGTTAAATGAGTATCTTCATGACCATAGGTTTTTTCTAACTTTATTGAGAATCTGGTACAACACAGCTACCTGCAAGTAGCGCAGCGTCTTAAATAAAGTGATGTGTGCCTTAATGCAAGGCTTTAGAAATGAACACAAAAGGATTCTGTAAGTTCAACCGCCCCCCCAAGAAGTAGTAAACCATGGGGAGACACTCACCCAAGTCCACCCAATAAATGGACACAATGTGTGTGTGTGTGTGCGTGTGTGTGTGTACGTCCTCCGACTCGTGTCCTTTAGCCGTCACTGGAAAATGGGTTCTCGTTTTATTTGTTCAAGTTCAAGTAGCGCATGCATGTGTCCCTCTATTATTTTAGCGTTGCCTCTCTGAATGTCGCCATGTTTCCATCATCCGAACGGCAGGTCACATTATCTGAAGGCACCTTCCGAACATATTGTCACGGACTGACATGTTCTGTGAACGAGGTTACATGTTAAGAGTTTGTCCTTAATGGCATTTTTTCCCCGTTACATTACGTTTAAGTAGTTTTAAAAACAGTACTTTTATACTTTTACTAAAGTAAAAAGCTTGAGTTGATACTTCAACTTCTACAGAAGTCTTTTTAAACCTGAGTATCTATACTTCTACTTGAGTAATGAATGTGAATACTTTTGACACCTTTGCAGAGTATTAAATACTTAAGATGAATTGTTGCTTGTCATTCTCGCCCTCCCTCACCCCCCTGTGAGCAGGGCCCCCCTCCGGCTCCCTCCTCCCTTACCCAGATGATCAGTGGTCTGGTTGGACAGCTCCTGATGGCGGGTCAGCCAGGTCAGTGTAACACACCCTAACCCACTATTCCATAAAAATATTTACAAAGCGCAACAGTAGCTGAATATGCCACTTGTTTTTGCTACTTTTATCTTTATCTGCATATATGCGGTGTGTGGATGTTATGGTGCTTTGGTCCAAACTGTAGTTCATTACAACAAAGCTTACTAAAATCAATAATAGTTGATAATAACAGAGAATGGAACCCATGTTTGAGGTCAATTAGAAACAGTTTCACCCACCAGAGAGCTTTGACAAGTTAGTGCTACTCAGTATGTATCACACGTTATAAATGAAGACCCTGAATGTGAGAGATCTGCATCCCGATTGTTTATTCATATTCAGTTTTTGGTTACCCCCCCCTCCAGTGGACCCCATGTCCACATCCTCTCAGTCCTCTATCTCTACCTCGTCCTCCACGGCGTCTCCCTCCATTCCCTCTGCCAACACCTCCGGACAGACATCCACCCACACCACCAACACTCCCTCCACTGGCCAGCCCACAGAGGGAAGTCCTGAAGGACATCTGGCCCAGCTGCTGGGCTCTGTGCTTGGTGGAGCAGCTCCGTCCATCACTGTGACACTTCCGGCCTTCTTCCAGGGCCTTTCGGACTTCACACAGGTCAGTTCACAGATTAAATGTACTGGTTTGTTTGCACTGGACAAAGCCATGACCATGTTGAGTTTGTGGTCTCTGCCCAGCCAGCTGAGCGTCAAGCTACCGCCCCAGTCCTCCCTCAGTCCACTGGTCCCCCTCCAACTCTGGCCAGCGGCGGTTCAGGTGGGGACTCTCTGAGCCCAGAGCTGTTCACTGGCATCGTGCAGGGAGTGCTGTCCACCATGATGAGCTCTCTGGGGGCCCAGCAGGGCAACGGAGAGAGCATCGCCCAGTTCATCCAGAGACTGTCCCAGACCAGCAACCTTTTCTCTCAGGGCTCTGGAGACGCTGTGGGTGAGTCATACATCAGCAGATTACAGCAAGAAGTTGACAGTAACCTCTTTGTCACTGTTTTAGGTTCCAGCCATTGAACACATCTCCGGTAATCCCAGCATCTCCGTGCTTGTTGCTGAAACTCTGACTCATCCCGGCAGGGTTTTTTGGTGACCTTCTGTCTGTGGTATGTCAGAGCTTCTCCATGGTAGACATGGTCTTGCTGCTTCATGGGAACGCCCAGCCTCTGAGTCGCATCCAGCCCCAGCTCACTGACTTCTTCAATGAGCACTACCTGCAGGGCAGAGAGCCCAGTGACGCCAACATTGAGGTGAGACCTGTACAGAGTCCCTCACACTGCTGTCATAGAGCAATCTGCTGCTGATGTATTGTATTTCAACCTGTGACACCTGCTTGTTAACTGTCCACAAATGAGCAAGTTCTCAGGGATGAAATACATAGAGTCCACTTGGAATGAAATAACTAATTGCAACTGCAAATTTTCATTTATTGTTCAGGCTTAGTATTGTTGCACACAGTGCCGCCCTTCGCTTCTCAGACACACACACACACACACATGCTCTTTCACCGGGACAAAGGGACAAGTGAAAACCATGCGAGTGTCCCTTTGTGTAAGCCGTGTGCATTAGGATGATTATTTCTGTTTGGTTTCAACCCATTCAGCTTTCACATCTTTGTAAGTTGTGTGTTCATTCCCAGTCCTTGCCTAGAGTTTATACCTTGCAGCCATCTTATCCAGAGAAATAGAAGTATCGGGTCGGGACTCTGTGTTGGCGTGTACTAAATATGAAATGAGTCAATCCTAAATGTTATTTGGGGCCCAAAAGAAAATGCATCGGGCCATTCCGACCTGACAGTCTTGAGTTCTGTTTGGATCTGTTGATTTTTTCCTCTGTGTTGCACAATAAAGAGCATCCCATATTGTCCTCTCTGCAGACAGCAGCCGAGCAGCTGATTAACGGATTGGAGGAGTACATAGCGGAGAGCTTTGTAAGGACGACCTCTCACACACACACATACACACACACCTCTACAGTCCATCTAATGCACCATGTGCCTGATACACATCAGTGGGTTGTGTCTGTGTGTCCTGTCTAGGCCACAGTGACAGTGCGGGACGGAGTGGACATCGTTCAGACCAACCTGTCTTTCCTCAGACAGCAGTTCACGCAGATGGCCTCTCTCATCCTGCACCCCAATGGTAAGTTAGGTCAGGTGGTGGCTGACCAACAGGATGCTGCTCCGGCTCAAGTCAACGTGTTTAATATTAAATGTTGGATGTAATCTAGAACAGTGGTTCTCAACTGGTCTACCATCACCCCTTAATGACAACCCGCGACCCAAATCGATCGGTCAACGGGAGGGGCGGTGTCGACGGGGGGGAGGGTGGGGGGTGCTAGCGGTTGGTCATCAGCCCTCAGGGTGTTGTCTTTGCGGCGCCAACTGAAAACATGGACGGACAATTTTAAAAAGTCCCTTCAAAATACATTTTTTACATTTTTATTTTCCCATGCAACGGCCCGCGACCCACTAAAAACGCGTCCACCAGTTGAGAACCACTGATCTAGAATATAGCTGGAAGACGTAGTGACTTAAAAGGTCACAGATTGGATTGCATTAATCAGTCCGGATTTCAGAGTCATTTAATAGTGCTGCAACAAAGTACCCTTGAGGATTTCACGAGTCAAGTGCATTATTTGAGGAGCTGAAGCAAAGTTTGATTACTAAAGAGATTGTTAGTTAAAGAGCAACTGTTTCCAGGGATTAAACTGAATGGGTAACGTGATCATTCTCATTAGAGGCTCTGTGTGGTCTCTCCTCACACCACCCACTGCAGCTCCTAACATGTTACGGTATCTTTGATGTGAAGATTGTGTGGTCTCTTCATGCAGATATCACATTTGGCCCCCGCCTGCTGCTGCTGTGCACTCAGGGCCTGTTTGAGTGTCTGGCTCTGAACCTGTACTGCCTCAGAGGAGAGCAGAGATGTCTGACGACCGTCATCACCCAGCGCCTTGTGAGTACCCCTCATGTCTGAGCCGAGCATGATGTGATACAGGTCCCTGCTGGCTCTTACTGCATGTTTCTCTGTGTGTGTGTGTAGAGGAGGATGTTTGCAGAAGTCAATCCCAGTTTGGTCAATTGGCTGACCAGTATGATGTCTATGAGGCTGCATGTGATTCTGGAACACAATCCGGTGACTGAGGACCACATCCAGCACTACGTCATCTACACACAGGTAATCAGTAGTCAGTAGTGAGCAAACCCACGGGAGGAGGGAGATTTGACAGAAACTGCTGTTAAGGAGCCTTTTTACACCTTTACCATTATTACATTACATGTCATTTAGCTGACGCTTTTATCCAAAGCGACTTACAATAGTGCATTACAACCATAAGGATACAAACTCAGAAGAACAACATACAAGCTTGTTCCACCATTTAGGAGCCAGGACAAAAGAGTTGTGAGTTGCCGAGTGTTTTGCTCTGAGTGAAAGTAAAAAACACAGAGACAAAGACGAGTTGTCTGTTACTTTAAATGTCCATCAATCAGAACATTATCAGAGGTTCATTAAGTTATTTAATTGTTTCAATTTGTACTGATCATTTTAGCTGCTGGCCTGCACACCAACACCTGGCTCAGAAAATGGAGATGTAGAACTTTTAAAAAGAGAGTCATCTATTCCTAACTTTGTGCTGTGGAGATGCCTGCTATTTGGTGACTGATGATTATAGTTTAAAGAATCTGTCCTTTGGAAATATTTGCTATCCAGATACAGAAAAACTTGAATCAGAACAATAACGAGATGATCCTCTATACAAATAATCACAATGCGTATGACCTTGGCTCCGACCATGCCAGCCACCAACGTGATGTACTACTCACCCTCACCCACTCTGAACACATCAGGTATGGTCTGAGTTAATGCGTTCTGTATCTGCAATACTGATGTTAACATTGTCATGGGACAGAATGGGTCATGTGATCATCCCCTATATCAGATGGAAGACAGTTTGTCTCTGGGTCCAGCCAACACAGCAGAGGAGGCCCCTGGAGAGAGGGAAGCACCTCCTGGAGTAAACCCGGCCTTACCAGGGGACAGGCCATGTCCTGCCTGGGGCCCGACAGGCCGGGAGGGGGCGGCGCCTGGGGCGGAGTCATGGGCAGCAGCTGTTCCACCTGTAAGGAATGCGTTTTTTCCCAGGATTATATGGATATCAAATAGTAATAGCTTTTGAATACAACATTGAAGAAGCACCTCCAATCTGGCACAAAGCTGAGAACTGGAACTTAGTTCTTCATCCAATCCAACATGTTGCTATACGGCCTTTAAGCCTTTCAGAGCTTCACTGTATAACAGCAGCAGTGGATACAGCAAAATAATGATAAAAATCCGAGCATTATTGGTATCAGTTTGCCTTGCTGTGAATATAAAGTACATCAGTTTTGTAAATTTGAATTATAACCTGTTCATCAGCGGTATGTTTTTGTCAGGAATGGGTTCCCATCATCAGACATGACATGCTGTCTCAGAAGAAGATCAAATGCCAGCCGCCGCTGTCCGATGCCTATCTGCAGAGCATGCCTGCCAAGAGGAGGAAGGTGAACGGCACGCTCCACTCCAAAGTGAACTTGTTGTATGGGTTGCTGAGGTGCTAATACAATCAGAGCTAGGCTAACCATTTACCCTTGCTTCTAGTCTTCATGCTAAGCTAGGCTAAATACAACTTGAAGACACCTCTATCCTGGACAGGCAGAGATGTCAGAATGTTGCTTTTCAGGGGAGTAACAGTAGTGTTTGTGTCCTTAGATGACCCAGTGTGAAGGGCCACACCTGTCCCTGTCAGACGCAGTGTGTCGGGCTGCTCGAGCTGCAGGAGCCCAGCCTGTCACTGACCCAAACCGCCTGCAGGGGGAGCTGGAGACACCCGAGTTGCAGGAAGCATACACCCAACAGGTGATCAGAATCCATATCAGCTTTGCAGTTTCTTTTTAATAAAAGCACCATGAAAGTGGAAACAAGCCAACGTGGCTGCACAACACTTTTCTAAACAACACTGGAGCCGTAATATCAATAGAAAATAATGATTTATTATAGATTTATGAAACACTGTGTACTAGTATTAGAGACTTGGTAGACTACACATTTTGAACCAAGGTGTGGAAGTGGAGTTTCTAATGGTTAAATCAAATGCTATCATACGGTTTTATAAGGTTAACTGTGAGTTTAATAGTGAAATCTGAGTAGAAGAGACACAGACACACCATTTGCCATGGCAATAAAGAAACCCTTTTTACCCTTTTTTTTAAAGCTAATTTCAGGAAATTTTAGGCACCAGTTTAGCTCCGGTTCAGTTTGAAGTTAATATTTAAAGCATTTATCACCTGTTAATTTGACAGCTTTGAAGATCTGAGAAACCTTGTCAACAGAAAGATAAAGCACGTGTAATCACTCATATATGAAAAGCAGGAGTTTTAATATGAAGGCCATTCTCTCAATAAGTCGCAATCGCTGTCCTCCTGCCAGGTTAAGAGTGACATCGGAGAGCGGGTGAGAGACAATCCAAACTACAACACGCAGCGATTCCCCAACACACACCAAGTTTTCTCTGTCCAGGACTGCTAATCGTCCTCAGCACTGTGCGACCAGCAGCTACACAACATGCACTCAACAGACCACCTGCACCATGGAACTCTGGTCAATGTAGTGTGCTATCATCCCATTGTATCCTCAGAATTCAATGAATGGTTCCCCTTTTGGTCAGAATGGAACCCGCTGACTGGCTCCATAGCATAGGGTGACGAGCTAACTGGTTCATTTCCTTTGGACACCTTGGAGAAACAAATGATGGAGTAGCTTAGTGAAATGCCAGGATACTTCACAGAGAATAAGAAAGTAACATAACATGTTATACTATAATATAAATATAAGAGTACAGGTGTAAAATTGTGAATGTGTTAGGATTTAAATCTTACTTAAATACAAACCCTTAAGACAAAGCCTTAAAAAATTCCGAGAAATACTAATGGTCCCTTGTAGTAACTGGTCACATTGTGTCAACACGTCATTTGCACAGACTATTATTAGCTTGTACATATATGGGCTGAAGATGTACATCATGCACAATCAACGTACTCTACCTTTTATCCAAATATTTCCAAATATTTATAGTATCTCCCTATATTTATCTTCCTGATACTACATTGTGGTTCTATCATGTGCTGAAAATGTTGCATTCTATATCTGTACAAGGAAGAAATGCAAATAATTGGAAATTGTTCATAGTAAAGTGATATCCGAGAGCTCTGAGGCTCCATTCAAACTGAATGTCTGCTTTGTGCTTGTTAATGTAACTGGAATAAATTGATTCATGAAGACATGTTTCTGAATTGATTTTTTTTACATGAAATCTAAAGTCTAGTTACACGTGACGGTGGGTTATATCATACAAGGGGTTGCAAAGATGCATGTATGGGGTCATGAGATGGGATAAGAAGAGGGTCTACAGCTAAGCTGCACTGCAGGGACACAGGACATGTTTATGAACATGAATAATGCAAAGAAATGATCATTTCACCATAAATTTGTTTCAACCAGGTCTTCCTGTCCGTAAGCTTTGGTGGTTTGGTAGTTAAACTGTCAAGTTTTGTAAAGTGGAGGTTGAGGACCTTAGTAAGTTGGGGTACGCTGTACATTTTGCACGTAGTTGTACCTTTGTATAGATACACCAGGGTTAGTGGTTGTTGCCTCCTGTGTACTGTTCTCTTTATCTTGTTTTAGAGAAGCAGGTTAGGTATTTTGGTTTGACTTCTTTTCTGTGAAGAGCTAGTAGTGAGCTAGGCCTAGTTTTGTTATATTAATTTCATTGGTTTGGCACAACCTTCAGGTCCCATCTTCCACCATATCCCTCCATTATGTCGGGGCTAATCCTTGTTTGTAATAAAAACCAAGTATCTCTTTTACACTGACTCAGTCACTTTTCGTTGATTGTCGTGTTACTGTCCTTGACTCTACAAAGGGGCCATAACGGGAGAGCTTCAAATACACATAGGGCTGGACTGGAAATCTGGCATACCGGGGAAATGCCCAGTGGGCAGACGCACTTACAATTTTTTAATTTTATTTTTTTGCTTTCGACCGGCCCATAAAGCAGGGACAGCGGCCCATTGGTTCACTTTCCATACTGACACTGGGCTGGCCCAATCATCTCTTAGCAGGCTCTACCCCTCCCTCTCCGTGTGTCAGTCAGATGCAGTCAGTGGCTCAGAGCCAGAAAGCAATCTGTGGATTACGATGGAGAAACAAAAACGTAAGAGCAAGCGGGGTGCGAAGAAATTGCGGGCCAAAAAAAAATAAATCTAGAGGTTGATGCTTCAACAAGTTAAAAAATAACCGACATGTTTAGTGCTGTAGCTTCAGTTGTCAAAACTACTACAGTACCTGACGACATGTTGCAGAAACATAGGGTTGCCAACTCTCCCAACCCCAAATCAGGGACACTTTCGCAGGCTGACGGGGGGGTGCTAGCGGTCGGCGGCATGAGAGATAGGACAGCTCTCACCGGGCACCCGCGTGCACACTGGTCTGATGCGTCAGAACTTCACAACAACCAGGAGTTTTTGCGCGTCATTGACTTAGCAGGCTGTGATTGGAAATCGGGACTGGAGCTGTCCCGGCCGGGACAAATCCAAATTGCCCATAATTCGGGATGTCCCGGGTAATACGGGACTGTTGGCAACCCTACAGAAACAGCAGGTGAACATAGCACATGGAGGAGGAGAGGTGACTAGCCACAGCGATAGCGGTGCTTGTGGCTCGCAGGCAGCAGAGGAGAAGGTGCAGCAGGTGTCTGTCCTTCCTTGACTTCACTGTCACACTCAGAGTGAGCAGGGAGAGTGTCATTGAAACGGTAAGGAAGCAGGTAGCTACATGAACAGGGAGGGAGTGTTAATCAGGGGGGGTGCATGAGGAAAGTGTGTGTGGGCCTGGCTGGGCCACAACGAAGATTACGAAGATGATTTAACAGTTACCTCAATTAATGAATATTATATATGTGGAATAATGATGCCATTTGATTATTTTAATTATTACTCGCCCACAACGAGTTACACGTTAGAAGAGGTCGCTAATGTATGTTATTTGGGGGTTTAAAACGCGCTTTGCATTTTGAAAGCTGTATATTCAACTAACTAGATATTTTCTAATGTTTCTTCTGAATTTCCAATATCATCAATATGTAATATTACGGCAAGTGAATATTTTTATGGGAAGTATCTCAACAAATAGAGGTAAATGTTGTTTGGTGTCATATTAAAGAGGTAATCAGACAGTTGATGGACCCCATTGACTTCCATAGTATTTGTTTTTCCTACTATGGAAGTCAATGGGGTCCATCAACTGTCTGATAACCAACATTCTTTAAAATATCTTTCTTTGTGCTTAGCAGTATAAAAAAATCATACAGGTTTGAAACAAATTGATGGTAAGTAAATGATGACACAATTTTCATTTTTGGCTGAACTATCCCTTTAAAACAAAGTAACCTTGTGGTGGTGGGGTGTGATTAGCTCAGCTGCAGAGGAGGGGGGAGCTGGGAGGAGGGGTTCAGGGAACGGTGCCGGCAGGTAATAAGCGCAGCTGGAAAGCATTGGACTGATTGTCTCCCCTGTGCTTAAAACAGTGAGCAGGTCTGGAGAAGGGGCTGCTGAACCCGACGCTCAGGAGCGAGCGATTGTGGAGCGAGCGACGTCGTGCAACACAAAAAAAAGTAAAGAAATATAGAATTGAGCTGCCTGGTGTCCGTGTGTCACTCCTTCGGGAATCCGCGCGTCTGCTACAAACCTATACTTGCAATTGTAAACTGGTCCATGGCACTTACAGTAGTTCTTAGCTTTGTATGGGTTTTTGGGAATGGAACAGTAGATATGCATATCTACAGGGACCGCAAGGATAGTGTACTGGTTGGTGGTTGTGTCCGACCGATTGTGGTGGGCCGGTCTGAGCAAAAATGCCAGGGCCCTTTGTTTTGTCCCAGTCCAGCCCTGAATAGACCTGCAATTAGCAGGTACTGTTGTCTCAAAGAGAACACGTATTGAGGTTCGGGTACATTCAAAATAAAATTTATACCGACGTTTGTGCATCATGTCACAAACCGGGAGATACCACTGGCAAGTAATCAGAATGGAGTTTTTCGACTTAGCCAGCATGCAGTGGCGCGTGGAGTCAGTAGTTTGCGTGGTGGAGGTCAGTGTGTGTAAGGTTGTATAGTGTCAGGATAAAAGCGTACTTTTAGCCAACAGCAACCTCAAGATGAAGAGAGACAAAATGCGCTGTGCCGATAGTGCTGCTGAGTGCTGCTGATTAACTCAGTTTATGTGTTTCTTCCATCCAATAACAATATAAATTAGATTTCCACCTGTCAGTGTAATCCAGTAAAGTTCAGCAGCATCACAAATTACAGCTGCTCTTCATCTTTGTTACAAAAACGTTTTATGTGTGGCAATACGAGTGGCCTATGACACTCCAGGAAAATAACAATCTCCAACAACGCCACTTGGGATAGGCCCAAGACCATTCTTGTTAAGGCACACAGAGCCGTTCACCAAAATCAGGGGTCAGAGACCATAAGACAATTATAAAAAATATACAGTTTTATTTTGTTTAATATTCCTTTTAAAATGCTAATATATTCTTTGTTAAGGAGTTGAGGAATATAAAGAAAACAATAATAAACAAACAATTCAAATCAATAAACCAGCATGCATAATAAGGAAGATGCAAACAAATTCAAACAAAAAGGAAAAGACCCACATGCCACCTTTGTACCAGTTTCCAGAACGGTTTCAGCCGGTATCAAGAACAGCTTCAGTGAGGGGGGGGAGAGCGTGACGGGGAAGATTGGCCCATTAATTAGTTGTGGCACTAGGATAGCCCCACAACAGCATGTCTAAGGCTGCAGCCCGGTCCAGCAACATAGCTGTGAAACACACCATTAGAACACAACCGTAATGAATGTACAGCAAACAGGCAAACACAGCGACTTACCAAATTACAGGACAAGCCGCCCACAGACCCCGGCGGTGGCAACCACCTTGCGCAGACACACTCACAGACAGCGGCCCACACTATAACAATTAAGACTGTCAGATTTTAATAACGCCCAAATGTGTCGAAAGAGGGAGGCATGCATCGTACCGAGACACTGAACGCCAGCAGTCCAGGCATCCACCCACACGGGGACATCCATGACCAAGACAGGGTCGCTATATGAAAGAATGCACATTAGTGCCGCATACACGGCGACACAGGACAATAAAAGGCACAAAAGATGGAGAAAGTGCCCTTACCACACCACAGCAGAATGATGACCTAGGGCAGCGGCCAAAACATAAAGCGCGCCTCCCGGACACGTCTCCACGGACACCCAGCAGGAGAAGACAACAGGACGAGTCCACACACCAGAGGCTTAAGTAATGTCCCGCCTCTCTCAATCAATTGGAATTAGCCCCAGGTGTGCTGGTCCACACCCCTGTGTGCAGGTAAGAGGGAGGGGAAAACCCTCATCCGGTCACATCTACCCCTCGTTTTTTGTATCGTCGTCCCGACGGTAAAGAAGCCCCCTAGGTCAAGACCATGGCCGAAAATAACCGATTGCAGATTCAACGTTGGGTACAACCATCCGTACTCCTAACAGACTGAGGAAGCCGATGAACATTCGAATGATGACCGGCAGTGGGACGGGTGGTGCGACGCATAACTTGCCCACTCGTACTAGGCTGCACCGAGGCCAAGGACAATGGCACTTGCGACTGTGACTGAATGGATGGAAGCAACAGGCCCTGGTCCAGCCTAGTTGCTGTGGAAGGTTCCAGGGGACCAGAAGCTGGGGCACCTGGTGTAGTACTGGACACCAATAGCCACAAGTCACTATTTGATGACTCGTCCAGCTGAGCCACATCCAAAGGTGATGGTAATTGAGTTGGCTTCAACTCCACAGCCTTCAACATGTCGCGATACACATTCTTTACTTTGTGCAGTGCTTTCATCGGTGCCACCGCATAAACTGCCCCTTCCGATGAAGCGCTCACCACCTGATGAACCTCAGAGTTCCACAGGTGTCGCAGCTTATGATGGCCTCTGGCACCATGATCCTTCACATACACCAGCTGGCCCACCAGCAGCGGCACCTCTCTCACGTGCTGATCATGCCGCTCCTTTCCGACGACTTGCTGGTGTGAGCAGCCGCTCACGAGCACAATCAAAGGCAACCCTCAACTTTTCCTGGTGCTCTGCCACCAATCCTTGCACCTCACCCGGCCTTGGTTCTTCCACACGCCCCAAAAGGAAGTCAATGGGCAGCATTGGTTCTTGCCCAAACATGAAGTAATAAGGGGACTCCTCAGTCCTCTGATGAGGTGTTGTATTATAACAGAAGAGGACATAAGGTAGACAAGATGCTCAATTCCGCTTCTGCGTCAAGGGCAATGTTCGGAGAAGGTTGTGCAGTGTTTGATTGAAGCGCGATCATTCTGTTGTAATGACCGGATCAGAAGCTGAATGGTCTGGGAGCGCAGAGACCAGGGCTAAATTGGCTACTACAGGCTGCTCCGGTTGGCCAGGCTGCATGTCAGGCAAGGCTTGGCCTCCCGGCAACAACGGGACAGCAGAATCTAAACCCGAAGAATACTGTCTTGAAAGGGCATCAGCATTCCGGATCTGTACTTGATCTCAAAATCAAAAACTGCAAGCTGACCCGCCCACCGATGTTCCGTAGCCCCCAGTTTAGCAGACTGGAGATGCCTTAATGGATTATTATCGGTGTACACCGTGCACTTGTGACCCAACAGGTAGTCTCGAAACTTTTCCGTCATAGCCCACTTAAGAGCTAACTCCAACTTCATGGAGCTGTAAATCACTGTATTGCGCTCCGTCTGCCAAAGTCCTCTGCTGGCGTAATTCACCGGTCTCACCCCACTGTCAGTCTCGGGAAGTCCCCACTGAAGCCTAGCCTTCAAGCCCTCAGTCTGAAGGCGCCTGAGCACCATCTCAAGACGCTGCAGATGTTGATCTACAGAGGATGAAAACACAATGATGTCATCGAGATAAAGCAAGAGAGACTGACCCTGCTGATCGCCAAACATCCTCTGCATCAATCGCTGGAAGGTGCCCGGCGCGTTGTACAATCCGAATGGCATACGATTGAACTCAAAGAGACCGAAGGGGGTACACAAGGCTGTTTTAGGCTTGTCTTGTTCTGTAACAACGACCTGATTGTAACTGTAGGAGCCGGATTTAAGTTTTTTGTATCTTGAATGATTTATATATATTTCTTTCCTCTTTTGTGGAATCGCAAGTGTGCGCCCTCTGTAGGTGGTGACGGTGCCACCCTTGAAAGGACTGACGGACACGCATGACGGGAGGATGGCGGGCGCAAATACCGTCATTGACCTCAGGGCTGAGGCTGTGAACCAGGCTGTCCGCGTTTTGGGCCCGTTCAGCTTGTCATAGGGATTTTGTTTTGTGACAATCTTTTTTGTACAATAAACCGCCAACATTGGATGGTCAAACTCCCTTTGCATTGAATTATTGGACAGAACTGCAAGTCTTGACATTGCTTTCCTGCTTTCCTCATGGTGGTAAAATCAACAAGGGTTTAAAGGAAAAACTCAACTGTTTTTGCCACTACAATTCGTCAATGACGCCTGCTTGGATGTCCCACGAAGATTTTCACGCAAGCTGGACACAGGAATGTCGGCCTAACACATGCCAAGCTTAAAACAAAGAAACGCGTCAACGAAGGTATGTGCTCGAAGATATCATTTTTTCGATGGATTTTTCGTTGACAAACAATATTGGAATAATTTAAGAAACAAGTTTCATGGAAGATTTTTGCATTAATGAACTGTGATAATTATTTTTAGAAGTTCATGCCGACGTGGCCAAACAATTGAATGAGTGGATACACGGCCTACCTTGAGTGTATGAAACGAGAAGTTACTTCTTGGAAATTAGAGGAACTGTTTGAACGTTGGCTACATTTGAATTAAGAGAAAGAAGATAAATATTTTTCCTTATTCTTGGAAGTTTATTATTTGAGTACAATGTCGGACGACGAGGCCGAAGTGGCTGTTCTAACAAGGAGTGAACAGGCTGCGCGTTTGCGCACAACTAGATCGGGAAAAATGTCTCAGGTAACAAGGAGAATGAATATTGTGAACGATTTGATGATTGACAAAGAATCCCTTGATGAAGTGAAAGGAAACATGATTAAGTTTTTTGAAGTCCTTGAAGAGTTTAACACTTCGAATTCAATTTACGTTCGTCAGTGCTTGGATGAGGAATCACGCAAAGATGATGAAAAGAAGTGGTCTAAGCCGCGATCAGCGCGGATAAATGCTTTTATTGCAAATGTGAATAAATGGATTTCACAAATAGAAAACCCTTGTGACCCTAGCTTAGGTGAAGAAACGTCTTCTGCTGTACAAATGGAAGAGCCAGAGCCTCTGGCTGAGTCTGTGGATTGTGGAAATGATGAACACGATGCCGGCACGAACACCAATGCAAACGGTGATAACAGCGATGCGCTATCAGTTGTGTCCAGTAGGTCATCTAGGTCATTGGATTTGGATGCAGAATTTGAAGCAGCTACTGTAAAAATCAACTATCTAAAAGAAGCTGAAAGTAATATGTCTAACCCCATGCAGTCTAACACTGCTGTATCTAACTTTGTGCCTTCTGTTAAAATGCCTGTATTAGGTGCTGAAGCAGCTCAAGCCACATTTGATGCAGCACACCTGGAGAAAAGGCTAGACTATTCGCTTCATCTTCATGATAGCACTGCTCCAGCTAATTTAGGTACAGATAGGCAAGACAGTAAGCCTATTTTCCTTCCCAGGATCGGTGGTGATATAAGGCCACAACAGCTACACTCATCACATAGCTTTCCCTCTGCCTGTCATTTCCCAGTCATACGCTAGCTCAGATCGAGCCACTCGGTCCACTGTGACACACAAGCAAATCCCCTCTGCAACCAGCTCATCGCAGGACAATCATGTGATCAAAGTATTGGAGAATCAAAGTGAATTAACCAGGATGCTCATGAAACAGCAACTTTTGACTACACTACCTCAAGGGAATATCCCACTCTTTGACGGACAAGTTCTAGAGTACAAATCATTCATTCACTCGTTTAAAAATATGATTGAACAGAAAACGAATAACAATAGAGATCGGTTACAATTTCTTATTCAGTATACTAAGGGCCAAGCACAAAGACTAGTCAAAAGTTGTGAGTACATGTCCCCAGATACTGATTACTGAAGGAAAACTTTGGAAACGAATACAGGATATCTTGTGCATACTTGGAAAAGGTCCTAACCTGGACTCAAATGAAATCTGAGGATTCCAAAATGCTGCAGGATTATGCCATGTTCCTCAGGAGCTGCTGCAACGCTATGGAGGAAATGGACTACATGCAGGAACTGGACACCATATCCAGCATGAGAAGCATTGCCCTCAAGTTGCCATTCAAGCTCTAAGAAAAATGGCGAAACACGGCTTACGAGCTACAAGAACGGCACCAGCGTAGGGTAAGAATTTTAGATCTTGTCACTTTTATTGAAAAGCAAGCCCGTATAGCAGCTGATCCAGTTTTTGGTGACCTTCAAGACCAGTTAACTAGTAGAGCTAAGGTTAGAGTCCCTTCTCTGTCACAGCCCTCAAAGTCATCTGGCATGTTGTGTCAGGAATTGAAGTTTCAGCATTGGACAGCGACAACTTCTCACCTCTTCCTGACACTTTCACTCAGAAGGAAATGCCAGTAACCACTAACAACATCCCAAGAAAGAGTGACTTAGCGCAATGGGCGTATTTAAGTGAAGTCAAAATCCCCTTTATTAGTGCAAAGGTAGAGCTATTAATTGGAACAAATGCTCCAACCCTGATAGAGCCGTGGGAGGTTGTTAATAGCCAAAGTGGGGGCCCTTATGCAGCTAGAACACTATTGGGGTGGGTTGTAAATGGGCCACTTAGAAGTGGAACTGGCAGTGCAAAAAGTGTTACTGTGAATAGGATTTCAGTGGCAAGGCTAGAGCTTCTGATCTCACAGTACAATCAGGATTTTTCTGAAGTTGCCTCCGAGGAGACAACTGAAGTTTCCATTGAGGACAAAGGATTTCTGAAAATGGCCAATGAGGCTGTTCAGAATGATGGACATTACAATCTGAAATTACCCTTCAGAAAGGCTGATGTCTGTATGCCAAACAACCGCCAAATTGCAGAACAGCGCCTCCAGAGCCTAAAAAGGAAAATGGAAAAGGATGAGCAATATAAACAGGAATATGTTGCATTTTTCAATGACATCTTTGAGAGTAATTATGCAGAGGAGGTCCCATAGGAAGAACTTGCACAGTCAACAGGAAACGTATGTGTGGTGGCGGGCGTGGTTTCAGCCCGGCTGCAGGTGGGAGAGAGGGGGGGAGTGGCTCGGGGAACGGTGCCAGCTGGAGACAATAACAGCCAGCTGGGGATAATTGTGGGTGCTTTTTCCCCCTATTTGAGCAGTGAGGCGGGGGTGAGCGAGGGAGAGGAACACGAGCGAGCCCGACGCCGGCACACTTGACGTGGGAAAAACAATAAAACTTGTTGCACGTGATCCTGGCTGAGCGTCCCTTTTATCCGCACGACCCACGCACATTACAGTGGCGCCCAACTCGGCGGAATGGCGGACGAAGGACAGCAGGCGATGCCGGCCCAACCAGCGCTAGCACTGGGCCAGATGATTGGGGAGCTGGCGGCAATCCTAAGGGACCAAGCCGAGGCTAACCGGCAGTTCCTGGGGGCTCTCCAGGCCCAGGTGGGGAGGCAGGCCCAGGCGCTGGAGCTATTGGGGGCGCGGTCGGGACCCGCGCTAACACCACCGGGCCCGACAGCACTGGCGAGCCTGACCCTCCACCGCATGACGGCGGAGGACGACGCCCAGGCTTTCCTGGAGGCCTTCGAGGCGACGGCACAGGCATGTGGCTGGCCGGTGGAAGAATGGCCGGTAAGGCTGGTGCCCCTCCTGACCGGGGAGGCGCAGACGGCGGCCATGGGGCTCCCCCCGGCGGCCCGGAGAGACTATGCGGCCGTGCGAAAGGCCGTGGTCGACAGGCTAGGGCTGCTGCCCGAGGACCACCGGCGGCGATTCCGGGGGGCCAAGCTGGGGCCGGAAGACAGGCCGTTCGCCTACGGGCAGCGGCTCCGAGACGCCGCCGCCAGGTGGCTCCGGCCGACGGGGGTGGAGACAGCGGCAGAAGTCCTGGAGGCGGTGGTACGGGAGCAGTTCGTGGAGGGGCTCCCGGCCCGGACGGCGGCGTGGGTCCGATACCACCGGCCACCGACGCTGGAGGCGGCCACCACTCTAGCCGAGGACCACCTGGCGGTGCACCGCAGCGGGCAGGGCGGCCCGGGAGGGCGCGCCGCCTGCGACGCAACCGGCAGCAGCGCCAACCGGACGGAGCCCGCGGCGGACCGCAGGGCGGCCCACACCGGCCCCACGTCGGACACCGGCAGCCGGACCCCGGAACCCCCCGACCGCAGCAAACTCCGGCACCCTTCCTGACCCACCGGGAGGTTCTCAAACGCCAGGGCAGGAGTGCTGGAAGTGCGGGCGGCCCGGCCACCTGCGGAGGGAGTGCCCGCGGATGGAGGTGGGCCAGGTGATCCGGGTCGCCGGCGCTCCATCACCCTCCCCCGGCCCGGGAGCGACGTACCGCGTTCCGGTAAGAATCCAGGGGGGTACACGCCAGGCGATGGTGGATTCGGGCTGTTCGCAATCCATGATACACCAGAGCCTGGTTCGGCCAGGGGCATTGGTAGAAGCGTCGTGGGTGAAAATTAGGTGTGTGCATGGGGACATTCACGAGTATCCTATAGTGTCCGTCGAACTCAGGTTCAAGGGGAAAAAATATAGAATAAAGGTCGCGGTTAGCTCCCACCTGACGCACCCAGTAATCTTGGGAACGGATTGGGAGGGATTTAACACGCTAATGGGAGAGGCTGCGGGGGTGCGTTCACGACCGACAGGGACATGCGGCATTTGTGCTGTGCTCAGCGGTGACGCGAGGTCGTCCGACGCCGCCGGGGGAGGGGGGAGACCGGCGGAGCCTCCCGTGGAGACTCCGGCGGTTCCCGAGTTCCGCTCCATGGAAGATTTTCCGCTCGAGCAGTCTCGTGACGATACTCTACGCTCAGCCTACGACCAAGTGATAAGAATTGATGGTCATTTGGTGCGCCCTGACGCAGCACAGTCGTACCCGCACTTCTCATTGATTAGGGACAGACTGTATAGAGTGAGTCGTGACACTCGAACGGGGCAGGAAAACACCCAGTTGCTGGTGCCGAAAAGCCGCCGGGAAATGATTTTCCAGGCGGCTCACTATAATCCAATGGCGGGTCACATGGGATACGGGAAAACACTAGACCGGATAATGGCCCGATTTTATTGGCCAGGCATCCGGGCGGATGCGCGCCGCTGGTGTGCGTCCTGCCCGGAGTGTCAATTGGTTAATTCACCAGCCATCCCGCGTGCCCCGCTGCGGCCGCTGCCGTTGGTGGAGGTCCCGTTTGAGCGTATCGGCATGGACCTCATCGGGCCATTCCACCGGAGTGCACGCGGATACCGCTTTGTGTTAGTCCTCATGGATTACGCAACCCGGTATCCGGAGGCAGTGCCATTGCGCAATATCTCTGCAAAGAGCGTCGCGCAGGCTCTGTTTCAGGTCATCTCCCGGGTTGGAATCCCGAAAGAGATTCTAACAGACCAGGGCACCTCGTTCATGTCGCGCACACTGGGAGAACTTTACGGGTTACTGGGCATTAAGTCCGTCCGCACAAGCGTGTACCACCCTCAGACCGACGGGCTGGTGGAGCGGATGAATAGAACACTGAAGTCCATGATTCGTAAATTTATTAGCGACGATGAACGTAATTGGGATAAATGGCTTGACCCTCTGTTGTTTGCAGTCCGGGAGGTCCCCCAGGCCTCCACGGGATTTTCTCCCTTTGAGCTTCTGTTTGGCAGGTCACCAAGAGGGGTGCTGGACCTTATTAAAGAAAGCTGGGAGGAAGGTCCGAGCCCCGGGAAAAACGAGATCCAGTACGTCCTGGACCTGCGAGCAAAGCTCCACACACTGGGTAGGATGTCACGGGAGAATTTGCTCCAGGCCCAGGAACGACAACAGCGGCTGTACAACAGAGGGGCCAGGCTGCGAGAATTCACACCGGGAGAAAAGGTACTTGTATTACTTCCTTCTTCCAACTCAAAACTCCTGGCCAGGTGGCAAGGGCCCTTCGAGGTCACACGCCGGGTGGGGGAGGTTGATTATGAGGTGGTGCGGTCTGACAGGGGCGGTGCTACACAAATATACCACCTCAACCTCCTGAAAGCCTGGAGGGAGGCGGAGTCTGTTTCTCTGATTTCCACAGTATCGGAAAGAGAGGACCTGGGGCCGGAGGTGCCAAGAGCGGTCAATCCCACCCCGCTCCCGTGTGAGGCCCGTCTCTCTGAGGACCAGAGGGCAGACATTGCCCAGTTGCAAAAGCGGTTTGCTGATGTGTTCTCCCCCCGGCCAGGCCGGACGGACCTGATAATGCACCAGATTGAGACTCCCTCGGGGGTGACGGTAAGGTCACGTCCCTATAGACTACCCGAACACAAAAGAAAAGTGGTTCGGGAGGAATTAGCGGCTATGTTGGAGATGGGGATAATAGAAGAGTCCCACAGTGCCTGGTGCAGCCCCATCGTTCTGGTGGCCAAGAAGGATGGGACTGTGCGGTTCTGCGTGGACTACCGCAAGGTGAACGACGTGTCACGGTTCGACGCCTACCCAATGCCCCGGGTCGACGAACTCCTGGACCGGCTGGGCACTGCACGTTTTTTTACGACCCTGGATTTGACTAAGGGCTACTGGCAGATTCCCCTGTCGTCAGAGTCCAAAGAGAAAACGGCGTTCTCCACTCCGTATGGTTTGTACCAATTCACCATGCTTCCCTTCGGCTTGTTTGGTGCCCCGGCCACGTTTCAGCGGCTCATGGACAGGGTGCTGCGCCCCCACGCCGCATATGCAGCCGCCTACCTGGATGATGTCATTATCCACAGCACCACCTGGGCGGAGCATGTGCGGCGGGTGGGCGCGGTGCTGGAGTCGCTGAGGCGGGCCGGGCTCACCGCCAACCCGGGGAAGTGTGCAGTTGGACGGAGGGAGGTACGGTATCTGGGGTACCACTTGGGGGGTGGGCAGGTGCGCCCTCAGGTGGACAAGACAGCAGCTATTGCGGCCTGCCCGCGTCCCAAGACGAAAAAGGAGGTGAGGCGGTTTTTGGGGCTGGCAGGTTACTACAGACGGTTCATCGCCGGGTTTGCGGACCTCACCAGCCCCTTGACCGACCTGACCCGGAAAGGTGCGTCAGATCCGGTCCAGTGGTCGGAGCAGTGCCAGCGGGCGTTTGAGAAGGTAAAACAGACTCTCTGTGGGGAGCCGCTCCTCCACACACCTAACTTTTCTCTCCCTTTTGTGCTGCAGACCGACGCGTCGGACAGAGGGCTGGGGGCCGTTTTGTCCCAGGAGGTCGAGGGGGTCGACCGCCCGGTGGTCTACATCAGCCGGAAACTGTCGGAGAGGGAGGCCAGGTACAGCACGGTGGAGAAGGAGTGCCTGGCCATCCGGTGGGCGGTGGGCTCTCTGCGCTACTACCTCCTGGGACGCTCATTCACCCTCTGTTCGGACCACGCCCCGCTCCAATGGCTCCACCGCATGAAGGATACTAACGCCCGGATCACTCGGTGGTATCTGGCCATGCAGCCTTTTAACTTCAAGGTGGTCCATAGGCCGGGGACGCAGATGGTCGTGGCAGACTTCCTCTCCCGCCCTCTCGAGGGAGGGGGGGCGGAGTAAGCTAGGCCGGACGGCTCCCCGGCCTAAGTCGGGCGGTGGGGGTATGTGGTGGCGGGCGTGGTTTCAGCCCGGCTGCAGGTGGGAGAGAGGGGGAGTGGCTCGGGGAACGGTGCCAGCTGGAGACAATAACAGCCAGCTGGGGATAATTGTGGGTGCTTTTTCCCCCTATTTGAGCAGTGAGGCGGGGGTGAGCGAGGGAGAGGAACACGAGCGAGCCCGACGCCGGCACACTTGACGTGGGAAAAACAATAAAACTTGTTGCACGTGATCCTGGCTGAGCGTCCCTTTTATCCGCACGACCCACGCACATTACAGTATGGTACTTGCCACACCACGGAGTGTACCACCCTAAAAAGAAAAAGCTCAGAGTAGTCTTTGACTGTGCTGCCTCTTACCAGGGTGTATCCCTTAACACCGAACTGCTGCCCGCGACCCACTACAAACGGTTGAGAAACACTGGTTTAGAGCTACAATGCTTTTAACAATTCTATTTTCTTCACATTGGTCCATGTGTCCTTGGGAAAGACACTCTTGCTGTGAGCACGGTGTGTGTTAGTTACTGATGGACAGGTGTCTGTGTATGGTAACTCCTGTCATCAGGGTGTGAATGAATATGAATGGGTGAATGATAATGTGATGAAGATCTTGAGGGTCCATTTAGCACTAAAACAGCTAAACACAAACAGACCTAAAGTTGGTTTCTCATTCCAGCGTATTTGCGATGGTCTCCATGATGACTCAGTGAGGAGGAACACAAGCACGTCATGTACACAAGACTCCCTCTCTGTTGTCAAGAGAGAACGGCTCGAGCAAAGGGACCACCAGGAGGGGTTCGCATTCTGGAGGGTCATCTTTGCTGTTTAAAACATGAGCCAGTAAAGGTCACTGAGGCAGCGCTCCACATCACTAGTGTAGTGACAAACAGGCTTTGGAGCGGCGCCCCGGAGACACTTGGATCATCAGTAACAACTCGAGGCATGTTTTATACTGAATACCCAACTTAGGAAGGAAGAGATATGGTTGAAGAAAGGCGGCAGAGCAAATACAGCTTTATTGATATTACTCAACGTAGCGAGATCAAGGCAAACATTTTGTTATGGGCTAATTAGACTTCTGAAAGTGAAGGATTAATATCTTTATACACAAGCAGATTATTTATTCATGAACAAAATCTGTTGGCAACAAGAAAAGGTTTTGGAAGAGGAAGCGCTGCAGGTTTTACTAGTATTGAGCACATGAAACGGGCTTTGGTTGAATGCAGGGCGGGTTTGAGTATTTATTGGTTTGAAGGGAGCTGTTCTGGGTCAAACAAACGTGCAGCTCATCACATGGTCCAACAGACACACAATGAACCTGGTAGCTGGGTTCCAATCCGCTCCTCCGCTGTGCACGGTTTTGGGCTTATAGCAAAACCAAAGCATTTTGTTATTGTGGATGCGTGTAGTATCATTATTAGATTCAATGTGTCTTAGCTAACTAAATTAGCATGCTAACTAGAACCAAGCCTTACCCGCCCATTCAGTGGTCTGTACCCTGATTAACAGACACTAGCTAGAGGAGGGATGCTCATTCCAACAGAACACATACAAGTCTCAACGTAGAATTACTTTAAACGTTTATAGTAGCAGACTCATTCCAAATGGATCATGACAATCAACCCTTCCTGGATACTAGTTTATTTAACAGAATCAGTTAATTAAATGATGAGGATATGGAGTGATGTTACTGTCAATATTTCTGCAGCTATGCTAACTTACGCAATTCTAATAAGCGGAGGTGAGCAGAAAAGGTGTGTGACAGTTGCCACAGTTACTCCGATGCACTAGTGGGCTCTGATAGTTACATTATGAATGAGTCAACGCAGTGAATTCACTCACAAACATCAAATGCAAAGCAAAATCCCCAGTCTTTACTGTTTGGATGCATGGTTCATTCACCCTATCTGTCATAGATCACATGTAGCTCCGGGATCTGAAAACCCAGAGCTGTCTTTATGTTGACCACGTTTATTTTATTTGCTCCTTTGGGAGTCACATGGACCCCAGACACACTGGCCAGCGTCTCTCTACAGGTGAGACGGGGTCAGTTTCTGCTCTGTCTCAGGGAGGACAGGAGGAGGGGCAGCAGGTTGAGAGCAGGCCGAGACTCCTGCACCCCAAGTGCCACTAGAGCCCCCGCCAGGAGAGAGGTCACTGTGGGGAGGACAGGGGGCTGATCCGGCATCACCTGCAACACAGAGGTTGATCACATCAAATACAGCACACACACCACATAGTCTCCGCTGTGACGTCATCAATTGAAGCACTAAAAGTGGAGAAACATAATCTATAAAAACACAAAAGATACTGACAGTTGAATTTAATTGGATTTTTATCCATGACTAAAATGCAAAATAACATGAATGAATTCATGATGAAATGATGGTTAATTGGATGCTCGTGGTGCCCTTAGGAGTAAAGATGGGACGTTGGCTTCCAGCCTTTCAAACACGCCATGGAAGCTAATTTAAAGAAGCTCGCTTGCCTATGTGGTCAGAATGAACCGGCCTGAGAAAACTATGAACAAAACGACTATCCCAATAACACCTTGAGCAGCTTGTTGTGGTTGCATTTTGGCCAGGTAGACATTTAAGGCAATGCGTAAGTTGTTTAACTGTCAAAAACTCCTCTCACCACAGCAGTAACCTGCTTACCTTTTCAACTTTATGACAGTGAATGAGTCCATCCGGTCCAATGTAAAAAGTAGAGAATGCATCATATGACCTGTAACACCAAAAATTGGACTTAAAATTCAATAGTTCTTTAAAGCAGTCAAATGTCTTCATTAGACTGCTGCTAACGATGTGTCACCTGTACAGGAGGGACTTGTCTTTGCGATAGAAGCGTAGCAGCAGAGAGGCGAAGGGAAGGCCCCTGATCCTCCAGCGAGCCTTAATGCTCCCGTCCTCCATGTGCTTCGTGAGCTTCAGTACCTCCAGGTGAGCCTTGGCGTAGTAACAGAGGCACAGGAGGCGCCACAGGGACAAGGTGAGCTGGTACAGCGCCCGGCCTCTGTCCAACACACACACAGCAGGGTCACAGTTTGCGCACGCACGCGCACACGCACGCGCGCACATGCACGCGCACACGCACGCGCGCACATGCACGCGCACACGCACGCGCACTACAGTGTCTGCCATAAGGAGCAGCAGTACCTTGTCTTTGTATTGATGAGCCCGTTGATGAATTCCACATCTTTGGAGTACATGCTGTAGTCATGGTTCTGCATTAAGAAATTTGGAAGCTGAAAAACAATATTGAGGTAATTTTACACCAAGGGGAATACACAGCAACACATTTCCTCAGGACAGTAGAGTGCATTGACAGAACGAAAGTTTATTTTTGGGGCACACTAGAACGTGTGCTGACTAATAACACACAGCCAATCACAGAGGAGAAGGACAATGCAAAAACAGAAATGTAATGTGAGAACAGGGGAGAGCGATGGAGCGTCTGAGGTGAACGGTAGAACAATGTGTACAATCAGCGTGGACCGTTACACGTTAACGTTATCTACGATACAATCTTACTATGGTTTGAAGCACTTTGCTATACAAGTATTTTAACATATATTGAATGATGTAGCAATGAATTACCTTTTCAAACTAGGTTTTGCAGTTTGTCCGTTTTTTACTTCCATTATTTTATTGCAGCTCTGCGCTTATCAAATCAGACATTTATAAATAATTGTTAAACATTCATGAATCACATTTACTTTAATGTATATCTCTTAATTCAATGATTTCAGATTTGTTGAGGTAGCTGCAGGGATTTAATGAAGAAGCTTTTCATTCAGTATGAAGCAGCTGTGGACAACAAATACTTAAATATCAAACACTTTATTGCATCGACCAATGATGCCGTTTTAATAACATTACATTTATTTTATATCCTGAGTTGTTATGTAGCTAATGGTTGTAAAATGTTTAACTAAAAAACATTTCTATAGAACGTGTTCAGTATTATTCTGTTAATGCTTCACATTGACTAAAAGTACGTGTTGACGGCTGAAATCAAGCGGAGGGACTTTTGGTGTTGTCGATTTGTTGTGTTCAATCTGTTGTCATATATATATTTCGTGCTTTGTCGCAGTTTGGTTATTGTTGACAAATATATTTGCAATATACATTTTTAATGCTGTCATTTACGGTAGTCTAGTGCGCGTGTGCATCTACTGTGGGTGATACGGTAGTTGATGTTATGCCTGTAAAGGGAATGCATCTATTTACAAATGCCATTTTAACTTCATTTCATAGCACTTGGTTATTGTTTAACTGTATTTAGATGTGGTGTTTTATCAGATAGATCGATTAATCCCAAAAATAATCAACCGATTAATCGATTAAAAAAATAACTTAATTGCAGCCCTTTTAGCTTAAGTCCAGCTGTAGCTCACATCCCATTCCACAAAGTACTCTGTGTATGGAGCCAAAATGAACATTTGATAAACACTGGAAGTCAAAGCATACTCAACGACTTACATTAAACAGATTCATACAATCCTACAAGTATTATGGCCACTCTGTGAAAAATACAAATTTGTAGAATGAAAATGACAAATGAAATGCTTTTTTTGGCCCTAAATTTCTGACTTCAAAAACAATATAAACCTTTATCCTAAAGATGTCAGACAGCGTTAATGCAATACTCCCATCAGTATAAAAGGGTATCTAATAAAAACACTCCTTTAAATGGGGACCCGTGTTACATTGCCTTTAAATACTGTCATGTGTGCTTCAGTGCCTCCATAGTACAGGATTAGAAGGGTTTAGAAGTAGCCGTGATTTATCCAGGCAGAGTGTGTTCTTACCTCCACCCTGAGTCTTTCATACATCAGGGCCAGTTTCTGCTCTTCCTCACTGTCTCCCACAGAATGGTCACCCTCTGGCCTCTCTGCATGGCTACACAGAGAGGTGGATGGCACCCGAGGCAGCTCCGCAGGCTTGTTGTAAAGTTCAATATTCTGGAGGGATTGCAGCCGGCTGCCAGCTACCGTCTGTGAGGCCGGGCAATGGAAACAATAAAACTGGGAGCCATACATAAACGGTGCTGGGCATTTCTCCGCTTCAAACAGGCTTCTGAAACAGCCATGTTCTCTCTTCAAGCTGTCAATGGTGATGTCATCCTGTCTGCTGCCATCCACCGTGGTCAACAGGAAGGAGAACTCTGAGGCCGGGGGAGGCCCAGGTTTACGGTGAGCCAGCAGAGGGATCTCCAGCAGCGTGTACAGGCCGTGGGACTCGCCCTGTCGCACCAGCACACACACGCTGAGAGACTCACAGTCTTCCTCGTAGTGACCTCCTGTCTGAGGCTTGCTGGCATGGTGGAACGGATGGGACAGGACCGACTGCTTGATGCTCTGGTATCTCAGGCTGTTGGGGGGCACAAGGGCCCATGATGCACTGCTCAGGGGACAGGTCTGAAGGAGCAATAAGGAAGGACACGGAGACATTGAATTAAATAGAACAACTCTTGTTCACATAGTGTGTTGAAAGTTTGTGAATATAAGGGAACAAAAAACAAAAATTTGTAATAATAGAATTAGGAGAAAACATCTGTAACATTGTAAACTCTGAAAAAGGTGTAGTTAGTTAGCGGTTGCTCATATATAATCCAATAATATATATATATATATTTTATATATAATATATATCATTTCTGTCTGCATCCAGTGGATGAGACCAGGACTTTGTTAAGCCATTTTAGCACAAAGACTGAAACAAGCCACAGGTTATAGAATTCATTTGCAGAATTTGAACTCAATAAGTTATTAAAGATTTCAACCTTAAATACTGAAGGAGGTAAATATGCATGTCTTTAAGGGAAGCGTTGGAACATTTACTTTCCTCACTTCTGTAATGCTCGTCACTGGTTTTATCAAAAGGTAATTTATGTGATTGTGGCACTATCCCAATAATCCCAAAAGTCTTCTGCTAGAAATGCAAGGAAATGTTTGACAAAAAGCAAAAATTCCCAGGCAAACAAAGTATATCTGAATTGGATAACAAAGTCCCAACTAAAACATAGTGGCAGATAAGCCTTCCTCATTGTATATGCAAATAAAGAGAGGGAGTAGTAGGAAGCAGATTACCTGGCTGAGACTCCAGCTCTGCTTTCCGATGGTTTGCCTTCGGCCATGGCTGCGGATACAACCCACCCAGAAGGCGACGCCCCCTCTGCTCACAGCCATTCACCACAGGGGCAACCCCAGTTACCAGCTGACCATCCCTCACCGCACGAAGGATACCGCAAAGACACAAAGTGGGGACCCCTTGTGACAACAGCGGGCCTTCCGCTCTGCCAACGTGAGAGGAGAGGGAAGAGTCTTCAGAGTGTCCTCCCCAACACGCTGTTCTGTTCAAAAGCAAATCAAGTTTTAATGCTCTGGAAATATTTACCAACAAGTCAATTCATAAGTTTATTCATATAAACACTCGTTACAACCAAGGAATGCACAATACCATCTATGACACCTGTAACCTTGAAGAGGATGGGCTACAGCAGCAGAAGACCACACTGGGGGACCACTCCTGTCAGCTAACAGGAAACTGAGACTACAACTCACACAGGCGTATTTAAAAACGTTGCCTGGTCTGATGAGTCTCCATTTCACCTGCGACATTGCTGGAACGGGACATTCGCATCATAGATGTGCAGCCGACAAACCTGCAGCAACTGTGTGATGCTATCACTTCAATATGGACCAATATCTCTGAGGAATGTTTCTAACCAATTGTTGATAGCATGCCACCAAGAATTAAGGCAGTTCTGAAGGCAAAATGGAGAACAACCTTTTACTAGCAAGGTGTACCCGATAGAGTGTACGTATAAATGTGTGCGTGTCTTAAACGTCTTCTTGCTGACAGACTTTGACCTGGGTCTTGTCCTAAGGTTTTCAGACCATGTCGGGAGCACATGACCTGCAGCAGACCACACGTTTATAATCAGACTCCATCGAGACAGCCTGGACTGAATTAAGCAGCCATGAACATGCCGCTGATCGAGTGTTCCAGCAAGTTGTGTCCTGTAATGTGCATAAAGGGCAGAGCAGTTGTCGTTGGATTGATGCGGTGCAGATGTACCTGGTCAATTGTAAAGGGCACCTCGTGCTGTGGACATTTTCAAAAATAAACAATTCATCTAAAGACCCTTATAGTAAGCAATACTTAAAGCAATAATATAACAAAGTACCAGCACTAACATGTGTGACAGGAAACCCATGGCATTTGGAAATATTCATAGTTCTGTTTGGTAAAGTAAACACTTCCCAAAACACAATAATACAATTCATCGGATTACCTTGATCAATTTTTGTAATGCCAATCAACATTTATGTTAAAGTACAGTTGGAAACAGCTGTATTTAAAATAGCTATTGATGACTATTCAGTCACGTGTGCAACACGTCGTTCTTAGCAAATAGCAAGGACATGGGGACTAATATATCTTCCCTAGAGTTGACATTAGCTTCAGCGCTGTTAGCTAACGTTAGCGCCTAACTTGACTGCCAATGGTCGTTGCTAGCTTAGTAGGCTAACTAGCTAGCAGGAAGCTAAACACCGAATTGGTAAACGACCCTGTAATGATACCTTATCGATCCAAAAGCCCGCCGCAGTCTGTCTAGATGCAATGGTTCTCCCGGACAGGGGTGGTACTGTACTCCCAGGCGAGAAACAAGCTAACAGTTGAGCATTTAACGTGAGCTCACTTACACAAATGTCATTCCAGCACTAAGTGTCCTTGCCCGGCAGAACGCGTCGCACGCATCGCGTCGCACGCATCGCGTCGTAATGCGGCCTTCACGGCTGTTGGAAATCTGGGAACTACCCCAGCGGAGGATGTGTCAAAGCCTGAAATCGATATTCACTTGAAAGAATTCTTATTTTTGTGCTTTGTCCTATTTAAAAATACAACAAAACAAACAACCAAACCTCTTGGCAGCTTGGAGAACACAATAAAAAATAATAAATAATATATAAGAATGTAGCCGACCGGAACAGGAGTGCAATAATAGCTTACATATATATATATATATATATATATATACAGTATATATATATATGGTCCGAGAATGGTCCGAAAAAGAAAAAACATCCAGTGAGCGGCAGTTCTGTGGGCGGAAATGCCTTGTTGATGCCAGAGGTCAGAGGAGAATGGCCAGACTGGGTCGAGCTGATAGAAGGGCAACAGTGACTCAAATAACCACCCGTTACAACCAAGGTGGGCATAAGAGCATCTCTGAACGCACAGTACGTCGAACTTTGAGGCAGATGGGCTACAGCAGCAGAAGACCACACCGGGTGCCACTCCTTTCAGCTAAGAACAGGAAACTGAGGCTACAATTTGCACAAGCTCATCGAAATTGGACAATAGAAGATTGGAAAAACGTTGCCTGGTCTGATGAGTCTCGATTTCTGCCGCGACATTCGGATGGTAGGGTCAGAATTTGGCGTCTACAACATGAAAGCATGGATCCATCCTGCCTTGTATCAACGGTTCAGGCTGGTGGTGGTGGTGTCATGGTGTGGGGAATATTTTTTTGGCACTCTTTGGGCCCCTTGGTACCAATTGAGCATCGTTGCAACGCCACAGCCTACCTGAGTATTGTTGCTGACCATGTCCATCCCTTTATGACCACAATGTACCCAACTTCTGATGGCTACTTTCAGCAGGATAATGCGCCATGTCATAAAGCTGGAATCATCTCAGACTGGTTTCTTGAACATGACAATGAGTTCGCTGTACTCAAATGGCCTCCACAATCACCAGATCTCAATCCAATAGAGCATCTTTGGGATGTGGTGGAACGGGAGATTCGCATCATGGATGTGCAGCCGACAAATCTGCGGCAACTGTGTGATGCCATCATGTCAATATGGACCAAACTCCCTGAGGAATGCTTCCAGCACCTTGTTGAATCTATGCCACGAAGAATTGAGGCAGTTCTGAAGGCAAAAGGGGGTCCAACCCGTTACTAGCATGGGGTACCTAATAAAGTGGCCGGTGAGTGTATATATCCGACCGGAACAGGAATGCAATAATAGCTTACAATAATAATAAACTTGATATGTAGACTGTAACTAAAACAATGCTACAGAGTACTTTTCAATAATAACATAGAAAATGAGATTAACAAGGAAGAGACCTACGGCTCTGTACATGTACTAATAAAGAGGCAAGGTCAAAAACCTTTCTGGTGTGACCATATGGTAACGGACTGATTCGCCATGTAAATGAGGGATCCAGATAACTGTCATATTTACTGAGGTTAGGAGGTCCGTAAAGAGCGTTTATGATTTGAATCTGCAAACATAAAATCTGCAAACCGAAAATACACTGAATAGCAAAAATAATAAAGTACATAAGCAAAGTTTGAAAAAATACATTTTATTTAAAAAAAATATAGAATTGAGTCAAAACTATATTCAACCCAAAAATACGTTTTGTCCACATATTTTTATTTTGAATACATTGTTTATTTTTTCCACAGCAAAAACTTTCAGATTCACATTTATTTTTCATATGAACAACACTTTTGACCTGGAATTTCGCTCCATAGTGTAATATGTCATATTTTACTGCATAATCATTAATTGTCAAAAATAATTTACTTTCATTTCTTATATTTTTTACTATAACTATTACTACTACTACCAATGAAAAAGTATGTATTTGAAAGTTCTCATGGTTTACTGAACCAAACAATAAAGGAATCTTTAGCTTACAATATTAAGATTGGGTGCAAAAAACCGTGTCAGTGATCCAAAAGTTATGTTTGCTCCCTCTTTTCTTTTGTGCTGTTTAAATCATTGGTTCAATCCGGGCCGTGGGTTTGTTGTTGCATCACATGTTGTTGCAACAATTTTTTTTAGCTAAATATTTTCAATATGTCCTCTGTGTCATTGGGCGAGGACAGGGCTCACGTTGTAGAGGTTTCTCACTGAGGTATGTATTATGATTGCGGCTACTGACAATAAGACATTACCCTCAGCATCACGCAGCCAACTAGAGCCTACTAACCAGTGTAGAATGTTAACAAATCATCCTTTGTGGTTCTCATCAATGGAACATGTGAAGATGTTCAAAAAGCCTTTGGAGGTACATTAAACCCAAAAAGAAATTAATTTGAAATTGAATAAGCTGATTTAGGGCATTTTTTGCCATTTCCAGGCACTATAATTAAACGTAACACTTTTTAAAGTGTTGCCATTTTAACACCGTTATAGAGTTAATTTTAACTCTTATATAGTTGAAATTTAACAATACTCAAGCGTTAGTTTCTCA
This sequence comes from Pungitius pungitius, assembly GCF_949316345.1. Lineage (NCBI taxonomy): Eukaryota > Metazoa > Chordata > Actinopteri > Perciformes > Gasterosteidae > Pungitius > Pungitius pungitius. The sequence goes on along the minus strand of NC_084916.1, from coordinate 5,995,187 downwards.
ACACCACTGGGTAGTGAGTTATATTGACTCTGTGAGAGTCAATTTTAACTCTAAACTGGTGTTTATATTGTCTTGTCAGTGTTAAATCAACACTCAACAAAGTGTTAACAATTTAACTCAGAATAAGTGTCAAACTATATCTGCTCAGTGTTGAATAAAACATTATTTAGCTGATGCTTTTAGCATCTGATGCATTTTTAAACACATGGAGTTTACATTTTAGTCCAGGGAGCAGTTGAGGGTTAGGTGTATTGCGCAGGGAATCTTTGCATTTGAACATGGGTAAGCTTGGGATCAAACCAACGACTCTGTAGTTCCTAGCGCACCGTCTCTAACCCTTGCACCATCTTACATGGAGTTAACCTGCTACCAAGAAGTGTGACACTGTGCAGTTACATTTCAATCCTATCAAAGTGTTAATTTAACTGTGTTGCAAATTAATCTGATCTTGACACTGGATGATGACTCGAGCTCTTTTGTACAATTGACTCTGTAAGAGTTGAATCTTTTAGCAGTGTGATTTTAACTGTGCACTTAAACACTTTTGCCTAACACTGGAAAATTAACTCTAAGGATTTTGGTGTGTAGAGTTAAACCTACACCAAGGAGTGTGACACTGTACAGTTACATTTAAAACCTAAATCAAAGAGTTAGTTTAACTCTACTAAGTGTTGCCAATCAATCTGATCTTGACACTGGATAATCACTGCAACTCTTTTGTACAATTGACTCTGTAAGAGTTGAATCAACTTTTTGCAATGTGATTTCAACTCTACACTTACCTAACACTGGAAAATTAACTCTAAGAATTTTGCTGCATACTACAAGATAATGTGAGCAAATGATATAATTATAACCTGGAAAGACACAAATAGTTGAACGGTTTTTATGTAGAATATCTGACAACACGTAAGTACACTAAATCAAGTTTTTCCCGAAGTTAAGCATTAGTTGGATTTCATGTAAACCCTGACTCATAAACCCATTTGGATGCTATATTATGTTCAGCTTGATGCTGTATGAGAAACTAATCCACTCTCCAAGCATTCTGAAGTCACTTTTATGTAAACCAGATTGCTCCATCAAACATAACCAAATAAAATGTGCAATCACTTTGTTGGAACAATGCAAATAAATGTGTGCATCCCCCCCCCGAATATTTGTCAAAAATATCTTAGTGTAATAGCCTAATTAACATGTTTTGTACTGAATATCTTTTCAGGATAATAACAAAAAGTGAAAAACAAAACAAAAAGTTAAAATATTTGGCAATAAAGAGACTGGGTTTTGCATCTTAATTAATAAATTATTGTGAAAAAAATAATAACAATCATTTAAAAAAGATATATCTTTTTTTTTTAAATCTACATTTCCCCCAGCCCTTCATGCCCCTTCGCGCCCCACAGTTTAGTAGCTCATGAGGGCTTTATTTTGAAAAGGCGTGGCGGAAGAGGGCTTGTATGCTGCCGCGCGGCTCTGAGCTTGTGAGGGAGAGGACTCCTCTCAGTGGATCAGAAGCGGGGAGCGCTCTCTGTGCTTCTCACGGACCGCCGCTAGCATCGGATGACTACCTAGGTTTCCTCTAGTGATTCTTCCTGTTGTGTAGACCTCGGGGTGATTACAGGCTCCCGCGAGTACACTGTCCTCCAGTCCTCCGTGCGTCGGTGACGTTAAGGTAGGTTTGGTTCGCGTTACATGTCAATGAGCAGGCTGTCAGCCATCGGGCCCCATGCAGCTCCTGCCCTTGTTGCCATGAAATCCTGGAGATCCTGGAGATGCTGGACCAGAGACCGGCTCCAGAGGCTGCGGGTTCATTCGGTTGTTTATTGATCGACACTGTCCTCAATACTGAAACCAAATTAGCGCGTGAATACCCCCGCTGTGCTCATGTAGAATGTGAGGCGGGGGGGTTCTCCATTGAGACAGAGGGTGTATTCACTTGGGTGTTTGATCTTTCATCAAAACTATGGGGTGCTTGGTGTTTGTGTGTTTTCACTGCTTTGACTTATTATGTATGCTGTGTCACCCCCCCTCCCAGGCTCCTACTGAACACCCTTGGACTATAAAAAAAAGCCTATTAAACATTTGGGGAGGACTTTTCCTGCTTTGCCAAGATGGGAAACGGACAATCGGATCACTCGTTGTTCCCGTGCCTGGCGCCCTTTCAGGCGCTCCACATTGTCATTTTAGGACTGGACTGTGCGGGCAAGACCACTGTCCTGTACCGCCTACGGTTCAATGAGTTCGTAAACAGTGTTCCAACTAAGGGTTTTAACACAGAAAAGATCAAGATGTCCCTCGGAGTCTGCCGACGGACAGTGTCCTTCCACTTCTGGGATGTAGGTGGTCAGGAGAAGCTGCGTCCTTTGTGGCGCTCGTACACGAGATGTGCAGATGGCATCGTGTTTGTGGTGGACTCTGTGGATGCTGAGCGCATCGAGGAGGCCAAGACCGAGCTGCACAAGGTCACCCGGTTGACTGCGAACCAGGGCGTTCCAGTTCTGGTGGTGGCTAACAAACAGGACCTGAGGAACTCGCTGAGCATGGCTGAGATGGAGAGCATGTTAGCTCTCAGTGAGCTCAGCCGTGCCACAGACTGGTACCTTCTGCCTGCTTGTGCTATCATTGGGGAGGGACTGCAGGAAGGTCTGGAGAAGCTGTATGTCATGATCATGAAGAGGAGAAAGATGCTGCGGCAACAGAAGAAGAAGAGATGACGTGCTAACGAAGGGAAGTCTAGAATAGGAGTTGCATCTAGTTGCATAAGAACTACTCTGAGCTTGCTGGCCCATGATGATCAGCTTCTCTTTGGAATCTGATTATGAGTGCCTTACAGCAGCCAACCTGAACAGCCAACCTGAACAGACAGTTATCTCAGCCAGAGGACAGTGAGATGGATTTTGGCCTGTGGACTTTGGATGCCAACCATTCCGTCAGCAACAGTCAATCACAGAGAAAGTCCAGTATTCTGCTGCCCCTCAGAAAGCTAGGACGTCCACACTGAACCTTTTGTGGAGAAGAAGCTTAGATTTCTCTGTTTATGTTCTTTGTTGAAATGTGTCCCTTCCATTGGAATCAACGCTTCGAATGTTAGTAGAGGAACAATTGCTTTGTATCAATGTTGCACAATGGAGAGGGGGGGTTATATAAAGAGTAAACTTTAGTAAGAGCAGGATGTACAATGTGCCAGATTTGCCATTTGCAGTAAATAATAAAGTATCAGTCATTCATTTCTAGATAAAAATCTTAAATTATTGCTATTTAAAATCGATTATGAATTCAGGGTTAACTTATCTGCATATATAAACCTATATTCTGGGAAATTAACTTTCCCAACACTGTATATATATATACATATATATATATATATATATATATATATATACACACACAGTGTTGGGAAAGTTAATTTTCTACATGAACTAGTTCAAAGTTCAGTTCACAAATTTGAAAATGAACTAGTTCAGTTCAAACTTCAACATTTACCCAGTTCCAAAAAATGAACTAGTTCAGTTCTTTTTTCCATACGTTGCTGCGAGCTATTATTTTTCAAAATGTTTGCCACAGCCCATATAGAAGCACTGACAGCAATTATTTTATCAGTTTTAACACTGAAGCTATGCATCAGTTTTAATATTCACATCCAATTTTGAATCCTTATCCAACCAGGCTTTACATTAGCATTGAGGGGACAGCATTTCCCCTCTGTTGCTTTAATGCTATGTTGCTGTCCATTCACTTCACACTAGCAGCAGCTGCAGCGTTCACCCCTACAGTACATTCTCAAACACATGCTGCTTGAATGGTCTTTTTTAAATAAGGAATTATTAAAAGAAAAACAGGACAGTAATCATTAAGGTGCAAATGTTTGCAAAGAAAGGTCAGATTCCTCCCATCCTCACCGACCTTGTCAGTAACTTCATAAAACTCTTTTAAATTATTATACGCCGCCTCTTTGCTAAACGCAGCTGTCGCCTCCATGCATTTCTTTTTTAAAGACGCAAGCGGCGGAGCGACACTGGTGCCTGGTGTTGCCAGATTGGGTGTTTTTTCCGCTACTTATTAAGGCGCGTTTACGGTGTGTTTTCTATAGAAATCTGGCACCCTATTGGAACAACGTTAACCTGAAAGAACGTGCCGTTCATAGACACCAGAATGAACGAGTTCACAGAAACGTTCATCGGGCATTAATACAGTACGTTCAGTTCACGTTCGCCCAAAATATGAACGAGTTCATGAACTATCGTTCAATGAACGCGTTCAGGCACAACACTATATATATATATATATTAAAAAGAAAAACAGTTACTGAAATTAACCGTGTAATTTCTTGAGTAATAAAAAAATGTCCGTATGGAAATGCCAAAGATATGGTAACTTGGGCAAACATAAAATGTTTATTATGAAGTGACCATCATCTATCTGATACATGTACTAGTTAGCCTATTTTAGATGCTGGTTACAGTGAGGTTATTAAATGGGGAGATAGCTGATAGGTACGGTTACTTTCTAGCACAGCTGCGTATGATTTGAAATAGTGCAATCGAAATGATCTTTTTTTGATACCTTACCTGAAGGAGTACAATCATGGTGTTAAACCTTGTCCGGTCAACAAAAGACACCAACATGCTCAAATATGAAATGTCTAAATGGAAACTACTTTTCATGTAAACAAGATGATATTTGACCAGATGTTCAGAGACAGTTCTTTGGACGCTAACATTAGTTCACTGGCCCACATAGCAATCTTAACATTCCGTAGATAACTTGAACAGGTTTGGTAACAGGTTAAAGTTACTAGTCAACTACGCACCAGGGAATTCCTAGATCTCTAGATAGAACATTAAAGCTATTATAGAATGTAAACTATAGCACACGACGCATTAAACACGTCAATAAAGGAATGTGCAGTAAGGGCTCCCGACATTCAGATACAATTAAACCATCATGTATTTGATTCAAATATATCAAGATATCAACAGGATTTTACAGGATCTGCCAACAACAAACATTCCACGTTTTGTATTTACACTGTGAACTCTCGCTTTCTTCCAGCTGAGGAAATAGACTTTGAAAGCCAACCATCGCTCTGCAGAGTGTGTACTCAGCATGACAGACGTAAGGGTTGTGCGTTGACCATCTGATTGACGACTGTGTGAACTGGTATTCTGTTTGCCCGTCAGTGTGAGCCGTGAAGTCTGTAGACTGCGGTCGTCAGAGTGCAGGACAGGATATGGTGATAAGGGTTCAGGAACCACTCCCTGCCGAATGGTTTCCTGAGAAGGGCCTGTCGTCATCGCCCCCCCCCCACACACCCATAGAGCACTCCCTATGGACATGCAGGACACTTTGACATTTTCAAATGTCCTATTTGAAACAAAGAGCCAATGTTAGGAGATTGTCTTGCGTCACAAATCCGGTAGATGCCCCGTTTTGCTTAGTTATCTGTTCACACACATTGCATCAGCAGCATAGGGTACCTGTTATTCTACTACTTCCACTACAGCTTTTATAATTCGTAGATATCATAAATCATTGTGTGGCATACTACTTTCAATAATTTAATCTATGGCATTTAACATATTGTACGTTACGCTGTTCATTCTGACATTCATTGCAGTCTGTTCATCCCGGGAGAGGGATCTTTCCTCTGGGGTTTTTTCACACACATACAAATGTGGCTCTATCAAGGATGTACGATTAGTAGCTGTGACAATGTGGTTAACGGTTCAAAAACAACTTGCACTGCATTCCATTTGCAGCAGAGACGTTTAAATGGCTTGATTTCGGCTACATCTGATAAAGACTTAGATGGCATTGTGAAGGCTTGATAGAATTTCCATAGGTCACTCGGTGTGTCCGTTTCCCATTTAAGTGTATTGCCCAGGATTAATCAGCATGGACTTGCGGAGATGGGACTCCCAACTGTCTAATGGAAGGAGAACCCTGCTCAGTCAGAGTCACAGTCGAGCTATCTGGGAGAGTATATTAGTGTTAGAAATAGTTGGCCCACAAATAAGCTTAAAAAGGCAATGAAAGGAAAAAGTCATGACATAATAGAGTTAAAGAAGGTACACATTGTACTAAACTTACAGTTCCTACAGTACACGTATGTAGGCATAGCCTTCGATGGCGTTTTTGTAGTTCTTTGTAAGATCTCTGGTTTTTCTTTTGCTAGAAGATGTGACATGATGCGACATAATGTGACCCATGCCTCATCCGATTGAAGTGGATCTTGCTCACAGTCAAAGGATTGTTTTTTCTTAATATGTTCACGCACTTTCCCACCTGTTACATTTCTGGTGCTGCTGGACAGTTTGCTCGCCACATCAAACAGCCTTATTTCAAAGCACATGGCGGAAGACCTTTCTGTGCCCATTCCTCAGACAATCTACAACTGGCAGGCAAGAAGACATTGTAGGTGGATTTGCAGTTGGTACAAAACCTGAGGTCACCATTCACACGCAGAGAAAGCCATAATTGCTCAAGAGTGTAACAGGTGATGTGGAGGACCCAGATGCAAGACCACAGAGGGGGTAGATGCAGTAGAACGCTGAAGAGAGGAGCGCAGTAGTAGACATGTCAGAGTGATTGGGCTGACAAGGACCAGCAGGTGCTACAGAGTGGCAGGGTAGACTGGCCCTTGGCAATCCAATCCCCACCATATGCAAAGAGTACCCCTGTATATAGATTCAACCCACAAGAGGCCTCAACTTTTGACCTAACCTATGAAAACAAGCACCTCTATTCCGTTGCAGAGCTCAGTTGTCTTCTTTCATCTGTAAAGTACTCATGTGCAAACATCTTTTTCATTTCAACAGTCCAAAATCATAATTTTTTGTATTCATTTTAATTTATATTCATGTTAGTTCTATTTGATTTGTACAGCACCAAATCGGAGAGGGAAGCCTTTATTTGGCAGTGAATGCAACTTGTCAAGAGAGAAATTGTGAGATACATTACAAGACTTTTAGACAGAGAAGGGAGTAATATGGAAAGCCGAGTGCCATCTCTATGTTCACACAAATTAGTTTAAAACAAATAATAATCATCATTGTCTTTTAATCATTGTAGTTTACATATGAGGCACACTAAAATGGGTTCCGTCACTTCAAGAAGCGGGAACCATGTTTGACTCTGTTCAATGACAGAAATTTGAGATTGCTACAGTTATCACCTTATCTTAATAACAACAATAATTAATGTTTTTGAGCATGTGACTGCACTTATCTGTCCCCGAGATAAGATATGTAGTTGAAGTGTGTATGATTGAATATTTGAACATTTATATATATAAATATTCAATCCAATTCATTGAAAATATATATTCAATCTAGAGGACACAAACCTTTGTATTATTACACAAGGTGGAGCTGTATTTACTTTAATTGCGAGTAAAAAAAAATTTCAGTAATGTCTGTTCATTGAAATCAGACTTTTAATAGATTCCAGAAGGTTTGTCCCTTTATCTATTAAAATTATATATATATATATATATATATATGTGTGTGTGTGTGTCTTTTTTGTTTGGTACATGCTTATTCTAAAGAAAAAATCGGAGTTCAAGTTTTGAAACTGTTTTTTCCCAGAGTTTTGAACACATCACATGTGCGCATGTCTGTTTGTAAGAGGATAAACAAAACCAGCAGCAACAGGTCGTATTCAGGTAGCCAGCGTTCATTCTCTCCAACCTATTTCAGTGAACGCACATTAACTTTCGATGGATCATTTGTGTTGTAAATGTACGTTGGATAGGTTGAGTGAGCTATGGTGACGCGACTATTGGCCACGGCTAAGGTTCATTTCGGAATGTGTTAGCTGTCAGCCTCGGCAATTGCAGCTAGCTAGCTGAGACGCTAACTGTTATCCGGGGTCATTTGGACCGCTTACTTGTTCACTTCGGTTTATTGTGTTGTTAATGTTGTTAGTTACATCGACATTAGCTTCATCCCTGCCAATATTTGACTAAAGTCAACTGCCTCCGCTCTAACGTTCACAGAGTTCACAGATGTAACATGACTTAATAGTCTTTAGTCTTCGCGGGGTTGCCGCAGGTAGGCACGAGGGATTCCGGTGCCACTCAGCTAGTTGGAAACTATGGCTGAACGTTAGCACGTCTATGTTAACGGTCAGCCATAACCAGTAATGTATCTATTCTTCGAAGCACTAAAATGTCAGTGGGAAATATTCAGACAAAAGGAAAGAAAAAAAGTCCTTTCTAACGTTATGTTATACTTAATGTAACGTTACATAACGTTAAGTAATAATAAATGCCCCTCCCAAATTCCCATTTCAGACGCTAGAACCAATGATCTATTCATGATTCGTTATCTATCAAGGAACTAACTTAATTGATTGATGCCTAATCATAGCAGCCCTACCTGCCTTCTAGCTAATGGTGTACTCCTTAAACCGCTTCTATTGATCCAATAAGTGCAAGTCATTGAACTCTGGTAGGGATGGACTGTGGACGGACCAGCTGAGAGTGTGAATCACTGACTTGTGTTGCGTTTTCCAGGTGTGACTATGGGGAAGTCTTTTTCCCACCTCTTTAAGCAGTCAGGCCAAGATGAGGGCCAGGAGAGCCTCACCTCTCCTCTGGAGGACTCTCAGACTGAGGAGGGGAAGGGTCGAGACGTCTCCCAGTTTCCTTATGTAGAGTTCACAGGAAGGGACAGTGTGACGTGTCCAACGTGTCAAGGCACCGGGCGGATACCCAGAGGTACCACGGCTGTCTCCACAGTCATCTAAATGTTCCTTATCCAGTGATAATCCTTAAGTAAAGCTGGGACATAAGTGTAAAACAGGCTTCTGTTGCGCCACAGGATTAGTTATTAAAACAAGTTGATTGTTGCCTGTGTTTCAGGACAAGAAAATCAACTTGTGGCATTGATTCCATACAGTGACCAAAGGCTGCGACCCAGGAGGACGTGAGTACTTGTATCTCTGCAAGTCAGAGCCACTGACATGATCAAAGGTCTCTCAGTATTTGCATGTGTATGGATAGTTTATTTAGATAAATACAGATACACACTGAAATGTGTTCAGCAACTATTTTGTACTAACACTGCACCCAAGATTCAAGTCTTTTCATCCTTTCAACCCAAACGGAAGTTACTGCCAAAATGTAAATTCTATTCTTGATGTAACAGGGAGCCAGTGTGGATACAGGAGTAAAATGATCCCATTTCTTAGTTCTTGTTAATTCACATGCTGCAGCATCCCGAATCAACTGCAGAGGCTTAGGAGACTTAGTAAGCAGCCTGATGAATCCCGGGATGTCTTGTTTCCTCCTCAGGAAGCTGTATGTGTCAGCATCCGTCGTGGTGTGCCTGCTGCTGTCCAGCCTTGCTGTTTTCTTCCTCTTTCCTCGCTCCATCGATGTGTCCTACGTTGGGGTCAAATCTGTTTTTGTCAGCTACAACAAAGACAAACGCAGCGTTTATCTCAACATTACGGTGAGCTTCATCAGAAGTCAAATCAAAGTTCACAAGTTTAATTCCTTTAATTCCAGCATATAAACAAACAACAAAGAATGCATTAGACGTCCGTATCCATCATTAGAAAGCCGCCAGGCACAAGGGCATAATTTACAAAGTAATCTGTGGATAAAACTGTGTTGGTTCTAGGTGTGGAATGTTTAGTATGTAACTGGATAAACTGTTTGTCTTGAAGCCCAGTGATTGGGGCTGAAATGCACTCTGATTGGACTCAAGGGCTTAAGTAAGGACACAAAAGAGTGGGGCTATTAACCTCATTTTTACAACCATGTGACACACAGTTTGTCAGTGCTTATATCCTTTGTGTGGGCTTATTCCTAAAATTGGAAGGAATATTATATCCCTAATGTACTTCTATTGATAGGGAAAACTATGGAGAAATCTGGACTGAGGGCACAGATGCAGATAAGAATCCATTTTTATTTTCAACACGATTTTAATTCATTTGAATGATTCCATCTTATTTCATTCCACACGAGTTGTCAGAATGTTTGACATGCGTAATCAAACAGGGAACCGTTTGATTAGTTATTAAACATTATCTATTTACTTGGTACCTTCTGTGCAAAATTTCAGCACAACATTGCAACACAACACGATACAATATTGATACAACATGGAGTGAAAATGCCACTGTAGAATAGCTCAGAAGATGAAAAAGTACAACATGCACATGTGTCTTAAGAGTTCTATTAAAAGCATACTGACCTCTGCTCCTCTGGCAGGATGCTCCAGAGGTGAGGACCATAGACACTTGATGCTGCCTCACGCAGGGTGAGGACAAAGACCAGTGTCCGAGCCCTCTGGTGATCTAGACAGCACACACTATAGAGCCTTGCTGTGTCTCAGAGCCGATCCAACGGGTGCTTTGAACACCAACAAAAGGATCTTCTGATCTCTTTTAAGTCTGACTGTGGGTACGGTGAAGACAGATTAGAGATAAAGCATTTAGTTGCACTCTCCTTTTGTACATTTGTAGTGTGGCTGGTCCCCAACCTGCAAATACACAACCACAATATGACTTAAAGGGACATCCAACATCCATACAACGTGTCAATGCCAATCAACTTTTCCAATATTGTCTCTACTAGAATACCCTAAACATCACCAACAACAACTACTACTCAGTGGAGGTGGCCAACATCACAGCTCAGGTGCAGTTTGCCAAGACGGTGATTGGAAAATCTCGCATCAGCAACATAACTGCCATCAGTCCTCTGGACATGAAACAGGTAGAGCTCTGAGTCTGTGCATCACTTGGACATTCCTCTGGATGGACACAACTCTGCGTCTCTCATGTTGTCTTCATTTGCCTTTCAGATCGACTACATGGTGTCCACCACCTTTGCAGATGAGATGAACTACATGTAGTAAGTAATGTTCCAAAGACACAACGTTCATTTCTCTTTCATGGAACCACATGGCACAATGGTATTTAAATTGTAGCCTCCTCACACGACATAAAAACACTAGGGCTGGGCAACCATTAACATTTTTATTCGTCATTAATCCCATTGTTGTGCGCAAAATTCAATAATTAATTCAAAAGTATTGTTATATTTATGCAAACACTTTAAACAAATGAGGTGCTCTAATATCAGCACCTCTAATATTGGAGTGAGACAAGGAGAGACAGTAATGTTGTGATCTTTGCAATAACACATCTTTAATTAGTTATTTCTACTCCTGTAACTGCTGTGTCCGTTCCACTGCTTCAAATCCTTTCAGGTCATCTTCAACCAAAGAATAAAGCCAGATCGCCAGCTGTTGAAAGTTTCCCTGCTGCATTTAGGGCCCCATGGGAAATGAATAGGACTCTACCAAATAGTTGGCAGCTTCAATCATAATATTTACATTAATTGCATTCTTATTAAAAACGTTCATAAATGTCATGTGCGATACTCCAGCAGCTTCTGCCATCGCTTCCACTTTGTCAGAACAAAACACACACACACACACAGACCTTCACACTTCAACTAAGATGGTGAACATCGCAGCAAAACCCACCTTACATATTGACATCACAATTTAACTATTATAACACACTATCTCACAGCACTTATCTAAACAAGATTTGCGTCTTGTGCTTTTGTTTTTCAGTGACTACTGCATTCTCCAAACCATCAAGGTCCACAACATTGTCGTCATGATGCAGTGAGTTGGCTTTTATTCTAATAAGCTAAACATTTGAGCTGTGTGTAGTTTGTGTGGGAGGCTTCACCTTCTCTCCCACCCCTCCCCCCCCTGCAGAGTGACCGTCACCACCACGTACTTTGGTCATGTGGAGCAGGTGTCTCAGGAGATGTACCAGTATGTGGACTGCGGAGGGAACACCACTACCATTAAAGGGATGAAGCCATTTCGCATCCCACATCCTGCTGAGTAACCCCACCACCACTCTTAGCTCATAAGTACAAGAGAACTATAACGTACTTACAAGACACTAGAACAAAATATGATGATGATGATGATAATATAATAATAATAAGCTGTCTGCCTCTTGTGACTGAGTGATTGGCTGTGGGAGCTAAGAGCAGCCGGTAGGTGCTGATGAACTTTAGTCTCACAAGTGTTATTGCCTCTTTTACTACTCACTCCCTCAAATGGTTTTGGTTCCAATCCTTTGTAAGAGGAGTAAACACTGCTAATCAATTTTAATCAAGCAAAATATGCAAAACATCTAAAGACAGATGTGCATATTTTAGACAGCATTCCAAAAATATTGAAGTCTGATACATGTGCACTAACCCAACTTCCAATCCAACAACTTTGACTCTTGTATAGTAGAGTTGGCCTTCTTATGAGAAAACAATTTTTATATCAAGATAATTGTCTAATTTAATTGTAATCTCTGAATTCGCATAAAAGACAAACATAATCAGCAACATAGTTATTTGGCCGGCTTTTGCTGCCTCACATGATAAAAATCAAATTTTTGTTATTTTGTACAAAGTCCTAACGTGTTAAAGTGGCGTTAGCATTTTCTTATGACAACCCTAAGTAATAGATACCACTGCATCATGATCTATGATTTTATGCACAACGAGGGAACAAAAAGGGTATTTGTTGAAATACTAAAATTAGATTTGAAGACTTGATCAGGGTATCTCCCTGCCTACCAATCCGATCTGCACTTTATAAGTAGAATTAAATAGCACTCCGAATCAGCAGTGTGTTTGTCTCTAACAAAAAGTAAGTATGATCTTCTGACTCGCTTAGTATAGCATTCTGATTCCAGGTGCTCAGCATTACAGTATATACTTTTCATACAATTTTGTCTCTCTTCAACTTGTAATTAATTTAAAAGAAGTGACATTCCATTTAAACAAAAGGTTTCTCTTGTGTTGACAAGCTTTTGAGTGATCCCTATATTACTACAAGGATGCGCTTAGTGAGGCTTGGACTCTTCCTTAGAGAGCAGTATAGAAAGGCACTACATTAAATCTGCATGGGGGGAGGGGGGGGGGGCAAGTTGGCAGTGCAGGCTAATGTATTGAACCTGGAAGAGTTGCTCTTGAATGCACAAGTGTAGTGGAACCACTAAGAGAGAAACCCAACCTGAGAACCGATGCATCTTTTGGTGGCTTTTAGGTCTGCAGTTTTAGCACTCGTTGATCTTTTTAAAGCTGTACAAATCTGAAAATGTAATTTCAGGATATTTATTGTTATCAACAAATAACAGACGATATGGATCCCTGAAGCCATTTTGTTGATTAATCACGAGGGGACGTTTATCTTTCTAGTAGCGGTTGTAGAACTTTTTTCCTTGAATAAAGCTTTTTACTCTGCCCTTCCTATTCTGTAAATAAGGGATCTTTATGATTTTGATCCAATTAAGAAAACACACACAAAGAATAACTATGTATTTTTTCAATAACGCGCATATACTGTACGTATATTTTCATATTTCATACATATCATACCTATTTTGAATTAAAGAACATCTTGGGTATGTAAAATTTGACATGATTTAGGTTGCTATCCTGTAATTATAAAAATGTAATACTGTCATGAACTCCAGCTGTAACATTTGTATTGAGTGGGACTTTATCCTAACATGCACCTTAACACTCCCGAGTAACCATTTTACTTTTGAAAAGCTCTTTTCACTACCTCTACTGTAGATTGATTTATTGTGACTTTTTTTTGTGGGAGCACAAATAAAGTTTTGAAACCTGATTATCTTTGAAGTTTTTATGTATTTATATATGCAACGATTAATGTGTTTTAGTATATTTCAGGCATATACCAAAAAATGTTCCTATTAAAGTTTGATTGTTTACAATATATATACTATTTCATTAAAGAGAAGGACCTCCATTTCTCCATTGCACCTTCCCAGACTATAACAGTTACAGTTATAACATTACAGCAGCTGGGGGTCAGTACTGAACCCTGAACTATCAGCACTTATTGGAACATCTTCATTTATTCCCATGACTTATTCAGCTTTTATTCAGAGTTGATCAAAACTTCTCTGATCTTTTCTTCCGTTCCCTCTCAGGGAACACGAGCTGCGTAAAGACGCTGTGGGAACGCCCCTGCTTGACCGCCCCTGCGTGACCGCGTCATGAAGCACGTGTAAAAATCTAACCAATGGCGAGCTGGTACGTCATAGATGCCGGACCAGGGCGCTATAAAGGGACCCAAAGGGCAGGACCATTCATCTCTGTGCCTTCATCTAGTGCGTGTGAAGTTTTTCCACCTAGTAATGGCTGAGCGGTATTGTCCAGTGTGTCCCCGCTTCCACCCGTTTTATTACGGGCAATGACTCAGATGACACGCCTGTGTTGTCTGCCTAGGCGTGGAGCACGCTCAGCTAGCCCTTGAGGGGGCTAGCTGTGCAGATTGTGTGTGGCAATCCCGTCTTCCCGTCGAGCTCTCTTCACTGAGGAGCGGCTCGATGAGGCGTGCTCCCCGCGGCTCCGGTCCAGCTCGTGCCGAGGCAGAGCGCCGCATGTCTTCAGGTGGGGATCACAAATGGATCTCGCAGAGGATTCCGGGACGGCTGGGGCCTTTTCCCGGCCCTTCACCGCGGGATCCAGGAGCTCGTTTCCGGTGTCGGAGGCACGCTCCGCGGCTTCCGGACGAGACGCCGCTCCCACGTTCTCCCGGCTCCGAGGAGCTGGACGTGGTGAGCGTAGAGGTAGCGGAGGCTGACGCCAAGGCGACTCATTCCCCCGCTGCCGCCGAAAGAAAAGAAGAAGATCTGCTGGAGGTCCTCACCGAGCCGCTGACAAGTTCCATATCAGCTGGCCGGCGGGTAAACAACAGCCTGCTGCTTCCGGTAAACTGCATGAACGGTTTCTGCCTTCCCGTAGAGTACCTCTGCGCCGGTGCTTGCCTTTCTTCCCGGACGTCCACGCTGAGGTGTCGGCGTCCTAGGGAAGCCGGTCTCCGCTCGCGTTTACAACCCGCGTGCGGCTTTGTATTCGTCAGTGGCGGAGGCTAAGCGACATGGCTATGCTAGCATGCCGGCCGTCGTTAAGCTCGCATCACCTAGGCGCAGTAGGAGAGCGTGCACCCTCTCGTCTCGTCGAGGCTGGGCCGTAGCGCGACACGCTCAGGCGGGGCCCTCTCGCGGTCGGACTGGTCTGAGTATGGCCGCCGCGTCAGGGCCCGGAGAGTATCCCCACCGGGGGGGCTAGGGTGTCACTGCATTTTTTCAGTGCCCCCTTCCCCCCCGATACTCTCCGGGAGTTGGTCTGTTGTTCCGGCGCTACTACACTAGCGCTTCCCTGCCAGTACGCTGTTGCAGGGCGCTGTGTCTGTAGACCCAAGATGTCCAGAGACCCCGAGGGGCCCGTGCCCCTGAGAGACTTATTGGGAGAGTGGCGAGCCCGCCCCAATGTATCTCAATGGGTCCTGCGCACAATCGACGAAGGCTACGCCACCCAGTTCAGGTGGCGGCCCCCTCGATTTCGCGGGGTACTACCCATTTTGGTAGACCCTCAGCAGGCGCGGACATCAGAGCGAGAAGTACAGACCCTGCTGCGGATGGGAGCCTCGGAACGAGTTCTCCCTCCAGACAGAGAGTTGGGCTACTACAGCCGCTACTTCACCGTTCCAAAGGAGGATTGGGGTTGGCGTCCAAAAGGGAGAAGAGATACTAGATCTCCACCGTTGAACCGTGCTGTTGCTGAGTTGAGCTTCAAGATGCTCACTCTCAAACAGATCGCGGCACAGATCAGGTCCAAGGACTGGTTTGTCACGGTAGTTCTCCAGGACGCTTATTTTCCATCCTCCCATGACAGGAAGTTCCTGAGGTTCGCTTTTGGGGAAAAGCTTACCAATATTGGGCTCTTGCGTTCGGCCTAGCCTATCACCCCGTACCAAATGCGTGGACGCTGCTCTGGCGCCATTGCGTCTCCAGGGCATCCGCATTTTGAACTACGAAGACGACGGTTGATTCTAGCGCAACATAGAGGTGTTGTGCTTGCCCACATCAACCGTCTGGGGGCTGAGACTCAATGCCAGGAAAAGCGTGCTGTCCCCGGTGCATAGGACCACCTTCCTGGGCGTTGTTTGGGATTCGACCACGATGCGGGCACATCCGTCTCCCGCTCGAGTAGTTTCGATCCTCTCCGCAGTCAAGCAGGACAAGCTAGGCCAACCACTCACTGTGAAACACTTTTGGAGACTGTTAGGTCTCCTGGCAGCAGCCTCCTACGTGATCCTTTGCGGCCCGTTACACTTGAGACCGTTGCAGTGGTGGCCCAGGGCCAAGGGTTTCTCCCCGAGGGGAAACCAGCGCCGAAAAGAAAAGCAAGAAGCTGTATTTCAACCATGTTGTTTGGTGAGTTTTTGAGTTGAATTTGGAGCAAGCCTAACCCTCTCCTGACCAGCTCCACCATACTAAAGTCACAGACATAGCAATAAAATGTTTAGAATATCTCAAACTCCGAATCAAAGCGATATGTGAGATCAATACAGTTCAGCTATTTAGATATATAGGTTCATAAATTTAATAAATAAACAAACATACTAATTTTAAGCTAATCTTTTACTTGAGTTTCTTGATTTGTTTGATTTTCTAGGGATTCCATTTGCTCAGTAAACTGTACCACCAGAGAATCTAATGCGTATTATGTATCATTTTTTATTTCCATACAGAAGCTGTTATTTGGTTGACTCCAAGAAGTACTAATGTGCATGTACATGAAGTGAATACACCTGATGATCAAGTTGATTTTCACTAGTGTTGCCCAGCAAATGCCTTTGAACAGAGCATTGGATTCCCATATCAACGCATTAGAAATAGATGCATCCGTAATGTTTTATTGTCTCTCATTCATGCCTGTGCCCGGTGCATGTTCTAGGAAATGAGTGCAGCCAGGATGAGAGTAGCGCTGCCGCCATCTTTACTCTGCAATTGGATGAATACCTAGGCGGAAAGCCGGTCCAGTACCAAGAACTGCAGGGGTTTGAGTCAACAGCCTTCAGCGGCTACTTCCAGGGAGGGATCACTTACAGAGTATGTCATTCACTACCAGTCTAAAACGCAAGCAAGTGAGTGTAGTGGATTGTTTCTAACAAAATCTCACAAATCATTGGGTACAAAATAAAACAACCTGCATAAACAGGGCATCATTTAATTGTTCTTTTTAATGAAAATATTTCCGGATCTGAAACTAATATTACCCCAAAATCAGAATTAATAGATTTACACTACAAGATCATGGTGCGGACATACAGCCGACGAGGAGGGGTGTTGGCGCAGACGATACCAGGGGTGGAGGAGGGGGCCGTGCAAAACAAATAGATGTTAATAATAGACAAAGCGAGCCTCTCGTCTGTCAGTGGGGCCCTCTGTAATTCTCACAATATAAAAGTCATCCGCCACTGGACGCCCCAGGGGCCCAGACTTGGCCCTACGCCATTCTACCAGAGTTAGCTACTTTGATCTCAGTAGTGAGATAATATTGACTGTATGCAATATTATTCTTGGTGACAGAAGAAAAAGTAATCCTTGCGTAAACAAAGAAAACTAAGAAGGTTGCCAGTGTTCTCTGTCCCACAGACGGGAGGCGTGGCCTCAGGTTTCCACCATGTGGACACCAATGACCTTTCAGCAAAGAGGCTCCTACACATAAATGGCCGTCGCTTCATCGGGGCCACTCAGGTCCCTCTCAGCTGGACCAGCTTCAACAGTGGAGACTGCTTCATCGCTGACCTCGGAGATGTAAGGACACAGTTTTTTTTTTTTACAGAATGTTGACAGAAGGAGGATTAATTCGATAGACGTTGGTTGTTATTATATGTTTATATGTTGACAGCCATTCCCTGTCTTTCTGTGTTGTTCACCAATCTGTAGAAGATCTACCAGTGGTGTGGATCCACACCACTGGTAGAATGGCCAGAGGTATCCGTGACAGCGAGAGAGAAATTGATTGTTGTAGAAGAAGGAGATGAACTGTCCGAGTTAACTGATGTGAGTCTTTCAATTTCGCTTCTCATTCAATGATTACATTAAATGTCATTTAGCCAACATTTTTATCCAAAGATGCAGAGCGGAGTGTGCGGGTTGGGATGTAGGGTTTGACCATGTCCTGGATGTAAACAAGAACCCCTCCATTCACAGCATGGTATGTAAGAACTAGGGCTGTCAAATGATTAAAAATTTTAATCAAATTAATTAGAATTTTCAGTGGATTAATCATGATTAATCACACCTGAATCCTAACCATTTTTTTAATGCATTTCTGAAATGCATACTAAAGATAAATAACAGGACACACAGATACATAATTATCATTATTATCATCATTATTATTTTTTACATAAATACATGTTATTGATATTTGATTTTTTAATTCATTTTAGAAAATAATCAAAGCAATGTTATTTGATAAGTTACAGACTGATTTCCCTGCATGGCTCTAGAAGGGTCTTGAGCCTCTGCAGTTTATCCCACTCTGCTGTGAGTTTGTGCTCCTGATGGTCCAGGGCTGCGATGACCAGACATGACCAGACATGTCAACCCTCCCGATGTTTCAAAGCCCCTCCCGAAAATCTCCCGGACCGACCTTTCTCCCGATTTCCACCCGAACAACAATATTGCTGCACCACCCGTCACTGGGCACGCCGTTTCAGACCAAACAATAATAAAGGTTACACCTTGAAGTCGAGCGTGGCAATTAGAACAACTGGCGCTGCAAAGAAATCCGCTAGCACCCCCCATTTCAGTGTGAAATATTCCCATACCTGGGAGGATTTAGATCGTATTGGCTTCTCTTCCTCCGCATTGCTGGACCTGACGGCCTGACATATGCCTGCAGGTGGCAGTAATGTGTTGTATAGGATGAAGTGCATTCCCTAGAGGAAGAGGCACTTTACTGACGTGAATAATTTGTCACACTGCGCATGCGTGAAATGCGTCAAAAAAATTGACGTAATTAACAACAAACAGCTAATTAACCCGTTAACGCGCTATTTTTGACAGCCCTAGTAAGAACCAATGTTTTGAACTGGATGCAGGCAGCCAATGGTAACCAGTGAAGAGAGAGAAGTGGAGTAATGTGGGAGAATTTCGGAAGGTTGAAGACCAGTCGCGCTTCTGCATTCTGGATGAGTTGCAGAGGTGGAATGGTGGCAGGAGGAAGACCTGCCAGGAGAGAGTTACAAAAGTCCAGGAGATGACAAGAGCCTGAATTAGGACCTGTGCCGCCTTCTAAGTGAGAAGGGGTCGTATTTTCCTGATCTTGTAGAGCGTGGACCTAAAGAATCGTGTTGTCGCTGTGATGTTGGAAGTCAGGGAGAGTTGGCTGTCAAGAGTCACACCGAGGTTCCTAGCAGTCAGAGTGGGCGTTAACACGGACCTGGGTGGGAGAATCTTTTCCTGGAAAGAGAAGTAGTTCAGTCTTGTCTTGTTGATTTTCAGATTGTTATTGGACATGCACTGAGAGATGTCAGTCAGACAGGCAGAGATCGGTGCCGCCACCTGAGTGTCCAAGTGAGGGAAGGAGAGAATTAGTTGGTAGGAGAAATGACAGAGCTGAGAGAGTAGGTTTAGGCGTCCGGTTAGGCCCCCCCCCTTACCGACCGTCAGTGGCTCCTGTCATCAGTGTATGAACTGGTGTGAATGGATGTATGATGACATGTAGTGTTAAAGTGCTTTGAGTGGGTGGAAGACAACACTTTTTTTTTTACAATTTCAAATGTCCAAATATCTGTCAGAAAATATAAAAGCCGTGGAAAGCCAGAATGTTCGGCATCATGTGTTGGCAGTGATGACAGCTTGAATCTTGGCCAGGGGCGGACTGGGGAAAAAAGTGGCCCGGGAGTTACTGCTAGACCGGCCCACTCAAAGCATCGCACGTATCGACCAGTCAGCGACCTACTTACCCATACCCTAAAATACCCATACACTTAACATTAGTTTGGATTATTACAAAGAAATCATCATATGTCATATAACATGTGTTTTTTTAAATTAACATTTCCACCAATTTGCCTAGATGGAGACATGGAATAAAACGATAATAGCTACTACATTACCAGTACAGTTTGCCAAATGAATATGCTTAACGTATGGTTATAGGTATCACTACCTGACCTGAATGTCAGCAGAGAAAGACCACACATACGTGTGAACATCAGTGGTGTTGCATGCTGGGTGTGTGTTTGTGTGTGTGTGTGTGTGTGTGTGTGTGTGTGTGTGTGTGTGTGTGTAGGGGGTTTGAAGAACAAAATACTGTGGTAGACTACAGGGAGAAGTGAGGGGATGGGTGTTGGAGGGGAGGTATATTTTGACCAGATGGCTCCACCCACGAGCCATGTCAGGAAGTTCCGGCCTAACAAGGCGAGAGGGTAAGCAATTGAGCAATTAAAGAGGGGAAGCATAAGACGGGCAACAAGGAACAGAACAGGGAGGAAATGGAGAGTGAGAAAAGAGAGAAGTTAACGCAGGATAGGATTGCATGGATTGACCTGGACTGGCTGATGACCCCCCGCTGTGTATTGAACTACTTTGGAAGAGGACCACCCGTGTATGACCTGGGACACGATGACGACGAGAACGAAAACGGAGGAGCAACAGGGCGTGGAGCTTATCCTCCTACATAGCCAAGTAATCTAAATAAACTGTGTTCAAACTGTACCCCGAGTCCGGCTTGTGTCCTTCAACTGTGAGGTGGAAGTCCCCACCCCCAGGCTTGCCACAATACGTTAAGTAACAGAACCTAAACTAGCTCTGCCGAGGTGCATTATAGTCACATGGTAATAAAAAACAATATCCGTATATTCATGTGTCAATATTTCCTCACTACATGAGTAGTTTTTGCAGCAGCTCACTCTTTTCTGCAACACGGTCTATGATTTGCTCACTGTCCATCTGCAAAACGTTAGCGTAGCCATCAGCATAAAAGCCTGAACCTGTTTTTGATTTATTTCGGGGTTAAAGATATTGCTTGCTAGATTGCTGTTAAGTCCCCCAGCTCTGGTGCTTGTTGCTACAAGAGTGTGTGTGTGTGTGTGTGGGTGGGTGGGTGGGTGAGTGTGTGTTGATTTGCAGATGAGCCACACCTGAGCGGAGCCTGTATCAGGGCTACAAGAGGCTCCCTGGACCATTTGCACGGGGGGGGCCCGACCGTGCTGGTGACAATCAAGGTTGCCGTTCAGCCGCCCAGCAGTGGAGAACGTCCCGCACCCATTGCTTTGTTTTGAGTAAACTAGTAAACTTTAATATGTATGAGTAATAATAAAATACCCCTAGTTAAGTTTTGATACGAGCTGATTTGTGCGCGTCTTTCCTTGATGTTAAGGGTGGTGTCCGACCGCCCGTAACCTCTTTAAAACTACTACCATAGATGGCTTGCTCATCGATTGTAATCAAGTGGCTAGGGCTGACGTGATGAATTCAATAATCTCGACAATAGCGCCAGCTTGCTTATTTAACAAGATTGTAATGGTCTCAATTTAGAACATTTATCTAGCTACGTTTAGCTATGCAAACCTGTAGGGATCATTACCTCATCTATGAAAAGCAAGCTAACATTGGCCAAGTCAATGCCACAAGTTACCATCATATCATTGTCACCAGCCAGTGGATTACCAAAAAAGTCTGGGATATTTAAATATTTTGATGGTATCTCATCTTATTTTTCTTTTAGTTCCACCTTTAAAAAATTAATGCGTTAGTGCATTGCTGCTGGCTTGTGCTGAAAATCTGCTTTGTCTGCCAGCTAGAATGATTGACATATATAATAACACGTCTAAAACTAAGTTAGACCTAATATGTTTACCTTCCAAATAAGAAAGGAGATGAAGGTCGATCATTAGCTACTTCCATCATCCATTAAAACGGTTTCCTGTTTCAAAACATATGACGGAAGTATCAAGTGAGCAATCATTTTATCTGTTATGAGGAAGGGAAAAGTGTAACAGGGAGATGGTGCTGATGATACAGAGGCTGATGCGTCTAACAGGAAAATGGCTAAACTATACATGGTAAAATACTCAATTCACACACACAAAAACACTTCACCATATTAAATATACAGCAGGTTAAATAAGTATTGAACACGTCACCATTTTTCTCAGTAAATATATTTCCAAAGGAGCTATTGACATGATGATTTACCAGATGTTGGTAACAACCCAAGTAATACATACATACAAAGAAACCAAAATAAAGAAGTTCAGAAATAAAGTTATGTGTAATAATGTGAAATGACACAGGGATTATTTGTATGTGTGTATTACTTGGGTTGTTACCAACATCTGGTGAAAATGTCATGTCAATAGCTCCTTTGGAAATATATTTACTGAGAAAAATGGTGACGTGTTCAATACTTATTTCACCTGCTGTATGTATATATATATATATATATATATATAAAGCAAATATTAGCAAATATAATAAAGAAGTAAATATTATGTATTTACTTCTTACGATTGCTTTCACGCTCAAAACTGATGGTGCGACATTGTTGAGTGAACCTTAAACCCAACCAATCAGTATTGTGCATTAACAATGATTTGGGCAAATATTTGTGATTCAAGAATTGTTTTTGTGACAAAACTACACGGCTTTGGGAAGGTATTTGTTACAGAGACAATTGCGAGGATCCAGCAGCAGGAGGAGTTTGAAGCCTCCAAGCTCCATGAGTCCCATCACATGGCCGCCCAGTACAACATGGTGGATGATGGGAGTGGACACACACAGGTGACTAAATATAAAGGAAGTTAACTTTTAAGTTGAGTTAAGTATGTTAAAGGAAAAACTGAGTAGACATGACCTCCAGTCATGAAGTCTCTTTGGAGCAAAGCAGTAGGACTAAAGACTATCTGTCAGAACCACAATTAAGTCAACAGGTAATGTCTTCCCATGACAGCATGGTTTCTCGTGCTTTGAGAGTGGAGCAGAGCGACTCAAAAGGGAGATTTTAGAAAACAGAAATTGCCTACAAAGTATCTGTCAAATGATTTAGTTAATCATATCAAACTCAGCAGCACAAACACAATGAGGGTCCATTTAGTGAAGAGATGTTTCCTATATTTACCTTATGAGAGGGCGAGAGAAAAGAAGAGAAGAGAGACCTTGAAAAGCACCTTGAATCGCCAACAAAGTCACCACAGAAAGAATATGCCAGAGAAAGGAGAGAACCGTTCAGTACCATTAATCAATAGAAGCATAAATGTTGTTCTTATAACACTTAACACCGGCTGTAGTGTCGCTTGACATTACTGGCTATTCATTAGTCACCGCACTGTGCTTATTGGCCCATTAACTTTGAATTGGGAAGCCTCCGTTTCATGTACCAACACCAGACAAATCAGTCAACGCAGAGATCTGCCTGATGTGCCAAACAGGTAGCAGCCTGCTAACAGCTTAGCCATTAAAGTCTGTATAACTTGAATGTCATATTTGGTGTTCAGACCCGGATCAGCAGGGACTGAGCACTGTTACCTCACCGCAACAAGTACCTGGATTCAAAGACATGAAGGACAGGTGAATTGGTGACTCTAAAACGGCCCACAGGTTTGTGAGAGTGGATGGACGGTGTTTGTCTCTGTTTTAGCTGTGTGATTGATTGGCAACCAGCCCATCGTGTACCCTGTCTCACGCCCGGTGCACGCTGGGATTGATTCCAGCCCTCCCGCGACTGTCAAAGGATAAACTGTGTAGAAGATGACTGGCCTTGACCTGCTGCTCCAAATAAGACACCAACATGTGGCTGACCAAATGAGCGGCATGTGCAATGGATGCCTGAAATAGCTCATGAATCTGACTAATCTGCCTAATTAAGTGTTTCGTAATATTTGGTCACACTAACAACATACTTGATCACAAACACACAGTTTTGGGTGCAGCTCAATTCATGAATTAAAGTTGCAGAGTTCCAAAGTGCTTGTAGGTGGATTTCCTTTAACAAATACAGCAACCAAACATCACAGAACTGATTAAAAGAAGAAAATGAAACCAATACATATAGGCTGCAACAAAAATAAAGGCTTTGCTATGATTATGTGTGTTATCAGGTCAGAGTGTGCCAGGGCAAAGATCCCCCACATCTGCTGAGCCTCTTCAAATCTAAACCCCTTATTATATATAAGGGCGGTATGTCCCGCCTCAGAGGCCAGACCCCTACACCTCCAACCCAACTCTTTCAGGTCCGACGGAACCCGGGTACCATCACCAGAGTTGCTGAGGTGAGAATTTTCACATATTCATATGTTCTCTGTTATCACGAAAAGGTATTGAATGTCTCACATGTTTCAGGTTGATGCCATTACATCCAGTCTGAACTCTAATGACGCCTTCCTGCTGAAGATGGCTGAAAAGCCGGGCTTATCTGTGGATTGGCAGAGGGGTCAGTGAAGAAGAGCAAAAAGGAGCTGCCTACATGAGTAGTGAACTGAACTGCACCAGCAAGCAAGTAATGGAGGGACAGGAACCAGGTCATCATCTATATTTCATACATGGGACATAAATACTCCCACATACTAACACAAATGCTTTTTGCTGATGGTAGTTTGGCTGATGATGAAAAAGAGTGCCCTAATCCGGGAAGACGTGCAATGTCATTTTAAACATCTTTTTCACAGAGATTCAATTATTGGTTAAAGAGTCGCCCAAATTACTATTTGTCACACTCACCTGCCAGCTCGGCCTTCCACACCTGCCCCGCATCTACAATCTGTCACTCTCCCGCCTTCCACACCTGCTTCGCATTCACAATCAGCCCCGCTACATAAGCACTGCACTCGTAGCCTGTCATTGCCAGATTGTTCATCACGTCATGCAAGTCTCTCTAGCACTCTACCTTGGACTGATCTCCCGGTTTCGACCCTGCCTGTTCCCGGCCTGTTCGTCTGTCTCCGCCCCGGTGAGCACCTCAGCCTTCTGTCCCCGACCACGAGTTCTGCCTGAGCGCCTCGGGTTTCTGTTGCCTACTCCTTGGACTGCCCGGCGCTTCTACTCCTGTGCTCCGGAGGACCGAACTCTGCTCTGCCTCTCATCGTGCCCGAACGCCTGCTGTGAGGCCGTGTTTAATAAAAGGGTTAATCAAACACTCCGTGCCATTGTGCTGCATTTGGCTCTGCCACACATCCATGCCATTATTAATGCTGTCAACAACGCAATTCTGGCAATAAAATCTCTTTGCCTAAGCGTCACTCAAATGTTTTTACTACTTTTTCTCATCAAAGTAACTTTCCTGTAATGAATTAGACATGTCAATGTACATTACGTCAGGTTTCGCTGGCTAATGATGGAAAAAAAATAGACTGGAAAGAGCTCTATGCCGCAAATGACGCTTTAGGCAATGCTACCTCCTGTGACCCGTTTGGCACACATAACTGCCCATGTACTTATGTATTGCGCAGCTTCCACCACCAGGTTTTCCGTTTGAGCAAATAAAACAAAGCTGAAGTGGGAGAAGAAATCCCAGGTAATTGCTCATTATGTTTCTTCATTTTTCTCAACAGTTACGTCATGTGTTCTGTTGCTTCATGTGATCAGTAGAATATGTGAGGACCACTCTGAGTGGGATGAGATGCTGTGGAGCAGTAGGCTAACTAGTGCTATCCTGTGTGCAGATTGAGGAGGTTCCTGGAGAGTTCACACAGGATGACCTGGCTGAGGATGACGTGATGCTGCTGGAAGTGTGGACCCAGGTAGTGTGCACAGCTGTAGCAAAGGTAGGTCGTCTCAGGACAAACACCAGAGTCTCTCTAATACACACTCTGCTGCTGCAGGTGTTTGCGTGGATCGGAAAGGACGCCAACGAGATGGAGAGGGCCGAGTCCGTCAAATCTGGTGAGCGTTTGGACTTTGCACTCATTGCTGTGTGTTGCTGTACTAGCTGTTTATCTTGGGTTTAATGTACTGGTTATCAGTCAGGTTCATGCTGGTAAGCCTGATCTGTAGGACTGAGTCTGAGCCTCTCATGCCTTTCATGTCTTTTAGTTGAATATCACCACAGCATGATATTCAGCTAAAAGATAAAGGGCTAACAATGACCCTTCGTCTCTTCTGCAGCCAACCGGTACATAGAGACGGACCCAAGTGGGCGGGACAAGCAGACTCCGTTGGTGCTGGTGAAACAAGGCCATGAACCTCCCACCTCCACAGGCTGGTTCCTGGCCTGGGACCCCTCCCACTGGAACTCTGTCATCATGAGTTAATACAGATCAATTCCTGCCACGACAACGATTTTCTGAACAACGATTTTCTGAACAACGATTTTCTGAACAACGATTTTCTGTTGACATGGCCGCTATCATATCGACACATTATTACCTTATTCTCAATATCTGAAAGTTGGATGGTTCTCTCTGGTCTTTTATTTGTCATTGTTTTTTAGCTACTTCAGCTACATATTTGATTGTTTGTATTCACACTTACTCACTAAAAAGTGAAGTGACATTGCTCTTCTAATCTCAGTGTTGGTACTAAGAGTATTTACCCAAAAGTTGAGCTGTATTCATTCTTGAAAACTCCATTTTCTGTGTTGATAGCAGTTTCTGTTGGAAGAAGTTCAAACACATTATAAAAAGCTATGTACGATTCCAGGAGAAATTCTTGTTTTGCCTTATTTGAGATTTAAATGATTTATTGTATCTCTTGGTAAGTAACCAAGTGATTATTAATTGATATTAAGAAAAGACGTACCAGTTATTAATTATCTACGTAATAATTATAATTTTGACTAAAGCAACATTTTTAATGACACACAACTACGATGCTTCCTCAATTTAATTGTGAGCCTGTAAAATGATGCTCAGCGTAAACTCTTTAACCGACATCATATTCTGTGGTTGTTTGCTAAATATATTTCAATCCGGAGAGACTTGTTTGAATACTGCTTTATTATAACATGCATTAATATTGCAATGTGTTTGGGGCTTGGACTCCATCCTGCCGTAGGATAGACCAGGGGCCGGGATGCTGAGCCGAGCTATATCCCCCCCCTTCGGGAGTCCAGACACTGGTGATGGTGGTAGAGAATAAGTTGCTCCAATTTCCTGATGTGCCAGGTACTGCTGTAGATTGGAGGTGTCAGGGGTGGTGGCGGGTCACCTTTGGTGCGCGCTGAAATGACAACTGACAGCAGAGAGAGAGAACAGTCTTTTAACGTTTACCATCACTGATGCAATTGGTTTACGGTAACATCACCCACATCTGGTTGGCTGGTACTACCTGACCCCGCCCCTAATCAGCTGGCCGTGTGCCCCCATGGAGAGAGGAAGCCTACCGGGAATGGCAGCGCCTGTCCAGTTTTCCTGACTGAATTTTCGCCTAAGCTTCATATAGTATTTGAGTCCACATTTAAAGCACACAGCTTAAGAAGACACATCAGTAATCAAAATGTTTAGGGAAATACAATCACAGATTTGAAAATTATTAATTTTCTTATTTTTTATTTTTTTTAATTATATCTGAAGATTATTTTCAAAGTGTCTTGACCCCACGTAGATAGATGTTATTTCTGAATTATATTTCAGCAGTTGGATTTTCTTAGAGTATCTGATTCATCCACGAGAGGATTTGCTGCATTAAAAAGATTCCCGCTCAAACACTAGTGACCTACTCTCAGTGCCATTACCTCTTACTGCCACATGAGGTCACCGCGTCACATATGGAAACCACAAACAAAAACAGGAACAAAAACTAGTTATTTTATGAAAAATTAATTGTTTGTTCCATTTCCATGGAATGTTTGTTCATTTTTTCTGCATTAAACATATATACATGAAAGTACTTGTATCTCTTTTCTTGTCTTCTGGCCACTCAAAGCTCTTTTACACTACATGTCATCATTCACCCATTCATACACTGATGACAGGAGGTAACACACAGTGACACCTGCCCATCAAGAAGTTCACACAGTCATAGTCACAGCCACGGCAGCTATTTGGTGGGTTGTGTATTTCCCAAGGACACGTGGACACTGTCACTAAGGAGCAGGGGATGAAGAATCACACTGCTCTCCACTATGCCACAATATAAATTTAATTTGGTCACACATTTGACTCTTTACAGTCTGTGACATTAATCAACCAGTCGATCGCCAAGGAAGTGCCGGAAGGTCGCCTGCCATTAGAAAAAAATCACGTCGCGTCATCTTGCATGCAGGGTAGATCACAGGAACTACTGGTGGTGCTAATTAGCAATCCTTGTAATGGCGGATGTAATGGCAAAAATATTAAATTAATACAAAAATAATTTAATTTGATTCAAAAGCAACCCTGACTGACCCCAATCAGTGAAGGTCATCGTGGTAAGGGAATGTCTGCAATGGTTGTGACCGTTCTTCAGCTTCCGAGTAGTGTTCATTTTGGCAGCTATTGTTGATTTAGTCTTAGTCTTTATACAAGAATGCATGTTAGTTATAGTCACATTTAGTCACTCTAATTAAATTTTAGTCAAGTTTAAGTCACATTTAAAAGCCATATTAAACTCCTTTTCTTCCCTTCTCAGGCCCAGGGTTTTAACGTTTTAGCGGTTTAACGCTTTAGCGTTGCCATGCCTCTGAACATCGCCCTGTTGCTATTATATCATAGGAAGGTGCCTTCAGATTTAGATTCATGATTTAGTTACATGGACTTTGCATGCCGCTTAATAACCAACTGAGATCGGCACCTGCCGTTCTGAAAAGGGAACCTTGCACCGACCACTTTTCGCTACTGTAAAAGTATTGTGACTTCTTCAACCACCAACATTTTCAGAAAAACAGAAAAGAATAGATTTAGTCATAGTTTTTATTTTCAAAAAAACATTTTTGTAACGTCTTAGTCTTGTCTTAGTCATGGGAAAAAGGTTGTTAACGAATGTTTTTCGTTGACGAAATGAACACTGCTTCTGACAAATGAGAGGCTTATTGACACATCAGTAATCAAAATGTTTAGGGAAATACAATCACAGATTTGAAAATTATTAATTTTCTTATTTTTTATTTTTTTTAATTATATCTGAAGATTATTTTCAAAGTGTCTTGACCCCACGTAGATAGATTGTTGTTCTTTTATTATCGATTTGTTTTTATCGCCCACAAAATGTAATGTTGTTGATCCGGTTGCTTAACGGAGGAGGGGGTTGATCGTCATGACTTGGTCAATTAAAAAGTACCTTGCTAATTGTGGGCAAAACTGTGAGATGGACATATTACAATGAATGTCATGTGTACAGTAGGAAAAACAAAAAAAAGACAATACAATACTTTCAATTAATACGAAGGTTCACATATTGTAAGCAGTAAGACACATGATTAACTTAAAATAACTTGTAATAACAAATGTAGTGGATCTATTAAAATAAAAAAGATAACTAAAGCAACCTGTGCGGTTTAAAGCCTACACAGCAAATTTCAGAGTTAAATTGACACTGTGAGATTCCATTTTAACGCTAAGTTGGTGTTTGTGTTGTCCCAATCTTGTCATTGTTAAATCAACACTCAATGAAGTGTTACAACTTGGAATAAGTGTCAAAATTACATTATAGGTCATTTAGCTTTTATCCAAAGCGTTACATTTTTTCCTGGGGAGCAATTAGGGGTTGGGTTGTCTTGCTCAAGGACACTTTGACATGGCACATGGGGCAGCCTGGAATCGAACCACCAACCATGTGGCTCCCAGCGCATTACACTACTCAATGCACCACCATTGCCTCAAAATAAAACTGCTCAGTGTTAAATGCAACGTCATTTATCTGATATTTATCAAAAGCAACTTACGTTGCATT
This sequence comes from Pungitius pungitius, assembly GCF_949316345.1. Lineage (NCBI taxonomy): Eukaryota > Metazoa > Chordata > Actinopteri > Perciformes > Gasterosteidae > Pungitius > Pungitius pungitius. The sequence goes on along the minus strand of NC_084916.1, from coordinate 5,965,502 downwards.
TTAAGCCAGGGTTCGAACCAACAACATCGTGGTTCTCAGTGCACCCTCTCCAATCCATGCGCCACAGTATGAAGAGTTAAGCCCTACACCAAGAAGTGTGACACTGTATAGTTACATTTCAAACCTATCAAAGAGTTAGTTTAACTCTACAACGTGTTGGAAATGAATCTGATCTTAACACTGGATAATGACTCCAGCTCTTTGGTATTGACTGTAACCGTTGAATCAACTTTTTGTAGTGTGATTTCAAGTCTGCACTTCAACACTTTTGCCCAACAAAGGAAAAATTAACTTTAAGGATTTTGCTGTGTAAGAGGGAAAATAGCAAAGTCAACAACATTGGTTTGTGATGGCAGTAATAGTGACTCTTAATGTGACATAACAATAATAATGATAGTAGCAGAAAACACCCCAAAAAAGAAAGCACAAAAACTCTGGGGAAGAAGTTGAACTAGTGATGTGCATTGATGAGATGTGAATTCATATTGAAGGAGTGAAAGAGGGGCTCAGTGTGTCCTAAGAAGTCCCCCAGCAGTCTGGGCCTATAGCACCCAGGTAGCCAGCGGACTCGGCCGTATTGCGGCTGAGTGTCGGCTAGCTCGGCTGTGTTACGGCTTGATGCGGCCACATGTAAGCCAGCCCATTTCATTCATTCAATTCAATTCATTTTATTTTGTATAGCCCAAAATCGCAAATTACAAATTTGCCTCAGAGGGTTTTACAGTCTGTACACATGCAAGATCCTCTGTCCCGAAACCCTCACATCGGCACAGGAAAAAGCTCCGGCCCGTTGATGACTGCCAAGCCAGGGCCAAATCAGGCAATGTAAAAATGGGCCTATACTGGTTGGAACATGGTAGCCGGGTTTATAGGCAACCAGCACTGAAACAGGTTCTAGCCTGTCTATGGCTGCAGAATCTGGGCCATATCTGGCATTATACAAACAGGTTTATTCTGGTTGGAACATGGCAGCCGGGTTCACCAGCAACCAGCACTAAAACACGCTCCGGCCCGTTGATGGCTGCAGAATATGGGCCCAATATGGCTTCATAGAAACGGCCCTATTCAGGCTAAGACATGGCAGCCGGGTTAATCGGCCACCAGCTCTGAAACTGACCCATTGATGACTGCTGAACATGGGCCGAATCTGGCATTATAGAATTGGGCCTACTCTACGTTGAGACATGGCAGCTGGATTTATTGGCAACCAGCACTGAAACAGGTTCTGGCCCATTAAAGCTGCCAAACCTGGGCCAGATCTGGCATTACAGAATCAGGCCTATTCAGACTGAGACATGTTGAGAGAAAGAAAATTGGTTATCTGTTGGGTTGCTAAGCGACATGTTCTTGAATCTAAGATGACTGCGAATGGCAGCCTTGATGTGGCCATCTCTTATTTTTTAAGCTTTTAGCAGTTTTTAGCTCTCTCACTCGTTGCATTCACCAGGGGGAAACTTTAGAACACTCATGCAAGCTTTCAACTTAACTTAGAAGAGTATTTAGCCCGCTTGCCCCAGTGCTTCCAGGTTGGTGCCACGTCGGTCTGGCTGCCACATTTGTTAGCCAGCACGAGCCCATCTGTTTACCCTGCCGGGATCTTTCCATGTGGTTAGCAGACCTGTAAGGGTTGTCAGGCTAACAGGGTGAAAGCTCTCCAAACTACCAGCCTGTATAGTCTGAGGATCTTGTGGCCCATCTAAATCTTGCCTTCTTGTGATAGAAACTGCAACGTATTGTCGCAGCACAACTCTAACCGATCTCCAAAGATCTGTTCCAGCCATTTCAATTAGGTTTATTTTATTACGTCTTAAACAAATAATATTACATTGCATGCATGTAATAACATCCCTCAAAGTTGTCTCATATAAAGCTACACAATAAAACTGTCTTTGTGAAGGTTTTTAAAAGAAACAGCCTCCACTTTGGTATAAATAGGAACAGAACTCGTACTCGCACTTTCTTTTCATTCTCCACCAACGTCCACTGTTTTTAGTAAGTATTTGTATTTTATCTAAAGGGCTGTCTAAATTAACACATTAATCTATGCGATCCCCGTTACAAGGGTCACTTTAGTTTACTTACGGCAACCCGGAAGTTAACAATGATGACCCGGAAACGAAACTGCCGCTAGCTGCAGTCAGTTATCTTTGATCGCGAGGTGGTAGTTGAAGATGGAGTTTTTTGCATTGGAAGGGAAACAAGCAGATGAATGAATGAGTGGAAAACTCTGAAGACTTCTGGATTTTGGCCGGAATCAAAGGTTGCTATCCAGTATGAGTTTTAATAATTTAATTTAATATAATTTGACACAATTAAAATTTACTGTAACATTTTGGTCTGTCGTATTTGAATAATACTACTATATCATATATGATTCTAACATATAATTGTTTGTTCGGGTTTGCAAAATATTTTTTTATTGACTTGCAGTACCTTTCTTTGGCTTATGGTTTTCACTTGATATTTTTTCTGGACGTACGTTCGTCATCAAACAATGTGATCTTGACTTGTCTTGATTTTGTAAGTAATAGAAGTGTGTTTTTGTGACATGAAGAATATATTCATACCGCGTCTCAGACAAGCCAGCAACCGGGCGTGGGCAAACGTGTTTCTTTTCTAGCGCCGTGTTTGGGCCGATAATGGCCCCATTTATTTCCGTTTATGGCGCAGTGACGGCATTGTCGTATACCGGATTCGGGCCCGTCTATTCGGCCCGATCGTGGGGCGTCATTCTTACTGAGTCTCAGGCAAGTCGGCAACTGGACTTTGCCTGAAGGTTTTTTTCCGGCATGCCAAGCTCATGCCGGATCTGGGCTACCTGGGCAGCTTAACTAAGGGCTGGTCCAGGCTAACCTGAGCTAGCCATAACTATAAGAGGTACCAAAGAGGACGTTTTAAGCTTTATCTTAAATGAGCTGACCTAGTCTGCCACCCGGACTGAAAGTGTAAGCTGGTTCCACAAAAGAGGTGCTTGATAACTGAAGGCTCTGGCCCCCATCCTACTTTTTAAAACTCTAGGAACCACAAGTAACCAGCATCTATGGAGCGCAGATGCCTTGTAGGGCAATACGGTGTAACAAGCTCTTTAAGATAAGACGGTGCCTCACCAGCAAGTGCCTTGTAGCTGAGGAGAAGTACCTTAAATTCTAGTTTGGATTTTACAGGGGGCCAGTGCAGAGAAGTTAATACAGTAGTTATATACAACCTTTTGGTTTCCACAGTCAGGCGTTGGGAAAAGGGAGACAGCCACCTGGCCATGACACCACCAGAAGGGACTGTACATACTACTCTGAAGCCAACAAAAGTAATGCAAGAATTGATTACTTCTTTAAAACTTCAGTTAGTTAAATACTGAAATAGTAGATTATAAATCTAAATATGCCATGTGGTTTAAAATGAAAAGCTTCCATCTTCAAAGCATTATGAGTGGTACATTGTTAATACAGCACAAGCTAAATAAGTAGTGTGGTGCATAAGGCATGCATTAGAGTTGCACTAACTACATTGTAAACCGGTCCCCTTTGTTATCTGACACTCAAAAACCAAAAACCAAATCAAACAGATTCTCACTCCCAGCCTGTCGAATAGCAGTGCTGTGTGACAGCCCCTTGGCTTCGGAGAATGACCCATGGTACCCCCCCTTCAGCCAAACGAGCCTTTGCCCCACGAGACTGCTGCAGTGTTAGTTTGGAGTGAAAATATGTTGGAGAAAAGGCTGGGGAGCAGATGGGTCAAACCAAAGCAGGACTTACTAGGAAGGTGGTTGAGCGTTGCTCTAGTCTACCCAGCGCTTTACAAAGTGAGGCCCATTTTTATTTGATTTTGACCAGAGAGTGGCAGTCTTATTTTCGCAGTATCTAGCCAAAAACACTAGAAAATGTGTCTGAATCAGTCTGAACTCCAACTATCGAACTGTCCCAGACATAACCCTAACCCTCTGAATCCGGGAGGAGACCACTGTGGTATAGCAACCTGAGAAGGTCCAGAAGTTATGTAAATAAGAGGTGCTTTGTCTTGCATCCCCTCCCTTTGCCTGGCTGGGAGCTGGCTTTGTTTGTGTCCAGCTCTGGACTCATCAGACCCATCAGGCAGGGGGCAGGGCAGGCCGGAGTGGATGGTCAGCAGCTCCCTGCTTAGATGAATATCAATCATCCCTCCCAGGCTGCGATTGGTTCATGGCGGACCAACCTGGCTGTATCAGTGTCCATTCAGTGACAACAATGAGGCTGAATGACTAATGAAATCCGTCCAAGCGGAAGTGTGGTCTTTGCACTATTCTCAGAGCAGCTTTGAACATGACCAGCAGCCTTCTGTGGGCACTCGAGCAGGAACCCTAAAGAACCAAAATGCCTTCTTGAAAAACAATAACAATTTTAGCTTGTTCACCAAAGAAGATACACAAAGAAGGATCCAGACATTTTGGATTACTTATTTGATCTATTTGATTTCTTAAGGAGATCCTAAGGGTAAGAAGAAAACAAAAATGAAACCAAGACTCTTTCTCACCTGCCTGGCAACGTTCTACTGTCTGAGTAAGTACCATTTAGCGTTTGTATTTAGTACACTTGTCTTAGCTGTTGGTGAGTTTTTAGGATCAGAAGTAGGTTGAACTTTTCCAAGCCCAGAGGCCGACGATGCAGCAGGTCCAACTGTGATGTTGCTGCTTTAACTTTGACTTTCATGAACTGGAAATTAAATCTCTGCTTTCTCAGTTAAGAAATTCAGTTCATACCCGAACTCCATAAGAGCAGTGTTCTCTTATTGAACATCCTTTTGTTGATGAATTAGTAAGATCTGTGTTCCCATAGCATTGTTTGATTGCCTGTGCCGTTAAGTTTCTGAAATTGCTGTAAATTAGAGAAAAGAGCTTCAGTTTTGCCCTCATTTACTAATGCAGGTATTAGTCCTACAGACAGAATCATTAGTTCCACTGTGTTCATATGATTGGAAGCTCTTGTCAACCTCTATGTGGATGTGAATGTGTCATCAAAGTGACTGTAAATAACTGCTTATAAACTTTAGCTAAGCATTAAGTTTCACAAAAAATGTTGATCCGGTAATCTTAATTAATGAAAAAATGCATCATCCCAAGTTGTGGTGTTCCTGGAGGGAGGGCAAGCTCCAGAGACACCAAGTCAAAGGGCTTTTCACGCCAAGAATGATCTCCAACACACATAAATTAAAATAAGTATGTGAACATATATATATATATATATATATATATATATATATATATATGTTCACATGCTTCAAAGTCCATTTGGAGAGGGTTAAATCATTGTTTACCTTGAGAACAAAATTCAAATGAATGGACCAAGTCAAACGGTGTGAGGCCTATTGAATGGAAATGGAAATGTGTTCAGGGGTGGGCTGTCCTCTGAACAACTCCTAAAAATATGGCTACCAACTTGTGAAAACATCTCACTCTTGAACTTGGAAAACGGTAGTTTTTCAAAATAACTGAACTAAAAACTAAAAGTCCACTCATCAACTTTGCTCTCAGATTTCAACAATGCAAACTCCTCTGAAGAATAATGCAGTGAAAGGTCCCAAAAAAATTGACCTAGGGTTAAAATTCTGTTTTTTTATTTTCAACTTTATCTTATTGTTACTTTTTCTGTGTGCAGAAGTACTTTTTGTAGCCACTGCTAAGTCATTTACATTTCATATGAATACATACTGTACATGCCTGTCAATAGTATTTCAGTGAAAATGGGGTGCCTGATGGCCAGATATCTTCATGTTTGAGGGACAAACTGAGCAGGTTGGCTCGAGTAACAACCTGCTCAGTAAGAGGTTAGAGTTGGTAACCTCTGACCTTTGGGAGGGGTTATGGCTCTGTGTCATCCCGGTCCACAGCGCAGTCTGTGTGGGGGGGATGCACAGACACAATAGGTCCAAGCCCCCCCAAAGCCCTCAGTCTTCAGTGAGTTGACCTTCACACCCTCATCTCCATAACACTGCCCTTAGATTGAAACCTTATTAAAAATATGTGTGGAAGGTATAATCCCCCTCCAGCTGGCCGTGACCGTGTCCCCGACAACCCTCCCCTGGCGCGGCTTCTCACAGACCCACACACACAGTGGACGAGGACGGAGGCGTGCAAAGATATCCCTTTTAATCCACAGCACGGACATAAAGGTCCTGTGGTGGCTGGCGTGTGACACGCTAGAAGCCAACATCTCAATCTGTGGAGAGTTTAGGCTGATGCCAACAGGATTTAAGCCATGTAAAGATGCGGTTAGGTGGCTATTGGGACCTCCTGTAGGAGGCCTTCGCCACGCTTTGACCTGACTATATGAGGCGTTAACAGTCACACACAGCTTTGGGAACTTAACACAATGTAACTTGTATTAATCCATTGCACTTCTTTTATTCATGTTTTTCGTAATCACAGTAGATGTATAAAATCCCTAATGCTTCGAACTTGCCGCTCTGTTGACCTTAAAATTCTTATTTCCAGTATGAAAAGAGGGCCTGGCAGTACAAAGATTACTGGGCAGCTTCTGATCCACCCGTAGTGATAGTAAACGTCCAACTGGTTAAACTGTTGACTTCCTAGCTGTGTGCATTTCCAAAATGAAGCTGATATTCTTTTTAATAAAAAAAAAGAACCCACATAATTCTAAGTCATTGCATAAGACTAGTTTTGTTTCAATGCAACTATTACTGTCCCAATACATATTTAATTTGTCCAATGGTGCTTCCCATGATCGCACAGTAGCTCTCTTGCACAGTGACGACTCTCTGGGATTCCTTGGCTTGTGTTTGTGAGGGTGTGCTGCTGTTAATAAGGTTTCCTCCTAAAGAGTTGCTGTAACCACTATGTGAGCTGACTCATGCTTATTGACCTGCCTGGCTGGTGGGGGCCATGGTTTTGGGAAGCGTTCTCAAATCTGCATTAGAAATCAACCCCTAAAATTCCTGGGTAGGGCAGGTAACCCTACTTTGAGTCATGAGCACGTTCATTCCTCACTTAGAAGTGAACATTGAACACCCATTAAATGACCGTCATTTGATTTAAACGAAAGAGCTCTGCAGACCTCCTAGAGCCCCCAATGAAGAGGACAAAGGAAGAAGCCTCCAGGAATGAGGCTCCTGCCTGCCCAGCGCACACCTTTGCCTACACACATATATTTATTAAACTGCGCCCTGCTCTGATATGGATATCATAGAATAACTGGTCAGGGGCATAACAAAGGGCACATTAAAACTCATTTATTCATTTTCAAGTCGATTATCAAACCTTTTCTCAAATACAATGTTTCTCTTTAATTCATTGAACATGATGCTCCAACCCGTATTCTCTAAGCTTCATCCTTGATTCACTACTTTCATTTTTCTTGTTATTATATTATTATAAATCAGGAGCCCTCTTTCTTGCTCCGTACATTTTGTATGACTCAGGCTTCCCCCTAAACCAAAGCATTGTAGGGCTTTGGAGAGTAGCTCATGCTGAACAAGCTGCCCCCCCACCACCCCTCATCCTCCGTACCTCTGACTGTCTCATGATGACCCCTGAGGGGTCTGGGGTGGGGGTTGCTGTACAACCCTTTCTCCTCGAAAATACTCATTATAGTCAATGCCCGATATTGAAAATAGTCCAATCAATGTTATTCACTTAATCACACTTAGTGTGGGTCCAGCTTGGTGTCATGCATTCAGCTCTTCCAGTCTGGGGTGCCTTAACGCTTGTTTTCTAATGTCCTTTAGTCCTGTCACACTATTACCATCCTTCATCCATCTTCAGTCTCATTGGATTCAAGGAAAAACCAAACCTTGTTTTTTATAAACCTTACCTACCATAACTCCAGACTTTTAGGCCTTGCAGTTTCTAACAGCATGTGTTTGATAACCCTGGCCACAGAATGGGCTGCAGGTCCCCCTTGGGAGCCCTGAATTTCATTACGAGGCAGAGAGATGTGAGGCTCAGGAGGTTGCAGGGTTCAGCCCAGATCCACTCTCAGCCGGCTGCATCTGCTGGGTGTCAGTGCTCTGTTCAAAAGGATGGCAGATGTTCATTTCTTAATGTGACCGATGTAATCAGTGAAGCCAGTCACGAAGATCATGAAGAGAGGCAAAGGTTTTGCTCCATGTTCATCTTATCAACAACATTGTGGACATGAGTCATCAACCTGCTCACATCTAGTAGAAGTAATTTCCGAAAGACAAACTTGTTGTGCTTTTAAGATATCTGTCCCTGAGATGTCTGCCTGCACAGCACAGAGGAGATTATTGGCTTTTTTTGTTCGTTGATGCTCAAAACATTTAAAATGTTAAATTAATGTATATAGAGTGTATGCTCACATACACACACACACACACACACACACACATATATATATATATATATACACACTGCACTTGAAAACCTTGTGGTCATTACCGGTGAAGGCAAGTGAGAAAGTTTGTTCTATTAAATTGAACCAAACTCCACCTACAACAGTAATGCATAAAATGACTGGAGCCAATCCAAAGTGAAGTTCAGCAGGACACTGCTGTGTGCAGCATATGATATTTGACGTGGCTGGACAATAAATGTTATGCAGCTCACCGCTCAGTTGACCGAAGTGCATATTTGATTGGACGCATGGATCCACAATGACGTTGATAAGGCATTGTGCAAGTTCAAGTGCAACGGCCATTGTTACAGCCATGTAGCTTTGCAGAACAACTATTGCAAGGGTTCAAGGTTTTTGCATATGAGGACATTAACACCAAAAAGACTGAAAGAAACTGGGGGGACTGGGAATGTCACCAAGGTCACGCAGAGAGCTCTGGTAGCATGGGAAAGTCACCTCAGAGATGTATCTGAAAGGAGGGGAAGGGATGGGAGGGGTGGAGGGGATGCATAAGAAGGGGCAGATGGTGCCTTTGGGTTCACAGTGGCTGATGGGAGTTTTTACGGTGGTGACTGTGGGTTGGGGGGGAAATATGCATAGTCACAACACTATTGTCACAAATGGCCCCTTCTATCAATGGAGGCTTTCCTAACTTGACCCCAGCAGCCACTGCCAGTGTTCTCCTCCCCAGCCTGGTATTGTTGTTGCCCTCTCTGGTTGGATAGCTTGCTGGCATCCCGTCTCCAGCCTTCATAATGGCCCAACAAACCAAATGCACCATTAATCAAATTAGCTTGGTTCTGGTGCTTTTGGAGACCGGGAAAATCCCCCCCTTGTGCTATACTCTCGGGAACTATAGGATGTTTGCTTGTTTGAGATGAGAGTTGTTCTTCTTAATTTCCAGGTTGCTCCTCTGTGTAGGAGTCTTTCTATATTAAAGCAAGACTCAGGCCAACCAACACAAATGTATTCATGTAAATTATCTGAGGCTGAATATATAATAAACAATCATTTCAAGTCGACAGATTTGTATTCATGCAGCCTTTCCATCTCTGAAACCGTTTTCAGGTGTCTGCTTGGCCTCGGAGCTGTCCTTCCTCCTGGAGCCAAGCGATGTGATCGCAGTGAGGGAACGCCAGCTCATGCTGGACTGTCGCGTGCAGGGGGAGGAGCCGATCATGATCACATGGCGTAAAAACGGGGTGCCTTTACCCAGAAGCCCGCGGGTTGAGGTGCTGGCAAATGGCACGCTGTTCATCCGGAGCTTCCAGAAACGCAGGGAGGGGAGTGACGCGGATATGGGCGAGTACGACTGTGCAGCCCAAAATCGCTATGGCATGTTGGTCAGCCGGAAGGCCAAAGTCCTTTTGGCGTGTAAGTGTTTGATGATTGTTACATTCTTCATACTTAATATGGCATACAAATGAAATGCACTTTTCTTGTAATGTTCTTGTGCAGTGTGTCGGTACACTACTGAAACATCCTGCTAAGCCGTGATAATGGAGATATTGTCGTAGTAATTTGACCTCACTCTTTTTCACTACTATGGTGGAGAAAACTGAAAGTAAAGAAAACACAAAGCCCTTTTGCATAGCATAAATAAACATAGCCCGATTACACAGTAGTCCAAACTACTAACACCGCTCTCAGCCATCACAAAGTTGCAAACAAACCTAACCGTGACAAGAATACACTTCTGAAACCCCCCAGCAAAGTCACTCTTTAACATGTGCAATATCAAAATGAAATCACTTACAGCATTGCCACTAAGATGCATCCTAGTGGATGCAAGCGGCCTTTGGGGCCTTCGTACTGCTAACAATTTTGTTTGTATGATATTATCACATCCTAAAGGAACAATGAAGATGTATATATATGTATATATATGTATATATATATATATATATATATATATATATATATATATATATATATATATATATATTCCGGTTGTTAACCTAACCTGTCTGTGGGTTTGTTTTAGTATGTGTTTTAGTATTGTGTTAAATAAAATAAGATAAAAAATGAATTTTCTCCGGCCAAAAACCTGCAGTGAGCAAAACATGTTACCACATGTTTCCCTTTCTCTGTCAAAACATCTCAGTCTCTAAATGACACTTCACTTGGTGAACACATATCCATCCTACTTGGCAAACCAAGCCCCCGTCAGGCCCTTGGATCCTTTGTTGTCAGGGAGGCACCCAACAAGGCCTTCACCAAAGCATTGAGGAAAACCTGTAAATGATTAATCTCATCACGTAGGAGTAATGTGCTGCACATACACACACAAACACTACTTTTTCCTCCCCACCTACACACATTCGGTCAGAATAGTAAAACCAGAGCTTTATGGTTAACCCAGCAGAATTATAGCATCTCAAGGGGCTCGTACTTCAATGCAATGTGTTGCCATGGTAATGCTTTCTCATTTGCTGAACACCCTTCTGTGGTATACTACCCGTATTGATTAGGCCAACAAGGTCATTAGGAATCCTGTGTGTGTGTGTGTGTGTGTGCGAGTAAATATTGGAAGTGGTCAAATTATTTATGCTATTAGAGACCTTCAGAAGGAGTTACCCCCCATTGAGCCTCTGGTAATACAGGACATGTAAAGCTGGGGGATTATGTCATGACTTACAGTGACAAGGGCTAACTTGAAGGTCACATAGGAGAGAGGGAAATATTGATGTCCTCAAACTTTTTTTAATATAACAAAAGGCTGATGGAAAATGTATTTGCATGTTTCTCTTCTTCAACAAATGTGGACATGATATGAGAGAGAAGTGGATTTCACTTTGAAAATCTTCCTGAAGAGAAGAGATAAAGAAAAAGAGATGCAAGCCACTAATCATCATCACCAATTTTTTGACAAAACACTAGATTTTATTTTATACTACACACAGAATTAGACCTTTTCTGTCCAGAAGACTCCCATCAACTCAACTCCATCTCTTCATTAGGTTGTAGTGAGGGTTAGCTTCTCAGACTTCAGAGACACGGAGCAGACATCATAGCCCACATGAAAACATGGTGACCTTGAATGGCAAACTATCATCATGTTATGTCTTATGTCTCTGATGTTGGTGTTGCCTTCTCCTCAGCTCTTCCTAAGTTCCACACCCACCCTCTGTCCATGTCCGTGGACGAGGGAGGCGTAGCTCGCTTCCAGTGTCAAATCAATGGAGTACCTGAGGCAAACATCACCTGGGAGAGAGACAGAGTACCACTCAACACCACCAACAACAGGTACCACCACACTTAGCTGCTCCTTCAAATTCTACTGTACAAACTCAGGGTGTCAACATGTTTCAAACACTGCATGCTACAAATAGCTATATCCTTCTAAAATGAAGGACTTGGAAACTTGGCGTACGCTGCATTCAAATGGAATCACGCAGACTGCCCACAAAATTTGAATTTTATTAAAATATGTGAAGCTATTAGAGAATACCTGCAGAGGTACCGGCACACGGAACGGACATTAGAGTTAAAAAATGCAATGAAATGATTTATACATGACATCTATCACTCTATTCTTCCATCCCGATAGAGGTATTCTCCACTGCCGTTCTCCCTGAGGTTTCTTTCTGTTTCCTCGCTGTGAAAGGGTTTCTGGGGGGGGTTCATGTGTCATTTAGAAAAGTGCCTAATTCATTCAATAAAATAAAACAACTGTTGAATATGTTGATTTGGTTTAAGATGGCCAGGACATGAACAGCAGGGAGAGAAGTATCTTGCCAAAGAGAAGTGTCTTTTTGGCCCATCAATGTCCATACGCCAATCGCTCAGGTGTCTAATACTGATGCTTGTGTGCTACTTCTGGGTGTTACTTGTCATTCCAACATAGATTAAACATATTTCCATCACTTCATTTATAGGACATATACTGCGTATAGAAATGTCTTTAACAACAGAGTTTTTTTATCTGCACACATACTGTACCTCTCCTCCCTGTCCAGATACACTCTCCTGCCAATGGGTATTCTCCAGGTCACAGGTGTGAGGCAGGTGGATGCAGGGGTTTTCCGCTGTGTTGCCACCAACCCCGCCAACACTCGCTTCAGTCACGAGGCCATGCTCAACATCACTGGTAGGTGGACAAACATGTAGCATATATCATGTATGTAGTTCAAAAAAGAACTCTTTACAATTTAAGATGTTCCTGCGCATCAGTCATCGACTGAAACAGAAATAACCTATATCCGAAAATGAATGCCTTTTCATCAGATCACTTTTTGCTTTCTCTTATCTTCTCAGGTGGAGCTTCTAGAACCTACAAGGAGCCCTTCATCCTGTCAGGACCCCAGAATCTGACCATCACCATACATCAGACGGCCATCTTGGAGTGCATTGCCACAGGAAACCCAAGCCCTATTGTTTCCTGGAGCAGACTAGGTACCACTGAATATTTCTAATGGACTATTTTCCTGATTGGAGGAGAATGTTTTGAGACATCTCTATATCTCTCTCTCTCTCTCTCTCTCTCTCTGTGTCCACCAGATGGACGCTCCATTGGGGTGGAGGGTATTCAGGTTCTTGGGACCGGGAACCTGATGATCTCAGATGTTTCCCTGCAGCATTCTGGAGTGTACGTGTGTGCTGCCAATCGACCCGGCACCAGAATGAGACGTACTGCCCTCGGACGACTCGTTGTACAAGGTGAAGCCATTCACAGATATACCGCTGAAGCGCTTAATTCTCTACTGAGCGAGTAGTTCTGCTCACTGGCCATCCGCACTGACCATCGATTGTGTATTGACTAACAATATACATCAAGAACAGACCAACATCTTTGGAGATACTCTTCTTTGCTATGACATATAGATCAGAAAGTTCTCATTTCTCTGTTATCAGGACAGAAAGGCCGATAACCGGCATTTAAAAAATACTGAGTTTATGAGTCTCAGTTTTTAGTTACCGTATTTTCGCGACTATAAGGCGCACTTAAAATCCTTTTTTTTCTAAAAAAACGGCGCGTGCGCCTTGTAATCCGGAGCGCCATATATATGGATCAATTGGTTGATCCATACTGGTTAACGAGGATCCATTGGAGGGAAAGTCTGGTGCCAGCAGCCGCGGTAATTCCAGCTCCAACAGCGTATTGTAACGGACTGTGTTTTCATGTTCTGGAGCGGCGTTGCACTTTACAGAGTTTTGGGATGGTCAGTGAAGGGCGCACTATGTGACGTCACCCACTTAGTGCCACCTATGGGGACGCGGAAATTGTTGTCGTTTTGGAGAGCGATGGTGTGTTTTTGTTCGGCGTAGGCTACGGCCGACAGTAGCCTGTTTCTCCACAATAAAACCAGAAGATAAGCACATTGTCCAGAGATTCATTAGCGAGAGTCGCTACAGTATATTAAAGCTCGTAGTTGGATGTCGGGATCGAGCTGACGGTCCGCCGCGAGGCGCCACCGTCTGTTCCAGCGCTGCCTCTCGGTGCAAGATGCACCAAAGCATTTGCCAAGAATGTTTTCATTAATCAAGAACGAAAGTTGGAGGTTCAGAGATATTGTTAATATCCACATTAACGTTTGAACAACGTTACCATGGGAGTGAAGAGTTTTCAGAACGCTTAATAACGTTTGATTTAGCACAGCCCCAGTCAAACGTTTCACTGCAGTTACTTCTATGCGCCTTGTGATCCGGTGCGCTTTATATATGAAAATAGTTCTAAAATCGGCGATTTATTGAAGGTGCGCCTTGTAATTCAGTGCGCCGTATAGTCGCGAAAATACGGTACTCAAAATGTCAAAGGCTGTAGCAAATACAGCCTTCATACAGCCTGGAACATATTCAATTTATTCATGGTTGAATTGTATCTAAGTAATTGCCTAGTGTCTGTAGATTTACAATACTAGAATTCATTTATATCAGAATTAGCCTTGGAAAATCTATCATATGTGGAACTCAAGAATGTAAACACCAAACTAGGGCATGTTAAATAGATCAAGGAAGTTTGATCTTAACCTTGTGGAACCCTGATTGTCTGTTTCAACACACTAAATGAAGTTCTTCAAGTGCTGTTCTTCAAGTCTTTGACTGTAAGAGCTAACTTAGCAACATTTGATTAGCCATCACTGTTTCAATTGTGTATGTTCATAGCTGAAACTCGAATCACGAGTCCCAGAGAGCAGTTCGTCAAAGTATAGCGTCGAGAAAATTCATCCATAGAGCATTCTTTAATTTGATCATATATATTTTTAGAGATATGAGGTTTTTGTGACTTTCTAGCCAAACAGCTATTGTTTTGCTAACGTCAGCAGCTAGGTGGGTCACACTAACAAGCTGACGCCGCCTCTAGACAGGCTTCATTACCATTTCTAGATATTAGCGCCTACATACAGGCTATTTGTCTTCACTTCTGCACAGTGGTGGGGACCATTGATTATTATCTTTAGATACAACCTACTGTATGCACTGGAAAACAGAGATAAAAGCTAACATTTTGGACTGTTTCTTTGATGTTAAAACACATTAGTCCAGGGCATGATGCATTCAGTTAGTGGGGAAATTAAAGATGTACATACGTTGCAATTTAACATTAACATTTCAAATTTGTCATGTTGTTCACTGTTCTAACTGGTGTAGGTCCAGAAAACATACGGTCTCAGCCTTTGTTTGGTTAGGTGTTTGCACCATATTAACTGTGAGTGGTGGTGAGGGGAGAGGAGACAAGGGTCAGCAGCAGAGCTCTATCTTACTTGTCCATCACTTCTAATTGTCAATGTCATTAGCTGTTTGTAAATATCTGTATTTTAACTAGCTGTCCTGAGTTCAGCTCAAACACACAAGACAGGAGGGGAAGGAACTGGTTTAAAAATACCATATTTGTGCAGCAGTTGAGTCGACACCAAAGCAGGATACCTTCCGTGGCAATTTGCTGGCATTACCTCTCAGAACGCAACATTTTGGATCACATCATTATATCATGAGTGTTATTTCTTCAGACTTTGTAAAGATCCTTCAAATTAATATGATATGTAAAATATATGTTGACAAGTAAATTGAGCTTAAAGTGTAAAGTTGTTGACGTGTCCGTTTTACAATCCCAAAGCAGACGTTAGCTGCAGCTTGTGTTTTTAGATTAAACACACTACACTGATATCCCTCACCACGATGTTGCCTGTTTAAGACCCTGCTAGAGTCACACCGGGGGGGTACATAGCCTATACTGTGACTTCGAATGGGGCATAGAATCTGAAATATAAACCAGGGATGATAAAAATTCAGCTCTGCAGTCTTCCATTCACCTGTCTGACCCACTCTTTTAGCAGATCAATTAATACTTCCCCCTGTCACTCTCTCACAGAATATCTCAAATATATTCATTCATATATTGATCAACTTGCACTGTTTTTGGGTTGGAGAGAGAACAACAGTTTGAGGCTTCTGGTAGCATAACCCCCCACACAGCGGCTTCTGCAGCTCTGTATCCAAAATGAGATGCTTACAATAAAGCTGTTCGGCACTGCCCAGCTATAATAACGTTTGATGAATCTTAACCTTAGCAACACCATTTCAGGAACTGCTGTTCAAATAACCTACTTAGTTGTATATCATGATACTGCAGATTTGTGTAACATTTCTTTATATAGCTATTTGTGTTAGTACAGTAATTTGTGCACATATCTCTATGTATCCTTTCTTTACATTCACAAATATATATGTTTCATCTATTTAGGATTTAAAAGGAATTTATACCCGCAGACTTTGAGATGTAAAAGTGACACAGCTTAAGGCTGTGAGAACTCCAGGAGGCAGTGAGTCAGGCTGCTGTTTGTAGTGTGAAGGTCGGTCCGTCTGTCAGTGTGTGTGTCGGTGTGTGTGTGTGTGTGTGTGTGTGTGTGTGGGGGGGGGGGGGTGTTGTCTATGTGGGGGTGTGTAGGTTTGCGGTCACGGTCACGATGAAGGGACAAAGAAGGCAACAAACAAACAACAAAGAGACAAAAGTGGAGGAAAGCTAGATGGTCAATGCAGGGGGGGGGGCAAGGGGAATCGATGACCTGGGGACCTCTGACCTGCACAGGAGGAGTGTGTGAGAACGGTTGAAGTGAGGGAGGAGGGGGTGGTGTCGGCAGGGACAGGTCGGAGAAAGGAGGTGTGGTATCTGGGAAAATTAGGGGGAGCAGGAAGATAAATGACATCCCGGCAGAGGGGTTATGGCAACCAGGGTGTCCCCCCTGGAGAGGGAGACACAAAGGACAGACGTGGTGTGTTGAAAACGCCCCTCATGTCTCCTTCCTCCTCTTTTTTCTACACCCCTTTTGCAGACGAGGTGACCTAAGATCTGTTATCATGCAGATCCCAGCGGGACCTCAATGCTCAGCAGTCACAATATATTTTAATATTAAAAAATAATATATGTCCTTGCATTCTAATGATTCTAACTTACTGATTCCAGTAACTTATAAACTCAGACTTAACTCTCATTCTATGAATCTCTTGACAGTTTCTGAGAATCCTAAATAAAGTTGTTGTCTGATTGCTATTGGAAGTGTTTCCTTCCCCCCTTTCTTGTTAGAGTCCTATAAAAGTATTACATATTAAAACACATCAACAGCTCCATCACTCACACATGGAGCATACATTAAATCTATATGCTCTCTCCTTTTCCAAGCAGCTGCCCCCTCCCCCATTCAAATAAAACCCCAAACCAAACAAACAGATAAAGAAGTTAACCTTAAGGTCAACACAATCACCGATCAATACAGAGTACGGATCGGCTGATGAACGAGCTGAGGAGGCCTGACACGTTCTAACATGATATTGGGACAGCTGACTCCCACCCTCCATCCCAGTGCAAACGGACAGTGCAGTGGTGTATGATTATGCTGAAAACACATTATTAACATTAGCTCTGAAATGCAAACCATGACTGTTTTTTTTTTCTTAGACCAAATAGTTTTGTTTCCTGAAAATGAACAGTGATCCCATAGCATTGAGCTTCTGGCCTTGTCCGTCCCTGCAAGCATGAAGCAAAGCTTAAGTGAAAGGATTTATAGATGTACACCCTGTGGTGGTATAATACAACAACCACACCAACAGTAGCATTTCTGTTGTCTGCTTCATGGGTTCCTTTTGACTGAGGTTAGCTCAGCTCTGACTCCAGTGATGAATGGTCATACCCCTCACCCCTTTTGCTCATGGATGGATGGTTGAGGATGCAGGGTCAAGAAGGCTGTTGAGGTCAAAAGATCAATGGGATGCTCAGCGTGGGCTGAAGTGGGAGGGGCTATAGGGCCCAAATCCCACATATGCATATCTATTGTGCCTCTACTATTGAGCGGGCTGTCAGGAGGAGCAGTCAAGCCTGCATCAAGACGGACGAGGACTTGGCCTGGGGTCAGCAGGCTGCATGTGTGTGTGTGTGTGTGTGTGATATAAAAGGGACCTAACTACTGCCGTTTGGAGACATAATAAGTGAAAGCGCAGACTATTGACTAATGACGTTGTCTCTTTATGTAAGGTTCAAAGTACTTCAAAGTATCATATTCGTTCATTTTCCTTTGATTGTTTTTTTTCAAATTCCATCCCACACCTATTCTATTTAACTAAACATGATTATATCATTAAAAGATTTTTTGGGGCACGGCGTAGGGGCCATCTTTGGTTAATAGATGAAATTGAATCGTTGACATCAATAGAATTATTAATAATCGCTAAGATAATTCACAGAATAAATAAAAAAATCATAATTTATATTCACTCATTAAGAGCAAGGAATTGAAGGTTTGAGGTTGTACACTAGGTATGTTTTCAGCCAGAACTACAGTACAAATGTGCAAAGAAAAAAGTATAACAGGGTTTTTTAACTTCCAACAATACTAATCTGATCAATACCATTTGAAAGCAACAAAAACTAATGTACCATATCCTAATATCTAAACAATAAATCAAACATTCATTCATGTATGTGGAGGGGTAAGTGTGTGTGTGCGTCTGTGAGATAAGGAGGGAGAGCTCAGGAAGGGAGCCAGCTGGTACCTATAGGTACCTATAGGTAGTTTATAAACTACTGGCCACATGGCAGGCCAGGTGTGGCCAGGAGCAGGCTGTGTTTGTATACTACGTGTTCCTCTCATGGGTTTCTTGGTGCCGCAAAAGCTTTTCGTGCTCGTGTAACAATCAAGTTGTATCCAAGAGGGTGGAAGAAGTTTTCCTTCTTGGTGAGCTGCTTAGGCCACAAGTGAGTACCGGGGGAGTCGAACCTCTCTGGAGCAGCTAGAAAATGTGTCTCACTGAGACGGTTTGGTCCAAGATGCGTTGGTTTGGAGAGGCCTAACCGCTTAAAGCTGAAGAGCCTGAATCCATATCCATAATCCTATCATCAATGCCAGTCGATTGGGAAAGGTTGATTTGAGGAGATTCTACAGTATTAACCTTTAACCAGCAAGGGCCAGTACGGAAAGAGATTTGAAAAGGTTCTGTTGTCGGATCCTTACACTGAACAGAGTCATTTTCGTAAAGGGTGTTTGAAGAGGTTCTGTTTTCGGATCCTTACACTGAGCAGAGTCAGTTCGGAAAGGGATTTGAAGAGGTTCTGTTGTTGGATCCTTACACTGAGCAGAGTCAGTTCAGAAAGAGATTTGAAAAGGTTCTGTTGTCTGATCCTTACACTGAGCAGAGTCAGTTCAGAAAGGGATTTGAAGAGGTTCTGTTGTCTGATCCTTACATTGAGCAGAGTCAGTTCAGAAAGGGATTTGAAGAGGTTCTGTTGTCTGATCCTTACATTGAGCAGAGTCAGTTCAGAAAGGGATTTGAAGAGGTTCTGTTGTCTGATCCTTATACTCAGCAGAGTCAGTTTCGTAAAGGGTGTTTGAAGAGAGGGAACTCAGAGGCCACAGTAGAGGGACCCCTGTGGTATCTGTGGCTTGGCCAATCAAATCTCAGATCTCACCAAGACAGAGAAATCACAGAGAAATGTCCTTGAGCAGCGATGGATTCAAAAGTACACCTCGGTTTTATGCTGGTGGGAGCACAACAACTTTCATGTTGGATGTGTTGTCCCCTCGCCAAGAGATGGGGTGATTGAGGTTATATTATATCTGACCTGGTTCCTAAGAACAAGAAATACAGCAAGGAAATCTATCCTATAATACAGTTCCAACTGTTGGTCGGAGTAAATTCTGGATGTTATCTTTTGCCAAAATTAGTGTCTGCTGGTTATCTGCATTTAAACTCTCAATTCAAATAATTATGAAATAAATGATGATCTTACTTGGAACATTTGCTTTGATTAAAAAAAACATTTTTTTTCCTGAATAGAGCTTTATGTAATGCATAACGGTAGAAAAATGGGTTACCAGGGTGTGTTATTGTGTGATTGAAAGTCTTACCCTGTCTCACCTCCCTGCTTCTCAGCTCCTCCTGAGTTCCTGCAGTGGCCGCAGTCTGTGTCCAAACCTGTAGGGGGCAGTGCTGTGTTCACGTGTGTGGCCCAGGGCGTCCCCGAGCCTCACCTCATCTGGCTGAAGAATGGCAAGGTTCTGATGCCTGGACACAATGTGAAGCTGACCAACAACAACAGGTGGGTCATGTCATGGTAATATGGGGATGACTTGAGACACACAGTTCGGTGACTCAGCTGAACCGTGATCCTTTACCGTGTAGCACATGCTGAGTGAGCCAGTTAGACCAACTATGAGGTATGTTCTCTGCAACCTTTACTACAGACGTTCCGCGACCCCCAGGGGGTCCGCGGAGGTACTGCAGGGGGATTGCGAAATCTTTGGTTCATAAGACTTTCTTTTCTCTTTATTTTCAACCAATTTTCTTACCACAATTTTAAATGTCTTCAGATTTATTGTCTTTAAGTACTTATTAACATGAATCCAACATATTGTCGCGAACGAATAAATTGATTGAAAAGACGTTATCTTTCTGTCAGCAATACACACACATTCAGCTCCCCACAGGAGCTCCCTCAAGCTGGGCACCGGTTCACTCACAGCACCTTTCATGCAATTACCACAGCACAGGCCCTGGCCAATCACATCGCGTTCATGCTCACGTCTAAGCAGCGCGAAGCACAAAAATAAAAGATATTACCATTTATCTTGACGAAATAAATTTACAGTTTATCTTATTACAGAAAGTAAAAAGACTAACAGTTGTAGATCTAGATCTGTTAGTGACCTGTCTAATGCTGACTTGTCCTAAATGCTTCTGAAAGTAAAGGCTAATTTGTGGGCTACATGAAATAAATTGAATTAAAAATCATTTAAATTTGATTTGGGTATTATTGTTACCATGGACTGGACTTTTCTCTTTTCTAGTCTCCTGCCTGCAGAAAGCTCTTTATACTTACATGTAAACATTCACCTCTGTTGATGCCCTGATGACAGGAGCTACCATACACAGTGACACCTGCCCATCAATCACTTTATACACTAGTCACCGCTTGAGGGGCGAGGCCATATTGACATGCAGACTTGTGGAGCTGGGGATCCAACTTGTGGTGTCCAGGTACCAGTGAATTAGCTCTGTGTTTCTGTCCAGCACTCTGGCTCTGACTCGAATCAACTCAGAGGACGAGGCCATCTACCAGTGCATCGCCGAAAACAGTGCCGGTACAAACCAAGCCAGCGCCCGTCTAGCCGTGGCCCAGGCTACCGACCTGCCCGCCGCCCCCGAGGGCCTGGTGGCCAACGCGCTGTCCACCATCACCCTGCAGATCACATGGAGCCAGCCGCCGGCCCCCGTCACTGACAGCATTATCGGATATGTCCTGCACATCCGCAAAATAGGAGGTAAGTGTCCGCGCCCGCACAGCTAGCGCCTACAAGGAAGACACATCTCTATTTGAAATGCTAAAAACTTTATTTGTTTCAATAACTGGATCCATATGCCTGTGTGTTTGTGTGTGTGGGGGGGATTCAGAGCCTGACAGTCTGGAGCTGCAGGAGGCCATCAGTAAAGGTTCCTTCCAGCACGATGTGACCAACCTGGAAGCAGCCACCACCTACTCCCTGTACCTGAAGGCCTACTCTCCCCTAGGAGCCAGCAGGCAGTCCAACACCGTGGTGACCACAACGCTGGGGGGCGGTAGGACCATATTCATTTATGTTGCTAATCCACTTGTACATCCCTGTCAATCACATTGTTCATACGGCAAATGAGAAAAGTTTAGTATTAGACATTAAACAAGCTGGAAACGTCATGTTCAAAACAATAGAACATAAATACTAAAATATCCCGAGATGCTACAGTACCTATTTGAGTCAACGGAGATCACTTGAACTTTGCCCACCACGAAACCTACACACCACAGGCTGCTTTGCATTTTCATGAAGAACATGTGGGGGCTTAAAAGGTGTAAAGCATGGTACTGGTACTGCCTCCATTTGGATTTCCTGGGGGGGCCCTCCTCCTGAAACTTACATTCCATGTAAGCGTAAATCACTTGTAAACCTTTAGGCTAAATAATGGTTTTCTTATGTTTCTGACACTCAATGTCATAAGGAAGTTAGTATTTTTGTTTTCTGAGGGTAGTCATTTACACTTAATGTGTATATGAGCACAATAATGTAATAATGTTTTATGAGCACACAAAATAAAAATAAAATGAACACTCAGTTGCCTCCACATCAACTTGTCTCTCTGTGTCTCTGTTTTGTGTGCAGTGCCGACGCCGCCCACCTTCTTCACCAAAGTGGTGAACTCCAGCGCCATGCAGGTCCTCTGGGAGCTCCCCAGTAAGGCCGGTAAGGCCGAGGGCTTCAGGCTGTCTTACCGCAGGGTCCCCCATGCCGACTTCCAAAGCCCCATCCAGCTGCCCTTCCACATCAATGCCCACACTATCACCAAGCTCGGTGAGTGTGTGTGTGTGTGTCTCGGACAAGCTTTCTCCCAGGTTGGCTGTAAATAGCATTCCAACCACCCCCTAACATGCATCTTAATGTTATTCAAACAAAGTCTTACATGTCACAGCAGATGAAGAGAAAAGCACATGAGTGGATGAACCAGCTCAGCATGAACACAGCTCATGCACAGTTTAAGATGGAATGAAATAGTCAGCATTTTCCTTTTCAAATATTTCTCCATCTTGTCACCACAAACTTCTTTCCCCGGATCACTTAATCTTAAATTGCATCTTAAAGACCATTACTGCACTGTTTACTGCAACCCACTGGTATGCATGAGTATGTAGTTACCATTTAATCATTATTGCCACTAAATTGCAAGCTCAGGCGCTCAACAATGGAAATTATTTGCAGCAACTAAATTATCTTTTTTTGGACCAAAATTGAATTGGAGCTTTTCCTGTAGCACAGCTGACGATCTGCACACACAGTGGTTAAAGATAGCAAAAGTGTAGCAAAAAGAAAGATGTTTATCCTATTTGTTGAAGTAAACTGGAGGTTTGTTGGTTGCTGAGATGGATTGTGCTACGAACAAACACACATCCTTCCCTTTCTAAAGCATTCTATCAAACTGGGGTGCTTTATTTCAGAGCCCGGGGCAGTGTTTGAGGTCAAGCTGGTGGCCTACAATGGAAACGGGGAGAGTGACGGCTCCAAGAGACTGGTGTCGCTGGCAGAGGAAGGCGTGAGTGACCAAGCCACTGGTGAGTGTGAGCACCTCAAAGGTCCTATTTCTATTAGTGATCCTTTATTATTAAAAACATGCCACATTACAATTGTCAATTACATGAATTGTCTGGACTGTCTGGCCTTTGCCTTAACAATTTAATATCAGCAATTTCACGTGTGTGTAATTTGTCAGAATCTCTGGCTTTTCCCCCTCTGATGTAAGCATGTTGTTGATCAGAGCGGCCTTTGTTTCCAGGAGGGGACAGTGTGTGTCAGTGCAGGGATGGGGAGGCCTCTCTGGGCAGCATCGTCATTGGCATCCACATAGGCACCGCCTGTATCATCTTCTGTATTCTCTTCCTCATGTTCGGATATCGTCGCAGGTAAGCGCCACTACACTCCTATTATCCCATGCATTTATACACTGTCGGACATTCTTGTTGAGCTTTTATGCAATGACCTAAGTAACATGTTCACTGTCATGTGCAGACCTTCAGCAGGCCTCTTCATTGGCTTGACACATTTTTTTTTTTTGCTACGCTAATGTGAAGTTATGCAGAATGAGTACTCATGACTGGAATCTGTGTGCAGTCTGTTTTGCAGTAAAGGGTCTCAGGACAGCTGGTCTGTACCGAGGGACGGCACGGGACAAGGTGGGATGCTTAAGGACGGAGCGACCCGCCCCGCTGGGGGGGCAGCACCTCAGGTACTTGCTTAGGCAATGCTGCTTGTCAACTTCTGTACAGCACTATTACGCTTTTATGTATTTGTTTTAGTGGAGCAACAAAGTATTGAAATGTTTTTTAGTGTAGGTACAGTCAATGATATATGTGATACGCATAAACATCGCTCCATAATACAGCAACACGGTCTTGGCCACACATGAGAAAACTGCTCTACTCTGATGGAAAATGGTACAATCAAAACCCAGGGCTCAGATTCTCAGCCTCATGTAATATAAAACAGGAGTTCATACTGTCATGGCCATAAAACTGTGGTTTTAATTGGTTTCAATAAGAACATTGTCTGTATTTTGGCTCATTGGTAAAGCAGGAACATCTGTTTATCAGAAGATTGGTGGTTCCACCCCCTCCAATAGTGTCCATGTCAGTGTAGCTCCTCTAGCTGTGACTACAGTGTGTGAATGTTTGTTACTGATGGGCAGGTGCCACTGTATTGTAGCTCCTATCATCATGTGAATGGGTGAATGATGACATTAAGTGTTGAAAAGCTTTTGAGTGGCCAGACTACAAGAAAAGAGAAATTTATTAGTACAGTTGTAATCTAACATTTACCATAATAGACTCATTATTGATGCCACGGTTGAACTTCCACATTACAACAATTAAACATGTCATATTAGGTCACAGAATATGGCCATGCCTCAATGATATCTGATTTCTCCCTTGTCTCCCTTCTGCTCCTCCGGTGAACAGGTGGTTTGTCCAGCGCAGTGCCAGGTGGTCATTGAGCAGCACTTGTCTGGTTTGCCTGGCACGGACACTGGCTAACACACATACACTGGTCAATGTTATAACACCCACAGTCACAGTCTGATAGATAGAAACCTCAAAGTAGCTTCCACAAATCTGTGACAGGGCTAGGAAACACCCTTTGTCACCCTATCCCACCCTCCACCCCTACCTCAAACTAAAGCTTATCGCCATTATTGCCTGTGAACATGCACATGTGCATGTAGAATAGCCTTCACAAGAGCATTGCCACAGCCGATGAGGTCCTGCTATGTTCTTTTTGTGTGTGTACCACAAAACTGTCATCGCTTTTCCAGGAGGATATTTTGTGCCATATCCAAAATATTATATCTCTCAGATCTCCTCCGCTGAAATGAAGCCATTAATAGTGACAGACCTCTTGACTTTGCCTTCTGTCCCTCTGCAATAAGAAAAGGAAGAAACACAGTAGCCTTTGCTAACGCCTTACGACAGTGATATGAAATGATTGTCTATCACCTTACAAGCCATTTAGAGTAGCCATGGAAACAAGTCTTCTTTAACCCAAAATATGTACACGTCCAAAGAAAGCTACCTCAGTTCAACAGGAATGCCTGAGCCAATTCTAGCCTGATTATGCTGCTTCTGCTAGTCTGCCTCAACCAAAAAATAGGAAAACCATTACCTTGACCAGTGCCAGTGTATTGTGCCAGTCACCAACCAGTCCAGTCCAGAGAGTGCTCACCAGGACCACAACGAAGCCTTACTGCACCGCAGATCAACGAGAGCCTTAACAATGTCCTGCTCCAGCTTTCTGTCTACATGAACAAGCTTCAGCTTTCTCAACTGACTTCAGAAGACACCAAGGAGAACATTTAGTATTGTCTCCTTTATTTTTGTTACTCTGTCAAGTTTGTATCCAGGATTCTCAGCTACCCTCAAGTATCCATCTCCAAAGACATATTTGTGCAAACTGGAGGCTTGTTTGATCTGCACAAACCTAATGGAAGACTGATTCTAAGCCAAAAATGAGTGTTTGAGGCCATGCTGCCATCTTATCTCCAGATTCTAAATTGGTCATTCTGGGACGAAATGGTTTAAAGGTCACTTGCCTGAATGCATGGACGAGGCTTGTGTTCCCCTTGCCAGCCTATCCAAAATATCTTGTATGAAAACCAAGCTGAATGATGCCCAAAGATGTAAATGGTTTTCATTATTTTCCTTAAAGAATTATTTTAGGTTACATTTACTTTTGGTTTGGGATTTTTCCTGTTTGAAATGGGTTGCCTGTGTGAAAAGTGCTTTATTGAACTGAGCCAAAAAAATCGAATTTTGAAAACAACATCTTTTTATATTTTTCTTTAGTTTGGTCATTGCAGGTGCTAACCCTTCAACATGGAACTGTTTATTTTCTTGATCCTAACATTGAACTTTTGAAGAGTAACCTAATGAAAATATCAGATATTTTGAAAGACTTTCTATTTCAATACTTGCTTTCTTTTTCAAAGTAGTTAAATTCTTGCCAAATATTTAGCTATCTTAAAGAAATGTGTAACCAAATGCCTCATTCAGTCTCTACACATAACCAAAAGCACAACAACTTGAGAGTGATCATATATAGCCATCACACACATATAAATACATATACATATAAATCTATATAGATATAGATATCTATATCTATATATGTGTGTGAATGGCTAGTAAAAGGTGAACCTTTGACAGCAGCTTTAAGAAGAGTTACACTTTGTTTATACATTGTGCTGGAAAAAGAATTCCTTTTTTTTTTCCTTTTTAAAATTTAGTTTCATATTGTTTATCTTATACGCACAAATTTTAATTCAATATTTTGAGCTGCCTCTGTACGGATCCATTCAAACAATGTCAGCGCCAGCCTTGTATTCGTAATGTCAAAAACAAAAGGGTGAGTTGCTTCAGCATTTAAAGTCCTCGAGGTTCACCTTTTACTGTGTTTAAGGTTTAAGGTTTAGAACAGTAGAACATGATACATTTCCTTTCAGACCAAACTCAAAGCTGTTAAAACAATGTGATACCAAAAAGTGTATTTGATATGGATGACCCAAAAAGTCATGTGTTCTGTAGTGTGATATGCGTAGATGTAAATCTAGTTATTTCTTATCTTCTTTTTCAAACCATTGAGTTCTGTCTCTTTTTTTAGAGTATTTTGTTCTTCCTGCTGTGCACAGGAAAGGTTGCCAAAGCAAATGTTTGCTTTTTTTAAAAGTTTGTCATTGTTATTATAATTATTAGATTGGATGACATTAATTATGTTCGTCTCAAATGTTTCCTTTTTCTGACATGTGGATGATATGAAAATGATTGTTAGTATTACCTCGTGATGGCCTTTAAGAAAGTGATGTGAGTTTTCCAGAGACACTACGTTTAAGACTGGAAAGCCCAACTCATGTTGTGCCCTGAAGAGCAAGCGACTAGAGACGAAAGAACCACAAAAGAAGAAAAAAAATAGTAGAAAAGTAGAAACTGGCTGCTAGTATCAACAAGAACCAATGCTTTAATGATGAAGTGCTTTTCCTTGTCCCGAAGTTTTCCACTGGTGTGTTGTAGCCAAAAGAGAACCTAAAGCTTTAACCTGTTATGGGGCTGAGATGAAATGGCTTGGAGGTAAAGGAGTGACTGAGGGTGAGTGGAGCTGGAAACAGAGACTGAGTTGTGACCTGGAAGGCTTTCACGCTACATTTATTTTACATTCACACAAAAAACAGAGTCAGTTCTTTCAAATGACAAAAAGCCCCAATAATTTACTTTGCACCTGCTTGTCACTTATCACAGTAAAGGGAGGTGACTGATATTGTTAAAACTATACAATTTAACCATTGGAGAAAGTAAACATGTGTTTGCCATTGCAAATTAATCAATTATTTCACACTTTAAAACACTACAACAATATTATTGTACTTCCTACTGTTGAACAACCCAAATGGCTACAATAACCACAAGGGAATATGTATTTTTGTCATTTGTTTGAACTTTCCCTTTTATTTATTTATTTATTTTGCTCTTAAAGCTCTTAAGTAATGTTTTCCAATAGCTATACTTTTCTCTGAAGCAGGGTGGTGGTTGTTGACAGCTACATTTAGAACAAATTAAACCAATCTTGTTCAAATTGTCAGATGGTGGACGCAATATTTTCTCCTGTCTAAGTCCTGCCACGAAGCTTGGTCTCTGCAGACTGTTCTCCCTGAATGTCTCCCTCCTGAATTTCATCATGCCTAAAACCAAATAAAGAAACATTTTTAGATGAATACATTTTTGTCTATCGAATTGACTTAGCTCAGTTAGCATTCACATATGTTGTCATCAACTCTATACAGTCTGTCCCTAATCAATGAGAAGGTTACGACTGTGCTGCGTCAGGGCACACCAGTTGACCATCAATTCTTATCACTTGGTCGTAGGCTGAGCGTAGAGACTGCTCGAGTGGAAAATCTTCCATGGAGCGGAACTCAGGAACCACCGGAGTCTCCACACTCCGGCCTCCAGCGTCGGTGGGCAGTGGTACTGGACCCACGCTTCTGTCTGGGCTGGAAGCCCCGTCGTGAATTGTTCCAGCACCACCTTCTCCACTACGGCGTGCGCCCCTCCGGCCCTGTTCGGCTGTAGCCACCTGGCCGCTGCGTCCTTTAGCCGCTGCCCTTTTGCAAATGGCTTATCCTCCGGCCCCAACCTGGTCCTCGTGCAGCAGCCCCAGCCTGTCCACCACGGCCTTTCCGCATTGTCTCGCCGGGCCGCCGGCAGAAGCCCCATGGCCGCTGTCTACGCCTCCCCGGGTAACAGCCTGACCGGCCACTCTTCCGCTAGCCAGCCACATGCTTCCGCCGTCGCCTCGAAGGCCTCCAGGAAGGACTGGACATCGTCCTCCGCTCTCACCTGGCGCCGTTCCCTCAGCCGCTGCCCCTCTTTCCCCTCTGCAGCCGAGCCAAAACCACACCCGCCACCCACCATCACCCGTGTCAACTTTGTGCTGTACGAAAGAGGTCAGCTCCTCCTCGTCACATGAAAAGCAGTCGCGAACTCTATCAGCAGCTGCCATAGTCGCTCCTGCTGCTCAGAATCCAAGTCCCCGGCACTTCTTTGCCAGACCTCGCGCAGAGCTGTCATCCTTTTCGCTTCGCTCTCATGCAGACTCTCACAGCCCTCCCCCGCAGACTGGGTCAGCCTGACAGGCGAGTCCAGGCTACGGGTGGCTGGCTCAGGGCCTAGCCGAGGCTCCGACAGGTACGACCTGGCTGCCATTGTCTGCTTTCCTTCCCCCACACAACACCTGTGGGGTCCGGCTGTGTGTGTAGCTGCGCGCTGGGGATCCAGCGGCCTCATATGCACCACCTGCCCATCACTAAAGCTCAGTGTGGCTTTCCCCAGGTCTAACTGACAGCCCTGCTCCCGCAAAAAGTCCAAGCCTATTATACAGGCATCTTGTACATCCGCTACCCACACATTGTGTCTCATTTTCCGTCCCCCCACAGTCAATATCAGCTGCCCTATCCCTTTCATTGGTGCTAGCTCAGCAGTTACTGTGCGGAGCTCAACTGCTGTGTCCTCCAGCTGCGTACCCACTGGCACCACCTCTGGCCGGACCACTGTGACTGTTGACCATGTGTTCACTAGGGCGGTCGCATGAAACCCCCTCGATGCAAATGGGAATATCGCAGAAGTCTGATATGGAAGTTGTTATTGTTTACATTTTGTCCATGCACGTTCCCGGGCAGCGTAGCTAGTTTCAGCGCTAGCCGTCGCTAAGCCAGGACCCCCAGCGGATGTTGGTGGCTGTAACTCATGTTTCATCTCCCCTTCTAGACTGTCCACGGAAAAACGTTGTCCTCCCAGCACTTGAACAGGATGAGGATATCCGTACCCGTTGCCCTCCTCCTCCTTCTTAACACAAAAACCTCTGCCAAAAGAACGCTCCATCTCCACCAGAAAAAGTGTCCTCCAAACAGTAGTCCGCCAAAGCCCGAGCAGTCGACTACGTTATCAGAATCAGCTGCCCTATCCCTTTCATTGGTGCTAGCTCAGCAGTTACTGTGCGGAGCTCAACTGCTGTGTCCTCCAGCTGCGTACCCACTGGCACCACCTCTGGCCGGACCACTGTGACTGTTGACCATGTGTTCACTAGGGCGGTCGCATGAAACCCCCTCGATGCAAATGGGAATATCGCAGAAGTCTGATATGGAAGTTGTTATTGTTTACATTTTGTCCATGCACGTTCCCGGGCAGCGTAGCTAGTTTCAGCGCTAGCCGTCGCTAAGCCAGGACCCCCAGCGGATGTTGGTGGCTGTAACTCATGTTTCATCTCCCCTTCTAGACTGTCCACGGAAAAACGTTGTCCTCCCAGCACTTGAACAGGATGAGGATATCCGTACCCGTTGCCCTCCTCCTCCTTCTTAACACAAAAACCTCTGCCAAAAGAACGCTCCATCTCCACCAGAAAAAGTGTCCTCCAAACAGTAGTCCGCCAAAGCCCGAGCAGTCGACTACGTTATCAGAATCAGACTAAGTTTACTTCTGACACCAGTTGTAACGTTCCGCACCAATAAAGAGCCCGTTTATGATTATTTGGGTTTATTGTCACTGTTGTCGGCCACAGCCACGCCATCCAAAACACCCCGTTTTTTTACACACCAGTCAGAACTCAACTTCCCACAATTCCCCACAATTCCCCGCAATTCCCCGCAATTCCCACTTCTTGTGTTCCCCAAAATCCACACACACCGGAAGGGGCGGTAACCCAACCCTTGCCTAAGTAACAGTAATCAGAACCATATACATTTAGAAACTTTAGACACGCTACAATATTTTGTTAGACTGCGTCCAGAGACTGACATGGTTTACATACACAGGGGAGGTGCAGGTAATTGGACACAGGTGGAAACAATCAGACACGACAGACAATCACAGGGGAAGACAGGACAAGGCAGGAAGTGAAGTTATTACAGGGACCCAAGAGACATGAAACTAAAAAATAAAACAAGACATGAACCCAAACCGTGACAGTATACCGCACAGACAGATGATGTTTGTAGCAAAGTGTCAAGTACTTTATGGTGCTCCGTTTTTAAAATGTTGCATGTTAGATTTAGCATTAATATATAACATGTAATATTTACCACATTTAGATTAAATATTTATATCATTTAACAACTTTGTGTTACTGGCTGTTACGTTGCCTCTTGAGGGAGGGAACGCAACGACCCGCCGCTCATGACCTCAATGCAGCAAGGATGAAAAAGGTGCGGTGTGTGTAGGTGCACTGACGATCAGAACACATATAACCCGTAAAAAGAAATGTTTATTAAAAAAAATACAGGTTGCTTGGGAAAAGGGGCTGGATGGAACGAAACAAAACAGTCCCTCTTGCCTACCTGACCTGAAACACCCCCCACTAACCTAGCTTTGAGCACTAGCACAGCTCACTAACCAAAATACAGAGGGGTGGTCCGCCCAGGTCTTGCCTAGTGTTTCTAGACAGGAGGATGACTACGGGTGGTGTAGGCCCATGGCCAGCTTTCCTACACACTCCCAAGGTGCTTCCCCTTTTCCCAGGGAACAAAAAGACAGCTAAATACACAACTGAAAATGTGCTAATCACACTAACACAGAACAAAGACACAGAACCACCGCTCGCGCTCACACAGGACACCAGAGAGCGTGAACCACAACAAATGTAATCACTTATATATCCTTCCGAGGGGTAGGAATCCAGGTACAGCCACTGACGAGTGGGTGAGGCCAGATCTCCAATCTGGGGACGGCTGCTCCTGGAATCAATCACCTGAGTTTTGGAAAGACAAAACAGGCACATTTGCACAAAATCCTTTCTGTTTGTCTCCTTGGCCTATGTCCCCGTTGACACATTCAGTATGGTGAGGAGGGGGCGGGGGGGGGTGTTAGACGGCTCTTGTTAAACTGTTTGAGATTGTTCCTCTCTTGTTGTTTGTTGTTGTAAAGGGAGAAGAGCGGTGAGGAGAGCACACATTCCTGGGGAGCGCCAGTGCTGATAGTCCAGGTCCTTTAGGTGATTTTTCCCAGCCTTGGTTACTGCGTACCGTCTGTCAGGAAGTTGTTTACCTACTGACAAATGGGGATTGGCACAGTGAGCTGGAAGACTTTGGGTTCCAGTAACCCTGAGATGATTGGTTTTGAACGCAGAGCTGAGGTCCACACACCTGTGCATATGTCCCTGGGGACTCAATGTGATGCTGCATGTCGTGCAGTCCCATGTTACATTACATTTAGCTGACGCTTTTATCCAAGGAGACTTACACTAAGTGCATGTAACAAGTCTGGGTTCTGAGGGAGGGGTTACGGAAAGGAAGAAGACTGCACGGTTGGTTATGAGTTGTATTTTTATTGTTGTTTGTTCTAATCGCTGATGTCGCTCGCTGATGCCTCTCGCTCACGGTCTCTCGCTCGTGACGTTCAGTCCCGTTGGCCCCGCTCTTTTGTCTCTCTCCTACTGGGGTTTTTAAGCACAGGCACAATCAGGCTCTACCTGATTATGATTGTTCCCACCTGGCGTCGTTTCCTGAGCCACTCCCCCTCTTTCTCCTCTGCAGCCGAGCCAAAACCACGCCCGCCACCACAGTGCATTTCAACCGTAGGAATACAGACTCAGAACAACAAGAACCAAAAAAATGCAATTTCATCAAATAAGTTGATTTACAACATGTTATAGACAAGAGCCATTATAAGTACAATTTAAGTGCTACAATTTGTTAGTGGTTTTAGTCAAGGTAAAGTCTCAAGAGGTGTGTTTTTGGTTTGTGCAGGAAGATGTAAAGTCTCTCTCTGGTCCTGATGTCATCAGATAGCTCATTCCACCATCTGGGAGCCAGAAAGCAAAGAGTCGTGATCTGGTCGAGTGCTTTTCTATCATAGAGGGAGGAACAAGCAGCTTGATGCAGAGCGGAGTGTGCGGGTTGGGATGGAGGGTTTCACCATGTCCTGGATGTAGACTGGACCCCATCTATTCACAGCATATGTGAGAACCATTGTTTTGAACTGGATGCAGGCAGCCACTGGTAACCAGTGAAGAGAGAAGTGTGGGACAATTTAGGAAGGTTGAAGACCAGTCGCGCTGCTGCATTCTGGATGAGCTGCAGAGGTCGAATGGTGGCAGCAGGGAGACAGGGTCATGCCGACTGCATCATCCCCCAAACTGCAGTTAGAAATTATGGTATGTGTTATATTGTGTTAATGTGATCTTATGTTTATGATATTTGTAATTTCATATTATGTTATATGATATTTGGTAGTATTAGTCGTATTCAAAACACACGTTTTCATGAGATCAAGAGGGAAAAAACACAGACTCAGACGTGGTTCAGAATGATATTGCAACTCTGAAACAATACGACATGTATGATATATAACTAAGACAATTAAACTCAGAACCCATTTATCAGTGAGGCTTAATGAAATGAGTCAGAGTACGTAGACACACCATTTGTTACCATTTATTAGACAGACTGGCTGCGATAGGTTAACCAAACATTGGTCAAATGACTAGTTTCAGGCTGTATGAGCAAATACAGAAACCCTTTTATCTTCACTCTAAAGCCTCAGATTGAGCCAAAGAACGAAATTGCAAATATAAAAAAAGACATCACTTTATTAAAGATGCTGTGCTAATTTTAAGTTGCAGTGTTGTGCTAATTTCTCAAAAAAAAACAATTACGGGAGGAGGCGGGATTAAGGATCCGTGCCACTACATGCCGTACTGAGATAAGTTTATGCCGTTCTGAAAAAGGAACATGCCGTACTGAGATCGGAACAGGCCACCTGCCACTTTTCGATCACTGCATCACTCAAAAATACACTGTTTTACAGACTGAAGGAAGAGGAACTGGAGAGACTGGGTACTAGCAAACTAGGCTAGAAAACTGGGTACGAGAGGAGGAGAAAGGAGGAGAGTATACTGGACAACTGGACTAGGTCTCTCGGGTAAAAGCCTGATTCATCACCAGGACTAAATCTATCAAGATAAATTTACTGATAAAGTTCCTGAGACACAGTTAAAGGCTCTAAAACGGCTACTAAGAGGACCTTTGAGGTCAGATTATTTAGTCATATTAAGTGTTGGAGCCCCTGTAAGGGCACATGCTGTATTTATTTCTGTCCAAACATGACAATTCCATGCAAGTTTTAAAGCTTTCATTTATACAAAACACACAGATAATCTGAAAGATTTGTTCACCTGTCACCATATAGAGAGGTGAACATAACTGATTAATTAATTAATTTTAAACACACAAATATATCAACATTTATAAATAAGGCAAGCTATTCAGAACCCTTATGTGACAGGCAGGACTGCTCTCTGAGCATATATGATATACATATTTCACATCTTTTTGCACAAATAACAATGTTGCGCGTCACATGCAAAACATTGTTAAATACAAATAACAAATTTGATGATCTGCATACATAGCAACCGCTTATTTGTGTTTGTGGACCGAACTCAGGACTGAGGGGTCCCACAGTTCAAAACAGTTCCAGAAAAGACTTAATTGTTCAGCTTCCATCATGGATGAGCATTAAACGTGCACTAGGGCAGCGAGTGACATCCCCACTTTTTAAAAAGGGTTCCCACTGTGTGGGTTTGAGCTCAGATCGGACTCCATTTCCATAGCAACTCCAGCTCTCGCTCCGGACAGACGGTCCACAGAGCTGGGGGAGGCATTGTTGATTTGGCGACCACGGCAGCACGCCACCACGTCAGCAATGTCGGCCCGGAAAGACGGTGTGTAGAAACTGTAGATGACTGGGTCACAGCATGTGTTCAGGTTGCCAAATACAAACAGTATGTGGTGCACGTACTCAGGTGTGTGCTGGATAATGTCTGGTTGGAACCAGTACCAGATTCCTAAGAGGTAGTAGGGAGTCCAACAGATTACAAAGGAGCTCACAATCACAATGGTCATCTTTAGGGTCCTAATCCGGGCTTTGGATATCATGTCAGTTCCACTGCGTCTCAGGCAGTGCTCACCATCTGAACAGACAAAAACATGGACAAAAACTCAAATAGTAGAAGAAAAAGCATCCATGTCGTAAAAGTGTATACTTACTTTTATAGTTTATTGTTAAAAGGATCCCCATAAGCTGTCACCAAAGAGGGACAAGCTGGTCTCCTGGGAACTTTTACGTGTTACTACGCTATTAAATGAACAAAATAAGCCCCATCTCACGTCCTAACAATCAACTACAAATCCCTTTTTCTATTAACAGAAATTTGAACCTGCAGTTATAAACTGATTACTATACTAAATCAGAAAGGAGGACAAAACACATACAATCAAATACTAATCACTAGTAAGAAATAAACAGTTCAACAAGCAATATTAGGAGTCCAATCAAAGAGAATAAAGCATCACTGAGACAGCCAACGCAGAGATGTAAAATTAAAAGAAAGTGCACAGATGTAAGTTAAACATAAACTCATTTGATCTATGCCATGATGCTAACCTTACTAGAATGACCTGTAACAATGTCATCCTTAATTGTATTGCATTGTTGTGTGTGTACGTGTTCTCAGATTGTGTTTCAAGTGTCACACACCTTTTCCCTTGTGCATTTGCCCATTGATCTTGGTGAGGATGCGGGTGTAGCAGAAGGTCATGACGAGTAGGGGGAAGACATACAGTGTCACAAAGTGAAACATATTGTACGCTGTCTTCTGCCAGGGATACTGGAAACTTCCATGGGTGACACACTGAATGAAGTCCGCTCCGTTGGCTTTAATCGCCCGAAAGATGAACAGCTGAGCGTTAAGAGAGTGGAAATAAATTAAGATGGAATAGAAAGAAAGAAATACAATTTTATTTCCATTACACAAAATGTGTCTTATATTTGTATATATCAAACCCATTGGCCAACATTGCCTTATGGACCGTGTCCATAAGGTTGGTTAGTAACTCTGGTGCTGGTGCCAGTGCTTTGGGTGAATATTGGGATAATGACAGTGATGTCAAAGAGGGCCACTTGAAATCCCCTTCCTGGTGTTGCCTGCCCTCATACTCTGTGTGGACCAGCTTGTCATGACTCAATCTGTCAGCTGTAGCTCAAGGAGAACTAGCCGTCAAATGGGCTTCTCTGTCACTTGACAGACCCCCGGATCATAATACTGTAGAATATAAAACACTTCTATGAGTGGGCCATAGGCTCAATCACTGTCACTTTAGGCAACCAATGTTGATTAGACGTTGTTTAATGCAAGTATTTAAATGAGCCTCATGTTGGCATATCATTATTGAATTGACCATACAGCTGAACTGATGATACACTTTTGTTTCTCAGGCTTCAAATACACCCAGTTTGAGATTGAATTGTCCAGAAGCGTTCCTGTAGGAGTGCGTCGGTCATAAACAGTGCTACTTTGATCAAATGACATGTAATGTAATTTAATCAACGTTGGTTGCATCAAACTACTGTTACAGCTAATAGGCAGAGTAGGTGAAGACATCTACATTCACCCACTCCCTGGGGCAATCAGGTGTGGGAAGAGACACACCTGGAGCCGATGTCCCAGATAGGTTATCGTTGGCTAGTGGCCCGGAGGAGGGGATATACTTTTTGTTTTTCTATTTTTTTTGTGTTATGATTGACAATGTGTGTCCAATCCGTGTGGCACTGTTTGATGGTCATTGCCTCATTGAGAATCCAACCTAGTATTACTCATATGTGCCGACATTCAGCACTGCCCTAGTGTGTAACCTAGAACCTACTGTACCTGTGGAGATGCCAGCAGCAGGCTCAGGGTCCAAGCCACCAGCAGCATGCGTCTGTTCCTGAGCCCCGCATCCAGAGAATCCAGAGGATGGAGGATGGCCCGATAGCGGTCCAGACTTACTACCACGAGTATGAATGCAGCTGAGTGCATGGCAAAAAGCTTGAGGAAACACAGCAGCTTACACATGAAATCCCCAGCATACCACTGCACTGTAATATTCCATATGGCGTCCAGCGGCATCACCAAAAAGGTCATCATGAGATCAGCGGAGGCCAAACTGGCAATGAGCGGGCGTAGGTGTGCTGCCAGGCGATAACCCCGCCCCCAGCACACACTGATCAGGACCGACAGGTTACTGCCAGCAGCAAAGACAAACAGCACAAGGGTGGCTGCTACACGGCAGCGGGCGGCCACTGTAAAGGACGGAGCCTCCCAGGGTCCAAGGGAGGGTGGAGCAGACGTGTTCAGCAGGGAGAAGGCAGGTGTGGATACCCACAGAGACAAGTTGCCTGTCATCCTGAGACAGAGGGACAAAACGTTTGACCGCAAAAAATATAGCCAGTACACATGCCCGATGAGGAGCCATCTAATGTTTCTTCAAACCCCAGAAAGTCTGGCATTTTTTTCCATTTTACATTCTTCACAAAGACAAAACTGATGTTACATGCCTTTCTACTTCTTGTACGCTACATGATGAGGATTCCTCCTTATTTCACCAGTTCAAGGTCTTGCAGCTAATTCGTATACTTCTGACGTCATCTGAAAGTGTGTTTTTGTACTTATCTAATCCATGGAAGCCAATGACTACTCCAGAAAACTAATTTGCACTTGAATGCTTCTATTTATAACCTCATTAGTGGAATGTGGCGAGGTGGCGCCCTCTGGTGGTGGATCACTGCAGCTCTTCATGTGTTGCTGCACCAAACAGCGCAATATTCTTTACTGTCCAGGTATGTATCCCGACACGACGGACATGGTAACGCATCCAAACATAAGTCTCCTGTCTTGTGTTAGTAAAACAGTCTAAGTGGACTTCTCCTCTTTCTAACACTTCGTTCTGCACGTTCTGCCAGCCCCTGATGATTCCACTGCATAATGGGGGAGACGCGCCCTCACGCGCCCGGCCTGCACACAGTGATATTGACTTAAACCCACTAAAGCCTATGGAGATGCACAGCTCAGTCCTGTGAAGCGTTCTCACCTGGAGAGGAGCGCGGTCCGCCGCTGCTGGTCGATGGGGAGAGGCGCGCGGCGGAGCTCTCCAGCGTGCTGATGCGTCGCTTCGCCTGCAGCTCTTTGTCCTGCGCCGCTTCCACTTTCTGATACATCAACGACTCCACTGCTCCATCAGCCACCCTGCACACAAAGATACACATGCACGCACACACGCACTGCCTTGTGCAGTGGAGGTACTACACCGCGTGAAGAAGGGGCCACCAGCATCAATGGCGACAATTAAGGCGCGTGACGTGGGGGTGTCGCAGTGGTGGGTACCTGAGTGACAGAGAGACATCCGGGGGACTTCCAATTCAAGGGCAACTTCTTGTTTTACATATTAGGAGAGCGAGAGATGTCTCAGATACACAAGAGATTCCAGTAGAGTTTTCAAGGTGTTTGTGTCCTTTCATTA
This sequence comes from Pungitius pungitius, assembly GCF_949316345.1. NCBI lineage: Eukaryota > Metazoa > Chordata > Actinopteri > Perciformes > Gasterosteidae > Pungitius > Pungitius pungitius. Next base: position 5,927,775 of record NC_084916.1, on the reverse strand, counting down.
TCTTTTACAGAAATGTGTTACGGTTTGACTTTTCTTTGTGAAAGAGCTATCTTACAAAGAAATCCTAGAAACAATTCTTAAAGTCATAACTGTTTCTGTCCCCTCTCCCCCAATAGTAACTAATTTTTTCAAAATTTGAAAATGAAAAAATTCCGCAAACATTTTTGGCTGAATGAACCCCCCACTCTGGCCCCGGTCTTTGGAAACTACTTATTCTCACCATAAGTGTCTATCTCCCCTGGCGCGACAAAGGCTTGTGTTAAATCAGGGACTTTTATCACAATGGAGACTCATTTTGCAGGACTGTCAATTATCTATGGTTTCATTGACTCCCTTAACCCGGATCAGGCCTCTCATTTGAGACAGACATGGGAAAGAAAATCCCAGATTGTCAGATATCGGTAATCCAATATCTGACAATCGTTAAAGAAGTTGTGGGGTCAAATTTTCAAAACACTTGGGACAGTACTAAACACAAAACTAGACCCTCATATCTCCACAGAGCGATTTGTTGGTGTCAGTACAGGGGGTGCGTGGACTCAGATGCGGAGTATTGATGAAAAATAAAAGAACTTTAATAGTCAAAACTCAAAATCAAAATCGCTCCAACCAAAAAAAGGCAGGAAGGAGGAGAAAACAAAACAGACAAAAAAAGTCTGCGGCTCCGGCCCAACCCCTGACCCCACCCCCCCTTCAAGGACCGACTTTCAGGCGTTCCCAAGAGGGCGGGAGGGAGGGGTCACGATCAGGACTGGGGGCGGGTCTTGGAGCCGAGGCTGGGGTCGTGGGTCTTGGAGCCGGGGGTCTGGGAGCCGGGGGCGTGGGTCTTGGAGCCTGGGCTATGGGCGTGGGCTTTTGCGACTCTGCTACCTGGTCGAAGGCGGCCCAGGGCCGAGCAGTGACCATCAGGAGACGGTTGATGTAGGGGTCGGTATCCGGGAAGGGCCGCCAGAACGGGTCCTGTGGACCCCACTCCGCTGAGTCCTGCTGAGGTGGCGTCATTCTGTACGGGGGGGGGGGGTGCGTGGGCAAAGAGGAAGGACTGAGATGCGGAGTATTGATGAAAAATAAAAGGACTTTAATCGTCAAAACTCAAAATCGTCCCAACCAAAAAAGGGCAGGAAGGAGGAGAAAACAAAACAGACAAGGAAGGAAGAATAATTGAGTTGCTATGTTATTCATTTTGCACACATGATATCTATGGAAGCACCTCTTTATCTGTAGGTTTCTTCTTTTTTTGCTCCCAATTTTTTGGGGGGCGTTTTTTCTTGCCAACGAGAGGCTTATGGGACAGAGGAAGTCATTTGTGCACAGATTTGTAAAACTCTGAGGTTATGCAAAATATATTTGATTTAAAATTAAATGTAACCAATCATGGTTAAGGTGTGCCTATTTCAGGCTAAAGTTGAGTCTATCCGATATTTTATCAACCAATTGATCCATATATATGGCGCTCCGGATTATAAGGCGCACTGTCGTTTTTTGAGAAAAAAAAGGATTTTAAGTGCACCTTATAGTCGGGTATCTATTGATTCCACAGGACTCTTATGCACAGTGTGGAGCATCCCTTGCGCTGGGCCCGCCTGCAGCTTCTCCACGTCTCCATATATGGTACAGATGCTGTCCCTTATATCCTTGCTCTGCTTTACTCTATTAGCAACGGTCTATGTTCACATATTATGTCAATACATCAATCAATACAAACATTTATCCAACGTGTTCAGCTCAGTAAAGCCAAAATTAAATATTTAATTATTTACCTATGCCCGGTAACTTACAGTATATACAAAATATACATCGGCAATATAACCTTTGACCTAGACCTAGTAGTTGCAGGGTAATTCCCAGACTTAGTTACAAATAAGGGTCACCTTGACAAGTTTTTAATATGGACACTGCCCCCCTCCTGTTAGATGTCATTCATATTTTACTTTGTCTTTTTGAAATATAATTATATAGGGGTCCCAGGAAAAGCAAGGTTCATAGTGAGTGGGTTATCCTGCTCAGTCGAAATGAAAAAGAATGTATAACGACTCCCAACATGGATCATAAGAGTACCATAGGTCTTATATAATATGATTAAAGAGCCATATCATAAAATGACCAATACATTTGAATACAGGATGAAACAGCAACACAATGAATCTTGTTTTACTGTAAGCGAAGTTCACCACTAGAGGGAACAGTCTCCAACATGAACAGCTGCTACCATCAACATCTAACTTCATTCATTGTCTCCTGCCTGAAACCAGCGTCGTTACAGTCGTTATATTCCAGAGCGTGATTGCGTCTCTGGGTGGATTCGTTCTAACTGCGGGACAAAAAGAAGCTCTGGATGATGTTGGTCCTCGTGTAAGACATGTTGGACTGAGGAGCAGAGAGCAAAGGATGCCTACGGCTGTCCTACAGCGAACCGAGTAAAGATGATCAATAACATCAGGGTCAACACGCTTAGTGGATCGGCTACGTATCGTCTCTCCGCAAGTGGTCACAACTACGCGAATACACATTCATGTCCATCTGCACCAATACACTTCAAGACAGAGGCCCGTGTCTTTAAATGAGATCATTGACAATAGAGTCACACCAGCCACAGTGAGACGTCAAGTTGGTCACGTGGTTCCCCGTTGTAGCCGACACAGACCTGCACGGGATTGTGAGTTGTGAGCAAATGTGTTCAGGGATCGTGTTGTGGACCGTGGCACAGAGCCGGGCTGAAGACTTCCCTTTGTGGGGACATCTGGTGGGACAGACACGCGGTATGCCTCCGTTTGGATTGGACTAATGACGTTTCTCAGCTGGCATCCGCACTGCTGTCAACGATCGTTTTTTTCTCGTCGTGCGAAACACCGGTATTGGAATTGTAGAAACCAGCCTTCTCGCAACCTTTGACTCCAAACAAGGTAACGAGTACTCGTGTTGAAAGCTTTTAGAGCGAGAGTTACGTTAGTGAATGAGAAGAACACATTGTTTTCTAACATGGCTTTCTACCCAGACCCAGACAACAACATACTACAAACCAATCACATGCCCCCCTGTCTTCACCGCGGAAACAAGTGACCAATCTTAGACTTTAGTGCTCCAGCGAAGCGTGCCAGCGGACCAATCGGCGGTCTGTCTGGGTCTGCTGGGGAAACAAACAGCCAATCAGCGGTCTGTCTAGCCGTCACGGAGCGTGTGTTAGACCAACGAGTAGTGCGTCTGGCTGCACCGGGGGGGGTGAACGCGTGCCGAGGCCCAATCAGCAGCTCAGTGCTGCCTACCGGTGCCGGGGACTGGTGGTGAAGAGGCGCTAAAGAACCGGACCGTGAACCCGGAGACGGTACACACCGAGGCGGGAAGGAGACCCAGGTGAGTCCGAGGATGTGAGCGAGGCCTGGCTCCGGCGGGAGGTGTTTTGAAATGGCAGCAGCGGGATTCACGTCGCGGCCGGGCGGCCAGTTGTTGTGTCGTTTCCCTGCCGGTGGAAACGCCGACAGACAATAGAGCGGCTTCGCGTCGCTATTTATTGATGCGGGCTGACATGTTGGCGACCAGTAGCCGTCCCCTCGAAATGCTCATTCGCATTTAAATGTCAGAATCCTCGCCCACTGCTTGTGTTTTGACAAAAAGCGAAGTGTTACTTGAGGCATTGTGGTGGCATTGTGATGGAAACCTTGATCGGAATGCCTCCAATCCGTTTCATTGTTTGATCCGGAGTCTCTGGGGGTTATCACCGAGTGGAGAAAGAGCCAGGCTCCTCCACATACTCCAGTTCACGCTGTTCTAACGAGCCCCGGGGATACGCGACGTGTTCCGAACGGGTTTTATCGAATCTAAAAGTAGGAAGTGGCCGATTTGGAACGCCCGTGCAGGAGGCCGGGTCGCTGATGCCTCTCCGCAATTAGGTAGGAAAATTCTAAATGCATCAGCCATTTACTCAACGGGCTCCATATGCACCTAAATGGCTGCCTGGCCTGGCAGTGGTCGGCTGTGTCGGTGCAAGGCTTCGCTGCGGATTCACGGAGGTGGATGTGTGGACATGGCGATACAGACTGCAATCAATATTTAATGTGTGCTGCTTATTATTCTGCAGTATTCCGGATTTGTTGGCTCTGTTTGTCACACACGGTCTCTCCTCCGGATGCCCATGAGTCACACGCAGATGGAGACACGTCTTTGGGACTGCATTTTGGGCTCAAATGATGTTATTGTTACCTTCCTCCACCACACAATGTTCCACGGAATGTGCTTAATCTGTGTGATTTGATGTCCCAGGAAGCACCTAGTGTACTTGTGGCATGTACCCCAGCTGTAGATGATAGAAGTCCCAAGCAATGAGCATTGTAGGGACAACATTTTCCCACTTCTTGACAGGAAACCTGCCCCCTCCACTTTGTACCAGCTGGTTGTTTCATTGGAGGTGAGCATTATTCGTGCAGCATCTTTCCACAGCGGAGCACTCGAGTGACTTCGAACCAGTGCGGATGGAACGTAGCCCCACAGCCTTCGCTTGTATAGAACAGTTGGCAGACCTTGATCCACTCAGCCCTCCACTCCCATTGTGGAAGTGGGTCCGTATGAATGAAAGGTCCCTGCTGTTGGAGAGTGTGAATGAACTGTAGTATTCTCAATGATGGAGTCCTTCCTCATCCTATTTCCAGCAATAGCGTGCAGTACCTCAGGCGCAGTGTGCCGCTGCTTCTTATGAATGTGCAATGCAATTAGGGTGTGATGTTTTTAATCATCATTTAACCGGTGAAACAATGGCGATTCGGATTGGTTTAGTTTTTAACCTGTGGACCAGGACACCCTAATGTCTCGTGGGGCTATTTTAAGCTGGTTGTGCTCCTATTTTATGTCTATGGTGTGTAGAGCTACCACATCCCAAGTATTGATAATGGTGATTGTGACAAATGAGCGGATATTCATTGAAGAAATAACCCCCCCGCCAATAAAATGGTACGAGAAACACTGCAACGCCTTTGATCAGGAATCAATTGATCGTTTTATTGTGAGGACTGCTTAAGGATGTGTGATAAAGGGGACATTTGTCCGTTGAAAGAATGAAGTGTATTAGTGGTGGACCAAACAGTACTCAAGACACCCATTCCAGATGTCAACAAATCCAAGTAAAAAAAAGATGTCTAATAATTGATGTATTTTTGCTTGCATCACTTACTTGGTACATGATAATTGGACTGTACTTGTATTAGTGCTGCACAGTTATGGCCAAAAATCAAGATCCCCATTATTCATTACCATTATTCATTCATTTTGGGGACAACATCTTTTTATCTCAGTCTAAATGAACAACACTGCTTCCACATCGTGGCTGAAGTGCACACCTTTGCATCAGACTGGTCCTTCTCACAGGGCATCTCCCACAAGGAGTTGGTACCAATAAATAAATAAAAACACCTTTTCCCCGCAAATTCAATCAACAGAGCGCATCGCTTTCACTTTCATGATGGGCTACATTCCAGCTAATTTAAATGTTTTTTGAGTGGTTAAACAAGTTGGTAGTGTTGCCATGCGGAGCATACACAACTTTCACACACTGCTTTTTTTTCTTGGTCAACATCACTTGCCCTATATCCAAAAAACTTCCAGACAACCGATGATGATCCTGTGAGAGACTAGCTTCTCTCCTTCTGATCCTCACATTTGATTTACCTTTCTCACCATGTAGTCTGCCCCCTGCTCTCATGTGTGTCTCTCTACTCTTGTACTATCATCGGGGTCCACTGCAGACCCAACTCGACTGTTGGGTGAGGAAGCGCTTGATTTGATATGTAGCAAAGCACACATTTTAAACTGACAATCATGCTCATTTAATTGTGGCAGCCGAAATCGTGATCACGATTAAAATTCAATTGTGCAGCCCTAACTTGTTTATCTCTTCTCCTTTATAACAAGTCCTTATTCACCCATTCATACACTGATGAGAGGAGCTACCATGCAGATACCTGTCTGTCAGTGACTAACATTCACACAAACACCGACGTGGTGAATCGCAGATCTAGATATCAAACTTCCCATCTTTTGATTGAAGTAGGACCAGGGAAGCTGAAGCTATATGATCAATAAGTGAACGACAGAACTGCAAACATTCATAGGCCCTGATTAGACGAGACGCGTCGTTACATTATTACTATAACTACGTTTGAACTTTTATGCTTGTCTAAAAGACGGCAGGCAGACGCCACAGCACAAAAGGGTGTACCACAGCATCCTGGAGGAAAACAACGGGCCTTGTGTCAGCACGGTTTTAGATCCCCTGACGACCACAGCCACCGACATGGGGACGTTTGAATTGGTGGCTAGCAGCTCACGTGTTAATCCACAAACACGCTGACAGAGCTTACAGTGATTACCTGAATCCAAACATGGGGATGAGTGTGACGATGTGGTCTTTATTAGCCAGAGGACCTGCTTCATTGCTCTAAATGGCCCACATGGTCGTTCCGGCTACATAAAGACAGCCTAAAAAATCTCACAAATCTCTTGGACCGCGTTTCCATCAACCACGCAGTGATGGTCCGGCTGCATGGAGATGTAAAAATAGTGGAGTCTTAAGTACTTTCTCAAACTCTCATTTTCTTAACACTTCTTGTTTCTTAACTCAACAACAATTCAAGACCAATCCGTTATATTGTCCAACATGAAAATGGTCCGTGAGGCAAACGAAGGTTGGACCACTGGTTTGGATGGCTACGGCCCAAAAGGAGTGTCAAGTGTCTCAACAGCATCACCTGAATCCTGAGCCAACATCTCACTGGCAGGTCCAGCAAATCGAATTGTAAAGCCTCGAGTGTGAAAGAGGCCTGTGCAATTTTTGAAATGTGCTTGAATCGAAGAGCTACAAATAATAATTCAAAAAGACAAAATAAAATCCTGTAGCCAGTGATGTGGAGAAGAGATTGTGTTTTACACATAAATGCAACTCTGTTATCTAGGGTCGACCTGCCAAAGCCTGGGATGGAAAAAACAAGGTGAAACATATTTTCCAAGACGAACAAATCCTAAACCATTTGATTTCCTTCATCTACATTGCAAGCGTGGAGTACTCTGCATGCCAACAACTGATTGGTTACAGGGATCGAACCTGTATCTCACCAACTCCTCATCTTTCCTCTTTCTAGGACCCCATAATATCCCTCTGCTCTTTTTGGAAAATATATTTTACAACCCTAACCCAGGTATTAAATTCTTTCATTTTTTGAACTTGAAAAAATGTGCAATTAAAAACAAATTTTAACATTAAAAAAAAAAATCTTTGTTCTTGTTCCTTTTCCACACATGCAGTTCCACGTTGACATGAATACGTGTGTGTGGCGCTTGCAGCAGCAGGGCACAGAGCACCAGAGTTAACATAACGTACAATAAGCGCGCCTCCAGTGTGCACCGTGATCAATCTTTTGTTTTTACACCGTCTTAAAAGTCAAAATGGTGACTGATGAGGACATTACAGACAGCTCTCACACACATACATTTACACCCCAACTGTATAGTGAACAGTCATCACAACATCAAATCATACAGCTTCTGTTCTCATTTTTGCACTATATTGTAGAGCTGCAACTACCGATTATTTGTTCGATTAATCGATGAATCGGATAAAAAAAATAAAAAATTTAAAAACATTAAATTCCAACCCTTTATTGAAAAATAGAACTGACAGTGCAAAACAATTAGTGCACAAACAGATTGCTCCTTGAACATCCCCAAGTAAGCAAATAAAATGGACTAACACAAAAAACATACACACATCGCATGCATTTACAGCTGCCAAATTAAATATATTAGGCACAAAAAAATATTTAGATTAGATTTTACCGACGTGTTTCCGTTTAAGGTGCTGAATCATCGCCGTGGTGCTCCCGTGCCAGGCCATGTCGCTTTTGCATATCTTGCAATCAGACATGTCAACTCTCCCGAATTTGAAAGGCCCTCCCGAAAATCTCCCGGACCGACCTTTCTCCCGATTTCCACCCGGAAAACAATATTGCTACACCATCCGTCACTGGGCGTGCCGTTTCAGACCAAACAATAATAAAGGTTACACCTTGAAGTCAAGCGTGGCAATTACAACGGAAAAAGATGAGACTGGCGCTGCTAAGAAAACTGCTAGCACCCCCTCCCCCATTTCAGTGTGAAATATATCTATACCTGGGAGGATTTAGGTCGCATTGGTTTCTCTTCCTCCGCATGTTTCAGAACAGTATTACGGGTCTCTCCGATGGTCTTTCCTCTACCTCAGCTCTGCTCTTTTTTATTTATTTTTCTTAGCAATGCTCTGCTGGGCAGAGCTTTTTTTCTTCTCTGTTCTGCTGCGCGAAGCGCTCAACTTTTTTTTCTCAGCTCTGCGCGGTGCGCGCAACTTTCTTTTAATACTCAAACATTGATTTCATCGATTCGTTGTTGCAGCCCTACTATATTGTCACATTGTTGTAGCATGTGGAAAAAAGGTTATATTGTAGAACAGGGTCTCCTTGATTCAGATCTCCCACCCTGCTAGTGTCCTTTTTGATGTGGCATTGGTTCGGAGTACTGGAACCACCTGGCAAAAACTCACTTGGATATTGAAATGAAAAAAGTTCAAAGAAAGCTTAACAACTACTTGATTGCTGCCGACTAAAAATAAGTCACTGAAGGGCCATAAACCTCAAGGGGACATTCAGTGTTGATCTGACATGGAGAATCTAAGCATATTTTGCTACTTTATTACAATATCTTGAGTTACAGGGGAAATCAAACTACAGAACTTGAATGGAACGTTCAATCTGGTCTTTTTGATTCAAATTCATTAACTCTCGAGACTAATGTGCAAAATAATTGGATTATGATTTAGATTAGGGTACCCAAGACCCCATAACTAATTTGTAAAAGTTGTCTTTTTGATTGTTATGTTAACTTTCGATCCTTATGCACACGATTATCATGTGACCTATATATGGAATTGCATAATTTTTTATAAAATTTGAAGCTAAGTATTGATTACTAACGTATGTGAAGACCTTGGAGTCTGTATGCATCACCTTTTGGGTTTACATAATCGGCTGTTGGAAAGAGTGGGTGTGTGTGGTACCCTTTAACTGGGCGCTAATTGATGCGTGGTGTGTGACCAATGCACAGGAAGAAGCGCTGTGTGTGCTTACTGTATCAAAAGAGAGAGTGGGCATTACTCTGTCACGTGATGGTGAATAATCATTGTTACATCACAAGGTCACCCCAGTCCGCCTGTCTGAACCTGCATTTGGGCCCTTTAGCATACAAGTCACTATTTTCATTCGTGATCAGGACATTTCATTACTGCTACCCTTTTGCGGATGAGGTGCACACACATTCTGCAGTTCTAATCTGCATCCTCAGTGATGTCAGACTTGTTTTTTAGGGGAAAGTGCCCATTGACATGGACACTAGCGGAGCCTGGGGTCAAATCGACAATCCTTTTTGAAGGACGACCCGCCCACCCTCAGACCGTTTATTAGCTACTAGAAGATAAATGTGGTAATGTTAGGAGTACAATCTTTGCCTCTGAAAACCAGTGGACTAAACCTATGGAAAAGACATGGAAATACAAAAGTAGGTTACTGGTCCTCAAAATTGTACCTGAGTACAATGCTTGAGTAGTGAACTAGGTTAGATTCCACCACAGCTTGCACAAAAGAGTGAAGCCCTGGTCCTGCCACAAAGGGGCATGGCTGTGGCAGGACAACAGGCCTCGAGCAGCAGGCCTGGGATATGTATTAAACACGTGGAGGCTTTGTAGACAACGCTTTTGAAGCCTCGAGTTTTGCCCATTATCATCTAGCCATTTTTGGGTCTTTAGAAAGCAAAAGTACAATTATGAAAATGCTTAAGTACCCGTAACCCAGTTTGTACTACCTATTTCATTGTTCTTTCCTCAGTCACAACTCTGCCGTCCAGAGATCTGTACCCACATGTAACATCTGCTCCATATGTAACGCATTAGTCCCTGAAATACCCAGAATGCAGCGTGACATGACAGTGAAGGGACTGTGCGGGATTAGTGCGGCTCGCGTCACTCTGCTGAGGAGGCCGAGTTGATCGTCTGTGCTGTGTATTGACACTCGGCCCCATTTTGGGTTGTCTGTGCTACCTCGGTGTGCCCCGCTCTGACTCAGAGTCTCATGTTCCCGCTGCTTTTTTCTTTCCTTCTTTTCCCCTCGTTTGGCTGGTGAAACGGCGTCTGCCCCACCCTGTGGTCTGAAGTTCTGCACTCCGCCTTTACTTGTCAAAGTGCCAGCCCTTGAATGAAGATTTTCCTCATTCTGCTCTGAAAACACTAGGGTGTCACACACACACACGCACACACACACGCACACACACACACACATACACACACAGACTGTGTGACGTCTTGACCACTAAGGGCTACATATTAAGAGATAATTTCATACTCTGAGGTTACAAACCGGCTTAGACTGGCTGAGTGTTTTCGCTGTGCAAAAACAAATGAAGTAGTGAGGATGTCTGTTCGTTTTTAAAAGACACCAAATTTTAATCTACAGCAGGAGTATCACTGCAACAAGAAATCCATCTGGTTTCTGGCAGTAACAAATCCGTGTTGGCCACAGGATTTAGTGTTTCTGTGGGGGGGCGTTGAGGGCACCCCCTGAAAAAAAAGTTTTAAATATAAAAGGAAATGCGTCTATCTAGTGAAATGTGTCGGCAATAAAACAATAGTGGAAATGATAAGGACAAATGTGTGTTAACACACAAAACGCTCAATAATTCATATTGTGATACGTTATTATCACACTATTTTGGTATGGATACAGTTTTATCACAATTCGCAGTCAAGATACAATGTTATAGTGATATTTGGGCCAGGATACAATATTATAACAATAATAAGCTACGGGTAAAATGGGATGCATACAATTTTGGTCAGTGGAACCGCCGTACAGACCTTCCCTTTCATTGCAACAGCGTGGATGTCATCATTACTAAGCTCTCCTGCTGGTTTTAACACACAGTGATTGTTCACATGTATGATTATCAGACTCATGAGTAGAAAGGAATAATGAATAATCTCCAGATCGAATCTTTCAACTTCATAATCTGCACTCCCTAGTCCTGGTATGCTCCTCTGTTTGAGAGTGGTTTCCACAATAGGACTACTCTAGTCACAACTACTGATTAGTTTACATTGTCACTGAAAAAATGAATCCATCAGAAATGTTGACAAGCCGCCGTGAGAGGTTCAAACATCCATCCCTGGCCCTTTTGCGACGCATTGGTGATATTGCTGTGGTAAATGAAGAACAAGCATGTTTTCAACGTGTCTATCTATCCTGAGCGTTATGTGTCAGACAGACGGCGTAGTGGACGGAGATTGTTGCTGGAGACATGAGTAAACAGTAGCCCACATAGATAATGATAGCAATGGGGCAACAGTATGAATGTCTGTCATACAGCATTGGTTAGAGTAGTGATATCTAGTCATAGAAAGGCTTGGATGAAGCGGGACTCAGACCTCAAGCGGTGAACCGACTAATGAAGTACTTCTGTTGGCGTGGAACGGTGAGGCAGTGCTGTGGAAGAAGACCTCTGCTGGCTGGAGTGTGTTGGTATGACACGAATCCTCTTTGCTGTTACCCTGCTCTTTGTCTCCAGCTGTACTCCCTCCTCCCCTCGACACCCCCCTCACACGAACATGCACAACCCTACCCCTCAGGCGACAGCAGAGCAGGAATTGATTAGTTGCATGGCTTAAAAATAGACGACTGGTTGTCATAGCAACGCCTACAATGAGCTGTTGTCTAGTTTAATAAAGAGCGGCGTTGTGTCTGAGTGAAAGGTGCACACAAGGTGTGTGTGTGTGTGTGTGTGTGTGTGTGTGTGTGTGTGTGTGTGTGTGTGTGTGTGTGTGTGTGTGTGTGTGTGTGTGTGTGTGTGTGTGTGTGTGTGTGTGTGTGTGTGTGTGTGTTTGCGAGAGAGAGATTCCTTCCATGATGGCCTGTGTAATTTTCACACTGGCCCTGCTGGAAGTCAATGCAACAAAACACCACCATTTTTATCTGCATCCCACACGCACCACCTTCAGTGCTGCTCCACGCCAATTACAAGTCTGTTGCTACAAGCCCCTTTATGATTGGCATCTTTATGCACTGTGTGTGTGTTCTGTTATTCCAAAAAGTCGTGAGTAAAACAATTAAATAAATCCTTGGATAGCAGAAGTGATTCAACCAAGTTTAGGATTGAATTCCACTAATAGTGTGCCCATCCACAATGAGCCAGAGGTCATTTCATTGGTTAACACTACACCTGGCGTGCTATTGGTTGGTGAATGTTGACAGAGGGGCGCGCACGCTCCGTGTCCGCTGGGGAGCGCGTGCTCCCCTCTGTATGCGCACGTGTCTGCGTGGTTTAATAGCCGCGCTGTGAAAGGACTGCACACTTTAATAACGGAGGGAAACCGGAGGTAGATGTCAGCTAGCCGCTGTAGCTACACAAGCGAACGGCCATGTTAGCTGCTGCGAGGACGCTGTTATCAAAGTGTAGACGTTTTTCAATCGGCTCCGGAACAGAAAGCAAGCACCGAAATCTGCGTTTCGTTAGGAACCGGTCGTGTAGGAACCGGTGCTGTATTGGTACCGGTTCTCGGTACCCAACTGTATTTCTGAATGTTATGAAGAGGACGTGGTGAGACAAAATACACCAGGCCAGGGCCCTGTTCGAAGTCGATCAAATGTCCCATTATCTAGCTCAATTTAATAAGATGATTGATTTCATCTCAGTTCCTCAAAGGATGATCCGCGCTCGAATTGTCTAGTTAATTTGAACCAGATGTCAATCATCAGGCTACGTTAGAAGGCGGAATACTTGATCACCGAAACCAGGCTTTTTTAACGGTACAACGGCAAATAAAGGAAGACGAGCAGGAGATGATCATTAATGCATATGAGGAGTTCAAGACCATAATCTGTATATTTGAATCATTTCTGTCATATGAACTGAAGGTATTGTACATTTTTTACATTGTTCATTCTATACACTTGACATCCTTTGCAGTCTCTCCATCCCGGGCGGGAGGGATCCTCCTCTCTCTCTTCTCTTTATTCTCCCCATTGAATGCTTTTTCATTTTGGGGGGAGTTTTTCCTGTGAGAGTGAGGTACAGGCTGTGAAGCCCTCTGAATAAAACTTGCGATACTATGCTATACAACATCAAATGACATGCTCAATGCATCATCACTTTAATTGATACGAATGAATAGTTATGAGGACATATGTATACTGTGTGTGTGTGTGTGTGTGTGTGTGTGTGTGTGTGTGTGTGTGTGTGTGTGTGTGTGTGTGTGTGTGTGTGTGTGTGTGTGTGTGTGTGTGTGTGTGTGTGTGTGTGTGTGTAGATGACCATATATAACTTTTATTATGTGTGTGTGAATGGCTGAATCAGTATCTATTACTCATAATCAGACATTTGATCAATTGGAATATTCAGAAGTTTATGAAGCGCCGAATAAATGAACAGAACTTTACAAAGATATGCAGTGGCTTTCCAGATGTTCTTTGCATCGCAAGTCAGTACAAACATCTACAGTATGTGAGACCGTCTGTGAGACAGTGGATGCTTGGCTGCAGCGTGTGGTGCTCATCACGTAATGTTGCGCCTGGAGATAATCTTCTTGTAAATAAGTGATTCCAGTCTTCAGCATCGATGGCGCTCGTACAGGACGCTATCGTGATGTCATAACAGGTCTTTGTGATCTTTGTGATTTTGCTCCTTCATCAATGAGCTGCTCTTTTTTCCGGGGGAGCGGCGAACCAATCCAGCTGCTCAAATAAACCTGCACCGGAGCAGGCCCAAGTTTTTGGATGTGTTGCTATGGTGATTTAGCCAAACATTCTTCGGGGAACCGAGAAGCCTGATCTATGTCATGGTATCCTGAAAATGATCCGGCTAACGGGGCCCTAGTCCATGACCGCAGGACAGAGACATGTTGTCATATTCAATACAGCCAGTTGTAGATCAAATCATCACATTCTGCCACTTTGTACAAATATTTACCAAAATGTCATGCTTAATATTTTGTATTGCATCTTTTTAAAATGTGCCTTTGTATGCTAACGGAGATCAGTTTCATTCAATGACATCAATATTATCATTGCAGCCTCCATTAAGATACTGATCATAATAATACTTGAGACTGATCATCCAGCGGTGCATGGACACTGCAGGACAGCCAATAGCAGCCATGGAACAACAACAACTCCTTCTGGTGCTCCAACAGGCATCGTGGGCCTCACTGGACTCCCCAGCTGTTCTTAGACCAGCATGCACAGGGACGGCTCGGCCCGCCTGCAAGTACACCACAAGACGTGCAAACAAAATTAAATATGAAGAACTAAAAGTAAGTCAAGTTTTTACAAGAAACAAAGGTTGACCATGCTGTAAACTCTTCACGCACATGTAGGCTGAAGACCTTCTGCCTTTTAAAGCATTTCAAATGAATGTGTATAATACCTCGACATGTGTTCTGCTGCTCCCCAGAGGATCAGAATATTTGTGGCAGCGTTGGGTAACAGACTGCTAGGCTGCTGTTTCTATATGTTACCAGGTAACATGTACTTACTATTTCGTAAAGGTGCCTTAGCTTCTGAGTGGAGACCCATCGGCCGGCCCCCATTATATAAATATAATTTAAAATGTGAAATGCTGGACTTTTCCTTGTGTTTTTCTCATGTTAGTCTGTCATCTGAGAGGCAGGAGAGTGTGAATCTCTTGTTGTCTCTGACTCCCCAGTAATATGAATGCTAGTCAGCTGTAGACCACCACATCTATTGCAGACTGCTGGTTCGAGCGCCACGGACCTATTTGCACAACTGTTGGTGCGTAGGAGAAAAATTATTAGAACAAAATTGTACTTCTAGACCCCCCCCCCTTTATAATGGTAGAGGAAACACTGCATTTAGAGTCTCCCATACCTTAAAGCAGAGGATGCTGACTGACCGGTCTACAAGCGGTGAATACTCCTCTCCTCAGTCCCGATCTGGTCCCCTGCGATCAGTTGTAAAATACCTACAATGTTGAGCTTCTTTAAAATGCATGATTCTATTATTCCAGCTGGAGTTGCTGAATTATATTTTATTACCTCGCCAGTATACCTTATACCCCTGGCTTGGAATCAAATCCCCCACACACCAAAAACCTTGATTGTGTGTGTTCTTAAAATTCAGCATCCCAAAGCTTCCCAAGGAAGAGAAAATCAATAGTTAGTGGAATTGGAAAACCATGGTGATTTAAATACCAAACGGTCTGATGAGTGATTAGTGGCCTGTGTAGCTTTACTTGGTATTGATCCGGGTTCAGGGTCCTGCCAGCTTTATGCCACGGCAGCCATTTTGCACCCATAACCACCATTTTGATGGTGGGATTAATGGCACACGTTGAGGCGGTGGGTGATTCGCGGCACCGAATCAGTAATTGCACTCTTTTCCCTCTGGTTTTGTCTTTTGGTAGAGATGCGAATTCAGCTGACACATCTGGCTCCTGCAATTCAACGATAAGCCTGATGTCCACCAATGAATAAACTGTTCAAAAATTAACCACAACGCTTCGCCAGTCGTGTGTAAACTGTGTAAATGCAGTCCAGGAGGAGAAGGTACAGGTAGTGCAGAGACAGAAGGCACACTGTGGCGGAGTAGAGTTGCATCAGCCAAATGAATCGTGATGCAGATCGTGCGTGAAATGAGCCACAGATTCTGCTGTGCAGTTAAAAAACGGCCATTACACCAGTACTCCCAGTCAGCTGGCAGGGAGATGTTGGGATAACGATGTTAACCCAGTGTTGAGCCACGCAGGGAGAGACGAGGGAGGAAAGGACATGAGAGGACAGAAGGCCGCTCTGTTGTGGACAACCGGATTGTAACAAAGGGTGCTGGTTTGATTCTAAGGAGGACATTTTAGCAGCAGCCATCTGATCGACAAGACGTGTGTGTGTGTGCGTGGTATGGGGGATGGGAGGAGGGTATTAAGAGTTGGCATTACATCAGGAGAGAGCTGCCATCCCTGCTTGTACACATACACACACACACACACACACACACACACACACACACAAAGATTTGTGCAAGGATGAAGAAAAAACATCCCTGTGCTCTCGGTTTAGCTTGGCTGTGTCACTCCTTTATTGCGCCCCCCCTCCCCCATACACACGCACACACACAAAGACACACATGCTACACTAGCTCCATACCCAGTCCCCATTGGTTGGTGTAGTATTAACAAATGAAGCTCTCCACTCTGGCTACATTTAAGGGGCCCCTTAAAGTAAGCATGTGTTTATTTTTACAGTGAGAGAAGGGGAGACGCAGGGTTTGCGGAATTGGGGGAGGGTAGATGAGTAGGGAGGGGTTTCTTTGGGGCACTATACAGCTGGTTTCACAAAATGCTGGCATCTGTTGGAATGCGTGCGGCTCGCTGCCCTACACCGGTTCCCTTCATGAGGAGAAGGAAGGCGAAGGGTTAATGAGAAGTGTGATGGCTCCCTCTGTCCACCTCCACCCTGTTGTTTCTTTTCCACCATGTCTCCATTTCTTTGCGTTTCCTTTATTGCACTGGCCTGGCAGAGTGCCCAAAGCAAGGGGGGTGGGTTGAGAGGGAGGTAGTGGGAGGGAATGGAGGGGACGGGGGTGGCGGCCTGTGTAGCAGCTGACTGAAGCAGTCATTATATTATGTAAAGGGCGGGCTGATGTGCCAGTTACTGACGCGCACCACAAGGCCGCCCCTGATTGGCTCATCAGCGCCGTTCTCGGGCTCATTAAAGGTGTAAAAGGGTCGCTTGTGCAAACAGAACCCAACTACTGAGCTCCTCCTGCTTTGTCAGAGGAGAAGCAGCGGCTGGGCTGCTCATTGGGACTCGTTACACGGGCTCCCTGGTGTGTGGAGTTGGGCTTGATAACGCAGACGTTAAGGACCCTCGGCACCGTCACACAAATAGTGGGGGGGGCCTGATGGAACCACCACCAGCTGCAGTAATCTGCTCATGGGACGCTGATCAGGTGGTAAGGGCCCAGTTAAATGTCCGCTCGAGTTACAGTCTGTGACGCTCGGTGCTGGGAATGGGAAGCGTCCTCTTGCATGTTGTTGGGCCACACAGGATGTCCCGCTGCCATATGGAGTGGAGGGGAAGCGTTCACACACAGGTATGTTTTAACTCTGCTGCACACTCTACACTAGCGAGGGTTAGTGCATGTACACACTTTACATGCTTTATATGCAGCCATTGGTTCCCATTCTTTGTCTTGGATGCAGAAACATTTCTCTGCAGTCACTAGTATTAATTGTTGAGGATTTGTTGAAAATGGGTTGAAAGTTTTGCAGTATAAAAACACTGACGATTCTCCGGCCAGAGCGTTAAAATTGTCACGGATAATTTCCAGATGTAGTACGAAGTGTTGAGGGAAGGATCAGTGTGTTTGGTCATGTGACAGGACACTTTGGCCCTGATGCCTACATTGCCTTGGTTCATACTATGTGCACACCACTGGTCTGCTATGTCCTGCAGCGATTAATCCCACGACCAGCTATGCTATCTTCTACATGATATCGCAACCCCCCCCAAAAAAGGTCAGTGACCTTAGCTCAGGAGGAACCAGGCAGTGATATCTTGCCTTAAAATAACCGACTGGGATTTGAAGCAATAAAAAGGACCTTTAAAATCCCTTTGAAACTGCATTTGTTTATTTTGAAATGCTTCCAGTGGCGGGAAAATCAACACGAGAGAAATGACCCGATAAGAAGCTCAGACCTACTGCCTGTGAGCACTGACCGCTGCTGAATGGGCTTCCTGTAGAAGCCTCTGGCTTTGGGACAGCACAGCAGTGAGGGACCCAGCGTAAAACCGCAGCGTCCATCAGGAGTGCACACCTCCATGCTCTCGTGTTCAGTGATCGCCTCGGTCAGCTCCTCCAGCCTGTGGTCAGTGCTCTGTCACATGGTTCAGGTTCTTGCTCACTCGGCTTGTTGTCGTCCTCACACGCACACATTTCACCAGCAGACTTGTCCCCACCGAACACAGTGATCTGGACTATTCTTGGTTCAGCCCACTTCCATGTGAATGAGCCCACCATCGGCTGCTCATGTTGTTTTCATCCTCAGGTCATGGGGTCACCATGGGGAGTGAAAATCCTCAATGCTCCCTGTCCGTCTGGCAGTGTCATTATCCCTGGCTGTCACAATGCGTGTGTGTGTGTGTGTGGGGGGGGGTCTTGGGGATTTGAGGTACCCACGGACAATGTTCCTGACCTAACAAATCAGGACAATCATGTTTCTGCTTCAGGCTGACTCACTTAATTGATTTTAATGTGATGTACCTCTTTTTTCTTATCTATAGATCATTTGAGTTTGTTTTTCCTTTACAAATGGTCAATGTTATTCTTAGTGTGTCCCACAGCAGTCCACATGTGCACCACCCATGTATGTCTCCAGCACAGACTGTCCCCCACAGTCCATGCTGAGCAAGCTTCCCCCTGTCCTCGTTGGACCTTAAGCGGGCTTCTAGGGGACACTTTTACTGATCTTTGATCAGATGTAAGTTGGTCATTCCCTGTAATATTCCAAGCCATGATGGATATAAAGCTGGCAGTCTGAGTACTGCTTTCTGGTACTTTTCATCTCCTTGGTTTCCAGCTCTCAGTCTCTGACTACTCTCAGCAGTTAGGAACTCTTTTATTAACAGTCGATAAAGCACTGCACCCTTTCTCATTAAACCAGAATAGTTCAATATTCTCATTACAGGTCACAAGTTAGACATCACAATAATGTCTAACTTGTGCTATAGATATTATTCGTAGGTACAACTTCCTAAAGCGGGGAAAATGCAATTGAATAAAAAAATGCTCTTTTCCTGTTTCGAGTCAAATATAAATAAATAGATTGAAGAATGAATGCCAGGCAGCACCAGTCAAACGTTTGGACACACTTTGTCATTGAATGAGAAAATCTGTCCAAACTTTTGACTGGTTCTGTGGTTGAAAGCTTTTGAGAAATATTTATCATTTTATTATTATTTTCACTTTTTGTGGTTTTTCGTGTCCATAGTGTTGCCCCAAAACGGTTCAGCGGACCGGGGAGGGGGGGGGTAGTAGTTGGTTAGTAGCCACTCTTGTGCTCTCTGCCCTGCTGCTGTGAGTGTGTGAAACTGCTGTGCATGGTATAAATAATAACATTGATAGCACACATAGGGGAGGGGCCCCCCGCTGTTATAATGGTAGGGGAAACCCTGGTCCGCTTTTGGTGCGCTCTTTTTGGAGAAGGGCATGTGAGTTCATCTTCATACAGGTCTTTGATTGGCTGAGTAGCTTCACACAAGATAATTCACAACGCAGGGAATTGGTGTGACGCTAGAAATGCTGCGACAGTGGAAATGGAAGGTGTGGGTTCCAGGTACCTACATCGGCGTGCCATCGTCCTGGTCTAGATAGTCACACTGATGGTGACAACGACCAGAGCCGGGTGAACTTTGGCAATGTTTCTTTGAAACGCGTATCAATGGATGTAGCAGCTACAAGTACATCAGTTTTTTCTTACACTTTTGACATTGACCCATGTTGAGCACACAGACTAATATGCCCTTGTATGATGTCCTCTACCCAGGATGGAGCGCATGTCTGAGGAGGCGCTGAGGCTCAACCTGCTGAAGCGAGGCCTGGAGTCGCCCAGTGAGCGAGAGGAAGCGCTGGCCAAGCGCCTCAAGATGGAAGGCCATGAGGCCATGGAGCGCCTCAAGATGCTGGCTTTACTGAAACGCAAGGACCTGGCAGACCTGGCAGCCCTGGAGGTGGCGGGGCCCATGGGAGAAGGGAAGGGCCCCGGAGCCAGCACCCTCCACCACCAAAGCCTAATGGGTGCCGCATACGAGGAGAAGCTGAATGGGGGTCTCAGGCTGGGAGGCCACGCTAGCCACGTTGGACCCAGTAAGAACGGGAAGGAAAACATGCTGGATGAGCCTGTGGATATGAGTGCTGGGAGAAGATGGTGAGAACAAAGCATTTACACATTAGAAGCTCTGATAATCCAATCTATATGTGTGTGTGTGTTCATTATTATATATTATTTTGTAGAGATGTTAAAGATGTACAATACATTAAATTCAAAGTAGTAAGCCAGGTGTACGGCAGGACCACTGGGGAGGGAAAGCACAAAGACCTTAGGAAAGATGAAAAGTTATCATGACAGTAAAAAAACCATAAGCTTAACACAACATTGTTAGAGCCCAAAAATTTCCCAATCGCACTGTGAAAGAGTTCAAGTTGTAAAACAAAAACTACAACCAGCTATCAGTCACCTGCAGGGCCGGCGCTAGCCATTTGGGTGCCCTAAGCACAAATGCTTGGTGGTGCCCCCCCCCAACCAACCAACCAACCAACCAACCAACCACCAGCACCACCAAAGGAATAACAACAACAACAATTCTTAGTTAGGTTCTCTTTATTCCCCAGATAACTTCTAAACATAAATAATTTACATAAACAAACATGAAAAGAAATAAATTATTTAAAAGATAAAATTATGAATACCAAATAACACTACAATTACTAAAAACACTGATTTGGAACAGAACATTGTAAACGCAGAAAGTATTCAAGTATCTAGCCGTGTAAGTAAATAATATACATAAGTACAAAAAATAATAATAAAGTGCAAATTTTAAAGTGCAAATAACCATACACAAGTACAATTTACAATTTACTTTACCATCTCTATAAAAGAGACCATTCTGCTATCCGATAGAACTATATTACAAACATTTTCACTACCATCAGTTGTAGGGTTGGGTATCGTTTGAATTTGAACGATTCCGATTCCGATTTCGATTCCTTGTTTCGATTCCGGTTCCCAGCGATTCTCGGTTCCGATTCTTTTAAGAGGCAGGGTCAAAAAAGTTTAAGTTTAAGATATTTTAAATGAGCTAGCTAACCAAGGGTCTTTCTGAAGGAAATAGTCTGACCTTCTCCAATGTTAATTCTATGAACTTTTTATTAACTTTACTATGAATTTCTAACAGGGCTGTTTTCAACTACAATATAAATATCAAACTATGAACTTGAATATTGTATAAACATTATAAATTATGAATATATTTTAACAGGGGTACACTTTCCTCCAGAGAGCTTTATTTTTGAAACCTCACAAAAACACATTTACACGTGAGTGTATGATACTGCAGGTACTTAAACGTTACCTTGCTCCCACTGATGGACGAACCCTTGGAATCAGAGGAAGAGGCAGCGCGTCAAACACGGGGCACACGGGGGGGGGGCGCGCAACTCTCCCAACCCCAAGTCAGGGACACTTTCGCTGACGGGGGGGGGCTGCTGGCGGTCGACGCGGGGAGTGGTAGCACAATCTTTTTTTTTCTTGGCAGCGCCAGCCTCACTGCTCACTTTAACATATAGGACCGCTCCGCTCGGGCCACCCGGCACCCGCGCGCGCGCACTGGTCTGATGCGTCACAAATTCACAACAACCGGGAGTTTTTTGCCGAGTTTTCGGTTTGTTTCGAGAAGTGTAACCACACTTTGGAACGCCGACGCATGCTACACATGTCCGATCGCGCTGTTACGCCAACACGCCGGTGGACGCTTCTTCGTTGGTGTTCAGCGGTTTCTATTTCCGGTCGGCGCCGGCGGACTGAGAATCGAAACTAGGAATCGAATTTTAAACTTTTGAACGATACCGGGTAAATCGCAAAGCTAGTTCCGATTCCAATCGATTCTCGATTCTCGATACCCAACCCTAATCAGTTGTCAAAGGCCCTACAGAGGCACACGCCTGCATTTCCTAGCAACAAAATCAACTATCAGGTCATCATATGACAGTTTCTGAGCCACGCCCCCATTGATGCTGATGACAGCCAGACCAATTAAACGTTCCTGCCCCATTGATGAGCGCAGGTACGTTTTGATTAGTTTGAGCTTTGAAAAGCTTCGCTCAGCAGAGGCAACTGTGACAGGGAGAGTCGGTGCAATACGAAGAGCAACTCTCCCAACCTCAAATCAGGGACACTTTCGCTGACGGGGGGCTGCTGGCGGTCGACGCGGGGAGTGCTAGCACAATGTTTTTTTTTTTCTTTGCAGTGCCAGCCTCACTGCTCATTTTAACAGATAGGACAGCTCCGCTCTGGCCACCCGGCACCCGCGCGCGCACTGATCTGATGCGTCACAAATTCACAACAACCGGGAGTTTTCGGTTTGTTTCGAGAAGTGTAACCACACTTTGGACCGCCGACGCACGCTATACATGTTTGATCGCGCTGTTACGCCAACACTTCCGGTGGACGCTTCTTCGTTGGTGTTCAGCGGTTTCTATTTCCGGTCGGCGCCGGCGGACTGAGAATCGAAACTAGAAATCGAATTTTAAACTTTTGAACGATACCGGGTAAATCGCAAAGCTAGTCCCGATTCCAATCGATTCTCGATACCCAACCCTAGTCTTGTGTACAACTGAACTTATCTAAAGCTGTCTAATTTGGCAAAATCACATCACGTTCAGTCGAAGGGTTTTTCCAAAGTTAACCTTACCAAGAGCCGTTTCCCACTCATCATTTCATTACGTTGTGAAAGTGTCACTTGTAGCCAGGCTACTTTTTCACTACACAATAAGATTGTTTGAACATAATTGATAACAAACGCAAAAAAAGCGTCCTGAAGTGCAAAGCAAACTAGGCTAATAGGCTAACGTTACCTGACTATATCTCTGATGACTAAAAGAAATAGCAGGCCCAATTTAAGCATAATCAGAAATACCATTGCTAGCTAGCTAGCAACCTAAGGAATGATTGCTAGTACAGAACAATAACAGTAACATCAATGATAACAAAAACGGTAACGGTGACAGAAACTTAGGGGCGGCCCGCGGACTAGTACCGAATACGGCCCACCGGCGATCCGTGCGGACATTATGAGCATTATCATTATATGTGGCCAACCGGCCGCCCGTTGAGCGCTAGCAACGGTCCTCACAAGAAAAGGTTTGGGGACCCCTGATTTAAAACATTGTCTTACCTGAGAGTGACGCGTGAGCATCATCCTGCTGTCTCTTATTTTTTCTTTTTTCCGCCCCTGACTCTTGATGCCTTTTCGAAGCCATTTCAAAGCTGTCTGCCACATTTGAGATTTGAGGCATAATCGAACAAACCACTGGGAGGTGGGGGAGGGGGGGCCGCACAGGAGATTCCCCTTTTTCTCGACCAATTTCGGTCTAGGCCTATTACTTTTGTATTGCTTGTGCATATTAATATGCTTTAGACATATTTTATTTGTTATTTATACTAGTAGCCTACTGTGATGATTTTTCACATCCCAGATTTTTTGATGCCCCCACAGGCACTTGGTGCCTTACGCGCAGCGCGTGATGTGCGTGTGCGGAGCACCGGCGCTGGTCACCTGCTGCCCAAAGCAGGGTCTCCCCTAGGTGCCCCCCAGTGCTTCTCAAACTATTTCTGTTGTGGGCCACTTTAGAGGAAGAAATATGTTCACGTTTAATCCAGAACGTTTAATCCTCATGAAAAATTCATGAAAAGATCTAGAAAGCCTCACACATGTGTATGTAAGGTCCCCCGGTTCCACACGGGCTGGGCTACTTTATGTAGAGGCGACTAAACCCAGAACCTGGTCCCGGACGTGACCTGGCGGTGGCCATACACGGACCCCCTCCCCCATCCAGTCTGCATGAGCCTCAGAGGACACTTACCTGCGTGCTGAATACTGCAGCTCTTCCTTGAAGCTATACAATGTTTCTACAAAGTGAAATGCTTTGATGGCTGCTCCAGGTATCTGGTGCATTTTGCATCATTCATGCAGATCTGAGGCCTATTTTTTAAGCTGTGTGCACTCACACTTCGCTTTGAACAACGGTGTAACAAAGAGCAGACGCTGATGTTCTTACTGCAGCCAGCACAGAAACGATATGCGCTGGTGAGGCCTTTGCCCCCCCGGGCGGCATCAGTTTGAAGGGACCAGTGGGATTAAATGGAAATATGAAGAGCGCTTGACAGTATATAAAGCGACATCCCAGCTAGCAGCTCTTTAAGTACTCCTCTAATCCGACTCCAAAGAGGTGAGCACCAAGTCAGCTCTACTGACAGCTTCTGAACTTCTCCTCTTCCCCGCTGCAGTGAAGCGGACCATGACAGACGAACTCCGTCTCCAGACGTCATCATTCTGTCGGACAACGAGGCGTCCAGTCCCAGAACGACACCCCGCCCTGAGGAGCGCCTGCACCACGCCAACCTGGACCTGTTCAAGGTGAGACTTCAGGTGCAGCTATCCTCCTGTACAGGAAGTCACATCACATCTGTCATCCTCAATGGGGACAAATCAAGACTATTGAATACAGCAGAAGTCAGCAATGCATCATTGTGAGACAGACAAGTGTGTGATTGCTTGCGTGTGTGTGTTTTCCAGGGGAAGACGGGAGAAGAGAGGCAGCAGATGATCAAAGCTCTGAGGGAGGAGCTGCGTCTGGAGGAGGCTCGCCTCGTTCTGCTTAAGAAGCTCCGACAGAGCCAGATGCAGAAGGAGAACGTGGTGCAGAAGGTGGGTTCTGCTGCTGGTTCCACCGCTGGAGGAAGTTCATCAAGTACTTCTACTCTGTTACATTCACATGGGAACCCTACTGTACAGCTACTCTATTATTATATTATTATTATTATTATTAGTTACAGAATATAACTAATGAATATAAATGATGCAGTTTCATTACTATGACTGCATTTTTGTTATTTTGCATTTAAAATAAAAACCTTTTATTTATCATTATAGATTATGCTTCTCAACCGAACCTATTCTGGATTTATGAAACTTGTACCATGTTTAGAAATGTGGTACTTGGAAGTAGATTTTGATGTTAATACTTGAGTCAACCTTTTAACTCATTGAAATGTGGGCTTTTATTGCGTGAAATGGCAACAAAGGGACAATTCCCCACCTTTGTGTGTGCCGCTGAAGTTCTCTACTTTCCATTGCATGCTGTGTTGACTGAGCTCTCATACTGTGGCATACCAGCATGCAACGGGGGACATGTAACCCAAACAAAGTCAATAACAGGTTTGTGTACACCTAAACCCCAAAGTTATACTACAGCATCTGAATACCTGGTCACATCTATTGAGAAGAATCCTTTTCCTTAATTTCCTGCTGTTCTTACCTTTTAAGATGCCCTGTGCCTTGGGCTGTAGAAGATGAGAGTACCAGTGTGTACAAGTACAACGTGTGCTGCTGCACCCAGACACACACAGAACATCAGTGGGACTACAGCAGGCCCTTTTCACACCGTACACCAAACTCTGATACCTAGAAAATAAGTTGAATGCATTTTCACCACAGATATTCACAAGATATTGCATAATAGGAAATAACAAGTACA
This sequence comes from Pungitius pungitius, assembly GCF_949316345.1. Taxonomy (NCBI): domain Eukaryota; kingdom Metazoa; phylum Chordata; class Actinopteri; order Perciformes; family Gasterosteidae; genus Pungitius; species Pungitius pungitius. Next base: position 5,902,393 of record NC_084916.1, on the reverse strand, counting down.
TGTAGTCCACACATTTTAATTTTAATTCGGAAACTAAGGGAGAAATAGCTGATCAGTTTCCAGAATATGAAGTGATTCGTTCTGACTTCATCCTCCCAACCGTCTTTAAGATATCCAAAACGTGGTGCGGTCTATGCTATGCTTGTTGCTATGGTGACCAAAGGATGAGGCCTAAGTAGGACAGATAAGTGAAGTCTGCGGCGTGCTCCTTTTAGATGAGATGTAAATGGTTCTGTACAAACACACATGTTGATGTCTGCTGCAGGTCCCAGTGGTTCAGAACGCTGCCTCCTCTGTGCAGCCTACTCCCAGCCACAGCTCTCCTGGCCTGGGGAAGCTGCCTGTGAGACCGGGCCTGCACAACCCTGAGGCCCAGAACCTCCGCAATGCACAGGTTAGTGTGTTCTTCTTCATCACACCTCTCCACCTCCAGGGATTGGATCACCTCAATAACAATGATGTTGCACTCGGTGGTTTTGTGAGGAAGAAATGATTCATCATACTTAAATATTGTTTCTTAAGCAGCAACACAAGAAGTGGATCATTCTGTTTCACTGGTCATCAGTGAGGTTACCTGCTGCTCCACTAACACTAGAACACTGAACTTTGGTGCAGAGGTATGTTCTGCTTCTTCGTTCCTTGTGAGACAACCAGAGCTCTCAGAATCTCCTGGAGGAACATGTCTCCCTCTCTGCGTGATGTGAGTCTCCGGCTGTGCTGAGAGGGAGGGAGAGAGAGCTTCTGGAGAACCGGTGCTCCACCTTTACTCCCCTGGAAGCGTGTTGTCAGCTACACCCTCCTCAAATCTAAAGGATCCCTCCACTAATTGTCCTCTGACTGGTTCAGTGAGGGCTGAATGGGGATGTGCTCTCAATATATGAATATTCATAAAATCCTCAATCTTTTCAGACTTTTCAGCCACCATTCTTTTAAATTGCAGGTTTTGGACACTCTTTACAATATCACTGATTATGTTTTTCACACCGTTTGTGAGAATTCCATGGGTGTGTATGTGGCAGGCTAGAGTGGGGAGCAGCTTCAGAATCTGGCCCGCATTGCCAACAATACATGGCTAGCACAGCGCTAACTAACATTGTGCTGCTTTGGTCAAACAGGACCAAACGCCTAACAAGTAGTTCCATCAGACAGAGAAAATCGTCTTTAGCTAGCTAACTAGCCTTTGTGGCTAACCTCTATTCAGAGGCAACAGCACTCTGGGTAATTTCCTAATAAGTTCTCAATATAGTTCTTGAAAAAAAAATATTCTGAATTTCCCCTAGGGCCCCCACCTGTAATACCACTGCCCTGTGATGGTGGTCCCACAGTTTAAGAATCACTGCCCTAGGGGTGCAGACTGGCAGAGGGAGCATTTCTCAGACGCGTGTGCGTGTGTACGTGTAATGAATACATTGGTGCTGTCTGGCAGTAGCGCTGCCCTTAGTCTCCACACTGAATGGTGGAAGGTCTCGCTCTGACTGTGAGATGGCCTCCTGCTGGCAGCCTTTGTTCTTGCATGACGTGGCACCGTTCCTCCATTACATGATGAGATGGTACTAAATATACAGCAGATTTGTGGGTTCTGGTTATTTTGAATGGATGCTGATATCTTGCCTGGTTTGATGTTATTTTACTCAGTGCTGCTGCCCTCTGCTGCCCATTCAGTGAATAACTGTCTGTCATGTGGTTACATATGCCAACATAAGTGCCTCATAAATAACAGACCAGGTGAATAGTGTAAAACTAATAAATGTCAGCAGTAATTCTTTTTCACAAATGTTCAAATATACAAATGATGCATTATTGCAGTAATGATTTAAATTGTTATATTGTTATTCCTACGTCATGATGAATTGATTTGCATCATACAGATCAGCATTGACCTTAAATGTGGAACAGTTGTGCTGTGTGAGTAGTGAACTGGACCCCGGGTGTGTTTAGGTGTGTTTAGGTTAGGAGTCCTGGTCAAAACCAATTTTACAAACCCGACCTACTAACCACAATTCCATCATTTTCGTGTCCTAATTCTCCAGAGAAGAACCATGATGTTGCCACGGACAGGCATAGGCTTGGGTTCTGTATCATTTCATCATAGATGTTTAGCTTATAACACATGCATTATAATAACAGGATACAATACGAGCAGCCTGTTGAAGCACCTCTTGTTCAGCTGAGTGGACATTGAGCCTGTCCCTCTTTGTTTCTTCCTTTCTGCAGGGTCACACGGTCATCAGGTCCGCAGCCAACGCCAGTCTGCCCCCTATGCTGATGTCACAGCGAGTGATTGCCCCGAACCCCTCCCAGCTGCAGGGGCAAAGGCTCTCCTCTAAGCCCGGGATGTCCCGCTCTGGCTCCAGCAGCATGGGCAACCCTGTCAGCTACCAGCAGGTGAAGCTCCCGTCTGGGTCTCCCCTCGCACACGATCCTTGCTTTGTTATTTGAATTTAATGTTTCAACCCAAAAACAAGCAACAGTGAGTACGTCAGCAGAGCTGCCATAAGGAGTCAGCGTAGTGATACAAAGGACGTCCTGCTCTGTACCGCGGTTAGATGACCTCGGACCATCCCATGGACATCTGGACCACACGTTTCCCATTAGATGTTTCTATGGTCTTTACTATGTCAAATAATTACATCTCTTAAGATACCTGAAGCCATTCAGGGCCAGTCCAACATGCAGTCAACCTAAGTGACAAACTGTTAACCGGCCGCTACGTTTTCACACGTCCTCTGGATAACTTCATCTGGTAAACGTCCCCAGCTCTACAGAGGGGGACCGATCAAGCGTCGTCCTTTAGGAGAACTCGTGTATAGAACTGAACCCACACAGTAGCACAGGTTACCAGCAGCCCCTCCCCTCTCTTCCCCATGGTAAGGCAGGTTGTGCTTGGTGTCTGCCGTATTGAACACTTTTAAAAATGTGACTTTTACCCTTCTAAACAGAGAATGTGTATCTCCCAGCAGGCCAGCCAGCAGGTGGCAGCGTCCCAGCGCTCGGGCTCCAGCGCCATGTACATGAACCTGGCCCACATGCAGGCGGCGGCTGCTGCAGGCGGAGCCGTTGGCGGCCTGGGTGGAGCCTCGGCCGTCAGCCCGTCCACCATGTCCAACTCGGCCGGCGGGGGGGTGAGCTCGATGGCCGACCAGGCCAGCAGCCAGGCGGCGGCCAAGCTGGCCCTGAGGAAGCAGCTGGAGAAAACCCTGCTGGAGATCCCTCCGCCTAAACCCCCGGCCCCACTGCTCCACTTCCTGCCCTCCGCCGCCAACAGCGAGTTCATCTACATGGTGGGCCTGGAGGAGGTGGTGCAGAGTGTGCTCGACAGTCAGGGTAAGCGGGCGACATCCTTTCCACATTTTTCCCTAAGAGTCTTAAGCCTGTGAGGCCTTGAAGTAAGCAGCGACCCCCCCCTGTGTAGGTAAACTCAGAGGGACGCTGGGACGCATGGAGCCCTTCTTCTGCGCTCAATGCAGGACTGACTTCACCCCCCACTGGAAGCAAGAGAAGAGTGGGCGGATCCTTTGCGAACAGTGCATGACCTCCAATCAGAAGAAGGCTCTGAAGGCGGAGCACACCAACCGGCTGAAGAACGCCTTTGTGAAGGCCCTTCAGCAGGAGCAGGTCAGCACCACAAACACTCATGTCACATCCCAGTGCACTAGGCATTGTACACCGATGGTTGGACGGATGAATGAAGAAAGCCAGCATCCTGTGTGTAATCCCTGTGCTTTCCTCACTATACCCCCCTGTCAGGAGATTGAACAGAGGCTGCAGCAGCAGGCAGCCCTCTCCCCCAGCTCAGCCCCTACAGGCCCCAACGCCTCCAAGACCGACTCCATGATCCGGCATCATGCTCTCCGCCAGGTACACCTCCCTCTGTGTGTCATTACGTTTATCTGCCCGTAGCTTTCACATGATTCATGAAGGTTTGATAAACATTGCTCCCTGCTAATAGGCCTTTTTTGTGTGTTGTTTTGATTTCTTCACCAGTAACATAAACTGATTTTACGCATCGCAACACTCACAGGGGTTCCCCTTTATCTCTACAGAAAATAATTTGTAAGAATAGTAGTTAGTTATTACCAGTGTTTCAACGCTTCATGAACTCGTTCATATTTTGGGCGAACGTGAACTGAACGTACTGTATTAATGCCCGATGAACGTTTCTGTGAACTCGTTCATTCTGGTGTCTATGAACGGCACGTTCTTTCAGGTTAACGTTGTTCCAATAGGGTGCCAGATTTCTATAGAAAACACACCGTAAACGCGCCTTAATAAGTAGCGGAAAAAACACCCAATCTGGCAAGACCAGCCTCCAGTGTCGCACCGCCGCTTGCTTCATCAAAAAAAAAGAAATGCATGGAGGCGACAGCTGCGTGTAGCAAAGAGGCGGCGTATAATAATTTAAAAGAGTTTTATAAAGTTACTGACAATGTCGGTGAGGATGGGAGGAATCTGACCTTTCTTTGCAAACATTTGCACCTTAATGATTACTGTCCTGTTTTTCTTTTAATAATTCCTTCTTTAAAAAAGTCCATTCAAGCAGCATGTGTTTGAGAATGTACTGTAGGGGTGAATGCTGCAGCTGCTGCTAGTGTGGAGTGAATGGACAGCAACATTAAAGCAACAATGGGGAAATGCTGTCCCCTCAATGCTAATGTAAACCCTGGTTGGATAAGGATTCAAAATTGGATATGAAGATTAAATCTGATGCATAGCTTCAGTGCTAAAACTGATAAAATAATTGCTGTCTGTGGTTCTGGGCTGTGGCAATAATTTTTAAAAAGAATAGCTTGCAGCAACATATGGGGAAAAAAAGAACTCAACTAGTTCATTTTTTGGAGCTGTGAACTTAGTTCAAATATTTTAAAGTTTAAACTATGAACTGAACTAGTTCATTTTAAAATTTGTGAACTGAACTTTGAACTAGTTCATGTAGAAAGTTAACTTTCCCAACACTGGTTATTACTACCCTTTTTATCATTTGTTTGACATATTTGGTCGAGAGGAGGGGTTAAGTAGAGCTACTACTGAGCTGAGCCATTGAGTTGCTTCTTGAACCTCTCTTCTTTTTTCAAGTCTGTCTATTTGCCCTGTACACGTCCTTGAGACAATTCACAAGATAAAGTCAGCAGAGGTCTGGGATTCCATGTTAAAGTGACTGAATCCAGGTATTGCATCTGGCTCTGAAGTTACCTGCATGTCCGTACCATCCTCAGGCTCCCCAGCCTCAGGCCTCCATGCAGCGCGGCCTGTCCAACTCGGCGCGAGGCGTCTTGTCCAACTTCGCCCAGGCCTCCCAGCTGTCCGTGGCCAGCAGCCTCATGGGAATGACCAGTGCCAAGCACTGTGGCAGCGGAGGAGGAGGCAGCGGCAGCAATAGAATGCAGCATGACAGCCGCCGCCAGATCTACAACATCCCAGGTGTGTGTGTGTGTATGTGTGTGTGTGTGTGTGTGTGTGTGAGTGTGTGTGTGCGTGTGCGTGCGTGCGTGCGCGCTTCAGGCTGAACTGGATGAATGTGACTCCTGGATTAAACGTATATTATTGAGCCGTGTTGGGGGGGGGGGTTCCCTCACATTGGCCCCTTGGCCGAGGAGGCAGCAGCTTTATTAACCAGACACCACTCGGGTTTCATTCTGTCACCCAGTGACTCTCAGAAGGAACCTACTTCTGTGACAGCTGATGTTAGATCAGTGTTTCATATGTTGCTCTCTGGGAGTCAGAGCCAACCTTTTGACCTTTTCCACACTGTTCTAAAGGAAAGCCCAGTGCAGTAAGAGCAGGGTTGTGTTTTTTAAATAATATTGTATATACTAATATTTTAACACATATCAACTATAATGGCGGTATCGTAAAGGGGCTCATGTCTGATCCAGTTGAGTTGGATACGTGTCCGTTGGACTATGGCCGTTATCTATTAGGCAGATATCATGTGAAGCTACATGTCTTTATGGCTCCAGCTGATTGGGCTTAATGGCATGTTGAGTGAGACCATTAGACCACAGATGATGATGCCTGATATTAATAATGTTAGCAAGCAGCACCGAGGGGTTTCCAGCCTTGTCTCTCAGGGTGCTGGTCACAGGCTGCAGATGAAGTAAGCTGTTGTTCTCTTTCCCACAGGGTTAAATATTGCCTATCTGAACCCAGCGGCAGTTGGAGCCCATAAGAGCTCCAGCTTAGCAGACCGGCAGAGAGAATACCTGTTGGACATGATCCCTCCTCGCTCCATATCGCAGTCCATCACCGGACAGAAATGAGCCCCGCCCAGCCTATCTGCCCCACTGAAGCCCCCAATCATGCCCTCCTACCCCATACTGAAGCACTCCCAGATCGACCCCCCCTCCAAACAAACCCCATCGCATGCAGTGCCTGTCCGTGTGCCTACCTTAAATCAACCCATGACAACCCACAGAGTCGCACAAAGACACTAAACTGTCATCTCAAATGTTCTTATTATAGTACAACGTTGTTTAACAATTATAATTCCCATTATTATTGCTGTTGGTAGCACTATTATTATACCCGCAACTACCATTTTTGCTTCAGTTATGATTAGTCATTACGCTTTGTTGTTTTCAACGTTCTTTTGTTTCCTTAACCTTGGGCAGTGTGTCTGAGTCATTATAGGGCCGCTTCAGGCCTTTTCTGCGCTCCATTACAAAGCTTAGATGGACTATTGCTAGTAACAGAAGATCAACGGGGCATTCTGGTTGCTATGCAACATAAAGCGTTGTTACTTGGAATCACAGCGTGGAAAGTTGTGATCAATTGAGAGCAGAGCATCCCCACCTGTATCCTCTGGTCCAAGACACCGACACGCCGCTTGGAGTCAGAGCAGCATCACCAATGCTGGGGAGACACGGTCGCCCGTCAAAGGTCCTCCTCCCTTCTTCATTTCAGACCTGCGCCTCCCTTTCAGGGGATCTGAACAGGTACCAGCGGGATGGAAGCCTAACTACACAATGTAGTTGCACTCATCAGGACGCCACACGGCAGCAAGGAGGGAGACGCGTCTCCACACCCACCCAGTATTCCCAAGGGGGGGGTGTCCACACAGAGAGAGGTGCAGATGTTCTGATCACTACCTGCACCGAAACCCCTCTGGTGATCCAGTATGCACAGACAGAACCCCTTTTACCCAGCAGCTCCTCTTGGCCTCACATATTCACGTATAAGTGAAAAGAACTCCAATCTGAAGGTAGAACTGCATTTTATGCACCGAACCACGGATGTGTACCTGAAACCAACAAGTCTGCCTTCCTTTTATTGTTATATTTGGGATTCTAATCTTCTGATTGTTGCCCCCCCCCTCCTCCTGCCCAACCTTTCTCTCTTTTTTATATGGGTAGTTTCTCTGTTGGTTTGTTTGTTTGTTTTTCGGCGTCTCTTATTGAAATGGTGGCATACCTGAGAGGTTTTAGCCCCAGAGACGATAATAATCATCACAGCTAAAAACAGAAACTGTTGAAATATCGGTCTGGATTATGTATAGAAACCTAGCATCAAAGGGCAAAGAAAAAGGATCGTGGATTATATGTTTCATGGGAGAGACATGGATTAATCATTGTGTGCAAGCTCTGCACATGCGTCGCCTCACAGAGGAGCACTTTGCATATTTCCAATTGGAAAAGGTTTTGTTTTTTTTAAAGCGGAAAAGAATGAATGTTACAAATGAGACTGGCTACGGTCTGGATGGCAGCTGAGGGCCGACCGGAGACTCACAGGTGTGGAGGGGGGACGTGCTGAGTCGTGTGGATTGCATCAAGGTGTGTTTTAAAGTAATGACGAAGGGTTTCTTTGCCAGTGCTGATGTTGGACCCCCCCCCCCCCCGGGGGTGTATATAAACACGTGTTCTGTCGGCCCCATTTTAGCAAAGTTCTTTCCTTTTCAGTGGCGTGCATTCAATCAGGGGCAACTGCAGCAACACAAGGCGGCCCTGTCCTCTTTGTAGATGACCTCATTATTTCAGTTCAGTGTCACATGTTGGCGGGTTGCATGCAGCCAGAGCGTGCACGCTCTTCACACCACAGTCTATCCATTACACTGTAAATATTATCACTCAGAGGCAGAAATGTTCCCCACAGCTTTATGTGACGTCAAGGAGACCACCATTCCCTCCAGCTCTGTGTCCACTCCCATTCCTGCTCCTCGTGGAGACAGAAGGACACTGGGCCTGCGATGGGTCTCGCACTTCATTCTGAAGCTGGCAAAGTCCTGTGTGTGATTTGGATCAACCAGTCCATGCATGACTGGTGTTAGGGTGACCCGTGTGGTAAGTCTGGTGTATGTCAGACCTCTTCCAGACAGGTGCATGTACACCTGTAGTTCAGGGTCTTCATTGACAGGAGGCCAGCCCTTTTGGATTCCTTCAGTTGTGTATTTGGTTCAATTCCACTTTGAACCCTCTACAACAATGTGCATACTTTTAGGACTAAATACCTGCTGACCAAGTGGTGTCCATCATCAGACGCTAGCATGCTAACATTCTAAACTGTGGTAGTGAGCGCAGGAAGTCCAGCCAGTCTGTCCTGTAGACGCTAGCAGTCCCCTCTCCTGAAGGGCTGAAAAGCTGCAATGTAATGCTCTGGTTTTCTCTTCATCCTCACAATTTGTAACATTTAACAGGAACCTTTTTTTTAATCCAACTAATTATCCCTTTACACTGTGGGCTCCAATAAGAAGCCTCATCTTCCCCACACAGCTTTGTCGCTTGAACTCTTCAGTTGTCTTTTTATGTGCGGTGACGTTCTCTTGTTGTTCTGCGAGTGCTTTAGAGGAAATCCTAACGGGGAAACCCCAGTGTCTGAGTTCATGAGAGGACTCCGCTGTGATTGGTCAAAGTCCCACCTGGCTACACGCCTTCGGTTGACAGCATCTAATGACACAGTCGGTCCTTGGAGGGATCCCTCATTGCACTGCACCCCTGTCCCTGTCCTTGTCCCTGTCCCTCTGCCTCTGCATTGCTCACGCTGGTGTTGTGATTGATCCGGCGGCCCGTCAGCCCAGTGGAGGTGAAGAGAAGAAACTACCTAGGATTAGAGTAGGAGAAGGAACGTTTACTCTTGGGAAAACCTCATTTTCTCCATTATATAAAAGACCTGAATCAATATTCCCTTTGGTGGAACAGTTGAAATTGGATGTACAGATATATTTTCATGAGTTTTTATTGTCTGGGATGAATTTTTACTGCCACTCCCGATATGATTTTAGCAATGTTTCTGTCACGCCTCTCCTTTTGCTGCCAGGCTGAAGTCTAAGGGGGAAACCCTGTATCTTGCTCCTCTGCAGGTGCATCCATCACTTTGTATTTGGACTGCAGAGTCTTTCTTGAAAGCTAAAAATTTAAATTTGAAGTCATTTTTTTCTGATGTCTCAATTGAGTTCTGTTTCTTTCTATTGCAGTTTAAAAAAGTAAACAAATGTACTGACTATGAAATAAATTACACGATATTTGCTAGGTTTGAAGTAATAATGACTTATTGTACATAAGCATTTTCTCCTCCCTTGTACTGAAAAAAAGAAATTAAATGGTTGTATATTGTGTAGAAAAGCAAACAAAAAGCCATGAATATTGTGAAGCTTGTCATTTCGTTTTGTGATCACTGTGTATTATTGTGTAACAATGTGCAAAATGTTTGGGATTCTTTTTTTCCTCTGCTTCTTGACGCGGGGACCAGCTGAGCGTTAGCAGGAAGGTGCTCATTGGTTCAGGCCGTCACATCACTTTGAATGTTCCACTGTATGCGTTGGATCACATGGACCCTGGTGAACTAGATGTCGGATTCAGGGTCAGACTGATGTACCAGTTTGTTGATAGTTTCTCTCTAAAGGAGGTAATCCACATGTGCTTGGCCTTTTGATTCCTCATTTGGCTCTCTATGATTTGGACTGAGGCATTTTGACAAATCCCGGGGTTTAAATGACATTTAGATTGTGGTGTCTCCTCATAGAGACATGTCCACCTGTTCAGTGACTGAGGACATCTGCTGTGAGCAGCAGGAATAAAAGATCCTGGACAAATCCAATCAAAGCTACATGATCCATAAGCCTGCTCACTAGTGGGGGCTAATGAGGACATGTTTTCTAATGAACTAATCCAATCAAAACCAGTGCATACGTGAAGAGATCAGTGGTTATTGATGGTGAAAGGTCTTAATCACTCGTTGCCCGTGCTCCCTTTTGTATACAAAGTTTTCCACTAGACTTCAGATACAAGCTGTTACATCAGTGGGATTTCGAGGATGTTTGACCCTGAGAAGAGCTGACCCTGAATCAGCGATCACTTTTCCTGCCGACAGCAGCATGTGGGTCCTCTGCTGTTGAATGCATCCCTCGCTAATACAGGGAAACCTTTCATTTCAAATCAGTTTTTATCCCATTTCCGTTGAGGTTTTGTATAATGTGACGATGCTGAAATAAACATCTGGGGGAGCAGAAACCAAGGAGGAAATTGACCACTAACCATCTGAAGTCTTTTTTTTTTTTGCTTACATCAATCCTGACCTTTTGCACATACTTGATATTTAACGGTCTTCAAAAAAGTAAAAGAAAACAATGCTCTTTGAATACTGCCAGTTGACGATTATGCATTGACTGAAAAAAAATAAGCTAATTTTGGAGGAAATAACTTTGTAATATTTATCTCTTGCAAGCTATGTTTAATAAAGGTTGAAACAATTTCCTTTCAAGTTTGACTTCCTTAACCTCTTTGTAACCATATAAAGCAACTTTTTCTGTCCCTTACTGTCCCTTACTTCAACTTTCTTAGATGTTAATGGAAAAGGAAATTCGTTCCATTATGACGAACCAGAACCAGAATGATTTTGTGCTTCGTCATGGTGCCGTTTCCCAACCACCATTCTGATGATTTAGCACCTGATTTATCACCTGATTTAGCACCGCCTGCATGTGCACCATGTATGAGACTTCGAGGTGTGCTCACAGAGCTTCAACAACATGGCCGAGAGCAGCCGGGTCACAAGTCTCCTAGTTACTATTTATCTCCAATATCTTAGTTGACTAATTGTGCAGCCATGGAAAACAAACTTTTAATCTCAGAATTTTGATTTACCTCTGTGATTGCCCCTAAAGTTTTTATCTAATATTTTAGTATACTGGGAGAAATGGGCTTACATACATGTTACCCTAAAAAAAAGTCATCATAGTGAGCGTTGAGTTCATTTTACCTTGTAACCATGGTGATGGGCTTCTAATCCTGTTTGGCTCCTACTTGAGCCACTAGATGTCAGTTACAGACCAAATTCCTCTTTACTTTTGAATACAGACCAAGGAAATAATAAACCCCCACCGCACAGATATGAAAAGGACTGATATGAATAAAAAGAATAGAATAGAAACATTGAAATGTTTCTCATACATCCCTAAGCCTCATTCAGGTTTTAGTTTGGCATCGGCCCCCATCGGACAGACATTAATTTGAATTAGATGTTTCTTCCAATGCCCAACACTGAAAAGGACACATCATTAATAATGGAGAGAGAGGACGTCTTGGTCTTGGCAGGAAAACCCCTGCAGGTCAAGTTTGGTCACATGGCTCAAAGACAAACACAAGTGTTAGCTGCGCTGTTAGCTAACCTGTAGCTCAGTGGGAGACTTGAAGAAACCAACGCAACCGAGCTAATGTGCCACAATCAGAGGTTTGTAAATGCCATTATCGCCTCAGCAACCCTCTGTTGATCCACACATACAGACAATGATATCATCTGGGCTGCAAAAGAGGGGACAACTCACTTCCTGTATGAAAAGTCAGCAAAAGCCAATGTCCTGCATTAGAGTTAGCTTACATGCAACCAGTCCTTTTAGCAAGCTATGCGCTTGTCCAAGAGTCTCCAGGGATCACGGTTCTCTCTGGGTCTTGTTCCTGCCTCCTGCCGTGGCCCTGCTGACAATAGTATTCGTAATATTAATCACATTACTATTACAGTCATCACAAACCAACATTACCGACTTTGTTTCTTTGTGCTTTCCCTCCCCACAGGTTCTGTGGATGAGTCTACATTTCGTCTAGAGTACTAGTAGTAAGACAACGAGAGACACTTTTCTCAGTATCTAAGACATCCCACACAGAGGGGGCAGTGTGCGGGGAGCAATTAGAGGTCAGGTGTCTCAAGACACTTAACCCCAACATTGCTCCTGTAGCTATGAATGTTAGTTACTGATGGGCAGGTGGCTCTCTGTATGGGAGCTCCTGTTATCAGTGAGTCAATGGTTGAATGAGAACATGAAGAGTTAAATTGCTTTGAGTGGTCAGAAGACGAGAAAAGCACAAGCACAGTCCATTCTCCATTTAAAGCATTAGTTTGGAAAAAGGTTACTCATTAAAGGATGAGTAACTACTAACTTACTAAGACAACTCTTCTATTATATATTAACGGAACTGGGAGTTACAAGATTACAATAAAGGTGTTGCCGTGGACAGCAGCAGGACTAAAATAAGCTTTATGCTGATTTTAAGCCTGGTGTCACTGATTCACATCCCAGAGAAACTAAGGATCGGCTTCCTCTCTCTGGCTCTACTTTGCATGTGTGTGAGACAGTTTGATGTGTATGGTCTTAGTAAGTCAGAGAGCAAGGGTTCATTTCTGTGTCAATTGACCGTCCTGCATATCTACAGCACACATGCCCCCCCCTCACTTCTTCCTTTGTAGTATGACATATGACACATATTGTGTCAGTTATAATGAGTCTTTGCAGTTGCAGCATGTTGGAGGAGGACGCTGCCACCACAGAACAATGTGGGGTGTTGGGCGTGGCCTGTACTGTGCGGGACGTGGAGTACTTTGTGTGTTTACCCACATGTCTGTCTCAAGGACACCCACACACAGCAGCTGGAAGACATTAAGAGAGGTGCATGCTAAACAATAATATATTTATATTTTGTCACAACAGATAATAGGGGACTCTTCTAGAGAAAAGCAAAAACAGGAGATAGTTTGAAGCAGAAGTAGTTGCTGTGTGATATAACTGTGTGTGACCTTCCACTTTTCAAGGAACACCAAATGTACACAACATCAACATGTAGCTGAGGCTGCAGCCGGCTCATCTCATCCTGTCCTGTCCCCCCCCCCCCCTAATGCTCACTGATCTCCACAATGTAGCTTGATTGTTTGAAACAGCAGAGCAAGAGTGCAAATAGATTAGGCCTGGCTTTGGATTCACAACATATTGATTGTTCACAGACGGAACAACAAGGAGATGGCTGCAGTGAGAGCCACAACATTTGCATACCGGGAAACATGTCACTTCAATAGAAAGTAAGTCAACGCACCAACCATAAGTTTATCTTTCTTTCTCTCACCAAGAAGAGTTACGGTTGTGGATGGATGAGAGATACAAAAGCCATTACATCTGCCTCTGTCAGATAGACCAGCCTTATTCGCCACAATCAAGGGGGGGTCACGGCATACCTCATTCAGCGTTATAGGGATTGTTGACCGTGTGTTTCACATTTTCATCACAATATGACTTCCCATGATTCTGAGCACCTGTATCACTGCTCATCCATGTTAACAGTTTTACAGGTCAGTCTTGACCAAGCAGACGACAAACTGAAAGTGCAAAACACTGCAGTTGCTCAAGTGGCCACTTGAAGCAGGCTCCAAAAGCATGTCTCCATGCATAATCTCAAAGACCAGCATTTTAAGAAGCCCAGATTTAGAGCAGAACAATGGTTTTCTGTGCTTATAGCTAATATGCTTCTCTGTGCGAGGTTAAATCTTTATTTCCCATATCAGGGTGGAGCTCTCCATCTGGCCCTTGTAAGGAAGAACAACAAATGATGGTAATCTATATGTGATAGTTTTGCAGGATTCATTTTTCAATTCATTTTATTTTGTATAGCCCAAAATCGCAAATTACAAGTTTGCCTCAGAGGGCTTTACAGTCTGTACACATGCAACATCCTCTGTCCCGAAACCCTCACATTGGCACAGGAAAAACTCCCCAAAATATGAAAAAACCCTTCAATGGGGGAAAAAAGGGAAGAAACCTTAGGGAGAACGTCAGAGGAGGGATCCCTCTCCCGGGATGGACAGACTGCAATGGATGTCATGTGTACAGAATCAACAATGATGATACAAGTAATTGCAAGTAGCAGAACAGGTGTACGGCAGGACCAGGGACAACCACCATCCACAGAGGCTTCTGTGGGGAGGGAGAGCAGAAAGATGTTGGTTTATGATGACAGTAATATGAATCATATTTAAAGTAATGATGATGGCAGCAGCAGGTGTCAGCAGAGCCATGCCAGGAGTCAGCACCGGGGTCCGCACGAAACTATGATCCACGGAGACCTGCCAGGCGAGAAAGCACAAAGAACTCCCAGAAAGAAGCTGAATTAGTGATGTACATTCATAAAACATGGATGATTGTGGAAGGAGAGAGTGAGAGTGTGAGAGTGAGAGAGGGGCTCGGTGTGTCCTAAGAAGTCCCCCGGCAGTCTAAGCCTAGAGCAGCTTAACTAAGGGCTGGTCCAGGCTAACCTGAGCCGGCCCTAACTATAAGCAATATCAAAGAGGAACGTTTTAAGCTTTATCTTAAATGAACTGACCGAGTCTGCCCCCCGGACTGAAAGTGGAAGCTGGTTCCACAAAAGAGGAGCTTGATAACTGAAGGCTCTGGCCCCCATCCTACTTTTTAAAACTCTAGGAACCACAAGTAGCCCAGCATCAACGGAGCGCAGATGCCTTGTAGGGCAATACGGTGTAACAAGCTCTTTAAGATAAGACGGTGCCTCACCAGCAAGTGCCTTGTAGATGAGGAGAAGTACCTTAAATTCTATTCTTGATTTAACAGGAAGCCAGTGCAGAGAAGTTAATACAGGAGTTATATGATCCCATTTCTTACTTCTTGTTAATACACGTGCTGCAGCATTCTGAATCAGCTGGAGAGGTTTAAGCGATTTACAAGTCTCTGCAGCAGGATACGGTGATCGATGGTGTCAAATGCAGCACTGAGGTCCAGCAATACAAGAAAAGAGACAAGTCCTTGGTCCGCGATGCAAGTAGAAGATCATTTGTAATTTTCACCACTGCCGTTTCTGTGCTATGATGCACTCAAAATCCTGACTGGAAATCCTCGAACAAAGCATTGTTTTGTAGAAAGTCACATAATTGATTTGTGACAGATTTCTCAAGGATCTTAGCGAGGAAGGGAAGATGGGTCTGTAGCTAGCCAACACCTCTAAAGCTAGAGTAGGTTTCTTAAGAAGAGGTTTAATTACAGCTACCTTGAAGGACTGTGGTACATGTCCTGTCAACAAAAACAGATTCATGATATCCAGTAGGGATGTGCTAATTAACGGAAAAACTTCCTTAAGCAGCTTAGTTGGAATCGGATCCAGGAGACAAGTGGAAGAGTTGGATTTCAAAATTGTAGAAGTCAGTTGATCAAGGTTGATGGAAGAGAAACCATTCAAGTAGGTATCAGGGCCCACGGCTGCGTCCAAGGTTCCTACATCCGAGGACGGGTCGGCTCCGGTTGGGGGCAGTAGACCATCAATTTTCTCTTTGATAGTCAGAATCTTATTATTGAAGAAGTTCATAAAGTCGTTACTACTGAGGTCCACAGGAATACACGGCTCGACAGCGCTGTGACTCTCTGTCAGTCTGGCTACAGTGCTGAAGAGAAACCTGGAGTTGTTTTTATTTTTCTCGATTAATGATGAGTAATAAGATGCTCTTGCGTTACGGAGAGCCTTCTTATATGTCTTAACGCTGTCTTGCCAAGTTAGCCTAGATCCTTCTGATTTGAGGATGTTGAGCCTGTTGAGCCTGTTGAACCTGTTGAGCCTGCTGCTCCAGCGACCCGACCCTGGATAAACCAGTAAATGGGTGGATGAATGGAGAGTCAGCTATAGAGTGATATACAGTATTTTGAAGTTACCAGGTCAGCGGGAGGCAGTGTTTAATGGTTGCTGGTGAGCAAAGTGAAAGTAAAGGCACATAGTTCCAGGATGTTGAGCAATGATTCTCAACTGGTGGGTGTCACGGACCCGTTTTCAATGGATGATTTTATTTTGAAGGGACTTTTTTAATGCAGTTGAGTGTCGTTTTTTTTGCCGGGTTCGTCCATGTTTTCAGCAGCGTGTGCCAGGTTGGGTCAAACCATCCTGATATGGGGGAGACATTGGGTTTTTAGGATAATTAAACATCCTGAATATACAATATAAAATTCAGCGTGTTTCATGTTTGCTCTTTGGTGTTAACAAGTGTGGGACACACAAGTTAACAAGAGTGACAAGGACTGTAACTACAATCTAATGTATTATGTTAGTATAACTCTGGGGCTACATAAACTATAATTGAAGAGCTCAGGCACTGGTCCTCCTGGCCTGGTGGAACTTGTTTTGCATTTGCTTTGCTGAAGGTGGAGCCTGTTCCTGTCTTCCTCTCCCTCTCTGCTCACAGGTCCTCACACATACAAACACGTGCACATGACTCACCCACGACTGTGGGATTTCAAAACAACATGTGTGTGATGCACGTTCCACCAAGGGGAAGCAGGGGAAAAAGCAGTGTGTGAGGGTGGAGAAGGAGAACAATTTACAATTGAAAACCAATGGTAATAACAATCTCCCCCTCGTGGTCTGAGTAGCTGAAAATTCACGCAATAGCCTCACAAATCAAATCTGAGTGGATTAGAAAAGAGTCTGGGCAGCAGTGATGGGGCTGGGTGATGCTACGCCAGGTGGCGGTTTCCCTTTGTCGACACAGCAGTGCGCTACGACACTATTGAGGAAGAAGAAATACCCCTTCATAGTGCCTCTGTGTATGCCTTCCTGTCATGTCTTTCCCAGGAGCCACTGACACAGCCGAAAAGTGATCAACAGACCTGTGGTACTCTGGTACAAACCCCCGGTGCTGCTGGGAGCTCAGGTCCTACTCGCCCTCCGCACTCATAATGTCCAGGCCCTTTCAGGACAAACAACCCTCCTTTGTGGTTTACAGTCTCCACTGCACAGTGAATTAAGCTCATCTGAAGCAGCCACCAAATACCGTATGACCAGACACTAGAATACTGTGGAAGAGGGTGTCGTCCAATGGACTGCCAAGGGGCGCTCAAAAGAAAAGAACACATTTGTGCACATCCTAGTTTTTAAATGTCAAGAAGGTTCTTCAATAAGCACAAATATGGTAACGAAGGAGGTAGAAGTTCTACACTGCTGGGAAACTTTGAAAAACACGAGACCAAAAATGAAAGCAAGCAGGTCTGTCCTTTCAGTTTGCACATGACGTGTTTAGGCCTGACATGAGGAACACGGCTATAAATGGTCACTGGCTCCGGGGGAAGGAGGCGTGGGGTTGTTTAATGTTAATATAAATATAAACATGGGAGTTTTCCATAGTCATATAACTGTTTATGAAGAAAATCATTTATGAATTAGGGCAAATCACAGAATATTTGAAGGTGTAAACATAGAAAAAATTAAAACATTTTAATACAAGAAAAAACCAAAGGAAAGATATTTTTTACCAAATAATAAAATAATAATGTAGCGTTGTTTTGCTCCAATAAAAAAGCATTCACCCGAGTAACGTAAAACCGGGGATCAGATTCCCCACCGTTATTCCTTCTTGGAAATCAGAGGGTGGACATGTGTCTGTCCCATGCACATGTCAGTCACTGACACTCCTCCCAACCCACCCCGGGGGGCCCAGACTTCCACACAATCACATTCTGTTATGTATATATATACACTCACCGGCCACTTTATTAGGTACACCTGTCCAACTGCTCGTTAACACTTAATTTCTAAGCAGCCAATCACATGGCAGCAACTCAGTGCATTTAGGCATGTAGACATTGTCAAGACAATCTCCTGCAGTTCAAACCGAGCATCAGTATGGGGAAGAAAGGTGATTTGAGTGACTTTGAACGTGGCATGATTGTTGGTGCCAGAAGGGCTGGTCTGAGTATTTCAGAAACTGCTAATCTACTGGGATTTTCACGCACAACCATCTCTAGGGTTTACAGAGAATGGTCCGAAAAAGAAAAAACATCCAGTGAGCGGCAGTTCTGTGGGCGGAAATGCCTTGTTGGTGCCAGAGGTCAGAGGAGAATGGCCAGACTGGTTCGAGCTGATAGAAGGGCAACAGTGACTCAAATAACCACCCGTTACAACCAAGGTGGGCATAAGAGCATCTCTGAACGCACAGTACGTCGAACTTTGAGGCAGATGGGCTACAGCAGCAGAAGACCACACCGGGTGCCACTCCTTTCAGCTAAGAACAGGAAACTGAGGCTACAATTTGCACAAGCTCATCGAAATTGGACAATAGAAGATTGGAAAAACGTTGCCTGGTCTGATGAGTCTCGATTTCTGCTGCGACATTCAGATGGTAGGGTCACAATTTGGCGTCTACAACATGAAAGCATGGATCCATCCTGCCTTGTATCAACGGTTCAGGCTGGTGGTGGTGGTGTCATGGTGTGGGGAATATTTTCTTGGCACTCTTTGGGCCCCTTGGTACCAATTGAGCATCGTTGCAACGCCACAGCCTACCTGAGTATTGTTGCTGACCATGTCCATCCCTTTATGACCACAATGTACCCAACTTCTGATGGCTACTTTCAGCAGGATAATGCGCCATGTCATAAAGCTGGAATCATCTCAGACTGGTTTCTTGAACATGACAATGAGTTCGCTGTACTCAAATGGTCTCCACAATCACCAGATCTCAATCCAATAGAGCATCTTTGGGATGTGGTGGAACGGGAGATTCGCATCATGGATGTGCAGCCGACAAATCTGCGGCAACTGTGTGATGCCATCATGTCAATATGGACCAAACTCCCTGAGGAATGCTTCCAGCACCTTGTTGAATCTATGCCACAAAGAATTGAGGCAGTTCTGAAGGCAAAAGGGGGTCCAACCCGTTACTAGCATGGGGTACCTAATAAAGTGGCCGGTGAGTGTATATATGAAATATCAATATTATTAAAAGAATATACGGAATATAGAAACCTTGCACTCCTACATTGTGGTTCTCCAAAACCAACCGACTGTGTCAAACAACAGAGACAAGATCCCTCACTGGTTCCCTCACTTGTACAAACAAGGCCAGAGAGCAGTAAAGACGTGTAAATAGATGTTTGCATTTGGGGTGAGTCTCTCCAACTCATCCCTCACACACACACACACACACACACACATACACACACACACACACACACTGGTTCTGTTTTAACAGAAAGGGAAGTAATATCCTCATTTTGTCTTGCAACCCTGTGTTGTAGAAGTACAATGTCATAACCCCATTTCAGAGCGTCTTTACAGCTGAGTGATAACAGCTTATGCCAAATGACCATAATGGGGTCGTTAATCCATTTAATTAATGAATCCATTTGGAATCAAAGCATGGAACAGGCCCAGCAGCACGGCGCCGGCTTTGAGGGTCTCAGCATGGACTAAACACAGAGCAATGTTAGCAGGGGTGAAGACAGCTTAGCAGCAGGTGTGCTGTATTAATCACTGCGGGGTTTAAGCACATCAAAATATGAACTTGTCTATTTGGATGTTAGGACCGTGGAGGGAACCTGGTTTTTCTATAACAAAAGAAAGAATGTGAATGCTGTGGCAGGGGCAAATAGCTTATTATTACATTAATGTTTAAGTTAAGCGAGTAGTTATTGTATCAGACGGTTTGTAATGTTAGGCTTTGTTAGAGTTATTTAGACCACTCTATGTTCATGAAACAAACGGCCATCCGATCATTTTGAATCCTTAGAACCTAATCAGTACATATATGCATATTATGTCCCGGGGGTTCATCTTCTGGGGAGCAAGGGAGCGCTAAGTAGACATCATGGCCTGTGAGGACCATGAATATCCACACTGACTTTCTGTGAAAAGGGACTTTTCCACAGTATGCATCCACCCGTACATCTTAACAATGTTTGGTCTATTGGTCCTGAGTGGGGGGAAATAAGGAGGAATATTTTTAAGTAATTCTAATGAAAAAAATACAAGGTGGTAGAGCTGCGTCCATTTTGTCTTGTTCAGGGCAGTGGGGGAACCTGGAACCATGACTTTAGTTTCCCACCAAAACCATGTCCTTTACACATTAAAAAGGCCTGTAGCCAAATCACAAAAGAACCATAAGACACATAATGCAAGTCTTTGTTGTTTTAAAAGTGACTAAATGGAGGAGGATCAAGTCATAAGCAGGGACCATTCAGGCTCTGAGGAGGTCAGCTATATAGTGACTAAGAGTGTGACGTGTTCTCTCACGTTGGACCTGGCAGTCAAGGGCTGAACCAGAAGGGATTATTTACTCATTAATGAGAAAACACGCTGGACATTTTTAAATTTCTTTAATAAAAAAAGAACCCATAGGGTTTTATACAAAAAAAGTACTTGTTATAAGTATGAATAATCCATTGCAAACATACTTTCACACTAATCAGTATTTAACAGTGATTTTCTTTGTGCCCTGAAGTAACAGAAGCTGGGGAGGCGCCCCCATTGGAGATCTCAGAGGTCGACGCTGTCTTTGACAGAAGATCCAACGCTTCTCCTCATAAAAGGTGCCTCCCACCACGTAGGAGCGTGTTCATTGTACGGAGGATGTTTGGCACAACCAAGCTGGGATCTGGATACGAGGTTGAGGTTCCAAATAGTTAGGAGGAATATAGCTACAGAAAATCCCCTTCAATCAAACTAACAATAACACGTGGAAGTCTGGCAGGCAGTGGAAGAGCAAAATGCGTCAATCAAAAGTGCAAAAATACAGGAATAACATACAATTTTATAAACACACAAGTACATAAGAAAATATGAATGCTGCATTAATTTGTATTAGCAGCCAAGGAAGATTATTCTACATGCTTTAATTCTCAAAGACAACAACGTTCCTGACAAATTGTGCCTGGACGTGTTACAAAGGACGGTAGATTCCTCGGGTGAACTCCCTTAAACACAGCGCTTGACAGGAATGTCAACGAGGGAAGGACACACTAGAAGAATGAAAGGAGACGTTGCAGCAGGCTGGGGGTTGACTTAAACAATGCTCTGCCCCCCCCCCCCCCCCCCCCCCCAAGGCAAAGTCATAAAGTGGCTGAGAAGGGAAGTGGGACCCTGATCGCTTTCAGCCTGTGGAAGGGACAGCGTACTCAGAAACGTAGCGTGCCGCAGCCCATGTGGTTTGGCCCCCAGGCCCCCCCCGGCCCAAAGGGTGCCAGGCAGAGGGTTTAGCATAGCTGATGAAAGCAGTGAAGACTGCTGACGGAGCAGACACAGTCCCGGCTCTACTTCTCCATCCAACACATCTCGTCTAGAGTTTGGATCTCCGGCTCCTTTTCAAGTGCTTAAGTTGAATAGTCCCTGAGAGCTAGACTAGGGTTCTCGAGTCCCTGCAGGACTTCAGCAGACCGGCAGCATGCGTGCGTTGCCGTGGTAGTCTTCCTCAGCCTGGAAAAAGATGAACTGGTTTTAGATCTCAGAGAATCACAGAGAATCCCATTTGCTCTTGGTGTGACAGAAAGGCTGATGGAGGTCCCTACCTCCGTGTATGCTGGGAGTGGTGGGAACTGGAAGGCCGGGGCGTTCATGAAGATGGGGCTTCCGTCCCCGTCGAAGTCGTCCAGGAGCGGCGTGAGGGGCTGATCCAGGCGGAAATCGCGGCTGACGTCGGAGTAGCTGGGGGGCTCTGAGGGCAGCCGCAGGGACACCCAGCTCTGGGAAGCGTTGCTGACCGACCCCTCCTGGCTGCTCACGCTGTTGCTGCGGCTGCCCAGACCGGAAGTACCGATGACCAGCGGCAGCTCCAGGATCAGCTTCTCACTCCCAGGGATGTGAATGTAAATCTAGCAAAAGGATCACATGATTTAACATTGACTTTTACTGGAGATGATTATCTGGCCAGATGCAGGAACTAAAAGCTCACCATGAGCGCATACTCCACACGGATGATGTTGCAGCCCAGCATAGACGGCTTAATCTTGGGCACCCTGATTGTCTTTCCCTGCCAGGCGTCACACATGCCGGAGATGATGTGGTTGCCGCGCACCGAGGACAGCTTCTGACGGAAGACCTTGGTGCGGCCATTGGCCTGGTAGGTGTGTTTGGCTATGATGGCGGCCTTGGGGACCACAATGCGAGAGCACGTGTTCTCAAACTTGGCGTTGATGCAGATGTCTTCGCCTTCACAAAAGCCACGCCGGTCGATTTTGGCATTCAGTGACACCTGGCCATCAGGGATGAACATACAGGTGACCTTCTTCTCCTTCATGCCACCTGTCGGAGACTGAGGAGACACGCAACCTTGAGACCCAACTCAAGTGGACACGCAGCACTTCATGGTAATGATGAATGAGCAGTGAACTCACCAGAAGGTCTGGGGTGTTGACATCCAGGGGCTCCTCCACCTCGAAGGCTTTCTTACACTGGAGCGTAGGCTGCTGGGGTCTCTCCAGCAGGGCCTTCACGTAGTACTGGACAAAGCCAAACTTCCCCTTGTATGACGACACCAGCTGCCTGAGAGACGAGAGGTAAAGTAAAGTACATGGCAAGGACACGCTGCCGTGTTGTACTACTGTGGAGGACAGGGAACGGCGTCCTACCCTTGCTGGGGCAGCTCAAATCCAAACAGGTACTCGTACTTGTTGCCGGGCCTCAACACGACTGATCCGTCGGAGTCTGGAGAGAGTAAATAGAGCACGTGATTACCAAGGTGGTCTAGAGACTGTGGCTGCACGACACCAGCAGCTGCGTGACTTCAAAACAACAGGTCGACTGCTTCTAAAAAGAGGGACCACGACACCAGCGTTGGTGGCTGGTTGTGGCCGTACCGGCGGGGTGGTCGTCCAGCAGCAGAACCTCCTCATAGCGGAGGTACTCGGCCTCCTGGCGGCACCGCTGCTTCCCTTTGGCGTACTCCACCTTGGCGCTGCCCAAACCCAGGATCCTCAGCGCGGACACCCGCGTCACCTCGTTCACTTCCACCTCCACCCGGCCGGACACCTTGTCCCCGCCGCAGTAGAACGTCTTGCTCGGGTCCGAAAATACGACTTGAAAGCATTTCATTCTCTTCGCCATAGCCACCATGACTACTGCTGCTGCTGCTGCTGCTGCTGCTGCTGCTGCGAGATATCCGACACGACGCGCCTGCTCCGTCCACTCTGCTGTAAACAAAGAGGACACCGCTGCTTTTAAGGGACCTGTCTCACTCGAGACACGAGCGGCCAGTATGAACAGTGTGGCTCAGCGCGTGCACACGGCTCTGATTGGTGGAAATGCTTTGTTTGTGTCGGCTCCAGCCAATGAGCGGCCGCAGCCGACGCGTGGACACCGCGTGTCTGCGAGAATCTAGAGCGTGCTCAGCAGATGTGTTCACAGGAAGTGGAAGGCCCACTCGGGGAGCAGAAGTTCGGTAGTAAACAGAGCTGCGAGCCGTTTTTATCACACACATACTGATACTGCAGTAGTATCAGCGACATACAAGAAGTACATCGCTCTCACAACACACCGCTGCCTTTATTAGACATTTCACTGGAAAGAGCATGATGCATTTATCAAATGATTTATTAAATGTAATGTTAACATAACATGATTATGTGGCCCAAACGTTGTCGCAGGTTTATTTGGCCACTCCTAATATCAATACAGTGGAAATCCGCACTTCTAAAGCACAATAACAGCTGGCATGATACGGTGTATCTAATCTGGGCCAGCCATGAGAAACCTGTCCACTCGGCAGAGGAGGGCGGGATTTGGGTTTAACCATTTGAATCATAAGTTTGCCTCACATCCCCAAAAAATAAATTAAGCAAATGCATGGATCAGCAAACCAGATACATATAGTTATACAGAAGACCAAGTATAAAACATGCGTATACATATACAGTACACAACAAAGTAGCAATAACATAAGGTGCTTGGTGTGTTTGTGTCTGCTGTCTCGAGGCTTTTCCTTGTTTTTTCTTATTTTGTTGTGTCCCAGACTTTTGGTCCTTAGTTGGTGGTGATACCCCCACCCAGTGAGCAAGGTGCAGCCAGATCTCTTTCACTCCTGGCTCAAGCTATGTGGCACTCTAGTGTTTCATACACATATCTTTAGTTTTGCAACGGGAGTATTTACTGACAGGCTGTTTCATCAGGAGGTATCATAGATGTGCAATTCTGTTATTTTTCCCACACTTGCATGTGAAGATTGAGAGATCGGTGCACCATGGGACCTAATTTATTCTGAGAAGTTGGTGTTCAACACAGCTTTCGACATCGTTCCTTCCACGGCTCCCTCTATCGCACCAATAACACTAATGCGTGTGTGGGTGAGACACTCAAGACGTGTACTTTCTAGTTTCAAAGTCATTTACTCTGTAATGTGTGCATGTGGTATCATGTGACCTGCACCGCCCAGTGTTGTTGCTGGGGGTTTGGTCTAGAAGCTGTTTTTGATGTGATGAGATCACATTGTTCCATTCTGTGAACCTTCACCTACTTATTTCACAGCATCAAACTTTTAAAATACTCAGTGTTGAGGATGAATTACCACTGCACTACTAAATAATGTCGTGAATGAGCAAACCTGGCAGAAGGTTTGTGTATTAAGTTAAGACTTCTTTGGAAATTCATTTGAACAATGTAGAATATCGTAAACAAACTGACAACCTGGCTCATAAATCTTATTATTAATAAATGCATTAAGTGTAATACCAGTGTACTGCTATGGTTTTGAAACTATGTAATTAAAGAAATGCATTATGGCACCGCCACGTCTATTGGCAGACAGTAAACATACGAACTTACATTGAACGCACCATCCAGTGTAATACCTCATTGCACCTCCATATATAGTAATAGACTCAAAATAACTAGGTACATGGAACGCACCAGGAGACGTCACATCGAGGGGCGTGGACACTGCCTTCCACACCTTTTTCCGATCAGTATACGTATATATCTGTATGCATCCTCTGTTGGAGATGTCTTAGACATAGAGACAGTAAAGTAGACTACTCTGTGGTCTGTGGACAGAAGGAACTGGGATATCAGATCATACTAATTTGGGGAACAAAAAGGAGCATGGCTAGCTTTGCATAACTTAGCATGCTAGCACCCTATCCATGGCTATCTTTGGGTAGCATGAAACAATATAGTTTCATGGGTAGTTTGAAACAATGTAGTTTCATGGGTAGTTTGAAACAATGTTAGTTCGGTGATATTGAGGCTTGGTCATGGCGGCTACAACGCTGCTACCCTCAGCTTTGACCCTAACGCAAATGAAGATATTGTTCATACCATGAATATCATGCTAGGCCCAAACAAACCAACAAACAAAGATAAGCTAATGTTACCCACCCATAATCACACTGCTCTAGCTCAGGGGTGTCAAACTCATTAAAGTCGGGTGCCACATGCCCACTTTGATCTCAAGCGGGCCAGACCGGGGGGGGGGGGGGTCCGCAGGTGGTCTGTCCGACAGGGAGACCACCGTTTGTGGTCGGAACACTTTTTGGCTCGCCACATTTCATTCAACTTTTCAATACAAGCCATGGAGATCAACCCCCCACCCGTAGGCCGGTTCCTGCCCCCTCTGGTTGTTTGACAGAATAATAATAATGAGCACTAGCGGTGACCAAACGGAACAGCACTACGCATGTGGGCGCAAAACGATTCGATACAAGACAACAAGCCTCTCGTCTGTCAGAAGCAGGGGAACCGTCGTTTCAGACATTCTTGATCATTACCTTACTCGGATGACTTGTACTGACTGGCCAGGGCTGAATTTAATCAAATTGTCCGTCAGTAAGCAAGTGCTGTTCGCAACTTAGAATTACCGAGGTTTTCTGTTAGCTCCTGCGGTTGATTGCGCGGTGACCTGATTTTTATTTATTTTTTGCAATGTGTTGGTGAACCACCGGATCCCCCTGATCCAATGAATGCCCTTACTTAGAGTGTGCCCCCCAGTGGACGTTAGGAATAGCAGCTACCTAAAAGTGACATTATTATTAAAATGTTCACATTTAGAAAAGTCACCCATTCGGCCCTAATGTTTGACACCCCTGATCTAGCTCCTTAGTGGGAGGGTTGTGGTGGCCCCTGGTCTCCTAGTCTGGAGATGGATGAGAAGTCCCCAAGAATGGTGGCTGACATCAGGCTTGGAGGGTAAAGTGCACTCGCTGGCTGGTTTGACACCGGACCCGCTGACTTAATACTTGGTAGTCACAAGCTGAGTCTCAAAGCCGCTAGGCTGCATCCTTGAGGATGCATTCATCGACCACACACTTCACTCCCGCTGCGGCCCAGCTGAGACTTGCCTGTCCCATTCAGTCGAGCTCCTCCGAAACCTCCAGGATATGAAGGACAAAAAAATGACTTAAGTATGAATAAATTAATTAATAAATTAAATAAACTATTAATTAATAAATTATTATTAATGTATTAAGTTGATACCTAAACAGAACATAAATCTATTTCTACATTTCCGTATTTATTTATATGTCATTTTTTATCCTCCGTACGAGGAGCAGATTTGGAGGACACATTGGATGTATCCTTTGGGCCCAGCATATCCCAGCATGCAGTGCGGCCTGCCGAGGATTAAATTTATTCAGGACGGAGGGGGTGATCAACAGCGTGGAAGAGTTCTTCTAAATATAACGTTAATAGAATTCACTCACATTTATATCTACAGATATAAATGTTATAATGTATAACATCACGCTAGACACTTTTACCAATCCCGAAACAATTTTACATAGGACAGATTCTTCACGGAAAGGGAATGTACCACATACCGGAAGTGACATGGAAGTGTTGAGCGCGGTGTTTTAGAGTTGTCGTTGTGGAGTTCATGGTGACAGTCTGAATATGGACTGCGGCCGAGGGATGTTTTGCCCCTTTTGTGGCAAACACATGAACAGCTTAACGCAGTTTTGAGTTACGTGTGGTCGGTGGTGAGTTTTTAAAGGATGCGGACCAGACGGAAACACCAGACATACTGCATCATGGCGTTCAGTATTTTAACGAGGGCCACTCGTACGCTGTAATCGTGGACATTGTCATGTCTACACGGTGTAAACATCAGCTTGAGGACTCTTGAAAGTAGACTGAACTAAGCCGGGTTGTACCGCAGAAAGGATTATTCCTTGCCAACGGCACGTAACGCCGTTGTTACGTGCCCTCTGGTTTTTGAACCTATTGTTTTGGCTACGCGTGCGTGTTCGTTTTGCCGACAGCGGCACACGTTGACCCTGGATGACCCATTATTGCAGCTCTGGGCTTGTGAGGTGGTAGTCTTTTTTTAAACTTACATAAACTTAACTCATGTGAGACCGGAATAAAAAAAAAAAAAAACTTTTCAAACGGTAAGTTTAAGTCTTAAAATCTTAGACGGCCTGCAATGCAGAGGGGCCGCAAAGGCTACACAGGGGTCCTTGTCCAGCAAGAACCAGTATAATGCCCACTAAAAGGAGGCATACGACACATGACCTTTACCTAACATGTTTGAAAATTGCAGTTTGGATTTAAAGTTGTGGTGTTAAGAATCGCTGCCGACGTGGCGTGGGGGGGGGGGGGGGGGGGGGGGAATACAATGCACCAAGCACTTTAAAACATTGTGGTGTTCATAGAGACCAAGACAGTTTTGTTTTATTTGCCTTTATTCATTTGTCAGGTTGCATAGAGCTCATTCCAAGTCCTGGCAGCAGTGAAGTCACTCAACCTGAAAATAGGCAACATGCAGTCCAGCTGTTAGGCTCTACTGTAGACATGTTCAACTCAGTAATAAAATAACACACGTTTACAGTACAAGGAGACTTGTTCCCAGCAGGTCATCTCAGCAGGATGCTGGAGAAGCCCAGTGGGATGGAGTTTGCTTTCTGGTCAATTCCACAGCAGATCAGGAATGGGGAGTCCCAAGAGCCTTGGTATATGACCAACCACTAAAGCACACAACTTTACTAAAAGAGGCTGCTTGTATTATTCATGCCGCGACTATAGGAAGCTCCCACTTATCTGATCTCAAACCCAGTGCAGATTCTGCAGTGATATCAAAGTTCATGCAGTGAACATGAGTAAAGTGTAAATACAGAGTTACTCTAAAGACATTTCAAACATAACCCTCCAGTTAAAGGCCTGTTTGGGATAGACCTGAGCTACACTGGTCAACACCACCCACCAACTACTTCACTCACTTCTGTAGTCAGCGCCCACTGGAGACCTGCAGGGAGGAGTAGTGTCGCTGCCACAGAAGCCTAGAGGAACCAAAGAGGCTTTGTTAGGAATGTGATCACTACATGCAGTTTGCTTAATAAGCTCAGTCAGACACAATCATAAAGAACACCTTGACCAAAGAAACCATGAACGCTCCTTTAAAGCCAGCATTACAATAGCAAGACAACTGTGCTGAGGTGCTGCATTAAAAGTAAACTGCTTTAGTGTCTCAACAACCATACCAGGACTCCAAACATGGGCTGCATGGAGACCAACGATGCCAGATGCTGAGTTGTTTTAGCACTGACTTTTGAACAAACCAGCTGAGGAACCAACTGGCTGCAGATACCACACAGTGCAGGGATCATATTCTGTTCGGTCATTAGACAACGTAAAGCACAAAAGAATTCTTACCAGACGTGTTCTTGAGACTCAGTCTGCCATCAGTGGGCACAGCTGGGAGACGTTAACCCTTGCTGGGGTCTCCCACCACCTGGGCGGGCAAAAAACAAGCACTGGTCAAATGCCTCAGTTAAATTCACTAGTTACAGATGACATTTAAAATCACCTTTACTAAAAGTTAACATCTTTCACACAGCCCTATCTCAGCAGTGTTTCCCCTACCATTATAACAGGTATATAAAATTTAATGGTAGGAGTAGTCTCAAGATTGTTATGAGGTTGTAAACCAATCATTAAATCACCAAAAGCAAAGAATCTCAAACATTTTTTCCCAACGAGCTCTGTGGGCCTGCGTGCATGTATCTGTATGCGCCCATCGGGGAAGAGAATTTTAGACTAAACAAAAAAATTCTTAAAGTTGGTTGGTGGGGGTAACTCCTGCAAACACATGTTCTGCAGTGATATCTCACAAAGCTCATGGCAGTGAACATGTGGGTAAAGCGAAACTGCAGCATTACTCTTTGAGGCATTTCCAACGACATGGCCCTACAGTTAAAGACCCGTCGGGATAGACCTCAGCTACACGGGTCAACACCACCACAACCATCATCCAACGGGTTCAACCAACCTTAAGTGTGTGAATGCCTGCTGCGGGACATGTATGCCAGTCTTTATGCAGCAGGAACCTGGAACAAATGGTCCATCAGACAAGTTTTAATTAATGCTCACGTACATAGAGATCTTTGTTGTGCAACCAAATTTCACAATAACTCTACAAAGACAACAAACTATTAAGTCACTGCTTAAATACAGACTAGTTGTGTCTCAACAACCATACCAGGACTCCACACATGGGCAGCATGGAGACCAACGATGCCAGATGCCGAGTTGTTTTAGCACTGACTTTTGAACAAACCAGCTGAGGAACCAACTGGCTGCAGATACCACACAGTGCAGGGATCATATTCTGGTCAGGTCGCAGCCATCATACATGTCAGTTGGTTGTGGCCAGTTGCAAAGACCACTCCTAATCGTTCTGGCAGGCTGGCATTATTGAAATAAGTGATAACATACATCCTTAGAACTTACATGACAGTGAATTGGTGCAGAAGACCAGTGCAGGGAGGAAACCTGTGGAAGGAAGGAGGAAGGTGACAATGTGTTCCAGAGGAACCCACACTCATCACCCCGTCAGCAAGCAGTTCAGAGAGGCAGCTGTCAATCACATTTCAGAGCAGTTGAACATTTAGCCGATCATCATGACACAATGAGATCAAATATTCTGCATGAGAACTTACCGAGCCGGCCTCATGTCCGCAAACCTTGCCAGAGAGAACAGGCGGTCAACATTCAAAATCAAACTACATTATTCCCAGTAAACCAAAAACAGACACTTAATAGACAGCCTACAGGCAAAAAGACACAAAATTATTAAACATCTGAACCCCATCCAAAAGGGGTCAATTTAGAGGAACGCCACTGACCACCCTATTGATCCCGCCTTATCCGCAGCATACTAGCTGAGATTACCTTTTCCAATAGAGGATTTCAGCTTCCTCGGGGAGAAAAGTCTTGACGCTCATGAACAGTAACTCTTTTTAAATGAACAGCTGTCTATTCCCATAAGTAACACTGCTGCAGAGTGCACAGCAGTGGGTTGCAAGGGAAATGCTTGCTCTGTGCACTGTGTGAGCTCTGCGGCCCACAGACAGAACCAGAGCTCACACTGGGCCCACAATGCAGCTTCATTTGAAGCAAATCATTTGAAACCTACTAGAATATAGGCAGCTAGTTCGCTTTCAATGATGAAAATGCCGTTAGGCTTTTAAGACTTGCTTCAGAGCCATTTGGGCCCAAACTAGATTTGCCAATTAAAGCCCCCCCCCAAAAGAAATAACTTTAGTGCTCACCTCATGTCCCAGCATGGCCGACCACACACCGGCAGCTGTGTGCTGACATCCTGTAGAGGGGGAGCCCAGTGCTTAAATCATAGTCGTATACTGTGAGCGTTTCACGAATTTATCGATGCAGAAATGTGCCAGGCCTCATTGTCACAGTTCAGCAACCAGCAGTGCAGAGGTGAAAGCAAAACCTGTCTGTTCTATAGCCACAGCTGGTCGGGGGTCAGTCCACTGCACAGGACAATCCCACAGACAAGTCTGCACCGCGGCGAGGGAGGGTTCGATACCACCCACGTGGTGCGCGCCAAAAACCACACCCAACTGCGAAGACAATTTAAATCCACAATGAAGTCAGAGCCGCAATGAAGTCAGAGTAATGTTACTATTTGTCCAAGCAAACAGTTAAGAAATGACCGGCATATCTCGCTGAAGAACGAGCGAGGTACCGTCGGCCATTTCGCTTGGTCTAAGCGGTCACGTTAACCAACTTTACTTTTAAAACTCCGATGGAAAATGAATCCTTTATAGGCTACAATCCGTAACAGGACGCATTCCACTTAATGGGATCAGACGTGTAATACAAGGGATCCAGTTTAGTTAGCTAATTTAGCCGTTGGCGGATATGGGTTGCGAGGCGCTCACGAGTAGATGCACAACATGGTTGAACGACTGAATAATACCATAAAAAGAGCAAAAGTCATGTCTTAGCTGCATGCAGACATCCCGCTCGGCGAGATGTCTGTTTGCATTTGGTTCAATATTTAAGAACAACATGTATCGTTACCTGCATGCTCTCCGGTGTGGACCCCACTCGGATGACCGTGGTAAGAGGATCTGATGACGTGACGCGAACGCCTTTATAGGGGAAGTTAACGTCAGTTGGAATCACTTTCCGACAGCAACGCGCGTTCAGGGCGGCTCGGAAATTCTAAATATCATGCGTTGTAAATCAAATACGCAATACACAAGACCATTCGCAATAGGCGAGCTTGGTTTATTTTAAGGTCGCAAGACAACTGTATACGTGTCTGAAACTGGGGACTGGCTTTCTGATTGACATCTCATGTGAAGTCTGGGGTCTGTGCTTTGTGCTTTCATTATTACTTTATTTATATTCCTTTTTGGAGCACTGGGGGAAATATGGGATGTCTCTTCATGTCAGTAAATGTCTCAGGGGGATTATTGCAAAAAACGTTTTGGGGGGCCCAGGGGTCAGCTGTGTACAACTAATAAACCAGGTTTGAAATCATAGTTTTTGGCTAAGTCTTCCATTTCCTCCATTTGCAATTTACTAATATTAATAAGGGGGGAAATTATATTGACACAGAACTTTTCAAAACTCGGAACAAGTACTTACCAATACATTGAAGGCACTTTGGCAATTTAAGATGACAAAGCTGACAAATAATTTACCCAATAAAATATTTTCCTCAAATCTTTTATTTTACCCAAAATAAAATGACTGAGATGTAGAAGTAAAAATCCCAAATCACCCTTGATCCCTCATGCACAACACACAGAATGTGAGAAACTTCTGATGAGTGGATACATAGAGGCCTAAAAACATCCCCGGTGGTGTACTATGGATATTCGTGAGGGGAGGAGCCTGTGAGGAGCCCGAAAAAGAAACCAGCAGCTGTCCAGACGTAGTCCTCCACATCGGAGTATGTCTTATGCAGCTTAATGTTACATCAACCTCACTCCAGTAAATGTATGGAAGAAATGACACTCAACATAAAGTTGAAAACCCCTTATCCCCATAAATGAAGGCCTTCACCTCCCCAGGCACACATCTGATGAGCATATTCCCCAACATACCCACTTATTTTATTATTGATACAAAATACTTCTACTCATGGAAATAAATGCATTCAAGTGACACAATTAGGGAAATCCTCTCCAGTTTTAATTAAAACCTATTTCACTTGCTTTTCATACAAATGCTCTCAAGAACAAGTTAAGAATGTGCATTCTCACTGCAGGATGCCAACGGGTGGAAGATACAGAGGAACTAAATACGTCAAAGTACTACATAGTTCAGATACAAAACAATGGCAAATGGAAACTCTTTGCTTACATCTTCAACAAATATTTTAGAAAGCTTTTGTACTGTAAATGTTGCTGAGACAAGCTAATGAATAAATCCCCCAAAGCTCTCAGCACACATGTGAGTACATGTAAAATGAAACAGGTGTGATTTAAAATAGGTTTCAACGTTTAAACATCAGTTTTAACATTACCTAGATCATTGACCATTGTAGAATCCTGTCCTAAACATTTAAAGAGTTTCTCTGGTCATACTTAAAAAAATAATAAAAATAAAACGACAGAATAATAATTATAAAAAAATGATGTTGATGTTTAAAAAGGTCCCTCCACACATTTAATCCAGCTTTAAAAAAGGGATGTTGCACGAGCAGGTAGATGTAGAACAGAGTAGTGGTCGAAGCACGAGCGAGGGAAACCTTGATTTCCTGCCATTCCAAAGCTAAGAGTCCTTGACTGTCACTGCTCATCTAAATTACAAACATGACCATTTCTGAGCCCGTTACTGTGGGGCAAGTTCAGCTGTACAGTGTCCTCCAGCATCACTCCATACTGTCAGGGTCTGCCTGGGCCATGTAGGCGTCCAGCTCAGCATCCAAGTGGCCTTTGGTCTTCGACATGTAGGCGTCCAGCTGGTTGTCCAGTTGTTCACGGGTTACAGCTTGTCGGCCAACGCCTCGACCTCGTCCGCGGCCACGACCACCTCGACCGGCGAAACCAGCGCGCCCACGCAGTCCTCCGCGGCCTGTCCACAAACAAACAGCAACAGTGACTGAACAGCACCAATCCAAGGTCTATTCACTTAGCAAATTATCTGACCTCTGACTGCGACTCCACCTCGTGCTGCTCCTCTGGACAGAGCTCCCCCTCTGCCGGGAAGTCCTCCGCGATGGCGGCCTCCTCGACGCATTGAGAGACGGCCAGCGAAACCACGACCTCGCATCGGGACCCCTGTGGCAGACACTCGCTTCCCTGTGCAAAGAAAAGAAACAAACCCAGGGACACAATGAGCTGGAATCAGATCCTTATTACTGGGAAAGGTCGTGGATTCCCACCTCTGAGGGACAGGGCTCCCCTCATTACTCCTCCTCGGGCTCTTCCTCGGAGGGCGCCCCTGGTCATTCCTCGCATTCCCCCTCTACCTCCAGCAGCTCCTCCACGCATCAGAGTCCCGAGAGGCCGGCCCAGCCGGGCCTGGATGTTGCTCTTCCCCAGGCGCTGCTTCAGGCTCTGACAGGTAATTCACGAAACCATATCAGCGAAACAAAGGAGCCGGTTCTGTGGAGTAGTCATGCCACAGAAGCTAGCGGCAACCACGGTCAACGACAGCAGCTTTGCTTGTAGACCAAAAGCCAGAGAGCTTGATGCATAGCACCCTGTGCTTTGCATCAGACCGTTACACCGCATTCTGCTCCATGGATCTAGAGCAGTGGTTCTCAACTGGTCTGGCTCCGGGACCCACCATCACCCCTTAATGATAAGCCGCGACCCAAATCGAGGAACATTCTCAACATCTCAAATTTATTCAAAATAAAGTTCATAAGCTGAATTTTATATTCAGGATATTTAATTATCCTAAAAACCCAACGTCTCCCCCATATCAGAAAGGTTTGACCCAACCTGGCACACGCTGCTGAAAACATGGACGGACGAGCCGGCAAAAAAAAAAAACGACACTCCGCTGCATTGAAAAAGTCCCTTCAAAATAAAATCACAGGATGAATTTTTTTTTTTATTCAAATTTTCCCAAGCAAAGGTCCGCGACCCACTAAAAACGGGTCCGCGACCCACCAGTTGAGAATCACTGATCTAGAGCATTGTGGAACTGGCACATGATAAAAGGAGCTACCATAGAGTGACACCTGCCCATCAGCCACCAACATTCACACATCGTAGTAACAGCTACAGGAGCAAGCTATTTGGGATGAACTGTCCAATCCCACCAAAGAGCAACAGACCTTTTACCTAACTGTTTTGTTAGTATTGTTATGTGTTCTTTGGTGATCGGGTGGAGTAAAACACAAAAACTCAACATATCCCGGGGTAACTATTTGCTTATGTTTCCAACCGGAGACATAACTAAACAGGTGTAGGTTAAAAAAAGTATTCGTTGAATTTGTCTTTGTTCGGGTTGTGCAGTAACAATGTGGTCCCCACCATATTGGGGGCGCAACGCTAAGAGGCGTTTATTCTAGTCTTATGTGTATTTAAAAACATTTGTTACCGTCACGGAACTTAAGCGATTTCATAAACTAAGATGTGAGGTTATATTATAACATTTATATCTGTAGATATTCAAATGAATTCTATTACTTAACATTACAGTTAAAAGTGAACTCTTTCGCTGCTGTTGCATCAGCCGCGTCAGTCCTGGATGAATAAAATCTTTGTCTGCCCGCACTGCATGGGTCACCGAATGCGCCCGAATGCAGCCTAGTGACTTTGAGACACAGCTAGACACACACGTTAGCAGGACTTGGGCTCAAACCGCCATGCCTCTGATTGGACGACGGCCATGCTCCCCACAGATCAAACGTTTACAACAGGCTATAAAAGGAGATACCTGTATGCTGTGAACAAGGCATGATAGTATTGTCCCCAAGAGCCCCCCCCGTCGAAATAATACGATTTATTAATATGGAGCCAGTTTGGGGTTTGACAGGTCAAAACACAAAGACGCAGCGAAGGAGCAGGATCACTGTTCTGATCATGTCTCCGGCCCCTAAAAGACACACACACACGGTAAGGAGGCCACTGCAACGGACCAAACAATCAAATGTTAGTTTTATGAAGGATGGAGTGCATGGCCATTTACTGTGTTCACCACCATCCATCCACCCACCTGAGAAGGACATGAGGCAGGTACAAGGTAACCACAGACCTCTGCACACATTTCCAGCTTGTTTATAAAAATGTCCCGTTACAGGACTCATCATAGCCTTTATGGCGAACGTTGCTTTTGTCCTTAAAAACATGGTAGTGCAAATCGTTTTATGTTACATTACTTGTGAGAATGTACAATGTGAGGTATTAGAATAGGGTCAGTCTGATATAAATCATATAGACTTAATAAAGTAAATTTCAATTTTCAAATTTCTGCAGGCCATGTCCACACTACTACATTCCCATTTTAGTAAAGGTTACTGTTGCTACGGTCACACTGAGCCTCCACACGTTGCCCGAGTTTCAGGACAACAAAAATGCAGGTTTGATAACTCTGCCGAGAACGAATACATTTGGCAACGCCACGGCCTCTTCTCATAAAATGCACAAGTATGAAAGTGAATAGCGGCGGTCAAGTCCAATGACCACTTCAGACCTACGGAGCAGACGTCTGAAGTCAGTTGGAGGCTTTGAGGAGGGCGACAACACAAAACTGAGGACTTCTGATCAATGCTTATTTTGTTCTGCACAACTACAGTCGAGTCCACATATAAACTGTAACAAAAAACAAAAGCATTAAATGCTCTCTGCTAGCAGAGACTTCAGCCAGGCGGATAAACAAGTGTCGATGACCACATTTAAATAGCCAATAATCTAGTAAACTATAAGGTGATTTCTCCTTTTATGAGCAAAAGAATCAAGCAAACCCATTTCTTACACTAGAAACACTACCAGAG
The DNA here is from genome assembly GCF_949316345.1 of Pungitius pungitius. Lineage (NCBI taxonomy): Eukaryota > Metazoa > Chordata > Actinopteri > Perciformes > Gasterosteidae > Pungitius > Pungitius pungitius. The sequence continues at coordinate 5,866,246 of NC_084916.1, read as the reverse complement.
GGTTTTACTTTAAAGGAGCAATTATTTTTTCTTGTTCCCATATAGCAGCCGTGTCTCAAAACATGGCTGTGTGTGGTAAAACCCATCGTCTGATCGTTGGCCTCACCTGCTTGTGGTTCAGAGCTGCTTGCACCGAGGGCCGGTTCTCCATCTGCTGGGCAAGCCGGCGATTGCGGGCACTAGCCAAATGCTGCTGTTGCATGGTGGCTCGAATGCTAACTGCAGCAGGCTGCTTGTTCTTCAGCATGTTAGTGAAGCTTTGGAGTTGGGAGGGAAAAAGAGGGAGGAAGTAAAAGAGGGGGACAGCGGATATGCAGGAGGAGGAGGAAGCAGGGTTCCACATCAAGTCAACTTCTCATAGAATGGACGAAGCCACATAGACTGTGGTGGCCTTCTGGTTATGCAAGACTTATGTTCCAGTTGTTGGCACTCACTTTCTCAACGACATGACCATCCAGAATGACTAATACTTGATTAAGCATGTTGTCTCAAAGAAGAAAGGCAAACTCAAAGACAGAGGGACAGAGGTAGAGACGGGACAGAAGAACGCCATTTGCCACTTACAGGCCTCCAGCTGCCAGGCTGGGGTGTCATCATGCTGCAGCAGCAGAGGCCTTGGACGTGAGGAGTGCCTAGCCACCCAGCCACTTACAGCAAGGACCGCGACGTGTGGTGAAACCACAGAGACACTCAAGGGATGGAGAGATGAGAGGGAAGGGGATCTCTGTCACGTCCAAGCTGGGACTGGGTATCTGGTCTTTTATAGATGTTGAGCAGAGAAGAGAAAGAATGACACGAGAAGGAAAAAAAGCATTTGCTTTACTTTCACTGGTTTGGGAGAGGTCGAAAGGATTGAGAGGTGCCTCATTATCCCGGTTTAGCTTAAGCCTTCCTTTCACCTTTTTGGTGTATACTTGATGTATACTGTGCTGTTTAATAGTGAGCAGGAGTGCTGCAGCATTTGCAGGACAGCGGTCAGGTCCAGCATAGGCTAACCAACGCTTAGCCTGAACAACCACTACCCTCTCCCCTTGTCTATGTGTGTGTACTGCTCACAAGATATCTGGCCAGAGTCCACCCTTTCTTCTCCACGCTACAATCACATCCAAACCCACCGGATCGCCAAAAATATTGACAGAGCCAACAAGGTTGAGTGAGCAGTGCACACACTGGGGACAGCTAGAACAGCATCCATGTCAGGTCAGGTCCCCCAACAGTAGCCTTCCGTAGGGAGCACTAGAACCATCACAAGCCATGGCTGGCCCTCGCATCTGGTGTGTAACTGCTGACAGGGTGCGTGGCGCCTCACCGCTCGTTTAGGGACACTTTGGTGGTACTTTTCAGCACAACTTTTTGGGAGGAGGCTGCGCTCATTGTGGCAGACTTTGCTTGCAGGCTCCTGGAAACAGTGGGGATAGAGTTTTTCACGTTTAGTTATACATTTCCATGCTGGCAAAACTAGAATAGGAATTGAAAAATAAATACGTTTACGTCTATAGCTCTGAATAGTATTTTGCGCTAGCCGGTGTGATAGTAACACTTTATTAAACAAGCTGCGTGCTCATCGAATGTGGGCAAAAGACGTCCCCTTCTGATGAACACATGAATGATGATTCTGACTGCACTCTGAACCGCCCTCACGGTCCAGATGACGCTAACGTTAAATTAACATTATATTATCTAGCGGCGTGCTCAGTGGTTAGCGGTCTAGATTGGAGTCAAGAATAGAGCAGCTTTTCCATCAGTCGGAACTATTAGCTCAACTGGGCTAACACACACAAATTAAATTACGTTGTTAGCCGGGTCGCGAGGACTTCTGATCACACCAGAGGCCTATTAGGACATTCTATATTAATTAAGGAAGCTTTAATACAAGTCAAGTGTCTCAAATAATCATTTTCAGTATTTTATACTTACAGTGAATGATGCGTCGGTCTAAAAAAGCCTTGCGGCCAGCTATGGTTAGCTTTGGTAGCTAACTGGTGCTGCCGTGTGAGCGGTCTAAAAAGCCTCTTATTTAAGTACAAGCTGAAGTAAGTTAACTTCCTAAATGGGAGCTCAAAGAAACTGTCTGAATTCGAGTCTTTCTCCGACTGAACGCAAAATGCTCCCTAAAATGGTGCTGCTAGCTCAATTTACCGACCACTTGAAGAAAATGGAGAGGTGTGCTACGTCATCAACAAGTGACGTGGCTTCCGGTCGGGCTGAAAGTGTTGCTTGTTTACTAAAATGGCGTCAGCTGCTGTAGTGGCGACTTCTTCCGGCAAAGATGCTATAGCCGAGGGGTTGCTCGACCTGATGAGACCAGCCATTCAGCAGCTCGACGTGCACGTCCACTCAGTCAGGTACATGCGATTCTCGGTTGAATGCGGATGTATTTAATCGTTGTCTGGATAATCCAAAAAAAACCTCCCCCCAGAGCTGGCATCTCAGCAGCCCGCTTGACTGTCTCGTGACACTGTGTCGGTCCGGTGTTTTTTGGTAGTTGTCGTTATTGCTTGTACATATATTAAAACGTATAAGCCTTTGGTGTCATATTTCCTATCACGTGTTCAGCGTTTGAATGGATGTGTGTTGTAGTTACAAATGATGACACTTAATCCGATCTAATGGGTGTTTTTGTTTCTCTGTACAATCTGCCTCTGGATTCATGGGGATCATTTCCACATAACAGAGAAAGCCAAGTAGAATTAAGAGAGCATATAGACAATCTGGCTACAGGTACGTTATTGAATTAAATTGGAAATTAAAATACATACCATTGTTTTTATGAGGTATGTTAAATAACTTGTTTGCTAAATATTGTATCTGTCTGTGTACTTTTTTTGCAGAGTTGTGCCGGATAAATGAACACCAAAAGGTGGCTCTGGACCTGGACCCCTATGTGAAGAAGCTGCTGAATGCAAGACGTCGAGTGGTGCTCGTGAACAACATCCTGCAGAATGCTCAGGTCAGCAGCAAATTGTTGGTGTGAGATCTTTGAAAGCTTTAACAATTAACATATTACCAACTCCGGAGTCCCCCTCAGCTCTAGAAGGCCTTTTAGCAACTTCTACTTATTTGACTTTTGTGTTCTCTCCAACCTCTGCTCCTATCACCATGCTTTCTAGTGGCAGAAGTATGGAAGTAAATCTGTGCCATCGGGGGTTGAAATAAAAAGTTGATTGAATTTCTAGCACTGAATATTTATGCATTGAAATTATGTACCTGAATGTTTTTCAACATTAAAACACCGCAAAAAAATTCAACCTAAAAAAAAAAATGTTGAAATATTCGAAATGGAGGCTACAATATTCAACCCCAAAAAATTCAACCTTGGCACACCAACATCCGGAGGCTACAATATTCAACCCAAATAAATTCAACCTTGGCACACCAACATCCGGGACACTAAGGAAGAGCAATCGATTCTAGATTCAAGATCAGGAGCGTGCGTCAAGCTAAAGGAGCGAGCACCCAAAACACCTTCGGCTTTGGATTGTAAACATGTCCAATAATAACGGGGCTTTAACTCTTCTTCATGTCATCAGTGTGGTTTGTTTCTGTAAGATTCCGTAATAGACAGCTGACATTTGTACATTAACAGACTGTATTGGACATGAACTAAGCGGAAGTTAAACGGGAGCGTACAGCCGCTCACAATACGCCTCTTCTAGTTTTGAATTCATTTAATGATGCTGAGATCCTTGGACAAGCTGTTAGGAGTGATTGGCGGAGTTTTGAATCCAGGAACGCGCTTGAAGAGGCACATGAGCCGCTGTATCGTAGTGGGGGGGGGGGCAGCGGCTTTAGCGGAGCGTGCAGACGCATAAACCCGACAGGACATGCAGGAATAACCGCAGTAGCGTCGGTGGAAGGATCCTTTTTCACAGCGGCACAAGCCGATCTCAGTTGGGTATTAATCGACATTCAAAGTCCACGTAACGTTAAATGAGTCTTCATGACCATGGGTAAACTTTATTGAGGATCTGGCACAACACAGCGACCTGCAAGTAGCGCAGAGTCTTACATAAAGGGATGTACGTCTTAATGCGAGGCTTTAGAATTTATCTCAAAGGGATCCTGTATTTGCTCGTAAAGTCTGAAACGAGAACCCCTTTTTCAGTGACGGTGTTACGTGCCTACTGGTTTTTGAACCTACTGGTTTGGCTACGGGTGCGTGTTTGTTTTCCCCCGGCAGGCAGGTGTTGTCTGCCTCCGTCACTTGAGTCGTCACACATTTGCAAACATATTGTTCTGAAAATGTTAAAAAATGCATCCCATATCCATTGCAGCGATTACGATTGTATAAGTGAGCACTACGTCACTGCCACATATGAAGAAATACATAAAAGAACATTTATTAAAAGTCCGCCACAACCGGGATTCGAACCGTGTCGCCACAGAGCGGCTGTGCTACACACTCGGCCAACCGAGCTTAAGGGATTTTATTTGATTTGTATATTTTAATAGAGTTGTATATCGTCAGTGGCAAGCAAACGTTTTGGTTTAGGGTGAACATTATATGTTCTTTTATGTATTTCTTCATACGTTGCCACACTGATGGCATGAAGAAGAGTTAAAGTCCCGTTATTATTGGACATGGATACAATCCGAAGCCGAAGGTGTTTTGGGTGCTCGCTCCTTTAGCTTGACGCACGCTCCTGATCTTGAATCTAGAATCGATTGCTCTTCCTTAGTGTCCCGGATGTTGGTGTGCCAAGGTTGAATTTTTTGGGGTTGAATATTGTAGCCTCCATTTCGAATATTTCAACATTTATTTTTTTTAGGTTGAATTTTTTTGCGGTGTTTGAATGTTGAAAAACATTCAGGTACATAATTTCAATGCATAAATATTCAGTGCTAGAAATTCAATCAACTTTTTATTTCAACCCCCGATGGCACAGATTTACTTCCATACAGAAGGCAACTCTTTTAAGAAAGATAGCTCTCACAACCAAAAGTAAGAAGGCTGTTAGACACAAGCTGGTTAACATGGTCTGTAGCAGCTAAAGAGACAGAGGTAAAAGTGTAAATATCTGTACTATGGACGACAGGGGGACATAAAGAATCAAAATATTTGCCTGGTCTGTTAATACAGCTGTCGGTATTGCTCAAACAGCCCCTACTACTGCAACCATTGACAATACCTTTACCCCTATCAATATTACAACCAACACTTCAAATCATTAGTTTTATTAATAATAACTGCTACTCCCTGAAAAACCAGGCCATCGCTAAGTGTCTAACCCAAGGACACATGGACTAGTGGATGCGGCAATCGTACCGCCAATACTCTGATTGAAGGGGGACCCCGCTCTGATGCCGAGTCAGTCCCTAAACACCCTCTTATATCTGGCTTCTGTGAAAGATCAGAATTGCTATCCATTCCTAGGACAGGTGTCTCTACAGAAAGAGAGAGAGACAGACGAACAGTAAAAAAAGTCTACAAAGCAGCCACATGACCTAAGCATTGTGTCCCCAGGAACGTCTGCGACGACTCAACCACAACGTGGCCAAGGAGACCGCTCGGCGAAAGACCATGTTGGAGGCTTCAGGAGTGTTCACCTCCCGCTCGCCCAGTAAACCTTGAACCTCCTCCTGTTCCTGCTCTGTGAACTGTCCTTACACGTTGCTGAAAACTGCAACCGGAGGAGCACTCTTCTTCCTTTGATGTGCTCACCCGTTTTTCCAGCGACGTGCTGTCCTGCAGTGCTTTGTCCAATAATGTGTTCAAAATAAAAATCCTGGCTGCAATCTGATCAACGTTAGGCAGCTGTCCAATAACAAAATACAACCCAATCTGCTTTCCAGTTTCACTACATCATACATATGTTCTACAGATTCAATAACTACCCATGACCTCCTGTGGGAAGTTATTAATTGAGTGGTACACAAGAGGAACATTTTATCTAAATGAAAAGGAGTCAAATCTACATTATCCATACAACGACATAGAAAACAAATATTGATTCAATTTGAGCACCAGAATCCTTTAAGAAAACCTTGGTTTATTGCAGCAGGTCAAGGGTGGGACCGAAGCCAGCTCTGTCCACAAAGACATACAGTAACTCATTGATATAAACTGTTTGTCATATGCACTTTCATTAGTTAATAGCTGGTTGTTTGTCAGGCAATCACAATAAATGGCATCAGTAAACACAGAAAAGTATTCCATAAAGTGCAATACAAATAGATAAAACCATAACAACTCTTATGTTTCAGCTTTACATTTAAATTGCTTCACATTAAAAAATTCTAAAATAAATAATTGGAAATCAACGGAGCACGGGCTTACTCTGATCTCAATGTAATGTTAGCGAATTAGGTGTGAGAAGCCTCCCCTTTGCTAACATTTGGTCTCCGCTGTTTGTCCAAATCCAAATCTATTCTTGAGGTTCCAAACATTTTCAAAGCAATTTGGCTTTGAATGTGAGTAGTTGATAGAGTTATCTTATCTCCTCTTGTTTGAAGCAAACCGGTTAGCTGACAACCATCCAAGCTAAATAGCCGCAGCTTATTCGTGTTTTACTGGAATAACATCGAAGCATATATTTAAATATATATGTTCCTCGCGGAGCATGCCCCGGACCCCCAAAGGGGTTTGGATCCATGTCACCTTTTTCATCCCTGATGAGTTTGCACCCCTGACAGTATTTTTCATTTAAGCAGCAAGAGCTATGGTCCATTTGAGATCAGTTGGTTTCATTTATGTGAAGAAACTAAAAGCTGCTTGGACCTGTTTGGTTCGGATGGGAAGTCATTTGTCGAATGCAAATAGAAGGTCATTCATCATTTTCACCACTGTTTTTCTGTGCTTATGTAGAAAGTCACACAACAGATTTGAGACTTCTTTAAATGATCTTCGGCCACATCCACACTGCAACAATTTTTAACGCATGACGGAAAACAGATACGTTTGGAAACGCTCACAAGGACAGATGGGCTCGCAAACGGGGACGTTTGTTTGTGTGCACGATGGGAAACGGATCAGTTTGACAACGATTACACCCACACCTGCGTTTGCTAATTGATTGGTTCATAGCACTTGTGACGTTTCTTGACTTATTTCGTCACCCCCCTTTCACGTGACCGGTTCCAGGAAGAAGACAAGCTGCCAGGGCTACCAGCGATTCATTTGATAACAAAGAAGAGGTTTAATTACAGCTACCTTGAAGGACTGTGGTACATGTCCTCTCAACAAAGACAGATTCATTATATCCAGTAAAGATGTGCTAAAGGAAAAACTTCAATCCAAGAGACAAGTAGAAGATTTAGATTTGGAAGAGAAGCCGTCCAAGCAGGGTTAGGGTTCATAAAGTCATCACTACTGAGGTCCAAGGAATACAGACTCTCTGTAAGTCTGCCCACATTGCTGAAGAGAAACCTGGGTTTGCTTTTCTCTACCAATGAAGAATACCGTTTTTCTCGATTGTTTACACACAAATTCTGGTACTTGACACACAATGACCACAACACTGATGCACCAACCCCCTGAACCAAATCTGCTACAAGCAAAACTACAAACTACAAGCACAATTCTTGCTTTACACTCAAATTGCAGTTCTAAAACACACTTTTTTCAAAACACTACACACAATTCTCTGCATTCTCTGCACAATTTTCATGAAGAAAATTTTGTTTTCACAAGACAAACACTGTCATTCAAAATTCTAAAGTCAATTGCCCTACTATGCACACTGACTCGTCACATGGGAAAACACCTGTCACACAGTGTTACATTTACGAATCAGAGCTTTAGCATAAAAGGGCAAAAGGTGAGCTCTTCTGTTTTGGAGCAATGGATGACAACATTAGAAACGGAGCCAGAGGAGTGAGAGTAAGAGCAGGAGGACGAGGGGAGGACAAGGACGAGGAAGGCCAAGGACCGTAAACTCTGATGAGATCTGAGTCACTTTGGTTGACCAAAGCTATGGAGGAATTCTTTTCTGCCTGGAGATGGAAAGTTTATGACCGAAATCTACAAACGCATATCCCCCTTCTCTAAGCTATGGAAGATGCATGTGGAGAAAAAGCAGTTGATGCTTTTCATGGCTGGATTCGACATGCTGAGCGATATTTCCCCCACTGCTTGGCCAGTGAAAACATTGCTTGTGATGTGGATGAGGTTCTGTGGAAATGACCGGAACAGAAGACAGGATGCAGCATAGTCTTTTTTACTGTAACTTATACAGTAAATTCTTGTTTTGTATGTAGACCACTGTATGTGCAACTTTGTGTTGGTTGGGATGTACACTGTGTGCATTGTTTTCGTGGGGAAAATAAAATATATTTGTTACCGTGTATTTGTGTGTGTGAGTACAAAAACAATTTCTAAAATATTTTACAACGCATATCTATGTACTGTCTGTAGTAAGTGTAACACTGAACAAAAAAAAGGTCAAAGTCAATATGATGAATTCATCATAGTGTTTTACATTGAGCACATCAGTCTTCAACTGGTTCTTATAAAAGTCTATTCATATGATGGTTTGTGTTTGTCATTTGAAAACAAAATACCATTTTGAGAAGAAATTACATTGTTTTAAATGTAAAGTTTAATTTTGCAGGAGTAGTGAGGGGTTTTGCCCATTGTGTGTGTGTTTTTTGATTTGTGTGTAGAGTTCTGAGAGTATGAGGCATGCTTTAGGAAAATGTGTGTAAACAATCGAGAAAAACTGTAATAAGCTGCTCTTGCATAATGGCGGGCCTTATATGCTTTAAGGCTTTCTCGCCAAACTAGTCTAGATTCTTCTATATTGGTGGAATGTCATATCTGCTCAAGAGTGTGCACAGTTTGCTGGTTTGAGGGCCCTGTACACTTAGACAAAGAGCACTGGCTGTATTGTTTTCCAGGTTGGGTGTAAAAAACAGACTAAGACTATAATCTGGTTTAGATTTAAGGTTTATTAAAAGGCTATAGTCAGAAATAGTTGCCACTCCACCTCCTCCACTGGTGCCTCGAGGACTATTATTCGTGGAGTATTTCCGTGTTTTTATTTGTTTTTCTTAGTATTTTTACTTAACCCTAAGTAACCCTAAACCAAACCGAATTTCACAACATTTTCCTCAACCCAACTAAGCAGTTTTGTTTGTCTAAGCTTGAGTTTCTTGTGAAGACAGAGGCTTAGTGCAAAGACTCTGCATGTAATCAGCATAAATTAACACATTGTAGGCTTAAGTAGGAAGACGCATGAGACAAGAGGGTCGCTAAATTCTATACATGTGCAAATGATATTGCACTGGCATCGCAAATGATATTGATCTGGTTTGATATTAGATGATGAAAAGTGTGTAAAGTTATCTCCATGATTATCCAATATAATGACGACCGAATTTTGCTTCTGCGTTCAGGCTTTGTAAATTATTGTTATTGTTATTACAATTTTTCTCGATTGTTTAGACACATTTTCTCAAAGCATGCCTCATACTCTCAGAACTCTACACACAATTCAAAAAACACACACCCAATGGGCAAAACCCCTCAATACTCCTGCAAAATGAAACTTTACATTCAAAACAATATAATTTCTTCTCAAAATGGTATTTTGTTTTCAAATGACAAACACAAACCATCATATGAATATACTTTTATAAGAACCAGTTGAATACTGATGTGCTCAATGTAAAACACTATGATGAATGGCAAACACTTCTCCATTCATCATAATGACTTTGACCTTTTTTTTACATTTACTACAGACAGTACATACATACGTGTGTTGTAAAATATTTTAGAATATTGTTTTTTTACTCAGAACACACAAATTCACAGTAACAAATATATTTTTTTTCCCCACGAAAGCAATGTACACAGTGTACATCCCAACCAACACAAAGTTGCACATACAGTGGTCTACATACAAAACAACAGAAGAATTTACTGTATACAGTTATACTGTTCCGGTCTATTCCACAGCACATCACAAGCAATGTTTTCCCATGCCAAGCAGCGGGGGAAATATTGCTCAGCATGTCGAATCCAGCCATGAAAAGCATCAACTGCTTTATCTCCACATGCGTCTTCCACACATAGCTTAGAGAAGAGGGATATGCGTTTGTGGATTTCGGTCATACACTTTCCATCTCCAGGCAGAAAAGAATTCCTCCATAGCTTTGGTCAACCAAAGTGGCTGGGATCTCATCAGAGTTTACGGTCCTTGGCCTTCCTCGTCCTTGTCCTCCCCCTGTCCTCCTCCTCTTACTCTCACTCCTCTGCCTCTGTTTCTAATGTTGTCATCCATTGCTCCAAAACAGAAGAGCTCACCTGTTGCCCTTTTATGCAAAAGCTCTGATTCCTAATTGTAACACTGTGTGACAGGTGTTTGCCCATGTGACGAGTCAGTGTGCATAGTAGGGCAATTGACTTTAGAATTTTGAATGACAGTGTGTTTCTTGTTAAAACAAGATTTTCTTCATGAAAATTGTGCCAAATGCAGAGAATTGTGTGTATTGTTTTGAAAAAAGTGTGTTTTAGAACTGCAATTTGAGTGTAAAGCCAGAATTGTGTTTGTAGTTTAGTAGAATTGGTTCAGGGGATTGGTGCATGAGTTACATGTTGTGGTCATTGTGTGTCCAGTACCAGTATTTGTGTGTAAACATTTGAGAAAAACTGTAATAGCTTTTGGAGCTTTCAGTCAAACCGTTTCTTAAATTACTCATAACACATAAGCCAAAGGTTATTTGGAAAAATGTATTGATGATTTATTGCTGTTAGCACCTTAGAAGCAACGCTGAGTGGATGATGCTAGCACTATAGGAAAGGCATTAAGGCCTCATTGGATCCTTCCAATGGGAGAATGCATTTTCTCAGTAGAGGAAAGGAAGTATCCATACTATATTTAATCACTGTGGATGACTCGGAGAGGAGCCCTCATGGCGTCATAACGTCATTTGGAAGATTTGTTATCACACATACATCAGAGGCTTATTTCCAATCCCTGCAGAGCTCCTGTCATGCTAATGAAAGCAATCACTTTGAATCACAGTTCTGTTCTTACTGAGCCTGAGGAAGCGGTGTCATAAATGTGTACAATTTGCAAGACTGATCTAACATTTATTCCATAATCCCTAAATATATGGTAGGCCCCACAGCATGTTAACTGTGACCATTACAGTTTTTCTCTATCGGTTGGGCTCATTTTTTGAAACAGAAATGACATTCTCAAAACAACATGGACAAACCTCCAAACAACTTAGCAATTACTCAATACAGAATTGAATTTCTCATTAATTTGGTTAAATTGCAAATGTCTAAGTACATGTCTCAATGTCTCAGTACATCTTTGCAAATGATTAAGTACATGTAGCCTACGTTTAGCACAATTTCCAAGTGAATAGATCTTGTTGATCTAAACAGATTGTTGATTCTCAGTCTAATTGTTTTTCGCTCCAAAACGTCTCAGCGTAATTTCATTGTATAAGTCATCACATGCACAATAGTCTGTTCAATTGTCAAAATTACTCAAGAACATAATACCATGAATAACATTTGATAAATTCACAGTATTACAACAGACAGTCAGGTGAAACTAGAACTTTATTTTATCTATTCTTTGACCGGCTTTATTTACAGCACTGTAGGATGCATATAATTTACATTGGTTTTTGTTTCTGTGTTTATTTTACAGTATATTATGCTGCTTTTTACTTTGATGTATGGAAGTTATTTTATGTTTGTGAATGATAATTGCAATTACAATTTCCGGTAGTATGAGTGCAATGTGTGATGTCAAACCTTGGAGGCTAATCTTACCCTAAAATCCTATTTTATTCTGTTAGCTAGACAAAAAAAACAGTACAGTAACCATTGTCAATGAAGGACTGGGCTAAGACTGGTGGACATGAGGGATTTCAATGGTCCTCTGCCATAGTGACAAAACAACTAAACATTTTGACCTGCAGTGTTTAAACAATGACAAAAGGACTTTTCATTTTGGGGGCACTGACTGTTTGTATGAGAAAAGGAATTCGTTGTGACTGATGAGTTGTCTGTTTTGGGAGAGATATGACATTTTGCAGGTGTGCCATAGTGTTTTGCTAAACCATCTAGGTTATTTTGGCAAATGTATTTAAAGCTTTGAGAATGTCGTTTTTTCGAGAGATAGATGAGCCACAGCAATCGAGAAGGAAGTTTTCATTTTGGGGGCACTGACTATTTTTATGAGAAAATGATTTGGTTTTGAAGCTTGAGTTAACTGTTTTGGGTGAGATATGACCTTTTGAAGGTGATCTATGTAGTTGTGCTGAACCATATAGGCTATTTTACCAAATGCATTAAGAGCTTTGAGAATGTAATTTCTGTTTCAAGAATTGAGCCAAAGCAATGGAGAAAAACTGTAAAGAGTAGAGTGCCCCAACTAACAGTTGCAGCTCGCGCGTGTGTGTGTGTACGCGTGTACATGCGTGTGTGTGTGTGTGTGTGTTGGTGTGGGGGTAGGGGCTAATCTCAGCGGCGCCACCTTAAAAAAACAGTCTCGCGTACCTGTCAATCTAGACGAACCAGACAGACCCTGGCGCGCGGCCCTGTCGCGAGACCCACTACTTCATTGGCCGACAGCGGATTCCGTGTGAGACCTGACCGCCTATTGGCTGCAGCACGTCGAGACACTGACGCGCACGATGTCTCCCCTCTATTGTTATTGTGGCGTGCGCGAGGGGAGCAGACAGGATGCACGAGGAGACAGCGGGGCTGATGAAAGACTCAAACAACCGAGACATATCAAGCTAGCGCACCGTACCGTACCGGGAAAGACGTTAGCTTGGTCCGTTACCGGGCTCCAGGTCCGGTACCAGCGAGTGTAAACACAGACAGCGGCTCTGCTCAACGCGCACATCACGTACACACGTATCTTGAGTACAACTGCGACCTTTTTGTCTAACTTCTCCTCTCAACTCTGGCTAATGTGTAAGTACAAACTCGTTATCTCCATGTCTTGTTTCTCCTGCCCTCTCGAGCGTCGCGCCCACGACAGGCTGCCCGAGAATAGGAGGTGGGAGTCGAACAGTTAGCCCGTTAAATGGTGGCTTACTGTAACCTGCTTTCACCCGCTGCCCCAGTCTTTACACTGGCCTGCATCTGCTGCTCATCTCATCTCTCTCTCCGCTCAACTCGGAGCAGTCAGATCGATGAGTCCCGTTACCAATATGAATGGTTGTATTTCTGAGATTAGACGGATCTCGAGCATGTTGAGGGGGGGTCGGTTCTCCGGGATGTCAGGGAGGTGAATGCATGGCCTGCACTGTGCTCAGGTTCTGTGAGGCACATATGACCCGATCCCCACTATGCGAGCTTTCATTGGCAGCATGGGGCCCCCGGTTATCACATTGCCTTTCGACGTTGATCAATTAAGATAGTATGCGCATGCGTGTGTGTGCGCGCGCGCGCTCCAATGTTGAAAATTAGATACATACAAGCGACACGATAAGCTGTGAAGTCACTTAGTACACATTCACATACCGTGACCTAGGATACAGAGTATTCCCCATGATTGGATTGTTCTGATTATTTGATTCATTATTTTTATACATATTGTGCTCCTTCGAATATTATAAAATTGCAGGGAAGAAATGCCCAAGTTCTGAGAGATGAACTATACAGTCTTCATTCACACTGCAAGCTTTGCTCAATTCAGAGCTATTGCTCCGACACGATTTCCTTTGTTTGGCTTTTGACACATGAACCGGTCACTGCCCTGTACTGGACACGCCAAAAAGACTAATGCAATTAACACACAGCTGTGTATCAGACACACAAATGCAACCTGATGTCACATGCAATGACCTGTGGACAGGGAGTCACAGTACGGGTTGGTGGCTCCAAATCAATTAGCTGACGTAGTATATGGACAGGTCAAGAAGACTACTTACAGAAGGGCGAGTAAACCATGGATTCACAAAGACACAAAAAGCTAGATTCTGGAATGAACAATTCAGAAATGAAAGTGCCCTGATCAGACACAGGGCGCAAGCGCACAGGCCTCAGTTCAGTTGTCTCTAACATGAACGGAGCAGGCGAAATAACTTTGACTTTGGCAGTTAGTACATTGTTACAACATTGTTTTGTAGTTCCTCATAAACAAAATGTACTCCTTGTCAGTTCATGGAAAATAGTCTTTGTGGGCCGAATGCATTATTATTCCGTGATTCGGGCCACTGGTGGTGGGGCCTTCTTCCAAAAGACCGGTGGTCATGTGCCTAAACTTCACTGAGCTGGTTTGTTGTTTCAACTTGACAAGAAGTGAGCAGAAAGCTACGAGCCGTTGCTCTGTGCGTTAAACCTTCCATGTTTTTGGCTTGTGTGTGTGTGTGAATCAGGATAGTGGGGTTGTGCATTAAGCTCCTATATTAGACCTTATATCACACTCCAGGGGCCAAATAATAAAAGTCAGGCCCCTATGTGATCTCAACAAGCAGCATGGTGAGAGGGCCATGTTGGATAAGTTGAGAGGGGCCGACACCCAGGACAAACATCTTCAGGGCCCACTCCCCAAACACTTTATGCACATGTGAGGCCCCTCCCAACATATGAAGCCAATTCACATTTGTTTCTGAAATCCCATCTGTAAGACGCACCGTTATTTGTTGTCTTGATAGTACGTCGTCTCAAGTTAAAAACTGTGTTGCTGATAAAACATACCTGTTTATTTGTTCTATTTATCTTTAGCACCCTTAGAATCTCCTGTGTCCCATGCCTTAGATATCTTTAATAATTGGTTTGTGTGTTGCAGTAGGTTCCTTGGCCAGCAGACGATCCATTTAAATGTCGGTCCCTTTAGGTGGTTTATTCAAGTCATTTCCATTTTTGGAGAGCCCCAAATCACAAATCATAACCAATTTGCCTCAGGGGTCTTTATAATCTGTACACATGCAACCTGCTGGGACCCTCTCATCAGCCCAGGGATCCCTAAAATCCCTTTCAGGTTGTCCTCAATAGCACTCTGCTTGTAGCAGCATAGATTCTGGATTTGACAACGTGGAATCCTCTTTCAAGGCCGGCTGGACTGAGACGGTAGAAATGGGATAGGAATTGCATTTGAAATTTGACTAGACTATAATATTGTGATCTGGATACTCCAATAAAACAGATTTAGGCCTTGGTGTCTCCTTTGCAGTTACGCACCCCATCTAAAGGGAAAGGACTCGCCAGAACGTCTATGATAGTCCCCCATTGTACTTGGCTTGTTTTGCATTTCTTGAAAAGACTCCTTCAATGAGAGGATTGGCAGTTCGATCCCCAGCTCATGGGTGTCCATGTCCATGAGCGAATGTTAGTTCTTGATGGGCAGGTGTCCCTGTGTATGGTAGCTTCTGTTGTCAGTGTGAATGGGTAAATTATGTAGTTGGAATATTAGAATTTGATTTTGCCGCTAAAATAATGTCACCATTCTTGTGTTTTAAGGTAGTATTGCAACCTAAAATTTGGAGAAAGATTTCAACGCAACTGAAAGTCTTCAATAAATGTTGCATTTTCCCCCCTAACTGACGTCCACTAACTCTCGGTCTCCCCACTCTACTAACAGGGACTGATTCAGAGCTGGGCCATCATGATGCCAGTGAACTCTCTGGTCACTCATTGGCTGACCAACTTAATACCAGGTAAGGAGGACAGCCAATGGCCAACACTAAAGGCTGGAACATGCTTCTGGGTCTGCGTCTTGTGTCGACGGACTCGTTTCAATTCCCGGCTTAAAAAGGCTTGCACGTGTTGCAAAGCAATTCACCTCCAGAACACTAGGTGGAAAAACATTTTTTGTTGAAGACGACCTATAGAGTGACGTCTTTGTGTGTGGAAGTTGTTGGTTTGTTTATTTATTTATCAGAGACCTTTTTGTCCCGTGCGTCACCACTGCTGCTTTTCATTGCATTTTTGTCTCGGACATATTTGTCCCGTATTTTCCTCCACAACTTTGTTCACCCCTTGACCGGAAAACCTACGTTTACGGAGATCGGCGTCCACTATAAGAAGCCATCATCGCGTCCTTATAGTCCGCCAATGACGGGTTGTATCAGTGGTTATATTTCAGTTTTTTTCCGTCAAAAACTCTTCATACTAATTAATTCTCTCGTAAAAATGATTTGTTTTAATAATGGCGAAGAATTTAAGAATTATGCTATGAAACCAGAAATGTGAGACTCCTGAAAGGATGTAGTTAGCAGACCAATCACAGCCTTGCAGGCTGCGTGAGCTCGCGAAGCGTTTGACGCAAGTTTAGAAAAATTGGTTGACGCACGCAAGCACACAAGAGGGGGTGAAAAGGCAGCAAGGCGCTCTGTGTGTGCGTGTGTCCTTCCGTTTCTCTGAAAACGCAGAAGCATAAACTAGGCTTAAGAGCGAGGTAGCTATGAGCGCGTTAGGCCTTGGTCTGACTGAATGCATTAACTGAAGCCGTCCTGGCTCCACCACTCTGTGAAATAACTACAGTGTAATAAGATAATTACTGACTTTTCTATGTGTCGTTAGCAGAGGTGATATTATGGTGGCAGGTAGATTGAAGTCCAGCCTCACCCCATTCCATGGTCTTCCTCAGCAGAGTCTGGTGATTGTGGCTCCATATTTCCTGTATCCGGAGCATTAGGCTGTTGTGGTTCCCGGTCAAGAAGAAGAACAAGGCTGCCTAGTATTTGCAAATATGGACTTCTTTAAAATAAAAGTATAGCAGCTTGTTTAATACCTGCCCCAATTCAAAGTAACACTCTAAAATAAATAGAAAATGTCATCCATCGATCCATTCAATATGTTCCTATGCGTTAAAATGACGACATGTCAATGCTCACGCATTGTTACAGTGATGGCGGAGTCTGCCATGCACAGCAACCATTAGGATCTTAACCAAAGCACACACAGACAGATCAGTACATACCTTCAATATGCTACATGGGGGAGTCTTCTCCTGAATTGCGGTTCTTCCAGTTAAAGGATGACAATTAACCATATTACAGTGAAGTCATGAGCCTCAAATGATCAAAACTTTAGGAGGGGATTTTGACTGCATGGAAAAGGAAGTTATGGAGAGGAACACACACCATCACAGCTGGTAGAAGAGCATGATGTGATTGATGTGGGGAGACAAAGAATGGACACACCAGACTTATTGTTTTAGATACCATTTTAATATCTTGTGTAGCATGGTGCCTGTTATTTTTTTTAGTAACCACGCTTTTGTTATTTACAAAGTTTTTATCTCTAAGTTAAAATCCACAAGCGAATAGTGGCATTGTAACATGGCTCTTTTAGGCGATGCACATTTTAGGGGTGTTTTAAGCGCAGACAAGCTGTGACCCAGAAGTGGGGTTGTGGAAAGTCTGACATATAGCATCTTTTTCAACAGTACACTCTGAATGTCAAACTGGAAGGGGTGGTACAGATAATAAAAGGAAGACTAGAAGACTGCATTTTAAGGATTAGTGGTCATTAGATCAATGTCTTGTTCTTTTCATGGTTTTAAAATAAATGTCTTAAAAATCAAAAATCTCGTTTTCTGGTTAGCCTTGTCCTTTCAATATGATTATAACTCAGCTGTGTCCCCATATGTGTTTCAACACCTGTGTCCAGTCACCTGGACCACCTATTTCTAACTAGTGTACAGTGGGAGATTGTCAGGTGGATCAATCGGTCCAAATAAATGTCATTCAGTTGCTGCAAATAGTTTGAAATTGTGGCAATAGTGGCTCCCCCCCCTCCCCAGAGTTGTAGACCAGGGGAAACAGTGAACTGCGGTGTGCTTGGTGTGTGGGAAAAGCTGTCCAACATGGCCGTGTACCCAAGAAAGCCTGAAGGTCATTTCCAAAGCAAACACCCGGCACTTCAAAACAAGAACACATGATGATCATGTGCGCATGCCAACTGGGAAACAAGTTATTTCTAATGAGGAACACCACCAAGGGGTCTGAGAAAGCCCTCAGAGCTAGATACGTGGCCGCTGAACTGGTCACCAAATTCAAAAGCATGCTGTGGCAGAGACATAAATACTGCCCGTCTGAAAAGTAATGTAAGAAACGTGTTCAGAGAAGGTTCAGAGCCCTGGAGTAGTGATATGTCAGAGCAGTCAAAGGGGCGGCTGTCCACTATCCCTAGACGCTTACGCATTGTTCAACACATTTCATTCCCATCTCTTTTTCCTGGTGCTTCACGTAACAGGCCCGTCTCCTGTGTCTCGTGTCCGCAGCATCATGTCAGTGAACCCTCCGAGCAGCAATGACGCCTGCCTCAGCATCGTCCACAGCCTCATGTGCCACCGGCAGGGGGGGGAGAACGAGGGCTTTGCTAAGCGGGCCATCGAGAGCCTCGTGAAGAAGCTGAAGGAGAAGAAGGACGAGCTGGACTCGCTCATCACCGCCATCACCACCAACGGTGTCCATCCCAGCAAGTGTGTCACCATCCAGAGGACACTGGACGGCCGGCTTCAGGTCAGGGCGCCTCTCACAGCACTTCTAGGTTCCCCTCTTATATACCTCTTGAACAGTGGTGCCAGGAACGCGTCACTCTATTCTGACCACCTTTTTTGTCATTAAGAGTAAAATGTATATTTGATTTCTTGTGTCTCTGGGAGTGAAGCCACGTACATGCGACAATCACGTCATGTTTTCATCATGAGGGTCACGTGTACATACATAGACCTACCTGGAGGAGGAGAGAGATGCTATTTTGATCACTTTGATCACTATTTTGAGTATTTGTCAGCTAAAGATGGAAATATCAAGGTTCATTGTACACTCTGTGCTGGTGGCGACAAGTGCTATTGAGCCAGTGTCCGTATATGCGCACACACGTACAAGTGGACAGACATCTACCCGTCGCCGGAGTGCGTCCGGCCCGCCGGGTGACACCCACGCCGTCAATGACCCGTCAGCCGTACCGTTAGCCGGTCGGATGGTCAGCAGCACTGCAAACCGGGGGGGGGGGGGGGGCGTTAAAATATAGGCTATATGGCCGGACAATTACTGCAGAAGTGAAGTGGAGAAGACAGCCAGGGGGGTTGTGTTGTGTCACCTGGAAGAGAAAGGAAGGCGAGGAGGCTTGATCTGGGAAGTATATATATTAGGGCCGGGACTCGATTAAAAATATTAATCTAATTAATTAGAGGCTTTGTAATTAATTAATCGCATTTTAATCGCATAAATATTTGACCAGAGAACAGTGAGAAATAATTTTTTTCACATGGATTTTTATTTTTGTTCAACCAATTCCAGCAGACAAGTGTAGCAATAGCATATTTAGAAATATAGTACTTTCAGAAATTCAGGTAGTCTATAGGTAAGTAGACCTTCTGTAAACTATGCTTTTTTAAGTAGACCAATACTTTCAAGTACATTCAGAAGATTGGTTATTTTTTCAGACGTGGACTGAGTTACCCTGGTCCTTAAACCAGTCATCTGGTGCAGTGTGGGTTGGGTGTGGGTCCTTGTACTCGGAGTCCACGCTAGCTGCTAATTGTTTTGCGTTGAGGTGATACTTGAGGCTCGATGTGCTGCGGTGATATGTAAATTCCTTGTTGCATAGCTTGTACACAACCATGCTCTTATCGACCGTATCCGTTTGTTTTTTATAATAAAATTTCCCATTCACGGGGCCAACCGACACGGTCTCGTCAGCTTCTTCGTTCATGTTCACTGTGGTTTGTTGTTGTCTGAAGTCATGAACGTTAGTTGGTGCTCCAGTATAATCGGTCCGCCGAAATCCAGTGAGAAACGTTCCGCGGTGCAAAAAATAAGTGTAAAAATGCGTAAAAAATGTTTAATGTGTTATTTTTTGTGTAATTAATTAATCTTAATTCACATTGTAATTAATTAATCGTAATTAACGCGCTAAAGTCCCGGCCCTAATATATATGTTTGAGCTCACATTGTCCTAAGGCAAAGCTCAACCTGGACTGGTCACCAGGCCATCAACATACTCAATTTATAGTCATTTGATCAGGCTCAGCTGCATGTCTATGTCTAGTGTGGGGGGAGAAAACCCAGTGGCAGCAACCATCCAAACTCTTGTTGAGCTATGGGATCATTAGTTATGTAGGAGCCGGGGATCAAATGCTCTGATTGGATGGACAGTTGCCTAACGATTACATTACATTTTGATTCAGAATATTAAAACCAATACAAAAACTATGGTCCTTGCAATCCCATTGAATGTGTTGTCACCGGTTAGATTACAATACCATCTTCAATCTCTGAGAAACTACGTCAGCATTCATCACTACAGTGTCCAGTTAATGTAACTAAAGTTTGTAATTCCCTCAATATAATGTCATCAGTTGCATAAGTTGGGAAGGTATATAAGAAATACATGCCTGGATCTTGGAACAATGTAACGGGACCTCTTCATAAACAAGCCATAAATCCAGTTGTATGCATCTGGAAGCATAGACAGCTGCTTGAGGAGTTGTCATATAATGTTTATCTCTTTTATCAACTTTGGCGTTACACAAAACATTAGCACTCTCTATCCACTGTGAATAGGACTTTTAAAGGTACAACCCTCTGCTGAATGAATAGGTAACACAATACAATGATACGACAGAGAACACAATCGTTGTGTAACATCTGGGGTGCTGGGAACGCACATGGGTCTGGGTTCTAGTAGCGCTAAAGATGCTGTGTTTCCTCCTCAGGTGGCAGGGAGGAAAGGTTTCCCTCATGTCATTTATGCACGGCTGTGGCGCTGGCCTGACCTCCATAAAAATGAACTCAAGCATGTCAAGTTCTGCCAATACGCCTTTGACCTCAAGTATGACAATGTATGTGTCAACCCCTACCACTATGAAAGGGTGGTGTCGCCAGGCATCGGTAGGACGTCTTTTTTTAATCACTGACAAATATTTGTAGTTCTATTGTTCAGCAGATCTTATGTGTTCATCTCATGTTGTCTCATGTCGTTTTCTCTAACAGTTGGTCTCAGCCTTCAAAATACAGGTGAGTTCCATCCTGCACCACCTTATCATTTAACCTCTTAAAACCCACCCACTTTTTAAAAGACTATATCTCTGCAACCTTAGGGTCTATTTGAATCATTTTTTCTCATGTGTTAGAAGGGAAGATTTGTCCAGATGTGTAAATAGTAGTGTATTTGTTACTGGTTAAGGATGTTTACCACTTATTATAAAGGCTGCCCTGTGGAAGTCACCAGCTGGTATACACTGCCATTCCAACCTATCCGCATGGTCATAACATCACCTAGAACCGCCCAGGATGATCTGAACGGAGCACAGGAAGTAGATGAAGGTATCCTCACAATCTGATCATGTTTTATATCCTCTGGTGCAGCAGCACCAGGCAGCCTGATCAAAGAGGAGTATATCCATGACTGCATACAGATGGACCTCCCACCCGGCATGCCTCTGTCTGACCATCAAGCCGCCATGAAGCTGCCTCCCCCAGACCACTATGGCCAGCCCTTGCATCCCCCTCAGCTGTCCTCTGAACCTCATGGACCACCACCTGTCACCAGATACACCAACCTGCCGGTCTCACCCAAAGGTACTGCAGTTTTTGAAGTGAGCTCAACAGATTCTCCCCATTGTCCCACTCAAAGGCTCCTCATGTGACCAGTCCACTCGAGGAGGACTGTGCAGTCAAACATGGGCACTAATTGCATTTGGATGACAAGATTTCTCTCTGAGAATGAGCTGAAAGAGAAATGTGCTTTTCATGACATCAAAAGAAATGCTTTGATTGAAATTCCCATTAGGAGGTGGTTCAAAATCCAATAATGTTAAATGGTAGGGAAGTGTGGGGTCCACTAATCAGCCAGGACCTGCTAAAATGGTTAAATAACCTGCCTAAAGCTCGGATTGGCCAACTAACTCAAGATTTTATTTTAAAATCAAGGATTACATTTTCGAAACGGCTCCTGTTAAAACAGAGGTTTGGCAGATAGGAAGACAATTAACACCCAGTAGCTCCTGTACCTGTGACTACAGTGTGTGGATGAGGGTGCCCGATGGACACACGTGTAAGACAGAGAGAGACCCTGACCCGTCCCTCTGTCCTCCTTCAGTCTCTGGCTCCATGGTACCACTGCAGGGCGGACACGGCGACGGCCGTCTCCAAACCGCATCGCCGCAGGCTCCAGTGATGACCTCGGCGCCACGACCTCCGACCCCAACTCAACCCCCTCTTCAGCAACAGGCTGCGCAGCAAGCCTCACAGCCCCCCCACCAACAGCCCTCCCTACCTCCTTCTCACACGCATGGACAGAACGGTTACAGCAGCAGCAAACACTCTCAGGCTGCCTTCCACAGTGAGGCCTCACACACACAAAAACATCACACTCAGTTCTTTTTGTATGGCCCAAAGGCACGAATGACAAACGATCCTGTGAGCATCACATCAGCACAGCAAACAAAAGGAAGAGTAACAACAAAAAGATGTTTAATATGGAAATGATGTATACACTGATAGTATTAAGCAGAATACTGATGGGAAAATCCCTATTGATAATAATAACAGCAGTAATGGATAAAGTAGATTAACAATGATCACAAAAGCAGTTATGGCGTCAGAAATAGTCATGGGAATGACAGCAGGGCCATTAACATATACACGGATATTCTTTGAAACCAACATTGTGTTTTCCGACCCAGGGAATGGGAAATGTAAGCAATTGCTGCATAATGCAGAAACATAATTATTATTACTTATTGTATTATCTATGTATTTTGAACCTCAAACAATCATAATGATTTGATGAATCTTAGCAAGCTTCAGCGAGGCAGTGCATTATATATGTTGTATATGTTTCATTTCTCCTAAAAAGTCAAAATACATTTTTTTAAATTTGAGACATGATTTTGTTGTTATGAAACAAACTAAAGGAAATCCTCTTTTGTGCTCGTAAAGTCAAAGGCTGACCCAGTGCTCATTGTTTTCTTCTCTGCAACTCAGCCGTTTGGACAGGCAGCAGCACAGCCTCCTACACGCCCATAGGACCCCAGCAGAACGGCCGTGGTCATCATCCAACCCACCACTGTAAGATATGCTTCAAAACCAGAGTCACCTTCGCCGCATCATCAAATACAGAGTAGATCCAAAGTGGGGGGGGGGGGGGCAACTGGCTGGCCTGTGTATCTGAGATGGGGGTGAGACAATGAGAAGTCGAGTATTGGCCCATCAGCCTTGATTCATTCATTCATCCAAACTGAAGTTACGCCAATACTGGATTATTATTATTATTATTACTGTGTGTGTGTTTTGGCGCATTCTATGATCTAAATCAGATCAATTTAGACTTTTGGTCAGAACGATCAAAAGGCCGTAGTAGTAAAAGCTTGAGGGTTCATCAGAAGATCAAACTGCACCCAGCATAATTTATATAATAGATTATTCTACATTGGCTCACTTTTTATACCGGTGTGCATACCTGCAGGAATGATTTGGCATGAAATATTAATTTGAGTGCAAAGTGTCCACATGCACAAACAGAGAGCTTCTGTCAATGTCCATCCCAGTGTGGAATCAGCAGAAATTTGTTCATTCTTTGATAGTGGTACTGTCTTGAGTTCTCTTTGTAGTGACGCCGACAACACATCCATTAGTAGCATGAGGTCTGAAGAGTGAGCACGTAGACTTCACTTCAGCTTTGTGGACTCATGTACTTCTACCTGTGCTTTCAGGGCCTCAGCATCACGGCTCGGCCTCTTTCCCTCCTTCTGTGTCCAACCATCCAGGTTAGAGATGATTATGCTGGCACAATGGATCTTAGCTTTATAAGAGATGCGCTGCTGCATATCTTGTTTATCAAGTATTTGGACTGTGACATCAATTTTTATGCATTATTTGGACAGTATTGGACTGCAGGAAGTAGTATAGTGCTCTAATAATGGCGTCATAAAGTACGTTTGAATAGAAACTGGAGAAATTGAGCTGTTCTGAAACATGTGGTTTATACATTATACAGTAATGTACATAAATATAGATTTTAGATTGTGTCACAGTCCAAATGCATACGTCTGTATACGTCATCACTATTTACATTGTAGTTGTCTACGTTGTCATTTGCCATAGAGACAATACTACATTTCTGTAAAGATTGGAAAGGTATAGTCTGCTCCTGTTGCCATGGTTATGTGGACAATGGCTGCCACACTGTGTGTCAGGACATTTGACCCGGAGGTTTGCCCCCCCACACTCACTCTCTTTTCACTGCAGGACCAGAGTTCTGGTGCTCTATCTCCTACTTTGAAATGGACGTTCAGGTGGGCGAGATGTTCAAGGTGCCGTCCAGCTGCCCCATTGTAACCGTGGACGGTTATGTCGACCCGTCGGGGGGGGATCGCTTCTGCCTGGGACAGCTTAGTAACGTTCACCGCACGGACGCTAGTGAAAGAGCCAGGTGAGTCTCTCACACAGAAATGTAGTGCATGTTGATTTTATATTAGCCTAGCACCTAAATCTGCAGTTTACGGACTCCCTCTCTGTACCTAAGTGGCCGTTGAGGGGCAGCGTGTGGAAGGCCATGATTATGAATACAGACAACACACAGTCAGAATGACGAGCAAAATACACAGAACACTTACAAAAGTCTCATACAAAAGCTTTGACCATGTGATGCACTTGGGCTGCAGACCAATAAGTAGAATGATATGTCTGCGGCTGCTCTGATGCACGCCATGTGAAGCGGTCCCATGGCAGCATACTTCCTGCCTGATCAGCACGTGTTCCACAGGGGTAGAATGAAACACATAACTGTATATTAATGTTGCATCATCGTCCAGGGTTTGATTCCAGCTGTGGGACCTTTGGTGCATGTCACACTCCTCTCTCTAACCACAAGCCCCGTTAGCCTTCACACTGCCATCCAGCAACAAAGTACTTTTTTACCATACATAAAGGGCACCTGCTTCATGTTGCAGGTTGCATATAGGCAAGGGTGTGCAGCTGGAGTGTCGCGGAGAGGGCGACGTGTGGATGCGCTGTATGAGCGACCACGCTGTGTTTGTACAGAGCTACTACCTCGACCGGGAGGCGGGCCGAGCACCGGGCGACGCCGTGCACAAGATCTACCCCGGAGCCTACATCAAGGTCTGGATCGTCCACCCTCTAGCTTTAGACTCTAGAACTACTCAGTTGATCTAAGAATCCCAGTGAGTAGCACAGCTTCTAGTTAGCATTAGCCATTGTGAGCTGTTCTGAGTGTATGTGTGTGATGTTGCGTGTTGGGCAGGTGTTCGACCTGCGTCAGTGCCACAGACAGATGCAGCAGCAGGCGGCGACGGCGCAGGCTGCTGCTGCTGCACAGGCAGCTGCCGTGGCAGGAAATATCCCCGGGCCAGGCAGCGTCGGAGGCATCGCACCTGCAGTTAGTAAGTGTTGTGAACGCTTCCTTGATATATGAAACACAATGAATATTAAACACAACAAGAGGCCGCTTTGCAATGCCAAGTGTACGGGAAACCACCTCCGGAACGTGTACAGTATGAAGGAGCTTACAGACACGGACGGGTGAGTGCTGTGGCAGGAAGGCGGCCTCAAATGCACAGTTTCAAAAACAAAAACAGACTTTAATAGTCAAAATTCCAACTCAAAAATCCAAAAGGCAAAGAGGAAAAAAAACACAGACGAGACGGGGACCAGGAACTTACAAGACTCGAGAGTAAACAGATGACATGAAGACCACCGACTATATTCATGCAGACTGAAAACGTACATATATATATATATATACACTCACCGGCCACTTTATTAGGTACACCTGTCCAACTGCTCGTTAACACTTAATTTCTAAGCAGCCAATGACATGGCGGCAACTCAGTGCATTTAGGCATGTAGACATTGTCAAGACAATCTCCTGCAGTTCAAACCGAGCATCAGTATGGGGAAGAAAGGTGATTTGAGTGACTTTGAACGTGGCATGATTGTTGGTGCCAGAAGGGCTGGTCTGAGTATTTCAGAAACTGCTAATCTACTGGGATTTTCACGCACAACCATCTCTAGGGTTTACAGAGAATGGTCCGAAAAAGAAAAAACATCCAGTGAGCGGCAGTTCTGTGGGTGGAAATGCCTTGTTGATGCCAGAGGTCAGAGGAGAATGGCCAGACTGGTTCGAGCTGATAGAAGGGCAACAGTGACTCAAATAACCACCCGTTACAACCAAGGTGGGCATAAGAGCATCTCTGAACGCACAGTACGTCGAACTTTGAGGCAGATGTGCTACAGCAGCAGAAGACCACACCGGGTGCCACTCCTTTCAGCTAAGAACAGGAAACTGAGGCTACAATTTGCACAAGCTCATCGAAATTGGACAATAGAAGATTGGAAAAACGTTGCCTGGTCTGATGAGTCTCGATTTCTGCTGCGACATTCGGATGGTAGGGTCAGAATTTGGCGTCTACAACATGAAAGCATGGATCCATCCTGCCTTGTATCAACGGTTCAGGCTGGTGGTGGTGGTGTCATGGTGTGGGGAATATTTTCTTGGCACTCTTTGGGCCCCTTGGTACCAATTGAGCATCGTTGCAACGCCACAGCCTACCTGAGTATTGTTGCTGACCATGTCCATCCCTTTATGACCACAATGTACCCAACTTCTGATGGCTACTTTCAGCAGGATAATGCGCCATGTCATAAAGCTGGAATCATCTCAGACTGGTTTCTTGAACATGACAATGAGTTCGCTGTACTCAAATGGCCTCCACAATCACCAGATCTCAATCCAATAGAGCATCTTTGGGATGTGGTGGAACGGGAGATTCGCATCATGGATGTGCAGCCGACAAATCTGCGGCAACTGTGTGATGCCATCATGTCAATATGGACCAAACTCCCTGAGGAATGCTTCCAGCACCTTGTTGAATCTATGCCACGAAGAATTGAGGCAGTTCTGAAGGCAAAAGGGGGTCCAACCCGTTACTAGCATGGGGTACCTAATAAAGTGGCCGGTGAGTGTATATTTGTTGTTATTTCTTAGAATTGATGCTGAAAATGTTAGCTGTTAGCTCTCAGTAGCTGCACAAACTAGGCTAACGTTAGCTAGTGTGTACGTAAAAGGAGGAGCTTGAGTGTATTTATTCATTAAATTATACATTTTTAGACCACCAATACATGTTTCCTCTCACACCCCCCACTTTGGGAATCCCTGGTGTAGACCGAGGAGCTCAGCATCTCAAGAGGGACAGGTGGTGGTGGTAGCATCATGCTGTAGGGATGCTTCTCTTCAGCAGGTAAAGAGAAACTAGTTAGAATTGAGGGAAAGATGGATGGGGCCAAATACAGGGCAATCCTTGAAGAATCTGATGCAGTCTGCAAAAGACTTGAGACTGGACCAGAGGTGTGTGATCTTCCAGCAGGACCTTAAACATACAGCCAGACCCACAATGGAATTGTTTAGATCAAAGCATGTTCATGTTTTAAAATGGCCCAAAGACCAGACATCAATCCAATTAAGGATCTATGGCAAGATTTTGAAATTGCTGTTCACAGATGATCTCCTTCCAATCTGACTGAGCTTCAGCTTTTTTGCCAACAAGAATGACTAGATGTGCAGAGCTGATGGAGACAAACCTCAAGAGACTTGCAGCGAAAAGGGTTTTTAGTATTAACTCAGGGGGGTTAACCCTTATGCATCCAACAGATGTCATTTTTTTTGTTCTCGTTATTGTTTGTGTCACAATAAAAGGTAAATTGCACATGAAAGTACACTGCATGAAATGAGAGCAGCGTGTATCCTTTTTTGATTTTCCATGCTCCCCCACAGGCCTGTCGGCAGCGGCGGGGATCGGCGTGGACGACCTGAGGCGCCTGTGCATCCTGCGGCTCAGCTTCGTGAAGGGCTGGGGACCCGACTACCCGCGGCAGAGCATCAAACACACGCCCTGCTGGGTGGAGGTCCACTTGCACCGTGCGCTGCAGCTTCTGGATGAGGTGTTGCACACCATGCCATTGGCAGACCCAGGGCCTGCTAACTGAGGACGTAACCGTGTTTAAATTCCAATCTGGATTCTATGAATGTGCACACACATGCTGCCAAAAATGCTATCTAATTGTTACACAACTCAAATCAATGAAAAACCTGGTGTTGGTGGTGTTTCCGAGGCTTTACTCTCTAATCTGAAGTAGAAGTAGAAGGTAAAGCTTCTGACCAACTTAGGACCAACTGTCCTAAAGACATTGGATGCATTGTAGAAACCCAGCTCCCTGATTTGCAATCTGGAGTCTTTAGAATAGCACGAGTGTTCTATACATTCACTCATTGAAGAGAAGAGAAACTGCATACTTCTGGAGATGCTGTGAGTAAATTCAGACTGAACACAGACAACATCACAGTTCTCTGTAAATGGTTTCAACAACAGAAGCGATGTAGAAGGATTAAGGAAACCTGTTTTCTGTCATCTGTGTGCTCGTGCTGCGCTCTTCACTGTATGTTGATATAAACTGTTAGCATTGTAGCTGTTTAGCCCTCGTATTATGCTCAGCCCAAGCTGTAGTATTTTTGTACCAAAAAGCCAAAAACATTTAGCTTTAAAGTAGTATTGTTGTACTTTGTATTGAAACAGTGCTGCCCTGTATGTAACCAAATGGTTGGTGTAAATCAGCAAAGCCAAAATACCTCATAACTACAGTGCAAGGTCACATTCTGTTTTACGCCTAAAGCGCACACACTGAAGTCAATCAACGGAGCCCTTTGATTGGACGGTGGCTACATCACTCCCTACGCTTTGTATTTATTGAGCTTTAGAATGTACCGTGCTGTGATGTGGAGGAGCTAGATGAGTGAACTGATAATGTGAGACTGTGGAACCTTATTTAACTCAACACAAGCTGCACGGATCCATGCAGTGTGCTGTGGGTGGTCCTCTGCGCTGCAACCAAACCACATGTTAATGCTGTTCTTGCGCTAAAATAAGGCTTTTATTCCCATCAAACTAATTTCATCATTCAGGCTTGATTTTTTTTTAAACATTCAGATAAAATAGCAATTTTCTTATTTTGAAATAAAGGCTAAATGAGAAGAGAATTGAAACCATAAGCAGCATAATATTATTGGTTACTTGTGATTCCAGTTACATGAGGTGATATTACGTCTGTAACTATTGGAATACCTGTGTGCTATCTTACCTGGGCTCCAATGGGTTGACTATACAAAATTCTTTTTACCACTACACTCCACTAAAGTTCCATCAAGTTAGTGAACTCTAGAAGTCTGTCTGAAGTGAAAGGCATTGCTGATTGCTAGCTTCTGATCTGTTAGTTAAGCAGAGAAGTGGCTGCCAGCAGTCATTACTTTAATGTTAATGTAACGCTAATAAAGCTCCAAAGTAACATAAAATATTGTTATGGTTTCAACAAAGTTATTAATATTACATGAACATTGAAGGCCCTCCAAACCAATCCAGTGTAAAAGTAATAATGTGTAAATGTAAACATGCTTATGAGGTCGCATATTTACGTGACATCGTGTCAGGAGCTACATGAACATTTACTCAGTGTCAGTCCTTTCAGTAAAGGAAAGTAAAACAATCCACATCTCCATCAGTAATGTCATCCAGTCGGAGAAAACCGTTTTGCACAGCAGAGAAGATCAAGCAACATTCTGATGCAAAGTACATAACGCTAGCTTGTGATGACAGCGGCATACTTTTTGCAATGAGTCCATCTGGGTTCATCGAGGGGATCCACGTAGTCCATCACCTAACAAACCTCACCCTAGTTAACCAGAGAAAATGGACAATCAGAGGATCGGCGGTCCGATCCCTGGCCTTGTGGTGTCCATGTTGGTGTGTCCTTGGGTAAGACACTGCATGGCTGGTAGTTACTGGTGTCACTGTGCGTGCTAGCTCCTGTCATCAGTGTGTGAATGGATGAATGGTGTAGTGATTAAAAGCTTTGAGACACACAAATAGTGGACATTTATCTTGACTAAAAGGAGACTACAATACAAAGACAATCAAAGGCTGTTTCAGTCACTCACACATTTAAAACTCGACCCAGGTAAGAGCCAGGATTGGTTCCTGCAATTACATACCCAAAGATGCAAAGGGTAAAGTTTATGAATACTGGATTGTCCATATGTAATTTTGTTCTACGTTTAAGAGCTGCTGGTAAACATGGCCAGTGGATGAGCTTTACATTTATCCACTCTATTAAAGGTCCAGTGTGTAGCATTTCTGGGGATTTATTAGCCGAATCCTATTCTTGTCCAATGAACTGTTGTGCTGTCAGACTGGACTTAAGGAACATGAGCATCAGCGAGAGCTTTTCACATTTTGTCCTTCCAAAACCATGGTTACGCTAATGGCAGTTGCCCATAAGGCCGTCTTATCATGATGGCGTCACTTGGCGGCTCACTGCTGGCAGGGGAGGAAGCCAGTCGGTTCTCCAAATCCTACACACTGTCTCCTTAAGAGCATCCTGTACAGAGAGTGGCCATTACTGGCCATGGAGACCACCTTTTAGGGACCCACAGTCCTCGCTCTGCGCAGCAATGCAGTCCAACCTGTTATGGGTCTTAGGATTCCAAATGAACTCCCTTTAGTGTTTCCATAGTGTTCTGCTGGCTGTAACAGGGTTCCGTTCCGTGGATTGTAGGCTTTTAGCCAGAACCAAACACGTTGAATAATCTCTTACCTCAGTAGGTATTTATGTTTGGAAGAACATCTGTAGGAAAATAAGAATGTATCTTTTTAAGCCAAAACCCAGAACAGCGTGCACACCTCAGACGTACATCTCACCTTGTACAAGTGACTCACATGGAAGGAGGACCCAGACAGGCCCACAGTGAACCGGGTGTTGGATAGCTGGAAAGAGACGTACTGTACAAACCAACGGCTGGAGTTAATGTCAAAAGGTACAAACTTTGGGTGAATCCGAGTGTGCTACTCTGGGAATCTTGGTTGTTTGATATTTTTCATCTGATTGAGCTGCTTAACAAAGATCAGCCATATGCATATTTGTGATTTGTGCCTTTTGTTATTGACCGTAGACACACCAACACTGGAGTGAAAGACACGCTACAAATGAAGATGGATGTTACACGTTGTGATTTGGTTTCCCGCTGTGTCTGTGGTCCCCTCAGGTATCTGTGTGGCTCATTGAAGGTTTCTCAATGGCTCAAACTGGTGGATAGAAAACCTACTGTCAAAGCACTCACCATGCCTGAGTAGTTTATTTATTGCCTTAGTCTTTTGTGAGTGTCAAATATGAACGAGTATGCTTTGCACTGTTTTAATATTAGCATGGACAACCCAAATAGATGTCACGTGGTCTGTTCTCTTCCATATTCAGGGAGGTGCACGTGTTCAAGTAGGCTTTTGCAGATAATGAGCAACTCATCATCATCTTTAGCAGCATCATCATCATCATCAAAGGTCCCCACCTCTCTCCAATCAAATCACATCTCCGCCATGATGTGTCCAGATGTGCGTTGCACTCATCTATGTGTGCGTCCTTAATTAATATACCAATGTGGGGACAGCTAACGTCTAGCTAGAACTTCATTGTGCCACAGCCTGTCAGCAGGCGTCGGGTTTCTCCTCTTATCTGACCGCTGTCTGCGATACAAACGCCATAATCCAACAAGCGTTTTCATTTTCACACGCTCTAATGGGGGTTATATGACCATATCAAAACGAAAAAGAAAAGCTTCTTATCATTTTCTTATATTGTCTACTATACAAATTGAAAATGAAAACTCAATACAAACAACGTGCCTGGTTATTGGTGTCACCAAGGTTGTCCCCTCACTCGTTGTCTGCAGCTGGGACCTCACAGCCACCTCACCTACGCTGGCGTTAAAAGAAATAACACACACAGGGGACGCCCTGACTGACTGCACAGTGTGTAGTATAAGTGCACGCTGTTTTTATTTTTGCATCTGAATATTGTCCACTGCACAATAGATTATGCTTTATCAAATCAAATGAATTTCCATTTCAAATTGTTAGAAAATTGCATTTTTATTCTGATTCTGACTCAAATGTTGCTTGCGTAAATCCTATTTAAATATTCTAATTTTATTTGACATTTGCATATGGTCAATGTGCATATGGTCGTATAACACCCATAGCAAGTGATGATGAATGAAGGATTATTGCATTTTTATTTGTCTCTAAATATCAAATGGAAAATGATTGTATAATTACTTTTCACCGTTAGGTTTTTTTGTAACAATTAGGTAATCGTTTCCAAGGGAGTCTCATAGAAAGGACGGCTTACTAAAGGGAAACAACTGAATTATAATCCTTTTTTTCATTTGTAGAGGAATAGGATTGATTGTCACATCTTTGGTTTGATAGTATGAATACAGTAAAATATGTATCAGTCATTAAAATACATTATATAAATAATAATAATAAAAACACTTGAAAATGGAAGGAACACTTTGACGGATCCATGCAATGATTTTAATGTGGTGGTGCAGATGTTTGGCCTGCACACACACAGAAACACACACACACTGTCCTAAACATGAATGACAGCACCCCACAGAAGACACATTACAGTTTTTCTCTATTGGTTTGGCTCATTTTTTGAAACAGAAATGACATTCTCAAAACAACATGGACAAACCTGCAAACAACTTAGCAATTTCTCAATACAGAATTGAATTTCTCATTCATTTGGTTAAATTGTAAATGTCTAAGTACATGTCTCAATGTCTCAGTACATCTTTGCAAATGATTAAGTACATGTAGCCTACGTTTAGCACAATTTCCAAGTGAATAGATCTTGTTGATCTAAACTGATTGTTGATTCTCAGTCTAATTGTTTTTCGCTCCAAAACGTCTCAGCGTATTTTCATTGTATAAGTCATCACATGCACAATAGTCTGTTCAATTGTCAAAATTACTCAAGAACATAATACCATGAATAACATTTGATAAATTCACAGTATTACAACAATTGACAGTTAGGTGAAACTAGAACTTTATTTTATCTATTCTTTGACCGTCTTTATTTACAGCACTGTAGGATGCATATAATTTACATTGGTTTTTGTTTCTGTGTTTATTTTACAGTATATTATGCTGCTTTTTACTTTGATGTATGGAAGTTATTTTATGTTTGTGAATGATAATTGCAATTACAATTTCCGGTAGTATGAGTGCAATGTGTGATGTCAAACCTTGGAGGCTAATCTTACCCTAAAATCCTTTTTTATTCTGTTAGCTAGACAAAAAAAACAGTACAGTAACCATTGTCAATGAAGGACTGGGCAAAGACTGGTGGACATGAGGGATTTCAATGGTCCTCTGCCATAGTGACAAAACAACTAAACATTTTGACCTGCAGTGTTTAAACAATGACAAAAGGACTTTTCATTTTGGGGGCACTGACTATTTGTATGAGAAAAGGAATTCGTTGTGACTGATGAGTTGTCTGTTTTGGGAGAGATATGACCTTTTGCAGGTGTGCCATAGTGTTTTGCTAAACCATCTAGGTTATTTTGGCAAATGTATTTAAAGCTTTGAGAATGTTGTTTTTTCGAGAGATAGATGAGCCACAGCAATCGAGAAGGAAGTTTTCATTTGGGGGCACTGACTATTTTTATGAGAAAATGATTTGGTTTTGAAGCTTAAGTTAACTGTTTTGGGTGAGATATGACCTTTTGAAGGTGATCTATGTAGTTGTGCTGAACCATATAAGCTATTTTACCAAATGCATTAAGAGCTTTGAGAATGTAATTTCTGTTTCAAGAATTGAGCCAAACCAATGGAGAAAAACTGTATTCTGTTAGCTAGACAAAAAAAACAGTACAGTAACCATTGTCAATGAAGGACTGGGCTAAGACTGGTGGACATGAGGGATTTCAATGGTCCTCTGCCATAGTGACAAAACAACTAAACATTTTGACCTGCAGTGTTTAAACAATGACAAAAGGACTTTTCATTTTGGGGGCACTGACTGTTTGTATGAGAAAAGGAATTCGTTGTGACTGATGAGTTGTCTGTTTTGGGAGAGATATGACCTTTTGCAGGTGTGCCATAGTGTTTTGCTAAACCATCTAGGTTATTTTGGCAAATGTATTTAAAGCTTTGAGAATGTCGTTTTTTCGAGAGATAGATGAGCCACAGCAATCGAGAAGGAAGTTTTCATTTGGGGGCACTGACTATCTTTATGAGAAAATGATTTGGTTTTGAAGCTTGAGTTAACTGTTTTGGGTGAGATATGACCTTTTGAAGGTGATCTATGTAGATGTGCTGAACCATATAGGCTATTTTACCAAATGCATTAAGAGCTTTGAGAATGTAATTTCTGTTTCAAGAATTGAGCCAAACCAATAGAGAAAAACTGTAATATGTGAGACATTTGTCATTATGTGAGTATCGTTTGTGTTTCAATCAGTGGCCATGGAAGGATGGTTTGGAAGACTCTTATTCCCATCATGGCTCCTGCAGCTATGACTGTGAATGTTAGGGAGTGATGGGCAGGTGGCTCCTGACATGAGTGTGTGAATCACAGTCCATTTACCATTTACTCCCTCCATGTTCACACTGATGTGTCTCCAATCACTGACGACTTGAAACAAAAGAAATCATTTGAACTCAAGTTTCACCGTGTAGCTTTTAGGCTTCACGTCATTGTCTACATCAGTGGGTGGAGTTTGTTTACGCAGACACAATTTAAATATGAAAATAATAAGAGCTGGTTTGAAAAAGTCTTACTGTATCTAGTAAATGACCTTCTATAGAGTTGGTATAATCATTGTCAAAAGTGGTCCGTGGTGAGGTTCTGAAAGACAATTGTGATTCTGATTGGCTATAGCCACTGTTTCTTCACCTTTGAACAAGATCCAAATGATACTGATCATAACACTAAAAGAACTGGATTCATCATAATGACACAAACCGCGATGACTGACAATAAGTTGAGCTGTTCAAGCTGCACTAAACAGTTCAAATATTGAATTAATTGTTTTCTCAACTCAATTAAAAGTTAGCAAAAATCGTTCTGGATCAAATCTGTCTTCATCCTGTATTCAAACTACTGAAGATCCAGATGTTGAGAAGCCTGAGTAACACAGACTAAGACAGAAATGAATCCTCCCATTCATAACACATTGAACATGGTTATTGTGACACAATATATGTCCTAAACAATTGAGTTTGTCTACTTTATAATCATTTTCTTTTCATGTTTTAATTATTACATTGTAAAACGTGATGTTCTGTAATGTTGACTGTATATTAAAATATGATAAACAAATGGAATTATACTAATCAAAGTTTACAGTATTGTTACTAGTTAAAACATTCACGAGTCCTTTGAAACAAACCTAGAAACAAAAAATACTTAAATAGATACAGGAAACATTTACACAGTTCAGATATTTTGCTGTTAATGGCATCATCATTATCACAAACCGTGCTACATGTTATGGTTGTTCCTATCCTGATGAATTCAAATTGATGCGTCATTCGATACGTAATAGCACGGATAATCCTGAATCACTAACAATTGTACATTTTAACACCTCTGGTACACTGGGAGGGGGAGCGTGTATGACATCGTCCTAATAGTAGTGCAGTGCGCT
Source organism: Pungitius pungitius (assembly GCF_949316345.1). Taxonomy (NCBI): domain Eukaryota; kingdom Metazoa; phylum Chordata; class Actinopteri; order Perciformes; family Gasterosteidae; genus Pungitius; species Pungitius pungitius. The sequence continues at coordinate 5,830,803 of NC_084916.1, read as the reverse complement.
GGGGGCCGCAAGGTTTGTGGTACGAATCCCGGCTGCTGTGCCCCGCGAAGACACCTAACCCCTAATTGCTCCCCAGGCAAAAATGTAATGCATGGGTTATAATGCAATGTAAGTTGCTTTGGATAAAAGCGTCAGCTAAATAACATGTAATGGAAGGGATTTTACTTTCTGACAGTAAATAAGAAGAAGACATTGAATAGACATTAATTAAAGGGTCGCCATCGTTCCCGCGAGAATAGACTCGGGAGACAGACTCGGGAGTCCTGACTCGCAGGTTCGGGAGAACGGAGAACGTCTCTCGGTTACGTATGTAACCTTCGTTCCCTGAAGGGAACGAGACGCAGCGTAAAAACGCTGTGGGAACGCTACATGAAGCTAGCAACTCTAGTGCTGGCTGCTGGCCTCAGCCTCACGGTGCCACGAAGGAAGCGGCATACTAGTGGGTGTCTCCCCAGAGAGCGCCCATCTAGTGGGGCATGGGATGCCGACAGGGCCGCCACATATACCCTGATGGTGGACGGAGATAAACCTGTGGCAAAACGCTCCTGCAGGAACTCCAGTACTGAACCGACTGTGCAGTTAACTGGGTCCAGCTGTCGTTACCCACACCAAGTGGCAAAGAGCTTCCATCTAGGAGGCGGGTCCCCCTCGAGGGCCACGCCGATGGTTGCCATGGCTCGAGGCGAGGGTGAACGATGGAATCCCTGATGGGGGTCTCCAACGGAGGACCTGCGAGGAGCGACAAAAGGTCCGCGAACCATACTAGGGCCGGCCAAAGCGGGGCTACTAGCAGTAGGCCACCGTCCTGACGGACCTTCTCCAGAACCCCTGGGAGCAGAGCAACCAGGGAAACCCACAGAGGACAAAGGGAAGTCTCTCTGGAGGTCACCAAAGGAGTTCCACCACACCGGGATGGAGCCTCCAGTCCCCGGGCCTCGGCCCCTGTCTCGACAGGGTGTCTGCCCCCTGGGCCAGAGCCGGTAGGCAACGCCGAGTGACCTCGATCAGACGGCGCTGGTTCCCCTTCGGGGAGAACCCCTTGGCCCTGAGCCACCCCTTCAACGGTCTCAGAAACTGTTTCGTAGTGGGTGGCTGGCCTAGCTTGACTGCAGGTAGGGTCGAAACTACTCGAGCGGGAGACGGATGTGCCCGCGTCATGGTCGAATCCCAAATAACGCCCAGGAAGGTGGTCCAGTGCACTGGGGACAGCACGCTTTTCCTGGCGTTGAGTCTCAGCCCCAGACGGGTGATGTGGGCAAGCGCAACATCTTGGTGTTGGGCCGCGAGCTGCTCGTATGGCGCTAAAGTGAACCCGTTGTTTGCGTAGTTCACAATGCAGATGCCCTGGAGACACACTGGCGCCAGAGTAGGATTCGCGCATTTGGTAAACATATGGGGTGAGAGGGCTAGGCCGAATGGAAGAACCATGTGGTGGTAAGCTTTGTCCCCAAAAGCGAACCTCCGGAACTCCCGGTCCTGTGGAACGATGACGTAGTGGCTGTAATAGCCCGACTCTCTGTCTGGGGGAAGAGCTCGTTCTGAGGCTTCCAACCGCAGCAGGGTCTCTGGCGCACTGGCAGGGAAGCGCTGGTCTCGCCATTGGTTAGATTTCACACGTGCTTCAGTCATTAGTCATTTATCATTTTAGGTGGAGGAGGTTCAATTATGGAAGTCTGTGCCATCGGGGATTGAAATAAAAAGGTGATATTTATGCATTGAAATGATGTACCTGAATGTTTTTCAACATTAAAACACTGAAAAAAAATTCAACCTGAAATTCAATAACCTTTTTATTTCAACCCCCAATGGCACAGATTTACTTCCATATTCGATACAGTAACAAAAAAAAACAGTCAATGTTTTAATGCACACACACCTACGTTTATCAAGAGGCTGATAATCAGTTTAGTGGTCCTCGTACAGCAAGCAGCTGACCACACATCAAATATGGAATGGAATTTATTAATTTATTATTATTATTATTGAGAGCTTCAGAGTTTCTTTGAACCTGAAGTTCTGCTGCCGGTTTTTACATTGCATTACATGTCATTTAGCTGACGCTTTTATCCAAAGTGACGTACAATATGTGCATTTCCACATAGAGATTCCACATAGAGATACATAGAGATGTGGTGTCAGGTGTCAGAGACATCTTAAAATATGTTCATCTGTCTCTGACACCACATTAAAAGTTATGAAGACTCTTTATAGTAGACCAGTCTACATCCAGGACATGGTGAAACCCTACATCCCAACCCGCACACTCCGATCTGCATCTGCCAAGCTGCTTGTTCCTCCCTCACTGAGAAAAGCACTCGGCGAGATCGCGACTCTTTGCTGTCCTGGCTCCCAGATGGTAGAATGAGCTCTCCGATGACATCAGGACTGCAGGGAGCCTCTACATCTTCCGTCGAAAACTCAAGACACACCTTTTTAGACTCTACCTTGACTAAAACACTAGCAAACCGTAGCACTAACAAATGATAGCACTTAAATTGTACTTATAATGGCACTTTTCTATAACATGTTTTGAAACTGCTTATTTGATGAAAAATGTACTTTCTTGTTACTTGTTCTTCTGAGTTTGTATATCTATGTGGAAATGCACTTATTGTACATCGCTTTGGATAAAAGCGTCAGCTAAATGACAAAATTATGTAATGTAATGTAATGTAGTACAATTAAATCTCATGTATAACCGCTACGGAGACGTGAAAACCGGCGGAGAATTTTCCCGAAAACTCGGCGAAAACAGGCTGCTCTCTGCGGGCTGAGATGAGCTGACCGCCCGGTGCAGGAGGGTCTGACGGTCCGTTAACTACACCTCACATCTCCATCCACTGAGCTAATTGTTACGAAGGCTGAATGTTGACAAACATTTGCTTTAACAACAAAAGTTGCTTTAACAACTAACTTCAGTCATAAAATGTCATTACGTTACTTAAATAGTAGTATTTATAAAGTTGTGTTTATTTCCCTCTATCTTTGTTGCCTGTTGCTGAGGTGAAAAGGCATTCTGGGATATTTGGCTCTCACAAGGAGAGACGAGCCTGCTCCGATGCATGCCCGGTAAAATGGGCGGGGCGAGTCACATCCGGATATTATGACCGTTCTCGGCCAGATGCGGACTTTATAATTGGAACAGTACTCGGACTGCGACTGATGACGTTCCACGAGTCCACGAGAACAAAAGTCCACACAAGAACGCATATTGAGAAAGGGTCTACGTTTCGCGGGCGATCAACTAAAAAAGACCGGAAATAGCGTCAAATTACGACCGTCCATGTAATAGCTTTCGCTGTCCGCGTCAGGAGACAGCGACGATAATTATATCGAGGGAACAATGGTTGTTACCACAAATTGGTAATCTTAAAATATGTATTTGAATTGTTATTCCGTAAGTTGGAAGTAACCTTTTTTTGCTTAAGCGCCACTCGCCTCTGAGCAACTTTCATCAAACAGTGCTTTTGATAGTACTAGCATAATCTAACGGTAGCTGCTAACTAAGGCTACTAGATAGCGTTAGTTAACGGTAGCGACATTTTGTGACGTAATCATCGAGTGACGGCGGATTTACAGGTCAAGAACCATCAGCCAGCATGGACTCCTGGGTTAGATTCAACGCCCAGAGCCAAGCCAAGGAGAGAGTAATTAGGTAATAGTACAACTTTAATACAAAGTACAAATTAAACCTTCAAATCGCACAGTTAATTATCGTTAGCTAACTAACGCTACGTGGCTGTTAGCTTAGCCAGGCGGAGGCTAGTTTGTTGTCTTTGTTGTTATGCATGCAACGTTATTAATCAAATTAAATAAATGAAATTGTCTGACTTCGATTGTAAGCGGATATATATCGCAAGTTGTCTACGGAAGTTCTTCCATTCAATCAGGGGTGAATTTTTTGGTCCCCCTGACTCAACGCTAGCTGGACCATTGTGGGAAGTTCTGCTCTCTGTTCTCCGAAACTCTGAAGCTTTCTGTCAACCAATGCCAGACTGACACTTTGTGGAAAAGGATTCATAACAAACCAACTACCTCAGCATTGGAGACACTGTTGCTAAATGACAGCACGCTTAGTGTGGTATTTCCGTAGTAACACCAGTACATCGAATATTGGCATCAAGCGGACTCAACAGACGTTGGTGGTTTGTAATTGGTGCAGTTTGTAATTGTGCTTTGGGACTGACAGGGCCGCTCAGTATGCCTGCACCCTGCTGGGACACACTCTGCCGAAAGGGGGCGCCATGGCTGAACATCACAAGACTGTCAGTCAGCTGGAAGCACACATGAGCATGACCAGGAAGCGTGAGTGAAGTAGAAAGTCCAGTTGTTTTCGAGCAACATCACTGAAGGAGCGTGTCTGACGTGCACATGTGTCCCACAGTGCTGCGTCTGGGGAACTCGGTGGAGGCGCTCGAAGCTGCCAAGAGGGCCATCCACCTCTCTGATGGGGTGCTGAGGCTCTGCCTGACCATCAGCCACCTCAACAGGGCCATGTATTTTGTCTGTGACAATGTGCTGTGGGCTGGAAAAGTGGGCCTCATCTCTAAACTGGACCAGCACAAATGGAGTCAGAGATCTTTCAGGTGAGAGCCCTTTTTGTGCTGTATATTTTAATTACAAATGCAATAAATAAAAATCATTACTGACCTATCTTTTGTATTATAAAATAAAGAGGGGTTAATTCAACACTAGCGCTATGAATTGACATCCTATAATAAAGTGGTGTCTTAATGAATAAATTTGCTGAAGATTCAGCTCTTTTTAACAAGGTGATAAGGGGATTGTGTCTAATTTTAAACTAGCAGACTTATATTTTTTGTTTTAAATGGATTCAAAAGCCTTCAAAGAAATCAAACCACTTTTAAATCTTCGTTTCTTTCTCATTTCTAAATAATACTTGTATCTACAATTGTGTGGTTTCCCCCCGCAGGTACTACCTCTTTGCCTTGATCCTCAACCTGACTCGAGATGTGTATGAGCTCCGCCTCCTCATTGAGCATGAAGGGCCTTACAGACCCTCTAAACCCCCCTGCTCCCCCATCCCCAGCACAACCCTGTCCTCCCCCACACCTGCCACTTCTGCACGGATTTGCAGAAAGCTCCACCTTCTGATGACGGTGCTCTACAGTAACCCACCACTGCTGTTGGACCTGTTGAAGAACGGTTGTGATATCTTCATCCCTTTAGACCGGCTAGGGATTTACCCCACAGGTTCAGGCTTTGTCGGGGCCTGTGGCCTTGTCTCCTCTATCCTTTCCATCCTCACCATGGTCCACCCTTGGCTCAAACTCAAGCCGTGAACTCAGAGCCAAAGTGGAGATGGAGTGGCAGGGCAGCCTGAGTTGAGAATCTAGCACAGATTATTCTGTAAAGCTGCTGGTGCAGTGTGAACACTCATTGAAATCATCTAACAGGTTTTTCCCCGCTGCATTACATTTCCACTAATTATCAGCTGTAACTGTATGCGTGAACTGATTAAAGTTAGGGCTTCAGATGGAAGAGTGTAGCTTGCCCTCCATGATATAATTCTACACATCGGTCCAGCAGACATTTTACACAATTGACAGGAAGTGTTTTAAAAATAAAAACCCAATAGAAGTTAGTATAAAAAATATTCATATTCATTCATAAAATTTGTGTTGGATTGCCAGTGAGAAATTAACTTGGATATGCGCACAGCTTGATCGACCTCAATAGGGCCACATTCAAGCTAGTCAGACCGGAGCTCCTAAAAAGGTGCCTGCTGCTGAGTGGTTTTTTACCGTGGATCATAGCCAGCAAGAGGGAACAACAATCATGGGTTTGGGGGTGTGAGGTCCCCAAAGATTCCCTCCGGACTCTTCATGCAACGCAGTGCAAACTTACAATTTGGGTTTTATATGTTCCATATCATCTTGTGTCCTGCTCCTGATTGTATGGACATTTTGGGATGTCAGCTCGTATGGACAGATGTTCTTACCTAAACAATCTAGCTCCTAATGCCTAAACTAACCAGGGGGGGGGGCAGCTTAGGGTACACATGATCAAGGTAGGGACTGAGTGCTGTGTAGAGAAAACACACTGAATGTTTTTCCTCAATTACAATAGTGAAAGAACCATTTTAAGGCAGTCTGTTGTAGGAGGAATCTGCACTGTGTTTAAAGCCTTTCAATAAAAGTATTACTGTGGCTGTATTGTGTGATCGACTTTCACCCAAAGAACAAGACTGAGTTAAATAAAAAAAATTTAATTCAGTATGTTGCCATTACAAGGAGGTAAAAACCAAACAATAAAAACTGACACAAAATGAGGCCAGCTGGGACTTTCCCCGGCTGCTGTTTCTGTTCAGGTGGATGTCTTCTAGCTGGAAGAAGAGCAGAGTGTTAATGAACCGCTTACGTGGCTTATTAGTGCACGTTATCAAGAAATAATGAAAACTTCATGGGGTCTGCTTGAATCCTATTTCTGCAGATTAAACCCACTGGGGAAGCATCCCAGATGCCAAAGCTCTGATGTTCTGGTGGAAGGAAGAGATGCTCTAACCTGAAGTCATCATTCCTGGGTCTCCATGCTCTCATCCTCTCCATCTCCTCCCTCCTCCAGCGCTTCGTCTTCCTCCTCTTTTCTCTCCGGCGGTTTCTCATAGGCCTTCTCTGATGGAGTGACAATCACACCGTCCCATGTGGACATCTCCGTGGCCAGGTCTGCAGCAAATCAAGCCAACACAAAGGAAAGGCCTCAGGTGGCTGCTACTGGGTGACTGACAGTCAGTGCTTTCCAGTGTGTCAGTCAGCTGATGGCAGCTGCAGTCCCACACAAGCAACCCTCTGATAGGCCGACGCTTCTACTTGGTGTATTACTGTTTTCTGGCTTCGACCTGTGCTGCTTGGTTGTATTTGCACTACTTGTGGAGTAAAGTTTGTTATCAATACAACCAGCAGGTCTGTCACAGACTGGTGGGTGGCAAAAAACCCCAGATGCAAGCAGCTCTTTAAGCTTCATTTCTAAATCGTTCACAATGAAAGAAGAGAAAGTATCTTACAGCTAGCGTCTCCCTCGAGGCCGAGGACCTTCCGGTATCCTCCGTGAGAGAGCACCCTCACCAGAGTCTGAGCTGTGAAACACACCATGTCCTACACACACACACACACACACACACAGTCAGATTAAAACAAGCCTGTGTGATCCAAACCATTTGCTGTCAGACCTACCTGTTGTTCCAGGGTCATGACTGTGTGTACTCGGAAGTTGCCACTCTCACACGGGTCAGTGATGCCCACAGAGCCAGGCAGGAAGAGACCAGCGGCCAGCATCTGCAGGCAGCGCCTTCAAAACACACGAGTCCAACACAAATTTCCAACACAGCAACCTACTTAGTGGCCAAATGAAAAGGTGGACTGGGAGTGGGACCCGACCTGTAGGCCACGTTCAGGGACAGGGGCTGCCTGGAGGGGTTGTTCATCACCGCTGAGTGGCCCTGGGACACATCAACAAAGACACGTCCCATGAACACGTTGGCTTTTCCTTTAATATTTGGGTCAAGCAGCAGCTTTGTGGTCCTACCAGCAGGTCCAGGATCCAGGGAGTGAGGGGTTCAAAACCGGGGAAGCGTTGCCTCAGGTCCTTCAGCAGGCGAATCAACACTTTGACCCTGATGATAATACAAACATGGAAGCATTCAATCGAGCACACTGTGCTACTAGAGGGCAGCAGGCCTCATGGGAGCGCAGAGACGTTCTCACGTTGACTGAGAGGCATTCTCCTCAAACCAGCGGGCGTGGCGGATGGCAGCGAGAGCGCTCTGCAGCACCTTGATGTCCACTGAGGGAAAGAAGGGAATACAAATGAACCCTCTGGATTTCAATTATTATCTCAGTGAGTTCAGGATCAATTCAAGATAAAACAGAAGTCTCACAAATTTCAACATTTGTTGCTGAATATGAGCACCAATTGTGTTAAGATACCTCCACCAAAGAGACCTATCCTCACCAGTTATATCATAAAATGCCGCAACGAGTTCAATAAACAGGCTATAAACACTTTCTATTGCAGTGTTCATAAGTAAATGACCAAAATGTGTAATGACCATGTATAGCTGAGGTCTGATAATATGTCTTCAATAAATGCATTCAGCCAAATCCAATCCCCCCCCCCCCTTATGTGATTGTGCGTCTGAGGTCTTACAGTGCAGCTCGGGGTCCAGCTTGCGCAGGTTGGGAGGGACGGTGGTGATGAGGATCTTCACAGTGGCATCGGCTGAGCTGATCTCAAAGCCTGTCTCATTGGTCAGCATGGACAGCACTACGGACACACGGACACACACACCTTAAAAGTGGCGTGGGTTTGTGAACTCTGCATACAGTAGATTGCAGCGTTCAGAAAGGTATCTGCACTGCCTTGGTGGGTACCTTCGGTAGGGTCCTGTGCACGAAGGGTCTCCACTACTTTGTTGCCGAGAGCAGCAACTGCCTCCACTGTGGAAGAAAAGTCGTCATCATCATCATGGATGGCTGTGACCATAGTACTGCTATCATTGGCTAATCCAAAGCAGCACACCTGACCAACTCATGACGCCAATGACTGGTAGGATTTATAGTCTTGTTTAATCAAAGCGTAACAGTGCATTTGTTAGGCATAACAACACATTTGTATGTATTGTATCTGAGATGTGAAACAGTACCAGTCAGGTTGGCAGGTCATCACACATCAGACAATATAAACAGACTTAACCCTGTGGTAGCGTCCTATGTGGAGGGAGCATTCGGAATGGGACAGACTGGTCCCTTCACTGCTAACCCCTCCAATGACATCATCAAGTGAGGACTTGACATGAATTCTTTGTGATCACTCACACGTCGGGAGGATCTTGAGGATGACAACCAGGTCGGCCACATTGTGTCCCGTCGTCATGGTGCCCTTCTTGTAAGAGCCCACCTGGCGCACCTCTTCAATTTGCTGTGAAGAAACAGGCGTATAGCTTTATCGACGGGATGTTCTGTGAAACATTTGGGATCAGAACAGACGTGGCAACGGAGAAAGGACTCACCACTTCAAAGCTGCCTGGTGCGACGATCAGGTTGTCAATGACATTGTTGATCTTTGTGACCAGCGACAAGATGGAGGACTGAATGCAGGAGGGAAGCAAGACACAGCAGCTGTCAGTGAACGCAAGTGACCCCTGGGGGACACAGAGACGGGGACGGGGACGGGGGACGGGGACGGGGGGGGGGGCCTGACCTGTTCTGCAGGTGTGGGGCTCAGGTCCTGGTTTCTTTTCAGCAGACACTCACTGAAGGCCGTCTCATCAGGAGGGGGCTTCACTCGGGGGAAGGCCATCTCACACTTGCAACAAAACAGCAGTCTACTTCAGTACGATGACCCCACTGGGACATCGGGTCACATGACACTCCCTTCTTGGCCCCCAACAACAAACAAGGCAATTCACTGGGTTTGATGCAGAAACACTGAGGAACGTCCACATCTGAGCGGCATTACTTCCAACCTACGTCCTTTATCCATTTATAACAAATAATTCTGTCATTTATTTTCCTACATTAGAAAAACTAATAGAATCAGCAATCACTAAAGAAATTAATTTATATTGAAATATCTGAATGAGTCTGAGAATCGGTCAGGCAGCTCCAGCCAATCAAGGCAGGTCACAGGTTGACAGACAGACTAGCATCTGGCTGTGATGATTCTATGAACAGAGTAAAGACATTTCAGATCACAACACCAACAAGCACGAAAATGCCAGTCTGTCTTTTCTACTTTTTTTTTGCCAAGGCAAATTTATTTCTTCAAATTGCCTTAAGGCAAGGCAAGTTTATTTGTATAGCGCTTTTCATACACGAGGCAGACTCAAAGTGCTTCACATCATAACATGTCATACAATAAAGTGAAATGAAATGCAAGAATTAAAAGAAATTAAGAAACAGCAAATAAAATTGTAAATATAAAAAGAATTAAAAGTTACAGTGCAGAGTGAGAGATTAAAATCTTATTAAAATTGTTTAATTAAAGGTTAAAAGGGCAATGTAGGTAAAATTTAGCAGAAGGCGAAGGTGAACATAAAAGTTTTCAGTCTTGTTTTAAACATGGTCAGAGTTGGGGCGAGTCTTAAATCTTCAGGAAGTTTATTCCAGCTGTTTGTTGCATAGTAACTAAATGATGCTTTCCCATGATTTGTATTTACTCTGGGAATCACTAACAGATTGGTGTCAGAAGATCTTGAAGGCTTATGTAGTGGAAGCATATCAGTGATATACTTTGGCCCTAAACCATGTAGAGATTTATATGTGAGCAGTAGGATTTTGAAATTAATTCTCTCACATACTGGGAGCCAATGTAAGGATTTAAGAATTGGTGTAATGTGCTCACATTTTTTGGTCTTTGTTAGCACTCTAGCAGCAGCGTTCTGAACAAGTTGGAGCTGCCTGACAGTTTTTTTTGGAAGACCTGCAAGGAGACCATTACAATAGTCTAGCCTACTAGTTATAAAGGCATGTACAAGTGTTTCTAAGTCTTGAGCTGACATGAGCCCTCTAAGTTGTGCTACATTTTTGAGGTGATAGTAGGCTGATTTTGTTACTGATTTGATGTGACTAAGTGTAAAACGCCCAGATTTCTGGCTTTATTTGATGTTTTCAGGGACACACAGTGAAGGTGTTGGGTTACTTTAAACCTTACTTTTTTAGCACCAAATACAATCTCAGTTTTGTCTTCATTTAGTTGTAGGAAATTTTGACACATCCAGTGTTTGATTTGATCAATGCACTGGCACAGCAAATCTATGGGGCGATAGTCGCTTGGTGATAGCGCTACATAGATTTGGATTTTTATTATTTTGCATGATTTGTCCTAGTGGGAGCATGTAGATGTTGAATAAAGTCGGCCCTAAGATCGAACCTTGGGGGACTCCACACGTTATGTCGGTTGGTTCTGATACAAAGTCACCAATTGAAACAAAATAGTTCCTGTCTTGTAGATATGACCTGAACTAGCTTAAGACTGTGCCTGAGAGCCCCACCGAGTTTTCCAACCTGTCCAAAAGTATTGAGTGGTCGACAGTGTCAAATGCAGCACTGAGGTCTAATAGCATTAATATTGAAGCTTTGCCAGAGTCTGTTCAGACTGATGTCATTTACAACTTTAATAAGGGCCGTCTCGGTGCTATGAAGAGGTCGAAATCCTGACTGGAAGTTGTCGTGGCAGCCAGTTGAAGCCAGGAAGTGATTAAGTTGTTGTAGGACAACTTTCGCAATTATTTTACTTATGAAAAGGTAGATTTGAAATTGGTCTGTAGTTGTTGATAATAGAGGCATCTAGGCTCCGCTTTTTTAGGAGAGGTGTAATAGCAGCAGTTTTGAAGGCTTTTGGGAAATGGCCTGACTGAATAGTTATTAACTATTTGCAATACGTCTGTTGCTAGGCAGTCAAAAACATTTTTAAAGAAGTTGGTAGGTAGAGCATCAAGACAGCAGGTGGATGGTTTTAGATTTGTCACAGTTTCCACTAGAGTTTGAGAGTCTATGACATTAAAGCTTGTCATCATTGCTGTATTACTTTTGCCTAAATAGGGTGGTGATCCAGCATTTTTGTTTGAGATATTGATGGCGCATCTGATGCCTTCAATTTTATCAGTATGAAAGAACGCAAACTCATTGCATTTCTGCGTGGAATGGAGTTCAGGTGGTATTTGTGTTGGGGGGTTGGTCAGTCTGTCAACAGTTTCCAATAGGGATTTTGCCTTATTAGTGTTGTTAATGATGTTGGAGAAGAATGTTTCTCTAGCACTTTTTAAGTCTAAATTGTAGGCCTGGAGGCGCTCTTTATAGATGTCATGGTGAATATGAAGTTTTGCATTCCGCCAGATTCGTTCAGCCTTCCTGCACTCTCTTCTCTGGGCTGTTACAACATTTTCTCCAGGGTGACTTTTGCTTACTAAAACTGGTTTTAACAGTAACAGGTGCAATGTCAACATTTTGGAATTAAAGTTGTTTACAAGATTATCAGCATGACATTAGAGGGATTAGAGGGGGTAACGAGGAGATGGCATTTTTAATGAGTACGTTAGTATGTTCATTGATGTACCGTTTTTTGACAGTATTTGATTTGGTTTGTGTGTCAGGAAAGAAAGAAATATTAAAGAAAACACAGAAGTGGTCAGACAATGAAGGATCAGTCACAAAAACATCCGAAACAATGAGACCTTTTGTGATAATCAGGTCCAGGGTGTGTCCCTTACAATGAGTAGCCTCTTTCACATGTTGAGACAGTTCAAATGTGTCTAAAATAATCAAAAGTTCTTTTGCACCCTTGTCATTCAAATCGTCAGTATAAAAATTAAAGTCACCACCAGTTATAACTAGACAGTCAAAGTCGGTAGAGATGCTAGACAATAGTTCAGTAAAATCATCGAAAAAATGAACTCTGGGAGAACCTTTCAATACAGCACAAACGTATTCGAATGATGGAAAATCACTAAGTGCCATCTGTTTCCCCTGAAATATATTTTTAAATATAGCAGCAATCCCTCCACCTCTTTTTCCAGATCTACATACATCAATAAAGTTATAGTTGGGGGGTGCTGCCTCAATCAGAATGCTTGCACTGTTATTTTGTTCTAGCCATGTTTCAGTTAAAAACATAAAATCAAGTTTCGAAGTGGTAATAAAATCATTGACTAAAAACGATTTGTCATTAAGGGACCTAACATTAAGCAGATAAACTGATTAACTGCTCAAAGTATTCTGTACGCTCTGATTTTGCTGGTGGGAGCATGCTAACGTGTGTCTGCATGTGTCCATCGGACCAGAAGTGCTGTGGGCAGTGAAAACAAATCCAGACTTAAACAACCGAGGGGAATCTGACTGGAATGAATGTCAATAGAAGGCAGCTTGCTAGCTAGCTAGCTACCATAGCTAGTAAGCAAGCAAGCAAGGATATCATTGTGCACACCCAACTCCTGAGAAAGAGATGCTGGCTGCAGTCAGAACCAAACATTGCATGCTAGTCTTATTTAAGTGTCGCTTTCGAAAATAGCCTCAGCTAAATGACAGTCGGACTACGGTCAGACTACATTACAGTCAAACAGGGTTTTGTACTCACCACATAGAAATCAAATGGGATGTGTGGGACAAATGGACGGTACCTGGAGAGAAAGGTAGAAAACGGCAGTTGATAAAAGATGATATCATTATAGTCGCATAACATATTAACGCGGTTTGGTTTTATTTCAGGGGCTCAAGTTTCAAATTAATTCATAAGACTTAAGAATGTATGGCTGAAAACAAAGCTGGACGTAGACACATCTTTGTTGCCAATTTTTTTGTGCAACTATTTTCCACATGCTTTTTGATACACTCAATAGATAAGAGGAAATGAATTGTAATTAACAATCGTATTCTGATAATGATTGAATATCATTTAAAAAAACTATTGCACTAAAAAATCTTATATATATATATAGAAGACATCCATTTAAACCAGCTCTATTTCTCCGATCTCTACTAGACAGCTTCTTCAAGGTACTTGGGACAAATTCCCCAATAATATAAAAATTCACCAACATCAAAATGGATCATGTTTATTGTAGCAAAAAGGGCTTGAGCTGGACAATCATGTCGTGTTCCACATACACCGGTCACCAGGGTTCCTTAAACAAATGCTGCTGGTGGTTCAAAGCAGTTTTATTAAATCCGCTTTAGGGACAATAATAATCCTCATATCATTAGGGCTGACCACCTTGTAGTAAAATGGCATAAAGTAGTTGTTTAAATAGAGTCAATTGTCTTTGGTGAATTTGTTCTTTATTAAATCAATGACCTAAGCAAATTAGTGACCAAATCTCTGAAAAACACACGTTTAAAGTAAAACTATTTACAAAACCATAGATTAAATGAACTAGAAGTCAAGCCCTAATATAAAAGCCAATGTACGGCCTCAAAAGATATTGAACGCTACATTTTTGTAGAGGTTTAGGCCACATATGGGTTGAGGGCAGTGCTTTACCAGCGGGTTTAAAGGGGATTCTACGGAATGCAGGCATGAAGAGGGGCGAGAAGGTGCAGGCTGGACTCACCCCTGGACCAGACCTCCACGGGAGCCGAAGCGGCCTCCCCGTCCCCGGCCGCGGTCCCCTCTGGACACGATCACAAATCACAGTCATGCGTTGGATGCACTCACGTAACGTCACATTTGCATATCACATCAAGCGTTAATGTTAACAGCAATGATTCCGTGGGTTCAAGTCCTCCCACAGCCAAGATGAAAGTCATCCCAGCAGCATCGGTGTCATTCATTCCTTTAGCTCGTTGGCTAGGCTACTTTAGCTAACAGTCAAGCCAATGAGTGTATCCTAGCGCTACCTCTAACCAACCGCCTGTATATCAGGAAACACGCTATATGTACCCCTCACAGGGATGAACCAGTCATGAATCCTGCTAATGAATGAACGTACCTCCAATATGTTAACGTTAGCTAATGCGAGCACCGAGCGTGCAAACAACGCACGCCGCTAGCTAAACTAATAGTTGGGGTTACGATTCAATTAGTTACCGACACCTGTCAACAATTTGGTAGTCAAAACCGAAATGTAATGTTAAATATGTGGACAAAGAGAATGACCTCATTGCGTACGACGTTTTGATCAAATGATGCAAAAATCCTCAGAGAATTGTGGACCGGCTCTTTGTGATGCTACTGCTTTTTTCCCCTTCTTCTTCTTCTTCTTTTACGTTTACTGGCGGTTGGTAAACAACTGTTTGAAGCATTAGCGCCACCCACCGCCATGGAGAGTAGGTCGGGCTGTCTAGAACTGCATCACTAATAAATACAAATAAACTGGATTAATAGCGGAAATTAATTCAGGGCTCATATTTTCCCAATAGTATTTGCTCTCACTGGAGCACAATACCTATTATATATATATACTTTTCCTTGCACAGGCTTTCAATTATCTGTCTTGCTCATATTTCTGAGAGTATAAAATAGCATGTTCTATTGTTTCAAGCGGTAAGATGAGATGAGAAATGAGACAACATTCTCCTACTACAACTTTTTTGCAATCAAATGTAATAATAGTAAAAGTAAAGTAAAATGTTTACACACAAATATATCTACCCAAACTAAAACCAACAAGGTTTTCTGGCCAAAGTAAACCTGAGGGTGTATGTGTTTAACATCTGAGTCATGTAATCCTTAATGTAAAGGATCATGATTCATTGGGACCAGCCTCTAATCCCTGCCCACTCTTCTCCTGAATGAATAAAACCCTTGACATGAAAGATAACAACAGCATTTATTGTGGTCAGGCAGCAACGAAGCAAAGATTATCAGCTGTATTGGATTAACTTTTGCTGGTTGGATTCACCATGGTACACCTGGGATGGCTGTGGACCAAGGCTCTGTATTTAGTAGTCATGGCCGGTTCCGGTAAGAAATACTCATGCATTAATAGCTGCTTGAAATAATAAAAAATAGTGATATTTAAAATCCATCCAAGGATGTCCTGATCAATAAGGTGTACTTGTGTCTTGTGACAATTTGATCGCTAAAATTCAATTACTTTGTTGAACATGTTTACAAGACTCAAGGTCTTAAAAGGCAAAATCAAGTGTTTTTGGCCTGTGAGAGGACCCATTGTAATCTGTACAACACAATGTTCAGATGGTGGCTGTTGTGGAGCTTTTAATCAAATCTCAGAATTCAGTTGCCATTGAAATGTAGATGTAAAAAAATGGAAATCTCCATTCTGACTCAAGAGCTGAGACTGGAAGTTGATTGTTGACCTTGAAAGATGCATTTACTGCAGTCAAATAGTTACATTTTAATGAATACATCTACCCACACTCAAATAAGTGAACTATATTAAAATTAGGCCATGCTACCTCAACCTCTGAGTTCACACTATATTTAACTCATTGATACCCTTTTGGGGAAGCAGATTTTTAAGACTGAGGGTTTTCTATTTGCTCAATATATTTCTTGATGAAGTTTTTAAAGTCCATCTGCAGCTCCCCCCATACCATTATTTCATAAAAATATCATACCCAAATTACAAAGGAGGAAATTGGAATTTGGGAGTCTAGAAATACTGCTACAGGTGGAAAAAAGAGTAGATAAACAGATGCAATAGATCTGAGAATGCAAAAATATGGCAATATAAAGGGCTTTTGGAGTTATTGAAGTGGACATATTATTGTGAGTGATATTCTGGAACATGTTTTTTCTCAAATCAACAAAAAATCTGTCCCACTGAAACCTGCAGGGCTCGTGGCTCTTCAGTCTCTTGACCTGCCTGATTCTCTCAGTGTAGAGCAACCTGGCTCTGCACAGTTTGCCTTCTATTTGCCAATGCAGATCACCAACCGAGTTTTCACCAAAGAACTGCTCGACCCAGCATCTAAGGAATATCAAACCATGTACAAAGAAGTCAATGACCTGGTAAGATGAAGCATATATATACGTTTGCAAAATGAGCTTCTATATGTCCAAATATCTAATTTATTTATATTTCCATATGAGAATTTTGTTTTCCTGGAAGAGCTGGAAAAACATGACCGGCGGGTGGAAACATCATTTACAGAGTCTGTATGAATACTTGCATAGTAAACAAGCATATTACAGACAAAAAGACGGTAGGAAGAAAAGAAAGAGAGCGAAATTTGGGAAAAAGACGAGTGAGACGGAGAAAGAGAGAGAAAGGGACGAGAAAAATTAGGATAAGATGGACAGCAAAGAAGAGCATTTAATCCATGTTTGACAGACTGGTTTCTGTTCATACTTCCCATTGCAGCACTAAACCAGTGTCTCATATGCTCAGAACCTGTTAAAATGGCATCATGAGGCTCAATGAGCTCCTCCATGTGAGGAGGAGAACGTCCCTGATGCCTTCAGGTACAGGTTTAACACCCTGGCAGGAAAAACTAGATCTTAAAGTGGGAGAGTGGATATATATATATATATATATATATATTAAACTGTTAAATTGTGTTTATATTCATAATTTAGAATTTACTGAGACTGTCAAGTCCAAATGTGAAGCAGAAAAGGGGAAATTCAAGTTTTCATCCCTTTATTTTATTTTTTTCTGAATTAAAGAGCTTTATTTGAACATGCAGACCTTTTCACATTTTAACTTTTTTTAATTGTAGCCCTTCTTTTATTTAGTTAATTGAGAGAACATTATTTATATTTGCAGTCACACATATATGTTCAGTTCTTTGTTACGTGGCAATAAATATTGTCAAAAGAGTTTTAGAATCGCACTGAATTCATTTGATTTGTTAGTCGTGTATTGATTACATTCAGATGTTGATTCAACTCTATTCTTCTAATTAATCACACTAAGTAGTCTCATTATGATCTTCCGGACCTTTGCTTCGAAAAGTGTTCTGTAACTGGACCTCTTCACATTTTAGGTGAAGACCCCTGGTTTAGCAACAAATTTTAGTGGCCTCAGGAATGCACCATGAGAAATCCTGATGTTATACGCTGTAAAAGGCAGGCTAGCTAGCTCGCCATTGGATTAGATTGCTTGGTGATTTTGAGTTGTATAAAGGCTGGATGCTATCCAGGTGTGTAATGGGGCCGCCAGTAATTAAATATGTGCTTGACATTGGGTAAAGGCATTTGGAACCATGCATAACTTTTACCTCTTTATTTACGTAAGTATGTGTTGATTTGCATGTTGTTTTCTTGTTCTTTTGCAGTTGAACAACGTCTATAACTGCCCTACCACCTGTCCAACAAGTTCCTTCTATGGAGGTGTTTACACAATGACATTCAGGTATTATTATTATCATTTATCTCTGTTATTGTAAAGGTTCTGATTTTGGGTGTAGATAGTATGCCAGATGATGGTTAAAGCACATAGCAAAACCATACGTGGAACAACAGCAGGTTGGGGGCTTGTATTTAACATTTCAGTATTTTTTTTAAAGCCCACTTGTAAACATACAAGCAGATGTACATATTTGTAAAAAGAACAATACATGATAAAGATAGATATTGGTTACTTATTTTTTTCAAAATACTCTTTTCTTTCACAGCTCTGGATCAGTCATCGCAAATGCAACTGTTATCTTCTATAACAGTATCAACAGCAACCTTGTCGCTCTCTTTTTTTCCAATGCCAATGCTATCAAACCCCAAGTCCTCCACCTAAACGAGACGTACACAACCCGTAAGTGATTATTTTGTACACATAATTCCCATTTGTTTCTCCAATACTAAAAGTAGCATTTATACATACATAATCAATTATTTTGTTTTTTCTGTAGGTAACAACATACTACCAACTACAGTGACAAAGACAACAACAACAACTGCTGCCACCATAACTACAACAACACTAACTACCACACCAGCAACTACATCAACCACAACACCTACAACAACTACACCTAGACCAACAACAACACTTACAACTACCACAGCAAGAACTACAACAACACTTACAACTACCATGGCAACAACGACAACCACAACAACAAGCACAACACCTACAACAACTACACCTAGGCCACCAACAACACTTACAACTACCACAGCAAGAACTACAACAACACTTACAACTACCATGGCAACAACGACAACCACAACAACAAGCACAACACCTACAACAACTACACCTAGGCCACCAACAACACTTACAACTACCACACCTACAACAACTACAACAACTACACCTAGACATACAACAATAACAACCCCACCTACAACTACGACAATAGTTAGGACTACCACTCCGAAAACTACATCAGCCACTACACCTACATCCACCCCACCCATAACTATAACAATCACACATTTAAAATCATTATCAATTACACCCACTTCAATATTTACAACTACCACGCCAACAACTACAAGAACCACAACACCTACAACAACTTCACCTAGATCTACAACAACACTTACAACTACCACACCAACAATTATATTAACCCCAACACCTACAACCACTTCACCTCAACCTACAACACTTACAACTACCATGCCAACAACTACATCAACCACAACACCTACAACAACTACACCTAGAACTACACTTACAACTACCACGCCAACAACTACGACAACCACAACACCTACAACAACTACACCTAGACCAACAACAACAATACTCACAACTACCACACCAACAATTACATCAACCCCAACCCCAAAACCTACAACCACTTCACCTCGACCTACAACAACACTTACAACTACCACGCCAACAACTACATCAACCACAACATTTACAACCACTTCACCTCGACCTACAACAACACTTACAACTACCACATCAACAATTATATTAACCCCAACACCTACAACCACTTCACCTCAACCTAAAACACTAACAACTACCATGCCAACAACTACATCAACCACAACCACACCTACAACTACAACAACCCAAACACCTACAAGTACCATAACACTTACAACTACCACACCAATAATTACATCAACCACAACACCTACAACTACACCTAGACCTACAACAACACTTACAACTACCACACCTACACCTACTACAACCACAACCACACCTACAACTACAACAACCCAAACACCTACAAGTACCACAACACTTAAAACTACCACACCAACAATTACATCAACCACAACACCTACAACTACACCTAGACCTACAACAACACTTACAACTACCACACCTACACCTACTACAACCACAACCACACCTACAACTACCCAAACACCTACAAGTACCACAACACTTACAACTACCACACCAACAATTACATCAATCACAACACCTACAACTACACCTAGACTTACAACAACTCTTACAACTACCACGCCAACAACTACATCAACCACAACATTTCCAACCACTTCACCTCGACCTACAACATCACTTACTGAATCACTTACCACAACTACTAGAACCACAAAGTTTAACACTATCATTACACCTACAAATACTTTAATAACTACAAAAACTACCACAAAAGCTACAAATACCCCAGATACCACAACAGCATCTTCAACCACCAAGACAAATAATGCAACTTATAGTGACCCTACAGTGAACAGCGCAACAACTGTGAGTGATAAACCCACAAATTCTCACAGTATTTCAACTGGGAAGACGGTAGCTCCCCAGACATCGGGCAGCAGCAAAGGGGGCAATGACGGGGTACCTGGATGGGGTATTGCCCTCTTAGTATTGGCCTCTGCTATCTTGTTGCTACTCATAATCATCTTTATTTGGATGGTAAGTAATCAAGCATGTTTTATGCAATGTCATTTTTCTTTCAACAGTTTTAGTTGCTCAGCTCCATATTACATATTAGTCATGGTGCAAAGATTTGATTTATACGTTTATATACATTTATTATCTGGTCTAGAATAACATTTGTAGCTTTGTCCTTTAAAATCGGTCCATGGAAGGCCAAGAAGGAACAAAACCTGAGGATAACACACATTCAAAAGTCCTTCTTTGAATAGACTAAATTCTAAAGACAAAAGTGTGACTACTACTGATAACCGCAGCAGTAAAAATAATGAAATACAAATAGAGAATAGAGGCAAAGCTGAATGGCAGTCTGTCTACTTGTACCATGCACAAATATTCAGGGTTTTAAGGCCACAACCTGAAAGTTTGCACCTTTAAGTTGATTGGCGTGAACCACGCATGATTTACCTTGCTAAATAACTTCAAGAAACACATTGATGGTTAACTCACCAATTTTAGAGTAAACCACCAGCTTAGGATGTGATGATTCAACACGGGTCTAAAAACTTCTCTTCACCAAGGATTACAGTGAATAAAATCTGTTGGTTGTTAGTAGAGATAATAGACGCAGCCTGTTGTTCTTCAGCATTCATGCTTGTAATTGGAGGGGAGCATTACTCTCAAGATTCCAGTAAAAGGCAAACAGATAATACTTCAAATGATTTAGTCTGGATTATGTTTTAAACGTCTTTGTCTGACACTATCCATGTGTGTGATTGCTGAAATTTGTTGCAGGGAATAAATCAAGATATAGATTCCTAATATGGTTGTTTTACTCTGCTCCTGTGCTGTGTTGTTTTAGTTGGTCCGATGGTGTTGTACGCCAACAAAAAGCGTTCAAATGAACACTACACAGGATCCATACTACTCTGATAAGACACAAACGCCTCAAGGCCCTCTGCCTGGATACTCAGCTCAAACCCCAGTGGAACCGAACCCGGGGTCTGCCCCTGTCATTATTGTAAGTACATTGCAGGTATAGTAAGGTTGTATTATATATATATATATATATATATTGTATAGTTTTACATATTATTTGTACACACAAGAAAACACATTTGGTGCTCTCATGCTTTTTTCACAGGGGGACACTCCCAAGAAGAACAGAACAGGGTTCTATGCTGTAAATCCCTGAAATGATCTGCATGAATGGCAACAGGTAGCAGACTTCATTTGGTAGATCATTGATATGCTTCCCAGGCACATGGAGAAATACCTTTGGATTCTGACCCAGTGTCCACAATAATAACTTTAAAGTTTATAGCAATACACGTTTAACTTTCTCAAAGTTGATATTTATGCAACATACAGTATGCTTTGAACTCAAATCTGATTGCCAATGCTTTTTTCCTGTATCCATGAAGTATTTTGATTGACACAAACTTGAATTGAATAACATTTTGGGAAAACCACATAACTTCAAATTGCTGGGTTTTATATGGTCATATTGTTAAAGGCATGTTCACGCAAATGTTAATGAAAATGCTGTCTCCCCATGTTTAGTCATTTTTACTCAAAGAACAGCTGAATGTTCAGTAACTGATAGTCATCTAATGCCACGTCAAATACAGAGGGAGTGACGTGCCTCCGACCTCTCCCACTGTCTACACAGCAATGATCTTAATCACTGCCTACTTATTACAGAATGTGTTTGACAGTCACACCACGCTGTTTGATGATACAAGGAGGCTGGCCATTGTGTGTTTTTGAATGAATCTATTAAACAAAGGCATGCTTTCTATAAATACCAATGTGCCAAGAGAGGGTTTAAAGTTCAACAAACAAAACCAAAACACCAAATCACTAAGCGTGCAGTCAAAGGAGCATTTATCCGGTTTCTACATCCTCAAACTCGCTCCACAGTGTAGGAAAGTTGGATTCATGATAATAGCACCACTGATTATAAACATTTGTTTAATTTAGTTCTGTCAATAGATTTTTTTTAAATGAACTAATCTCAGATTTTGAAATTCGTTAATCCAGATTAATGTGGTTAATTGCTGTTCAAAAGTTTGTTTTTCTTCCAAAGAATAAATGATCAAGTAATCACTTTAGAAAGACCTTTTTTTAGCCACTAAACTGCACACATGTGATCATCACTAAGACACAATTCCAGCGGGCGGATCATGTTGAACTACGACTCTTCCTGCTCGTGCACTTTGCTCTCAACTCTCCATCGTTTGACGGCTGTGTGCCAACATTGTCCCCACATTTAGCAGGACGTTTTCAAACCATGGTCTTTTAGGGACACAGTGGTTGTCCTCTGCAGGGTAGAAAAGGAAGTAGCTTAGCAGCTAGCAACATGTTCCTAAAGTGGACCGTTTGTCACTCATCCACCTTCTGTCTGACACGTGGAAGAATTTCTCTGCACAGCCCTCTGCTGTACCTATTCCCTTTCAATGCAAAAAGCTCTCGGTTTCTCTGATCCAAGTGATCCGGGGTCAACACACACGGGAAGTCATCAAAGTGGCGTTAACTGCGTTAACGTTTTTTATCGTAGATATATGACATAGTTAAACTGAGAACTAGTGTGAATGTTAACAAACATCCTGTTTGCAGTAGTAAGGATTAAAGTGTTTAACTCACACCCACAAAACAGGAGAAGAGACACACCTGTGTTTACCTAGGAAAGCCACACGATGAAGGAAAAGAATGACTCAGTCAGGGTTGTGTTCTTTATTTAGAGAATAAACTCTATTGGATATTAAGGTATTAAGTATAGAATAGGATTAGAGCTGGAGTAGTAGCCTGGTGACTGGTCCAAGAACACATCATACCTGTCCTATCAGGAGCCAGCTATAGCAACCTTAACAGCACATGAACTGATTATACGTGTGAACCTTACTGAAATGAACTGAATGTCATGTCAAAGACATCCCATTATTTATAGAGAATTAGTGGATTTGTGTGAAGTTCTGAGAATGAGGCATTCTTTTAGAAAATATGTAAACAACTGTAGAATGAATAACAATGCTAATATAGTGAATCATATCAAATAAAAAAATAATTCTCTGTATTTTATTCAATGAAAGCCAATGATGAATAGCTGATATTTATTATTCATTTTTCTTTTATATGTTTTTAAGACCATTAATTCACACAAGACATTTGTAGTTGTTATTATGTATTATACATGTCAAATGTTTGTTGTATGTTATGTATAGTAAAGAAAATATAAAATTGGTCTCAATATGATTAAAGTGCTGATGTAGTTTTTTATGTTTGGGTTTGTATTTTCATCTAAATAAACAAAAACAGAACCCAGCAAGAAATAATCAAAAGCATCAGACATTCAAAGACATCAATGAATACATTAGATTTTAAGGTTGGGTTAAGGCAAGAATTATTTCTAAATTTTGCTGTATATCTAAATTGATTCACCACGTGAATATGAGGCATAGATCACAATTATTGACCCAAACAGACTCATGCCCCTCTCATTTGGCCAAAAGTCTGAGAGTGAAAAAAGATCTGAAATTTAAGATAATCATATAATAATATAAGATAAATATAATATAATAATACAAGAATCTGAAGATATAAAATCCTCAACCGAAAAATACAACAGTAAATATCAAAAATATATATATAAGTAAAAAATGAAAAGAAGAACATAGGACTCAGTCAGCACTATATTCAACTGTTGTATGTTTCAATGTTTAAGACCAAAACTTTTCAAATGATTTTAAACAGTTCCATACTTAGTTTGGTGGACAACTGATTTACTGTTTTAAGCTAGTTTCGTCTTGAGTATGGATGTTTTTAAAAAGATTGTTTCATTTATGGAAATTGGTTTCAAGCCCATGGTTGGAAACTAAAAATAGTAAATATAAATTAATGTAATGCTCGGCTGACTTGGCTGCTTGAATGATTAGATGTGTGACAGATGTGAGACTTGTTTGTCTCATGTCATAGTGGACAAACAAAACTCAGCCCACCATCTTTATTGACTATAAAGAATGTTAGTGACGTGTCAAGGTGCGCCCTGCTTCAAAAAATATCAATATTTGATGGTGATGCGTTTTTTAGGGTTAGGGATGGGTCACATTAGCATACAAACGCATAGCTGCCTGCATGTCACTGCCTCATTGCAGCCATTGTTTAAATTGTATAGTTGAACCACGAACTGGGCAGGTAACACTAGTAACCATATTGTTCTCAACCTTTGAACAGTTCAGTTGCTTATCAGTAGATAAATCTAAATGCTGAAACACTTTGTTGTGTATACAGTTATCCATGATTAACGTCACAAAACATTCCTTGTTTGAGAAAAAACATTTACTCTGAGATTTTAATGGCAAGATTAATTGTTGCTGCATTGTAAGCAGAACAGGAGACAGCACAATGGCAACGAGAAAAGGAAACACGGTAGTGTAGGGTGTAACCAAACACAATTCAAAGTGCTAGATAAAAGTACAGAAACCACACAGGACGCTACTGCTTCTCCATGAAGGAGAATATGAACTAGAAGGAAGTTTGCTCCTTGGTGTAACCCTCAGACCAACGTAAAGCTAACAGTGTGGCAAACTAAGCCACCAACCCTAGATAAAACATACAAGAAGGCTCTCTAATGTAAGATCATCTGATTACTCATCATTAAGTGAAAACCACCCTAGGTTTCTCTTCAGCACTGTAGCCAGACTGACAGAGAGTCACAGCTCTGTTGAGCCGCGGATTCCTTTGGACCTCAGTGGTAATGACTTTATGTTAGGATTCTATTATTAGAAATAGATCAAAAATTGATGGTCTCCTGCCTTCAGTGCCAACAGTGGACAAAGGACTCGTTGGTGTTCTGGTCTTGCTGGACCTCAGTTCCGCATTTGACGCCATTGATCATTGCATCGTGTTGCAGAAACTAGAGCATTTGATTGGTACTAAAGGAACCGCACTCAGCTGCTTTAAGTCCCATTTATCAGATTTAATGGTTGTTTCTGTGAACGGCAGATTGGGTCCTCTTATTTAAAATAAAGCTTACAACGTTCCTCTTTGGAACCTCTTATAGTTAGGGCTGGCTCAGGTTAGCCTGGACCAGCCCTTAGTTAAGCTGCTCTAGGCCCAGACTGCCGGAGGACTTTCATAGGACACACCGAGCCCCTCTCTCACTCCTATAAGAATTCACATCTCATCAATGTACATCACACGCTCAACTTCTTCCCTAGAGTCATTTCTCGCCTTGCAGGTTTCCATTGATGATGGTTATATCTTGGACCAGGTCCTGCCATGGCCCTGCTGGCACCTACAGCCTAACAGTAGGTGCCAGATGCCTGGTTTCCAGTCAGGATTTCAAGTGCATCACAGCACAGAAACGGCACTGGTGAAAATTACAAATGATCTTCTACTTGCATCGGACCAAGGATTTGTCTCTTTTCATGTCTTGCTGGACCTCAGTGCCGCATTTGACACCATCGATCACTGTATCCTGCTGCAGAGGCTAGAACACTAGATTGGCATCAAAGGAACTGCACTCAGCTGGTTTAAATCTTATTTATCGGATCGATCCCAGTTTGTGTTTATGTCAGCCCTGTGAGGCGGGGGACTTAAAAAATAAGTAATAAATAATAAATAAATAAGACCTCTTCACACCTTGAGCTTGGACACACCACCTGGAAGCGTACTTCATGGTTATGCTGGTCAGTAACCTTACGACACAATACTTTGTTTTCAACTGGAAGTCTTTTCCGCTGTTGCAACAGTTTCTGTGCTCTACATGACAAGGCTCGGCGTTCTGGTCCCGTCGGTAGAGTCTGGTTTTCTACATACCTCTTAGCCACTTGTATGTCTGGGTCATTGGCTTGTGCATCCCATTCGCTGCTAGCCCACTCACTGTCCTCACTTCTAGGGGTTAGCTCAATGGCTGCCGTGGTCACGCTTGTTTCTGTCTCACACTCCTGGTCTGCAACCCTGGCAGGGATGGAGTCAACTGGAAACCTGGACAGAGCATCTGCATTAGCATTGCTTTTACCTGGGCGGTACGTGGCGTCGTAGTTGAAAGAAGCCAGCTGAGCGACCCAGCGTTGTTCCACAGCACCCAGGCGAGCAGTCTGCAGGTGAGCAACAAGGTTATTGTCTGTGTATACTGTGAACTGTGTTCCAGTCAGGTAGCCTCTGAATTTCTCAGTCACCGCCCACTTTAGAGCCAGAAGCTCTAGTGTAGGAGCTATAATTTAGTTACATATTCTTTAAATATATTTTTCTTGATTGTTTGGGTAGCTGGATCACTAATTGGGTAATTGGATCACTAATTGGGTAATGCGGTGGGCACCTGGAGGTTACTTAAGGGCATAGCCAGGTGGGACCAGCATGCACAATGGTTTTTACCAGTTACAGCAGTTACAGCAGTGAAACAGTTAACAGTTAACAGTTAGACAGTGTATAGGAACTGCATAGGAAAGCAGCTCACTTTATGTTATGTTTTTTGGTGATATTTTGGTTAAAGTATAATAATAAACAAGAAACAACAAGAATACACCGCCTGGACAACACTCTTTTTCTGCGTAAAGGAAGTCAAACTAGGTGCATCAGTGGCCCTTTGATCAAGCATACGTAGGACAAATGGCCACTACATAAAGTAAAAACTTCACCCTTGAACGGGGAAGACGGATCCCCCTTCATTGGACGGATTGGATTGTTTTGGAAACGGATGGTTGATCTGCACGGATTATTTCCATTCATCACTCTTATACGAGTAATCATCAGCTGGAAAACTACGTTGACCAATCAACAACGGCGCTGAGACATCGACGAGTAAAACGGGTATGTGATAAGACTGCTAGTAGTAGTAGTAGATAGTAAATTGGTGCAGACATATGCCTTTCTGGATCCAGGAAGTTCCGGCACATTCTGTACAGAGAGCTTGGCAAGAAAACTGAACTTGAGGGGTAAAAAGACGAGTATTCTATTGAGAACAATGAATCAGAAGAAGATTGTTAACGCACATATTCTGTCAGGTCTTGAAGTGTCCGGTATGGGTACAGAGGACTTCATTGAGTTACCTGATGTTTTAACTCAAAAGACCATGCCTGTGTCTACACTCAATGTTCCGCGACAGGAGGATCTTGTACATTGGTCTTATCTGAAGGATGTTAAGCTACACGATATTGATGAAAGTGTTGAGCTACTAATTGGTACAGATGCTCCAAAGGTCATGGAGCCTTGGCAGCTGATTAACAGTCAGCACGAAGGACCTTATGCTGTAAGAACCAGAGTTGGTTGGGTAATTAATGGTCCACTTCGAGGCAGAAGCCGGTTTAAGACTGGCCGCAGTGCTGTAACAGCCAACCGAATCACTATGGAACATCTGCAAGGAATGCTGGTTGAACAATATAACCATGACTTTAACGAGAGATCATCAGAGGAGCAGATGGAAATGTCTAGAGAAGACCTACAGTTCATAAATATTATGAACAATACAACAGTGTTAACTGGAAACCATTACTGCATGGACTTACCATTCAAAAGGGAAAATGCTGTCCTGCCCAACAATCGCTGTGTCGCAGAGCAGCGCCTTCGAAATCTGAAAAGAAAATTTGTCAAGAATGTCCCGTTTAAGGAAGAATACACTGCTTTTCTAACAAACATGATAACTCGAGAATATGCTGAGAGAGTACCTGCTAATCAACTTGATCGACGGGATGGAAAGGTGTGGTATATCCCTCATCATGGAGTATATCATCCCAGAAAAGGCAAACTGAGAGTTGTTTGCGATTGTGGAGCAACGTATAAAGGAACATCACTGAACTGCCAGCTCTTGCAGGACCCTGATCTTACTAACAAACTCATAGGAGTCCTCATTCGTTTTAGGCACCCGTGGCTGACATCCAAGCAATGTTTCATCAAGTTCATGTCTCAGATAAACACATCGACTTTCTCCGCTTCCTCTGGTGGCCTGATGGTGACATTACTCAAGCTCCACAGGAATATAGGATGAAGGTACATCTATTTGGCGTGGTTTCCTCACCAAGTTGTGCAAATTATGCTTTGAGGAGAACTGCCGATGATAACGTGCAACATTTCCCGCAGGAAGTGATAGAAACAGTCAAAAATAACTTCTATGTGGATGACTGCCTGAAATCCATGGCATCAGAAGAGGAGGCACTACAACTGAGCAAGGATTTAAATGCTATCTGTCATAAAGGAGGCTTTAATCTTTCAGGGTGGATTAGCAACAGCCGGACAGTGCTGCAATCCATCGCTGTGGATTTGAGCCAGAAGCTCTAGTTT
Organism: Pungitius pungitius; assembly: GCF_949316345.1. Classification (NCBI taxonomy): domain Eukaryota; kingdom Metazoa; phylum Chordata; class Actinopteri; order Perciformes; family Gasterosteidae; genus Pungitius; species Pungitius pungitius. Next base: position 5,802,347 of record NC_084916.1, on the reverse strand, counting down.
AAACGAATTGTAGTTAGCATCATTCCTTTCGGTTGGGTGTAGACTTCGGCTGGCATACGCTATTACACATTCTTCCCTCCTGGGCTTGGGCTAACACTGCTCCCAACCCCTGGTTGCTTGCGTCGGTGTAGACAATGAAGGGAAGTGTGTAGTCAGCATATGCCAGAACAGGGGTTTGTGTCAAAGCCCTCTTTAGGGCATCGAAGGCTGCTTGAGGAGGACCATTGCGTTCTTCGAGTCTCAGACTTTTTATATGCTGGAATGCCTGTCAACAAGTTATTCAGGGGGCGTGCAATTTTGGCAAATCCAGATACAAAGCGTCTGTAGTATCCAGCTAACCCTAGGAAGGCTCTCACTTGCCTTATTGTGGATGGGATAGGGCTGGGCGATATAGACCAAAAGTCATATCCCGGTATATTTTGGCTGGATATCGATATACGGTATATATCCCGATATTTTCTCTACATTAAAGGGAAAAAAACCTGAACGCAAATGTCAAAGCAAAGTCAAAGCCAAATATGACATGTCATCAGTCGTTTAATTGAAACCAGCTATTTCAGTAAGGAGTTGCAAAATCAAATAAATAAAAATGAAATAAAACAATAAACAAATGCTCAGCCGTTCAAATAATAATATGTAAACAAAAATAGTGTATAACAGGAGTATTTTTTTTAAAACAAAGCTCCATAAGGTGCACATATAAATACAAAAATATCTCCCAGTCTTGAATGAAGTGAACTGTCACACTCATGTAGGGCTCACACCTCCTGCTCGACCACATATCGCTAGTCAATGCCAAATGGGTCACATTAGCGAGCCGGTCCGCAAGGCTCTGCCTGACTTCAGTATACATTTTTGGCAGTGCTTCTCTTGCAAAGTAGTTGCGACTGGGAAGCTCATATCTCGGGTCAATCGTTTTCAGGAGCATTTTGAATCCGACTTGTTCAACAGTTGCAACAGGGACCATATCTTTACCAATGTGATAGGACACAGCTTTCGTTATAGTACACCACTTGTCACTTTTCTTTTCATAAGGCACACTGCGGGAAAATGAAGTTTGCAGTGAGCTTTGTTTCGGGGCTGGAGCTTGTTCGGGTTGTTTCTGGCGCGCGGCTTCTGCAGCGCGCAGTTTCACACACTCTTCGTATAGCAGTTTGTGCCGTTGTTTTAGGGGGGGGGGGGGGGGGGGGGCGCACAATGAGCAGCGCCCGCCTCACTGCTCATTTTAACAGACACGTCACAACTTCACAAAAACCAGGAGTTTTTTGCGCGTTATTGACTTAGCAGGCTGTGATTGGTAATCGGGACTGGAGCTGTCCCAGCCGGGACAAATCAAAGTTACCCATAATTCGGGATGTCCAGAGTAATGCGGGACGGTTGGCAGCCCTACTGTAACCTGTTTATGGCACTCCCTACATATAACGTTGTTTTGTTGCTCATCGGATACTTTAAATCCGAACCATCTTGAAATTACTGAGCCACTGCTTTTTTTACGAACCAATTCCTCCTCCGCACGCAGACATTGTTGCTTCCTCCATGTTTGTTGAAGTGTGTGTCCCTGCCCCTCCCCCCTTTGCGCGTGAACGAGGATGGGCGGGGCGAGGGCGAGAAGCAGTGCAGAGCGCTCCGGTTCGGCAGCTTGCTTTCAGAGCGCAAAGCCTCCGAAATATATCGATGTATGCGAAATTGTCTAACTCCATATCCCATTAAAAAATATATCGATATATTGCCCAGCCCTAGGATGGGACAGGCCAGTTTGATACAGACGAGATTTTATCGGGGTCAGGTCTTACCCCAGAATGATCCACCACATTTTTTATTTTTTTTATTTTGTATAGCCCAAAATCGCAAATTACTAATTTGCCTCAGAGGGCTTTACAGTCTGTACATATGCAACATCCTCTGTCCCGAAACCCTCACATTGGCACAGGAAAAACTCCCCAAAATATGAAAAAACCCTTCAATGGGGAAAAAAGGGAATAAACCTTAGGGAGAACTTCAGAGGAGGGATCCCTCTCCCGGGATGGACAGACTGCAATGGATGTCATGTGTACAGAATCAACAATGATGATACAAGTAACTGCAAGTAGCAGAACAGGTGTACGGCAGGACCAGGGACAACCACCATCAGATCGAACCACCATCCACAGAGGCTTCTGTGGGGAGGGAGAGCAGAAATATGTTGGTTTATGATGACAGTAATATTAATCATATTTAAAGTAATGATGATGGCAGCAGCAGGTGTCAGCAGAGCCCTGCCAGGAGTCAGAACCAAGGTCCGCACGAAACTATGATCCACGGAGACCTGCTAGGCGAGAAAGCACAAAAAACTCCCGGAAAGAAGCTTAATTAGTGATGTACATTAATAAAACATGGATGATTGTGGGAGGAGAGAGTGAGAGTGTGAGAGTGAAAGAGGGGCTCGGTGTGTCCTAAGAAGTCCCCCGGCAGTCTAAGCCTAGAGCAGCTTAACTAAGGGCTGGTCCAGGCTAACCTGAGCCAGCCCTAACTATAAGCAATATCAAAGAGGAACGTTTTAAGCTTTATCTTAAATGAACTGACCGAGTCTGCCCCCCGGACTGAAAGTGGAAGCTGGTTCCACAAAAGAGGAGCTTGATAACTGAAGGCTCTGGCCCTCATCCTACTTTTTAAAACTCTAGGAACCACAAGTAGCCCAGCATCAACGGAGCGCAGATGCCTTGTAGGGCAATACTGTGTAACAAGCTCTTTAAGATAAGACGGTGCCTCACCAGCAAGTGCCTTGTAGGTGAGGAGAAGTACCTTAAATTTTATTCTTGATTTAACAGGAAGCCAGTGCAGAGAAGTTAATACAGGAGTTATATGATCCCATTTCTTACTTCTTGTTAATACACGTGCTGCAGCATTCTGAATCAGCTGGAGAGGTTTAAGCGATTTACAAGTCTCTGCAGCAGGATACGGTGATCGATGGTGTCAAATGCAGCACTGAGGTCCAGCAATACAAGAAAAGAGACAAGTCCTTGGTCCGATGCAAGTAGAAGATCATTTGTAATTTTCCCCACTGCCGTTTCTGTGCTATGATGCACTCGAAATCCTGACTGGAAATCCTCGAACAAAGCATTGTTTTGTAGAAAGTTACATAATTGATTTGTGACAGATTTCTCAAGGATCTTAGCGAGGAAGGGAAGATGGGTCTGTAGTTAGCCAACACCTCTGGAGCTAGAGTAGGTTTCTTAAGAAGAGGTTTAATTACAGCTACCTTGAAGGACTGTGGTACATGTCCTGTCAACAAAGACAGATTCATAATATCCAGTAGGGATGTGCTAATTAACGGAAAAACTTCCTTAAGCAGCTTAGTTGGAATCGGATCCAGGAGACAAGTGGAAGAGTTGGATTTCAAAATTGTAGAAGTCAGTTGATCAAGGTTGATGGAAGAGAAACCATCCAAGTAGGTATCAGGGCCCACGGCTGCATCCAAGGATCCTACATCCGAGGACAGGTTGGCTCCGGTTGGGGGGAGTAGACCATCAATTTTCTCTTTGATAGTCAGAATCTTATTATTGAAGAAGTTCATAAAGTCGTTACTACTGAGGTCCACAGGAATACACGGCTCGACAGCGCTGTGACTTTCCGTCAGTCTGGCTACAGTGCTGAAGAGAAACCTGGAGTTGTTTTTATTTTTCTCGATTAATGATGAGTAATAGGATGCTCTTGCGTTACGGAGAGCCTTCTTATATGTTTTAACGCTGTCTTGCCAAGTTAGCCTAGATCCTTCTGATTTGGTGGAACACCATAACCGCTCAAGTTCCCGCACAGTTTGCTTTAAGTTCCGGGTTTGAGAGTTATACCAAGGGGCGAACTTCCTTCTTGTTGCCATTCTTCTTTTCAGGGGAGCAATACCGTCCAGTGCCATTCTCAAAGAGCCTGTACCAGTATCGACAAGATGGTCGATTTGTGACGGACTGAAGTTTTCACAGGAGTCTTCTGATATCTTGAGACAGGACACTGAACTTAGAGCAGAGGGAATGGCTTCTTTAAATGAGGCTACAGCGGTATCCGATAAACATCGACTGTAGAAACCCTTGGCAGGAGGAGGAGAATCTGGCAGTAGAAATTCAAAGGTTATCAGACAATGGTCGGACAGGAGAGCGTTCTGTGGAAAGATTGTTAAGTGTTCTATCACAATACCATACACAAGAACCAAGTCGAGGGTGTGGTTAAAACAATGAGTTGGTTTGTTTACAGTCTGACAGAAACCAATTGATTCCAGCAAAGAGAGAAATGAAGTACCAAGGCTGTCGTTATCGACATCCACATGAATGTTAAAGTCACCCACTATAATTACCTTGTCCGTTTTAAGGACCAAACTCGTTAAGAACTGTGAAAATTCACATACAAATTCAGAATAAGGACCTGGGGCCCTATACACTATTACAAAGAGAACCGGCTGGATTATTTTCCAGGTTGGTTGTGAAAGACTGAAAGTCAGACTTTCAAATGAGTTATAATCCAGTTTAGGTTTAAGGTTTATTAAAAGGCAGGAGTCATAAATAGCTGCCACTCCACCCCCTCGGCCTGTGCCTCGGGGGATATGAGTATTAACATGACTTGGAGGAGTCGCTTCGTTCAAGCTAAAATACTCCCCATCCGATAGCCCTGTTTCAGTAAGACAGAAAATATCAACATGGTTGTCAGATATTAGTTCATTTACTAAAACAGCTTTAGAGCACAGAGATCTAATATTCAAAAGTCCCCCTTTAATTCTCCTAGTTTGTTGCACAGTTGTATTGTTACATTTAACTTTGATTAAGTTATTAAATATAACTCCTCGGTTGTTTACCTTTAACTTAAATAACGGTGTCCGTGGGGCAGAAACAGTTTCAATAGAGTTAATTACGCTGAGTGACTGCTCGGAATGAAGCGCAGAGAAGTGTGTAAGACTGCGACTCTGCTTCCTGGTCTGAACTCTGGGTCATGGATTAAGTCCATTAAGAAACTGGGTCAGGTTCTTAGAAATGAGTTGAGCTCCATCCAAAGTTGGATGGATGCCGTCCCTCCTAATCAGACCAGGCACTCCCCAAAACGTCTTCCAGGGATCAACGAAGCCCACATTATTTACTGGGCACCACCTCGACAACCAGCGGCGGAATGACGACATGCGGCTATACATGTTGTCACTGATCAAGTTTGGGAGGGGGCCAGAGAAAACTACGGTGTCCGACATTGTTTTAGCATATGTACACACCGATTCCACGTTAACTTTTGTGACTTCCGAGTGGCGTAACCGGGAGTCATTACCGCCGACATGTATTACAATCTTACTGTATTTACGTTTATCCTTAGCCAGCAGTTTAAGATAAGACTCAATGTCGCCCGCTCTGGCCCCGGGGATACAAGTGACTATGCCCCCTGGTTTCGCTAACTTCACGTTCCTCAGAATGGAGCTACCTATCACCAGAGTTGGCTTCTCAGCGGGTGTGTCGCTGAGTGGGGAGAAGCGGTTTGAAACGTGAAGTGGTTGGTGGTTAACCGTGTGCTTCGACTTAGACTTATGCTTATTCCGGACAGTCACCCAGCCTCCCGGCCGCTCGGGGGTTGCCGGGTGTTACGTTCTGCCTCCCCAGGAGGGGAGTGGGATCCAAGCCACTGCTTGACGGCGTCCTGTGGCCAATAAACCGCGTGTGGTGTTGAAGGTGCAAGAAACAGACTGGGGCTTGAAGTTGGGGTTAACAGGCTTGTTTTTATTTATAGCGCTGTTAACAGGGGAAATGAGGAGAGCTGGCGGTACCAAAGCAACGAAAAGAACAAAATGCTTCCCACCCCCTTACCTGTCCTATCTCCCAACAAAACCACAACCTAACTGGCACACTACCAAGGCGCCCTAACAAAACTTACATTGGGTGGCCCAGCCAGGTGTAGCTAGTGTTGTCAGACAGGGGAGTAACACTACGTGCAGGTATGTAAACTCCGGAGCAGGACTAAACTACTCCTCACCCCCCCTGTAATAAAGATAACAAATAAACAAAGAACACGTATTAATTTCATACACACTTATACCAAATCACTGGGAATACAAATGTTATACCGTCCACCAGCACTCACGTATACACAACCAGAGTGCCACCCACCCAGGTGAAACAAACACAGGGGTACATATACTGACAGAAGGGCATGATGGGATTGGAGATGAGTGGAAACAGCTGAACCGGGTAACGAGCGGGGGTGGAGTCAAGATGAATGGAGATCATGGATGATCAGTACCACCTGTATGCACACACACACAAAACAGAACACACCCACCAACCGATACACAGAACAGGGGACGTAACACCGGGGGATGGTTAGCAGGAGCAAACGATACGTCTATGTGGTCCGCACCGACTATAGGAGATGGCTGGTTAACAGCGGCTACCTCCATGGTGCGGAGCCGTGCTTCTAACTCACTAAGCCTCGCCTCCAAGCGATCAAATATACTGCACTTCTTACATGTACCATTATCCGTAAGGGAGGCAGAGGAATAGCTAAACATGTGACACACCGAGCAAGAGAGAGCAGGGGAGGTAGGGAGGGAAGACATCACAAGGTTAGCTGCAAGCTAATGCTAAAAAAGGTAGCGCTAAAGCTAAACAACGTCTAAGCAACTATTCGTTTAAACGACAAAGTGCTGGACGGTGAGGCGTTTAACAACGTCTCACGTAGATAATTCGCCGCTTGTACTGACAATATCACGACAGAATCAACTTGGTATCGCTAGAGCTCTGAAAAAGTTCAAGACATCAAACACGCTGTCGACAGGAAGTGACGCAACATCATCGCAAAGCTGAAGGATGAGGGCTGTGGCCAAACTTTCCTGTCAGCTGTATGCGCCTTTGGATCCCTTACCCAGAGTCATTGGCCCCCATGGCCAAAAAACTTTACTTCTTGTTGGAGAAGTTTACACTTGTCCAATCGCAGTTTCAGGCCGTGCCGCAACAATCTTTGGATCACCTCATCCAAATGCTGTAGGTGAGAGGAAAAATCAGGTGAGTATATTATGATGTCGTCCAAATACACCAATAGGGACTCCGCCATTTGTCCACTTAAACACTGTTGCATTAGGCGCTGAAATGTTGCTGGTGCATTACATAGGCCAAAAGGCATGCGGTCAAACTCAAATAGTCCAAGCAGGGTTGTAAAGGCAGTTTTCTCTCTGTCTTGGGGGTCCATCTCAACCTGCCAATAGCCACTAGCCAGGTCAAGGGTAGAAAACCGCTCGGGTCAGGTTTGTTAGTCTCTTCGATTCTTGAAAGGGGAAAGGCATCTTTATGGGTTACGGCATTAAGTTTCCTATGGTCCACACAGAACCTCCAGATACCGTCCTTCTTCTTCACCAGAACTATGGGCGCAGCCCATGGGCTACAACTTTCTCTGATTACCCCCTTCTCAAGCATTTCTGCAAGTAGGTTTTTCATTTCCTTGTACATCAGAGGCGGAAGAGGTCGGTACCTTTCTCTGATTTTTCACCAGCAGCTCACTCTTTGGTGGGACTTGGAGATTTTGTTGAGTAGCTGGCCGCACGTTTCCCAAGAATCCGTCTTCTGTCTGGGTGGCCTCGATATGTCGACAGGTAGCAAAAGCATCCCGCCAAACTCTCTGGTTCTTCAGCTGCTGTGGTGTGGAAACAGGCCTTCCAGGCTGTTGAAAGAGCGTTTCCCAGAAGGCGGTCACAACATTCATACCTATGAGGAGCGGGTGGGTGCAGTGTCTATCTTTAATAATCACAACTCCTCATCCAGGTATTTTGATGCCTTCCACTTCTAGATCAAACACTGCGTAGTTAGTATATGGGATCTCCAGGCCATTGGCTGCTCTTAACTGGAAAACTACAGGGGTCTTCCCCAGCTTAGCTTTGGAAAAACTGCTGCTCAAATAAACTCTGCTGCATTAATGTAACCTGAGACACCGTATCGAACAGTCCTTGCAACTCAACCCCTTCAATCGTTACTCCTATAGCTGGGCATTGCCCAATAAAGGCTTCTGTGGCCCTTGAGTTGTGTAGTGCATTAGCAAACCCTGCCCCTTGGACCTCAGCAGCAGGGACAGCTAGTTTAAAGCCGCCTGGGAAGCAGCAGGCCTCCTACAATACCTGGCTATATGTCCCGCTTGTCTACATTGCCGACAGATCGGCCTACCTTGTTCATCCCAGTCATTAACACTGGACGCTGGTCGCGACCGCTCCCTATGTTGTGTCAGGGGCTGTGGGGGAGCATTGACTGGTTGAAGGAGTGGTTTAATTTTCTTCATTAATTCTTGGGGGAGTCCTTGCATCTGGGATTTCACATTACATTACATGTCATTTAGCTGACGCTTTTATCCAAAGCGACGTACAATAAGTGCATTTCCACATAGATACAAACTCAGAAGAACAAGTAACAAGAAAGTACATTTTTCATCAAATAAGCAGTTACAAAACATGTTATAGAAAAGTGCCATTATAAGTACAATTTAAGTGCTATCATTTGTTAGTGCTACGTTTTGCTAGTGTTTTAGTCAAGATAGAGTCTAAAAAGGTGTGTCTTGAGTTTTCGACGGAAGATGTAGAGGCTCTCTGCAGTCCTGATGTCATCGGAGAGCTCATTCCACCATCTGGGAGCCAGGACAGCAAAGAGTCGCGATCTCGTCGAGTGCTTTTCTCTCAGTGAGGGAGGAACAAGCCGGTTGGCAGATGCAGATCGGAGTGTGCGGATTGGGATGTAGGGTTTCACCATGTCCCGGATGTAGACTGGTCCCAATCCATTCACAGCATGGTACGTCAGTACCAATGTTTTGAACTGGATGCGGGCAGCCACTGGTAACCAATGAAGTGAACGGAGAAGCGGTGTAGTGTGGGAGTATTGACGACCAGTCGAGCTGCTGCATTCTGGATGAGCTGCAGTGGTCGTATGGAGGTACCTGGGAGACCTGCCAGCAGAGAGTTACAGTAGTCAAGGCGGGAGATGACAAGCGCCTGAATCAGTACCTGTGCCGCCTTCTGAGTGAGAAGGGGTCGTATTCTCCTGATGTTGTAGAGCGTGTATCTACAGGATTGTGTCGTCGCTGCAATGTTGGCAGTCAGGGAGAGTTGGGAGTCCAGTGTCACGCCGAGGTTACTGGCACTCTGAGTGGGCGTTAACACGGAGTCGCCGAAGTTAACAGTCAGGTCCTGAGTGGGCGAGGTTTTTCCAGGGAAGAAAAGTAGTTCGGTCTTGATCTTCAGGTGATGAGCGGACATCCACTGGGAGATGTCAGTCAGACATGCAAAGATCCGTGCCGCCACCTGAGTGTCCGAGTCGGGGAAGCAGAGGATTAGTTGGGTGTCGTCGGCATAGCTGTGATAGGAAAAACAGTGCGAGCAAATGACGGAGCCAAGGGAGTTGGTGTAAATTGAGAAGTGGAGGGGACCCAGGACGGAGCCCTGAGGAACTCTAGTAGTAAGGGGACAAGGTTCCGACACTGATCCTCCCCAAGTTACCTGGTAGGTGCGACTATCAAGGTAGGATTAGAGAAGAGACAGCGCGGATCCTGTGACACCAAGTTCCTGAAGGGCGGCGATAAGGATCTGGTGGTTTACTGTGTCGAATGCTGCAGAAAGGTCCAGTAGGATGAGCACGGAGGCGAGCGAGGCGGCTCTAGCAGCGTGGAGTTGTTCCGCGACAGCGAGGAGAGCAGTCTCTGTGGAATGGCTCGCCTTGAAGCCTGACTGGTTGGGGTCTAGGAGGTTGTTACTATGGAGGTAGGAGGAGAGTTGGTTGAAGATAGCTCGTTCAATTGTTTTGGACAGGAAGGGAAGGAGGGATACCGGTCTGTAGTTGTTTTCTTCCGAAGGGTTGAGGGTGGGTTTCTTCAGGAGTGGGTTAACTCTTGCTTCCTTCAAGGTGTTGGGGAAACAGCCAGATAACAGAGCATTGTTAATGAGACATGTGAGGAAGGGAAGAAGATCGGGGGCGATCGACTGTAGGATATGGGAGGGGGTCAAGGGGGCAGGTGGTGGGACGGGCAGAGGTTACTAAGGTAAGGACTTTGTTAGGGGACAGTGGTGTGAAACAGGGAAGTGAGGGCGATTGGGGCAAGGTCTGTGCGATATAACTGGAAGGAGGTGGGTTGGAGAAGGAGGAGCGTGTGTCATCTATTTTTCTGGTAAAGTAGGTGACAAAGTCTCCTGGGAGAAGGGTGGAGGGGGGAGGAGGACTGGGGGGTTTGAGGAGGTTAGTGAAGATGGAAAATAGTTTTTTGGGGTTGGAAAATGAGGACTCAATTCTGGATTGGTAGAAAGCACTTTTTGCAGCGGAGATTGAGGCAGAAAAAGATGACGGAAGCGACTGAAACGCATGCAGGTCATCAGGTTGTTTGTATTTTCGCCATTTCCTTTCAGATGCTCGCAGAGTGGCTCTCGTAGCACGCACCGGTTCAGTTAACCACGGAGCTGGAGGGGATCTGCCAGCCCGTCGAGTCTTAAGCGGACACAGCAAGTCGAGAGAGGATGACAGAGTTGTTAGGAGAGTCTCTGCGGCAACGTTCGGATGCAAAAGTGCGAAAGAGTCGGTTGCGGGGAGAGCCGATATAACGGAGGAGGCCAGGGAGGGGGGGGGAGAGTGAGCGAATGTTACGGCGGACGGGTATAGAGTCGATTGGGGAGAACGTCCATTTGGGCAAAATGAGTAGACCTGTCCCGCCACCCCTGCCAGTGGGTCTGGGTGTGTGGCTGAAGGAGAAGGCAGAGGAGAGAGCAGCTGGGGTGGATGTGTTGTCCGGTGTGATCCATGTCTCAGTGAGGGCGAGGAAGTTAAGCGACTGCTGGATAGCAAAGCCGGAGATAAAGTCTGCCTTGCGAGTAGCTGACTGGCAGTTCCAGAGTCCTCCTGTGACAAGGTGCTGGACATGTGTGGAGCGGGCGGGGTAGGTAAGGGAGGAGGGATTACGACAGAATTGATCTAGGGCGGGGGCGGTAGTATCTGCGGGCAGAAATTCGAACAGGTACAGTGATAAAACACATAGTTACGAATGAGTATGTGAGGCTCTGCGCTCAGCCGCCCCGAAGACTCCACGAAAGACTCCTTAGTTGTCTTTGTCTTTGTTCTGCTTGTCTTCGTGCTGAGGGTCTTCGCTAACGCTTCACCTAGTCTCCATTTAAATACTCCCTCGTTAGTGGAAGTCGGCTACGGCTGTGCTCACCACTCCCCCGTCGTTAGTAAACAACAGGTTGATTGCCCTCAGCCGAAGCTCGTCCAAATTCAAAGCGGCAAGCACTTTGACACCCTAATCAGTGGACAACAATAACAACAACTGGAAGTCAAGTTAGCTTAAAACAAGAAACTGTAACATATAAAGCAGTAAAGTTTCACTTAAAAACAGCACAAGCAACAACAAGTTTAGCAGACTAGCTTGGTTAAAGAAAATATACTCAATCCGATTTAAAGTCTCCTGGAAGTCTGAAGATCTGGTAGAAGAGATGCACAATGATGCACATCTTCCATGATCTCTCGCTTCAGCGAGTCTCTCCAACTTTCCTTCTGTAACAAAGCAGGGGAGGCATGAGAGTTGTTCACAGAAAAGCGTGTTACCTCCGGCTGTGTGTATCCGTGTTCTGAGTCCAGCAGTAGTGCCTTAAATCTTCCTACCCTGGTCTCGCTCACTGTCTTCAAGAACACTGACCTGGCGTTTAACCTCACCTGCTAAGGCTCCCAACACAATAGCTGCCTTCCCAGCCTCTGTTAATTCTTGGGAACTTAACAGTCCTTGAATCTGTTCCTTCCAATCACTGTATTTTACATCTTGACCCGGCCCTTTAAATTTTGGCAGCCACGGGGCACCAGGAAACACAGGCATCATGATCTTCGAAGCCTTTTTGTCTTAAATCACCACAGCTGTTCTCCAATCCGATCCTGCCAGCAACTGCCAGAAAAGTGTGAGGCGGGAGACTTAAAATCTAATAAAAAATAAGATAAATTTATAAAAAAGGTACCATCAACGCTACCTAGTTGCGGAGTCTAGGTCTCCATAAAAACAGGTTCTTTGTTCATCAGAGGAAGAACAGCATGGATCACAAGACTTAAAAGCGTGGTTAAAAGGAGGATTTTATTATTAACTAAAAACCCATTAAAACCAATAACTACGATTGTATTAAAAGTCCAGCTGGAACAAAGTGCTAAAAAAAAGATTTAAAATTCAACCAGCCACTGCTGCCGATCCGTCCTGCCCTTTCTTCTAGTTTCCGGTTCCTTCCTTCCTGAGGTGCCCAATCCGTCTCGTTTTTCTCCTCATTTGCACCCTGCCTGCTCGTCCGCTGTCTTGCCGTCCTCCACTGCTTGACTCCACTGTGGCTTCTGCTGTCCTGTGGCTTCTCCTTCCCGTGGCCTCTCTTCTCCCTCTCATCCAGTGCTTGGTGTCCTTTATAGCAGCTGTGTTAATTGGAGAGGGGAGGTCCTTTCCTTGTGGAATGTGGTTGGCCAGGGCTCTCTGTAATTGATTAGTCCCTCCAGGTGCATGTAGTTTACGGAACGCTGGGTTTATGGGTAAAAATGTAATAAAACAAACTATGCTAAAATGTAATAAAACAAACCATGCTAAAATGTGATCAAACAAAACATGCTAAAATGTAATAAAACAAACCATGCTAAAATGTGCTCAAACAAAACATGCTAAATTGTAATAAAACAAACCATGCTAAAATGTAAAAACAAGTTATGCTAAAATGTAAAACCAAACCATGCTAAAATATAATAACCAATAATTTATAGAAACCACAATGTCCCCCTGGTGACATTTATGAACGGTGAATCATCGAGGACAACCAATGTTGGTCACGGAGTCCCACAAGGTTCTGTGCTTGGACCAATTCTATTTACCCTGCACATGCTTCCTTTGGGCGACGTTATCAGAAAACACAGCATAAACTTCCATTGTTATGCAGACAATACTCAACTGTATCTATCGATCAAGCCAGAAGACACCAACCAGCTTGTTAGACTTCAGGATTGTCTTGGAGACATCAAAACTTGGATGACCTGCAACTTCCTGATGCTAAACTCGGAAAAAACAGAAGTTATCATGATAGGCCCAGAGTGCCTTCGAAGTCAGCTGTCACGTGATACAGTCTCTATGGATGGAATTGCTTTGGTATCCAACAGCACTGTCAGAAATCTTGGAGTTCTCTTCGACCAGGATATGTCCATCAACTCTCATATAAAAAAGACTTCAAGGACTGCCTTTTTTCATCTACGTAATATATCGAAAATCAGGAACTTCCTGTCTCAAAGTGATGCAGACGCTCTCCATAAGGTTTCTTCCCCTTTTTTCCCCATTGAAGAGTTTTTCCTGTGCCGATGTGAGGGTTTCGGGACAGAGGATGTTGCATGTGTACAGACTCTAAAGCCCTCTGAGGCAAATTTGTGATTTTGGGCTATACAAAATAAAATGAATTGAATTGAATTAACCCTAGCATTAGTCCCATTATTATTGCTGTCATTAATATTTCTCGGCTCATTGGTTTTATGGATCATGGTTCTATGCGGACCCTGTTCCTGCCTCCTGCCGTGGCCTCTGTTACAATTGCTGCTGCTATCACTATCATTATTAATATTAATCGCATTACTATTACTGTAATCATAAACAAACATTACCGACTTTGCTTCTTTAATAAAGTGGTTGCACTTTCCCTCCCCACAGGCTGGTGGGTGGTGGTTGTCTTTGCAGTGGTCCTAGCTTAAACCGAGCTTACTATTCTTACTTACTACTTATATTTGAATAATTTCTGTTACAGGAATTGAACGTATTGTACATCTTTTATATTGTTTATTCTGTACACATGACATCCATTGCTTTCTCCGCCCCCCCCCCCCCCCCCCCTCTGGAGAGGGATCCCTCCTCTGCCGTTCTCACTGAGGTTTCTTCCTTTTTTCTCCCCATAAAGTGTTTTTCCATTTTTTGTGGAGTTTTCCCTGTGAAATGTGAGGGGTTTCGGGACAGAGGATGTCGCATGTGTACAGACTCTAAAGCCCTCTGAGGCAAATTCATCATTTGGGATTATGGGCTAAACAAAATAACTATAGAATATGTATTGAATTGAACTAAACATTCCAGAACATTACTGAAATGTTTGATGAAGACGAGTAAAATATAGAATGAAAACATCAGTCATGTAATGTAATTATAATGGTTACAAAGGTTGTACTGCTCAGCTTTTCTTTGAACTATATCAGGTGTTGATAGCACTGCGTTAGAAATTTAGAAATGCATTTTATTTTGTCAAACTGATTATCAAGGTTATTAAGTCCCCTTCCTGTATGATACAAAGTAAACAGGTGTTGAAAAACAACTTGTGGATTTGAACAGCTTTCAAATCTGGAAAGTATAGTGAACTAAATACACTGAATATGTCACATGTTACGCTCCTCGACAACAAACAACACATGATTATGGCAATCAAGGTTTTTAACACAAAAAGGTTTATTTCTGTCACGTGAGGGTGCGGGTCGAAGGCAGGCAGGGAGGACTCAAACGCAGATTTCCAACAAACAACGTGCTCTTTAATAATCCCAAACATAACCGACATGCACCAACCTGAACAGGTAACAGGAAACAATGACGCAGGTGGAAACGATCATTGACACAGCAGACAATCACAGGGGAAGACAGGACAAGGCAGGAAGTGAGGTTACCCAGGAACACAAGAGACATGAAAACTACAAAATAAGACAGGAAGCAGACCCAAACGAGGTTGGGCGTCTCTTAAAGGCTGGCTGCATCCAACCTGGTTAACGGCAGAGTCACACCACAAGACAGACAATGCATTTACAACAAATATGTCAGAGTTGCGCAGAAATAGAAATAAACCAAATAGACCAAAATCCATCCATGTATTGGTGTCCACCCTTTGCTCCTTTAACCCCTTTGATCTTAGTTCCCTAAATAAACAGTGTGCTCAGCATGTGCAAGTTATTGAGAAGATGTTTAGATGTATTTATGTTATGTTAGAACTAAATGATTTAAATAAATAAAATAATTAATATCAACACGATTTTTAACAAAACAAGGACCAAGATCAGGGACCTATAACCAACCTATACATTGAGTCTCATAATTTGTGTTCACTTACAATGTCAATAGTCAAAGTACTAAACCATATTAAGAGAGAGCAATGACTCAGCTATTACCACATTACACATGTGACAAGAAGACCATGGAAACAGCTTGTAAGATTACTGTCTCAAAGTGTCCTTAAACCCTTTGTGCTCCTAATGCAGCTCCTGCTCCTTCTATCGGCTCGTCCCTTTTACAGCGTCGTGGGGGCATACCCTGGATGGGCCGCTAATTGCAATTCTAAAAACCATTTCTGCAGACACGGCATAAACATGCAAACTCCACACAGAAAGGCCATGGAGCAGAATTGAACATAGGACCTTCTGGCTGTGGGACAGTGCTAACCTCCACCCCACCGCATGAGGCTGGCTGTGGATTTCACTAATGCTTGTTTACACACAACAAGGATCCTATTGGAAGCACATTGTGTATCTCGACAGACGTCAAGGCAGAGCTGAATGGCCAAAAATGTGTATCTTGGTAGTTTGTTAGATCCTGTCGGTTTGATGGTATACGTACAGTATTTACTGTATTTGTTTTTGGAGTAAACAGATTCATTCATTGACGTCATAAAAGGCCGCCGGTGGCCAGCGAGTGGTCAGCAGTGCTTGGTGTGCCGTGTCTTCCAGAGGTAATATCAATGGCATGACAAAACTTTGCAATAAATTGTTTTCTGATCTAACTTGCATCAGATTCTTCAGAACCAGAAACCCTCCGCACAGCCCACAGCTCTTCTCTTGGCCACGACAACAGGATATTTAATGTTTGCAAAAAGGAGACAGAGTTGACACACACACATACGTCATACATCGAGACTACTCAAAGGTCTTCATCCTCGGACCGGGACTATATAGTGTACCGTCTTGATTATCAGATGACCCAGAACACCATGTACCTTTCTGTTGTACGAAGGTGGAACATTGTTATATTCTTGAGGTCATAGTGATTGATTTTGTAATTTTGGCGGTTCAGTGTGAGGTCTTAAGCCATAACTACACCTATGTTTTTATGGTAGATTGAAGCTGAGCACTGACTTAGTAGAGATTTTGATAATAATTTTTAAATGTTTTGGAAAGCAGTATACGAAATCTTTAACAAATTGTAGGCAAGAAAAATCCAATTCATTGGCACTATATAGAAATCACAAGTGGGCTAAAATGTTGCAAGGCCAGCGATGCCTGAAATGGCATGCATCATCAGCATTGTGGAATTGATCAAATCACAATAGATTCAATCATTTACTAGTTGTCAAACATGACAGGTCGCTGACAATTCATTGTGTGATGCTCAGACACCCTAGGAGCGTATTGCTGTCTGCTTTTCCTATCCAACCTACTGCCCCCCTCCCCTCACATGCTGGGTAATGGAGGCCGCAAGATGTGTAGAACTTATGCACATTTCATATTATGTTTGTAGTCAAATTGTAATATTATATAGGCTTCAAATAACACAACACAATTACATTGTTCATTCTTTACACATGACATCCATTGCAGTCTGTCCATCCCTCCTCTGACGTTCTCCCTAAGGTTTCTTCCCTTTTTATCCCATTGAAGGGTTTTTTCATTTTTTGGGGAGTTTTTCCTGTGCCGATGTGAGGGTTTCGGGACAGAGGATATTTCATGTGTCCAGACTTTAAAGCCCTCTGAGGCAAATTTGTTATTTGCGATTTTGGGCTGTACAAAATAAAATCAATTGAAATTGAATTGAAATAACCTTATGTGACCTTTGCCTCTTTAGGCTCTGTTATATTTGTTCACCTCTGTTATGTATTTTTTATTATTAATTGTCTTGTCTGAATATTGCAAACAAATAAATATAGAAGACAGTGCTACTTCTGGGAAGCTGTCAATATTATTACACAGTAAATACTGTACGTATACCATCAAACCGACAGGATCTAACAAACTACCAAGATACACATTTTTGGCCATTCAGCTCTGCCTTGACGTCTGCCGAGATACACAATGTGCTTCCAATAGGATCCTTGTTGTGTGTAAACAAGCATTAGTGAAATCCACAGCCAGCCTCATGCGGTGGGGTGGACGTTAGCACTGTCCCACAGCCAGAAGGTCCTATGTTCAATTCTGGCCCATGGCCTTTCTGTGTGGAGTTTGCATGTTTATGCCGTGTCTGCAGAAATGGTTGTTAGAATTGCAATTAGCGGCCCATCCAGGGTATGCCCCCACGACGCTGTAAAAGGGACGAGCCGATAGAAGGAGCAGGAGCTGCATTAGGAGCACAAAGGGTTTAAGGACACTTTGAGACAGTAATCTTACAAGCTGTTTCCATGGTCTTCTTGTCACATGTGTAATGTGATAATAGCTGAGTCATTGCTCTCTCTTAATATGGTTTAGTACTTTGACTATTGACATTGTAAGTGAACACAAATTATGAGACTCAATGTATAGGTTGGTTATAGGTCCCTGATCTTGGTCCTTGAAGTTTTTTTTGTTTTGTTAAAAATCGTGTTGATATTAATTATTTTATTAAGTCAATCCTGTGTAATGCTGACTACTAGATCATCTAGAGGGCTCTGATGTTAGAGTTTCTTGCTGTTCTCTGAAAACATCCCACTTTTGGAAGGACAGATAGGAAAGCTCATATGTAGCAACACGACTGACAAATCACATATCCTCATGGAGCCCGGGTCGATGAGGGCTCACAGCGGTTTCATGCTTGTTAGACTCCTCCCTTGCAATACAAAGTTATAGAAGTGTTGAACAGAATTTGAAACTGGGAAGAAAAGAGAACACTGCCTTCTGCTGGCCGAGGGTGTAATGACATCGTCTCCTCATCTCCAGGATTGTCTAAAAGCCAAATCAATTTAAATGCGCTCCGTGAGACATGCTGATTTAGCTCTGTGTAACATCGTTGTCTAATTTACATGACCATGAATCTTACAGATTGACTTGGCCCTACCAGAAAGACAGACAGGCAAGCTCATACACATATAGCAGTCGGACTGAATTCACACATCTTGTTATCTTAAATGGTATGCACCACAGATATTCAAGAAATAAGTGATATAATTGATGGTCATCAAATATATTTGGCTGGCAGCGACAATATTTCTGCATTTCTTGTCAAACAGGGGAAAAACAGTCAATGCTGCAGCCACATCTTCTTTTGTTTAAAGCAGTCTGTTTTTTCAAAAATAATAGAAGAAATTGTACACACGTTTACTTTAGCCATTGTTTGGAATTTTTGAGAAAACTCCTATTACAGTAGCTTAAATGTTGAGAGGATCTATCTTGGACATTGTCAAATATTTGTTGAGTAAAATGATTTCATTTTTTGTTGAAGAGTAGTCGTAGAGCTCCTTAACACACATCAGTACAACAGTCATGGTTTGGAATTATTTCTAAATCCCTCTTTATTGCAACTCAAATATTGAGAAATCACTGTTTTGAACAAATATGGAACTTTTACTTTTGAAAAATGTTTATTTGTTGCATGACTGCAACATCAGGAGAACATGTCCCCTTCTCACTGCTACCGGCTATATTGACTATTGTAACTCTAAGGTCTGTAACCCTGAATCCACCCACACAACACGGCTCCCTTCACTGATTACCAGAAGTCGCTTTGGAAAAAAGCATCAGCTTAATGAAATGTAACATTGCTTTTATCTTGAGGGCGTTGGACGCGATTTGGTGGGAACATACCATAATGTTTCGGACGGTGTGAAGCATTCTCGTTTATACTCGTTTGTGAGGAGTATTGCTGTTGTTGGCTCTGGCTAGGTTCTCTACCGCTTTTGTACCTTAGAAGGACACTTTCAGGACCAACAGGTGGATGAATAGATAGATACTGTGTTGACCTCATGGGAAAATAGAACATACTGTTATACCCGACACATATGGGCACAACGCGTTAGCAAATACAAGATATGAAGTTCCACTGTTTTTCTACATCAATCTCTTGTAATGCTCCACTTCTTCTTTAACTGGGAGAATCTTTCCTAATCTATCAACTATGAAATGCATTGTTTTAAAGGACCCCTCACCTTGTGAGGAGAGGGCTTGAAAGCTGTCCATCAGAGAGTAAAAACAGAGTATAAACATAAATAAACCCACTTGTACATATATATTTTACATAAGATGTTGCTACAAGGGGATGTCCCCTTCGTATTTAACCCCAAAAAGCATCATCATGATTTGAGAAGGCCGGTTTGCATCCAATGACCCACGTTGGCAGTGAAGGGGTTAACAGGCTTCAACGTGCAGCCACTTATTGCGCAAAAACAACGACGTGTAACTTTTACTAAAGGCTTCCAGATGTGGGAAGAATCGTCCTGAATGTTGGATTGAACTCAAATATCCCCCCGTTCTTCATGCCGGAATGGACTTTAAAAGTCCTTTGTCACGAGCACATAAGACGCGCACTACTAGGTGTGAGGTGCCAACATGGCACCGTGTGTGAGGGCAGGAGGCTCCTTGGCGGCTCCTCTTCCGGACTTTTCTCTCTCAGGCAGAGGGAGGATCCGGGAACCCTGCCAGGGGCTGACTGTCTGTCTGTCTGTCCCCCCGCATATCTGCGTGTCCCTCCGCCTATCTGTCTCTCCGCACGCACCTCTCCGCACACACGGCAAGAAGGACAGTCCGCAGCAACATGTCTCAGGTAAGAAGACGCTTAAGGAAACGTGGACTCCACGGACAATACAATGTAACATGGGTTCGTTCGCTAGCTGACTAACGAATAGTCGAGAGGCTGCTGTTAAACTTTGAGCCGAGAAGTGGAGGAAGGCTAGGCGCCCCTCCCCGCGCCGCGTCCCGTGATTCTTCCACGAAGGACCGCATGTTCCCACGCGCGGCCCGCTCTCCGGGTCATTACGAAGAGCCTTTTACTCCTTTTCTCATCGGGAGTGTCTACGTGCTAACGTGGGGCCCAGGTGCTGTCCACCCACCTGTCCGGGTGTCGAGTGTAAAACGCCACTTTACACGCTGTCCCCGTCACCATGACAGCTGTCTCACTTCTAATATCAAACATTCGATTGATGGCTCGTTAATAATCACACATTTCCGTATCACTACATAAGCAGCCCGATCACGTTCAGTAGGGAGGGGCCACCGTGTCACTTTGTCTTTGTCCCAAGAGAAGATCCAACTTTTCCTGGATCAGTGCAGATCGATGACTGTGTCACTAGACCGTGGTGCACTGTAGGCACAATGCTCAAGAGCCTCCTTTGATCTGAAGGCCCTACAACGCGCTCCAACGTGCCCTGACGGTTCATGTGTGTAGGAGGTCGGTGTCCACAGCTTTTGGCGTGTTGTAGGTCAGGATGTCGGTGCTTCCTGAGTCTGTGGGATAGTTTCTGTTGAGGTGAAGCAGGCTTGCAGCAGCTTGCATGAATCACTCACAGAGGGTGTGGTTGGGACAAAGCCGTTGGCCCACATGCACCGAGTAACTAAAGCGAGACAAACTACATTATGGCTGCTCTCAGCCATTCCAATTCACTTCTGTTATATGAAATACATTCACAGACTCCTCATCAACTCTGCAGGGCTACAGTGTACATTTATCTGATTAGAACTGGCTTTAGAATAGCTGGGGCACTAAGGGGATCAAATGGGACTTACAAACTGCTAAAAGATTCCAAATTGATTGACATTGATCGGGGGGGACACGTACTGTTCCAAATAAATAACTGTTGCTCATCTGCTGGATGTATACTAACCAGTTCATCATAATCACTTCTGAACCTTCTTAATATACACTGACATGTTGGTGCGATTCCTTCAGGTGGCCAAACAAATCTATGAATATTCCTTTAAACAGTTGTAGTACTTCCTGTAATACTGTCAATTCCTTACAAATTGTTAAAATGAATAGTGACAGTAATAATAATAGTAATAGCTTTATTCAAATAGTTTAGTTTAACACCTCCAAAAAAACAGGACTTTAGTGTACAAAACTAAAGGTAAACACAGTACTTTGCTCTTTTCCTGAAGCTAAGTGGCTTTGTTGCCTAAACCTTATCTATGTTTTTAGTTAGTCAAGTTAACTTCAACCAAGCTCTTCTCCTACAGCGAGTTCATAGTTTTGCCGCCTGCGACGCCTGCCCTTTGCTTCGATTAGACGCTGTGTATGAAACTGCCTTCCATTGCTATCGTTGCAACTGAAGCCAGTCCATTTAGCCATTCAGTCCACCTGAGATACATTTTCCTTCCTAATTTGGTACACTTCCAGTGAGTAGAGAGGTTTATTATGGCTGCTCCGCCATGGGTACCTCATTCTAACAAACATGCAACTTTTGATATTTCTTCATCAAAACGAGATTAGACTGACCAAATAGGAAGAGCATTAAAAGGCCTACGTGTGTGAATCGTGCTTGTCAAATCAAGTGAAATGTAACGAGGACTGCATTGTCAAAATGGACATTTGAGCCAAATTGCTTAAAACCATTTCAGATAACAACCATTTGGACTTTAAATGTGTAGGCCAGGTTTGGTTATGTTTCCTGCATTTTCAGACCCTCAAACCATTTTTGAAGATAATTTGAAATGATTGTGTCCAGCTCCAGTTCAGTTGACCATCTTTTTTCATTTGTCTTGCCATTTGTTCTCCCCAGAATTCTGACCTGGAGATGGCCATCAACACACTGGTCACACAGTTCCACTCTGCTTCAGCTGACAAGGCTGCAACTCTGAAAACTGATGAATTCAAAGGCCTTTTGTCCTCCCAGATGCCTAATCTGGTCAAGGTAGATCCGCTGGCAGTGTCCATGTGCTTCACTCCCAGCCGGGCCTGCTATTGGCTACAGCAGTCCCACAGGCCTTATGCACACAGATATATACAGGGTTCGAAATGACTTAGGACTCTTGGGGGGTCCCCTAAAATGTAACTATAAAAAATACTGAAGACTACCTTGCTACACTATATACTGCAGGCAAAATTATATTGACATATTTTGAAGGTGGGATAATAGTCTTGGGATGTTTTTCATGGTTTAAAATCCTCAACTAAATCCGCACAGGAGAACCTGTGACTCTCCATAGCTCACTGCGTAGAGAAGTGGGCTCGTTGGCTTTAGGATGTTTTGACCCGCGGGGTTCGAATCCCGATCGTTCAGATCTTTTTTTAAATATATTTTCTTGAATACATGTTTTCATACGTGGTTGTGATGTAGTGCTCACTTATACAATCGTGAACGCTGCAATGGATTTGTGATGCGTTTTGTAGATTTTCAGCAATATGTTTGTGAATGTGCTGCTGTCAGCTGGCAGGTTGTTTGGCTTCATACACATACAGCAAGAAACTCTTCTAATCATTACGTTACACTGGGTATCTAAGTTAATGCATCTTTTGATATAGGAACACCAACTCCAAATATTTTACTAGAATAAGCAATTATTATGGAGATATAAACATAATCGAAGCACTTACAGGATTTTCATGAGGGATTTCACTTTATGTGAGGCTTCGTTCAACAATAACCTACGCGTCATAGACCACAACAACAACCTGTGATGCTATTGGCTGCCCTGATTGCTGCCCAATCGTGCAAGGAAATAAATAAATTATTGTTATGAATATAAAACGTCACTGAAGACCTTTTCACAATCATTTTTAATGTTAAAAATATTTGTCGGGGACCCCCCAAAATCTAAAAATAAATTCTTATAGGGGGTCCCTAATGACTTATAGGGGGTCCGGGACCCCCCCAGACCCTCCTCATTTCGAACCCTGGATATATATACACACACACACAATACGACTTGAATGAAATCCTCATGTTCTCAATGCAATGTCCATCCCAGTACGATGTATGAAGTGCAGTCGGGTGAATAGTGGATAGAGCTTTACCTGGGAGCACACTGATCTTCTCTACCTGTTCTTATTCTGCAGGGGGGCGCAGACCAGGGGTTCAGTGCGATCCTGCGGGAGATGGGTGTCGGTGACGGTGAGGGCATCTCTTTCAAGCATTTCTGGATCTTGATCCAGTCAGTAGCCACCAAACAGTTCAGCCTCCTCAAAGGGCAGACGAGCTCCTCCTGTGGCTGCATCCTCCAGTGAAGAGGAAACTCTGAGCCCAACTCATCAGCGCTACGTTTTACACCCTGTTTAACTATATGCACATCACTTTTCTATTTCTAGGTTCTGACAGGATACAAAGTATAGTACAAAGAAGCCAGGTGTTTCCAACATTTCCAAACATTCCTTTTTTCTAATGTAATGTCTTATCTGACACACTTCTGCCAGTGTGTACTGCCAACCAGTTAAATTCAGCCTAATTGGTATTTCATGCATGTTGGTATATTATTAAACACTAAAATAATTAAACGATCTTAATAGGAAGTGCCAGATCTTTATCCATTTTGTTATCATAAACCACTCTCGGTGTCTTTTTATATTCTACGCACTGCATATATCTTCTAGGACAGTGGCAATTAATCTATTTTAGTGATGTTTACCTGACGTGTTTTCTACCACGACTCCTCTGTTTGAGCTTTCAAGGCAGCAGTGATTGACAGGTGATGATGGGGGGGGGGGGCAAGTTGGATCAAAGCATCCTGGTATGGGTCAGAGATAATGAAACTGTTTTGGTATAGCACAAATTCCTAAGATCTTTTTCTATAACTCGAACTGTCCTTTTAACAGTTTGGAAAATTAACATATGGCCTTGAAATTATATATTTTTTAAATATGTGAAACCTATTAATTCGATGTATGGTAATAATTATCTGAAAAATATACCTTTTGATTGGTTCTAAATTTCCGTATATTGAACTATGCATTCATGTGATGGAACGGCTTAAATTGTGTTCTTATGTTTCTACAAGTAATGCTTTATACTGCAATTCTGCATTTTCTTTGTATTTATATTTTGTTATTCTCTATTCTGACCTGTAACCCCTTAAGAAAATGGTGTAATAAACAAAGAAATAATCAATACTGCAATTTGATATTGTACAATCGTTTACTTATTTTTAAGAAAAGCATTAAAGTCTATACAGGAAGTAGTTGGGATGAAAGTGACTTTAAAAAAACAACAAAAATACATTAAACAGATATGAAGCAGTGCCAGAAAGCTGAAGCCGAATAGATCGATTACGCTGCACCATATTGAAGTATCCTATTATTCAATGGCCGTATACAACATCTGTGTCGGCAAAAGAAGAATACTAATCCAACATTACACAAGCATTATGGATGGATGTTTGCATTAAAAGAGGGAGTACATCCTCTCTTGAGTTTCTTTCCCTCCGGTGTACCTCGAAAGTATTCAAGATAAGAAGAGAACACATACCGATTCATGACTTTAACCCTCCCAAATATTTCTAGCTCTGTTTGCTCGTCATGTCCAACAACATTCATTAGCTGTTTCGATTTGATGTACAGGGCGTTTTCCTTTCCAACAACCTCATCCAACCAAATCTGTGTGTTTTTTGGGGACATTTCATAGTTGTCGACGGTACCGCCGTAGAATCCTCGTCGCAGATGTTTAGGCCAAGGTTGGTCGGTCTCCATGGGGTGGTCAAGCCCCACAAAGGCGGCACACAAGGGGCTGTCAGTACCCCGCGAGCGACCCACTTCACAACCGATCACGCTCATGAGAAAAAGCGAGAAGGTTCTGAAGTTGTACACGGATGATGAAAACACTGCAGCCATGAAGTATCGACCCCATCGCTCACAGTTGTAGCTACACTGCTGGAACTGGAAAGTCTGGCGACAGAAGTCGTTGAATTTGGCTGCTTTGAGACCCTGTCTCAACTGCTGCAGGGAAAACTCACCCGGTTGCTCAGCAAAATTCTTACGGAAATATTCAATTTCTGCTTGATTGTCAGCGTTCATGAACTTGCCTGCCAGACTTACATTTAGACTTTCCCTGTGTACTCTATAAATGCATGCATTGAGAACGTAATAGAGGTCTGATGCAACTTCCTCTTTGGCATTGTATCGTATCTCCACAAGTAGGTCCTGAATGTCATTGATATGCTTCAAGACAATATTGTTTTCGTCTGGTCCTGGCTCTGTAAGCCAAATCATTTTCTGGAGGGTTTTGTTTGGGACGTAATCAGGAGCACGCCTTCTTTCATTCTCCTCAAAGAACAAGCTCCAAGTGAGCCCCTCCAGGCAATCTATGGAAGGGTACTTTTTCCGCAGCTCCATTGGAACAAACATTTGAGGGTGACTAGGCCACTCCAGTGTCTGGAAATACAACAGATTTCCTTGATAATCAGAAAACACTGGCCCTGCACAGCCTAGTTCCACTTTCATAAGCAGCTCACCTCTTTCGTCCAGTTCAGCAATAACCCTTCTGCTGTGGTCATGGGACCTCCAGACCCCATTGGTCCTTGTCATGATTTCTCCATCAGAACTAACAGACAGGAAGGAGTTGTGTATGTGGAGCTGAGTTTCCACGCTGAGAGACTGGAGGACTTGTAGCAGCTTCATCATGAAGTGCAGGTCATTTCCAAGGTTGCAGCTGAGGAGGCGGATGGTACCAATATCACCAAAAATGCTGAATGTTTTTAAAGTGGACACAAATCTGGCAAGTTCTTCTGGGCCATAACCAGCAAGCTGCACTGTTCCATTGGCTCCATTGCTGCCATGGCCAACCAGTATGACATCATGATTTCTATTGGAAAAGGAATGGCTTCCCCTCAGCAAATGTACAGCCCCCTTCTGGTACTTCAGCAAAGTTGATACAGTCAGATGCCTCTCAAAGAGACTGGTAGCTGCCTCGATCACTACAGGGTCTTCTTCCATAATAACTATAGTCTGGTGGTGTTTTTCATTGAGATCTCTTTCCCCAAAGGTCATGTGTTGTGGGTGAGACGTCATTTCTGTCTTAAATGTGTTAGAACCAGAAGTTAAACTGTCTACCGGAGTCAAGTAAAGTGGGCAAGCCTCCTTAACCAGACAAGGCTCTGCAACAAAAGCAGGTTTTGTCTGATTAATGGAACACAGTACATGAAAGACAGGATTCGAGACATCAGTCCTAATCTGGCACAATTTAGACAAAATCTGAGATTCTCTGAACAACAAATCTACTCTTGGACTGATTGCAGACATTAGCTTTGAGCTGGTATTTCCATAAATTGGCCACTTTCCCGGCTCTCCAGGATCTGGTTGTAGTGGGTCAAACGCTAGTGGAGTCCTCTGAAGATATCCCCTAGAAATAGATAAGAATTACAGATCGATCGGGTCAATGCACTTGCTTAAATTAATAGGAATTATAATATGACTTCTGATGAACACTCTTAAGCAGTATTATTGTGGGGCTATTTTATGGACAATGGTTTGGAATTTATGGTGTAATGTCTTGGTAACACTATAAACTCCCAATCATCATTTGTAGACCTTCACATTGAGAGATTATATTTGTTGGTATTAGGCATTATTGGGCATGTTCACAGCAAATAGTAGCTACAGTAGACGAAAAAAGGAGCTTCTTTCAGGTCACATCACAGCTTCTCCTTCCTACCTACTTCAATGTTAACAATATAAGCTGCAAAGCAATAGGTTACATCAACAAGGATGTTTCAATGGAATCACGGACATGTGGCTATCAAACAACACTCGCTTGACATCAATGTTGAGCTAGCTTCAACCTTTTTCACCATCAATCACATGTTTTTGTTTCACCATTTCTCCTCATAATTCCTCCTCTATCTTTTAATACGGTAGAAAACATATTATTGCAAAAAGCTAATCCTCAGTGCTACTTAACAAAAATAAAGCTCAAGCAACACTTAAATAGAAACTCGTAGTTTGCTCGTAGTGAGCAAATAACCTTGAACTAGTAATGCCAGCGTCTCTCTGGGATTGTACTTTGACACAGCTGTTAAACTTCAGCGTGCTAACATGTTCACAATCACAGTGCTCACATTGTAATTGTTTAGCAGGTCATGTCTTGCACAATGACAAAATGAATCAGCATCCTGCTATCCTTCAACAAAATAGATGATCAGGTGTCTACGGTAGTGGAGAAAATAAAATCCTTTGAGAGATGGAGAGTACCATTCAACAAAGCGCAATCATCCTACCAGATGCAAATTTCAAAAGAAGGAAAGCAGCCACTGCATGCAGCTAAAACTCTTTTCTGCACTTCATAGCTGTCAAGTGAAAATAGTGTATATGTATTTTCTTTTGTGTTGCTGGGCCAAATAAGTCACTTGATAAAATAATCATCTGATATAATTATCTCAGCTAAAATTAAAACCATATCACTATCTTCCCTGGTGCTTCTCAAACTCAGCCTAATGCTAATTCTTCCCAAGGTCCATATACACCTGGATCAGAACTCTATAGCAACCTTGAGATTAGGATTTGAATGGCTAATGTCAAATCTTGAGGTTTTCCTTATTTTTACCAAATTGTGTGGCACCCAAAATGGATGAGCTAGATAAACTATAGTTAAACTGAATACCTATGACAGAGTCCTTATGTGCTTAATATGATTTGGTAAAGACATTTTGTCCATCTGTGTAACTCTGATGGTTAGTAGAAGAGCTTTACTACAGATATGTGTTATTACGAAAATACATTAACTGAAAGTGATATTATGCAGCCATTTTCTTAAAGTGATGATGTGAATGGTAATGTTAGGTTAATCCCTAAAAGCCGTCGACCGTTGCATTATGTGGTGTCTCACCTGTTTCCTAGATCAGAACTGAAGGGAGTCCTCTGAACACTCAAATCTGTAAAGACAAAAAAGCTAATAGATCAAAGACATTGTCTTGTTCCCATTCCACTGGTTTACAGGAAGTCAGCTTCAAATGCTGCATTGCAATAAATACTTCTGGCCAAGTATACATAGGTCCAAACAACCCTCAAAAATGTGCTATGTTGATATCTAACTTAATACAGGTCTACTACCATTTAAAATGTTTTGATGTTTTTTCAATGTTTTGACAGATTGACAGAGACTTCACAATTAGCCACACACAAAGAGAGCCATTAAAACCGCTTCATTTCAGCATCTGCTTTTCAACTATAAAGTACCAATCTTACCAACATTCATCCCTGCAGCCAAAGAAAGTTGAACCAGAATGACACTAAATCCGCAAGGTTTCAGCATGGTTTCTATGCACAGCTGCAAGAGTGAAGATCACTGTGAATTCACCAGGCAGAGGCAGGAGCAAGCCAGTTCATATCTCAATCCACATTTGTTTAGATAAGAATGCAAATGAGAAGATAATGCTTCCAACTTTGGTCTTGATCAGTTAAACAATACAAAACTGCATGCTGTGAACATTTCCTGACTTCTTTTTAACTATGCTTTACTGTGTAAAACATTAGCATGGTTTCTTCCTATTTTGATTGTGAATTATTATTGTGAATTACCACTTGAAAAGGTGAATATGTAGCTTGACTGAATACTAAAAAATGGATCCATAATAACGGGCTGGTCTCCGAGACTTTCCCTGTTGCTCTCCAAAATAAAATAAAAATAAATTCAGAACGACATTGGGCCATTTACTGGTGTCTTCTGAAATGTTTTCTTACGGACTTCAGAAGGCCAACGTCAGAAAAGATTCCCGTGTGATTCATGAAAGCCTGAAAATGGGTTCTTACACAGCCGAAGTGTTCTCATTCAGGCTCCTCCTAACGGGTGTTCTCCTACACCTGGATTTGCATACAGAAAGGCCTTGTTAGCTCCTTATAAGGGCATGCAACTGATGAGCCGTGTGCACAATTAACAGCCTACAGGCAACTTCCGATTGATTCAAATCATATCAAAGCGGAAAGCGAGCACTCAAGTAAACTGAGATCTAACTTCACCGGTGCAGATATCCAGATACTGCTGCAGAATGTAGATGTGTCTATTCAATTACACTGTGAGTTTAGTGCTTATTGCTTTGTTCACTGATATTTGCAGTCTTTTGCTTTTGTTTATTTCATGATATCACAATGCCTCTAGGAATCATGACTACATTGTGAACGTAATTGTTAATGATACAAATAGTCATTATAATTATTTAAATCCGAGGATGTCTGTAGAGAACAACTACTTACTGACAGACATCTCACAAAATGCCTCAGACTGGCCATCTGTGCTTATAAGCCGAACTACAAAGCACTCCCAGTGTTCAGTAACAGCCATCACACTGACTTGTGTCACATGGGGTTGTGATGGGACCCAGAGCTGAACTGAACTTGCACTGACTGAGAATTTTCTCAGTGTTGTGTTGTAACTTCAGTTGATGAATACAAAAGTTCATATTGTTTTCAGTACCCTTTCCACATACTCGCAGTTTGAAAATCCCAGAGCCTTTCACCAACGGATCCCCTCTTCACCTCAGAATCAGGCGAAGTAGCTACCATATTCTGGTTCCACCTGCACTTTCACCACATTCATTCCTCATCTAGCATATCTCCAACCTCGCACTCTGCACGCTTCTTAAGATTCTGCGCCGCTACAACAGCCTCCCTTAATGGCAACACAGAATACCTCAAAGATACCTAAAGATCTCCAAGCCGCTCATCACACCTCACATAATGGAACTTTTTGAGGGTTTGTCGTGCCAGTGCGCCATATCTCCGCCATAGCTCCCCACAACCCATCTGGCCCACTACTACAATCCTATCGCTCACGTCTCACAATATAATCGTTAAAAGCATTCAGTTGGTGGCGTTGTCCTTGCCAGTGTCAGATAAATATCTGATAGGCTTAGGTTAGGTTCCTTACCTTACATCATTGGTAAACAAGGCACTGTGTGCTGGCTACGTCATATCTACGCTGCTGGCTACATCGACAGAAAGTTAACACATGGAAAAATACACGCCAAAACATCACATGTCAATCAAACCAGAATGGACAATTGATCATGATTTTATTTCAAAAAGCGGTCAAGACTACTTTCCTGGTTTCTGCAGTCTCTGTCTATGTGATGTGGACCTAAGCAGTCAGAGTAAATTAAAGACATAGGAGAAGCATAAAAGTAACAGATGTGCCGAAGGTATCTCTTCGGTCAAAACATTTTTTCGAGAAGGTACGTTCCCCACACTTTTATGGTTTGCAAGCTATTTCGGGGCACTGAGCGGACATCAGGCCGACTTGCAGTGGTTGTAGTCAGTCATGGGTGCTTTTGAATAATATGAATGTGCCCGTTAGTAAGCAAGGATTGCTAATTAGCACTACCAAGTTTTCTGTTTGCTCCCTCAGACGGCTGGGACCCGACATGATTTTTCTTCCAATGCCAGGCAATCTACCGGCACTGCTTTCTTGGTGATTGACCGGTCGATCGGGCATATTGGGCACCCCTGCTGTACAGGTACATACAGAATACATCAAAGCAACAAGACAGTGCCAACAACTCTTCAAACAAACGTATAACATGGGGTTTTACAATTGTACTGCGATATTTGCACTTTGATGGAAGGTGTACATGTTACATGCCCCGTTGGATTTTTACAGTGACAGCAAGAAAACTTCAGAGGCTATAACAAACCACCTGCTGGTTAAACTGAAGATGTCTGGTCTAGATGTGAAATACAACACCAGTGTCAACTATGGAAAACACAACAGTGTTTATCAGAAGTGGGAACTGACCCAGAAATATGTGCAACCTGCAAATTGTTTAGCCCATATTCTTCACAATGCAACACAATATGCAGCAGGCAGCATGTACAGTATATTGATGTTTAAAATGCTGTGCTCAAGGTTTGCATCCATTTTAGCATATCAGCAAGCAGAACAGCACAGTTGACTGAGTTTGTGGAGGCAGAAGAATGCAATCTGGTGAGGCATGTCGTCACAAGGTGGTTGTTTCTGCTTCAAGCTATTGACGGACTAAGTGACTGACTAGTTACTTTCAGAGTGAAGGTGAGGAGGAAAGGACTCATTCTTTATTTCATTTAATATTTTGGTTTTGAACAGATCTTTTCAAAAATTCCACCATCCTCATTAAGGATGGTGGGAAAAATATTTAGGAGAAAATAGAATGTTGTAGAAAGTTAACAACAGTTAACTTTGTGGTCACCACACACATCGTTCTCCTTCAGCTCGATGCTGCTTCCTCCTGCTCCATAAAACACAAGTAGATAAAAAATATAATCACACAACAAAACAAAAGGAGCAAAGCAAGTTCAGTTTCTTTGTGTATTTATTCTTATATTAATTATATTAAAGGATATATATAAAATCTATTAGAACATATATATGTTGAGATGCATCTATGAAACCAGTTTGTTGGGGAAACACCCGATCAGTGTGATCGGGTGTTTTGATATGTGTTTTGATATATGAAAATGTGCCTGTTTTCATCCACGTCCTGGTTGTGTGTAACACGCCGAGGTAATGCGTGCGGTGCGCGGATATATGGCGTTAGCATGTAGCTAACTAGCTAGCTAAACATCCCAGGTGTAGAAGTCTCTACAGAAGCGCCATATGTGCGGTTTCCCTTTCACACTGGTACGTTGTCTGATTGTGAGGTCAGGCTGATCTGGGTCCAGCTGTTTCACCTCTAGTTTCTCCAGCAAAGCTCTTCTCTTGTACCGAGTTCAGGTCAGGTCTTCTTGGAAGGACACTGCCGGTGGTCGCTCTTGTTATGTTGTTAAATGGCGCGAAAGGCAAGCCCTAATCTCAATGTATTTTAGGACGCTAAAATTATAATGTCACTTATTAACTTTATCAGTGGTTGGCTAACTGCTTCTTAGACCCGCCGCTTTGGGACACGGCGCAAGCCCAGCTGAGACAAGCGGACAAACAGAGAGGAGGTGCAGGAAAAGCATATATTTTGCACAGATATCCTAATTTACAAATATTACTACGTTTCAAAAACACAAAAGTTGACTATTTGTCAAATGTATTTTCCATATAATAAACAATAAAAAAAAAAATCTGTCGCTCATGGTGGGGCCACGCCCCCATTGCCCTATTCCTGGGCGCTAAATAACGCGACTATCCAATCAGGAGTCGTTGGGAGGGAGCAGAGCAGCAGACCCGCCCACAGATGTCAGGGTGACGGTGTAATGTGTGTTTGTGCCTGTAGGTGGAGGCTGGAGCCCTGTGGACCTGCAGATGGGAGGAGGCTCTGAGGCTTTGTGTTTGGAGCGAAGGCTCAGCCGCGGTCAGCGTTTTCCCTGACCCGATTCACGCTTCTTGGGTTCAGCCCGGACTTGTGCAAAGACATACAACTGCGGAGTATCTTTTTCAGAGAGGAGGCGACACAGTGAAGGAAACCAACCAGAGAAGAGATGTAAGATCACCCACGATCACGCAATCACATGTTCAGAACAAGTTCCATTTGATCTCTGTCTCTTTAAGAAATGCAGCAACGATGCTTCACGTGAGTGTTACGGCGTCGGACTGAAGAACCAGAATCAGCGTTCTCAACCGCACAACCCTGTTGTACGCCCCAGTCTGTCACGCGCGTATCTAACATGTAGCTTACCCACAAACACAAAGGACATGCAGTCAACCAGGCTGAAGCTAAGATGGATAACTTTTGTCATTGTCGTACTGTCTGCTTTCATGCACCAACCGCCAATTCAAATTCCATGTATGTCTGACAATATGGCAATAAATGTTTCCTGATTCCTGATTCCTGAAGGAGCCCAACATATCAAAGTCTAATGACAACATATTGACAGTCAAGGGTAGCTGCAGAACATACTTAAAGTAAAAGGAGTACTAACTAAACTAAGAAAATGGTATCCATCCTTTGCATGAGGAAATTCTTAATGGATCTCATTCAATCTTAATCGGATACCATGTGCTACATAAACAGTGGAGGCCAGAAAGTCCATCCTAAAATAATACAACTTCTGAATACGTCACAAGTGCTGAAAAGACGTCAACAAAGTATACACTAACTTCTACAAACTTTAATTTTAAGCATTGTCCTTTGTGGTGTAAAGCTCAAATCAATTTTCTGGTCACAAGCCAGAGGAGGGAGATGAGGAGGCTCAAATTTGGGAATAATCAGTGTGTGAATTGAAACACCTTACATCTTCAATGCTTCATTTTTCATCAACACTAATGACGTCACACATATATTGTGATTTGTGGTCGAAATAGGAAAGCAAATATCTGCAAATGTCCACTGAGCAGTTATGATAGAAATGCAACATTTGGAACGTTGGAGCACAGAATTGCGATCTGATACTGTCCTTGCATATATAACTTTCTGAGGGTCTTTCTTTCTCTGTGTGCCTATCTTAGATCCAGTGATGATCTGCTACATTGAAAGCAATCCAATCCAAGTCTTTGACGTTCTGGACGAACATCAGACCCTGTGCTGAGTGTCTGGATCCTCGCCCCTGCTGTGATGGAGCATCCCTACTTGCTGCCCCTCACTGTGGTTTTATTGGGTTTTCTGAGCCAAAGTTTCACAAAACTGACACCCAGAGTTTCCTTCCCTACGGGTGAGTGTTGTTTATCCGTTTGACAAATCTAAGCATACTTCAAAGTGGGTGTGTTAATAGTCCAGGTTGGTGGGATCATGGTGATTGGGCTACAGGCGAGAAGATGAAAAACAAATCAGCATGTCCAAGTTTTATGAGGCACAGGCAGCAGTTTTAGCACCTGGGAAGGAAGTTTACTCAACTCTGGAATTGGTGCTAGCAACAGCTACATCGGGGGTTAAGCCCAGCATCCCCTTCTACATCCGACTGTTCTTGCAACCCCAATCCCCCCCCCCCCCCAAACACACACACAACACAACCACAGCCTGTTTACTGTTTAAAGCTGGACTAAGGAAAGGAAAGTAAATGTATATAATGAATACAATGTTCAATCAAAATGTTGCTGTGGGAACACAAACCAAACAAAGGGGCAACTGCAACATGGTATCATATTAATCCTGACCCCGACCAAAACAAACTAACTACATGTCAAAATACAACATTTTTCGGACAAAAAATAAATGTATATTTTTTTGTTGTGCGGCCTGGTACCAATCAGCACAATTAGCTTTACTTCCAATTCAAAAAGCCGTCTTCAGCTACCATCTTGCTTTCTCCGATATAACTGACTGCAGATAGCGGCAGTTTTTTTGTTTCTGGGGTCATAACACTTGACCTTTAAAGAGCAGAATAACTCAAAAAGTATGTGTGTGGCTGTTATTGAACATTAACTGATGATTTACTATAGTATTGGAAATATAATATTTGACATGTTGAGTGATGTTGGAGATTTAAAGAGTTATTTCTGTGCAATTGATCCGATTTCTTACAGCCTGCTTACATGTGGATTCTAATTGTTTGTGGTTTTCAATTGCATGAAATAATAAATGACTTTTGTTTACTGCTATTTACAACAGGGATTCCTGGAAGACCTCTCACTCGCTTCAGTGGCCATGACGTCAGCAACACCACCACATTGCTGCTCAGTGAGAATGGAGACATGCTGTACGTCGGATCCCGCAATGCTGTGTTAGCACTGGATGTTAGCCACAAGGACACTATCGTACTGAGGAGTAAGGTGGGGGAGCGACAAGCTACATTTAGAAATGCATCAGTACATATGTTACTCATCATGGTACCTAGATCTTAAATGTATAGAACTCAAACAACTAAATACTGCAATTTTTGGAAGACAAGAAAGGAGATGAAAAGCAGGTGAAATGTCAGCTGAATAGTTCGAGGTGAAAGCAGCAGAGCTTTTCACTGAGGTAAGAACTGAAAGTCATTGTCCACTTAAGAGTTGGAGCACAAAGCAGCTGAATTGTCATCTGAATAGATGAGTAGGAGCTGTCCGCTGAGGAGTAAGAGCTGGAAGCAACCGGACTTCTCAGCTGATAGGTGAGGGCTTAAATGAGCTGAACCCTCAGCTCCACAGTTAGAGCCTAAAGCAGCTCATCTGTCAATCTAGGTCTAATCCATCCACAATCCAGCCCTAAAAGGGAGCGCTAAGAAGTGAAAGCAGCTATAAGAACTCTTAAAGGGGAAGAGAGTGGAAGTGCTGTAAAGTGTGATACTGTGTTCTCAGCCAATGCATTGAAATGTGGCACATATGAAAGGCTTGTGGATGCTTTACAAGAAAGTCAATCATGGCATTAAGATGTGCCTGATTATATTTTCTGCCAAAAAAAACATTTTCCAATTCTCACAAAATGTCCTTTGGATCATTATTTGTTAAGTTATCAAAAACTTGTTGATATCTCTTTGTGTTTAGAAGATATGAACCAATGAACAATCCTAACCATCCCTCCTTGACCCCGTGACATTTACCAAAGAGGTCAAGGTTTAGTTTAGTTTGGTGGACAGGAATAGACGTTTTAGGTCATTTTTGACCATTCAAATCCAGCCATAACTTCCAAATCATTGGTCTGTCCTCACCAAAATTTCCAGATCGCATCCCCAAATATACCCCCATCTCAAATGATATTTAAACACAAATGTATGCATTTTCAGCCTATTTTTATCGTTTAAACGAGTTGTAAAAAACAAGCTCTGCTTAGAAATAAAACCTGATACATTTAAAATTTGGGCATTATGATCTTCAGACCTTTGCTGTGGACGATCATAATTATGATCCAAATCTGCTCCATATTTCTCATTTGTCATGACCTCCATCATCCATCCATCATTTTTACAGAGGTCACTTGTTACAGAGGTCACTTGCAAACATTTTATGTTTTGTGCAACGTTGCCGTGGCAACTCATTCTTTGCAGCAACCAATGAAGCTGCTTTTAACTAAGATCTTAGAAGATGTTTTTGAGGGCGTAACAGTAGGGTTATGTTTACTCCTAAAACATCAGATCTATGTTGCTTATCGTCACCATGCCAACAGGAATGAGTTATCCGGTCATCTTGTAGAGCAACGGGTGCCCACAGATGACCGTAATAATTGTTTCCTCCATTTCTGATTCAACAATATCAACTGTTCAACATGGGAATCTCAACGCTGTTAGGCTCTGGTGACACAGCGTCACAGGAATTTATTGTAACATGTTGTCTACTATTGTCTTTGCCTTGCTTTTAGATGTAATAATGTAGAAAAATACATTTTTCTGCGCCTGCTTTCTCTTAGTAGTTGTTTCTACGTGCCTCTCGAGGCTAATTGAACAATATCTGTAGCCGTGTAAAGGAAAATGTCATATGTGTCATTGATTTGCTGAAGCTTTCATTGATGGATAAGACCGCTCTTCTTCTTTCAGCTCGACTGGAGCCCCTCAGAGAAGGACATTGAGCAATGTTCCATGAAAGGCAAGAAAATGGCAAGTAGTTGATTGTCTGTAATCCTGTGAACTAATGACACAGCAAGGACCAAACATGTCCTCTTAACAAAGGCACCAACTGAATGAGTTAAGGCTGCCAGTGACACATAGCTATATACTATCAGCAGCATCAACACAGCAAGTTGCTGTTTTCAATTACAATGAAGCATTTACTCAATCTAATCACTGCTACTGTATACAGTGGTATGAAAAAGTTTGGGCACCCCTAATAATTTTCAAGATTTTCCTTTATGTTTCATTGGCTGTTCCGAACAGTAATTTCAATTAAATATATCATATAGCAGACAAACACAGTGAAATTTATGAAGTGAAATTAAGTTTATATGATTTACAGAAAGTGTGCAATAATTACTTAAACAAAAGTAGGCAGGTGCATAAATTTGGGCACCCTTGTTGTTTTATTGATTTGAATACCTTTAGCACTAATTATTGGAACACAAAATTTGTTTGGTAAGCTCATTGATCCTTGACCTACATACACAGGTGAAGCCAATCGTGAGAAAGGGCATTTAAGGTGGCCAGTTGCAAGTTGTTCTCCTCTTTACACCTTCTCTGAAGACTGGCAACAGGGGAGCCTCAAAACAACTGTCAAATGACCTGAAAACAAAGATTGTTCAACATCATGGAAGGATACAAAAAGCTAGCTCAGAGATTTCAGCTGTCAGTTTCCACTGTGAGGAACATAGTGAGGAAATGGAAAACCACGGGCACAGTTCT
This sequence comes from Pungitius pungitius, assembly GCF_949316345.1. Taxonomy (NCBI): domain Eukaryota; kingdom Metazoa; phylum Chordata; class Actinopteri; order Perciformes; family Gasterosteidae; genus Pungitius; species Pungitius pungitius. The sequence continues at coordinate 5,765,417 of NC_084916.1, read as the reverse complement.
AGTTAAGGCCCGTAGTGGCAGGCCAAGAAAAATCTCAGATAAGCAGAGGCGAAGGATGGTGAGATCAGTCAAACTCAACCCACAGACCAGCTGCAAAGACCTACAACATGATCTTGCTGCAGATGGTGTCACTGTGCATCGTTCAACTATTCAGCGCACTTTGCACAAGGAGATGCTGTATGGGAGAGTAATGCGGCAGAAGCCTTTTCTGCGCCCATGCCACAAAAAGAGTCGCTTGAGGTATGCTAAAGCACATTTGGACAAGCCAGCTTCATTTTGGAATAAGGTGATGTGGACTGATGAAACTACAATTGAGTTATTTGGACATAACAAGGGGCGGTATGCATGCCGGAAGAAGAACATAGCATTCCAAAACAAACACTTACTACCCTCAGTCAAATTTGGTGGTGGTTCCATCATGCTGTGGGGCTGTGTGGCCAGTGCAGGTACTGGCAACCTTGTTAAATTTGAAGGTCTCGTGGATTCCAGTCAGTATCAGCAGATTCTTGCGAACAATGTCCAAAAATCGGTGACAAAGTTGAAGTTGCGCCCGCACTGGATACCTCAACAAGACAATGACCCTAAACACCGCTCAAATTCTACCAAAGCATTCATGCAGAGGAACAAGTACAACGTTCTGGAATGGCCATCTCAGTCCCCAGACCTGAATATCATTGAAAATCTGTGGTCTGTTTTAAAGCGGGCTGTCCATGCTCGGAAACCATCAAACCTGACTGAACTGAAGATGTTTTGTAAAGAAGAATGGTCAAAAATACCTTCAACCAGCATCCAGACCCTCATTGGAAGCTATAGGAAGCGTTTAGAGGCTGTTATTTCTGCAAAAGGAGGATCTACTAAATATTGATGTAATTTTTCTGTTGGGGTGCCCAAATTTATGCACCTGCATACTTTTGTTTAAGTAATTATTGCACACTTTCTGTAAATCCTATAAACTTCATTTCACTTCTTAAATATCACTGTGTGTCTGCTATATGATATATTTAATTGAAATTGCGGTTCCGAACAACCAATGATACATAAAGGAAAATGATCAGGGGTGCCCAAACTTTTTCATACCACTGTATTTGTATATGTGGGGTTTTAGTGAAACATCTAAATTGATGTCTTTGTTTTTTTTCTAGGCTGACTGCCCCAATTTCATTCGTGTACTGCAGTTCTTGAACACCACCCACATTTATGCCTGTGGAACGTTTGCCTTCAGTCCACGCTGCACCTACATTGTAAGTTTGTTTTGACAAAAATGTAATATGAGTTCAACATTGTGACAGGATGATGATGATGATGCTCGCTGCCTCATTTCAACAAATTGAGTTAGCCATTTCATTTGTCAATACATCTTTTTCTCCTTCTCTCCAGAACTCCGAGACATTAACAATGAGCCTGAAGGCGGATGAAGGACGGGGTCGATGCCCCTATGACCCCTACCAGCGCAACACTGCTATCATCGTGGGTAGGTAACGCAGTGATGCAACTTCTGAGATATACTATATATATATATATATATATAAGCCACTAAATAGGAAATAGACTCCTTTCACACATCCAGATTTTGGGATTTGTTGGGAGGATTTTTTATTATTGGCAAGTGTGAACACAAAACACACGCACAAAGTAGTCACAACTATTTAAAATGAACAACGAACACTATACAATCACTATCTCTAAACAACAAAGAGCAATCTGGGGATTGTGTGTGCTTGTGTGGGTAGGGAGAGCAGAAAGACAAACAGATGATTAATATGTCTTATTTGATTTTTATTTTGAATATCAACAGGAAAAGTAAAATAGCTCATAGTGGAGGTGCTATGCTTCCAGGAGTGTGTATAACAGCACATCATTTGGAAATGATATTTTCCTGGGCATTGGCGTGAGCACGTTAAAATAATAACAATTAAGGAAAAGAAACGGTAAAAGTGTTGAGAGATGCTTCAGAAGGCCTTTTACTCCTGGTCCTCAGAGGTTACAGTGCGTTGTCAGGGCTCATCATGGACTACCCCCATGTTTTATGTTCAATGTTTCTGGCGTGCGTTCTGACTGTCTTTGAGCATCTCTTGAGTACTGTCCTAAGTGGCGTCCTGTTTGTTAGATGGAGAACTTTATACGGGTACGGTGGCAGACTACAGGGGGAACCGGCCCGTCATCTCCCGTCACCTCGGCGAAGGCCGCCGTCTGGACCTCAAGTTGGATGATACGTTGGGATGGCTGGAGGGTGAGTGTGTCCAGTCAAATACAACATGCTGATAGTCCGAGGTAGAAGAACGAAAACAACAAAAGAACCTAGGAGCTGGTTCTATAAACCCAGTTTGCCAATTCAGCACCCAACACTTTAAGGAGATCTGATTGGAGTCGAGCAGATACTGATCTGTTAAAAGGATTTGAATACTTTCACTGATGTGGTCACTTTGGTCACCATGGAGGTTTATGCATTGACTCAATGTGTGCCAGAAATCAACTTTAGGATTCACTGTTACATTTGATTTTATTTGACATATTTCCACAAAACTTAAACCTTGGGGAAACTTTGCCATCTATTTTCTGTAGAGCCAACCTTCATCAGTTCCAGCTTCATTCCCGATGAGGAGAAAATCTACTTGTTCTTCAGTGAAGTGGGCCGAGAGTATGACTTCATCGACAAATTTATTGTTTCTCGCGTCGCTCAGATCTGCATGGTACGGGTAAAAGACGTCATGAAAGCACCACCAAGAACAACCACATGTGTCTTTAGATGCAAGAACAATGTTCCTGTAACTGTGCTCCGAGGTAGTCCATACGTTCTGTTATGTTTTCATTATTCATGTTTACGCTCATAATAGTGCTTTCAGTTAAACGCGCTATTAACAACGTCAATTTTTTTATTGCGAGATTAACGTTTTCTTTTCTTTTTTTTTTTGGGGGGGGGTGCCTGAAAATGTCAACAGGCTTGTCTGTTTGAGTATCTGCTGAAAGCAAACCAGTAGTAGTTTACCTTTTATTGGTAACCTCACTGTAACGGTTCATTGACTGACTGCCTGGCCTGACTGCTTTGTTCACAGAAAACTGGAAAAAAAGAAAATATTAAGTTTAAGTGGTTTAACTAGGTTTAACTGCACTACAGGTTGAGTCCATATTTACCTGAAATGTGCACTTTATCATTTTATAGCGCACTATTTGGCAATGTTGTTTTTCAGTAAAATAAAACATTTGCATAAAGCAAGCCAATCCACTTTTCTATGTTGATAAGAACATTAAAATGAAGAAAAAATTATGGAAAATGAAAAGAAATGAAGGGACATTTAGAATAGATAAACATTTGCAATTAATTGTGATTCATTTTGAGTTATCTATGACATACATGCGATTAATTAAATATTGTAATCATTTGACGGCACTAGCTGATGCATTTAATGTGTACATTCAATATTCTAAAGCTTATATACTGTGATTTTCTTTACTCGTGAAATGTAACAAAACCAGGCTGTGAGAGATATCACGGCGCTCTGAATAGGTGACGGGTGTTGTGTCTGAAGAAGGGTTGAGAAACCCAACCACGACAAGTTCTAGTACTGTGTTTTTTACTTGATGCCTTCTCCTCTGCTTCTGTCAGAGTGATGTTGGAGGTCAGCGGACCCTGCAGCGACGCTGGACCACCTTTGCCAAGGCTCAGCTGTTGTGCCAAGTTGACAGTGAGCTGCCTTACAACGTGATCCAGGACATAGACACCCTCCCACCAGCAGAGGGAGCCCCTGCAGATGACACGCTCTTCTATGGCCTCTTCACCTCCCAGTGGTCAGTTTACAAAAGGGCAACTAAGTACACTCCCTGAAGCTTTGGTGGCCTCTATTAGCTGGTACCTTTGAACCATTTATAACTGTTTGATACACACAAAATGGGTCCTTGAAGAGGTGGACGGCACTTCACATGCATTCAGAGATGCATTCCTTGGTTGTTACTATTTCCTTTCTATCATCTGGAAGAGTCCAACATGGGAAATACACATTTTCATTTATACATCTAATAGAGAACATCCGTTTGAGGACAATATACACATTTTGGATTAGTATACATGGAGCAGGAGCCTTTCTATTCTATTCTCTATGTATGAGTCTGCTCTGTGCATCATTTGCTCTCTTTCATTTGGTCTTTTTTCTCCTTTAACTAGGTCTGTCAATTCTGGACGTTCGGCAGTGTGTTCATTTCGCCTTACCGACATCAAATCAGTTTTCTCTGGTAACTACAAAGTCCTGAACCGGGACACGTTGCAGTGGAGCACACGTGTTCAAGAAAAGATCGCAAATCCAGGAGAGGTAAATCAAGTTGATATGAGAATGGAACTTTATGATGAGATGGGACTTCATCCTGAGGGAAACCGTTAAAGTATTATAAACATGAGAAGTGTGAAAAATGCAGAAAACTGAAGTGAGCCCAAATGGATGCGGATAATGGAGGAGGCCTCAAGGTCGCTGCACTTTAAAGAGTGGAGAGAGTCCTCATCTGGCCAGCTGTTATAGAGGGTCTTTCTTCACCAGGGAAATGATTCCTCTGTCATCCACCACACTTGTTTTCCGTTGTCTTCCGGGTCTTTTGGTGTTGCTGAGCTCAGCAGTGCGTTTATTTTTAAAGAATGTACCAGAGTTGATTATGCTTTTATTAAATCTCTGATGGGTTGGTTCGGATTATTCAGCCTGACGAGGGCTGCCTCCACTGGCAGCTCTTTGGACTTGTTATTGAGAATGGTGTCGATGTCCAAATATTCATGGACCGGACTGTAATTGTGTTCAAATGACTGTTACTGTCCAACTTCCTCTGTGTTAGTGTGGACTGCACAACGCATCTGACAACGCCCTGCGCTTCGTCAAAGAAAACTTCCTGGCAGACGAGAGTGTGCGACCAGTTGGAAGACGTCTGACTCTGTTATCTTCTGAGCACGACTATAGCCATCTGACGGTCCAGAGGGTCCAGGCCGCCAACAGCAGGGACTACACCGTCCTGTTCCTGCTGACAGGTAGGCCATTCTGGTTATACTAGAATCAACTTTTTAAATCATTTTGTTGTCAGGCTCCATAAAAGGTAGAAAATAAATCATGAAGATACATAATATAATTCAATAAATAAACAACACAGAAGCAATTAAAAATATCCACCTAAGAGAAAAAAGAGAGAAAAAAAAGCTGCGTGTTTCACAGGGTTTTGGCTGCACGTTTTGTGTATGTAAGTTTGTGTCTGATGTGCGTATGCGTGTTATTTACTCTTCTGGCTTGCGGAAAAGCTGTTCCTCTGTACATTGTAGTGTACTTGTCTCGGACTGAAATGCAGCACTCGAAGAAGACGAGTAGCTGGCCTCTAGAAGACGGGGGAATATGATTGACAAGAACCTAATGCTTTCTTTTACTCCTCCCCACACACAACACAAACTATTATGTAAAGTGCAGCCACAGTGCAGGCAGATGAATACCAACCACCAGCACATTTTCTGGTCTTGTATAAAAATACTTCTGGGACTGAGTTATTCCGTCTCTGGGGGACATCTATGGCTATGTCCTCAGCTCACCTGAAAAGAGTGGATCCAACATCATAGAGAGCAATTGCTGAAATCCTATTAATTTCTTTTCCCATCTGTTGGGAACTGTGTAGGACACATGCGTCAAACTCATATCCGGCCCGTGAATGAATTATTTTTGGCCCACATGATCATATCTATTTACTATTAGAGCTGGCCTGCCGGAATATCGCACGCATCACCATAATACCACAATGCACTCTCTGTGTGTCGTTGCGCATTCGCGGGCCCGCTCCCAGTCTGTATTACATACCGCTTGTGTAACTTTCAGTTATCCCTCTCCCCAAAAAATGGCTAAACGAAAGGTGGAATTTGAAAAGAGGAGTTTTCAAGACAGGTGGGAGGCAGGTCCGTGTACCTTATCATCGTCCCTTTTACCGTTAAAACCATACCAAAAACGTTTTACTCTGTTCATTATTTTTGTGGTTTTTCCCATGAAATGAAAATATGAAGCGTAGCCGGAAGTACGTAGATTTTCACAGTAAGAATGGATGGATGACAGCGGTTACCAGGGTAACAAGAGGAGAAAAGTTGATTAACGGATATAAATAAATAATCCTGGTCTGACGGGATGTGTTAGCAGTAGTTGACTACACTCGCTGCTCTTGGCTCGGATATTTATTGTCAGCTTCAGTGAACACAGAGCAGAGACAGTTTAAGGAGATCCCAGAGTAAACATGTTCGCATCTCCAACAGCATGTGTCAGAATATGTGTATTTAAACTAGGGCCGGGACTCGATTAGAAATATTAATCTAATTAATTAGAGGCTTTGTAATTATTTAATCGAAATTAATCACATTTTAATTGCATAAATATTTGAGCTGAGAACAGTGAGAAGTAATTTTTTTCACATGGATTTTTATGGGTTTTAATTTTTGTTCAACCAATTCCAGCAGACAAGTGTAGCAATATCATATTTAGAAATATAGTACTTTCAGAAATTCAGGTAGCCTATAGGTAAGTAGACCTTCTGTAAACTATGTTTTTTTAAGTAGAACAATACTTTCAAGGACATTCAGAACATTGGTTATTTTTTCAGACGTGGACTTGTTACCCTGGTCCTTAAACCAGTCATCTGGTGGAGTGTGGGTTGGGTGTGGGTCCTTGTACTCGGAGTCGGGCTAACGTCCACGCTAGTTGCTTATTGTTTTGCGTTGAGGTGATACTTGAGGCTCGATGTGCTGCGGTGATGTGCGAATTTCTTGTTGCATAGCTTGCACACAACCATGCTCTTATCGACGCTTCCACCAGTTTGATTTCATAATAAAATTTCCCATTCACAGGGCCAACCAACACGGTCTCGTCAGGTTCTTCGTTCATGTTCACTGTGGTTTGTTGTTGTCTGAAGTCATGAACGCTAGTTGCTGCTCCAGTATAATCGGTCCGCCGAAACTCATCCAGTGAGAAACATCCCGCGGTGCAAAAAATAAGTGTAAAAATGCGTAAAAAATGTTTGTGTGTTGTGTTCTTTTTTGTGTAATTAATTCATCTTAATTCACATTGTAATTAATTCATCTTAATTAACACGCTAAAGTCCCGGCTCTAATTTAAACCAATAATTATATTGAACTGTCCATGTTATTTGTCTAGGTTACACATGTCGAACTCGCGGCAGTGTCGGCCACCGGAGTGCGTACGTCCTGCCGTCAGCGAACAGTCAGCGGACCGTCAGCGAACAGTCAGTCGGACGTATCTGGCCCGAACCTGAAATGAGTTTGACACCCCTGGTGTAGGAGCATGTCTAGTTATTAGCTACTATGACACTAAATCATTGACATCAATAGAATGACTCTCGCATTTGGAATCTGAATTCCTGCACTCTGAATTGAAGTTCCAAATACGGGTGTCATTTGTTTGCATTGATCTAGCAAACCTAGCGAATGTCACAGTAACAGATACTGTAGTTATTACGCAGCATTTAACAAACCCTGGGGCCGGAAGATGTGTGTAATAGCATGTTAAACAATAGAGGGATGTTTGTGCAGCATTTAGAGGGGCTCAGCAGCCTGTAAACATGCACTTTTATATGCACTCACCTTTATACAAGAACAACAATCAAACACATTCTAATCAAACTATTCCTCATACATCTGAGATGTGGGTCCATAGGGTTTGCTGTTTCCTCGAACTCGCCATTCGCTCTGTTTGCTTTGAATTGATTGGGAGAAACAAGTGCTCGTGCCTTCAAAGGCCCGATTTTGAAGAAGCTGTCGTGGTCTTCTCTGCTGATTGGGGGTCTTGGAAACTGTTGGGTTCCTCGGGGGAGCCCTAGTTGTCTAACACGTTGACCGGTTCGTTGGCTGTAGAGGCACAGGAACAACAGTGTCTCCTTCTTACACCAAGCTAACTTGGACGAAAGAGGTTGTTCATCACCGCGTGGTGGCTTCTATACCAAGCTAGCTTCAAGCTGCGGTTCCGGTGGTTTCTGTGACAAAAACCGGGTTGTTGCCAGCTGATGGCCAAATTTGCATGGTGCATGTCTCAGCACATCAATTTCAAGTAGAAAATTTGATCTGCATTTTCTCACAAACTTTCTTTCAGAGTCTGGTTACCTACACAAAGCCGTCCTTCTACAAAGTGGGGCCCACATCATAGAGGAGGTCCAGGTTTTCGAGCAGCCTCAACTTGTCAAGAGCCTGAAGCTCTCCATACCCACGGTACACGTTTCCTTACCACATTTAGATATGCTTTAACTCCTCCGAGGGGAAAACCAGGGAAAGCAGATTCTGCTTCTATATTAACGAAGGTTGGTGTACGGATGTCACAGTGTTAAAGGAATCATGCAACCCTCAGGCAGAAACTGCAAACCTTTTTACTCACCGCGGGAGTTTTCATTCATTCTGTACGGTGTGTGATTGTGGCGCTCCAACACCTGGCTGAGTAGACTGCCAACATGGAGCTAATGCACCCTGAATAGCTGCTCATTATTCTTGAAGATTTCAACAAAGCAAACGACAGCATTAAATATAACCGTAAAATGTTCTTCTCTCAGCCTTACATATCATGCTTTAGAGATGAAGATATCTCTATCTGCAAGTTTTTCGAGTTGTGCGTCTAATATAAGACCGTCAAGGGCAGCAGGTGTCATGGCAACGGGAGCAGCGAAGAAAAAGCTGATGACGCAAGCAGGAAGTCTTTTCATCAAGTAGTAAGCATTTTTGAGATTGGATATAGAAAGAATCTTTAAATTTTAGCTGTTCAAAAGGATGGAGTGAAAGAGTGGGGATACCTGCGCCGGTCAATGCACGATCCGAGGAACTTCTCTATCTTTTCTACGCAAAAGGAACCTACTCCAGTAAGAGAGGAAAAGCGTCTGGTGATGCCCGCAGCAAGAAATGAGCCATTGTAATTTGCGATTTTGTATAGCTTTACAGTCTGTGCACATGCAATATCCTCTGTCCCAAAACCCTCACATCAGCACAGGAAAAACTGGGGAAAAAACAAAAAAACAACCTTCAACAACCATATCCTTTGGTAATATTTTTTTCTGTGCTTAGTTGATAATGGATGTGTATTTCACTTATGTTTTTCTATAAAGCGACAACTGCTCTCAAGCTAAAGGGAGCAATAGGTCCAGTCATTTCAGTCACCGTCTTCAGGCAGTAGCAGCCACCCTGTCCAAATGTCTTGCAAAGTGTTCTTGTCTTGGGATACTGTTTTAACTGTTTAGAACTCATTCTGTCCCACTGCAGGGAATGATATATATTGGCACATCTGAGGGTGTAGTACGCGTTCCAACAGCCAACTGCTCTTTCTACTGGACCTGTCCTCAGTGTGTTCTTGCCCGAGACCCCTTTTGCGGTTGGGACCCTGTGAGCAGGGCCTGTGTGGAGGCCTCCAAAACCCGGACCGGCCTGTGAGTACCAAAAGATCACGTGAAAAATAACTTGTTGTGTCAAACACTGATATATAATACTACTGTTACATTAAACAAAATTAAAAAATGCATAATTAGGACTCAAACAGTTTAATTCTGATGATCATCAGGCCAACAGGGCATTTGGCGCAGTGGAGGCCCGAAATAACGTCTAACCTGTCCGCATAGTATCAGATAGTAAAGTCATATCAATACACATCCCTCCACCTCACCTGATGTGTTCTTAGTAGGGCTGTCAACATGATCTATGCGATTAATGTGGCCGAGTTAATGCAATAAAATATTTTAATGTAGTTAACGTAGGATTGTTTACTTCTTTGACTGTGGAAACGAAAAGGCTGCTAGCTGCAGTCAGTTACATCAAGATGGAGAGAGCTGTTTGCATTGAAAGTAAAACAAACAGAGGCGCGACATACAGCGGAGAAATTTCCAGAGGAATTCCTCGAGAATCAGAAGGGGGGTGAGTGGCGAATGGACCACTTTACGCACCGCTAGCCAAAGCTAGCTGCTAGGCTACAGCAGTGCAGCACACGGTCTGAAAAGGACCCACCAATGTGCCCCTAAACTACAGTGGTTTGGAAAAGGTCCTGGCTAAATGTTGGGAGGTTTTTGGCACTTGATGGAGAGCTGAGAGACTGTTTCACCTGTTGGAATTCTGCCTCGGAGCATATCAAATATGTTTTGTGTTAAATATAAAACTAAACAACAGTGTTTAAAATACACGCTTTCGTCTTGAATGAAAAACAAACTTTTAATCGCAATTAATGAATTTGAGAAAAATTGTGTGATTAATCAGTTAACTTTTGACAGCCTTAATATTTAGTGCTGTTGTAAAGCGCCCGCTGTGATCCCGAGAAGTCATACACAAGTACGTACAAATGAATTTCAAGTTGAACTGCCAGGGTTGCCAGCATGAGATCAGGACATCAAGGTGTCTTTTTTGCTGACTGTAGTTCTTCCTCCTCAGATGCCAGGACATAGACAGAGGAAATGTTAAAGAGGCGTGCAACACAGTTTCAATGACGCACAGAGACCGATTTGGTCCAAACAAACTGCCTGCAGGTAAGTGTCTCTTATCTCAGTGGCTGTCAACATACTACATAAAATAAATATTGACATTCACAGGATTTTCTTCAGAGAAAAGGTATTGTCCACTATGCCACTGGGGCTTAAACTATTTAATCACAACAACTGGCATGTGTACTTTATTTACTGGAACATTTTGTTTGAAATGTTTAGGTACATCCCCTGATTATTATTATTATTTGTTAAAGTTTGACAACGATGAGCACTAAGTTAACATTTTAAAGTGTAAAATGAAGTGGACCGATTTATAGACTTTGGAAAGGACCTCAAATCGAACATTGACATTTCATTCTGTCACAGTGTGTCTATGTGTTATCCCATTGAGCTGGCTGTCGTTTTTATAGAACGTAAGAAAATCTGATTGGTCATTACAGGCAGTGATGCTGCTTTTCAGACCCACCAACTAAAAGTGATCCACATTTTCTTATGACCTACTAAGATAACCATGGTAAACCTTTCAATGAAAGTCTTACTTCTATCCTATTTCTATGGCAGATTCTGTACCTGCACCTTTCCCATCTCTCTAACACACCCCTGACTATCCTGATCCAGTGTGTTCACTTCTTGAGGTCTTTGTTGTTGAAACTATTTTTTAAGTTTTCCCAAACAAATGTCACAATTCATAACCAGTGTCCAAACATGATGAGATTCACACATATTTTAAAATGGCAAATAGAGATTTATCAATAATTCTAAGGCACAGAATTGGGAAAGTTTTTTTTATAAGCACAGACTGAGATTTGCAGATACAAATCACTCTTTTTTTTCTAGCTCTATTACATTTACACAATAACAGTTAAAATATTTCTTGTAAATCTCAATTTAAAATCAAGGCTATTTGCAGGGTGTTAACATTCTATCTAGATTGTTATAGAAAAAAATAGTTACCCTCTACGATCATGACATCATATGGAATTATTATTATGAGACATATGAAGGTTTTATTTTCTGAACAGTAATCAGGGAAAAGTCAATCTATCTATCAATAATCTATGCATTAATAATCTATGTTCAGTAGCCCATTAGAGTGAAGGGTCCAGCACCAAGTCCTCAGCTGGTATTTACTATGCAGGGACTTTTTAATTTGTTAACTTTGTTCTATCATAGAATGATAGCTTTGGTATCGTACTATCAAAGGCATTGAATAACTTTAGTTCTATCAACTCACTGTCTGGAAGAGATTTAAAATGAAAATGTCCACATAGGAGTTCGCTACCCTTCAGTTTAAAGCCCGCCCCACAATGCTCTCATTGGTTGACACCACTTTCCTAGTCTTGCACCTTGTTTCATAACTGCCTGCCTGCCTGCACTAGTGGGTTTAATTACACTTTTTTCTCAAGGATTGGACACACTTGGGCGTGGACAAGGAGCAAGGGGAGATGATGCGTTTTTTGGCAGTTTTTGTCATGTGTTTGTCAAGGTTCATGAATTTCTGAGTGATGTTGAGTGCAAAAAGTGGTTGGTGAAAGGTTCCTTTTTCAGAACGGCAGGTTCCAATGGTCGGTGGTAGGTTCCTCTGTCAGAGCGGCAAGTCGCAAGATCTGTCGCCACCTTCCTATGGTATCAACAGCAGGTCACATGATCTATCGCCATCTTCCTTTCCTATGAACGTCAGGTCGCTAAATCTGAAGGCACCTTCCTATCGTATTATAGGAACATGGCGATGTTCAGAGGCATGGCAACGCTAATATACATATGTATCGACAGCGCATGCTAAATGCGAACGGTTTAGCCGGACGGGGTGTGTGGAGGCTAGTAGGCGGTCCGTTGGTGCTCTCTGTCCGCTGCCTTCGGTTGGTTATCAAAACATTGGCCAAATGACTCGTTTCAGACTTTATGAGCAAATACAGAATCCCTTAGTGTTCATTTCTAAAGCCTCGCATTAAGACGTACATCCCTTCATTTAAGACGCTGCGCTACTTGCAGGTCGCTGTGTTGTGCAGATCCTCAATAAAGTTGGAAAAAAACATTTACCCATGGTCATGAAGATACTCATTTAACAATACATGGACTTTGCATGCCGCTAAATACCCAACTGAGATTGGCACCTGCCGTTCTGAAAAAGAATCTGACCACCGACCACGCAACCTGCCGCTCAGACAGAGGAAGCTACCAACGACCATCGGCACCTGTCGTTCTGAAAAGGGAACCTTCCACCGACCACTTTTCGCACTCGGTGCTACTGGAATTTCCTTCCTGGTCAGCACATTCTTTGGCAAGTTTTGATTGTTGTCTGCAGCTTTCTTGATATTGCATGATGCTGGGTAGAGGGATATGGTATGATCTTGGTGAGTAATCTGTATGTCAACCTCATGTCCTGTAGGAGAACTGGTGTCCGTGTCCCTGAATGAAGTGGTGCGGCTACAGTGTCCTGCAGCCTCGCAGCTCTCCCAGCAGCTGTGGGAGCGTCCAAACAGCCGGCTGCCTTCAGACTTGTACCTACACCTGGAGGATGGGAGTCTTAGCTTTGTGGCATCCCCCGCCACACTGGGTCATTACCTCTGCCTGTCCACTGAGAACGGCTACCAACAAACTATGGCCATCTTTCACGTCAAACAGAAGAGCAGCCCCTTGACTCAAATCCCAAACATCTACGCTTGGCCTGAGACCCACCACACAGCCACCACAAAGAGTGTGGCCAGGACTGATCCTGGACTACACACCTCTGTGGTGACTTGGCCTGAAACAACAGAAACAAGACAAGGAGAGACCGAGGCAACCCTGTCTAGCAGTCAAGTCACCACCAGGCTACGGAGCAGAAACATGACCTTGTTAAGAGAGGAATCTTGGCAGAGAGAGGCAGAGTTCCGGGACGGGGAGTCCCTCCTATTGGCCAGGGGGCCCTGTTACCTTAAGGAGCTGGTGGTTGTTTCAGTTCTGCTGGTGCTCTGCCTCAGTCTGCTAATAACCATGGTTCTGTATGTCAGCAGACAGCGCTGTCACAGTCAAACAGCCCCGCAGCCAGTAACTCCAACTAGAGAATGTGACAGAAGGACCCCTGTGGAGCAGGAGGCTCTCAAAGGGAATATTTTTCTGAGCAAACCCAGTGGACATGCTAGTGGACTAGTTTGTAATGGGGCCCTCTCAGGCTCTAATGGGCATTTGCCTAACACCCCTATCTGAACAGTCTCAGATGAGATCAGAGCTGAGGGAAGGACATCCCAGGTACCAGAGTTACCACGGTCCAAGCTCAGTGGGAGAGTCTGTTGAAGACCGTTCAAGCACTGTGGACTCACAGGTAAGATTCAGATGTAATAGGATGAAAGACAATCTTTCTGGTTTATACCAATGCAGACGGATGGCTGTGGAAACAAGACTTTTTGTTGTTACCCAACACTAAAGCACATGTCCACTGTTATGTCCTGAATTGTTTTTGTTTTCACCTACGACCACATGAGACCAACTTGAAGATAATTGGTGATCCAATACAGTTGGTACTAAACAATTTTTATAGACCAGTGGGGGTTTGATGCAAAATCACTGACCGCCACATATAGATATATTCAGCGGGTGAAATAAGTATTAGTAAATATATTTCCAAAGGAGCTATTGACATGACATTTCACCAGATGTTAGTAACAGCCACTTAGAGTAATTGGTCAAATATTTTAAACTGAGGTTGTATTCGGTACTTATGGTAAGTACATGTTGTATGGTTTGGAGAAACAAACTAAGGGAACTAAGTAATGTACTTCTGCAAGGAGAGAGTGGCAAAACCCATTCACCTTACCAAAATCAATATTTTGAGTATCTGGTGGCAGGGAATTGAACTGAAAGGAAAACCTTTTCTTTTTCAGGTGGCTTTAAAGAAAGTAAACAACTCAGTTCCGTTCTAACAATATTCTGAATATTGCATACACTGATTTCACTTGTATCCTAGGTGTCTTAAATACATTTTGCTGTAGCCCCTGTCCACCATAGTACATTGCTCTGTGCTCCTGTCTTTATCTCCAAACTCCATCTACCTCGCAAGCATCACAACTATCCCTTTAAATTAATTTAATCCCTCTCATACTAAAGAGAGATGTTGGTCTATGCTCATCTCAGAATCAGACATTACACAGACAGGTCGACCAGACATTGCTGTTAATGCCACTCAGCTAATTTGCTTTGACAAATAATAAACATTTAATACAAACAGATTTTGAAGGAAACTTAATAACAGGTTCTAAAAGCCCACTGAGTTAGGATAAGTGGACTTGTTCATCTTTGTTAGTTGGTATTGCACACATAATAAGAACATGCTTTGGCTCATCACTAATTGTCTACACACTGGGCCCTTTGAACACATCAGTAGACATGTCTCCATGTAGAGCATATCAAATACCACCAAGTTCAGATTTCATTTGTTATTTGAATTACATCAAGTAATATTCCCTTTTAACCTTCTAACCCCTATTAATACTATTAAAATCTGAAAGATTATTATATTGTTTTTCAGTAGTAAACACATCTGCAGTAAATATTGGTTTATATGAGGCTAAAAAGTCCTGTTCATCTTTGATCAAATATCATTTTATGTGATTCGATTTGTGACTCAGTTTTGTTATGAATAAAAACCTTGTGATTTTAATCATTGTAATTATTCAGGTTCATTTTGATGACAAACCTCGGGCCTGCTTCACGAGGAAGTCTGTCATGACCTGGCTCCGACAGCCATGACCTAAAACGGGAGACGCAGCCAGTTGCCCAAAAGTTAGTTTCTATTTAGATTTCGCCAGAACAATCCACACACGATGGCTTCTGACGAGGCACAGAGCGATCAGCCAGGAAGGAGCAGCTTTAAACTGGCGCACCAGGCCCAGGTGTCTCCAGTTAGCACTGTCCAGTAACCTGCCATTAAAGACACACACACACAAGTAACACAGCAGGGAACCGTCACAAGTCTAAAACACAACACTATTTAACATAGTGTTAACTTATTTCTTCATGAGTACGGCACCGGCACCAAAACGTAGATCTTTTAAAAGTGGAACTGAAAAGCTCAGGAAGAAAAATAAGAGGAAGGTGCATCAAAATATTTTAAAATCTTTGGAAATTTGGGAAACCACCGATTGGTGACGCAGCTTATTGTTTAATTATGCACCTTCAATAGCCATAAACAAAAACACAATCACAAACCCAGCAGGCAACACTACTTATACCACTGATGTTCACACCCAGCTCATACTAATTCTGCCCTCTGATTCCAGGGTCTTTATTGTGTGGTCTTTTCCTGCTGACATTCATTCCTTAAGACTAGTTATACGAATAAGCATGTGATACTAGCCCAGAGTTACGCATATTGATCTAGCAAACTATTCCTACCTTGGAGTGTTACAATAACCATTACCTCGTCTATACCGGAAAATTGGTGGATCCAAATATTACTAAAAAAACATGAAATGTATTCGTAATCATCCTAGATAATGTGAAGTGTATTGGTATCCACTGACTGGTGCACCGCTCTGTCAATAACTCCTGCGCCACTTTTTATCCCCAGTCCACCTCTGTATACAGTACAGTGAAGATATCTCCAAGATGGAGGTGGAGATTATACTGGACACCATCTTATTTGGGCCTTATTGAAATGTGATATTTTTGAACAGTAAGGGGTCTAGCCTCAAAGTTTTGTACGGTGCTCTACAACATGACGCTGTAACAGCAAGACAGAAGAGAAGCAAGGTCCTGGCTTAGTGAGAACCTTAATGTAAATGTTTAAAGTTTTCCAGCAGGGAGACATCTTGGAATGAACAGTTAAAATCAAAAATATTTAATAAAGGAAAAGGTGTTGTGCTAAAAAGAACACCTCAGCTGAGGAGCTGCTGGTCTCCACAAACCAACAGGCCACAGGGAGTGCTTCGACCATCCCTAGACCATGTCTGTTGTCTCAACCAGCAAACTCGAGAACAATCGCTGCCTACAAGTATTTATACTGATCAGTTGAGGTGTGAAAGTTAGTGGCCACGCCCCCTGGGAGTGGTCCCCTGGTGAGTTCATTGTAGCTCGGATTTCGAAGGCCTCCCAGTGAATATCAATTGTAGTGTTATCAAGTATTACATGAATGCATTTTGGTAGATTAAATTGAATACAATCATAACTGTACATTGGTAATATTCTATTTGATTATAGTTTCAAAACTAGAGTGATTTTACAACATTCCCATTACTTTATTGAATACATATCTCCAGAATCATGGTTGGATTTTGGTGTACACTAAATGCATTTTATTTATAGTTAATGAACCTGGTCGTCAACTTGACCCTCTATCCATCTGCTTGTATGAGCACTTCAGCATAGATAATAGTAAAATTAGTATACTCCACACCTTGAGCTAATTAATGGAGAAAACAAATGCAGGATTATTTTATTGAGAATAAACTCATCAGTAGTTCTCATCATCCATACAGACAGAGGCACTCCACAGCAGCTACAGATGGACAATAAAAAAAATGGTTGGGACATTGTTGCTTGACTTTATGATAAGTTATTGTATCGATTATCGCTTAGCTACCTACTGGAAGAAGGAGAATGAGATCTTGTATGTTCATATTAACTTTTTTCAAGAGAAGACTTAATTCTATATTTTGTTTTTATTGTATAAATAGGCCTAATGCGTGATGCTATAATATGTGATATACATTTTCTTGTTGATACAAAGCAAAGGTTTATGGGCTGTTAAGTCACCTTAATGTGTGTGTGTAATATATATATATATATATATATATATATATATATATATATATATATATACACAGAGAGAGAGAGAGACTCTAATAGAAAGAAACCCAAATAGGTAAGTACCTACCTAAGAAAATGTGCTTAATAGATTATAATTTCAACATCAGTAAGTGAGCTACACTTTTAAGGAAGGTAGGTTCTATCCAATAGGAGCCAGGCCGACTCTACGTCCTGCAGTCGTGCATGCAGAAATCGCTGCATCATCCCCTGCATCATCCGTGCTGCAGTGTAATCTTGCTCCTGAACACACCCTGCTGCAGCCTGCACAGCAACCGGACCACAGCGACACTTTTACCGGGAAGCTACGGGGAGGCGGCTGGGACACCAAGGAGGTAAGACCGTAGTCTTACTGCATTTCGTCCCACGGAACAAATTAGGACAGGTAACGTTAACGTGGGACAAAAACAAGTGTCATTGATGCCAGGAGGGGGACGCGCGGGGTGGCTGTGACGTCACCGCCTTCATGCGTTATCACAATAGTTTCAGCGGTCAAAGAAAGAACGGCATAGAACTTTAAGGAGGCACGTGCCTGTACAAATAAATATCCAGGGCTCGTGCCCGCAAAGCCTCCACCTGTGCTCGAGCTGGCCGTGGAGCTGTGGCAGGTCCCGCTGCGGCCCTCCGTGGCCCCGTGTCTGCTGCATCGAATGTTCTCGATATTCGCGGTCATAACATGAAGCACTGAATGTCTGTCAAAAACCAGCATGTCTGTAATATTTCCCATTACTAACTCTGGTAAAGCTGGAAAGTGATTGAAGAATTGGGACTTTGCAGATAAATAAATTGGTCACACACTACTGTAAAATACAAAACACCACCTCTCTGTAAACACTGCGGTCATGTGGACCTCGTTTTAAAATGTATTAATTGTAACAGTATCTCAGTAGACATTTACACTATTAAACATGTAATCAGAATAAAAGCTATTTAATCAAAAATTCCAGACAATAACTAACATACATGTGTCATGAACTTTTCTGACCATAATACAGAAAATAAAGATATTATATTTCTCAAAAAAAAGTATATGTTCAAAAAGATAATACAAATATTTTTCATGTAGGGTACATAAATTAAGAACCTCTCTTACTACTGTAATCCAGGAAATGAAATATTCATAATGTACAAAGTAAGAGGTAATATTAAGGTCCTATTAAAGCAGTTTTCTCAATGATTCCAAATGAATGGAACCTCTGTGAACAAGCTGATACTAGCACTATTAATAACACTAATATTACTAGTAGTTGTAGTAGTAGTGCTACTACAACAACTGATACTACTATTACTAACACTACTACAACTAGTATTTTGACTGCTATTAATACTAAAATAGTAGTAGTAGCACTAAAAATGCTACTAGTGGTAGTGACCCAACTGATTTGACCTACAATAAAAGAAGTACTACTACATTTATACTGCTATTACTACTACAACTACTCAGTTTACTCCAAATACTACTTTTCTTGACCTTTCAACTGTATGTCAGGCTTCATCAGTGAATGAGGCTCTTATGCTATGTTCAAACTGAACGCAACACAAGCGTTTCAAGCCACACGATTACATACGATGTACAATGAGACTGGAGCCAAATCTGTGATACCGTGGCAGGTCTTCCCATGTCGAGTTTGCGGCAAAGTCGACACAATTTCAAACTAAGCTGCGGCAAACGCAAAACTAATGTTGTAATTGGGAGTCTATGCTATTCAGTACACAAACACAACGACATGTTTAGTGGTCCAACGTGAGTAGGACTTCCACAACGTGTACAGAGTCACTATGTCTTCTGTGTTTAATGCGAAGGAAAAACACTGGCGGAAAGTTGAACTGTTTAAGGGTGATAAGCCACGCACCCTGTCAGTTGCGTCTAGCGTGAATCACACCATTAATGCGAATTGAACACAGATTGGCCCCAGAGAGTCCGTGGCGCGTTTAAGGTTTAAGGCGTTAGAGGCGACGTTTGGTGTGAACGTAGCATTAGGATTCCCAATCTGAAAACAGGTCCCTCACAGTTAAAAGGCTGTAGGAACATTGGAAATCTCCAGCATCGTGAAAAACACTGTGAAGCCTGTATTGTTTTCTCCTTTTTTTTCACTCAATCATTTTGTAAATGATTTGTTCTTTTTCTCCATCAGCAGCAAGATGGCTTTTGATGACAAAGATCCAACGCCTGCATTGGGGACCCTTTCCCCTGGCCAACTGCAGTCCCACCTCAAGATGGAGCCAAAGACTCTAGGGGTAAGGGATCTGACAAAATATCAATGTTTACTTTAAGTTTCACATTAGATGCAGAGAGTCTGCTGCTGTGCTAACCACAATCACTTTAGTCCCCACTGTGTGAACTATTTCTACTTTTACTAGATCAGTTTGCTCTTATAATGTAAGATACAGACTGTACAAAGTGGATCACTGTTGAAGTGAACATCAAACTTTTATTACCCAAGTAAATAAAGATGAATGTGCACCTCCTTCTCTCTCAGGCAATCCAGATTGTTATTGGGGCTTTGATTCTCTGTCTGAGTGCCTCCGTGCTCCAGATCCATGAGGTCCACTTCACAGGAGATGTAGCCCTCTTCCTGATAGTTGTGATACAGGTCAGTTTTGGTAAACATGTCATGTTGTTAGATATTTCCCACAGCAGAAAATACTGTATCTAAGTAAGCGGTACTGTAACCCACCAGGTGACCTTGTCTGGTTCAGTGTTGGTCCACAGTGGAAGGAAACCTACTCTGTTTTGGGTGAGTATGTATCCACACTGGTCAAAAAAGAGTCGATATTTACTGATTTGACCATGATTTGAAGGTTATTCTTCCTCCAATGGAACACAATTGAGGAACAGTTACTTTTATTCATTTTTTAATATTGAAATATTTGACTTGTGTTCAGCGGTGCCATTTGGAATCACTCAGGGCCTCATGTACCTACATTAGCAAACGTAGCGTTATCAGCGCCACGTAAAACGCGCAGGTGGCGCTCGCTTTGACAACTTCAGTCTACGTCGTATTTACAAACCCTGCAGCTCATCAGGTAATCAGCGCCTTTCTTCAGCCCTCTGCATTTAAATGCCAAGTGAATGGACCTCCTTCTCTCTTTCTATCATGGATCAGCCAAAGTCAAAACAGAGAAACTAAAAATCAGTGACAATGAGGTTGGTGTTAATTGGGCATCAGTGGTGGGGAAATGCATGTATTGACTAGTGCGCTGTAGCAAAGGGTTGAGTACTTGTGCTGTGATACGGAGGAGTGCAGACGGCGATATTCCTACTGATGACTGTTTGAAATTATCTTTGAACTGGATGGTCATTTTAATCTAAACCACACACTTGAACGCTTGTGAGGGGATAAAACTTGTCCACAGACTCACTAGGGGAAAATAATATCAGATTTGCAGACTTGACAGTAACAGAAGGGTAATAGAAGCCTTATCAGCGTAGTGCATGGAAGAGACATGCTTTTCGATGGCGGGTTAGGTTTGGAGTAAAGCACTTCTGTTGTCATTTTTAGGTGAAATTCGTCCTGGTGCTACACCTCATCAGTGCTGCATTTGCCACAGCTGCTTTGGGTCTCATGTCCAAACATCTGCCCTACCGCCAGGACTCCTACCACTGTGAACACTGCCGCAGACTGGAGCTACATGCCGTGGTATTGTCTTGAAGACCTGTACACACAGGCACCATAGGATATACATTAGATTCAATGATCATGAAACAATCTGGGGCATAAGAAAATAGCAAATACTGTAACAAAGCTGTAAAGTGAATTGACATGTGGTCAATTAATGTTTAGGAATATCTGATTAGTAATATCATCCACAGCACTAGACTAAAGGATCAGTATTGATATTGAAATGAAGCAGCCTGTGATATGTTTATCTCTGGGAGACGAGAGTCTTTCCTGGTGCAAGACTGAAACAATGTTTGCAGGACACATAGTGTATTTTGCTGAACAAAAGTACCTCTCTCAGGTTCTACTGTCTTTTGTCTCCGTCAGTCTAAAAATACATTTCCCAGTCCATCTGTGAATGTAAAAAGAAGTAGCAGTGGTTGAGCCTGCTGGCTGTCACATCCTCGCAGATATTTAATGGTCAACTACTATTTTTTATATTTACTAATAGCCTCTTTCCCAAAGTGATAGAATGTTTGGAGTAGACTCATATTTTTTTAACTGACTTGTTTTTATTGTTATTTATACATGTCCTCTTTTGAGCTGAATGCACCATTTAGCAACTGCTTTTTAAGACAAAATGTACAGGTGGGATTATTTTAATTAAACTTTAAATTTAAACCTTCACAAAACCCATTGACTTCTGAAAACATGAGCACACGGGGAACGTGTAGTCTGGTGGAGGGAGCTGCAGCAGCGTGGAGATATCACATGAAATGAGCTGCAGAAATAATATACAATACAACAAATAAATATATACATGGCAACGGGGTCCCAAATGCATGATTCTTTGTCACTCCGTAGAGGAGGTAAGCTAGGTAGTATCCACAAAACCACATCAGATCCCAGTAGAGTCACATAAATTCATAATGAACATACATGTGAAGAAGAAGACTCCCTTTTTCTCTGTCTTTACTGTCACTACAGCAACATTGTTTCAGGAAATGCACCGGGCTGATCGAGCAAAAGTGTAAAGTAAGTGATTGACTACTGTTACAACTAATACTTTGGTCAGATAGGCTCTGTTGTCTTGTCGAGTGCATGGATTTGATACACATATTTTACACTTCTATTTGTTCATGCTCTCATCAGTGTCACATTAAGAAACTCTTTGTTCCAACGCACATACTCTTCCTGTTCTGATTTTTCTGGCTAGCTGTTGATTGATGGGATCCTGGGGACGCTGGTGATTTTCCTGGTGCTGGAGTTGTTGATTTGCATCACAGCCATGCTGTTTGGACTCACTGTCCTAGCTGCTGGTGGAACCCAGGTGAACCCTTCAAGTACCCAAAGTATCCAAATAATGCTTAACTATAGGGTTACAATTCAGACATTGGTAAATGGGCTAGTTCACATATTTAGAATATTAACATACAGGTAAATGCAATAAGGGAATTGGGGGTATGAATAATTCGTTTTTCAATACTACTTTCAATAAGTAAATGTCATTAAATAGAAATTAAGTTGGGGCCCACCAGAAGTTTATTGTATTTTAGGCTAAGTGCTTTTCTTTGTTGAAAGTGAGTTGTGCTTTCACAGGGACAAGTGCAGCTTTTACAAAGTCACTCTGCTGGCCATGACAGTTTTCCAATTTCCTTTTGAAAAACGGTGCCTGAGTCATGCCAAAGCCAATCAGCGTTGAAATACTCCACTCGTCATCACCTATGGAGGACCAAAAATTACTGAAAAAATAGTATGAATAAATGAATGATCAAATGTATAAATAAGAGATGATCTAAAATAAGTTAGTGGACAGGTGAACAAGACTAGTGCAAGACAAGTGCAATGACAATAAAGTTAAATTGAATCTACTCTAAAAGATGAAAACAAATGGATGAAGTGAAATTAGTGACAGGTTTGTGGTTTGTAAAATCAGTGATTGAAGTTTAATCAAAGAAAATTCTGTTGTTTATTTGTTCTATGGTTTACCCTCGTTCAGGATTATACTGTATACCCCTGGTATAGTTATGTAGATTAGTGGGTCGTCTGCATAATTAGCATAGCATACTTTTTACTTCCATGTTTCTTTCAACATGGGGAACACCACATGTTTTCGGTCTGCTCTGATGTGAAATTAGCTGTGATACAAAGTATTGTCCACCGTTCAAGTAGGATTCAAACGAGTCCAGTGCTGTGTCCTTCCCAGGATTCTAGTCTGTTTGGTATGTCATGGTCGACCGTGTCCAACGCAGTACTGACATCCAGTAACATTAAGACTCTAGTTCTACCACTGTCCCTGTTTACTGTACTTGAAAACCATCACAACTGCAATTTCAGTACTGTGGTGCATTAGACATTAAATCACTTATTTACGGCCAAGACGTCATTAAGCTGTAGAAAAGGTCCTTTCAGTGATAAAAAATAATTCTACCTAAAGAGTTGGGGTTTGATATTGGCCTATAATATTTATTTGTTAGACTTTTTAAGGATGGGATGAATAACTGCACTTTTGTGGCCTTGTGGGCAGACACCTGAGAGAAGGGATGTGCTTACAATTTGTAAGAGATCAGTGGTCAAGGAGTTTGAAATAATCTTTAAAAAGTATGTTGGTATGATATCTAGGCAGCAGGTGGAAGACTTCAGATGTTGTATAATGTCTTCCAGACTTCCATGGTTGATTGCAAAAAAATCATTAAATGGATGTTATTTAGAGATGCGGAGGAAGTCATCTCTGAAGTCACAGACCCCTGTAGGGCAGCAACAAAAAATTATTTAAATTTGATTATTAAGAGTCTGCAACGAATTTCATTATTGATTCTTGTGTTGCAACTTATTGCCACTTAAGTCGCTTCTGTTTGACACCTTGAGGGATTCCTCTGCACCAGAGCGTTGTGTATTATAGAGCCCAGCTATATATTGCTCTGCTATACCAGATTATGAGAAAACAGAAAATTCAGAATAAAATATATGCTATAGTTTAAAGACAAAATACATGTATTTTATTTTTTTACATTTTCTGACACCAGTATTTAGTATTTTAATTCAATACATTTATTTGAGGGGTATTTTTTAATTAGTATCAAACATTCTGATTATACTGACCATCTAATTCATTAAAACATTCTTCATAATGTATGATCATTTTTTTCATGAAGCATTATGAACAGTTAGTGTAACTATAATAATCCAGTTTTTAACAATGTGTGTTGGTGTGTGTCCTGCAGGCTCCCAGTAAGAGACCCGTCTACCCTCAGACGCGTCCTCCACCTGTTCCAGCTACGCAGACGCCTCCAGCTGCAGCCGAGGCCTCTCAGGTAATAATTACACTTTAATTCCTCTTTTTGCTGTTTGGTACATTTGTTTGAAACACATATGAACACAAATACATGTAAATATATTAGGGCTGTCAATAGATTAAAAAAAACTAATTAATTGCACATCTTGAAATGATTAATCGTGATTTAAAGTTTGTCAAGTAATGAAAAATAAATTGAAGAATTAACAAACATTAATATTATATTAAACACAAATAAAGACCCATTTGATCATCTCCAATGCAGAATTTCTCTGGGTCGCTGTGTTTGAATAGCCAACAATCTCCTGATGTTTAGCCAAGACGTTTTTTGGCAACAATGGTGGTCCTTTTCAGACCGTGTGCTGCGCATGGTAGATGTGGAGATGCATAGCTGTGTGTAAAGTGGTCCCTTTGTTTGTGGGGGAATTCCTCTGGAATGTTCTCCTCTGTTTGTTTGACTTTTAATGCAAAATGCTCTCTCTCCCCCGTCAGCTATCGTCTTGCTTTGCTCGATGCCACTGACTGCAGCTGGCGGCGGTTTTGTTTCCGGCGTCAATTTTGTTTTCTTGCGGCACACCGGGAGATAGGAAGTAAACAAATCTAATAAATCAGGCGGAGATGTTTTCTGACGTTGGTCTCCTGAAGTCTGTACGAAAACATTTAAGACACAAAAACTTCTAATTTCTTTCCTGCCTCTCAAACAGAGGTGGTGTAAGTGATATGTTTTTGATTGGTTTTTTTTACACATTGTTAACCATAGTGTAGGGCGATTTCATGTTGAATTAGCCACAATAGAATATGACACAATAGCACACTAATGACACATTAAATAAGCATTCAACATGTTTTATATCCTATGCAAGTAATTTTACTGCTATTTGTGTGTCAACAGGTGTCTGTAGTTGTGACCGGACCAGATTCAGAGCAGATGGAGGACATCTCAACCCCACCCACTGAACCCCAGGTGGAGCCAATAGAATCGGTGACAACCCAGCCGTGAACTCTGCAAATACGGCTCTCTGAGGTGTTATGTCACGGCAGAATGTAAATACGGATGTCACCTGAGAAAAACTATTCTTGTCAGAGTCATGTAGGTAATTAAAATCTTACCTATTATAATGTGACAACAAACCTTCTGTTGGTGAGTCAGAGGCTGGAATATAAGAAGTATAAAAGTATTGTTGAATTAATAAATGTGTGTCCCAACAATGTGCAAGAGGTAGTCATCCTGTCCTTGATAAGATGATCACAGAATTAATATTTCACTTCTGCAACCACAGTACATGAGTACAGCATGTATATGATATGGATCAATGTAACATGTTCATGTTGATGTATTAATATCATTAAAAGAATAGAGGATTAGTAATTTAGATCAGTGATTCTCAACTGGTAGGTCGCGCGGACTCGTTTTTAGTGGGTTGCGGGCCTTTGCATGGGAAAAAAATAAAATAATAAAATAAATAATACATTTTATTTTGAAGGGACTTTTTCTAATGCAGCGGAGTGTCGTTTTTTTGCCGGCTCGTTCGTCCATGTTTTCAGTCAAGCGCGGCAATTAGAACGGGAAAAGATAACACTTTTCGGCTTGTCATTAAGGAGTGATGGTGGGTCCCGGAGCCAGACAAGTTGAGAACCACTGATTTAGATAAATAAAAGTGACACACACACAGCCAGAGTCTCAGGATAAGATCCTGACACCACTAGTATGTAGTACACTATAATCACGTATCTTAAGAGTCCGTGCACATTGTTTATGTGAGTAATGGTAAATTTACAATATATCAGTCGCAAATAGTTTTCTTACTTAAAACATGTTTGACTGTTGAAATGTTTTTGTGTGGTTATGAAACACACCTTTTATTGTTTTTATGTTATTTGAAGTTAATATCATTGTAATGTTAATTTATTGTTGGCTGTAATATATTAGAACTGTCATTCTGATCCCAACTTAAAGGAGTATACTGTTGATTTATTACTTTCAGCAAGTGGGGGATTTAAAAGAGTGAAAGAAAGGATATTAGGATTATTATTATTCAGATATTTGAGTTCAGTAGTTGTCCCGTTTAAAAACATTGTACTACGTCAAGACAAAATAAATGCATCTGTCTATCTGTCATACACTTCTATTTTTCAATCCCCAAGGCACAATAACCCTGAATATTTATAATGAGGAGGGTTTGGTAACAACTATAAGAATAAAAACATATGTGTGCAGTTCATAAAATGATTCAAAGGATTTCTAACAATGTACTAAGAATTCAATCTGAATGTGGGATTTTATAGGGGGCGTTTAATACATTTGAATGATGTCCGTCTTCATTATATCATCATGATGTGTCAAACCTAATGCTGCTTGTCAGTCAAACAGTTTAAAATGTATCTCTAGTATCTTTTTTATATTAACTAGGGCTGGGACTCGATTAGAAATATTAATCTAATTAATTAGAGGCTTTGTAATTAATTAATCAAAATTAATCACATTTTAATTGCATAAATATTTGACCTGAGAACAGTGAGAAGTAATTTTTTTCACATGGATTTTTATGGGTTTTAATTTTTGTTCAACCAATTCCAGCAGACAAGTGTAGCAATAGCATATGTAGGCACACACCCCTACTCCCCCAAAATGCCTCCACCAAAGCCCCGGGCCGAACCAAGCTCTGGTAAATCATCAACTGCATACAGCCCGTATCCAGTATTGCCTGATGTGCACGCCCCTAGATTCTTATCGGAACGTGTCACGTCAGTCCTGGACCTGGGGAGGGTAATGGAGAACTGGAAACCCGAACCACCTGCCCCACCTCCATCAGGGGACATTATCTCCGAAGGTGTCTGGGCTGCACGCACCTCCAACACTCCTGCCCTGGCAAATGAGAACCCTCCTGGTTGGAAAGGGTGCCTGTGCTTGCTGGGGTCAGCTGGCAGTGGGCCTGAGGGCCATCACTCTAGCCCTCTTTGCGGTGGCCGGCTCTTTACTGGCCGGGCAAAGGATAACCTACCCCGTAAGGTGCTCCCAGCCACTGGGATGCACGGCCACTTGACCCTCAGCCAGGTTGATGGCAGTCTCCAGCGTGGCAATGATATCGGACCCGCGCCAGCAGCCCCTCCCCGAACTGCACCAACATTACCACTCCCTGCGCCCCTGCTGCACCGTCCGGCTGCATCCATCTGGTCGCAGCGTACCTGAGTTGCTGCTCGTATGCAAACGGCTGGTCCGCCGGGACCTCTGTCAGTGGTCCTCCGGTAATAGCCCCAGCCGGTCAGAAAGTTTTCTCAAGAATAATGTGTGAGTAACTCTTTAAAGATCTGTTTGGATGTGCTTTAGCATTACACAGCTATAGGACTTTGGTTAGCCTCATTTTCTGCTGGAAGCAGCAGTCATCCAGACAAAGTTGTAAGTTGGTTAAATTCACAGTCTGCGCCTACGGTTGCTATTTTGTACCCAAACACAACGCCGGTCTGACAACAATTGTGAAATGGTAAACTGCTTTCAGGGTGATAAGCCACGCCCCGTCTCTGTCGCGTCCAGCGCAAATGATTCATGCCAATTGACCAGAGATCAACAACCAAAATGTTCTCAGCTGTGCTCCCCCGAAATGCGCGTTCTGGTGCACCTGTATTAGCATATATATAAACACCCCGCTAGCTCCTTATCAGTGCATGCACTGAAGAGATGGGTGCACAATCAAGAAGACTCCACAGGCAATGCAAAAGCAACTTCAGACTGATAAAAATCATGTCAAAGCGGAAAGCGAGCACAGTAACAGCCCTGTAAATGGTACGTTTTTTTATTTCAAAATAAAATTGCAGTGTTTTTTGTATTGTGAATGGGCTATAACTGGATCGCGTTGTGCAATCTTGTATTGCATAATGGCAATAATCGGACCATGAATCCCTGAATTTACTTCCCGCTAATAAGCAATTGTGTGACCTTTAATTGGTGCAAGAATTGAGATTGGGCGCATTTTCATTGCTTCTCGGTGGTTCCATGTGCACTAACATGTAAATGCACGATTTCAAATGTGTGTTTGTCACTGGTTCCTAAAAACTGCAGCAGATCCCCTCAATAGTAAAGAAAGAACAATGGGGCACTCACCTCACTATTCTGCAAATAATTGTCTCACCTAACAAATAAAGGAGCTGAATTGTATTGGATGTTTTTTCATGTTAAAGCACACTATCTCATCTTGCTCACAGACATAAAATATATAAAATATTTTGTAGCATTGATGCTTTTAAATATAAGCCAATATTAAACGGTTTCCTGTTGGGATGTAGTAAAGAGCAGATAATCATCTATACCAGGCATTCACACGCAGCTGAACACTTTGTGTGTGTGTGTGTGTGTGTGTGAGTGGGCGGTGATGATTCAGAAGTCAGATTTCTCACAGGAACAGTCACTTCACTAGAAGCAGAAGCACATTGCAGTTGGCCATTGTCGGAAGATTTTTGAGTTTCTTTCTCTTTGGTAGGGATTTGAGGGTATCCACGGAAGTACACATACGCCTGTATTGGATATTTTATTTTGAGATTGTTACAATGTCCAGAGTTGCCAATCTATCGAAGCTGCGACAAGAGAGAATGAGGGAGATCAACCTGCGGGTGAGTTGGCATTATGTTCATCATTGAGTACAGCATTAAGATTCACTTTAGGTCCGGCCAACTAACATGTTTAAATGTAAATAGGACAGTGAGAACAATTATGAGAGAATACTACTACACGGTACTCTGTAGATTTTTCCTGTCTTTGTTTCAGTTACTTCCCCTTTCTGTCTATTTTACTGTCATTGCCTATTTTTGCACTTGCAGTGAAAATGCATTTCCTTAATTTGAAACTGGGCCGACTCTCTATGGCAGAGCAAAGGCCTTAAAATGGACATGGGGCCTGACAGCATTGCATTTACCCTGATAGAGGACATCTATTTGTGGATGTAGGTGGTGGTGCGTATTCTCACTGGATATTTGACTATATACCAACTGTTGCCATAGAAATGGTCGTGGGTGTGTGTTGTAATATTACTGCTTTCTTTCAGAATGTTGTATGGCTAAAAAATGTGTATGGATAAATATATAAATGACTATTCAGTGTTAAATAATATAAAGTGCATTGAAGATGGTCACACACTAAGAAGAAAATCTCACTTCCTCTCATATATAATATAGATATATATGTACAGCGAGTGGAATAAGTATAACGTCACCATTTTTCTCAGTAAATATATTTCCGAAGGAGCTATTGGCATGACGTTTTACCAGATGTTGGTAACAACTCAAGTAATACATACATACAAAGAAACCAAAATAAAGAAGTTCAGAAATAAAGTTATGTGTAATAATGTGAAATGACACAGGGAAAAAGTATTGAACACGCTTCCTGATATTTATTCAATACTTTGTACAAAAGCCTTTGTTGGTAATGACAGCTTCAAGACACCTGCTGTATGGAGGAACTAGTCAGATGCATTGCTCTGGTGTGATTTGGGCCCATTCTTCCACACAGTCTTCAAATCTAGAAGGTTCCGTGAGCCTCTTCTATGAATCTTGGTCTTCAGTTCTTTCCATAGATTTTCAATGGGATTTAAGTCAGGTGATTGGCTGGGCCATTCTAGCAGCTTTATTTTCTTTCTTTGAAACTAGTTGAGAGTTTCCTTGGCTGTGTGTTTGGGATCATTGTCCCTCGTTTCATCTTCATCATCCTGGTAGATGGCAGCAGATTTCTGTCAAGAATGTCTCTGTAAATTTGCCCAGACATCATTCCTTCAATTATGGGAAGTTTGCCAGTACCGTTTGCTGAGAAGCAGCCCCACATCATGATGTTCCCACCTCCAAACGTCGCTGTTGGTATGGTGTTTTTAGGGTGATGTACAGTGCCATTTCTCCTCCAAACACGGTGTGTATTATGGCATCCAAACAATACCATTTGGCTCTCATGTGTCCACACTACATTCTCACAGTATTTCATTGGCTTTTCCACATGTTGTGCAGCAAACTTTAAACGAGCTTCAACATGCTTTTTTTCAGCAATGGAGTCCTGTGTGGTGAGCATGCATACAGGCCATGGCGGTGGAGTGCATTACTTAAGTGTTCTCTTTGAAACAACAGTACCTGCTAATTGCGGGTTTTTTTTAAGCTCTGCTCTTGGACAACTCTTCTGATTATTCTTTTCACTCCTCTGTCAGAAATCTTGCGAGGAGCACGTGGTCGAAACAAATTAATGGTGAAATGATTGTCTTTCCACTTCTGTATTATGGAGCCAACAGTGCTCACTGGAACATTCAGAAGCTTAGAAATGAGTCTATAACCAAGGCCATCATTGTGTTTTGTAACAACTAGGTTGTGAAGGTCTTGAGACAGCTCTTTGCTTTTACCCATCATGAGATGTGTGTTGTGTGACACCTTGGGAATGAGACATTTTTGTAGGCCATCAGTTGGGACTGAACCAGCTGATGATATTTATTTGCACTAACAAGGGTGTGGATTGTTTTTCAACTACTGAATTTCCATACCTTTTTGCACCTCCCTTTCTTCATGTGTTCAATACCTTTTCTATGGAAAAGAACTGAAGACTAAGATTCATAGAAGAGGCCCCACGGAACCTTCAAGATTTGAAGACGGTTTGTGTGGAAGAATGGGCCCAAATCACACCAGAGCAATGCATGTGACTAGTTTCTCCAGACAGGAGGCGTCTTGAAGCTGTCATTACCAACAAAGGCTTTTGTACAAAGTATTGAATAAATATCAGGAAGCGTGTTTAATACTTTTTCCCTGTGTCATTTCACATTATTACACATAACTTTATTTCTGAACTTCTTTGTTTTGGTTTCTTTGTTACCAACATCTGGGGAAAATTTCATGTCAATAGCTCCTTTGGAAATATATTTACTGAGAAAAATGGTGACGTGTTCAATACTTGTTTTAACTACTTACTTCTGCTGTATATGTCCTAAGTATATATATATCTATATACATGTATGTATATGACCTTCTGCCATTCATAAGAGACATAAATAATGATCAATTCAAGACATGTACAATTTTGCAAGATGAAAGCTGCCCACAATAATATCAACCAACTATTACTATAAAAAACTTCCCAAGTAATTGCAAGGACTTGAACTCAACAGACTCTTGAACAGAAGGACAAATAAAAGTTAAAATCCTTATCCATTTAGAAAAAAATGAATGAAAAAAGATATAAACTCTTAGGCCAGAAAAGGGGAAATTGTAGATGTGAGCAGGAGCCATACCACAGAGAGCTTTTATTCTGTAAAGTGTTGCATGCTGGCTACATCGCTTAATCCTGCTGTACAAAAGTAACTGATTAAAACCAATACCAATGAGCTAAAGGAGTCAAAAATAGCAGGCAGACTAGCAGGACAACTGAACACTCAGGAGGTGGAAAGGAAGTAAGTAACAAGAAGTTGGCAACTGTTGCATCATGAGTGAGTGCGCCTTCCTTTTTACGCAATTCAAATGCCACACAACAAGTATAATCTTTGCATACCAATGTAGCTGCATGCTGCACAGATGGATCCCTCATTGTTTGACAGAAATGAGGGCTTCAATAGTCATTTGAAAGAGACAACATTATACAAAATGCAATCTCTCATGAATTAAACCTTACAGACTGTGTTAAAGAAAGGCACACACTGTCAACAAATATATCGTTGGATGCCTAGACAGATACCAAGGTGTCCTTGAACTTCCCAATTGCATAAGGGAGTTCTTGACCCATAATAATGATAAACTACTGATGACATTATGAATAACATTTCATACTAAGCAAAGACATACTGTGGATGGCAGAGGTGGAAAGAGTAACAAAATGTTGTACTCAAGTAAAAGTACTGTTACTTAAGTAACATTTTACTGAAGTACAAGTAGAGTTACCAGTCTAAAAATTTTCTCAAGTAAAAGTAAAAAGTAGCTCATTAAAAATGTACTCAGAGTAAAAGTTACTGAGTTACTTTTCTAACAGCTGGGTGGGGTGCGGGATTCTAGTGTAGTTAAAAAAAGACAAGGGAAAATAAATCTCAATGTAGTTGTTTTTAATTGAAGGAAGACCGTTACAAATTAAAGTGTAATAGCAAAAATAATAAAATAAAAATAAAAGAGATAGATGATTTTAGTGCAGATCATCCAATAAAACATTTTAAACATTACTACAACCAGCCGGGTGTCAAACCCGTTTCAGGTTCAGGCCAGATACTGCCGACTTCGACCGAACGCGGGGTGGCGTTGGCCGGGGGGTTGCGCTGATGGGGGGTTGACGCTGGCGGTCCGACCGACGGTTCACTCCAGTGGCGGACCGTTTACTCTGCGTCTCCTTAAACAATATGTGGACAATAAATATCAGAGCCAAGAGCAGCGAGTGTAGTCACCTACTGCTGCTAATACATCCGTCAGACCAGGATTATTTATTTATATCCGTTAATGAACTTTTCTCCTCTTGTTACCCTGGTAACCGCAGTCATTACAGACGGTTGCGTCAATTCTTAGTGTGAAAATCAACGTACTTCTGGTTTAGCGGCTACGCTTCATATTTTCATTCGATTTCAGCTGGGTTTGCATCTGTTTTGTCCGTCTCCATCATTCTTGTTTAGCGCGTTTGTTCTCCCGCTCATCACTCAATCAGTGCAGTGAAGTTAGTTTCCTGGGCGCGATTTTTTTTTCCTTCGCATTTTTTTTTCTTTGGATTTTTTTTTACTCAGTAACGGATATGATTTAAAATGTAGCGAAGTGCAATACAAACAAAAAAGACATAAGTAAAAGTAAAATTACAGATTACAGAAAAAAATACTTTAAAAGTAGAAGTAGACAAAAAAACGACTTAATTACAGTAACGCGAGTAAATGTAATTCGTTACTTTCCACCTTTGGTGGATAGTAAAGTGGAGAACAGAAAGAATGAACTGGGGAAGGAGGAAGGGGAGTACCTCCAACATGGGGATGAGATCATGGAGATTCTACAATGAACGTGGATACATGCATGTAATGTAATTACATTAATGTAATGTAATTACATTACATTACATGTAATGTAACATGTAATGCAGGTTTTTCTTCAGTACAATTTTGGCTGCTTAAAATGACTTATTCAGCATTTGGTTACACTTACCCTCAACCTCCTGTGTCATTTTGGTAACGGAAGCAACGATTGCGGCCAAAATGCTGAACCAAAGGATTCAAAACTAGTCCACAAACCAATGGGTGACAACAGTTTTCTGGGTTTCAGAGTTTGTCAGTGCAATCAATTTGCTAGCAAAGAGTTCCTCAAACTGGAACAACTACTACAACAACTACTAACTGCAAACTAGCAAATACCTTTTTGCAATAATAGCATTAGTACATTCTATTGTTTATTGCATCTGCCAAGCTGCTTGTTCCTCCCTCTCTGAGAGAAAAGCACTCGGAGAGATCGCGACTCTTTGTTTCCTTGCTCCCAGATGGTGGAATGAGCTCTTTGACGACATCAGGACCACAGAGACTTTACTTTCTTCCGCCGAAAACTCAAGACACACCTCTTTAGACTCTACCTTGACTAAAACACTAACAAACTGTACCACTAACAAATCGTAGCACTTAAATTGTACTTCTAATGGCACCTTCTGAGTTTGTATCTTTACGGTTGAAATGCACTTATTGTAAGTCGCTTTGGATAAAAATGTCAGCTAAATGACATGTAATGTAATATTATCAGTCAAAGATAGAATTCATAACAGGCCTATTTGTTTACACTAGGCTGTAGGATGTATGTATGTCCACACAAAAATACACCATCACCTCCAGTGTTTCTCCTACCGTCAGTGTTTCGGTGCTCTTTGTTTTTTGTTGTTCACGCGGTGAGACGCGGTGAGAGGTAAACGTGCCGGCTCGTTAGTGCAACTCCTCAAGCGTGGTTCTCGCACACCGCTGCCAGGCATCTTTCTCTCCAACGTGCGCTCAATGTGTAACAAACTGGACGAACTTCAGCTGCTGGTGAGAAGAGACAGAGGCCGTTTCTCAATATGCGTTCTTGTGTGGACTTTTGTTCTCGTGGACTCGTGAAACGTCATCAGTCTCAGCCCGAGTACTGTTCCAATTCTCAAGTCCGCATCTGGCCGAGAACGGTCATAATACCCGGATGTGGCTCGCCCCGCCCATTTTACCGGGCATGCATCGGAGCAGGCTCGTCTGTTCTTGTGAGAGACATATATCCCAGAATGCATTTCACCTCAGCAACAGGCAACAACGACAGAGGAAAATAAACACAACTTTATGTCGAAGTTTATAAATACAACTTTTTTTAAGTAACGTAATGTAATTTTCTGACTGAATAGTAAAATGTTTAAGTCAAAAACTAAAATAAAAACGTATTAGCAAGACCAGCTGACGTGGTGACGTCATCAAGTCAGCTGCTGTTCCAACTGCGGAAATGACCGTTCTCCGTTCTCCCGAACCTGCGAGTCAGGACTCCCGAGTCTGTCTCCCGAGTCTATTCTCGCGGGAACGCGAGTCCGTTCTCGCCGTCTTAGGTATTGAGAAACGGCCAGAGACTTGTCTTCATCCTCCATTTTGTGCTTCACGGAGATTGTGGCTCTGCGGATCGATACTGGACTCAGAAAACTACATCTGCAGAAGGATCAGGCATTCAGGAGTGTATGGAAGTAAATCTGTGCACATCGGGGGTTGAAATAAAAAAAAGACTCGATTCTAGATTCAAGATCAGGAGCGTGCGTCAAGCTAAAGGAGCGAGCACTCAAAACACCTTCGGCTTCGGATTGTAGCCATGTCCAATAATAACGGGGCATTATCTCTTCTTCATGCCATCAGTGTGGCAACGTATGAAGAAATACATAAAAGAACATATAATGTTCACCCTGAACCAAAACGTGTCTAGAATCGATTGCTCTTCCTTAGTGTCCCGGATGTTGGTGTGTCAAGGTTGACATTTTTCGGGTTGAATATTGTAACCTCCATTTCTTTTGCGGCTGAATATTTCAACAGTTTTTTTTTTTTGGTTGAATTTTTTGCGGTGTTTTAATGTTGAAAAACATTCAGGTACATAATTTCCATGCATAAATATTCAGTGCTAGAAATTCAATCACCTTGTTATTTCAACCCCCGATGGCACAGATTTACTTCCATAGGAGTGGGGACAAAGACTTCTACACAGAGTCTAAATAAAGGTTTAGCAAGGCGGTGAGAGACGCTAAACGACTGTACTCTGAAACTCCAACAAAAGTTTTCAGCTAATGACTCTGCTTCAATTTGGAGAGGCTTTAAATACCTCACAAACTACAAGCTGAAAACCCCCCTTTTCCATGAATGACCTTCACCTGGCAGATGAGCTGAATGAGTTCTACTGCAGATTTGAAAGACAACTCCATCACCTTCCCCGACCCATCAGGTGCTCACACCTTTGGATTACTCTCCCCTCCCCCACCGCGCCTTTCTGTCCTGGAGAGTGACGTCAATCAGCTCTTCAAAAGAGAAAACCCCCGTAAAGCAGCCGTTGCGGACTCCGTCTCGTAGCATTGTGCTGACCAGCTGCCTCCTGTGTTCCCCGCCATCTTCAACACCTCCTTGGTGACATGCCATGTCCCAGGCTGCTTCAAGGCCTCCACCATCAACCCTGTTCCCAAGAAGCCCAGGATCACAGGAATGAATGACTACAGGCCCGTCGCCCTGACCTCTGTAGTCAGGAAGTCCTTTGAACGGCTGGTCCTGTCCCACCTAAAGTCCCTCACCGACCCCCTCCTGGACCCCCTGCAGTTTGCCTACAGAGCCAACAGGTCTGTAGACGATGCTGTCAACAAGGCCCTCCACTTCATCCTCCAGCATCTTGATTCCCCAGGAACCTACACCAGGATCCTGTTTGTGGACTTCAGCTCTGCCTTCAACACCATCATCCCGTCTCTGCTGCAGGACAAACTCTCTCAACTGCACGTGCCCGATTCCACCTGCAAGTGGATCACTGACTTCCTGTCCGATAGGAAGTAGCACGTGAAGCTGGGGAAACCTCTCGGTCCATCAGCACCGGTTCCCCCCAAGGCTGCGTTCTTTCCCCTCTGCTCTGATTCCTTCCGTTTCCTGGGCACCATCATCACCAAGGACCTCAAGTGGGAGCTGCACATCAGCTCCATCACCAAAAAGGCTAAACAGAGGATGTTCTTCCTGAGGCAGCTGAAGAAATTCAACCTGCCAAAGTCGATGATGGTGCACTTCTACACGCCATCCTCGAGTCCATCCTCTGCTCCTCCATCACCGTGTGGTACGCTGCAGCCACTGCCAAGGACAAGAGCAGGTTGCAGCGTGTCATCCGCTCTGCAGAGAGGCTAATTGGCTGCAATCTGCCTTCTCTTTAGGACTCGTTTGCTTCCAGGACTTTGAAGCGAGCCAAAAAGATTGTAGCCGACCCCTCTCACCCTGGACATGAACTGTTTGTGCCCCTTCTATCTGGCAGGAGGCTGAGGTCCATCAGGACTAAGACCTCCCGCCACACGAACAGTTTCTTCTCATCAACAGAGCCCTGGCCCCCCCTGACTGACTCTCACTCCCATGTACATTCACTTTGTCACTTTCATCTTTAATTTTATTTCTAATTTTATCTTTATTTCTTCTTACTTACTAACCCATAGCTTTAGCTTCAGCGTACTACCCATAGCATATATTTTATTATACTTTTATTTTATTTTTATCTTATTGCTGCACTATGTTGTCATTATTGTACTATCTTCCGTCATGCACGAACCGCCAAGTAAATTTCCATGTATGTCTAACATTTAATGGCAATAAACGTTGATTCCTGCTTCCTGAGAGGAGGAGTGGAGGTATATATATGATATGTGATATTTAACAAATTTGCAAGAGTGTAAAGCTCCGCCGACTTCATGAGAACCAGGGACCTAAACGCAACACTTTGTTGTCTTTGTCTGTTTACTCGCAATACTTTTGACATGGCCAATGGAAACGTCATGGTCATTTATTCTTTCCACTGTGAAATTGCTTGTCTCAACAAAATAGACCCCCTTAACATCCTACAATCGGTACTCACACGCTAGAACGCTAACAAGCTAACTCCCGGCCAGTTGCGAGCAAGTTGGCCAGCGAGTGGCAAACAACTGTTCGGGTAGGTGGGTTTTTTTTCGGGGTCAATGAATTAACGTGTTTACTTAGCAATACCGTCACATACCGGGAAACCTTCAGAATCTTTCTAAATACTGTGATATGGATTTTTGGCCATACCACCCAGCCCTAGTGAAAAGCTCAGGTATCCGTGTGTCACGGTTTGGGCTTCCTTCCTGCTTTAATTTGTAGTTTTATGTTCTTGTGTCCCTGGGTTAGCTTCACTTCCTGCCTTGTCCTGTGATTGTCTGCCGTGTCTGATTGTTTCCACCTGTGTCCAATCACCTGCACATCCCCCTTGTGTATTTAAGCCCTGTGTGCCTGGTGTCTCCTGTCGCATCATTATTATATTTTGCCCGTCATTGGTGCACGTCCGTCTGCAGTCTTCGGTTCAATTAAAGAGCACTTGTTAGAAAACTCTGCTTCTGAGTCCTCCCTGCCTACCTGCACCAGCCCCCGTGACACCGTGAGGGCGTTTAAGTAGAACCGCTGCTCCTTTGTGTTGAAACCAGCCAGTTGAGGTGGTTTGGACATCTGATGCCGATGCAGGGAGGATGCCCCATGGGAGACCCAGGATTAGGTGGTGAGATTATATCTCCACACTGGCCTGCGGACACCATGGGATCTCCCAGTCCGAGCTGGTAGATGTGGCCTGCAAAAGGAAAGTTTAGGATCCCCTGCTGGAACCTGGATAAGCGGATGACGATGAGATGAGAGATCTAGCTAGCCATTTAACCAGATCAACACAAGAATCCCAAGGATGGTGATTAAAAGTTTTGATCTTCTTCTTTCATATTACGCTGTTGCTGTGGCAACCCGTTCTTCAGTGCAAGGGAGTAAATATGCTTGAGCCGCTTAACTTGGCACACACATTTAAAGTTAAAGATGTAGTTACTTCATATGATTTTTATGATGTTTACAAATGGCAATTTGGCCCAATAGCATCCTCTACACAACTGCAACTTCTCTGGTCAAGCTCTTTTCCAGGTTTAGTCTGTTCGGTTGCTAACGTGTGCTCTTATTTGGACATGCGCTTCTGTAACAAGCTGGGTCCTTGGGGGGTCCGAAAGGAAGGATAACGCAGCAGGGTTGGTCGGAATACTTTTTATTTAGATATTCTATATTTTTCAGTCGGAATGCTCTGTGGGCTCCCGGCATTCAGCTCTCCTGTCTGGCGACCTCCGTCTCGCTGGATCGCCCCTACTGCATTAAAATACAGGGAGACAAACATAAATGTCATTTTCTGCAGCTGAGGCTAATTGCCGCCACCTAGCACCGTTCCCTGAGCCACTCCCCCTCTCTCTCCCCCTCTGCAGCCAAGCCAAACCACGCCCGCCACCACATACCCCCACTGCCGAAGCTTAGGCCAGGGGAGGCCTCCGACTTAACCTACTCCACCCCTCTCCCTCGAGAGGGCAGAAGAGGAAGTCTGCCATGACCATCTGCGCCCCCGGCCTTAACCTTAAAAGTCCGATGCGTCGGTCTGCAGTAATGGGAAGAGAAAAGTTGGGGTGTAGAGGAGTGGTTCCCCACCGAGGGCCTACTTTACCTTCTCAAACGCCGGCTGGCACTGCTCAGAACACTGGACTGGATCTGAGGCACCTTTGCGGGTCAGATAGGTCAAAAACCGCCTCACCTCTTTTTTCATCTTGGGCCGCGGTCAAGCCGCGATCGCTGTCGTCTTGTCCACCTGAGGGCGCACCTGCCCGCCCCTGAAGTGGTACCCTAGATACCATACCTCCCTCCGTCCAACTACACACTTTCCCGGGTTGGCAGTGAGCCTAGACTGTCTCAGGGACTCGAGCACCATGCCTACCTGCCGCACATGCCCCGCCCAGGTGGTGCTGTGGATAACGACGTCATCCAAGTAGGCAGTGAGTGGTGTTTTTGCGTAGCTCTGCCTCTGTCAGACCGCACCACCTCATAGTCCCCCACCTGCCGTGTGACCTCAAAGAGCCCTTGCCACAACTAGCCAGGAGTTTAGAGTTGGAAGAAGGAAGTAATACAAGTACCTTTTCTCCCGGTGTGAATTGTCGCAGCCTGGCTCTTCTGTCGTACAGCCGTTGTTGCCCAGAGCAAATTCTTACATGACATTCTACCCAGTGTGTGGCGCTTTACTCAAAGTCCAGGACTTACTGGATCTTGTTCTTGCAGGGGCTCAGGCCTTCCTCCTAGTTTTCTTTAATTCGTTCCACCACCTCCCTCGTGTCCTGCCAGACAAAAGTTCACAGGGAGAAAATCCCGTGGAGGCCTGGGAAACCTCCCGTACTGCAAACAACAGAGGATCAAGCCAGTTATCCCAATTCCGTTCATCTTCGCTAATACATTTACAGATCATGGACTTTAGGGTCTTATTCATACATTCCACCAGCCCATCGGTCTGCGGGTGGTACACTTGTCCGAATGGACTTAACACCCAGTAACCTGTAAAGTTCTCTCAGTGTACGCGACAAAAAGAAATTGAAAACAGGTTGAGTAATGAGTCCAGAAGTCTTGGCCAGGCGATCAAGTTCCCTCCCAGCTTGGCTTAAATCATGTCCTCCAGATCTAGCGAGGTCCGGAGCCTCTTGCAAATCGGCGGGGAGCCCTCAACCCGATGTGTAGCTCCACATCTAGGGCCCCAAGCTTAGGTAGTTCAAACTGGACCTGCTGGAATGATGGCAGTGTGCAGCTAAAATAATTTACCATTTTACCTTGACAAAGTCACAACGAAGAAAATATTATAATAAAAACAAAATAAATAAAAGTACCTAAAAAGCTGTAGCTCACAAGTTAAATTAAAATCTGAGCTAGGTACAGTTTTATTGACCAATCAAAGTTGCAGTCAATGCTAGATTATTCAAGATCTCTTCTACCCACACTCTTTCCCCTTAGCAGCAGAAGATCTATATGGCTTGTGAGGTGTGCATTTTGAGGTCACCAAGGTCAATATCGGCTTCAAGTCTACTGGAGTATGGGCTGGCCATATCTGGCCATATTGCAAAAGATTGGTTTTTAGAAGCCTATTCAAAATGTATTTCATACTAGCAAAGAAAAGATCAATGGTTAAATCATATCCTAACGGGCCACCTAGTTTGGTGGGACTAAAATGTGGCTTTTTGGTTAGGACCATGGTCTTTGGGAATTTTGGGAACTATGAAAGTAGATGCAAGCCTCCAGTAAAAAGTGCTTCTGACTTTGTTTAATTTTCCTCATCAATTTTAACATCAATTCCTAAATCTTCTACATTTCAATCCCTGTCCTTGCTTTTTATGTATTCCCTGTTATTTGTCCACTCTGACTTCTTCTTTTACAATGTTCATGTAAAAGGAAGAGAGGAAAATGTGTAGGGGACCTTTGACGTCATTGTAGGGAGCCCTAGGATTCATATGGAACAGATATTATTAAAAACTCCACTGAGGCGGACCAAGACCTCAAGTTGGGGGCCAATTCTCTGAAGTGTCCCAATGTAATTGGATTGGATTTCTCCTTAAAAAGTGTTTTTCACATTGAGTCTGTTTTCTTTTTCAGAATAAAGAGAGAGAGCATATGAGGGAACGAGAAAAGGCGGCAAGGGAAAGGGAGGCACGTTACA
Organism: Pungitius pungitius; assembly: GCF_949316345.1. NCBI lineage: Eukaryota > Metazoa > Chordata > Actinopteri > Perciformes > Gasterosteidae > Pungitius > Pungitius pungitius. The sequence goes on along the minus strand of NC_084916.1, from coordinate 5,724,599 downwards.
GCAATGGTCACCTCTTCGTGTCATTGACTGTGTCAGGAACCACACTCTGTACAGCATGCAACAAGAGTATAACTGCCAAGGAGGCGCTCAGCTGCCCTAGTAAGTATGGAGTTAGAGCACATATACAGTGAAAGGTGGGTAAACTGAAGTACAAGAAAAAGTTCAATCACATATTACTTCAGAAAGACTGAAGGTATCTATGATCTACATTCCCAAATACCAAAACTGCGCCAAGAAGGTCTGGTTGGTGGTTGGGTAAGAAAAACTAAGAAAACCAAAAAATTCCATCTGGGTCTGTTTGAACAATGTAGTTTAGTTGTATAAACATAACTAAGCATTTCTGTTTATTTTGTTTCGATTCTTTATTCATTATGAGCCAAACTGATGTATTTTACTTAAGCTGACCAGGCAGTATTGCAACTTTGTTTTGTTCAACACTAACCACGTATTTTCAAACCTTGTCTTGAAGGAAATACGTGTTTACGAGAGAGGAGATATAACATGTGTGTCCTCTTTTTTTCCAGCTTGCAATGTTACTATCCACAACCGCTGTCGAGACACTTTGCCAAACTGTGCCAAAATGAAACAGAGGGTAACACATGCTACATCACAAATCATCACAAACTCTGAGTATTTAAAACCTTAAAGTGATATTCTGCATACTCATTGCTACTAATTATGACCAATTGAAGATATACAACACAGAACAATGTCACACTATTTCAAAGAAAGAGTAGCTACAATGCAGAAGAGTAGAATTATATGACACAAAAACAGAGGCTGTTTGAAGAAGTGTTAGAGAACACAACATCAATCATGCCCCACTCTCTATATTAGGGGAGCCCACCCTTTCGGCTCGTGAGCTGCTTTTCAATCGACCTATGGCGAGCTATCTTCCCGCCTCCTCCCCGTCCGCTGGTTTGCCCAACTACCAGTAGAAGTGGTAACCAATTGGAACAACGGCGCAGCATACCATAAGCGGTGAACGAATCGATATAAAAAACAATGAGCCTCTCCTCTGCCAGAAGCTTTTGAATTAATCGAAATGTGTTTGTTAGTAAGCAAGGATCGATAATTAGCACTACCAAGGTTTCTGTAAGCTCCTGCGGGTGACCGCACATGCGTGGTGTACATTTTAAACTATCCAAGGCTAAAATACTGGCACGCTTAATTTAACACCAATGAGGAGCTTATGAGGAGTTTGAGTACATTTACATTCTCATGTTGATGTATAAATGAAATCAGTTACATTTTTAGATAAACCTGATAGATTGTTTGTAAGACAACTGAAGAAGGGCATGCCAGTAGATCTGTTCATTAAATTTCCTCCACATGAAAATGTCATTGAGAATTAGAAATGGCAGAGCTGTTATTTCCAAAGTTTCTTGTATTGGAATAGAGGAGTCGTCAATATCTGAGGTTGTTATGTTCATGCGACATAAGATTTCACAACAAGACTTCTCCTAAATGTGACACCCAAGCGTATTCATATATACTTTGTATGGAATGCTATTGTATATATAATATACTGATCTGTGTCTCTTATTATACAGCAGCAGAAGATAGCCCTAATGCGGAATAACTCATCCGTACAGAATGTCACACTTCGCACAAAGAGTAAGAACTTTTCTTACAGACACATAAATATTGTCCTTTACCAACCTGAAATCGTTCTCATTCAGTGATTGCTTGTTTCTCTCCTTTTACTGCCACAACTCTTATTTTCTCCACAGCTCCAGGAATGCGTGAGCGTCCAAGATCAGCTATCAACGCTTCTGACAGCTTCCGACAGTCCCTGCTTGGATCCCGCCGTGGACGCTCCAGTCTATCCCTGTCCAAGAGTGTCTCCACCAACAACATTGCAGGGTGAGGCCCACTTTTGACCAGAAGCTACAACACAGTAATATAAAAGCCAGTCTGTAGACTCTCAGCAAACTAATTCATTTCATTAATTACAGGATAGTTCTTGAACCCAGTAATTGATGCTAGACTTTGTTCAGCCATACACTGGCTCAGTGGAGAGTAGTGGTGGCAGGTGGAAAATGTTCTAGGTAAGGCAACCGAATCCAACTCAGCTAAATCCCAGGTCGATTTAATGCTAAATTAATGTAAATATCAAATAATAATCAGTTTGACATAATATATACTGTATATACTGTCTTCCAAACTCTCAATTTGTTTTTTTTACAGTACATGATATTATTTATCCATTCATACACTGGTAACAGTGCAAATCATTAACTAACATTCACACACCATAGTCACAGCTCGGGAGCAATTTGGGGATTGTGTGTCTGGCCCGAGGACACATTGACAGGCTGGCTAGTGGAACCAGTGATCAAATTGCAGATCTTATGAATGAAGGACCACCTTACTCTTCACTGAACCACCGTCGGCCAACAGAATACATTTTCAATCTTTCTTTTCATTTTAGGTGAGCACATTCCAATTGGCTTCAGTCCCAGAAGAAAAGTCGGGACATGTTGTATCCAAATGCATACCAAGCAGGTAGTTCATGCCTGTAGTGCCCGTGCTACCAGCTACCCATATGTGTGTGTGTGTGTGTGTGTGTATTGTAGGACCTTGAATGACGACTCTCCCCTCGGGCTGCGCAGGATCCTTTCCCAGTCTACAGACTCCCTCAGCTTCAGGACCAGAGCTATGTCAGTGGAGTCTCTCAATGATGACGGTATCACTACATTCAACCTATACATTACATAGTAAAATAACTGGGAAATGTTGTGACATTGGCGAGAGATGTTGTGTGGCTACATAAAGTGTATAGTGCAGCAAATTATTATTCGTATAGGTAGAAAGGTAAGTGAGGCAAGTATGTAATAGGAGGTGAAAACTGTAATTGAGATTAAACTTCCTACCTTAGGTGGTAATGAATGACGTGATTTGGCAGAATTAGGTAAACTGTGATAAAGATCTAGGTAACGTTTTTTTAAAAATATGAAGGTAATACGCGGCAATGACTGTTGTTAGGTAAGACAATTGCTTGTAAGGTGAACAGTGTGACAGAGAAAGCAAGAGAACTTTGATGGGTCAAGCTCTATATGTTTTAATGAATCCAATGCGTACTGAACTCCCCTGGAGAACTGGGGTAGGCCTGTCACGTGCGTTAAGATCTTTCAGATGATTGGACGCCTACACGCTGAGTTTAACTATATAATTCACAAATAAACCATATTTTTTTATTACTGCTCAACCCTTTCTGTAATTCTGTATAGTTTTGCGTCTGCGCTGTATCGAGTTATACGGAGTGAGAACGGAATAAAAGGGAATAGGTTTTATGAAAGGTCAAAACAATTGTTTTTACTTCCCAACTTCCAAGATAATTCCGTATCTTTATTTAATATAATGGCATACACATTAGTTTGGATTTCTACAGAAAAAATATGAAGAAACTTGGCTTTTAAATTTAATTAACTTTTTTAAAGTTAGTTAGTTACAAAAATAAGACACAAAAAGAGAGAAAGAAAGCAAGAAAAAGAAAAAAAAACAGAAGGACATTTTCTTTTGTACTTAACTAATTTCACAAGTTGTTGTTGTTGGAACGTGGGACAGTGGAGTTCCATTGTTCCACTTTGTAAAATAAAAAAATAAAATAAAGAAGGTGTGCCTCGTAACCAAATTATCCTATTTTGACAGCAATGACCATGGCAAAATGTTTGTTCTTGAAGTCAGAATTGATTCTATGCAACATGTTTTCCCCTCAACTGAACGTGTTTAACGATTGTATTTGTGAGACATGAGCAATCGGATTGTCCGTCGATTCCGTCTAGTCGGTGGGATGAGTTGTGGGGAGCCTTTTGTATGTAGACGGCTCTAAGAGATGAAGGATTTATGTCTGTAGATGGTTATATGACCAATATGTGAGAAATGACTACAATCACAGTTAATGGCTGTATACATACAGTATTTCCAAGTGGACAAATCCTGAATTCTTAAAATGCATCTTCATCTCATCCCATAAATGGATGTTGTGTTACATGGTGGTGCGGGCAGAGGCAGACTTCCAAAAAAGTATTTTTTTAATGAATCCAAATCCAAAAAAGTGGCCAAACCGCCGACAAGGACCAGGGACATACACCTACAACATGTAATGACGTGACACAAAACAAGAGACTCACATGGCTTAAATACACAGCGGAAGTGCAGGTGATTGGACACAGGTGGAAACTATGATCGACACTGCAGACAATCACAGGGGAAGACAGGACAAGGCAGGAAGTGAAGTTAACCCAGGAACACAAGAGACATGAAATTACAACATAAAACAAGACATGAACTCAAACCGTGACATGTTGAACATTTTCAGTTAATAGTTAGGAATCAGGTCAAGTCTTTTCACTCAATTGAAATTTAAAACTCAAAAAGAATTTTTCCGCCTGTGATCTTTGATATTTTTTCTTTGATCTCATTTAGGAGATATCTACTATACTGCTGTATTGGAGGATCTTGAAGTGGAGGGTCAGGACTTTAAAGCTGACTCATGGAGCATGGCTGTGGACACCAGCTATTTGCAGACACACCACAAAAACGTCATCAAGAGGCAGGATGTCATCTATGGTGACATATTTAGTTGATCTAGTAGTCATATTTTGAACCCACACATTTTATGTTTTCTGAAAATACATTAGCTGAAAGTACTAGGTGGTATTTACTGTAGCAAGAAAAATAATGCCAAGTATACTTCATTTCATTGCCTATGCTGACGCTGTGCGCGGGTGTATTTGTGTTTGGGTGTCTCTCTCAGAGCTGATTCAGACAGAGCTACACCACATGCGAACGCTGCATATTATGGAGAGGGTGTTCCGGCAAGGCATGCTGGAGGAGCTTCAGCTGGACCTGTGCACCGTGTATGCCATGTTCCCCTGCCTGGACCAACTGACCAGGATACACTCCCATTTCCTGTCGCAGCTTCTCCTGCGGCGCAACAGCAGCCTGCAATCTGGATCCAACCGCAACTTCACAATTCACCAGCTTGGGGACATACTACTAGAGCAGGTTGATACCATACCAAAGAATATCACCAAAGAAATAAGAGGACAGAGGTGCATAATTCATGCTTCAACAACATGTTTGAATCTGACTAATGCAAGAAGAATAGCCAGCAAGAAATCTGCAACTGTGCAAATGAATAGATTTGCAATATAGATATCTATATAGATATAATATATCACTATTATTACATTTTGATATAATATGATCTAACATTCTACGTACTCAGATTTGATTGGTCAGTAGACGATGCTTCTATATAGTTGATTTATTATCTCTTAACCCTGAAGTTGAGGCTGCATAGTATACCGGTTGAAACGGGATACCGCTATAATATTTCCATAGGGTATACATTTCTAGGGCTGTTACGATATCAATTTTTTGGCAGGGCGACGTGCTCCATCGCTGCAGGGAGAGACAGAGCAGCTCGGCGTAGATGTTACGAAAAAGAACACTTTATAACATGGTCACTGCTTCTCTTTACCGGTCTGTGTCCACTCTGTATCTGTTGGTGACGTTCATTTATATGTACAACAAATATCGCAACACCAAAAATGATTGCACTCCATTTCAGAGAGTGTGCGATATGTCAATTTATCACATATTGCGACAGGCCTATATCTCAGGTAACGTTCATACCCTGACGTCAGGCGGCAGAATTTATTTTTACACCTCATTGCAAATCGCAAAGTGGTCGGAGCTAGTTGTCTTACGTGTGTTGAGATTGAGTCATGGTTATGACTTTATAACAACAATGAATAACCCACAACAAACACTTGTGACAGATACATACTTTTTAACACTAATAATTGTACATTTATTAAAAATTACCCTGCCGAACTGCACGCTGGGTACCGTTCACAAGAAGAAGTAACTATGTTGCTACATGAAAACACAAATAGAGCAATACAGGAGAAACAACGAGCGACCAGAGATGGACCAACACAACCTGTGTCTGTTTGGAGGGTTTTGGAAAATCTGACGTAAGTTGGATCAGAAAACGAACTGTTGCAAAGTCTGTTGAGCCGCTAGTATTGCCTCTTGTGGCAACACTAGCAGCCAGAACGAGCTAACACGCTAACACCATCTTAATACCATGATATGGAGTTTTGGCCATACTGTGCAGAAGTTACCTCGCCAACCCCAAATCCTACTTTGTAGCACAGGGCTTAGGTGTGAACACTGACTCCACACTGTTCACTGACATATCATCTTGTGCATTTGGTCTGCTGATAGTTTTCAGGCCAGTTTGCAGATGAGATGCGGAAGACCTACGCTGAGTTCTGTAGCCGCCACTTGAAGGCTGTCAAATTGTACAAGGAACTGCTGGCCAGAGACAAGAAGTTACAGTTCTTCATACGGGTAAGACAGGAACAAAAATACAAACATAGATCAAATAGCCTACTCTGCATTAGAAATTAGTCATTAGTTTATACATAGGATGTGAATTGCATTTGGCTAATTGTAGCTCATTTAATAAGACTTTTCAGAATAATCTATGTTGAACCAGCATGAAAATATAAAATGAATTGGATTCTACTTCAAAACGCGCCGTCAGCAGTTTCACATTATTTGTCTGGGACAGGCGCTCATTCAGTGTTAGTACATGGTTGACCAGTTGACGTAGTATAAAGACTTAGTCCACACACTTGGTGGATGAGCAACAAAAAAAACAGGACTTCAACAAGGTGGACGCTGTAAGTGTGAAACCAAATGTAATATTACATTATTAAATAACAACTAGAAAATGCATTTCCTGCTGAAAATGAGTTGGAATGCATAAAGCTGAAATTAATTTCAGAAAGTTGGTTAAAGTACAGAAATTAAGAAATTAATTCTAAACATTGCTGAAACAAATGAAATTGGAAAAGCTTAAATGAATTAAAACATTTCTAAAAATACAGAAATAAGAAAAGCTGAAATGAATTTTAAAGAATTGGAAAAAAACGCCTGAATCAGTGTGCCGGGTTGTATCAAATCATTCAGTGCCACGTTCATTTTATTCAAATGACTGATGACTTCTAGAAAAGTACCACATGGGTTTCAGGATCACTGACAGTAAAGCTGCTTTACATTAACAAGGGAAATTACTGAGTGTAAAGAGAAAATATTTGCTATGGCGATCTCATAGAGAAGGGGTGTCGAACATTCAGCCCGCCGGATGAGTGTAAAAATTAATGTAATAATATCTCAAAGAATCATATAAAAACATGTAGAACCATCCAATAGATGAAGTGGCTCTTAAGAACGTGACAATTCTTCGTAGAACCTAGAGCCTTCTAAAGAACCATTTAAGAACCCTTTTTTCTGTGTGTTGGATTGTGTTTTTTTAAACACTTGGGAAATAGAGATATTAAGCTGTAAGAGACATTTTATTATGTTTTAATTTTGTTTCACCTTCCACAACGTGGGGGCTTCGTGGGCCGCTGTGACTGTGCTTGGTTGTGGGTGTGTGGATTTTTGAATCGCTCTCAGTCTGGACTCTCCCCTGAGACCGGTTGTCCTTGGGTCAGCCTCCAAGGGGCTCGGGCCACAGAGACAACAGATCACAGGATCACTGAGCCACTTTTTATGTGGGGTTGAAGGGGGTGGGGGGTGTCTTTAGCACCGTCAACCCCAGGTGGTAGTGGGGTTGAAGGGGGGGGGGGGGGTCTTTAGCGCTGTCAGCCAGGGGTGTTAGTGGGGTTGATGGGGGAGGGCGTCTTTAGCGCTGTCAACCCCAGGTGGTAGTGGGGTTGAGGGGGGGGGGGGGGGGGTTCTTTATCGCGGTGAAGCGCGGGTGGACAGGGACCGGGGGTAGATGGATGAGGGGATGAGGTGAGAGATGAAGGAAGGTGAAGTCTCAGGCACAATGATATTGACGCCCTGAATGGTCTCCTTTTTCTTCTCTTCTCTCTATTTCTTTGACTCCTGCATCTTGCGCCTCATTTTGTCCATCTCCATCTGCCGGTCTTGCATCCGTCTCCCAAAAATGCCTCTCTTCTTTTTTTTAAGTCGAGGCAGATGTTCTCAAGGAGGGTTTTGTCGTCCTCTAAATCTTGGGTCCTGGTGATGAGGATCTGATCTCCTTTGACGATAGCCTCGGCCTCGGCCAGAGCCGTGTCTCGATCTTCAGCAGTTTGTGTTCTGCTTCCAACTGGTGGTTTTTGGCCCGCAGCATGTGCAGCTCCTCTTGAAGAGAACAATTGGTGGAGAGTAACCTGCACTATGTGTGTACTCTGCAGTGTGTGGTCTTGGTTTTTTCAGTGTCATCCTCTCCACAACCTGTTCTGGATGCTCCTGTTTGCAGCCAATTATGGAGCCACCCTTCTTCACCAGCTTATTGAGTCTGTTGGTAGTCATTAGGGCCAGATGGAGTAGTCTTCTTTGCTACAGGGACCAGGCACAACAACTTTAATAGCACCAGGACTTCCTCTTGCTTCAGACTCAGGTTAAAGTGATGTTGGAGAACTTTAGAGCTGGATGGCGCAGGTTTTCAGTACCCTGGGGCGGATGCCATGAGGTCCTTCAGCTTTGGCTGGGTGGAGTCTCACCTGGCCATTCATCACAGAGGGGGGGGAAGGGTGCAGGAGCTCTTTGATGTAGAGGGTTCTGTGTTTGTCCGCTCACCAAAGGAGACATTTGGGGAGGTCACGACTCCATGCGCCACCATCGCACGTTAACCTTTTAGGGTTCATGAAAGACAACTAAACCAATTTTGTCACCTAAACCCAAATCTATCTTATTATTTGTTTTGTTTTTACTTTTGATTCTGTAATCCTGTGAGTTTCCCCGTGGTAGAACTAATAAAGGTTATTTTATCACATCTTATCTCTCAAACAATAGTATGTTGCTCTCTATAGATTTGAATAGAGCTGGGGTGTTAATCTAAATATCCTCATACTGCAAGTGGTTGTTAATTGAGTTGAGCACAGAATTAGGCATTAGGCTTCTCTTCACTGGTAGCTTGACCTGGCATTCTCCATATGAGTTGAGAGTTATGTATAAAAGGTTTTAATTCAGGTATTTATAGTTTTTATAGTATTATTTATAGTTTAATGTATTTATAGTTTTGTCTCTGTTTGTATCTCTCTGTCACTGGGCAGCGAGTGAGTCGTGGACCTCTGCTACGTTGCCATGGTGTTCAGGAGTGCATCTTGTTGGTGACTCAGCGGATCTCCAAGTATCCTGTCCTGGTTCAGCGCATTTTGGATAATACCACTGGTAAATAATCTTAATCATAACAGCAATGTAAAATCATTTAAGAATTGGAATTTTGTTAAAATTTTGGACCAAGCATAATTAATTTGCTAATGTTCATAATGAACAACGACAGTTAAAGGTATGGCCTAATTTCATTGATCTACCTGTGGTGATGTAAATGTATTCTAAGTTTGAGTTTGTTGTTCAACAGTTGATGCTGCCTAAAGGCAGTTAAGGCTTGGCTTGTGTCATTGTTGCATTGAATGTATATGTGCAAAACAATCCTACCTCCCAAAAGTATGCTCGTTCAAGTATCTAAGTGTAATAATATAAATTGATTAATTCGCCTGCAAAGTAAAAGTTGTTTATGCGTGTTCATTAGATAATTTAATGAACTATATAACTTTTAAAAGGATTTTACATTGGATAATGTGGTGGTACTGTCATGAAAACAAAGCTAGTAACAGACAAAATTCTCAGTAAATCAAACCTTTCTACAGTCAGACTCATCATACATCGCAACACCATCGCCTCAGTCATTCAACTAAATATTTTGAAAATCCTTCATTAAAATTAATAAACTGTTAACATAAAAAACAATTACTTACCTATTATTCAGTTGTGGCAAGGTTGCAAAAGTATGATGTTATACCATTTATTAATGTCATTGTATGAATTAATAAATGGTATATTGAGTAATTTAATATTAATATAATATTGAATATTGAGTAATTTAGCCTTCCTTAACTTGATCGCTGAAGGAAACACGTTAGGAAACGAGCAACTTTTAGTTTGAAGGCAAGCTGCCTGTTTTTCAACTCTTGAAAAATGATTTTCAGTATTAAATTACTACATACAATATCCAAGTTGATGATTCACTAAATAACATGTTGCCAACCAAAATTATTCTCAAAGCAATAGTAGTTTCCTAGAAAGAGAACATTTTGTTTTTCAAAGATGAATAACAGTGATGCCATATAAGACTCCCTACATTGCTGGCTTGGGTTGTTGTACCTCCACAAAATTGTTGCTTGATTATTTATTTTACAGAAGATGAAGAAGAAGCCTCCTCTCTGGCCCAGGCTCTCGTCATGGTCAGACAACTTCTTAGTTCGATAGACCAACAGGTACCAACGTATTTTCTTGGACAGAAAATAAAACAATTTAATTGCTATTGCCATTTTTGCTCCTCTTAAAGGCATTTTATAGCCTTCAGATCTTGTTTGTTTTCAAGAAAGAACAGGAATAAAAAACAGCAAATTTAATGACAATTGCAAACATTTTGTCAAAAACATTATCGGGGATTGTGTTCATTTGATATTATGTGTGTGTGTGCGTGTTTCTGGGTGCCACTATTAGTTTAGAACAGGGGTTTCAAACTCATTTTAGGTAGGGGTCCACATACTGCCCAACTTGAGCTCAAGCGGGCCAGGTCGACAGGGCGCAGTGATGGTCCGGCCGACAGAGGGGGGCGTAAGTTAATCTGTGTCATCGGGGGTTGAAAAGAAAAGGTGATTGAATTTCTAGCACTGAATATTTATGCATTGAAATTATGTACCTGAATGTTTTTCAACATTAAAACACCGAAAAAAAATTCAACCTAAAAAAATCACTGTTAAAATATTCAGCCGCAAGAGAAATGACGGTTACAATATTCAACCCAAAAAATTCAGCCGTGAGACACCAACATCCGGGACACTAAGGTAGAGCAATCGATTCTAGATTCAAGATCAGGAGCGTGCGTCAAGCAAAAGGAGCGAGCACCCAATACACCTTCGGCTTCAGATTGTAGCCATGTCCAATAATAACGGGGCTTTAACCAGGGTTCGAAATGACTTTGGACTCTTGGGGGGTTCCCTAAAATGTAACTATAAAAATACTGAAGACTACCTTGCTACACTATATACTGCAGGCAAAATTATATTGACATATTTTGAAGATGGGATAATGGTCTTGGGATGTTTTTCATGGTTTAAAATCATGAACTAAATTCCCACAGTTACAATTGTGACTCTCCATAGCTCACTGCATAGAGCAGTGGGCTCGTTGGCTTTAGGATGTTTTGACCCACGGGGTTCGAATCCCGATCGTTCCGATCTTTTCCTTAATATATTTTCTTGAATACATGTTTTCATACGTGGTTGTGATGTAGTGCTCACTTATGCAATCGTGAACGCTGCAATGGATTTGTGATGCGTTTTGTAGTTTTTCAGCAATATGTTTGTGAATGTGCTGCTGTTAGCTGGCAGGTTGTTTGGCTTCATACACATACAGCAAGAAACGTTGACAAACGCACTCTTCTAATCATTACGTTACACTGGGTATCTAAGTTAGTTAATGCAACTTTTGATATAGGAACACCAACTTTTACTCTAATAAGCAATTATTATGGAGACCTAAACATAATCGAAGCACTTACAGGATTTTCATGAGGGATTTCACTTTATGTGAGGCTTCGTTTTTGCTGCGTTCAACAATAACCTACGTGTCTGCGCCATAGACCACAACAACAATCTGTGATACTATTAGCTGCCCTGATTGCTGCCCAATCGCGCTAGGAAATAAATTAATTATTGTTATAAGTATAAAACGTCACTAAAGACGTATCATTTTCACAATCATTTTTAATGTTAAAAATATTTGTTGGGGACCCCCCAAAATCTAAAAATAAATTCTTATAGGGGGTCCCTAATGACTTATAGGGGGTCCGGGACCACCTCAGACCCCTCTCATTCCGAACCCTGGCTTTAACTCTTTGGGGGGATGCGGATGCTGTGGTCGAAAGTTTTACAGTTTTTCTCCATTGGTTTGGCTCATTTTTTGAAACAGAAATGACATTCTCAAAACAACATGGACAAACCTCCAAACCACTTGGCAATTTCTCAATACAGAATTGAATTTCTCATTCATTTGGGTAAATTGCAAATGTCTAAGTACATATCTCAATGTGTCAGTACATATTTGCAAATGATTAAGTACATGTAGCCTACATTTAGCACAATTTCCAAGTGAATAGATCTTGTTGATCTAAACTGATTGTTGATTCTCAGTCTAATTGTTTTTCGCTCCAAAACGTCTCAGCGTATTTTCATTGTATAAGTCATCACATGCACAATAGTCTGTTCAATTGTCAAAATTACTCAAGAACATAATACCATGAATACCATATATGAATCCCTTGGAACATTTGATAAATTCACAGTATTGAATTGAAGTAACAATTGACAGTCAGGTGAAACTAGAACTTTATTTTATTTATTCTTCAACCAGCTTTATTTACAGCACTGTAGGCCGCATATAATTTTCATTGTTTTTTGTTTCTGTGTTTATTTTACAGTATACTATGCTGTATATATTTTCTTTTTACTCTGATGTATGGAAGTTATTTTATGTTTGTGAATGATAATTGCAATTACAATTTCCAGTAGTATGAGTGCAATGTGTGATGTCAAACCTTGGAGGCTAATCTTACCCTAAAATCCTATTTTTTTCTGTTAGCCAGACCAAAAAAACAGTACAGTAACCATTGTCAATGAAGGACTGGGCAAAGACTGGTGGACATGAGGGATTTCAATGGTCCTCTGCCATAGTGACAAAACAACTAAACATTTTGACCTGCAGTGTTTAAACAATGACAAAAGGACTTTTCATTTTGGGGGCACTGACTGTTTGTATGAGAAAAGGAATTCGTTGTGACTGATGAGTTGTCTGTTTTGGGAGAGATATGACCTTTTGTAGGTGTGCCATAGTGTTTTGCTAAACCATCTAGGTTATTTTGGCAAATGTATTTAAAGCTTTGAGAATGTCGTTTTTTCGAGAGATAGATGAGCCATAGCAATCGAGAAGGAAGTTTTCATTTTGGGGGCACTGACTGTTTGTATGAGAAAATGATTTGGTTTTGAAGCTTGAGTTAACTGTTTTGGGTGAGATATGACCTTTTGAAGGTGATCTATGTAGTTGTGCTGAACCATATAGGCTATTTTACCAAATGCATTAAGAGCTTTGAGAATGTAATTTCTGTTTCAAGAATTGAGCCAAAGCAATGGAGAAAAACTGTAATGCAGGGGTGCCCAGACTTTTCCGGCAGTTCGCACAAATAATAATAATAACAAGCAGCACCCAATGGAACAACAGCGCTGCATACGACGGGCGCAAAACAAATCGATATGAAAAATAACAAGCCTCTCGTTTGTCAAAAGCGAGTAGGGTTGCCACCCGTCTCTTAAAATATGGAATCGGCCGTATTTGAGAATAAAATATCGTGTCCAATTCTGAATTAAGACTAATTCAAAATATTCAATTTTCTGTGTTGTCTTCAATGCAACATTCCATGCAAATAATAATAATCCCGAATGCTTGTCATATTCAGCAGAGGTGGGACAAAGTCATTGTTATGCAAGTCACAAGTAAGTCTCAAGTCGTTGCCCTCGAGTCCCAAGTCAAGTCGAGTCAAAGATGAGGCAAGCCCCAAGTCGAGTCATACGTCAAAGCCAACAAGTCTCAAGTCGAGTCCAAACGAACGAGCTGTCTCGTTGATACGGTAAAATGGACTGCAGTGATTGGATGTCGTGCAGGCAGCGCGCGCTCTCTGCATACAGGTGGCGCACATTTTTTTGACAGATGCAGATAAACAGAGCGGCGCGGCCGTGTGAAAATGTTTTCCCCCAGTTTTCATGAGAAGTAGCAAGTCTTCTCGAGTCAAAAGGCTCGAGTCCAAGTGAAGTCACGAGTCATCGATGTTAAAGTCCAAGTCGAGTTGCAAGTCTTTGTACGTTTTGTCGAGTCGAGTCTGAAGTCATCAAATTCATGACTCGAGTCTGATTCGAGTCCAAGTCACATGACTCGAGTCCACACCTCTGCTATTCAGCACCTGATAATACTGGTAATACTCGCTGCCATCGTTGGCTTGATTGGCCGTGAACCTGAAACAAACCAATCAGAGTCAGTGGAGGGCAGATCTCTTTGCGAAGTGTCGATTTGAAAGAATGGCGGAGGCAGCTGCAGATTCACCCCCCCCCCCATGTCAAGCTCTGAAGCAAAAGCGAATGCAAAAGTACCAGGTATCAATCCGGAGATTCCAGAGATTCTTGGTTATTACCTTACTCGGATGACTTGCACTGACTGGCCAGGGCTGATCTTGAATTTAATAAAATGGCAATAATAAGCAAGAGTTGACCACTACTTAGAACTACCAAAGTTTTCTGTTCGCTCCTGCGGTCTATCGTGCATGCATGGTGACCTGACGTGATTTTTTTCCAATGGAAGGGATCTGCTGGCCCTGAGTTGGTGGACCACCGGGGCTCCCTGGTCTAACGAATGCGCTCACTCACAGTGAGCGACCCCTACTGGACTTCTTCGGAACAGAAGCTACTTTTATAGAAATGCAATATCTGTCTTTCTTTTCACACTTAGCAAAGTCATCCAGCGGGCTGAGCTGGACCCCCTGGAGGGCCGTATGTTTGACACCCCTGGTTTAGAAGAAAGTATATAAGATGAAAAACAAATAAAACTAATGCTACTGTTAACAAGAGCTGTATTCAATTCAATTGCAAATTACAAAATTGCCCCAGAGGGCTTTACAGTCACACACACACACAAAATTTGTACACAAAAATGAAAACCCTTCCATGGGGGAAGAAGGGAAGAAACCTTAGTTAGAAAGTCAGAGGAGGGATCCCTCTTTAAGCAGCAATAAAGGAGGCGCTTGAACCCCTGCACAATTTTGTCGTATTTTATTGTGCAAAATAAAAAATGAATTTGGTCGTTGACTGTGGTGTCATCTGAAAATGTCATAACAGAGTCCTCTTCATGTTTCGGAGAGTAATCGTGATTGTACACCTTGAACATGAGAGGGATGAGCACAAAGCCCCCTGGGGCTCCGCTGTTCAGTAACAGTGGAGTAGTCGGGGGATCTGTTTGTAAGGAAGACTAATAAGCTGTTGAAGAGTGATGCAGTCGTGTTTAAAAATCAAGTTTAATGGTGAAGGCATACATTAATGACACAAAAAACATGGGAAAAGGCTGAATAATACAACAAGTTAGCATTTAAAGTGTCCTTTTACCTAACTTAATGATCTGAGTAGATGATAACCCATTACAATTCCCAAGCTGTGCGCCATTCCCACCAAGGAAAGCAAAAATCAAATAAATAAGGTCACTGATGATTCAGCAACATTCAGTAGTCATATCATAATGAATTTCTTGCAAGATTACTGACATCATGGAAAGTTACAGGACTTCCATTCAGGATTATGTTTAACATGACTCATGCAGTACCGTTGCTAATGCAGAAATGTGTTCTCCATATGGAAGATGACTTTTATCACGGTTGGCAGATGGAGGATCTGGAGAAAACACAGTGTCTGCAAGAGATCCAGGCCAAGCTGGACCCACGGGCCGTGACAAAAGTAAGAGATGGTGGACTTTTCAAAACCGGAGAGTTGTTCCGCCGGAGACTTGTCCACAATGGGACCCTTTCGTGGAAAATCCCAGGATCCCGACTCAAAGGTATGCAGTGCTTACAAAAAACAAAATGAAACACTACTGACGTTACAAGTTAAAAGTAGATTTAAATAAGTGATTTTTAGGGCAGTTTTAAAGTGGTAAATGACAAAGAATGTCAGAGGTGTGGGGAGAGAGTTCCAGTGGCAGAGGGCATGAATGGAGAAGGCTCGGTCCCCCCAGGAGACACAGTAGGGGATCTAAGGAGGTTTCCGTCAGCAGATTGGAGGATGTGGTTGGGAGTTTGTTAATGACAACATTTTGTCCATATATATATATATTGTACCATATCTAAGCTTGAGTCAAATCATTTTAATATTCTATTTTCTGTGTGGGAATGTTTTTCCTCTCAAAAAATAAGCTATAGTTAACATAATTAAGATTGTGATTCCTTCTCTTCCCTGAATAATTTTCTTACAAATATTTCTTGAAGGTTTTTACAATTAAACACATGAAAATTTAATTTTTACAAAATGTCCATATTCTTTGTAAAATGCATAATGCTGATCATATTGATTCCAGAGTTCATAATTGATCAAAGTGAACATACATTAAACCAATAATGTTTAATGTATGTTCTGGATTGATTCCTCATTGCTGACTCTGCCTGTTTTTGACTATCCAGGCTTGCCTCTTCACCCTGTTTTCTCTTTCTGACCACGAGATCCCGCCGTCTTTTCCCTGTGACTCTTATTAAGACTACTGCTGCTGTTTGGGTTAATAAAAAGGGGAAGGATGGACCCACAATTTCAACTTTTAGTCTGTGAGACAAAAACATGGGTATTTTGGGGGCACAGAATGGCTACACATTTGTACTTAGTGATCTAAAGAATAACTTGAATGTGTTTCTGCCTGTGATTGAATGTTGTGTGTCTTGTGTTGCGTAGATACCCAGGTCTTATTGATGACAGACATCCTGGTGTTTCTGCAGGAGAAAGACCAGAGATACATCTTTCCATGTCTGGTAAGAACATGTATTCACTTAATTATAAATACAGACTCAAATTTAAGATACCAGGGGATTTATTGTTTGATGTTAATGAATGGAAAGTGTTCATATTGACATTTTAACAACTTCACTTTGTCTTCTTGTGTCTTCCTTCTTGAAAAAAATGGTCCTGTTTCATTTAGGACAAATCTCCAGTACTTTCCCTTCAGAACCTGATAGTGAGGGATATAGCAAATCAGGAGCGAGGCATGTTTCTCATCAGTGACTCTTCTCCTCCTGAGATGTATGAGTTCCATGCTGCCTCCAAGGAAGACAAGAACGTCTGGATGCGCCACATCCAGCGCACCGTCAGCAAGTGGGCAAATGCACCGACACACTTTCTGCTTTCTTGCTAAACTAACATAATTACTATCAGCATAAACAAATATTTGTATTATGTTCAGTATTTAATCACTATCTTATCTGTCATACTAACATGACATGCCCCCATCCCCCTCCACCACCTACGCTGCTTTCACTTCCTGAACAGCGGTGGATGGTGTATAGGGGCGATTTGGGCAACGCCCCACCAACTGGGAGAAAGGGGGGCGGGGGGGGTCAACAAATTCTATCACTGCAAAAGTAGTTTTCAGTGTTCTAGACATATTATCTGTCATTGTCCAATCAGATTCGTCAGATTCAAGTCGCGTTTCAAATGGTTCGCGCGCGCCCGCCGCGAGTCCCGCAGGCCTTCAATGCATTTTCAATGAGGATTTGGGGCTCGCACTTACGCACTTGCGTCATACATAAATGAGCAAAGAAAGCGAGGGGGATGGGGATATTTTCGATCAAGTAGCTACTTAAAATCACATTCTGTTAACTTGTTAGAATGCTCCCAATTTTTATTGATGTATTTGCACTTAATCTTGCTAAATTCTACAAGGCAAATAAATTAAGTTTTAATTTAGGTAACTTTTTCCTTGGCCCCATTTGCCTTTGTAAGATGTTCTATTTTGTCTTTATTATTTTGTTAGAATGCACCAGAATTCTTCGTTTGTATGTGAAAAAAAAATCTTTATTTAGCCCCTCCTACAATAAAATTCACCAGCCGCCACTGTTCCTGAACTGTTGGTTTGAAAGAACTACAGGATTCATGTACATGGACAAACCTTGTATTGAGCGGTAGGAAGGTGATGTTGCTGCGGTTTACAGGAAGGACATCAAAACCACCCCCATTTCCAATTCTGCAGCTCTTTATTTTTAACATATTGCCATTACACTCTTTGGTCTCACTCCCCTGGTAACTGAAAAAGAAATGAACATGCTTCAGTATACAAATAAATCAATATGCTAATGTGATGCTGAGGTAATAATAATGCTAATGACAAAGACGTTCAACGTGTATGTTTTGCTTTCTGGCGGACAATGTTCGCTGCATCCAGGGCCCAGCTGAGCCAGGCTTGCATAATCTTGTTCTCAACTACGTGAAAGTTCAAAATTCCAGAGTTTAACTTCCCGCCGAAATTTAGCGCAAACTTTCCACACCTCTGCAACTCTAATTAAAATATTTTTTTTTCTCTCTATGGCTGATAATATACAACAATGTATCACTACTGTTATTTCCATTATGTGCTCGAATGGTGCTCATATGGGCAACATGTGAGCCAGAGCAGGGTCAGACCTCTCACGAACATGCATATGAATACTTGGATTCTATTGGAAGCATTTTTTTGTTTTATTTCTCTTTCAGACAAAGACAAGACAAAGATATTGCGAAATAACCACCAATCCATCATAGAAAAATAAATAAAATTTTCTTCACGCAGCCCGAAATTGACGCACAGACGGATAATCATGCTCATGGCTAGATTTGGTTAGCCTTGTTTTCAACATTAGAGCCCTGGCTACAATAAGCCGTAAACTGCTTAAAAATACTACAATACAACTTTAGTGGGTCGGCTAAGAGTAAGTAACATATTCCAATCAGATTTGTCCAAAAATGTTGCATTTGCACTGACTAAAAGTGCCATATTTTTATTGGATAGTAAACAACTCAAGCAAAAAGGGCTGATTATGGCATTAAGTAAGTATTATTTGGCTCAGACAAACCATGCTGAACTTCCAGTACAAAACCCATGAAGCCATAGAAGCGAAAAAATCCTAAATGTGCCTTACCTTTGTTATTTTTCACAGAAATTATGTATTTAATCCGCGGTTTTTGCAATGAACTCTTGTTAGCATTTAGTTAGCATGCAGAACTCGTTAGTGAGACGACATCGCTGCTCAAGCCGTTAGAATCAGAAATCTCGAGTGACATGTGACGCTTGTCAAAGTAAAAGCGTGCTTCTTTCGGCGTATCCAGGCTGATTAAAGGAAGCAATAAAGTAGTGGAATGATGCAATCGGCTGATCTGAACATAATTTGTAGAAAAATGAAGAATCTAAGCCAGCTGTTCATCTGACATGAGGCATTCACAAACACTTTCTCTAGAGTAGTTTATCCTTGATCTATCAACTTGAAACTTTACATGTGAACTGTCCACAAATGGGGCTATCTCGTAGATGTGTTTTTATCATACATTTTAAAGCTTTATGGGATTTATAGGGCAGGTTTATGACATTCTGTTTTTTTTTAGGGGAATCTCAAAATTCAAATGGCATTTTTATTTTTTGCGTGTAATATTGATATATTGTTTCAGTAACATATAGCACTCACAGGGGTTCCCCTTTATCCACACAAAAGAAACAATTATACAAATAGACCAAGTATTCGCAGAGTATTGGCAGAGACTTTTTATCATTGTTGTGCTATCTTCGGAGCAGAGGGCATAAAAGAGGCTAGAGCTTAAAGGGTTATTGCCAACAGGTGTTCACTAAATTGCTACATTTTTAATTGTGTTAGTTGAAACTGATCTGAGGGTGCAATGATGTTTAATGTTCAAATCAGAAATCAAAACTCACCTCTTCCAAACTGCTTTTAATGTCTGCCTAGAGCTCTGTGATTTAGTGTGTAGCATGTAGTGATGATTTTAAATGTCTGTTAAGCATCTATGAGTATTCTGAAAAGCGCCATTATTATTTTATATCTTGCTTGTTTTACCGATGCGTCTTGTATCACTGTCAAATGTTTAACAGTATATTTTAATACCCTAAGAATTAGTAAACAACTAATGAACTTCAGAAATGTTGCAGAAAAACCAACCATGTTCATCCCGTCATTGATAACAGGAATTGTTGTGATCTTTGCTTAGGTGCCCGTCACGAGAGGAGTTCCCCCTCATAGAGACTGAACAGAAAGCCCATCTTAGGACACTCAAAGGTAAGGAAAAATGAATGAGCTGATCAAAGCAGTTTTTACATGTCTTTTCACTGTATTTCTTTTCTTGGGGCAGAGTATTGACTGTGTGCTTATCAGGTTTATGTGTATAATTAGTGCAGTGTTAAATGCACCATAAACAGATGTGTATCTATGACAGGTACAAGAATATAGCCTAATATTGTTTAGGGGATGTGGTAATGTGTTGTTTTAGATTTTTGTTGGAAACATAATTGATTAATCCTCAGAAACCATCCACAGCTGACCTGCAGCAAAAGGACAGAGAAATGCTGGAGCTCCTGCAGGAGAGGGTGACTCTTTTCTGTGAGCTGGCAGAGGTGACAAGTGGTGAGGAGGCCCTTCAACCTCCCATCACTCGCTACTTTTTCAGGGCAGACACACCTCAAGCGCCCCGTGCTGAGAAACTCCTACTGGATGCCACAGCTGAGGGTAACGCACCAAGTTTCATGCCAACTCAAAATAATTAATAATAATTTGTTAGTTGTTGAGACCAGCTAATAATACAGCTTAACAAGCATCACCTCAGTTTTCTTCAACATTTTTGTAATTTAGATGAGCATGTGTTATTCCCAACCTTGAAATGAATTGTTTTAGTATCAATGGGCCTAACACATTAAACACAGGATGTGACGGCCTGTCATTGTCAAATATGTCATCAACAACGACAGAGGGGTCAAACTCAATCACAGAGAGGGACAAAACTAACAACTGGTACTACATTGATTCCAAACTGGGTCAACGTTGGCTGAACAGGATAGAAAGCATTCGGGATAAAGTGCGAACAGAAAATAAATTATGGTAGGCTTCATTCTTTCATGTAGATGTACGAGAGCCAGATGTTTTGCATTTTTTCTTAGCTGCCTGTTCACGAATGTTTGGGGTTAAGTTCTCTGCTGTGGAAACCCTCAAATGAAGTGAAGTTGTGCATCAGTAAGACAACTCCTGCACCCTAAAAAACAAAGCTTTCAACAAACTTAATAAAATCATGGATTTTTGCATGCTTTGCACTTATGTTGAATAATTGAGTGACGTCAACCTAACGTTTGAATAATGTATTTGTAAAATATACAGCAGTAAATTAAATTGAACCCCCCGAAAATTATTAGTGGATCTTCTTGCCCTCTTGGTACTTAATTAAAAAAACAAGCTGCCTAAAACAAATCTCTACCTGAGACTTTGTCTCACACATTTTTAAACGTTTGCCGTTTGTCGTTCAATGTCCTGGTGAACTCACAGCAATACAGAAAATCAAATCTACATTTACAGTCTCAAACTACAGAGAAAGTTTTATATATATATATATATAAATATGTCTTCTATACAGCACATTGAGCGCAGTCCACAAGTATTCACAGTAAATTATGTATTCCAATAGAATATAAAAGGAGGGTGTTGCTCACACACATGACAGAGCTGGCCACCTTGTTTTGAAAGAAGCTTTGATGGGTGCCTCTTGAACTCACACTCACTCTGGATTATATCAATTTAATGTCATGCCCTTTGGTCTCAAGAATGCACCAGACACCTTCCAAAGGCTCATGGAAGGAGTCCTGGATGGCCTGCGGGGTGAAATCTGTCTTGTCTATCTAGATGACTTAAGCGTTTATTTGTCGTTTATCTGTAACTCTGCCTTGAAATGGGTTCTCTCTTCCACCACGACCACCAGTTCTCTGATTAGATGGATACTAAGATTACAAAGGTTTGACATCATTGTGGAAAACAGGAATGGAAGGGTGAATGGTACTCCGGATGCTAGATATCCCTATTTCACTTGAAATAATTTTGGAGGAACAGCACAAAAATCATTAGCCAACTGGTAGAAGGAGAGAAAAAAGTGCAACAGGATTTTGCCATAATGGAAGATAAATAGGAAAAACAATGTCAGAAAACCAATTTCACTCTATGCTCTATATTCCCCTGAGTCCCTCCTTGCATATCATGACAACCCTTTAAGTGGACACTGGGATTTACAAGACTTATAAAACGCTGTATTAAGTAGCCTATTGGCCGGGAATGTGGACGCATATGAAGAACTTTCTCAAACACTGTGGAGTTTGTCAGAGTCTGAAAACAGAAAATCAGAAACCGGCTGGGAAGATTCCATAAACCACTGCCAAAAGCCCAAATAAGATGTTGGGAATCGTCATTACGGGTCCCCCTACCCAGTAGTCCAGAAAGACACAAATACCTTTTGGTGGTGGTGGATTACTATACGCGGTGGGCAGAATTTCTCCCTTGCGATCTGCAACAGCCCCAGTTATACCCCGATTTTTGAGGAAAGACATTTTCACAGGATAATTTCATCTTGTCAGACCGAGGATCCCAGTTTGTGTCTTCGGTAACTCTGTGAACAATGGACTATGACTCCCAAGCTCACAACTGCCTATCATCCACAGACAAATATTTCTGAAAGAGTAAATCGTACTTAAAGGGTATGATGGCCTCTTATGTACATAACAAGCATGATAAATGGGATCAATACCTTCCTGAATTGAGATTTGCCATAAACTCGGATGTTCAGGAGACTAGAGGGGTAACTCCAGCAGAGCTGCAAATTGGCAGGGAACGGATTAGTCCTATGGACAAGATTCTGAAAGGGAGGATTGTTTACCCGGCATGCTCTTCCTTATTATGTTGTTCTGCACCTCAAACAACTCAAAGCAAAAGTTAATGAAAATGTAAAGAGATCCAGGCTAAGACAACAGATCCACTGTACTCTTGTGTTCAACTTCCGTTGAGGAGATTCTAGCCATGGCAATGTAGCTTGATGTAGCTTGATGAGTACTGACAAGTCATTCAGTGTTTTAGATTGCCATGCATTTTGGTACAGATATTCAGATTGTATTTGTGAGTTTTGCAGGTGTTTTCTCAGTTGACAGGTTGAGTGAGCTCCTTCTGGGATCCCGGGTGGACATTCCGCTTCCACGCCATCAGAACCCCACAGAGGTGCAAAAAACCGGTGAGTCACTAAAATCATCATTGCTTTTAAGCAACACAAAATCATAACAATCTATACACATACGAAGAACAGACACAAATTGAGTTAGAGTAAGGTTGGGCACAGTTTGGGAAGAATATTGACTAACTTTACAAATCAAATATTAAATGTATTACTCAAAGCATGTACATACTAGACTTGTGTGATTTCTCATTTCAATGATCATCAAGATTTGATTTAGATTAAATGAAAGTTTAAAAAAATCCCCTATCGATCTTTATGCGTTGTGTTAAAACGACCTTCCTTGTCCGATCCTACTGTAGTACTGACTGCTGTTCTTATCTTTGCTCAGGTGATCAGGACCTGTTGATCAATGGAGCCAATGATTTCTCAGCATCAAAGGTGAGCGGGGGCCAAAGAAGTGAGGGGTTGAATATATTATACATATTCTTGAACATGGTAATGGGTTCACTGTACTCCAATGGCCTCCACAGTCACCACATCTCAATCCAAAATACCTCCTTTGGGATGTGAAGGAACGGGACATTCGCAACATAGATGTGCAGCCGACAATCCTGCAGCAACTGTGTGATCCTATCACCTCTATATGGACCAATATCTCTGAGGAATGTTTCTAACCAATTGTTGATAGCATGCCACCAAGAATTAAGGCAGTTCTGACAAGCAAAATGGAGAACAACCTTTTACTAGCAAGGGGTACCTGATAGAGTGTCCGGTACACCCAAGTGCTTTTCTTGGTGCATCTTTGCAGCACTGATCAGAGCATTTTACGGCTTGTAGCCAGTATCAAAAATAACTATTGTTACCTGCTGTTACGGTTGTTGTCTGAGTCATGTGATTTAGGCAACTTGCTGAACCACATGTATGATCTTGGTTACATTTTAATAGAAATCTACAAAAAGTAATTTTCTATCAGCAGCATGGCTGATTTTCCAATTGTTTTTCTAATATCAAGGTGTTCCTGCGCTATTAGCTTAACTTGTAGAAGGTCACTTTGTCAGTTCAAGTACGAAGACCTTAAGTATTGAAGTTTAGTAAAGTAATGAGTTTGTTAGCACACAGAAGAACGCAGAACAATGCAGGGATTTCTCTAAGGAAATGATTGAGTATGATGAGTACATATTTCTCATGTAACACTGGGATCCCATCTACCAGTAATTGGTCCAAACTCTCATTCATTACAAAAAGGTTTATGATCAAGTGCTCAAGTTGTGATTTTAATGAAATTAATGTGTAAATATATTTGCGGAAATTTAATTTATAAATACAGTTATCCGGTGTATTATTGGATCTGATCATCTGATTGCATCTGATGAGCACTGATCAGAACTTATTACTGCTTGCAGTCCATGCTTGCCTTCTGTTCTGGTTGTTGTCAGAGTGATGTAACTTGCTGAAACAATGTATATGCATTTAGTTACATAGTTTGCACTTTGCTTTGTTCTTAAAAATAGTTTTTTGTAGTTTTGTATCAATAGCATGGCATGTATTCATCTCCGGTGGATATATGAATGCTTCACACCGGTATACAATATGCTATACATATATATACAGTACATATATATATATATATATATATATATATATACCATAATAGAGTTAATGGGAAATACTCCAAACACAACCTCAACAAATGATAAAATATGATAAGCATTCCTAACATTCTCAGAAAAGCAGGAAACGGCATTCCGGAGAGAAAGCTGGGATAACGCTTAAGACGTTGATATAAGTATTATTTCTCTCAGGCAAACCTTGCCAAAACACATTAAAAATAGCCATCAAGAATTCAGCACCCCCCCCCTCCCACCTTCCCATTTAGAGACTAAATATGTTGTTTTTTTGACAGAAGATCTATCAGAAGCTAGTGAATCTCAGTGTTTACCTCCATGCACTCCAGGTGAGTGGGTTTTAGTGTTTTTCTTCTGAAACATCCTTGAGTACCAGTTTATTAGGCACATTGTATGCTACATATATGTGTTTCAAACCAATTTGTCTCAATGTATTTATTCTAATTTGATATTGTGCAATGTCCATCTTTCCCAAAAACATCCTCTTTCCTATCCTGCAGGGTGCTGTCATAAAACAAGACTCCATTTTGGAGCTGTTACTGCAGCCACAAAATTACGCGGCACCAGCTGCAGGAGCACAATGGCGCTCTGTCTGGCGAGATGGTGTTAATCGCGAGGCCAATGCAGCATCAAGCATCGGGGAGCTGGCCCTTTTGCAGAGACAACACACCCTGCTGCAGGAAGAGCTTCTGAGGCTGAGGGATGCTGAGAGCCGGTTCAAGGATAGTGAGAAGGCCCGGGCAAAGCTGGAGAGGCATGTTCGACACATGAAGGTCTGCAGCGGGGCTGCACCTGCCTCCCAGCAGCTAGGGGAACAGGCTGTTCAAGTGAGGGCATTTGCAATTCCACAAAGTTACACTAACAAGACGAATCTACACAATCAGTTCATGAAGGTTTATATTAGGGCTGTCCAAATGAACAGTCTATGCGATTTAATGAGGCTGAGATTAATGCAATAAAATATTTTAACGCAGTTAACGCAACTTTGTTAACTTCTTGTCTTTCGGTGTGCCGGAAGTAAAATGTTGACCCCAGAAATGAAACTATCGCCAGCTGCAGTCAGTTAAATCAGAGAAAGCAAGACAGTAGTGGAAAATGGAAAGAGCTTTTTGCATTAGAAGTAAAACAAACAGGGCACGACATACAGCAGAGGACTGTGCAGAGGAATTCCTCCATGTGTCAGACAGAAGGAGGATGAGTGGCAAACAATCTACTTTACCCACTGGTAGGCTAAGATAGCTCCAGGGCTACGCTGACTGCCAGGCTACAGGACCACCACTGTGTTCCTAAAACAGTGGTTTGTAAAACGTCCTGCTAAATGTGAAAAGATTGTTGGCACTTTAAAAACAGCCGTTAAATGAATGCACGAGCACAGAAGAAAGAGTCGCTATTTCAACATTTCTGACTGGTCACGTGTGTGCTTTGTGTGTGTGACACTTAAACAACAGTATCTAAAACACACGCTTTCTAAAGTAATTACTCATTACTTGTAAAAAAAAAAAAAGATTAATCACGATTAAAATGTCTAAATGTGCAATTAATTAATTTTAATGTATTGACAGCCCTAGTTTATATTGTTCCTTAAGAGGTTAACGTAATGTGTAGCGTCTCTGAGGTGGGACAACTTTCAGACTCCTGGGTGTCGTCTGGAGGTGATTAAAGTGAAAACTGTTCAAGATGGACAAAGAGACAGTGTGTGTTTTTGCCCTCTTCAGCACGGAGAGTATTCAGTGAAAAAAGGAATAGCCTACCTTTTGAGTTCCTTTTTCAGAAGCTATTATATTGGGGACACATCCTACCTGTCAACTTTCAACCACAAGTTTGAATAAAAGCTTTCAGTTAAACATTTGTATTGTCATTTAGGTCTTAACCGGAGCCGACACCCAGTGGGCCAGCCATGACCCTTCCCACCAATCAGACGTCCTCCAAGACTGCATAGATTTGGAGGTAGACATGACGTCCGATGATGATGATGGGACGGAATCTGAAAGCTCCAAGGGTCAGATTGAGGACATAACACACAATGACTGCAACATTGACATGTATCATTTTGGTATAGTTATCTATTTTCAGGCGGGTATAGAAAGAGTCAATACAGTAATGTTAACACCAACCTATTGACCATCTTTAGACATTTGGTCCTATGGAAGTGATCAATATACAAGTTTACAAAAGGTTTGTGGAATTTCACGACAAGTCACACATATAAATGACAAAAAGTACATGGTCCATCAGTACTGCAAAAGGGTCACTGCTACTTTATTTATTAATCCAATTGTATTGTATTTCCAAATTCATTTCAGTTCTGTTCATTGACATTTAACTTGAATAATTGTTTACAATAAAATGTTAACACACATTACAACATTCCTGACAACTACAAAGTGATTTCCTCAATTAAAAGTATCAGACAAACCTTCTCAAAGTTATGGGAAAACAAATACTATGCATCCAAGTCATATCAATCATAAAGGCCTCTTTGTCATTTTAAAGAAAAATAGGAATTCATTCTGGGTTGTTTTTTTTTACTGATATGTGTCAGCAGCCATGTTGACTGACTCTAAACCATTCTCTCCCTGTTTCGATCAGATCAGGAGGGTCATCAGGGGATTTTCAAATCTAAACATCAAGAGTCATCGCTCGCTTTATGTTTGGTCTCCGGAGTGGCTAAGAGAGCTGGCGCACTTCTCCGCGTAGGGCTACTCGTATCCAATTGGCTCTGATTATTTGAATTAGCCTGTACTAAAGCGTTTATGCTTCACTCTATCAAAGTAAAACCTTCCCCAAATACTGTCCAAACATTGAGCTATGCCTTAGATGTGTTTTTTGCCTGGTACACATCAAAATGGACAGGGTCAAATGAACACTATTGGAGTTAATTTTAACAATTAACTTAATTTAATAAGTCTCCCAATGTGGTCCACACCACACAATGTCAATGTAACACCTTTTAAAGTGTTGCCATTTTAACACGGTTATATAGTTTATTGTAACTCTTATATATAGAAATTTAACAATACTCAAGTGTTTCTCAACACCAGTGAATAGTGTTAGAAATTAACTCATACACAGCAAATTTCAGAGAGTTAAATTGACTCTGTGAGATTCCATTTTAACTCTAAGCTGGTGTTTGTGTTGTCCCAATCTTGTCATTGTTACATCAACACTCAACAAAGTGTTAACAATCTAACTCTGAATAAGTGTCAAAATAAATCTGCTCATTGTTAAATACAACGTCATTTAGCTAAAGTAACTAACATTGCATTTTTAACACATAGAGTTTACATTTTAGCCCAGGGAGCAGTTCAGGTTTAGGTGTATTGCTCAGGGACACTTTGACATGGAACAACCAGGGTTCAAACCAACAACCCTGTGGTTCCTGGCGCACCCTCATCAATCCATGCACCACAGTACATAGAGTTAAGCCTGATACCAAGAAGTGTGACACTGCACAGTTACATTTCAAACATATTAATGAGTTACAAATGAATCTGATCTTGACACTGGATAATGACTCCAGCTCTTTTGTACAATTGACATTAGATTAGCTTTAGATCTAAAAGTTTAAATCTCCTTTTAATTACTGTAAAATTACGAGGAATTCTCAACAGTAGCATGCTGTTATTCGTCAATACAGTTGAATACTGTAAATATTTCAAAGGTTGACATTTTGGAAGAAAATGTTTTTCACAGCACGCTACAGTTTAAAGTTGCGGTATACTACTGTATTTATTCCGTTTTTGGTTGACTAACTCCGCCCATTACTTGCATCATATAATCACATTGCAGCAAGTGTCTACTTCCTTTTTAGCACTTTCAAATTAAAGACTTTCATCTTATTTTATTCTTACATTGCACCAATTCACCAAGTCAAATTCCTCGATGTGTAACATATGGCAATAAATGGCTTCTGACTCTGATCTGTTCAATTTAGTGTGAAGAAATCTGTAGACATCATCGATTCGGAATTATATTCAGGGTGGAAGGCTTTTCATGACTGAACGAAGCACCAAAGTAGACCGAGCCGGATAGCAGTCAGACTCAAACCAGGATGAGGGAGGCTTATGAAATACACAGCAATTAAATGTCACCAGTCATTTTAAATAAAGAGAATAAACATTTTTAAAGTCTCCACTAAGTTACCATTGAGTTTCTTATTAAATTAATATTCAATTAATAGTGCCAGAGAATAAAAGAACAAAATATGTGGGCTTTAAATATCTTTTGATAGTCCCTCCCACATGATCTCATGAAATAACAGAATTTCTCAAGGGCTGATTTTTTTATTTGTTCTCTCTTTTTCAGACCTTCAAGATATTCCAGAGGAGCTCTGATTGAGGCCGTGTATTACAGTGCTAAGGAGCACAGAACCCTCCTTGACTATGATTGAGTTGATTACTACTTTATGCATGTCTATCACTTTGGCAAGTCTTCATGTTTATTTAGCTGCTTTGCTTTTCAGGATATGCCTTGTGACTTGGTTTATTCTTCTTAGTTTCACAAAACACGTTTTTTTGATTAGTCCTTCCAACTCGATCTCATCCCTGTGTAGACACGTCAAAAACTAATTCTTTAAGAAAATCGATTTGTCCTAATGTGTTGCAATAATTCAGGAGCCTTAACATTACAAGGGATGAGCCCCCCCGAACAGATTATTTTATGATAATTTCATGTCGTCACAGTTCATATTAGTTGTCAAATTTCACAATGACCTTGAAATTCTGTCTCTTGTGTTATCACGTACCGAATGCAAGAAAAACTACAGAGCAAAATCACTCTTTCTGATCGAACCGTCTATGAACCGTCTGAAACATGGATGGTTGCAGATATACCTCTGCTGTTCATTCATCGATACCAACATCCTAAGTAAAAGTAAATGTCCTAATACCCACGTACGTTCTCTATGGTTCATCTCAATTACTACGTGAACATTAACACTGCTGTAGGTTGAGGTTTATCAGAACACGCTTCAATACGAATTCTTTCAAGTAAAAATGATCCTAATGTATGTTGACAATGTGATTAATGAGTCCAGCATTTCACATGCTGTTATATCTGCATCGATGTCAGTCCTGAAAACTAGACACAGACATAGCAGATGATCCTCCGCCAGGTTCAGTTTAAATGAGTGTCTAGAGGCAGAAATAGTGCAGCTTACTGGAACATAGTTCTGCAAACTCATAGGGTCTTAACACATAAATTGTTTAAAGAGATAGTCAGTAATCTGCTTGGTTTAGTTGTTGCATGTTTTCTAACCTAATCCTTCCTCTTCTTACTTTTGCAATAGAAAATAGCTTTTGGCTTTACTGGTTCTTTATTCAGTTCCAAATGTATTTTTTGCATGTTAGAACCAGCTGATTGTAGTGGAGTAGTATAAAGAAGGAGCAGGTAAACCTAACTCTGACTGACAAATGGTTTAATGTTATATTCGTAATATAGCTTTCCAGTGGATTTTAAAAGTGATTTGAGCACCATTCGTAAATTTGCAAACGTTTCCACTTTCCACAGTTGACCTAATTTTACAATGTTGTACTTTTCTGCTAAATGCATTTTAATCATCAATCTCTCATTTCTCAATACGATACACTTTGTTAGTCACACTGCAAGGCCAAACATAAAACAAGGGCAGTACTTAACTTTTGTAAAACCTTTTCTCATTTGTGTAAAATGTATTATTACCGGAAAAAATAAAACCATGTTATAAAAAATGTATTAGTGTTGAGATCTATTTCCCAGTTGGAGATGAGTAAAAGCAGACTGACAATGATGTCGTTGATATATTTCTGTTAATGAATTCCCCTCATATCTAATGATGTACATGACAGATATTACAATATTGTTAATACATAATACATCAAATTGCAAAAGTGCAGTAGTTACTTCTCGGTTTGGAGCTCTTTGTGTTGTCTCACAGCCCAAAGACAAAGAAAGATAGGAGAACAGGAGGGTAGAATACAGGGAGAGGAGGACAGATGAAAGGAGAAAAGAGGACAAGAGGACAGAAGACACGTCAACAGAATGCCAAATGACACGAGAACAAAGGACAATTGAGCCAAAGATTACAGACAGGATCACTGACTAATACTTCTGGTTAATTCTATACAAACTTTTCTTAGAGATTACATTTGTTTCCATTGAAACTTGAATTACTTCTGGATGTGACTTTGCTGATGCAAACAACTATTGCTGCTCTGATTCTTATCCTATTCAGAATGTATTTGTTTCTATAATTATATTTATATGTATGTTTCTGAAATCGACCACTTAGTTATGTCGAAAAATGAAATACTGACAAACGTACAATACACTCCTACAGAAATCTATAGCTAAAAGTCACGTAGTTCTCCAACAGAGTTGAAGAAGAGTAGTTTGCTGGTTGCATCTGTAACTCACCACTAGATGCCACTAAGTCATGCACACTGGGCATGTAAATACATGTACAGCACACCAAGATCACTAACCACATCATTCACTTTAGTTGAAATCATATTTCAACATGGCAAATATTGTACTAGTAGGTGTCGTAGAGTAATAGAAAACCAGCAAACCCAACAGTCAGATGATGCAGGCTGCAAAAATTTAAAACATTTTCAGAATAATAGCAGTGGGAGGTCTTAGGATGAAAGCAATGAATGTTGTACATGCTGGGTATAGTGCATTTCTCTAAAATGGATTGTTCCAGACACTGTTCAGAAGAACAAGGTTCTTTAATTGAAAAGTTCTTTGGAGAAGGGAAAACACAAAAGGAGGGGATGAAATGATTGGCTGCTCAGCTAAAGTAATCTCAAAGGCTTTAAAATGGCAACAAAACCAGGAAGACGTGGAAGTAATCCGAAAACTTCCTTTAGGATGGATGAATAAATAGACTCGGCCAATGATCAGCTCCAAGAGATCAAAGAAGGTCTAAAGCAATGTGTGAGTACTGTAACAATTGTAATGGTAAAATATGTTATAACATAATCTTATGCTAAAAGAGTGATTATTGTCTGTAATGAAGCAATGTGAGAAGAAAAGGGAGACCCAAAAGTTGTCTTTTGCAGCTGTGTGAAGGATGATAGTCAAACTGGCCTTCACCCGAATGCTCGAACAAAGGAACCCTGTTACTCCCATCTTTGCCTTGATTCGTTTCCTGCTTGATTTATAACTTTTCATTTGTGTTATCTCACAGGTGGTTTAGAGTTTCAGGCTTCAGTAGCTCTCGTGTCTGCATACCACTAGAAATGACCTTCATGTGTGTGTATAAGAACTCAGCATTTTCACTGCTCGGAGACGCCATCTCCACAGAGCACCGTGATACGTGCCTGTGTAGTTGACCTCCTGCTTGCAAGCAATAAATGGACTTTCTGCAACTTTGATCATTCATCAAGACTCCGTTTTTATTAGACAAATCATTCTCTTCTACCGAGCTTATTGAAATATTCCACAACACAATCCGAAGACACCCATGTGAAGCCAAGCCACCAGCGAGAAGCTCCAGAAGACAAATGAGCTGAGGTTACAGTCTGCCTAAGAACCTATTGACTGTCCTCAAGAGAACTGTGTGTACTGGTGAAGGCCAGATTTTTCTTCTGGGGTCTAGGGGCCTCAGACAGTTTATCAGGCGACCCCCGAACGCTGAATTTCAGCCACAGCACACTGACTCATTACATGAAAAGTGAGATATTTCAAGCCTTTATTTGATATAATTTTGATGATTAGGGCTATATAATATATATACACACTAATATATTAGTTTCACCTTTTAAGTTGAATTACTGAAAGTAAGGAGCTTTTGCACGATATTCAATTTTTTTGAGTTTCACCTGTACATATAGATATACTGTATATTATATACATCTATATATAGTATATACATACATACATGTTCTATTACATATATATACATACATGTTCTATTACATATTATATAAATATATTTATATCATAATATATTTACCTTTTATTATATGTTTATTATTTGATATCATGAGATAATTATATTGGATATCTATAATATTGACCATACAGTATATCAAATAATTTATTTACTGGATTGTATAAAAAAGATGTCCTAATTATGTTACTGTTGCAATAATGTTATTTAACTGCAAAGGGACATTTTGCAATTAGTCATACTGGGATGTCTGGTGAAGCCGATTGGCTGGCTCTACCAAAAACAAATTCCACCAGCCGCCACTGGTATTAGCGTGTTAGCTCGTTGTGGCTGCTAGTGTTCCCACCAGAGGCCATACCAGCAGCTCCATAAACTTTGCAATAAATCGCTTTCTGATCCAACTTACATCAGATTTTTCAAACCAAACACCTCTAACCAGCAGACAGCTGCTCCCTCCTCTCCGCTGTGTAGGTGCATCTCTCCTCGTTGTTCCTCCTGCATCGCTCCTTTCTGTGATTCTATGTAGCGACAGAGTTTCTTCTTGTTGTGATAGTGGGCGGGCTGTACCCAGCATGGAGCTTGGTGTCATAAATCTACAATTATGATTGTTATGTGTCCAAACTGTTGAGGTGTTTTACCCTGGTAAACATTGTTAGATGTGTGTTATTAATTGTTGTTATGAAGCTATAACCATCAGTCGACATTTGGCTGGTATTTTACTGTGTTTCCGACTATTCCCCCGTATGAGGGTTTTATATTGAAGCTTCATGATATGAAGATGTTGTTCAAACTATGGTGTCAGGCCTATTTATGGCATACCAGGGATCAGGGATTTGAAGACATCAAGCTGCTTCAAGAGGTCATGTTGCCTTACACTGAAAAGGAAATGCAATTGAAATGTGTGTTGCTACAAGACGGTGAGCCAGACCGTTTTAGTTCATATCAGTTCAGTGATTAATAATATTACAGCTTTTTTCACTTTATATAGTAACTGTTTGAGTTTGTAAAGACCAACGTGGAGACTGTGTTCTTTTTGAACCACTGAATATTCCTTTTTCTTCCCTTCCTGTTAACTGATAGACTGCATTGTTCCCAATGCATTTGCGTGTATGGGGACAAAAGATTTCAAGGATGTAGGGCTGCACTTTTTTAAACAGACTGTTCCTATTTTAAATTAGTATTTGTCAAAACAAGGGTTGTTTCCTGCGTTCACATAGTTATATTTCAACCTAAATTGTTTGTTAAAACTTCTGTGTGCATCCATTGGGGCCGTTGTTATGTGAAGGGAAGCAAAGATTGGTGCAATAACTTTTTTATAAACATAATTTTTAAATATAAATATGTTATTTCTTCACTCTGAGAACATATGTTTCATACATCCAATGACTGCTAATTGACTAGAATTATAGATAGACCTTAATGTTGTCACCGTATACAGTAAGTGAGCATCATCAGGCCCATAATAGAAAAGGTCACCGTCCGACGGGTTGTTACCCTTACACACAGAGGGTAAACAGTGATCAGCCTTACATCACACTGTCGGTTTGTGTTTTACACAGTGGTGTTCAGCTAGTCTATTAAACACACCAACAATCTTCACAAATATGTCTGCTCTTTTCTCTCAGCAATCATCTTAGCCTATTTCTGTTTGCAGCTAGTCTCTTCTTATAATCTACTGGACAATGTCAGCCAAAAGATGTTTATTAATAACCAGCTGGGGCCTAGAGCAAGGAATTACTGACATAGTCCCCCCCTGCCCCCGTGCTCTGTCCATCCCAGGAGAAATCCAATTATAGACATTACAGGCCAGGTGATGGAGTAGGGTTACAGGACAGCCATTCCTCCTCGGAGTCACTTTGTATTGTGTTTGCTCTGTCTCACAACCTCTCACACCATCACAAGACACTTCATGCTAATAACATTTATTACTATACTCTGTGAACAGAGAAGAGAATCCTGACTCCGGATCCATCAGATTGTACTTGGTATTAAATGTTTTTTATTTCTATACCTTTCAGGTCTTCTGATCTTTCAAAGCACTTTTGCGCTCCATTTCACTTAATGGGGTAGTCATACCGAGGAGTCATTCGGGGTTGAGTGTCTTGCACATGGAAGCATAGACACTTGGACTAGAGGACCCGGGGAACAAACCAACGATGTTCTGATGGAGGGACGACTCACGCACCTTCGGATCCCGAGTGCTCCGCTTATTAATGGCAGCAGCAGCTGTTGTCTAACCAAACGAGTGCAACTGAATATGCAAACCTGTTACGACATACTTTTGTTCATAAGCAGTCTGAGGATATGTACTAGAAGAATTAAAAACCCTGAAGCATTTTAAAGGTTATAGTCCAACCTATAACTGGTCTGTAATAAGTGTCCTATGTTTGTAGCTGGGCCTATTTCATAATAGATACACTATTCGGATCCCATGCGAGGAAATAAGGTTATATTGTTATCCTTTACAATGTTTTCTTTTATTTAAAAGTCACATCAAAGGACCAGGTCAGAATTTGATTTCATTAAAGGGTAAAATGAGGACTTTTTTCAGTTTCCAAGCAAGAAGACATACATGCATACATGTTGTTGGTGTCCAGGTTTGCTCCTCATTTGAGAGGTGATCATTGAAGATAGAGGAGGGTGCGGTCGTGAGAGAGTTTAGTAGAGGCTTAGTAGTGGGAGTGTCCACTCCTCTGTCATATAAATGCACTCCCTCTATCTTTGACAGAGTTTACTGTCGCCATCAGGCTGCCACGTCTTCAAATCTCTGCACGGCTTCTAAGACCCACAAGCCAAACCTCAGCCAAAATGGAGGCCATCAAAAAGAAGATGCTCATGCTAAAGTTAGACAAGGAGAATGCACTGGACCAGGCTGAACAAGCTGAAGCTGACAAGAAAGCAGCCGAAGACAGAAGCAAGCAGGTGGGTAATGGACACAGATTCAATACATTTAGATCCAATCAGACAAAGAAAAACCTTCGTCCTCCATCAGGTTAACAGGCTAAATAACCCTGGTTCTGCTCATCAATGATGTTCTTTGAACACAGTTTGAAGATGGAATTTAATTTAAATAAACTGCATGAAGTTATCTTTATTCTCTCATTTTAAATGAAACCATGAGCAGCATTCGTATGATTAACTCACTGAGCATGTGATTTCAGTTACATAAACTAAACGTGGTGGGAATCCCAATATGCAAATGGAGAAATGTGTTCATAGACATGAAGTGAGTTCCAGTTAAATATTCTTTTCATTTCTTTTGCAATATTTTCACATTTCAATGTCAAACTATGCCATATTCTGTAATAATCAGTAAACTATTTTAATCTAGAAATGTATTTTTATTAATTTTTGCTCACAGTATCTCAAATCATAATTTGTCTTATATTTTATCACACTTTTGTTTAGATAACATGAGAATTGATTTCATACTAATATACAAAAGCGATGTGCACCTTCTAATTAAGAAATCCTCACTGAGCCAGCCCTTTTCCATATTTTGGTTTAAGGGCATGTTGCAAAAATAATAATAATGCTTTAACTCAAGCTTTCATCCAAAGTGAGTTAAATTAAGAACATTCAACCATGTGGACACAATCCAAAATAATAACAATGTTTTTTGTTTCAATTATTATGTCATGGGAAAACGTGCAGTCTAAATAAATGTCCTATTAGTCTATGAAGAAAGATGTGGTGAGTCCTCCTCATGGCCCTGATGTAAGTGGGAAGTCAATGGGAAGACTGTACAACATTAGGAGGAATTCTTCTGTCATGCTAAATCGTAGATATAGGTTACAGTACGTGTATTTCTCTTTTCAAATCTTCTGACCACTCGGTGCCGCTTACTAACATTGACACCATTCACACACAGTAGTCACAGGTATGGGAGCTTTTTGGGGTAAAGTTCCCTGCCCAAGGACACATTGTTATGGACACTAGTGAAGCCAGGAATCAAATCCACTCCACTGAACTGGTTCCTCGCACGCAGCAGTGGCTTGTGACTTCTTTTGGAGAATGTCTGTGTTTCCGCCACCCCATTGCAAACTACCCTGCTGTCTCCTCAGGACCACAGTATCACAAGTCACGGTCCTCTTTGGGCATTGCTTTAATTTAATTCATTTTGTAGAAGCCTTTACAATCTGTACACATTGACATTATAACCTGTAACCCTTAAATTGACACAGGAAAAAAAACCCTGCCCAAATAAATGGGAGAAAAAGGAGGTGAAGGGGTCTCTCTTCCAGGTTGGAAGAACTTCCCTTAAGGAATACTTTGGAAAGCTATCCAATTGATGTGAAGAACTGGGAAAGAATTACATCAGAGACATCCTGAATTAACCCACTGACTCTGTTTTTTGTATCCTACTATTATATACTATGTTGTGTTAATATTACACAAGCTGTGGCCAGTTAATTCACAGCTTTGGAGGTTCCATGGGTTGCATGTACTGAAGTTGTGCTTGTTCATTAAGAAATAATAAATGAAAAACAACAAAATTCTCAATTAGAGTAAGATGTATTTCAAAGTTAATATGATCTTTTAGTCAGGTCAGGGCTTTATAATCGGTACAGCATACACCACTTTCTGTTCCTCAAGACCCTCCATTTGGATCAGGAAAATGTCCTCAAAATGAATTAAAAATCAATAAGGGGAATAAAATGAAAACCCAGTAGAAGAACCTACAAAGAAATCCCTCTCCTAGAACACACTTACATTATAATATATGGGTTGTTTGCAAAATAACAAACTAAATGATATAGTGGAAAGAGGACCAACTACACAAATAGCAAAATGTGCCAAACCAATCTGATTACTCTATTCTATCTAGTTTATTCAAGCACAACATGTGGATTTCCTTTGTAAGCATGCCAATGAGGGATCTTTGGATGGCCAGTAGGAAGGGGAATAGGTGCTAAAGTGTACATATTGGCATATAGGTTCAATTCCAGTTTGTTACAATCAAATTATTAGGCATGACAACAAATGATCCAATGAACACATTGCTAACTCAGTGTTTGATCTCCAATGACCTCAGCATGAAGACGAACTTCTGCAAATGCAAAAGAAGCTGAAGGGGACAGAAGACGAGCTTGATAAGTATTCGGAGGCCCTGAAGGATGCTCAGGAAAAGCTTGAGGTGGCTGATAAGAAGGCTGCTGATGTGAGTAATACAATTCCAAAAGTACAATACATACTTGCATTATATTAATATTTAGCGTTTTTTGACCTGTTTATCCTTATGTCAAAAGCTGTGATGCTCTCAGTGTAAACCAGGCCTGGCGGATTCCCTGTGTCTCCTTTGCATTCCATTGTCATTATGCTGTGCATGGACTCCTCACAGCTGTTGGGGGGGATTAAGTGGCCTATTTCGGCCATGATGTCAGTCGCTCAACCTTGACTGCATGCTTAACAATGGTCAAAGTCCTTTTTGGGGGCATCATCCATTCCTCCTGGGTCACAGTATTTATTTAGTCCGTTTACTTTTGGAGAGAATAAACATGCAACCAAAAAAGATTTGAATTATGTACACTAGAGAAAATGGGCTTACTATATTGGTGTTAACTGACAACCATTTTAATATACAATCATTAGAGGAAGGATGGCCAACATTCCAGCTTTCAGTCTTGTGCCTCTTTTCATTTTCAGTCATTGCTGAATAATGTAATTCAGTTTGTACATATAGAAAGCACAGCTGACAGCAGAGGGCGCTGTTCTAAGAATACCTGTAACAATAGAAAATAGTGTAGTTTAAGGAGCAGCTAAATTATAGTTTATTATTAAAAGCACTAAGCACTGTTTAAATTTCATGCCATCTCATATGATGACTGGACTTTCCTCTTTTCAAGACAAATCAAGTATAAACGTGGGTGGACCGCAGCATTTTGACAGACCACACCATTCCAATTGGTCACCACCACCTGTCTTCACTGCATTAGGAGGGGATACAGGAAAATAAAGCAAAGAGAGCCTTAGCACTGTGACGGATGGGGCTTTCCACAAAGGTTGGAAAAATAAAACAGCCAATCACCCAATGTGATCTTATTCTTTCAAATTTGACTGTATCTACCCAAAAATCAGGGCACATTTTTCCCTTAGTGGCTGCGCTTATACTAAAGATGTGAAATCATATTTCAACAATATAGATCTAAGATGATGAGAGCCTTTAAGAGGAAATCCAAATGTTACAGATGGTGAACCATGATAAAACGGTCATACTTCTCTGCATGTTTCTACAAGCGGCAGTGCGTCTACACTAAAAACCCTTTTACTGATCATTATTTTCTGTGCTCAGGCTGAAGCAGAAGTGGCTTCCCTGAACAGACGTATCCAGTTGGTGGAGGAGGAGTTGGATCGAGCTCAGGAGAGACTAGCAACGGCTCTGCAGAAGTTGGAGGAGGCAGAGAAGGCCGCTGATGAGAGCGAGAGGTGATTTACTGCTGCGAATGAGTCACTGTATTTATTACTGGTAGAAAGCTTTGTGAACACATTTTAGAACTTAAAAATGGATTAAAAACTCTTTGTAGATCAATGCTAAAAAGAAAACATTTACCGTGAATCCTGAAGACAGGAATCATACAGAGGAGGCACTGGGGTTGGTGAAGGCAGTCACCTCACAGCAGGTGTCATTACGGGCGGATCGTGGGCAAGGAGGGAGGACTCCGACGCGAGTTTTACGAAAATAAAAGGAGTTTAATAGTCAAAGAATCAAAAACTGAACTTGAAAACCACTCCACCCGAGAAAAAGGGAAAGGAGGGAAAAAACAAAGATCTTACAAAAAAAACAACATGAATATGAATTCCATATGTGGCCTGACGATGACGAGACCTGCAGACGACAATGACGCGGACAAGTGACTCACAGGGCTTAAATACACTAGGTAGGTGCAGGTGATTGGACACAGCTGGAAACAATCAGGCACGGCAGACAATCACAGGGGAATACAGGACAGGGCAGGAAGTGAAGTTACCCGAGGAACACAAGAGACATGAAACTACAAAAGAAGACAAGCCAAGAACCCAAACCGTAACAGCAGGAAGGTAAAGGGTAAGTGGACTGTACAGCACTTTTCTAGTTGAGTCTGGACCACTCAAAGTGCTCAAACCCTTCATGTCATCATTCACCCATTCACACACTGATGACAGGTGCGACCATACACCACCCAGCAGCCTTTCTGTGTAGAGTTGGAATGTTCCTCCCACAGTCCAAAGACATTTTAGGAAATTGGTGACTCTTAAATTGCCTGTAGGGGTGTGAATCTGTTAACTTGTATTGACTCCATCCCCCGTGACCATAAGGATAAGCGGTGTAGAAGATGAATGGATTCGTGGTTGTTTTTTTTCTCTTAACCAGTAGTTTGTAATTCACGTTTGTATAGATACTATAATACTATAATTGAATGGAACAATACAATTTAATAAAATGTAATATTTCTGAAATAAGTAATGGGTTGTGTGTGCAGAGGTATGAAGGTGATTGAGAACAGGGCTCAAAAAGATGAAGAAAAGATGGAGCTTCAGGAGATTCAGCTGAAGGAGGCCAAACACATCGCAGAGGAGGCTGACCGCAAGTATGAGGAGGTGAGAATATGACGGAGAAGTCTTATAGTACAGCTCAAAGGAGCTTTTTCCACCTCTACCGCTGCAGAATTCACAAAAGTGATATTGCTTCACGATAAACCCATAACAGTTTGTGACACTAGCACTCTTCCTTGTAACTGATCAGTCCACAAAATAAACACTGTTACTGATGACTTTTGATGAATCCCTATATGAGAATCCTTATAAGTACACATGCAAATCTAATGCCTCTGTCCAGGTGGCTCGTAAACTGGTGATTGTAGAAGCAGAGCTGGAGCGAACCGAGGAGAGGGCAGAGCTTGCTGAAGCGTAAGTATCCACACGTGTGTGTGTGTGTCAGTCGGGGCTGGTTTCTTTCACTCTTCAGGTGAAGAATGAGACAATACCAAATGGTAAGACCCAATGCAAAAGTCTAACAAAGGACTGAATTCTGCTCATGTGGGGAAGTTTAATTTGAGACTCAGCACCTCACAGGCGGCTTTGCTGATATGGATTTCACAGTGAAAAGAGATCCACATCAGCCATAACATGAGCATGCTATATTTTTGATTATTTGCAGTAACAATAGTGGATATGATTTCTGTATTTTGACTTTTAAGGTTCAATTTTGACTAATTGTGATTGCACAACAAAATTCAATAGGCTTTCCCTTTTTTCTACACTAAATTAAATAAAACAAAGCAGTTCTTAATGGTGAAGTTCTAATGATGAACGGTGATGTCTCACAGCCTGAGGAGTATTTCTTCATTTGGGGGTCACTCCTTTTACTAAAACAAAGGACCTGAATACTCTTTTTACAATTTTTATCTCACCAATGTATATTCCAAATTAATCTTATCTCCCTCTTTTCCTCCTTCCTTCCTTCCTTCCTTCCTTCCTTCCTTCCTTCCTTTCCTGAAATCCAAACTTCTAAAGTAAATGTGCTGAATTGGAGGAGGAACTGAAGAACGTCACCAATAACCTGAAATCTCTGGAGGCCCAGGCTGAGAAGGTAGAGATTAACTATTTTTTTTATCTTATTTCTTATTTTATTTGCACAATTCAAGCAATATCATGACCACAACGAGGCAAGTCTACACAGAGACATCCACACAGAACCCTGACCACAACGAGGCAAGTCTACACAGAGACATCCACACAGAACCATGACCACAACGAGACAAGTCTACACAGAGACGAATCCACACAGTACTATGACCACAAAAAGACAAGTCTACACTGAGACAAATCCACACAGAACCATGACAACAGCGAGACAAGTCTACACAGAGACATATCCACACAGAACCATGACCACAACAAGACAAGTCCACACAGAGACATATCCACCCAGAACCATGACCACAAAGAGAGAAGTCTACACAGAGACATATCCACCCAGAACCATGACCACAACGACACAGGTCTACACAGAGACATATCCACACACAACCATGACCACAACGAGACTAGTCAACACAGAGACAAATCCAAACAGTACTATGACCACAAAAAGACAAGTCTACACTGAGACAAATCCACACAGAACCATGACAACAACGAGACAAGTCTACACAGAGACATATCCACACAGAACCATGACCACAACAAGACAAGTCCACACAGAGACATATCCACCCAGAACCATGACCACAAAGAGAGAAGTCTACACAGAGACATATCCACCCAGAACCATGACTACAACGATACAAGTCTACACAGAGACATATCCACACACAACCATGACCACAACGAGACTAGTCAACACAGAGACAAATCCACACAGAACCATGACCACAACGAGACAAGTCCACACAGTGACATATTCACACAGAACCATGACCACAACAAGACAAGTCCACACAGAGACATATCCACCCAGAACCATAACCACAAAGAGAGAAGTCTACACAGAGACATATCCACACAGAACCATGACCACAACGAGACAAGTCAACACAGAGACAAATCCACACAGAACCATGACCACAACGAGACAAGTCCACACAGAAACATATCCAC
The DNA here is from genome assembly GCF_949316345.1 of Pungitius pungitius. Classification (NCBI taxonomy): domain Eukaryota; kingdom Metazoa; phylum Chordata; class Actinopteri; order Perciformes; family Gasterosteidae; genus Pungitius; species Pungitius pungitius. The sequence continues at coordinate 5,682,666 of NC_084916.1, read as the reverse complement.
ACAGAACCATGACCACAACGAGACAAGTCTACACAGACATATCCACACAGAACCATGACCACAACGATACAAGTCTACACAGAGACATATCCACACAGAACCATGACCACAACGAGACAAGTCAACACAGAGACAAATCCACACAGAACCATGACCACAACGAGACAAGTCAACACAGAGACAAATCCACACAGAACCATGACCACAACGAGACAAGTCCACACAGAGACATTTTCCTTACTGCCTTCTGCAGATATTGTGAACATAAACATGTCCTAAATTATGGTGTTGGTAATACAATATATTCCATAATCGCCAAATGTACGTTTCATTTCCACTTCCTTTAAAGCATTTAAATAATTGTTTTTCATTTTCTCATTGCAGTACTCTCAAAAGGAAGACAAGTATGAGGAAGAGATCAAGATATTGACTGACAAGCTGAAAGAGGTGAGCAAGAGGCAAACCATCCTTGAGCCTAAGAGACTTTTGAGTTTTGAGATATGTTAAGACACAAAGGGTTGACGTACCGTTGCATATTTGGTTTACTTTAGTTTTTGACTTTAAATGTCTTCTGATTTTGTCATCTTAGGCTGAGACCCGGGCTGAGTTTGCTGAGAGATCTGTGGCTAAGCTGGAGAAGACCATTGATGATCTGGAAGGTAAAGATTTAGATTACACTTTAAACCAACCCTGAGTGCAACCTCCAAAGACAAAGTGCATGCTTGGGCAACCTTCCTTACGTCTGACGTCTGTGCTCTAGGGGACGTTCATGAGTGAGTCAGTCTTGTACAAATAATCTGGGTTGCTCTTATTTTCCACTCTCCAGTCATACAAGTGCATTAGCTTGTCATCACTTGTGCCCTTCATCATGTGCGATTAAAGTGTAGGATGTCATTTAGTGCATCCAACTTAAAGTAGCCATTTTTATCCAGGGAAAAGTAAAAATATATACCGATATAATAATTAACATTTGGCTAGTCTAATTCCTATACATCTCAGTAATTGTGATTAACAAGCTCTTTACACTGTACTTTATTATCTTTATTATTAGTATATGCTGATAATATAGTATTTTTTGTTAACAGCTTATATATAAAGGTCCTGTATGTATGACATAGATACAGTAGAAAAAGGTTTTTTACAGCTAACTTATCTTACATTCAGCTGCCATGCTTTACGACCCCACTAATGTGTGCTAATGTGAGTATAACCACTAATAACAATGGGCAAATTCCTTTGTACTACAGGCAAAAGAGCATTGTATTTTCTACTCCTCTATTTTTATGGTTCTATCTAACTGTCCATTCCACCATTTCCACGTTGGATGTGAATTAATAATTTTCAGAAGGTGAACCCTGTTTCAAATCAGGGTTGAAGTTTCTTTCTATGGCCGTGCAATATTTCTGGTCACTAAAGATCTTATGTTCGATCCACAGTACTGATATCATTCTTTCTTGTGTTTTCCCATTACTTTTACAACACCCCTTGCTGTATGGACACAAAGATGAGCTTTATGCACAGAAGCTCAAGTACAAAGCCATCAGCGAGGAACTGGACCACGCCCTGAATGACATGACATCTATGTGAGTGATATGTGACATTTCCTATGAAGAAATTTATTGAGGCAGCCTGTAATTTGGATAAAAAATATCTTCATTGTACTTTACTGATCAGTCAGACTGTAATTCTGGTTATTACAACAAGAAGAAGGTAGTTAATTTCAGAATAAAACAACAATCAAACTAAATCAAAACCAAGACCAGGATGGGCTTGGAATTTAGTATTCCCAAATAATAATAAAAAATAGTAATATATATATATATATATATATATATATATATATTTCATTAATGAAATATATAACTCACAAAACATACAATTAAAGCTCTCTTCAGGGCCAGCAGACTCCATTAAAATACACAATAGTTCTACTTGAAATGATAAGAAACTCATTAAACAGACTTTGTTGGAATGCTGGGTTGAAATATGTTCAGGTTTATTTAGTTTAAAATAAAATGCTTGCTGCGCATAAGACTGTGGGTGTTTTAGGGGCAAAGAGGATACAAACATGCATCCTTTAAAAAACTCTGAATGAAGGATTAACTCCTTTGTAGAATTTGCCAGATGAGACAGGTTTAATTGGAGTCTTCTGTTCTGTCAAGGATAATTGTACGGTGAGATTTAAGTTGTGCTGTCCATCATACAACTTCATTATAGACAGTGTTACTGAAATTACATTGAAAATGTCTTCCAATAAGATCCCCCTTTGACACATTCTAAAGTATGTAAAAATACTTGATGAAATAATGTAGTTCTTCACCACTATCTCTTGCGTCTTGTGTTTTATAGCTAACCACCCTGAAGCTCCACCATCCTGCAAAGTTCGGCCCTCCTGCCCCCCAGCACCGCCCACCAGCACCGTCTCATTGACCTTTCCTCATTACTCAACTTTTGAATGGAAAAACTGTCTATTTATCTGCTGATCTGGCTCCTCCTCACAGGGTTTCTTGTCTCTGTCAAACAATCGTTGTTTATTTAATGTTTTTGGATTCCTTTCATGTATTCATTCTGTATTAACTCTCTTCCCTAACAAGGTGAAACAAGTCGAGGAAAAGCTTGAGTTAATGAATCTGTGTCCATTGCGGTTCTTGTCACGTACTCCATATCAAAAATAGTGGACAAAAATACCTCAAATGTATCACTAAACATTATTTCCATATATATATATAGATTCTTCAATTTCACCTTCAAACATCAGTGGTGGGCTGTTGTACAGAACCCAGGAGCTACTCAGTGTCTCGCTCAATTACACATTTACAGTTGTGGTCAAAAGTTTACATACACTTGTAAAGAACATAATATCATGGCTCTTAAGTTTCCCGTTATTTCTACAAGTCAGATTTTTCTCTGATAGAGTGATTGGAACAGAAACATCTTTGTCACAAAAAACATTGAAGTTGAAGTTTGGTTCTTTTTTTACTTTATTATGGGTTAACAGAAAAGTTAGCTGGGTCAAAAATATACATACAGCAGTGCTAATATTTGGTTACATGTCCCTTGGCCATTTTCACTTCGATTAGTCGCTTTTGGTAGCCATCCACAAGATTCTGGCAAGCTTCTTGTTGAATCTTGGACCATTCCTCTTGACAGAATTGATGCAGTTCAGTTCATTTCATGCTTTCTGACTTATGAAAACTGATTGGGCTGCTCCTGCTCCTGGACCCAAATCTCAAACGCACAGCAAAATACAACTTTGCCTCCATTACATTAAATATCAGTTAGCTGACGCTTTTATCCAAAGCGACTTACATTGCATTATAACCCATGCGTTACATTTTGGCCTGGGGAGCAATTAGGGGTTAGGTGTCTTGCTCAGGGACACTTCAACATGGCACATGGAGCAGCTGGGATTCAATTCACCAATTTTGCAGCTCCAAGTACACCACACTAATCCACATGCCACCTCCAACCTGATACCGGAAAGATGCCATTGAGCCGGGTGAACTTTAGACAGCCATGCGGGTCTCTTGGCCGAGTGTCGATTGGCTGAGGCAGCTTCCAATACACTCCCCACGTCCATCTGAATTTTGCAAAAGTACCGAAAGTGGGAGAGGAATCATCAGAAGATTGCAGAGTCACACCTGTCCGGTAACATCTTCTTAATCTTTTCGTGTCTACGGCCGAGATAATAACGTCTCGACACACTCCGAACACTACGAGAAATAGCGAGAGATAGCCTTGGATCCGCTGTTTTAAAAAACGCTGCTATGTTCTCCCTCGATGCTACTTTGACGTCATGTACTGTGTTGATGTGGAGGGTTGGCTTGCCATAGCAAGTATTTGCCTCGTTGCGTCCCGGGTGTCTGCATTGGTGGTTAAAGTAGATGAGATGGGATGCTCATTACCCAGTTGATGCAAATGAGCTTATCAAGCTGATCAATGCCTGCAGAATTGCACTAAGCATTTAGGAGGAAATTCAAAATGGCAGAAAATCTAATTACGTACATTTAAATGCCAATTAGGTGCATTTAAATCGGGCATCGGGGGTAAAAACTAGGCTACTGTGGTCATTTCTAGGGGGTGCTATAGAGACATTTCTTTGTACCCAAATGTGCATCAAAATACTTGACACACATACAAGTCATGCGCCAAGGCTACTCAAAGGTTTTCTTTTCCAGCACCAACATATATGTATACAGTATATACCCATATATACTGTATATACCCTCTCACCCAGGACATATATGTTGGTGCTGGAAAAGAAAACCTTATATATAAACCATATATATATATATGGGATAAGGTATCATAAACAGGTAAGTTCTGCACTCACACAAAGATCGCATTGTACAAGGACCGTCATATTCTTTATCCCGAGACATCTGATCGTCATGAAACACCTAGTGGCCGTCTGGACACAAACACGTCGCACAGATTTCATCAGCTGACATGTGATACACAGAACTTACAAACTGTACAAACTATGCAAATGTAGTCTTGTGTTGTTTTGTCTAATCCCCCCTTCTTACCATGACATGACATTATTTCAGTTTTTCCAACAATCATATAGAAGTTTCATCTCTCTTGACTGGAGCTGGTTAAACTTCACCTCAATTCATTTTCTATGGGCCAAAATCACAAATTGTCCTCAAAGGGGTTTACCGGATGTACACATGTATTACCCTCCCCTCCCCAACCCCACTCACCATCAAGGACCCTCTCTATTCTGGAGAGTTAACCGGTTCTTTAAAAAACAGAACCCCCGTAAAGCAGCCGGTCCGGACTCAGTCTCGCCCCACGCCCTGAAGCATTGTGCTGACCAGCTGTCTCCGGTGTCCACTGCCATCTTCAACACCTCCTTGGAGACATGCCACGTTCCAGCCTGCTTCAAAGCCTCCACCATCATCCCTGTTCCCAAGAAGCCCAGGATCACAGGACTGAATGACTATAAACCTGTTGCCCTGACCTCTGTTGTCATGAAGTCTTTTGAACGGCTAGTCCTGTTCCACCTGAAGACTCTCACCGACCCCCTCCTGGACCCCCTGCAGTTCGCCTACAGAGCCAACAGGTCTGTAGACGATGCTGTCAACATGGGCCTCCACTGCATCCTCTAGACTCCCCAGGAACCTACGCCAGGATCCTCTTTGTGGACTTTCAACACCATCATCCTATCTCTGCTGCAGTACAAACTCTCCTAGCTGCACATGCCTGACTCCACCTGCAAGTGGATCACTGACTTCCTCTCCGACAGGAAACAGCACATGAAGCTGGGGAAACATGTCTCTGCCTCTTGGTCCATCAGCACCGGTTCCCCCCAAGGCTACGTTCTTTCTCCTCTGCTCTTCTCCCTGTACACCAAAAGCTGCACCTCCAGTCACCAGTCCGTCAAGCTCCTGAAGTTTGCGGGTGCCACCACCCTCTTCGGACTGATCTCTGGTGGGGATGAGTCCGCCTACGGGTGGGAGTCTGACCACCTGGTGACATGGTGCAGCCAGAACAACCTGGAGCTCAACGCCCTGAAGACAGTGGAGATGGTTGTGGACTTCAGGAAGCACGCAGCCCCACCTTCCCCCCTCACCCGAATCCTAGCTGCTCCATGTCCCATGTCAAAGTGTCCCTGAGCAAGACACCCAACCCCTAACTGCTCCCTAGGCCAAATGTAACACCTGGGTTATAATGCAATGAAAGTCGCTTTGGATAAAAACATCAACTAAATGACATGTAATGTATCAATGTAATGTAATGTAAAAAGGCTCAGCAGAGGATGTTCTTCCTGAGGCAGCTGAAGAAATTCAACCTGCCAAAGACGATGATGGTGCACTTCTACACGGCCATCATCGAGTCCATCCTCTGCTTCTCCATCACCGTCTGGTAAGCTGCAGCCACAGTCAAGGACAAGGGCAGGCAGCAGCATGTCATCCTCTCTGCAGAGAGGGTAATTGGCTGCAATCTGCCGTCTCTCCAGGACTTGTTTGCTTCCAGGACTCTGAAGCGGGCTAGAAAGATTGTAGCCGACCCCTCTCACCCAGGACATAAACTCTTTGTTCCCCTTCTCTCTGGCAGGAGGCTGAGGTCCATCAGGACTAAGACCTCCCGCCACACTAACAGTTTCTTCCCGTTGGCAGTCAGGCTCATCAACACAGCCCGGGTCCCCCCCTGACTGACTCTTGCTCTCTACATGCACATGTACATTGTCACATTCACTTGTCACTTTCTGTTAGCTGGTGCACTTTATTTTTATTATGTTTATTATTTTTAGCTTTATTTCTTAACTAACCCATAGCTTTAGATTACTAAGCCATAGCATATATTTCATTATTATATATATTATAATATTTTTATGTTATTCCTGCACTACGTTGTCTGTTGTCCATTGTCGCATCAAACGCCAAGTCAAATTCCATGTATGTCTGATGTATTAGGGCAATAAACAATTCCTGATTCCTGACTCCCAATGCAACATTCTCTTTTAACTGCTCTATCCTTACCTAATCTCTTGTTTATCGTTTCTCTCTTCTCCTAAACGCACTGTTTCCATTTCTAAGCCTTGCTTGGGAATGACAATTCAGGACATTTATTTTGCAGAATCAAGTTACAGATCATACAATGGCCCAGTTGTTTTTAAAATAAACCAATATATTTTGGGCATCTTCAGGAAGAGGGAAAGGAAAGGACAGGCTAGTTGTTTTCATACTATTTTAAGCAATCAGAAAATATTATTTCATTCAAAAACGTCCTTTATTATTTTTTTATGTCACATTAAACCTCTCTGTATGTCAATACATTCTGTATATATTTAGGTATTATAGCTCATTGCAGTGACCAAAGTAACTGCAGTTTCATTGTTGGTGACCTACTGCAATTTGCTTTGAATCATTTGAATGACATAAATAGGAAATTAAGCAGTCAAATGACAGATACAGGTTATTTCAAACAAGATATTCATGCAAACAAATGTGTTATCATTGTTCCAAGCCTTGACTGAATCCAGATGGCAGTAAAAAAGATAATATGTTGAGTTGGGGATATTGTTTACAACACATGGATGATTGTGAGATAATACAGTGATACATAACAAGGCAAGAAATATAACACAGGATTACAAGACATCAAACAACATGTACCGATTAAAATAAAGTACTTTAATGATTAGAATATATTTAGCATTTTCTCTAGTATGAAAATTATCAGAGGGTTTGAGATCCACTGCTCTTAACTGAGCTTGGAATCAGAGTTTCAGCTCATGTTCAAACCTTTCTAAACATTGAAAACAGTTTCCACAAATCTGAATTCTCAGGGAAGTTGCAACATTTTGGGTAAATAAGTTATATTACAAAAATAAAGTCATGAGGTACGTAAAGAGATAAGAGGTAAGAGATGATAGAATTCCTTAAATTCTTTAAATGGTGTCCTGTGTCCCAAAGTCAGCTGATATGGTAGCCATGTTATGTAGGATCAGAAATAGAATCCAGTTTGGGAAAGTTACAAGAAGCAGCTGCAGGCAGGTGGAAAAACCTGGACAAAAAAAATTCAAAAAACAACATTTGGCCAATAAGACTTTGTGGCATCCTGGACTAGAAGCACAGTCCCAAACAGGTGTCTATTAACAAGGGGGGCATAGATTTGCTAGACATGTCTCGTACTGGCTTTTTGGGAATGTTACTGTTCTCACTTATTACTATGATACTTTTTACTGTTCCTCATGTTTGTTACCCTGTATATATTATCAAATGATATTTTAAAGAATGTTTGGTTTTCTTTGATACTATAGTTTGCATCATTTCACACTGCACAGTGTGTTATCAAAAACTTTACCAAAAGTCGCCACCACCAAAATACATTGAACAATTCCCAACAAGTTCCATTAAGTGTATCCTCAGTGACAATGAAAGCTTTTCTATGCATCAGATTAAGTCATGCACACTCATTTGACAGTACCATCAAAGAGACGTCTGTTTCACTTGGACATTTCCCCCCAGAGTGCCCCCCCGCCATCCCCCCGCTGAACATCCTTGAATCTTCTGCCTGTCTCTGCTCAGCTTTATGAACTGCTGCTGAGTCTTCGGCGCAGCAGAGAGGCAGGCTTGCTTTCGTTGTCCTCTACGTCGCTTTCACATTGTCGCTGGGGGAAAGGATCAATACATTAATTCATAATATCTATTTCTTCAATAGAGATTTTGTCATATATACCTGCGCATCTGGAACTATTAATATGGGTTTCAATGAGACCATCTAAACCAGTGTTTCTCAACTGGTGGGTCCCGGCCATTGCATGGAAAAAAAGTTTTAAAAAAAAAATTCATCCTGGGATTTTATTTTGAAGGGACTTTCTCTAATGCAGCGGAGTGTCTGTGCTTTTTCCGGCTCGTCCATATATGTTTTCAGTCAGCGCGGCAATTAGAACGACACCGCTAGCACCCCCCCCCCCGTTGACACCGCCAGCGAACGCGGAGGCACCCCCCCCCCCCCCCCCCCCCGTTGACCGATCGAATTGGGTCGCGGCTCGTCGTTAAGGGGTAAAGGTGGGTCCCGGAGCCAGACAAGTTGAGAACCACTGATCTAAACTACTCATACATTTTAAGATGTATTAAGATCTGTTAAGATCTGGCAGGAGTGTGTTTGGTAACCAGCAAAAAGACCAATACAATTGACAACAATTATCAATTTGTCAGTGTAAGCAAGTGAGTGCCAAAATGGCAATGTATTCTCTTACATGATCACACTATTGACACTATCACACACTATCACACACTTGACTACATTGCTGGATTCCAAGTCTTTTTTGCTTAGGAAGGTTCCTAACTGAGTGAAATGGAGAAAGGATGAAGGAGGAGCCAATCCCTTTCAAAGAGTGTTACATTAAGAGAACTAAGTTAACTATTAAGAGAATGAAGTTAGGATCTTCTGGGAGCTTCTTCTGACTTCTCCTCTCAGGCCGGGGCGAGGGGGGAAGTGAGCATTTTCTTTGAGCGGAGGTTAAGAACGTCTCTCGATTACGTATGGAACCTTCGTTCCCTGAAGGGAACGAGACGCTGCGTAAAGACGCTGTGGGAACGCCCCTGCGTGACCGCGTCATGAAGCACGTGTAAAAACTAGCCAATGGCGAGCTGGTACGTCATATGCGGGGACGCCGGACCAGGGCGCTATAAAGGGACCCGAAGGGCAGGACCATTCATCTCTGAAAGGCCCAATCGAGTACCACGGGCAGGCCGGGAGTATGGCAGAACGTTTACGCAGCGTCTTACCACGTCTACATACGTAACCGAGAGACGTTCCCTCTCAGGGAACTCGAGCTGCGTAAAGACGCTGTGGGAACCCTATACCCACTCACCATACGAGCAAGTGACCGTGGTGTGAAGTTTTAAAAAACGCACACTCGACGAGAGCACCTGTGCTCAAGGCGAGGGTCAGTCCCCGACAGGAGGGCTTCTGCAGCAGGTGGTCCTACGTTCTGGGGACAGCACGTTTTTCCTGGTGTTGAGTCTCAGCCCCAGACGGTTGATGTGAGCGAGCACAACATCACGGTGTTGGGCCGCCAGGCGCTCGGAGGGCGCTAAAATCAACCAGTCGTCCAAGTAGTTCAAAATACTGATGCCCTGGAGACGCAATGGTGCCAGAGCATTTGGTGAACGTACGGGGCGAGAGGGCTAGGCCAAAAGGATGGACCTTGTATTGGTAAGCTTTATCCCCAAAAGCGAACCTCAGGAACATGTGTTGAGGGAGGATGGGAATATGAAAGTAAGCGTCCTGGAGATCTACCGTGACAAACCAGTCCTCAGACCTGATTTGTGCCGCGATCTGTTTGAGAGTGAGCATCTTGAAGCTCAACTTCGCAACAGCGCGGTTCAAACGGCGGACGTCCAGAATCGGACGCAAACCCCCATCCTTCTTTGGAACGATGAAGTACCGGCTGTAGTAGCCTGACTCTCTGTCTGGGGGGAGAACTCGTTCTACGGCTCCCTTCCGCAGCAGGGTCCGTACTTCTTGTTCCAACACCAGAGCCTACTGGGGGTCTACCACCGTGGGTAGTACGCCCCGAAATCGAGGCGGCCGCCACCTAAACTGGATGGCGTAGCCGACATCGATTGTGTGCAGGACCCATTGAGATACGTTGGGGAGGGCTCGCCACTCACCCAAAAAGTTTCTCAGGGGCTCCGGGTCTACAGACACCGCGCCCTGCAACAGCGTACTGGCAGGGAAGCGCTGATGTAGTAGAGCCGGAACCCTCCTTAGAGGGGGCGAACGGCCCTCGGGCTCACGCTCGCTGGACCCGGTCGTGCCCCGAAACGGCGGCGGGGACAACGGACCGACTCCCCAGGCGCCCTCGAGCGGCCCCGCGGACGTGGCGTCGTCGGGGAAGGAATGAATCGAGGGCCTCCGCCTGCCGCCTCTCAGCGTGGAGTTTATCCGCCACGGCCCCAATGGCACCTCCAAAGAGGGCAGTGGGGGAGAGAGGGGCATCGCAGAGGAAGGACTTGTCCTTCTCCTGCAGGCTGGAGTGGCTCAGCCAAAGGTGCCGCTCCGTAGCGCCCATGGCTGCCATGGAACGGCCGACGGACTTCACCGTCTCCTTTGTGGCTCTTAAATGCCTCCGCCGTTAGTTCCGTCCCCTCGGCCACGTCGGCCAGCAGCTCTGCCTGATACGCCTGGATAAGCGCCATCGTATGGAGGCAGCACGCCGCTTGCCCCGCCGCCGAGTAAGCCCTGCCCACTAGAACCGAGGTAGTCCTCGAAGGCTTGGTGGGCAGTACCGGTGTCCTCAGCGACACGGCCGCGGGGGAAACATGGCCCGCCAGGGCCCCCTCCGCGGCCGGCATACTTCCGTAGCCATGCCGCTTAGCCTCAGCTAAAGACGAGTACAATGCCGTACGCAAGTTGTACACGCGAGCAGACACCGGCCTACTCCAGGACGCCGACACCTCAGTGTGGACGTCTGGGAAGAACGGCAGACACGGGCGCGGAGGCGCTCTGCGGGAAGGTAAGAACCGCTCCTGCAGTTTACCGGGAGCAGACGGCTGCTGCTTACCCGCCGGCCAGCTGATATGCAATCTGTCGGCGGCTCAGGTGAGGACCTCCAGCAATTATTTTGCGGCAGCGGGGGAATGAGTCGCCACGTCCAGCTCCTCGGAGCCGGAAGAACGTGGGAGCGGCGTCTCGTCCGGGGTGGAGGAAGCCGCGGAGCGTGCCTCCGCCACCGGAAACATGCGCCTGAATCCCACGGTGAAGGGCCGGGAAAAGGCGTCAGCCGTCCCGGAATCCTCCGTGAGATCCCCAGGAAGGCATCCGGGGCTCCGCCTCGGCATGAGCCGAACCGGAGCCGCGGGGAGCACGCCTTGTCGAGCCGTCGACGGGAGACGCGAGATTGCCACGGCAAATACCCCTCAAGGGCTAGCTGGGCGTGCTTCATGCCTAAGCAGACAACACACAGGTCGTGTGAGTCTCTGCCCGTAATAAATCGGGTGCAAGGGTGAACACACTGGACAAACCGCTCAGCCATTTCTATCTCAGTGGAAAAAACTTCACACGTACTAGATGAAGGCAGAGAGATGAATGGTCCTGCCCTTCGGGTCCCTTTATAGCGCCCTGGTCCGGCGTCCCCGTCTATGACGTACCAGCTCGCCATTGGCTAGTTTTTACACGTGCTTCATGACGCGGTCACGCAGGGGCGTTCCCACAGCGTCTTTACGCAGCTCGAGTTCCCTGAGAGGGAACTCCACACCACCCAGAATTACACATGAGCTTTCTCAACATTTCATTCGAACACTTGTTTATAATAATGTTATATGGTTTATTTGCTTTCAATTTATTTTAATAGAGTTAATATGGAAAGTACTTACATTCAAAAGTGCAAAAGTAAAATAAAAATAATAATAACAGTATTTAGCAATGATAGGAAATAAATGAATATCTATATGTCACTTAAGTTTAATGAGATTAAGTGGTCTCACCTGTAGTGGATCTGGATCTGAATTGCCCTTCCGCAGCAGTTTCAACTGGCCAAGCCGGTTACACATCCACACCATGTTATAGGACATCTACGGGGTAAAGAGACAACGTCTGACAGTGGTCAGTAAAGTTTGCAAGCCAACCAGAATACATGAATAGGGTGAATTCAGGTATATTGGTACATCAGGTAATTTGGGACAGCATAAGGAAAAAGCATACCAGGTGCTGCAGTTGTGTTGGGTAATTGAGTTTTACTTTTAATCTCAGACTAAATGTAGAGGCCTCTGCTCTACAGTGTTAAACTCCTACTATAAAAAACATGTAACTTCGCCACTAGGTGGCGCAATGCCTAGGATTCAAAATTAACGAATGGATGTTCATTGGGTAAGAGTGTAATTATATTAAGAAATATGGATCAGAATATATAATGTATGAGTTAAAACCACTTTGATTTTCAATGGCGAATTGAGGTATTTTGCTGATATAGCAAAGTCGCCAAAAAGGCGTTGGTTTATGAATCCTAAATATGCGAAAAATACACGAAAGGGGTATGTTTCAGGACTCAATGTCTGCTACAGATTTCGTGAGGACAGGCCAAAAACTTCCACAGCATTGCTCGCACATGATTCAAACTTCTCAAAAGTGTCGGGACCGATCGGGAATTGTGTGCTATGACTTTTCTAAGAGAAATGACTGACCGTTTTCCCCCAAATCCCCAAAAACCAAGCCAAAAAGCTACATTGGAATGAGTTGAGTTTTTTTTTTTAAAGGCAAAAAACACTTTGCAGCCCCACAGCCTCGGTGTAGGATTGTGGACTGTTAGAGGGTGAAGCATGGCCATCTCCTTATTTTTTGGATTGGTACTATAGTTTTGCGGTTACAAGAACTTGTTTGAGGGTTAAAAATCCTTGTTGACTCTCGACCACACAGACTGGAGCACTCACTCTTACGTAAGACACACAGACCCACGCCGGGAAGGGCGGACTTGACGGATGGGGGGATGGGCGCTGGGATTATGCAGGGCATGAATTAAGCACCATCCACTACTCTCCTCATATCCACACTCACCTTCCATTTTCTTCTCGCGTTGAACTTCTTAAAGTTCTTCATATTGATTGACGAACGATTCCTATGGGCCACCTGTTTGCATGTAATAGGCTGAAAAAAGACAACAATTGCAGCTGTTTTAAGTAACATGCAGTAACAATTAACCAAAGAAAGTCGGAAGACTCGTAGTACCTTAATCCACGGATGAAGCAGACACTCCTCAGCTGTCATTCTTTCACTAAAATACAAATCAATACAGGGGTCATGACAACAGATCTCATGAGCCGGAAGAAGTGACAAGTAATTATGTGCTGTTTATTGACTTGTAGCGTAGGCACCAATTGGTGCAATACAAATGACTACACATTTAGTATATACACCAGCAGTACATGTGTCCTATTACAGACCCAGTGAACACTTATTTTCACAAACTTTAGCTCTAACATGGGACAAAGTATCTAAGTAGACAACAAACCTGGGGATTTTCAACAGAAGTTTCTGGATGAAGTCTTTGGCCATGGAGGTGGTCATGTTGAAATACTGTGCAGGGAACGTGTAGTTCATGACGCTGATGTTCCTCAGTGTGTCCTCATCTGTCTCACCTTGGAATGGCGACAGACCACTCAATCTGAGGACACAGTGAGACATCTAGGATTCATGCTTACAGCTGAATGAATCACACAATGATTAAGGGATCTACAGACCATAAAATGTATCCTGTAGTACAGTACATAGTGCATGCAAACACTCACATGCCAACCAACGCACAAACATGGAGAGACTATACTTACAGAATGTAGGTAATGACAGCAATGCTCCTGGTGGAAAAAGACGCACAAGACGCAGGCTAATTTCAACTTTTTCAAGACAAATGCTGTCAGCTTGAACGTCCCATCATTAAGTCAGTGAGACAAATGCGACAACAGTGGAGGGGGGCCGGGGGGGGGTGTTTGAGGCACTAACAGAGGAATTAATACAGAGACCAGGGAGTAAAGAGACATCGTTGGCTTTTTATACCAAATGTTTGTGTGTGCTATCGTGGATACAAAACATTTCTGTTGGAGGTGGAACTATACTCACCACATATCTGCTGCTGTGCTAAGAGGCTCACTGTTGATCACCTCGGGTGCTGAAAGAGAGGGACATACACAAAGACAGACAGACAGACTGATTTACAGACATACGGATATAGAAATAGACAAGTCTAGTTGAATATGAAAGAAGTCTTTCATCAGTGCATGTGTAGAGAAAACAATATTTTAAGCTCTTGACTTGCTTGCTGCTATCAGAGCATGTTCATGAAGAATGTCATATGCCATTGGCCATTGAAAATCTAAACAATAGAAAGACACAAATGTAGGAATACTCATCCTCACCAATGTACTGTGGGGTACCACTTGTGCTTTTGTACTCCTCCCCTTGATAAAAATGGTGGGCCAGGCCAAAGTCGATGAGTTTGATGTTGGGCTGAGCAGCTACTTTGTCTGACAGCATGATGTTCTCTGGCTGAACAGAGACACGAATGTCATTATGGTTGAATGTCCAGTTTGAGTTCACATCTGTTTCCAAACATCCAAGGCAAGCAGAGAAGGAGAACGATTCATTGGTACCTTGAGGTCAAAATGGCCGATGTTCTTGCTATGCATAAAGCTAAGTCCCTCCAAGATCTGCTTCATGAACTCAATGGCCTCACTCTCCAGCAAGTTCTCCTTTGCAGCAATGAAGTCAAACAACTCCCCTCCACTAACACTGAAAAGTCAAATAAACAAAGTGTTTCCATTATTTAGTCTTCCAGGGGGGTTACTAGACAGAAACAAAGATGTGAAACACCATAGAGCAGTGGTTCTAAAACAGGAGTACATAAAGGCACTCTAGGGGTTACGTACATATTTTAGAATCTTTTAATTTAAAGATGCAGTTGGCATTGGTTGAAGCGTAGCAGCACTGCTGCTGAAATCATGGCCATGATGTGCAATCACCACTTAAAGTTTAGAAATTAGATACTGACAGATATTTTTTTCAAACAAAAATGCTTTGCGCTGTTTAGGGGGTGTATCACTAAAAAAGGTTGAGAACCACTTTCCTAAAGGTTTACACAGTGACAACTTTCAATGTTTACACATAAATTGCATTCATCTAGTGGTGAGGTTAGAGATTACAATAAGCTAAAATCCTCTCCCCTGACTTCCCCCTTATAGAGCATCTTGAAAACTCAGGCGGAGGTGTGAGTGGAGAGGGACAGGGTTGTGTTGGTCCGGCCGACGGAGAGAAGGGAAATGCAGGTGTGCACTGTAATTTTCAATTGAGCGCTGCTGCCTGGAGTGGCGCTGTGGCACTTGGTATGTACTGATCTCAGTGTTTCTTACGATTTGTCTATGGCGTGTGTCTACTTAAATAGTACAACCTCCAGCGGACTGACTAGAAGTAGCAGCTAATTTTAGTCTTTTTGTAATTTTTTTAAAAGTTACGTATGTATCCAAGAATCCTTTCTGACCACCAGAGGTAGTGCTTCACACTGGATGCGTCACGGTTTGGGTTTCCTTCCTGTTTTATTTGGTAGTTTCATGTCTCGTGTTCCTAGGGTTAGCTTCACTTCCTGCCTTGTCCTGCGATTGTCTGCAGTGTCGATGATTGTTTCCACCTGTGTCCAATCACCTGCACCGCCCTTGTATATTTAATCCCTGTGTGCCTGGTGCCCCTTGTTGCGTCATTTTTTATTGTTAGATGAAATTAAGTACAATTTTCAGATATTGTACTTAATTAAGTACAATATTCAGATATTGTACTTAATTTCTGCCTATAAATACCAGTTAATATTACACACTGTTTCCGTTACAGGTGTGATTTTCACGCCTAACTACTGATGCTGCCATGAAGCATGACACAGCATGCACAACCTGCAGCTTTAAACTGGATGGGTGCAAGAGAATGTGCTACAATAACATGACAGGATCAAAAACAAACACATACACACACACACCACTCACAGCTCCAGAACGAGCACCACCTCAGCTCGGCTCTCAAAAACGTCTTTGAGAGTCACTATGTTTGGATGTTGTACAGCCTGGAGGATCTCCACCTCCTTCTCCACACAGCTCCGATCCAGACCAAGACGACTGCAAGTGTTCTTCCGGATCTTCAGGAATTTGCCTGCCCAACAAGTCCCAGTAGCCCGCTCCCGAACCTGTCGAACCTGACCAAAATGCCCACTGTATGGGGCAAGAACATAATTCACAGACATTACACACTGATCTTGACATACTTCAACATTTTATTATGTTAAGAACCCTGTCGAGCAAGGCTGTGGGAGCTTGCAGCTATTCATCATTTAGCTGATGCTTTTATCCAAAGTGACCTACAATAAGTGCATTCAATCAAGAAGAGACAGAACCAGAACAAAAAGAATCAGGAAACCACAAATTCTTCAAGAAATCAAACTACAAAGTTGCTGTTTCGTGCTAATAAAGGGCTGACTATGAAACATATATAGTGATGTTATTTTATGTCATTTTTGTATGCACTTTTTTATTTATTGGTTTTTATGATTAAGATGACACAATTTCACTCTTACATTAGAGTTACAAAGCTAAAGAAACATGTGAAGCGGCAAGGAGTGTTTTATACTCCGCTAAAAGATTGCTTGTTAAAGAAGAGTGATCATTTTAAGTGTTTTCATTCCCCTCTTCGCCGTGTGAAGCCAGTCCATATTTGTGTGCTCAATATGTTCGTACGATATTACCTTGATATCCTAAGTACGTTCATATAATGTTAGCTTGAAGTCTATGTCGAAATGTGTTTTAGTTTGACGGTGGATCCCAAAGTGGACACCAAGTTGGATGAAGGTGTAGTGATGGTGAACGAAGGTGTATGAAGATTCTGTGGAGGTTTTTAAGACATGTAATATATCAATCAATTAATATATCAAACTATGTTTGCTTCATAAAGCTGTTAAAGTGATGTTGTTTCTTCTTTTTAGAGGTTTTTGTTTTCAAGTGTACATGGCTAATCAATAATTCTTTGGGATATGGGCACACTTAAATTAATTCTGGCACGTTACCTTCACCAACAATGCTTTAATTCCAATTAAATGAGTTGGCATTTAGAAGAAGCTATGTTAAGGTAACAGTGTTAGTGTATCTATACCTTCCCAGAACTTCTCCGATCTCATAGAAGTCCTCGACATTTTCAGGCTTGAAGACCGCCATGTCGCTTTGTTTCACTACTTTGTCAACTTCAAGTGGTTCATGGTCCTCCAAACTCCATCTACACCAAAGTTGTACCTGAGTATGATAAATAATAACACGTCAGTGCAAATTAACACACACACACACACACAATGCATATTTGTTCAATAATCCGGTCCTGGCTCGGTTCTGGCTCGTTTTGACCAAAATTGGTGACCCTCGGGTGCAACAAGTTCTAAACTGATAAATCTGATGAAGATTGGGGGGCAATGGGGAGGTGAAGGGATGCAAAACGAGAGCATGTTGTCAGGCCACGAGGACCCTATTGTATCCGTAGCAATAATTATTAGGGCCCAAGGACCTACGAAGTCTAGCTGCGAGGACCTTATTAAAACTGTAGGAATTATTATTAGGACCTTATTATGTGAGTGGACAACTTCATCATCTACCTGCTGCAATGAGCTCAGTTGCACAGGGATGTAACTGGAGGCATTGTGAGAATCACTTTCTTTGACTTCTCCAGTGTGTTCAACAGCATCCAAGCCCTGTGGCTGAGTGAGAAGCTACGGATAGTGGGGTTGAACGCATCCACCATCCCCTCAATCACTGACTACCTCAGAGGCAGACCAGTTTGTCCGACAGGACCATATGCTGTATGATACGGTTGTCAGTGATACTGGACCCCTGCAGGGAAATGTTCTGCGTCCCTTCCTTTTCACCTCGTGAACGATGACTCTGCAGTATTCGGGTGTATAAGTGACGGACGGGAAGAGAAGTACCGGCCAGTAGTTGATGACTTTGTGAAATGGGCCGGTAGAAATACCCTGACCCTGAACGTGACCAAGACCAGAGAGACAGTGGTGGACATCAGCAGGAAGATGACCTCTCCACAAACGCTGAGAGTTCTGGGTGAGGATGTGGACATAGTGGAGGAGTACAAGTACCTGGGTGTCTCCATTAACAACAGATTGAACTGGAAGGCCAGCATCAACACTGTTTATGTTACGCCGTGGTTGAGGGGAAACATGAGCACCAACCTATCCGTGGTGCCCCCTTGCTCACACACTCCCAAATAAGCACCAACAACCCACAATCGTTTATTCATATTTGGGTAAGCTTTGCGCCAAAACAATAAACCTGCCCGCCGCCCCCAAAATAACGAAAGAAAGTACAGGTATCCCTCACCGTACCTGAGGAAAAAACAAGTTAAAAAGAATGTCTCCCACCACCCTAACCCGCACTGTTCAAGATTTCCCCCACTGCAAGATGACAAAGAACAGCATGGACTGATTGGGAGCTAGAGAGACCAAGAGAGAGGAAACACACAAACAATTTGCGTTAAAAGTTTAACTATGGCCATTTTTTACCCAGATTATGCAAGACATCCGTTTCATGGAGCATTTCTGTCTAAAAGAAAAGTCCATGGATGATATTGTCAGCTTTTACAAAGCAGAGATAACATGTGGGGTTGTGCTTCCTAATTTAGACTTCTCGTTTGGGGGTAGGAAATGTAAGGAATTTTATTATTGACTGCCCAAGACAATAAATCAACTCCTCACTTAACAAAAGATGGAAACTATCAAAACAAAAGGTATACTCCAGTCATCACCTAACATATGCCAATAGGACTTGTATCTTTTCAGCAACCCTTCTTTTTCTCACATGACAATTGACTTGGTTACTTTTACACACAACTAACATCAGCTCTGTAAAACCAACTTCCCTCAATACATCTGACTTCCCTTTTCCATACAGTATTAAAGAGCCCAATCTCCAGCTGCACATTGAGTCTACACCCAATTAAAGGGCTGGTTCCGTTTTCTGTTTGTTTTTTTGCTAAGGATTTCCCACCAAAGTTAAAAAAATAAAATGTCAATAACACCTATGGCAATAAATTATTAAAAAATAAATTATAATCTGCTCATCTTAATGAAGAATCCATTGTTTACCAATGAAAACCAAATCGTAACCTTGCAACCAAAACTCAAAACACCCCTGTAAACTGTCAACATTTTTAAATGATCAAACTATTTTAATTGTCATCTATGGGCATGTAAAGCTAAATAACAAAAATATATATTATAGGCATGAATCATACCATTTTACTTTGTGATTTTTATTTCTTGATTTTTCAAGTGTTTATTTGCGTAACAATATAAATGAGGATGTATCTAACTAGAAAATGACTAACAAGTCACTCCATTAGGTAAGGACATATAATATCTATGAACTTTTCAATGTCATAAAGACGATACTCAATATATTTATTGATTAGGCCAGCTTGTTAAACTTTAAGCATGGTCTTTCTGCTCTCCCTCCCCACAGAAGCCTCTGTGGATGGTGGTTCTATCTGATGGTGGCTGTCCCTGCAGTGGTCCTGCCGTACACTTGTTCTGCTACTTGCAATTACTTGTATCATTTCAGTTAGTGAAATTGAATGTATTGTACATTTTTTACATTGTTGATTCTGTACACATGACATCCATTGCAGTCTGTCCATCCCGGGAGAGGGATCCCTCCTCTGACGTTCTCCCTAAGGTTTCTTCCCTTTTTTCCCCATTGAAGGGTTTTTTCATATTTTGGGGAGTTTTTCCTGTGCCGATGTGAGGGTTTCGGGACAGAGGATGTTGCATGTGTACAGACTGTAAAGCCCTCTGAGGCAAATTTGTAATTTGCGATTCTGGGCTATACAAAATAAAATGAATTGAATTGAATTGAATTAAGGACATCAAAACCTGAATGACCAGCAACTTCTTGGGGGGGTATTGCACAAAAGTAGAATGAAGACATCCAGGATAAGGGAAAAAAGCTCCGCTTGACCTAGTGTGACCCCGCTCGTTGTGGCTTAATCGGTTGCACGTTTGCCGAGTAGGCACGTTTGAGAAGGAGGCGCTACGTCGATCCAGGTGCACATAGCTGGGATAAATGCACGTCCACGGCTTTTTTAAGTAGGCCACGCTATAGATCACAGATTTACTGATGCTGAAATGGAGAAGACGCCACACGCAGCATATTTCTCACCTGCTGATCAGCAACTGATCAAATATATGAGGAGGTAACGCATATAATATGCAAAAAGGAAATACGACTGCTGCAACTAAACAAAGAAAAAAAGCCCGACAGACAATTGCAGACCGACTGAATGCAGAAGGATTTAACAATATCTACTTACTAGGAAAGTTGCACACTGTAATGTGTTAAATGGTTTTACTGTAAAGTGTTATTGAGTAGTTTCCATGTAAAGCACAATATAAATGAATTGTATTATTATTTTGCCTGGCACTGGGGGGTGGGAGTGGGGGGGCACCACCACCACCACCAGGCTTCACCCTTTCTGAGGAAATCCTAGTAAATAATAAAGCGGTAATAAAGATGTGTGCTAAGGACTTCAGTGCCAAACACACACTTCTGACAGAACAGCAAATAGTGCCTTTATTTACAGTTTCGGCATATAAAAAGTGCAGTGCCATACAGAGCATCTGTGGGAAGGTGAGAGCTTGGCTTTGTGCTGTGCGGTGCAGTCTGCACTAGGGTTGTCACGAAAATGATGACTTCGATAATATACTTGCCAAAATATTACGACATCCGATACTTACGATACAATACCACAAATACAATAATGGAATATTTATCTATGATAGTAATAAATAAAACATCTGTAAGGTTCTCTTTTTACCAGCTTGTTCCTGCCCAGCTTTTTGAACACTTAACAAATGTCATTCATATTAGTGTTAGCCCACAGCAAGATATTAATGAAAATGACATGGTAAAATCATAGCATTGATTATAAACGGCTATGTAGGCCTACTGTACATATCTGACTATATGACTACATAGTTATGTCCATAAGTATGAATTACATCATTTTACCGATGTGTGTTTGAGGTGGAAAAAAACCTAAAGCTATGTGGGTTGGGTACATTAAAGATCGACATTTAAAGGGCAATTTCCCCCCTTTATTGAAAAACATGAAAATTGCATCAATTGTGTATTATTTGGTACAATTTTGTGTGCATTTTGACCTCATGATTATATAGGCCCACATGAGTGTAAAACACAAACAAAGCAAAGGTTATTCTATTAGGCCCAAAGTGCCTCCAGAGTACCATGTACATTGAAAGTACATTGTTTTTTATTACTAATTATTTTATTATTGTTAATTATTATTATTATTAGGGCCTGAGTTGGGAAGGGAGATCAGGTAAGGGAATTGTCAGGTTTGTTAATTTTTTTCATTGAATGAATTATCTCTGGCCCGCATGATAAGATCTATTTACTATTATAGCTGGCCAACCAATATATCGCACGCACCACCATAATAGTCCAAATCCCACAATGCACTGCCGGTGTGTCGGCACGTCAATCGTGGGCCCACATATCATATCACTTGTGTCAAAGTTCAATCATCCCTCTCCCCAAAAAATGGCTAAACGAAAGGTGGAATTTGAAAACAGGGGTTTATAAGGCAGGTGGGAAGCACAGTATATGTTTGTGAATGTAAAGGGAAAAGCTGTGTCAAAAAGAGGTCTGGTGTCACAGCAGGTCATGTTCACTAAAGCCAAATCACAAAGCAAGGCTGCTGTTAAGGCCAGTTTTATTGTGACAGCAGAGGTTGCAAAATCAGCCCGGCCTTTTACGGAGGTGGAATTTGTCAAAAACTGCATGGTCAAAGTTTCCGACGCAGTGTGCAAGCATTTTTAAATGTCAGCCTAAGCCGAAACATCGTTGCTGACCGTGTGCGTCCCCTTGCTGCCAATCTCCAACAACAGCTCGAGGGAAACATTTCATCGCATACTCCCTTGTTGCGGATGAAAGCACGAACACTTTTAATACTGCTCAGCTGTCAGTGTTCATCTGTGGAGTGGACTCAAGCCTGTGCCTAACAGAAGAGTTTTGGGGATTACACCCAATGCATGGCAGAACTACAGGGAAAGATCTCTTTGAAGAGGTGTCCAGTTGTGTAGATGAAATTGGGCTGACTGCCAACAGATGTGCAGTCAAACGAGTGGATTGGTGGGGAGGATCCGAGAAAAGATGAAGGAGACTGTTATGGGCATCATAACATTAGCGGTTAACTTTATCAGAGCCAAAGGTTTAAATCACCCACAGTTCAAGTCTGTTCTGGAGGAGTTAATTACAGAATGTGGTGACTTGCCCTATCCAGTTGTGTGAGGAGATATGTGAGTTCACAGAAAGCGAAGGGAAAGGCACAACAGAGTGTTGAAATAAAACATTTCTGTGTGACATCACAAGCCCCCTGAATGTGTTCAACCTGGAGCTTCAGGGGAGGGGGCCGTGTAATCACTGACATGTGAGAGCTACAGTGACTAAGCTGTGCCTGTGGGGGGCGCAGATGCTGCAGGAAAATCATTTTCCGCACTGCCATACAATGAAAGTAAAAAACCCTCTCTATGATTGGCAGCACGTACTTGTAGGAACAACTGTTGTCTTTGATGAAGATAAACAAAACGTCACACATAACATGTCACACATAACATGAGTGAAGGTGCTCATCATTACATCATTACTGATGAGCACCTTCACTCAATCCTTAAGATTCACAAAACTATAGAAGCCCATTTCTACACTAAAGAAAATACAAAGTGTAACTTATGAGATAAAACGTTAAAAGACAAACAACACCTCTATGTAACCGTGGTAGGACAGTAGCTGACAAGACTAATTTAGCACTTTATTGATTTATTATTATTTTACCATTTACCAACTAGAAGGAGTCTGCACATTTCATTTTTCAACCCCTTCTTTTTTTTGTGGCGAAATGGGCTTCTATAGTTCTGGGAATACATAACTCTCAAAAGAGATGAAATCCAGCCAATCCAAGGACGGGGTATGTAACTAATTCCATGTAGAGATGGGTCTGCCCACTTTCTATCAAAAAAAGAAAAACAGAGCGAGCCAGTTTCTTGCGCAAGACATACTTTTTCCCGGTCTCTCGCTCGCTTTGCACACACACACACACCAGTAGTTCATGACCAACATCAGAATTCAACCTTCTTTATCCTTAATCATAATACTCGAGGTAGGACTTTGCCATCAATAATGTTACCGTTGTAACACAGCATTATTGACAAATGGCAAAGTCCGGCCTCTCGGACCTTATTGTTGTCACGGTTTGGGTCTGCTCTGTCTTATTTTGTAGTTTTCATGTCTCTGGTGTTCCTGGGTAACTTCACTTCCTGCCTTGTCCTGTCTTCCCCTGTAATTGTCTGCCGTGCCTGATCGTTTCCACCTGTGTTCAATCACCTCCCTTGTGTATTTAAGCCCTGTGAGTCCCTTGTCTGGTGTGGCGTCATTACATGTCGACGTTCTTGTGTCCCGTCAAGTAAGTCTAGTCTATGTTTTCAAGTCCAGGTCCCTGTTTTTGTCTGTTTTGTTTTTGCCTCCTTCCTCCCCTTTTTTGGTTGGAGTGATTTTGAGTTTGAGTTTTTTGACAATTAAAGTCTTTTATTTTTTCAACTCTGCATCTGAGTCCTCCCTCCTTGCCCTCGACCGCGCCCCTCCTTGACAGAATGACGCCACCAACGAAGGACTCAGCAGGGTTTGACCTGAGAAACCCGTTTTTGGGAACTCGCCTGGCGTTTGGGGACCCACACGGCACGCAGCTGGCTGCCCGGCGCAACGCCAACCCCGGCTCGAAAGCAGGCTCCAGGCAGCGCCCCGGTCACCGCCCTCGCCGCTCTCCAGACCCAGGTTGGGCCTCGCCGATGGAGGCCAGCGTCCAGCCCCCAGTCCTCAGCGCACGCTGGAAACAGGTGCTGGAGCTGGCCGCCCGCCTCCAGGCCAGGTACGACCCCCACGCCCTGGACCTCCGCATTCGGCGGCAGCGACGGCGCCAACCACGCCCGTCTCCGCCTGAACCGGCCCCAAGACCCACGCCCCCAGCTCCAAGACCCACGCCCCCAGCTCCAAGACCCACGCCCGTTCCGGCCCCCAGAGTCTCGCCTCCGCCCCTTCCGGCCCGCAGACTCCAGTCTCCGCCCGTTCCGGCCCCCAGACTCCAGTCTCCGCCCGTTCCGGCCCCCAGACTCCAGTCTCCGCCCGTTCCGGCCCCCAGACTCCAGTCTCCGCCCGTTCCGGCCCCAAGACTCCAGTCTCCGCCCGTTCCGGCCCCAAGACTCCAGTCTCCGCCCGTTCCGGCCCCAAGACTCCAGTCTCCGCCCGTTCCGGCCCCAAGACTCCAGTCTCCAGCCCCGTCCCCACGGCCCCCGACCATGACCCCTCCAGCCCCGTCCCCACGGCCCCCGACCATGACCCCTCCAGGCCCGTCCCCACGGCCCCCGACCATGACCCCTCCAGGCCCGTCCCCACGGCCCCCGACCATGACCCCTCCAGGCCCGTCCCCACGGCCCCCGACCATGACCCCTCCAGCCCCGTCCCCACGGCCCCCGACCATGACCCCTCCAGGCCCGTCCCCACGGCCCCCGACCATGACCCCTCCAGGCCCGTCCCCACGGCCCCCGACCATGACCCCTCCAGGCCCGTCCCCACGGCCCCCGACCATGACCCCTCCAGCCCCGTCCCCACGGCCCCCGACCATGACCCCTCCAGCCCCGTCCCCACGGCCCCCGACCATGACCCCTCCCTCCCACCCTCTTGGGACCGCCTGGAAGTCGGTCCTTGAAGGGGGGGTGGGGTCAGGGGTTGGGTCGGCGTCCCCCCGCCACGACGACGCCTCTTGTGTCCCGTCAAGTAAGTCTAGTCTATGTTTTCAAGTCCAGGTCCCTGTTTTTTTGTCTGTTTTGTTTTTGCCTCCTTCCTCCCCTTTTTTGGTTGGAGTGATTTTGAGTTTGAGTTTTTTGACAATTAAAGTCTTTTATTTTTTCAACTCTGCATCTGAGTCCTCCCTCCTTGCCCTCGACCGCGCCCCTCCTTGACAATTGTTTGATTATTGCACTTTTAATTATTGCACTTTCAATTATGCTTGTCAGTCAGCAACAATGAAAACCCACTGCTTAATTACATATAAAGACAATTCGCTTGAAGTCGGTTCTTTTCAACCGCATTTATTAACTCTGTATTTATCCCAAAATAGTTTCTGACTCACCAGTATTTGTACATAACCGATTCATTGTTCTTTCCAAGTAAAGACGTCGGTCACAGCTTTGTAAAACTCGGTTTGCGTGGTCTCTGGCTCTCAATAACAAAATAGCGAGGGCTGATAGACGTCTTTGTATGTTTCCTCGAATCTATGTTATATCGACGGACATTGCTGCCGTAATTCGGGTCCTCGCTACGACTAGTCGTAGAGGAACCTATTGTATTTCAAGGAATTATTATTACTATTATTATTATTCTCACAAACCGCGAGCCTTTTGGGGGCCTTTATCATATTCAAAAAGTTGTTAAATTTGGCATGGATATTCGGAATGTTAAAAAATTTGATAATTTTTGGGTCTCACGTTCGGGTATAAAGAAATGTCTCTATAGCGCCCTCTAGAAATTTAAAAAAGACCACACTAGGCCAGTTTCAGCCCCCGATGCCTGATCAACTTGAAAGTTGGCAGACAGGTCCTCTTCGGCATGCTCTACAAAAAAGTAAATTATGGTATGCAAATGCGCCTAACTAGATTTTCCGCCATTTTGAATTTAGTGAAAAACACATTTTTGGCAATTTCTCCTAAATGCTGAGTTTGATTGTCACAAAACCGTCGGTGGATCATTATTGGGTCAATGTGCCCTTGATATATCAGAACGGTGCTGATAACTCATTGTTTTGATGAGATATGGGCTAATTAACTTCGCAAGGGGTGTGGCTTAATCTGGCAGATTTTTAACTTCCAAATGACTTTGCCTGCCCTAACCAAAATTATAGCATGTGTGAACATTGAAGCCCTAAACACACACTAATATTTTCATAATTTTTGAAGATTAAGGGGTGCTGCATTTAATCATTAAAGATGTGCCTTTTTGGAATATTTTCATAATTTTTTACAGTTGTAAAAAACCGAACTCCTCCCAGGGATTAAACCCAATTCTTTTCAAATCCACGCAGTGTGCTCTTGAGACCATGGCCTCTAAAAGTTGCATTTTGCCAGAAGAAATATTAAACTATGTGCGTAGGGCGCAGATTTAAAAAAACACCTTTTAAAAGATTTCGAAGGAAGTTGGGTCATGTATGGTATTTTGAGAGGCTTTTATTTTGGGATGGAACATCAGAATGTCCTGGTTATCCATAAGTGTCACCTTGGGGATGTCTACTATCAACCTGACGTGGCATGGTCATGAAAGTATTGATTGTATCCTTTTAAATCTAATCTGAAAATGACAAAACGTAGTCTGGTGATAGATTTTGAAGGATATTGGCTCATGTATGGTATTTCGAGAGGCTTTTATTTTGGACTGGTACATCAGAATGCCCTGGTCATCACCAAGTCACACCATGGTGATGTGTACTCTCAACCTGAAGTGGAATGGTCATGAAAGTAATAATGACAAAGACAAAATGTAGTCTGGTGATTGAGATATTGACGGAAAATTGCTATTGTATGGTATTTTGAGAGGCTTTCATTTTAGAATGGTACATCAGGTTATCACCAAGTCACAACCTGGGGATATGTACTCTCTACATGAAATGGAATTACTGTAACTATTTACTGCCGCAGAGCCACCTACTGGTAACAGGAAGCCACATTTTCTAGTTATATTTATCTCTTTCATTGAATAGGTCCAATATATAAAGTAAAATGGTGCCAGCACCTCAATAATTCCATGTTGGGATCATGTGATCAATGGGGTTCTCAAGATGATGGGCAATTTTGGGTTCAGGGTCCATTTTGGTCACATCTGACCATAGCACCTTCTTCCACATGTTTGCAGTGTCCAAACTGTATTTCTTATCTAGCTCATCCAGAGTTACATTGGCCTCTTGATTGCTGCTCTATTACAGACATCACAATCTACTCAGAAAAAATGTCACCTTTGATGACATGATTTGGACGACATGATAGACTAAATGAAAACTTAAATCGTGGCAAAGAAGAAAAGAGAACAAATGAAACAGTGGTTTCAACATACTTCATCTAAACTGCTCCATATTTCTCAATTCTCATGACATCCTTACCCTCTATACATCCATATCATAATCCAAGCCTGGTGGAAACATGAAATAACACCACCGACTTGCGAACGCCGCAGGCGTCCTCGACCGCATTTCTAACCATCTGGCCAGTGCCTCAACGTGCAAGGAGTAGCGAGGACCCGTCCAATCTTAATTTTAATTTTGACTTTGAATTTTGCGGGAATTACGCTTACAACGTAGCTGGTGTCCAGTGCAACATTTTACAAATGGCGCCCCATACCGTAATATCTCAATTTTAATTGGTCCATGTTTGATAGGTAACGTCGATCATTAGTGGCATAACATATTTACATGCAAAGGCACAGCAGAAATGTGCTTTTTGCCGTACATGTTGAAGAATAGAGGATCAAAGTGTGCATGCGCAACATGGGGTTTTTACTTGTCGTTTGCAATGGATGGACAGTAAAAGCACTGCTTATTCTACCATTTCTTTTGTATTTGATTGTGCAGAACTTCTACATTTGTTATCGTAACCAACATGTTGCATTTATACATCACAAGAATAAACAGTAAAAATACAAATACAAGTTTAATAAATACAATCATGCAGGTCTCCCAGGTACCACCATTCGACCACTGCAGCTCATCCAGAATGCAGCAGCTCGACTGGTCTTCAACCTTCCGAAATACTCCCACACAACTTCTACGTTCTCTTCATTGGTTACCAGTGGCTGCCCGCATCCAGTTCAAAACATTGGTACTGACGTACCATGCTGTGAATGGATCGGGACCAGTTTACATCCAGGACATCCCAACCCGCACACTCCGCTCTGCATCTGCCAAGCTGCTTGTTCCTCCCTCACTGAGAGAAAAGCACTTGGCGAGATCGCAACTCTTCGCTGTCCTGGCTCCCAGATGGTGGAATGAGCTCTCTGATGACATCAGGACTGCAGAGAGCCTCTACATCTTCCATTGAAAACTCAAGACATACCTCTTTAGACTCTACCTTGACTAAAACACTAGCAAACTGTAGCACTAACAAGTGGTAGCAGATAAATTGTACTTATAATGGCACTTTTCTATAACATGTTTTGAAACTGCTTATTTGATGAAAATTGTACTTTCTTGTTACTTGTTCTTCTGAGTTTGTATCTCTACGTGGAAATGCACTTATTGTAAGTCGCTTTGGATAAAAGCGTCAGCTAAATGACATGTAATGTAATGTAATAAATATTTATATGTTTTAATTTTGTCTGGGTAGTGCCTACCTTGCCTACCTAGACTCCTAAAATACATTGAGCATTGGGCTTGCCCTTTTACGCCCTACGCTGCGCTGTCATCGAGTCTCGCGACGCTGTTCAACAACATAACAAGAGCGACCACGAGCAGTGTCCTTCCAAGAAGACCCGACCTGAACGCGGTACGAGAGAAGAAGTTTGCTGGTGAAACTAGAGGTAAAACAGCTGAACCCAGATCAAATAAAGGAAGAAATTATTATTAAGAATAATTTCTTAAATTACATATTTTAATCTAATTGTTTAAATAAGATGTCCTTATTATGTTAAATATTTAACTGCAGGTAATAATGCGTGTTTGATTATTTTTGTTGCATTGAATCATACTGGGGTGTTTATTGAAACTGGCCCTACCAAAAAAGAAATCCACCAGCTGCCACTCTCAACCAATACAAAATACATGCTTTGGTTTACTTGTTCGTGTATAATACAGTACTTATTTCGTTACAGTGAAATAGCCCTTAGCTTCCCTAATAAAACGTGCATTAGATAATTCCACAGGTACGACGTTTCAAAGTAAAAGCTGCTGCGTGGATCTCAGACGGTGTACGTGCACACACATGTACGCAAACACACACACGAACCGGGGGAGCACACCGACACAGACGTGGAAGAAGTGTAGGAGCAGAACGAAGGCTACATACCCACGGGATTTGTCTCCTTTGAACCGTTGCCTGTCCGGTTGGTGAAACCGATGTGAGCAGCTAAGCGATCATCGGTGTCTTCGGTGCGCGGCTCGTTCGGCCCTGCGGCTCTGGCGGTTGAAGAATGCGGATGTCCGGTCTTACAAACAGAGGGCTGCGACCTACGATGTACACGGCATCTCCGACCGATTAAGCTCTCAACCATCGGCCTCTTCTTATCTTTGTGTTGACACAGACCAGACAGACGAAGACGTCCTTGTGTACATCGTGTAGAAATGCAGTCATGTAGACCGCATTTCAAAATGAAATGCACCTCTATTCACGGCGTTGCGGTAAAGGGTCTTGTACAACCCAAAAGGCACTAATCGCCTAACTAGATCCTTAAAAGGTTACGCTCTATTTCCACTTGATTCTTGTTAAAAAGGACCTCCTCTATGCTCATGTATACTTTCATGATATATTACAGTAAAGTAGAGAGCATTAAAGACGAAGTCAGTAAAGATGACATAATATTCGTCATTTCACTGTTGATATCCTTTAAAGGTTACACACTGTTTCCACTTGATTTCTTATATATATATATACATACATATGACCGGCGGGGATGCGCGCACCGCACCGGACATCCCGAGTTTTGCACTGAAGCTGACTATCTTTAATTCTCTCCAAAACTAGGGTTTATGGTTTAAGGTTTATGAAAATATACATGGGTATAGAACAGGGATCAGGTGGAAATAGAGTGTAACCTATTGTCTAAAGACAGTACAAATAGGGGAATGACAATGACAACATTATTGAAGATTAAATATTATTATATAATATAATATAATAAAATTAGTTTTCTGACTCTGCCTTTTCTTGAAAACAGTACAGTAATATATTATGAAAGGTTACATGTGCATAGAGAGGGTCCTCTATAACGGCAATCAAGGTAGAGGGTAACCATTTGCGGATCTTGCGGACAGTTTAAAGATGACCGTTGAGAGATACTAGTGCCTTTTGGGCTGTACAAGCCCTTTAACCGTAACTCCCTGAGTAGAGGTGCATTTTCTTTCAAATGCGGTGCATATGACCGTATTCTTGTAGATACGTTGGTCCCACAGCTTTTGACTACGTGATGAACGCACTGCAAACACATTAAAGCGGACAATAGCTGTGTCTCAATTCCCTAGGTTGCATCCTTGTAGCCTCCAGCCTTCGCGGTAGACCTGGGCTGACGGTCTGGCCATCGGGGAACTTCCTACCTGCGTCATCAGCTACCTCTACTGCTCCCGTTCCTTAGCAACCTGCTGCGTACATAATTATCGAATTATTTAATTCAGCAAGATATGTTTCTCCTCCGGAACATGTTATATATCAGGCTGAGAAAAGAACATTTCCCTTTTACTTAAAGTAATAATGCAAATGTAAGGCAGAGGAAATCAAATCAATACTGTCAATTAAAACAAGGATGTTTTTTGTTGTATGATACAAGCTATTTTAACTAACTTACGATATTACAGAATATGTCCAAGCTACAGTAGATAAATGTCACCTCAAACATTGTTCTCCTTCAGCTTGATGCTTCCTCCTGCTCCATAAAACACAACTAAATGTTAGTTTATAATCACACAACAAAACTAAAGAAGCATAGCAAGTTGTTTCTTTGTGTATTTATTCTGTAACGTAATGATATTTCACGTTCAGGACTTGTCTGCCTGAACTCACTTTGATCTATTTCTGTTCATAATATTAAGTATAGTCACAGCATCAGAAGGATGTTGGTGAGTCTAAATTAAAGTCAGAACTACAAACGAGCTGCAGTTAACATCGCAGCGGTTTCCGGTAACGTGAGCTGCTCGTTGAATATTTGTTATAAATGTGTGTTGGTACATTTAGTACATGGAGCCGGGGGGGGGGGGGGGGGGGGGGCAGCATGAGTCAACGTTACATTTAACAGTGAAAGAATGGTTTTAAATGTATACATTTGAATGACAGTGTGAATACAGCTTTTTGCTAAAAAAGTTCACACCTCCATGCACTTGACCAACTTAATTATTACACACAAACTTTAAAAATGAACGACAAATTTAGAAAAAAAAAAAAACTTTAATTTATCTTCAAATTCAACAGCCGGCTGAAAACTTTCAATCTGAATTCAGTTACATTTGTATCCAATAACACAATTCAGTTACAGTAGTAACAGCCATGCAGTTGTCTCATGAACCCAAATGAGCAGCAGTGAACTGCTCCCCTTGCTCTGGCTGTTGTCCTATTCCTGGATCGAAAGTTCTCTTAATCACAATCCAGCCCTTGGTCACCGCACGTCTTGACTTTTAAACTCCAATATGGCGTATTAACCTATTCAGAGTGCTCCTCCCACGCAGCCTCTCAGTTCTTCTTTGCCTTGGGGGAGTCATACTTCCTCTTGCTGGAGTACCAGAGGAGCAGAGGGATGCCGATGGAGGGCAGAGTCATCACCCCGAACGCTGCCCAGTCCAGCTAGAAGAGTCAAACCATTTCTATCATTACCCAGCTCTATTTGCACAGGAGGAAACTAACACTTAAAGCTCATTGATTCAACAATGTCATTTTGGAAAAGTGTTGAGTTGTCAAAAAATGTTACATCCTACCGTTTCTAATATTCAAAAGAAGCTGCAACAATTAAACATAATAGCTTGTGAAAAATTGTCAATACACAGTAGTATGGTCGACGCATCACTATAAAAAGATGCAGAGCTACCAGTAATCTTCATACAGCCCGACAGGAAGCGGGATAATATCGCTTCCATTGTCTACATGCACCATGGAAATGAAGAAGTTGAACACAGTGTGGGAGAGCCAAAAAAAGTCAGAACTTCAAAAAAGAGACTTTCAAAAAGTCTGGGAGGATTTCATCAGCAAACCAAACCGTACAATGCAGCACCTGCAAAATAGAGGTGGCATTTCACATCCTCAACATGGCCCTTATGTCCCCTAATGTCCAGCCTACTTAAATCATCTGAGAGACACACACTGCTCTATTGTAACCTGACTGTAACTAATAAACTGGCAATGGATGTGCATCCACACACGTTTGTTCACGGTGGTCCTGTGTGAGTCAGCCTTCCCCCTGTTAGAAGCCTGAGGGACTTACATAGTGTGGGGAGAAGCGCCGGTCAAACTCCCTCTGAGCCAGGATGCCTCCCTGGCCGGGGGCGCTGGTGAAGCCCACCTGTAGGACAGACGGACACTGAGCTTCCTTCACTACAACACACTTGGACTGCTTTGATCCGTGAAGATTATCAACTGCTTTTACCACGACTTGGCCTCCCTCCTGGGCGAGGTAGCTGACAGAGGCAGAGGTGAAGTTAAAGTAGCCGGCCTTCAGGGGGCGCAGCACCACTGTGTGAGAGACATTGCTTGCTCTGCAGAGACCAGGAGTTAAGTCACAAAACTGGTGGTTCATTGTAAAATAATTGATGGAATTTTACATGTACACCTCTCTTATAGTCTCCCAACCATTAAAACAGGTTAACACTACACGTCATCTTTTACATCCTTTCATACACTGACAGGAGTCATCAGGACTTTCTGACCAGTCAGTTTGGGCTGAAGCGTCTTGCCCAAGGACACTGTGACATGGACTATCGGAGACCAGAATTGAACTGCCAATCCTCGGACCAACGGATCGGTTTTACCAGATACGAGATCTATGATCGTTGTATGTAATGTATACATTTTATCATCAGTCTGAACACACATGTGACATCCTTTGTTTACATCTCCTTGCTTTCACTGGTTCTTCAGTTTATCTACCGTGTGACAGGATTTATTATTATTTATGTTTTTAACGCTATGCTGCGTAAAATAAAGACGAAAAGAATCAAACGATCTCCCGTCATTGGCGTGAGGAAATGGAGTCACGTGTCTGGGGCTCAATGACGAACGCCGCTTGTCCCTCGGTTTAATACCGACGGGAGGGGCGCGCACGCTCCTTGTCCGCTGGGGAGCGCACGCTCTCCTCTGTATGCGCACGTGTCTGCGTGGGTTAATAGCCGCGCTGTGAAAGGACTGCACACTTTAATAACGGAGGGAAACCGGAGTTAGATGTCAGCTAGCCGCTGTAGCTACACAAGCGAACGGCCATGTTAGCTGCTGCGAGGACGCTGTTATCAAAGTGTAGACGTTTTTCAATCGGCTCCGGAACAGAAAGCAAGCACCGAAATCTGCGTTTCGGCAGGAACCGGTCGTGTAGGAACCGGTGCTGTATTGGTACCGGTTCTCATATCAGTGTTTCCTCTACCATTAAATAAGGGTGGCAGCATAACAAGCTTCAAAGGGAAGATGGAGAGAAATGATTGGGTAGTGGATTTTTAGCAGGTGTTATAAGATACTAGAATAAAATCAAACTTTGATTAAAGATCAACTTTACTTTAAAAGTAAAAACCTTATTCACCTAAGAGAACTGTGTTTAGTACTAACCGCAAGAACTCATTGTGGAGGTTTAGGGGAAAATCGATTTTGGTATTTAAAAAAAAATTAAAAGCTGGGTTTTTTAGCATTAGTCTGTGTCAGTATGGAGCCCTTTGTCCAACTTAATCTTAAAGCACCACCATTGCAAGACATTTAGGTTGAAGGATACGGTGCAATCCTGTCCCATTTCACATTCAACATCCCCGAAACGATTCCAAAGTCTTCGGGGGGGAAAGAATCATCCGACAGCTCCACCTCAAGTGCAGCACTGTGGACGGATACAAGGAGGACACGGTTAGTGACGTGCAGGACAATCTGAAATGAATCTGAATCTCTACACCCTTCCTCCCACAGACATGCAGGTGAAGTTAACCGGTGGATCTCAAATGCCCTGTGGGTGTGTGAAGGGAGAGAGCGTTGTGGTGGGTGTGCTTATTGAGAGGAGCCAGTTGGATCCATGTGTGAGCCGGCTCACCTGGAGCCCACGTTGTAGACGTTGTACTGCAGGGTGAGGTCCCGGCCCTCCACGGCGTAGCGGTTCAGCAGGGACTTGGAGGCCAGCAGACGGGCCCCCTCTTCTCCAGAACCCAGGCCCATCAGAGCCAGCCCCAAAAACACGTGCAGCATCTTCATTATCATCTGCGAACATAATACCATTCACATTGGAAAAGACAAAACGGGATTGTTTCACAGTGGAGACGTTTTCAGCCGCTCTGTGGGCTGTGATGCTGTGATTTACTCTGAATACTGATCAACCGAACTGAAAACAAGACAAATGGCGTTCTTTAAACAGTTACCCAAACCTTTTTTAGCGAAGCCATTCTACGAACGTGTCTATATGACTGTAGAGTAGAAACAGAGGTTCAAGTGGCCCGAACTGTGCTGATCACCAGAATCAACCACGATACGTTCGTGGTCCAGACGCTTACGTGGACAACAAGAGGCTCACCTGACGTTGACGTTAGCTTCCAGCGTAGCATTAACAAAAGCACTCTTCGTCTACGTTTTCATTACACAACGTCAGCTACACATGATAATGAATACGATTCTAAAATGTAATTTAGTAAAGGTTAGTTAAAAGAAAGAAGCGGAACAGACCATTACCGTCCAGCGAGTTACTCTTCTTCGAGAAGCAGTTCCTAAAGGAGGAGCTAGAGACCCGCATGCGCACAACGCAAAAGCTGCTGGCATGACGTGTACCGAGAGGGACCGGCGGGCCGAGCAGCGCCCCTGGTGTCCTGGAGAGGTAATTGTTTCCTGTGACTAAAGGGCTAAACGTTCAACTACCTGACGTGCGGGCCTACTGTACTGGTACGATAGGTTGTCACGTTATTGTACTTTTAACTCAGCAAATAATATATCATTGCAGTATCATTTCACCAGTCTAACATTCAAATAAGAAGAAACCTTCAAATGGACGCATGTGTGGCATAGTATGTAGACAACTCAGATGTAAAAAATAATAATAATCTACTCAACGCAAACATAAAACCCACACACCTTTGAAATGTATTGATCTGTCATCTGCTCTTGTGATTGGCCAAGTAGCTGGAGTAATTTCTCTCAAAACCGATTTTGCATTCAAATGTAGAAGCTTTTCACAACTGGACAGCTTCTATATAACATTGTGGCTCTGCAATGTGAAAACATGGTTTGAACAGATAACTTTGTTAGAGGACTTCCCCAGGATACCCTGATATTTAAGAAGGTTCTACCACAGGCCGTACATATCTCACTCAATGATTTATTTTGCTAACATTAATCATAAAGCCGTTATGATCTCTGCACTATGCATTTCCATAAGAAACCTGTGGAGGGCAGATCTGAAACATTTTCACTGGAATAAGATCATTTGTGCTTAACCAGAATCCACGACCAGCAAAGAATTCCGAGACATTGGCCTCCAATGAGTGACAACTATACGTGCCAGATTTAATTTCAATATCTTTATAGGCAGGTTGAAAAAAGAAAGAAGAAAAGGCATATATATAAAAGATATACAAATACAATTTCAACCAATGTGTGTGGGTGTTATGGCATGTTCAAAATGGTTTACACACATGACATTATACACATTAGTGTTCTTATTTACGTAATCTCAGTTAATATAGTTGATATAATGTCACTTTAACCATAGAAAACATTCCCTTTTCTGAAAATTAATTTTCATTTTGCCTTTAATGCCGCGTACGTTTTTGCAGACAGTTGTTTATTTTAGTGTGTCGCCCCGCTGTGCATGCGTGATTCATTTTCAGGTTGGACGTGGAGATGTGTGGGCCTCCTCTCTGCTCTCACGCCAGCCTGGACTGCTGCACTAGCCGCAAGCCTCCTGTGAGACTGACTCCCTGAGGACACTAACTGCAGAACAATACGTGCTTTCACGTCTGACACCACAAATGTCTCCATGCCAAGTGCGTTTGGAAACATTTAGCAAGAAAGTCGGCAAGTTGGCAACACTAGAGGGAAGCAAAGGTGGAGAGTTGACTTTGGAGGGGGGAGTGTGAATTACATTCATTTTATTTTGTAGAGCTCAAAAGGCTAAGTAGGCAGCACCTTTTGGTCAGACACACCCAGGTAGTAAACCTGCCACTGATGGGAGCAAAGTCAGTGGTAACCACATTCAGAGTGTGCTCC
Source organism: Pungitius pungitius (assembly GCF_949316345.1). Taxonomy (NCBI): domain Eukaryota; kingdom Metazoa; phylum Chordata; class Actinopteri; order Perciformes; family Gasterosteidae; genus Pungitius; species Pungitius pungitius. The sequence continues at coordinate 5,646,443 of NC_084916.1, read as the reverse complement.
TTGGTGTGAGTAGGAACCTTAACATGCTGCTGCAGGCTAAAACACTCAAGCACACTCATTGACATGGATATTTAAATGACCAACAATGACAAACTGCTAAGTGAAGTAAGGGTATCACGCAACGTTTATGAAATATATTCCAGCAACGATGTCAAAACCAGAGGTCAAAACAAGCTGCGTCGTCTGTCAACGAACTACAGCTGGGCCAACCATCCAAAGGCTGCCATATTCCAACACGGGAGGCAGGCTCTTAAATGAATCCGCATAAATGACCTAAATTGGCAGATTGTTTCTCTGAAATTAAAAGGTTCTCTTAACAGAGTTCAGAATACTGAGCATAGCACACAACTCTTTAACAAATATGCTTTTACTGCTTGTTTCAATAATACCATTACCATAACTGCTGTTAACTTTAACTAATGTCACTTAGCTAGCTCTGCCAAGATAATCAACCTAATGTAATGCAACAGAAGTGAAACATTATCTAACATTTTAACAGTTCAATAATCATACTTTATTATCAGAAGCATAACGTACAGTTAATGTATGTATGCTACAGTTAATCCACCAGGAATTTTACCATAATTCGTTACAATGTGGCCAAGTTTTCTACACAGCAATATTTAGCCAATTGGTGAAGACATGTACGAGCTACTATTGTAGATACTATGGAAGCCCATTTTCGCCAATAAAAACGTTATTGTCATTGTAATTATTACTTACATTTATTTATTTTATTTTTTTTCTGAGAAAGTATCATCATTTTGAAAACCGTTGAGATAACGTGTGTGTGTATGTCTTGTTTATTGAAAAATGATAGTTGAAGGTAATTGTAAGTGCTAACATTTAAACCAAGAGCATTTGCATTCTGATGTAGACCTAAAGTGGCTGATCCTAGTGCAAGCTGCTTGTCGATAGGGGGCGCCTTGGTTACACCTCAGTGGATATTTAAAGGGCAGCAGCTGCTCCTGCAGGTTTGTCTTCTCAGTCCATTCAGGTGCAGTCATGTCCCGTCCTCCCTGCGGACTCCAGCTCTTTGCGCTTCTGATGCTGCTGAGCGGGAGCAGCTCAGCTGTTCAGAACGACGCCACGGAGTCAGACAGCCCTCAGCTGGTGCACGATCCTCCAGTCGAGCCGGTTGATGAAGACACGAACCATGCGAGGAACGGCGGGAGACGGTTGGCTGACCCCGTGCGTAATGGTGAGTCCAAGCGGTTACGCACGGCGCAATTTATTTACATTGTTTTAACGTGTGTTTAGTTTTCCTCGTGTTCGAGGGATAAGAGCTGGATTGTCAAAACACAACACATAAAAGAACATTTTTCTCTTTTTGAAACTATAGGTAATGTTTCAAAATATGATTACTTGAATTTACACAGAATAATGTATTGCTGATAAACAAATCAGTTGTCCATACAGATATTTCGGTTTATTTACCTCTCCAAAGAGGCATGCTGCTGCTAACCGCTTACACACACATATTTAAGACCTAATACACTGAGGTGCAGCCAAATTCTTGCATGACAAAAATTAATGGAGAATGAGCCCATTCCAATATAAAATCAAAATCACCTCTAGTCATTTTATAGAATAAATAAAAAATAAAACTCTCACAAGTCCTTCACATAGTAATGGCTGTGTCATTTGTATTGAATATTTTACATAAAGTAAAACCAAAAAGGATAGAACAGAGGCTGAGGTAAACTATCAGGTCTCTAATCAGGTCCCATGTTTCAGGCCCAGACCAGAGCCAGGTGGGCTGCAGAGAGCTGAGGTCCACAAAGTACATCTCTGATGGCCAGTGCACCAGCGTCAACCCCATCAAGGAGCTAGTATGTGCTGGGGAGTGTCTGCCGGCTCAACTGCTGCCCAACTGGATCGGGGGTGGGGGTTACACGGGGAGCTACTGGAGCCGCCGCGACGCTCAGGACTGGCGTTGCGTCATTGACCGGACTCGGACACAGCGGATCCGACTGCAGTGCCAGGATGGCAGCGCCAGGACCTACAAGATAACTGTGGTGACCTCTTGCAGGTGCAAGCGCTACTCCAGACAACAGAATGACTCAGGACACAAGGACACACCTGTCCTCAGTGAAAAACAGAAAAAAGCTCAGAGGAAGGCCGGACTGCTTGAGGAGAGAGCTGAGAGACAGTCTGACAATTAATATCATGTGTTTAAATTGTAACCAAATGTTTAAGGGCTAGGTTAGAGGTCAACAATGTCAATTTGTCCCAAAATATAAAAATGTCACAATGTTGATTAAACAAGATTTGAAAGGAGGAACTGTCCAGCATTTACAAAAAGTGAGATGTTCAGATGGTCTCAGTCTAATTTTGGTGTTAAGTACTTATCTGGATCTTGTTAGCCTAGCTTAGCAGAAAGACAGGAAGCAGGGGCAAACAGCTTGTCTGGCTGTGCAAAGATCATTAAATACATCTCTTTTGTTGGTTTAATCTTCACACAGATGTCAAAATGTGTTTTTAAGGTTTTAAACTATTTCTTGATGAGTAGCTCATTAACCTCCCACATACACATCACCCACTAGTGCAGGATCATTTGTGCACAGATTAAACAAAATGGTTTTATTAGTGATTTCAATCACGTTTTCACCCAACTTTGAAAAGAGCCAGGTTGGCTGTGGAGCCAGGTTAACTACATCTGAGTGTATTCTATGATACAGATAAGTCCCTCTTTCAGTACTTTCCATATAAAACACTGTTCTTGTTACGTGATGTGTATATATATTTCTATGGCAGCTAAAGGTTCCCAAGATATATTAGTCATGGTCCATGGGTGCACACACACACACACACACACACATAAACCCATACTTGGCAGAGTGGAGAGGTTCCTCATGCAGAAACGCTGCTTTCACAGAAAATATCTTGATACATAGTTAAATAAAATGTCTGAAAGAAAATCAGATAAATGTTAATGATGCAGCTAGCTGCCTATGGTTGCCTAGCAACGCAAGATAATACTTAAAAGTTGTCACCAGAGTAGATATACCTTGGGCAATCTGTATAGACACCCTGCACCCAACCCCACAGTAAAACACGCAGCATATGACCCAGGCCCGAGGAAAATTCCATCACAACCATCACAGAAAACACTACCATCTTTCATTTAAACTGATGAAGACCAAAACCCTAATCGCACTAAACTCTTCACTTGGATTTTAGCAGTGGCAGAAGTTACTATTCAATTTAATTCAATTCATTTTATTTTGTATAGCCCAAAATCGCAAATTACAAATTTGCCTCAGAGGGCTTTACAGTCTGTACACATGCAACATCTTCTGTCCCAAAACCCTCACATCGGCACAGGAAAAACTCCCCAAAATATGAAAAAACCCTTCAATAGGGAAAAAAGGGAAGAAACGTTAGAGAACATCAGAGGAGGGATCCCTCTCCCGGGATGGACAGACTGCAATGGATGTCATGTGTACATAATCAACAATGTAAAAGATGTGCAATACATTTAAATCCTCTAACAGAAATAATACAAGTAATTGCAGGTAGCAGAACAAGTGTACGGCAGGACCACTGCAGGGACAACCACCATCAGATCGAACCACCATCCACAGAGGCTTCTGTGGAGAGGGAGAGCAGAAAAATGTTTATCACTACAGTACTATGAATCACTTTTAAAGTAACGATGATGGCAGCAGCAGGTGTCAGCAGAGCCATGCCAGGAGTTAGAACCGGGGTCCGCACGAAACTACGATCCACGGAGACCTGCTAGGCGAGAAAGCACAAAAAACTCCCGGAAAGAAGCTGAATTAATGATGTACATTCATAAAACATGGATGATTGTGGAAGGAAAGAGTGAGAATGTGAGAGTGAGAGAGGGGCTCGGTGTGTCCAAAGAAGTCCCCCGGCAGTCTCAGGCTGGAGCAGCTTAACTAAGGGCTGATCCGGGCTAACCTGAGCCAGCCCTAACTATAAGCAATATCAAAGAGGAACGTTTTAAGCTTTATCTTAAATAAGCTGACCGAGTCTGAGACCACTGAGAGTGGAAGCTGGTTCCACAAAAGAGGAGCTTGATAACTGAGGCTCTGGCCCCCATCCTACTTTTTAAAACTCTAGGAACTACAAGTAGCCCAGCATCTACGGAGCACAGGTGCCTTGTAGGGCAATACGGTGTAACAAGCTCTTTAAGATAAGTGCAGAGAAGTTAATACAGGAGTTATACTCACCGGCCACTTTATTAGGTACACCTGTCCAACTGCTCGTTAACACTTAATTTCTAAGCAGCCAATCACATGGCGGCAACTCAGTGCATTTAGGCATGTAGACATTGTCAAGACAATCTCCTGCAGTTCAAACCGAGCATCAGTATGGGGAAGAAAGGTGATTTGAGTGACTTTGAACGTGGCATGATTGTTGGTGCCAGAAGGGCTGGTCTGAGTATTTCAGAAACTGCTAATCTACTGGGATTTTCACGCACAACCATCTCTAGGGTTTACAGAGAATGGTCCGAAAAAGAAAAAACATCCAGTGAGCGGCAGTTCTGTGGGCGGAAATGCCTTGTTGATGCCAGAGGTCCGAGGAGAATGGCCAGACTGGTTCGAGCTGATAGAAGGGCAACAGTGACTCAAATAACCACCCGTTACAACCAAGGTGGGCATAAGAGCATCTCTGAACGCACAGTACGTCGAACTTTGAGGCAGATGGGCTACAGCAGCAGAAGACCACACCGGGTGCCACTCCTTTCAGCTAAGAACAGGAAACTGAGGCTACAATTTGCACAAGCTCATCGAAATTGGACAATAGAAGATTGGAAAAACGTTGCCTGGTCTGATGAGTCTCGATTTCTGCTGCGACATTCGGATGGTAGGGTCAGAATTTGGCGTCTACAACATGAAAGCATGGATCCATCCTGCCTTGTATCAACGGTTCAGGCTGGTGGTGTCATGGTGAGGGGAATATTTTCTTGGCACTCTTTGGGCCCCTTGGTACCAATTGAGCATCGTTGCAACGCCACAGCCTACCTGAGTATTGTTGCTGACCATGTCCATCCCTTTATGACCACAATGTACCTAACTTCTGATGGCTACTTTCAGCAGGATAATGCGCCATGTTATAAAGCTGGAATCATCTCAGACTGGTTTCTTGAACATGACAATGAGTTCGCTGTACTCAAATGGCCTCCACAATCACCAGATCTCAATCCAATAGAGCATCATTGGGATGTGGTGGAACGGGAGATTCGCATCATGGATGTGCAGCCGACAAATCTGCGGCAACTGTGTGATGCCATCATGTCAATATGGACCAAACTCCCTGAGGAATGCTTCCAGCACCTTGTTGAATCTATGCCACGAAGAATTGAGGCAGTTCTGAAGGCAAAAGGGGGTCCAACCCGTTACTAGCATGGGGTACCTAATAAAGTGGCCGGTGAGTGTATGATCCCATTTCTTAGTTCTTGTTAATACACATGCTGCAGCATTTTGAATCAACTGGAGAGGTTTAAGCGATTTATAAGAGCAGCCTGATAACAAAGAATGAAAGTAATCCAGTCTAGAAGTAACAAATGCATGAACTAGTTTTTCTGCATCACTTTGAGACAGGAAGTTCCTGATTTTCGATATATTACGTAGATGAAAAAAGGCAGTCCTTGAAGTCTTCTTTATATGAGAGTTGAAGGACATATCCTGGTCGAAGAGAACTCCAAGATTTCTGACGGTGCTGTTGGATACCAGAACAATTCCATCTATAGAGACTGTATCACGTGACAGCTGACTTCGAAGGCGCTCTGGGCCTATCATGATAACTTCAGTTTTTTCCGAGTTTAGCATCGGGAAGTTGCAGGTCATCCAAGTTTTGATGTCTCCAAGACAATCCTGAAGTCTAACAAGCTGGTTGGTGTCTTCTGGCTTGATGGATAGATACAGTTGACTATCATCTGCATAACAATGGAAGTTTATGCAGTGTTTTCTGATAACGTCGCCCAAAGGAAGCATAAACAGGGTAAATAGAATCGGTCCAAGCACAGAACCTTGTGGGACTCCGTGACCAACATTGGTGGTCCTCGATGATTCACCATTCACAAACACAAACTGGGATCGATCCGATAAATAAGATTTAAACCAGCTGAGTGCAGTTCCTTTGATGCCAATCAAGTGTTCTAGTCTCTGCAGCAGGATACAGTGATCAATGGTGTCAAATGCAGCACTGAGGTCCAGCAAGACAAGTAAAGAGACAAGTCCTTGGTCCAATACAAGTAGAAGTAGAAAGTCACATAATTGATTTGTGACAGATTTCTCAAGGATCTTAGCGAGGAGGGGAAGGTTAGAGATAGGTCTGCAATTAGCCAACACCTCTGGAGCTAGAGTAGGTTTCTTAAGAAGAGGTTTAATTACAGCTACATTGAAGGACTGTGGTACATGTCCTGTCAACAAAGTCAGATTCATAATATCCAGTAGGGATGTGCTAATTAACGGAAAAAACTTCCTTAAGCAGCTTAGTTGGAATCAGATACAAGAGACAAGTGGAAGAGTTGGATTTCAAAATTGTAGAAGTCAGTTGATCAAGGCTGATGGAAGAGAAACCATTCAAGTAGGTATCAGGGCCCACGGCTGCATCCAAGGTTCCTACATCCGAGGACGGGTCGGCTCTGGTTGGGGGCAGTAGACCATCAATTTTCTCTTTGATAGTCAGAATCTTATTATTGAAGAAGTTCATAAAGTCGTTACTACTGAGGTCCACAGGAATACACGGCTCGACAGCGCTGTGACTCTCTGTCAGTCTGGCTACAGTGCTGAAGAGAAACCTGGAGTTGTTTTTATTTTTCTCGATTAATGATGAGTAATAAGATGCTCTTGCGTTACAGAGAGCCTTCTTATATGTTTTAACGCTGTCTTGCCAAGTTAGCCTAGATCCTTCTGATTTGGTGGAACGCCATAACCGTTCAAGTTTCCGCACAGTTTGCTTTAAGTTCCGGGTTTGAGGGTTACTAGCGTGATGATTTTTGCTGAAAACAGAAGAATGATGGAAAAGTTCATTCTGGGCAGGTCTGAATGTGGACAGTGATGCAAGTGATTCACATTTAATGAAGACATTATTTCAAAGCACAAAAATTACATTTTAATTACAAAATAGTTTTCCAACTGACTCACTGGTTACCTAAGATGAAAAGTTTGCATTATTTGTGGAAAAGTAATCTAGCCAACAGGCATTACTTTTTCTTGGTGTCACGGTTTGGGTTCTTGTCTTGTTTTATTTTATAGTTCAATGTCTCTTGTGTCCCTGGGTAACTTCACTTCCTACCTTGTCCTGTCTTCCCCTGTGATTGTCTGCCGTACCTGATCGTTTCCACCTGCATCTCCCTTGTGTATTTAAGCCCTGTGAGTCTCTTGTCTTGTGTGGCGTCATTACATGTCAATGTTCCGTGTCATGTCCGTTGGTAGTTTCATGTCCAGGTCCCTGTTTTTTTGGCTGTTTTTGTTTTCTCCTCCTTCTCCCCCTTTTTTGGTTGGAATGGTTTTGATTTAGTTTTTGGACTATTAAAGTCCTTTGTTTTTCCGCATACTCCGCGTCTGAGTCCTCCCTCCTTGCCCACGCACCCCCCGCGTACTGACAGAATGACGCCACCTCAGCAGGACTCAGCGGAGTGGGGTCCGCAGGACCCGTTCTGGCGGCCCTCCCCAGATACCGAACCCTACATCAACCGTCTCCTGATGGTCACTGCTCGGCTACGGGCCGCCTTCGACCAGGTAGCAGAGTCGCAAAAGCCCACGCCCCCAGCCCAGGCTCCAAGACCCACGCCCCCGGCTCCAAGACCCACGACCCCAGCCCAGGCTCCAAGACCCACGCCCCCAGCTCCAAGACCCACGACCCCAGCCTCGGCTCCAAGACCCACGCCCCCGGCTCCAAGATCCCCGTCCTCAGTCCCGACACCGGCTCCAAGACCCACACCCCCAGCCCCCCCCGGCTCCAAGACCCACGGCCCCAGCCCCCCCGGCTCCACGACCCACGACCCCAGCCCCGGCTCGAAGTCCCACGCCCCCAGCCCCGACGCCAGTCCCAGCTCCCCAAAGCCCGCCCCCAGTCCCGATCGTGACCCCTCCCTCCCGCCCTCTTGGGACCGCCTGGAAGTCGGTCCTTGAAGGGGGGTCGGGGTCAGGGGTTGGGCCGGAGCCGCAGAGGCCGGCGCCCCTCGCCCGACGCCGGAGCCGCAGATCCCGGGGGCGGAGCGGAGGAGCCCGGCGCCCTTCGCCAAGACGCCGCAGCCGCAGATCCTGGCACTCCACGCCACGACGCCAGAGACCCATGCCAGAGACCCACGCCAGAGCCATACGCCACGACGCCAGAACCCGATGCCGGAGCCGCAGAGCCCGGCGCCCCACGCCACGATGCCAGAGCCACAGAGCCTGGAGCCCCAAGCCGCAGAGCCCAGCGCCCCACGCCACGACGGTTCTGTCACGGTTTGGGGTCTTGTTTTATTTTGTAGTTCAATGTCTCTTGTGTCCCTGGATAACTTCACTTCCTGCCTTGTCCTGGTTTCCCCTGTGATTGTCTGCCGTGCCTGATCGTTTCCACCTGTGTCCAATCACCTGCACCTCCCTTGTGTATTTAAGCCCTGTGAGTCTCTTGTCTTGTGTGGCGTCATTACATGTCGATATTCCGTGTCATGTCCGTTGGTATTTTCAAGTCCAGGTCCCTGTTTTTTTGGCTGTTTTTGTTTTCTCCTCCTTCTCCCCCTTTTTTGGTTGGAGTGGTTTTGATTTAGTTTTTTGACTATTAAAGTCCTTTGTCTTTCCGCATACTCCGCGTCTGAGTCCTCCCTCCTTGCCCACGCACCCCCCGCGACACTTGGAAGCGTTTGAGAATTTGTTGTATAAAATCCCAACTGCACACAGGCCCTGAGTATTCCACGCAGCTGTTTTGTTCATGCTGCTCAAACTAATGGCTCTTGTACATTTGGTCTGAAAAGCAATGGGACACACTTGTAGGGATCAAACATGGCCACCCCAAAAGTATCAACCAAATACACTATGTGATGTCAATGGAGCTGCTGGTGCCAATAGATGTAATACTTCAGTAATAGGCAACAGCATGTCAGGAGCTCTGGTTGCTGGCAGAGAGCTTTTATAAAATAAATCTGATTAGTAATCAAAGGCTGTACAGATGTTTTATATAAGACCTGTAAAATATCTCAGCATGATAAATCAAATATAGGATATTTCATTACAATGTAAAGTTTGATATAGACAATAGAATGATGCTTAGATGGTATGATATAATGTTAAATATGTGGGTTCAGTTGTATGAGTTAATAGTATGTAGTTTATTTGCACTAAAGAACAGTCAAAGTTCTTCTTTTGTGTTTTAAGTATTATTGTCCAAGATTTTTAGCACGGTTGTGTTTGTGATATACTGCTGCAGGCGTGCTAGACAGGCTTACAGCAAACAGGAACTCCATAACAACAGAGGCATTAGTCAGTGACAAGGCTCCCTTTCAACAGACACCCTTTTTGTTGTAAAGAGGATACCTTCCCCTCCAGGCTATTGAAGCTAGGTCCAGCTGCTGCAACATGTTAAGACGATTTATTGTGTCATGTATCTGTTCATTTTTTTAAGCCTACAGGCTGTGACTACTATCTTCACTCGATGACAACAGGATGTTAAAGTTGTCTTACCAGCCAATGAAAATGAACAGATATTGTCTGCAGGAGAGAATAAAGTGATGTAGTGTTAATGAGCAGGTGGCGTGACACTGATACATTCACTAAATTACACTAAATGTCATTCGGCTGACCCTTTTATCCAAAGCGACTTACAATAAGTGCATTTCAACCATAAGGATACAAACTCAGAAGAAAAAGAAACAAGAATATGCAATTTCATCAAATAAACCGATTTACAACTTGCTATATATAAGAGCCAATGAAGTACAATTTAAGTGCTACAATTTGTTTGTTTTAGTCATAGTAGAGTCTGAAGAGGTGTGGTGGAAGATGTAAAGCAGGGGTGTCAAACTCATTTTAGGTAGGGGGCCACACTGTCCACTTTGATGTCACGCGGGCCGGACCAGTAAAATCATCAACGACAGGGGGGGGTGTGCATTTACAGAATTTGAGATCGATTTGATTAATCTGTAAAATGGTACAGCCTACATGTAGAACAAATGTGAAAGTGTACAACCTATGACTTCCTGCTGCCACAAGGTGGCGGTCTTTATATAATCCTAAATTTTATTAAAATGTCTTCAGGATCAGGAATATGTGACATTTGGAGCAGACTAGAAAAGGTACCGCTAAATTACAGCAACTTCCTGTTTCATGTCGTCTGGTGGTTTTTTTCAGCAACACCTGGGATAGGTGCTGGGTTTAGGGTTTGTCTCAAAGAAGGTAACGCATATAACATTTGGAAAAGCTAGCTGAAACTCAATATCGGGGATCATTTTTTGGCGAGCCAATTTTTCATTCCACAACTTGACAACCCGACCCTTTCTCTCCTCAGCATTTGTCGGCTCCGAAAATGGCAAAACCGTAATAAAAAGTGTAATTACCCTGTAACTACTTTGTAAGAGGGTTTTTTGTTCTCAGGATAAAGGGGAAACCCTGTGAATGTTGTGATGTATAACAAGTGATATGTTACTGGTGGAGGAATAACTCAATATAAAAAATAAATTAAAAAGTAAAAGCACATCTAGGTGATACCCCAGTGCGTGGACAGTGAGAATCGAAAGTTTCAATATTTCCTCTAGAGGAGGCTTTTCTGCAGGCCTCACAGCTAACAAATGACAGCAGTGAGAATGTGGATTTTTGTCCAAGTCAGACTTGGCCGATCTGCCCCTTTCCACCTATGCGGAAAGTACTGATATTGCTTGTGGTGCGCATACACGTATTTTGCTAAAGATTTATTTCATAATTTTGTTTAAAACTTCAAAGGTATGGTGCATTTAATAAGGTATGGCTGTCTGACTGAAATTATACTTATATCAGCATTGTCAGTGCTAGCCCTTCTGTCACGGCTTGGGTTTGTTTCCTGTTTTATTTTGTAGTTTCCTCTCTCTCTCTGCCATTCCGCCCCTGTTAGTCGTTTATACTACCCTTACAGATGTGCCCAATTTGAAGCCTTCCTTGCTCTACCTTCTTTCATTTGAGGTAGAAAAACGTCTGCAGACTTTGTTCTGCTACAAGGTAATCAGTAAGGGAAGGCAAAAAAGTCAGAGTAGGCAGGGAGAAGGCAATAATCAAAGATCTAGAAAACAGGCAAAGGTCCAGAATACTGGAGGATATCTAATGGGATTGAAAAACAAAATCTTGATACACAGAGTACTCCTAAACCTGAAAGCAGACACCGTTGTTCAGAATTTAGATCCATGTTTGAAATCCACACTGTAGGTGGCTTTGTAGAGGCCAACAGTATCAAGATGCAGACATTAAATACAAGTATTGATAGGGACTTCTCTCTCCTGGGGTGGCATGGTAATGTGGTGGTTAGCACTGTCCCCTTACAACAAGAATGTCCCTGGTTCCACTCCATCCAGTGGCCTTTCTGTATGAAGTCTGCATGTTCTCCCCGTGTCTGGGAGGGTTCTCTCTGGGTACTCCGACATCCTGGTATATAGTTTTTATTTAATTTAAATCGTATTGAGCTGATTAGTACAAAACAAACAAAAATAATACATCTTATTTATATAGCGCTTTAAAAAGCACTCAACGAAACTTTAAATCGTAAAAACAAGAACAAAGTAAATGGCAGTTGTTAACAAGAGCCTTATATGAAATCAGAATAATCCTCTCTCTCTAACACTTTTATATACGACCGTGTAGGATATTATAAATAAATTGACAACCAGGTTCATAAATTAACTATAAATGAAATGCATTCAGTGTACACCAGAATACAACTTTGAAATGTATTCAATAAGGTAATGAGAATATTGTAAAACCACTGTAATTTTGAAACTAATCAATAGAATAATACAAGCTATGATGTATTCCATGCAATTTAACCAACAGAAATGCATGCATGTAATACATGATAGCACTACAACTGTATTGACTGAGAGACATTCACAATCCCTGTTATGTTGAACTCAGCACTCAGTGTAAGACCTCATTGCACCACTTATCTACGGAAAACTCCAATTTCCTAGCCACAGTGAACGCACCTGAAGACGTCATGTCAGAGGCGTGGACACTGCCTACCGCACCAACTAAACCCAATTACCACAATAGAACTTAGTTAGACTTTTCAATCCAAGATATCCTCCTTTCATCCGGTGGGTCTTCATTTTTGAACATAACAGGCGGTAGATGCACACAGTTATGACCTGCAGAGCCCAGCGGGGGGTAGTTGAAGACATTTATAAGCATCCTTGAAAGACCCATAACAAAGGTTTAATGTCTTTTCCGCCTGTTAGGACAGGAGCCATATTGATGCAAGTTTGTCAGTCTTATTAAGCGCGACATGTTTAAAATGGCATGATATGAAATGTCCCAGTGAGCATTTTTTGGTTGAAAAGACGTTGAATAGACGTCTATGGCCCGACGTTGAAAAGACGTTGCAAAATGGTTTAAAAGTGAAAGTTGTTTCAACGTCTATTCGTAGACACATAATCAATAATGGTGGTGCATCAGTCAACGTCAAAGATAGTGCTGCAGGCAGAGGCGCAATTCGTTTTTGGGTGGAGGTACACTGTTGTACACTGTTGTAAGTTGAGAAAACTTGCGGGCCATGCAGACCTACATGGGCGTCGCCAAAAACAAGGAAAGGGACAAATTCCTTCTATGCATCTGTTTGTTGGGATTTACATCTATCCCCATCCATTATGTATTTTTTCATTCCATTCTGTTGTCCTAAACATTCAATCAGTTTGTTTATTTGCCGAGCGCTCCATTGCTCTGAACCCGGCCAGCACTATTTTTGAGTCTGATATGAGCTTTTTCTACTTTGTGTCTTTGTTTCTAACTTTTTGGTCTGTTTTCTTCAATAATCCTGCACCCACTTCAGGGTTTTGGCCTTAACATTGCCTTCCTCACGCCACTGTTGCTATTGAATACTGATATGACAGCTTTGCTATATTACATAGTATACGCTGAGCAGCCTTGATGTGACAGGGCTCCATTATCACGTGCTTTTGCTTTTCACCATTAAAATACATTAGTTGTTGCATTATTCCAATATGCCAAAACCCTTTTGTGCATGATGGTATTTCTGGCTTGAAGCCATTTATCAAAATTGTCAAGAAGAGCAGGAAGAGAAACACACTTTTATATGTGATTAGTGAATTTCAAAACATGCGATTAATTCGTTTGTCATATCTTATATATATATAAATATTTATAAACCAGCAATTGATATGGCATCATGACATTCACATTGAGATACAGCATAACTTGTAATATAGTGCAAGATTAAATGGTCAGACGTCTCTTGATGAGTTTTTTATTAATATACAATCTCCTTCTTCCTATATCTAGCTACTCGACTTGCTAAACACTGGCTAAGTACTAGCCCAGACAACAAGCTAGCGTCATTGGCATGTTAGCATCGATAGCTTGAGAGTATAACCATCACCATGTATATACAATAGGCTATGTAGCCAGACCCAGACATAAAATATATATACATCAAGCCAGATGACATCTGTGAATATTTAACCTTCAGAGACAATCCGTTAAACTTGAAAAATTAAAGATCTCAAGACTGAACTTGTGAACTTTTTTTTTTATTTGTGGAGAAAGTATTATGAGTATTTATTTATTTAAAAGTAATATATTTGGGGTATTATGTTAATCAAAGCGACGGTGGGAGCAACATCAAAAGCAGCAGAACTGTATCCTCTGCAAACATACTAAGTAAAGAGACCAAAATAGAGTCAAACAATAGTCCATTTTGTTTTTTGTCCAGGGGCCTGAAGCTGTGAAAGGCGCTTGATGCTGAATTTGTGTGTTCTTCATTCAATAGACTCACACTCGTCAAAGAGAGTTTAATCTCTGTGCCCAGACACACCTGTTTGTCATTCAGGGAGGACACTAGTGAAGGAGGGCCTCATAGCCACAACGCTCAGGAAAACTTTGGCAGACAAAGAGAGAATGTTTCACAGCTACGCAGGGATCACATGTCTTCCCTCCTTAAAAGATCCAATTCTAATGCTGTTAAAACTGATTAACAAAAGAGAAGAAAAGCAGAAGAAATTGCTGGTTCTCTATTTTTTTATGTACTGTATGTACTTTTCACAAAAAAAGATACAGATGCAGATATTCTTTAATAGCAACTTATTTTCTTCCTTTCTTTGATTTGGAATAAGTTGAAATTCTTATTGTTCAAAGTCATAAACTGACTAGTGCATATATAGTGCATCAAATTTGAACACTTTGGCAGCAGTGGATGACCCTGTAGATCAGAGGCCACTTATGGCGGACCGCGGTCCAGATCCGGACCCAGAAGCCGTCCCATCCGGACCAAAAGCTAAAAAAAGACGGTTGTGATTTTAACGTGCCAGCGCACTTCTCGACTGTGCAGCTTTACTCGTCTTTACGGTAGTGGCTTAAAACACAAACTGATTGCATTTGAGTTAAACCATCCCACGTGATACCACTCAACCAATCAAATCTTTGCATTCCAGGCAGGATGATATTGTCTTAATGCTGAGGACAGACGAGACAGGTAGCGGCAAATTAAATATGAAAAGACGGCAGGAAGAAAAGAAAGAGCGAAATTTGAGATAAAGACGAGTGAGACGGAGAAAGGGAGAGAAAGGGAGGAAATGAAAGAAAAAATGGACAACGAAAGTCGAGCATTTAATCTATGATGGACGGACTGGTTTCTGTTCATACTTAACAATTGCAGCACTAAACCAGTCTCTCATATGCTACAGGTTTAACATCCTGGCAGGAAAAACTAGATTCTTAATTCTCCCACTTACCAAATATATGTATTAATAATTGTTCAAATATGTTTAGATTTATTATTTTTTATTTACTGGGAGTGTCAAGTCCAAATGTGAAGCAGAAAGGGGGAAATGTTCACATTTTATTTTTATTTCTTTTAATTGCAGCCCTGCTTTTATTTAGTTAATTGAGAGAACATTATTTATATTTGCAGTCACAGTATTTGCAGTTCAGTTCTTCGTTACGTGACAACATCACAAGTAGTCACAATATGATCTTCTAGAAATCTTCTCCAACTGGACCTCTTCACATTTTAGTTGAAGACCCCATGCTGTAGGTATTTGTTTTACATAGGAGGGCGCGAAATAAGTAATAATTGGTGATGATTAAAAAGAGAATGTGCACAACGGTACACAGGAAGGACACAGGGTTTCCCTTTGTTGTAATACACACGCAACCACACTGTGCTGTTTGTCCCTTATTTTCATTATTGGTATTGTGTGAGTTGTCATAGAATATAGAATGTTTTTTGCCATTTGATTTAATGTTTTACATACGTATCTTCAGTGCTGTCAGTTAAGCGTTATTAACGATGTTAATGCAAACCCATATAAACAACGTACATTTTTTTATCGCGAGATTATCGGGGGGGTTTTCGGGGGGTTTTTTTGGGGGGGGGGGGGTGGATGGCTGTTGCCTGAAAATGTCAACAGACAACAGAAATCAAAGCAGTAGTAGTTTACCTTTTATTGGTAACCTCACTGTTAGGGTTCATTGTTTCTGAAATCAGAGGCCTGACTGCTTTGTTCACAGCAAACTTGAAAAAAAGAAAATATTAAGCCATGGTTTAACTGCACTAAAGGCTGAGTTCTTATTTAAGTGAAATGTGAACTTTATCAAAATAAAACATTTGCATAAAGCAAGCCAATCTACTTTTCCACGTTGATAAGACCATTAAAATGAAAAAAATGGTTAGTTAACTATGACGATTGTGATTAATTAATTAAATATTTTAATCATTTGACAGCACTACTTATCCTATTTTATGTTCACTTTGTCTTAGAAACGGTTGAGCAAAATCCTGTAACCTGTTACTTTGGGTGCGCAGTGATATGGAACGCTCGGGTCAATGTGAACAGCAACTTACATTATCGCTGAATAATGCACCCCTTGTGACTCGCTCTCAACCAATCAGAACGCCGGATTTCATCTACCCGTGTTATAATGAGGGTTAGCGAATGGCTTATTTCCTTCTATGGCAACAGGGGCTCCAAGAAGATCATTCTAGTTAGTCCTGAGTAGCACGCTAACTTCCAAGTTCATTTTACTCTTAATTTATTTTAACTAAAAGGGTAGGGTGAAATGGACTTATTTTATGAAGAAAACTAGTATTTATAGTGTCTATATATTACAATGCACCTAATGGATAACAAAGAAGGTACGAACTCTTTAGGGAGGGCCCTTCAATGTTCCTATATCATTATGAGAGGCGTGACAGAAAGCGTTAGGGATCAACTGCATCAGAGGGTGGAATTAGTAAGAGTTACAATGAGGATGCTGTATTTTATTGTAAAAATTTCCAGATTTAGCATTTAGGATTTTTTATAAAGCATTATTATTTAGTTCTCCAATATAATTACATGTGTCATAAGCAAATTACAATGCATTAAAACTATGTTTATGATGCATTATAGACACAGATGTCATAGTTGGTGTTAAAGTTCTTCACTGGGCCTCATCTAGAGTTCATCATCATCCAGACAAGTCTCCTCTTCAC
This sequence comes from Pungitius pungitius, assembly GCF_949316345.1. Classification (NCBI taxonomy): domain Eukaryota; kingdom Metazoa; phylum Chordata; class Actinopteri; order Perciformes; family Gasterosteidae; genus Pungitius; species Pungitius pungitius. Next base: position 5,629,814 of record NC_084916.1, on the reverse strand, counting down.
CTTCATCTTGCCGAATCCCTGCCCTTAAGACCCAAGGTGTCCTCTTACAAGCCTTTCCCAGGGCTCTTGGTCCGACTCTCTGTGTCTCCTCTTTGTTGATACAGAAAATAAATCCACACCTCAAGTGTCTTGCTCAAGTCATTATTGTTACATAGAGGAAGGGAGTATTTCTTGTCCTTTTGCTCCCAAAATGATCTCCAATTACCCCAAAAAGCTTGTCACATCACATCATCGTGGCTGTGGTATGGATGACGAGCAGCTGAGGAGAAAAGAACCTGCAGGGCGTTAAAGGCGCCATTTGATCTGACAGAGCATTTGCTCATTTTTACATTACAGAAAACAGAAATCTGAGATCAAGCCTTTATGCTTGGTTGCAGTCCAAACTAATAGTCAGTGTGATAGTGATAGTAGCCATGCTTGCTGTTTGTCGCACCGAACATAGGGACAAGAGTCAGTGTGCTCCCGTGGGAGCAGGGCTTTGCAAATAGAGAACAATGCTCTCAGGAAGACTGAGCTCTATAGAAATTGAATGCATCGCCAAAGGAGGTTCATGTGTGAGAATTAAAGGGCTTAGAAGCCTCTTTCATCCAGGGAATCCTTTGGCGTAACGTTGAACATCTGTCGTCAAGCTGGCATACACTTAATAAATATACGAGCATTTAAGTTTAGTCAATGAACTAAAGTTAAACTAGGTCGAGTGAAACTTTCTTGAATTCATATTTCAAATATAATCTCTAATCAGGAGCCGTGACCTCTGCCAAATCACTAGGAAAAAAAATCTAATGAATGAAAACTAAATTGAAAATGTGGTAGTAAAGCTTTGTCAAAGGACAATAAAGCACAGAAAAGCTACAACTAAAATGCAATAATAGAGAGGGAACACACTGCCATCTAGTGTGGTCACTGTGGTAATGATAGGAAATTGACAATTTAGGATATACATGTAAATAAATTTGTGTTACATTGTACAACAACATGGTAACAACCCTTTGCAACATCACCATTGTCTGTGTCCACCTGAAGAATGTAAGTCTAGGATATATGTATATACTAACAGTATGAACAATGTTTGTGATTTGGATATCTGTATGACTTCATTTTTCGGCCATGTGATGATAAGATGACTGTCTCTGTTCCCTATATATCAACTCATCGGCTCTCTGGGATTATAATCCATCTCTTTCTGATGTCATAGCTGCTCATATTCATCCAGAATACAATGAAGTTTTAAAACCAGTAATATTTACAACACGGTTCTAAAATATAAATAACGAACTGAAAATGACTCAGCTCTGTAAAAATGTTGACCATAAGAACTTAAACCTTTGGCTGAACAGACCCTTTAACCTGAACCCTTTTGACTGCAGGTCCACATGGAGGTTGGAGTTGACTGGACTGGACCGTGTGGTCATCGTCAGCCTGGTGTTCTGGTCCCTGAAGTTCTCCTGCAACGCTGAAGGCCCCCTGTCCAATGTGTTGGATGTCATTGTACAAACTGAATGCTTAATATCAGACATGCTCCAGTAAATGCTTCTGTCACCAGCTTTATGACGCAGGGGGAAGTTAAATAAATGCCAAACTCCTTTCTGATTCACATGAATCAGCACAAAAGTAAAAATAATGCTAATGACAGCACTGTGTGTATGTGTACATATATATATATATATATATATATATATATATATATATATATATATACAGTGAGGAAAATAAGTATTTGAACACTCTGCTATTTTGCAAGTTCTCCGACTTAGAAATCATGGAGGGGTCTGAAATTGTCATCGTAGGTGCATGTCATTGTCATGTTGGAAGACCCAGCCTCGACCCATCTTCAATGCTCTAACTGAGGGAAGGAGGTTGTTCCCCAAAATATCACATGGCCCCGGTCATCCTCTCCTTAATACAGTGCTGTCGCCCTGTCCCATGTGCAGAAAAACACCCCCAAAGCATGATGATACCACCCCCATGCTTCACAGTAGGGATGGTGTTCTTGGGATGGTACTCATCATTCTTCTGGGAGAACTTGCAAAATAGTAGGGTGTTCAAATACTTATTTTCCTCACGGTATATATATATATATATATATATATATATATATATAAATATACATGTATATGATACAAAGTGTGACGCATTGCGTCGCCATGGCAATGCAATTAGGGGCATTTAGCCCCTTTCAAGGAGCCTTTTTAGACACCATCACTTTTTAAAGACTACACAAGCATTATTCACAATGTCCCATAGAAACAACCTGAGAGCTGGAGCTTCACTCCTCGGACATCGTCCGACTGGAAACAATGTGAATATTTCACTTTCTCGTGCCAACAATGAAGTGCACACCTTGAAAAGGAAAGTGTGCGAACTTAATGGCTACATTGAAACTCTGAAGGCCAATACCGACCGCAGGGTGAACAGTCAAGTACTGGCCTATGATCGCACGATTAAGAAGCTTTTAGACCTGACCAGAGAGAACGAGAGTTTGTCTCTGAAGCTCACCGAGATGTGCGGTATTCTCTGCGAGCTTCGGACCAATCGTCAGTAGCGCTGGGTGCGAAAAGTGGTCGGTGGAAGGCGGAGATGGTCGGTGGTAGGCAAAAAATGAAACCGCAAAAAATTCACCCGCAAATAATTCAACCGCAAAAAATTCACCCGCAAATAATTCAACCGCAACAAATTCAACTGCAAATAATTCAACCGCAAAGAATTCAACAGCAAAAAGTTCAACCGCAAAAAATGAAACTGCAAAAAATGAAACCGCAAATAATTAAATCGCAAAAAAATAAACTGCAAATTATTAAACCGCAAAAAATTAAACCGCAAAAAATTAAACCGCAAAAAATTCACCCGCAAATAATTAAATCGCAAAAAAATAAACTGCAAATAATTCAACAGCAAAAAGTGCAACCGCAAAAATTTCAACGTTAAAATATTGGACTGTATTGGACTGTATTGGACATGAACTTTTGATGAAGTTTTTTGCGGTTGAATTATTTGCGGTTGAATTTTTTGCTGTTGAATATTTTAACGTTGACATTTTTACGCTTGAATTTTTTGCAGTATTTTAACGTTGAAAAACATACATCATTTTAATGCATAAATATTCAGTACTAGAAATTCACGTTTATCTTTCAGAACCCGATGACACCGATATACTTCCATAACCGACCGCAGCCAGTGAACTGAGAGCATCAGCGGACAGACTACTAGCCCCTCCCCCGTCCGGACAAACCGTTTGTCTGACCACTGGCCGTCACTGGAAAACAGGTTATCGTGTTTTTTCATCTTCGGGTTATTTAGCATGCGATACATATCTCCCATTCTATATTGTTTTATCGGCAGGTCCCAAGACCATCGCCACCTTCCTATGTTCCTATCAGCAGGTCACATGATCTGTCGCCACCTTCCTATGATGAAATTGCTCTTGTACGTTTCCTTTTTTCAGAGTTTGTATCCTTATGGTTGAAATGCACTTATTTTTTAAGTCGCTTTGGATAAAACTGTCAGCTAAATGACATGTAATGTAATGAACGGCCTGTCAATCTCTTTGATTGCATCTACCAGACCTGATTGTGAAAATAAAATTATATCAAAGAGATTGACAGGCCATTCATTATATTAGATGACATCAAGCTGACACTTTTATCCAAAGCGACTTAGAATAAGACGTACTTCACTGTATTTAAGACGCTGCGCTACTTGCAGGTCGCTGTATTGTGCTACATTCTCAATAAAGTTTGAAAAAAAAAACATGGTCGTAAGATACTCATTTACTTGTAATTTGCATGAGGGACTAAACTAAACGCTATTAAAAAAGGATCCTTTCGCCGACCACTGGAGTAACCTACCACCGACCATTGCCACCTAGCGATCCAACCATCGCCACCTTCCACCGGCCATCGCCACCTACCACGGACCATCCCCACGGGGTTGGAAATTATCTGATATACTGAAGAGTTTATTCCATGGCAACCGTGTAGTGTGTGTGTGTCTGTGTAGTTATATATATACTATTGCAACGACAACGGCGAGGAGGGCGACGACGGCGAGGAGGGCGACGGCGGCGAGGAGGGCAACCACGAGGAGGACGACCACGGCGGCGGTAGCGATGAGGACGGCGGCGATAAAGACCAAACAAAAAGAATCAAACGATGTCCTGTCATTCGCGTAAGAAAATAAAGTCGCGTGCTCATATTTTAAGCTTCTCTCTTTAAAACCATATGAATGATTTGAAACGTATTTTAAATGAACCACACGAAAATATAAATATAACTAATTTCCATGACTTTTCCAGGGTTGGAAATGAGCATTTTAAAATATATATATAATATAAAATAAATATATCATCCCTGAGCATATTTCAAACATTCATTGACAACTTATTTCAAATAATTTCCATGATTATGTAACCTGTATGTGAATGCTTAAAACTTCTTTTAGCCTAATCAATCTATACTCGGCCCACTAAGCCTGACCAAATCACACACATTCAGGTTCCTCCATGTGATGTTTTAATGACTAATACAACTATTGAAATGGTGAAAGGCTCCAAATAAAAATAGTATCTTTTAATACCAACCATGGATCGTAAAAAGCTAAACCCTGTTTAATAGGTGCTCAGCAGAACATTGAGCTCCAGTGTTAATGTTGGTCTGTTTGAACAGGACACTCCTTGGGATATCAGACCTGGTGCTTACTGCACCCACCTGACCATATGATTGATGAATTTAGATGAAATGAACAAGCCAACAAGCAAGTTCTATTGTGCACCCATTTAACATAAGAATCAGATGTAAACCCCTGCTAGACTTTTACAAATCTCAACTATTCTTTTCCACTGGGGTACATTAACAAGACAATAAGACCCTCCAACTTCCTTTTCACCGGAACTTTACAGAGAGGGTGATGAAGGGCAAATAGCCTCAGTGGGCAGGCAGGGTCATCCTTCAATCAGAAGATCAATGGCTCCACATGAAGTATGCTACAGTATTTACAACTTAAAATGCATTTCTAACACCTCTTACTACTTTTGAAAAGCTCTATAGTCCGACTCAAAATGCATTTCCTTCATACAATCTATTGTATTAGCAGCATGAGAGCAACTATAAATAGCCTCTGTAATATTCATTTGTTGTATAATCTTTTGCAATCTGTAATAAATCCACACACTCTCCATCTTGTATGTATGAACAGTTCCATATTTATTCGAAAGGCACTCTGAATGTACAGTAATAATATCAAAAGTCAGAATCAGAAGGGGACCTTCCCAGTGCTTCGTTTTCCACTTCTAGACAATAGTGAGAGCATGTGACTGTTACAGTGTGAATGAATCTCGTCCTCGTGCTCACAGCTCCGACTTCAGGAGCTTCTTGGCCTTTTCCATGTTACTTTTCACTGAGGGAGAGAAGGGAACATTCACAATGAGTCAGTCTGGGTTTCAAGGGCAAAAGCCCGGCCGGCCTCAAAGTTGAGTAGAGCAGTGGCACTTACAGAGTTTGATGTCAGCTGGTTCGTAGGCATACATGCGGTTGGAGTAACGCCCCACGATGTCGGCCCTCACCGTCATTGCAGGGTCTGTAAGGACATTATTGCTATTGGCTGAGCAGGACTTTACTTGTATCAGAGGTACTTTACAAAAGGATAAGAGGCCTTGCATGAAAAGGGAATCGTAAGGAACATATCTCTTACCAACAAAAATGATTCTGGGGACATACTGTCCATCAGGAGACAGATGTTTGTCTGTGGTTTCATACTGTAGGTCGAGAGAAGGAACAACATGTGACAATCATACTGAGCAGTCTCAATGCATTGGCTCTAAAACTATTCCCTTATTTAACCTATCGCTATGGGCATTCTTATTTCACATGACACATTTCAGTACTTTGTTGCTCAGACAACAAATCTCTAAGCAACAAACCTAGTGCAGTAATATAAAAATGACAAAGGGATGATGGGTCATGTTGATAAAGGAAAAATATCAAATCTAAACTTATTGTTGCTAGTTCGATGGTGAGCACTACACTACTAACACTCATGTACCATTAGATTGAGGACGATGAAGTCCTCGTCGAGCATTTTCTGGATCCCGTTGTCCTCAGATAAAACCTTCCTGAGTTCTGTAGGAGAAAACGTTGTTTAATTCATCAACTCAAGCAGCTCATAAAGTGGTGCAGAGGAGCAGCAGTATGTCACAACGTGTACAAACCAACCAACGCTTGCTGTTCCAACAGGTTTGATTCATCATCAATACAACACAATTCTTTTTCTGCATGGGTAGAGGAAGTGAATCCTTGACTCACCGTGGCTGTGTGGACAGTTCTCAAGGTGGAACAGAACCATCAGAGGCTTGTTTCTAAAACACAAATCAGCGTTACTTACATTTAATAAGCAACTTCAATGGAAGTCAGTGTCATTGCTAGACCTGTTTGTTACCTTGACCTGGCCCAGTACAGAGCCTCCTCGTACGTCTGAGCCCAAATCAGCTGATCGCCCCAACCTGGACAGACATGGACATTTTACTCAATGTTCATCATACTATACTTTAGCCTTGAGGGGCATACGATGCCATGTGACACAGACCTCTGGAGAGAGTCTGAGGGATCCTTTTGCCAGATTTAGGGATGTATTTCCCGAAGGCAGAGGACATGACCACCAGGACCAAGAGGACGGACAACCCCGCTTTGATCATCTTTAAGCTTTGCTGAAAGAAAAGGAAAACATAAAGGCACAGGGTGAACAACGGTGTTATCAATGAAGAAACGACTGGAGCTTTATTTGCAGTTAGTGGAAGTGGAAGCTAGTGAAGACAGAGAAGGGTATGACAATCTACCTCTGGGTGTAGTTATGTGCTAAATTACAGATAATAATCCAGGAAAATCAGGGTGAAATCCTTAATTAACCCTTTTAAATATTACAAAATAACTGCACATTTGAATTGCATTGTTGGATACAGAAAGCGAATGAAAGAGCAGAGCTGGCTCTTACCTGTTCCTGACTGGCCAGGTGAGAATGAAGGTAGATCGCCACTCCAGGATCTTCTGGGCCTGTGTTCTCGTCTGACACTATTTAAACACCTGTTCACCTGCGGGCCCGCCCTCCGTATGTGTGAAAGGCGCGTCTAAGTGATGATGATGATGATGATGATGATTGGTCTTTCTGCGAATGGCTCGAGCAACGTTTAAACTGAATTTGTTTTTTCCTACAAAGTCAATATGTTGATTGAGATGCATAGTAAGGGATTTCAAATTGAATGCATATATTCCTCTCATAAGATACTATACTACAGCCTGTTTTCACCTGTGAGCTCTTCAGGTGTTACAGTAGGATAAAGAGACACCTAGTGAATTACATTTATGAAGTGCATAAAACATTCTAGGAGATAATTGGTCCATCAGTCCTCCTCCTAGAATATGATTAGTTATTTAACACTATTATCACTATTGAAAGAATTCATTCAGCTTAAAAGCCTAACTTGCAGTAGTTCATTTCATTTTTTGCAGCCATTAAATGTTACATTCTGTTGATCGAAAAAGAACATCAATCTTTCAATGATAATATAAATGTAAAGGAGTGGAAGGTTCATCTCAACAGTGGCACTATGAGTAGCACCTTTGTTCTGTGACTGAATGAGTGTCCTTCATCCTGGAACACACATCCTGTCTCTAATTGGCCACACCAGACCCACCGAAATTATATCAAAATCTGAGTGGGCATTTTATGAATGTGTTGGGAGTTGCAATTTGCATTTATATTTTTCAATGAGACTTTATCCGGTTACTTTTAAAAGATGCAAAGTGGAGTCACACTCAAGGCATTTCTTCAAGCCATTCATTTAGTTAATAAATAATTTACTCTTAAGCCATACATAAGCTTAGCAGGTTGTTGAAAATAATCCTTCAGCACAACATTTCCTTTGTTCTAATAGCTATTTAATATTTTAGTGCAGTTGACCCACTTCCACTTGACCTTTAACCCTCTGGAAAAGGTTTTCATTGACAACTTAAAACTCCAGATTTTAGGAAGGAAAGTTCATGTTGGATTGAGTCAACAAGGATCTTATTGGATCTTATTGGAAATGAGACACGTTTTATAGTATTGGAAGCTTTCTGGTAATCGTTTCCATTCCGAGCTGCATTGACCAACCGCGTGGAGGGTGCTTTGGTTGAATGGCAAAAGAGTCAGAATGCATGACAACCAACTATTGATTCAGCTTGGACCATCCGGTCATGCACTCCGTCTCACATCGCTGCGTATTTTAGTAGTAACATGGAAGAGCTCATAGAAAAGGATATCTGATGGCTGCACCAGAAGTAAACCGTTGTTACGTCTGAGAGTTGTTAAACTTTGCATTTGACCTATTATTATACTGTATAGTATAGATATATATATTAGTACATATGTCCATATTCTGCACGGAGTTGTCTACTTTGTACTCCCAGGTAACTTCCAGAAGTTGAAATCTCTCGTCCCTCTTTTAGCCATCGTTGTGTTTGAACACATTTTAGTGTGTATATCATCTTTCTCCTGTTTACACCATCATGTACGTGTACACTAATGGTCATGTGACGTACATTTGTAAAGGTAACCGCATGGATGCAGGTCATCTCCAAAAGGCTTAGTGTGAGTGTAGCCTAACATAAGAACTAAGAATGGGAGAATGGGAGATGGAGCTACATTCATGCAGCTCCATCTCCCATTCTTACACCATCTTTGTTCCTTTCTGATTGAATGGTGTTCCTGTTTAATTCCTCCTTCGTGCACCCTTCATACATTCCTCCAGTTGAAAGCTCGACCAACCAATTGTCCCAAAAGACTAAACAAATAATTGTTCTGGATGATGTGATGTTGGCTTGTAACCAGGATGTGGCAACAGTTTAACGCTGAGGTGTCCTTAAGCTCCCCTCGCCTCCCCTTTGCCTGCATGTCTCTGCCTCTGCCTCAGAGTGTGTTTTCACAGCACTAGGGCCAATATTTGAACTACAGGGCAGGGTTCAAGGGCGCTCCTATTAAAACCTCTCATTCAGCAGCTGCACTCGGCCCTGCCCTGATAACACACACACTCTTCACACACACACACACACACACGCACACACACACACACTGCTATTGGCCGGACCTCTCAAATAGGATGCAACTTCCTTGTAGTGTAGAACAATGCCCCTATGCTCACTGCAGATAAAGCTGAGGACCTTCACTAAACACACATTTACTACTTTCACTGCTTCATCTCAGAACACTTTCTCTTATTTCATTTCTGCTTTTGTGATCCATTTTATTACCTGTGATCGATAATACCTGGAATAAAATATGTGTCAGGGTATCCATCCTATGAACCAATTTAAAGCACATCTCTAATTAGTGACAGCATTCATCTGTTCCAGTAGATCATTTGCAAAATGTTGTTTGTGAAAACTGCAATAACATTGTGTCGTAGTCAGCAGGGCGCACAATGTCTGTGCCATGTTATAATGGTGCCTGTGTACGTCATGTCAGCGGATAGATGTCTGGATGACGTTCTGTATCCAATAAGGCTTTGAATTCCCCTTCATTCTACATATTGTTTTAGGTTTTTCCATTTTGCTTCATAATCGTTGGTATACCAATAAATTACCAGTCAAATCTGAGCTGCGTGGAAATGCTGTCTCTCCAGCTGATCTTCAAATTGTTTCTTCAGATTAGCAATGAGGTTTTTATTGACCTTTTTTTGACCTTGTCTCCTGGCAGGTCTCCCTGCTGCCACCATTCGACCTCTGCAGCTCATCCAGAACGCAGCAGCGCAACTGGTCTTCAATCTTCTAAAATTCTCCCACACTACTCCACTTCTCCTCTCTCTTCACTGGTTATCAGTGGCTGCCTCATCCAGTTCAAAACATTGATTGTCACAGACCATGCTGTGGATGGATGGGGTCCAGTCCACATCCAGGACATGGTCAAACCCTCCATCCCAACCCGCACACTCTGCTCTGCATCAAGCTGCTTGTTCCTCCCTCTCTGAAAGAAAAACACCTGACTAGATCACAACTCTTTGTTTCCTGGCTCCCAGATGGTGGAATGAGTTCTCTGATGACATCAGGACCACAGAGAGACTTTACATCTTCAGACTATACCTCGATAAACACTAACAAATTGTAGCACTTAAATTTAACTCATAATAGCTTGTATTTATAGTAAGTTGTAAATCAGCATATTTGATGAAATTGCACTTCCTTGTTTCTTGTTCTTTTGCGTTTGTATCCTTAGGGTTGAAATTGTAAGTCACTTTGTGTGACGGAGCTTCAGGGGAAGAGTTCAGGGGAACACCAACTGGGGACTTAAACCCCAAGAAATACAGATTTAACTACCCAAGGCGTGTAAATAAGTCACTGTGGATGAGGCAGAGCAGATGCAAAAATTCTATTGCCTTCGTATCTTTTTTTCACATTCAGACTTTTGACCCTGATGTGGCGTAAAGGGGCGGGGCATCAGCTGGGAGGGGCGTGTCATAATGAGTGACAGCTTAACAAAAAAGGCTGAGGATAAGGACGAGGACAGATTCGTACATCCCAGTTAAAACACAAACGACACCTCTCTGTAACCGTAGTGATGGAGACAACCAGCTACGGATCACATTGATCTTAATGTGCATAATGGGCCGTCTGCAAAACGACATCACCATGGTTACCATGGTATGGAGAGGTGTCGTTTCCGTTTCAACAGCGTTTCGCAAGCGGAAGTGGGAAACCTCAGAGATTTACTCCTGAACGCAATGCGGTTGAGGAAGCTGTCACTCATGATTACACGCCCCTCCCAGTTGATGCCCCGCCTCCTTCGCCATGTGGGTCAAAAGTCTGAAATGTGAATGTGAAAAAAAGCTGACCGCGAAAAATAGATCTGAAAGTGAAAACAAGTTTTGAAACTGAAAACATAAAATTTGCAAACGAAAAATGTTAAATACACTGAATTTTAAAAATATTATAAAGGTGAAAATGTATTTTATTCAAAATAAATTTTAAATATAGAATTGAGTCAAAACTATATTCAGGCTTCCTTCCAAAACTCACCACATTTGGATAAAAGCGTCAGCAAAAGGACATGTAATGTAATAATGCCTTGCGCGTGCAGCTTAGCAACAGTGTCTCTCTGTGAGGATTTCATATGGGCCATGATGTAGGACTTCTATGGAATGCCGTTATATTCACAATTAAATACATAAATACAAATAAGCATTTGAAATACATCGTGAAATAAATAAATGAGGCAATAAATGCAGAAATATTAAATACATTTAATTATTTCATGGTACTTTTATTTCATAAGTACACATTTATTTTTTTCAAGAGACTTTTATTTCATAAGTACATTTGAAATAATTACATTTATTTAATATTAATGTATTTATTGCCTCATTTATTTATTTCACGATGTATTTCAAATGTATATTTCATGTATTTATTTATTTAATTGTGAACAAAACAGCATTTCATAGACTTCAGGGAAGACCTTGCATCTTGCCACTGAAAATTGTGCATTCTTACGGTCCTGCTTAGTCTCATGAAGTGCGGCCTTGGTCTTATAGTTGATACTTGTCTGTTTGTCACAAAAGTAGAATGAAGATATCCAGGATAAGTGAAAAAGTACATCTTGACTTAGTGTGACCCGCTCGTCGCGGCTTAATCGGTTGCCGAGCTGAGAAGGAGGAGCTAAGTCGATTCAGGTGGACATAGCTGGGATAAGTGCACCAGACTTCAACCTAGCTGAGGAATTGGCCCTTGTTTTAAACCAAGGAAGGCCTGTGATGGAAGGGATTCAGGGAGGGACAACTCCTGACTCTGTTCCACCTGCACAAACTGCCCTCTTCATACTTGGTACATTTTACTGCACATTAAACCCAATCACACATTTATATAGGCATATGGGAAATCCTCTTTAATGTAACACATTCTTCTGTGGCCATGAAGGTAATAAATATGTGTGCCAAGGACTTCAGTGCCAAACACACACTTCTGACAGAACGGCAAATAGTGCCTTTATTTACAGTTTTGGCATAAAAAAACATGCAGTTTGCAAAAAAGCGCAGTGCCATACAGAGCATCGGTGGGATGGTGAGAGCATGGCTTCGCGCTGCGGTGCAGTCTGCACAAAGAACTGATTCCATCTCCAGTAAATATATCTCTCCTGAAGGTACTCGTCGCGAAAAGCAAAAGGATCTAATCTGTCCCTGAACACCCTCTAATGTCTGAAAGCACGTCTCAATATCAGAGCTTCTTCATCCAACACGTGGTTTAGAAATGGGCATCATGGGACAGGAAGAAACACCGGTGAATGGCACTTTATATATTACCCTCATTACGTTTACAATTGTTCACTCCTGACTGTGCAGTTTTGCCCACCAGCTGTTTTTCTCATCTTGTCCTCATGGAAAGCCTTGAAGCTTTCCTCCTTTAGCTTTACTGCCCCCTGCTGATTTATGTGAGCTTCTGCCAAGTTTGTCAATGTGTTGCTGCTTTGTTGCTCATATCTTTTTGCAAATTTGTATGTCTTGTACTGCAAGCGTATGTGATTGGCTGCACATTCATGCCCAGCTCCTCCCTCGTGAATTCCTTTCTACTCCAAGGCATCATCACATGGCTCCCTCCTGGCTTCATCTGATGGTCGAATCTGAAATCCCTCACTGACCTGACCGATCCCTGTTCACTTAATACTGCAGTACATCCAATGATCACCCCTTTAGCTTAAAGCGTTATCATGTAAACATAACATAGCATCTATAATAACATCACATTTCATCACATTTTAATCATTGTGTTTAACCCAGCTCTATATGGTCCGAAATCAGAATGTTTGCCTCACTCGGCTGTCTTGCATCCTTTGCTCATCTAATACCTGACAGGAGAAAGTTGGGAGAGCTTAGCTTCCACGATAGGATGTTAATGTGTACATTATTTACATGACTATGAATTATTATTGACAATAATGCTTTCACTTCATCTAACATACAAATATAATATCTACTATCTAAAATCACACAAACTACAATTCTCCACTAAACATTACAACATGTAATATATTTCCCACCACGAGCTGTGCACTTCTTCTTAAATCCCTAACAGGAAGCATCAGTACCAGGCAATTAATTTGTTTTCAGTCCACCCACAGCTTTCTATTTCTATTTCAGGAATCAGGAATCAGGTCTCAATTACTGGTTAGTGTCCCTCAAAAAGTTCTAATGTGGCCATGGTCAGCAGCTAGGGGTTGGTGTTCCTGAAAGATTTTTCATTCTACTTGGCCTCACAAACTATTTATAGCCGTACCCCTTATCTTATGGATTGCCTTGCCTGCTTGTGGTTTTTCAGTCTTTTTGCCAGTTTATTATTTGGTTCAGGTCCCGCCTCATATTAGGATTGTGAAAGAAATCTGGTTTGCTTTTTTATCTCTGTGGTTGTGAGATTACCTATGTTGCCTCTAATTTCTTTAATGTCGGGTGGTGAAAGAATACTTACTAACTGGTGTTCAAACTGTCGGAAAAATTCAAATAAGGTTCAGTGTGAGTGGACAGAAGGTTTGTCACCTCTTGATCGGAGACATTCCTGAAATAAACAGATCAGTTTGAATAATTCAATCAATTCCAACAATTCAGGATAAGGACAGTATCCAATCTCATGTTGTAAAGTGTTCTCTCCCATTTCCTCCAATCATAAATGACAACTGTTGCTATCTTACCCTTTGATCAGTGGGAGCTGATCCAGCCCCCACCGATGAAACCCTTCGATGGGGAGAGAAAAGGAAGAAACCATAAAGAGAAAAACGTTTAATTCATACAATAGATGGACAATAGATCACACAAATGATTCAAATATTGCGTTGATGTGCATTCATGTTTACAGTAAAAGTAATGGGACTAATAATAGTGTTAGAAGCGGTAGGTGCCAGCAGGGCCATGGCAAGAGATAGGACCAGATATAACCATGATCAATGGGAACCTGCCAGGTGCTGAAGCACAAAAGCTCCAGCGTGCCCAGGTTCACTTGATCCAGCCCAAAGAGGAACGTTTTAAGCTTTATCTTAAATAAACTGACTGAGTCTGCCCCCCCGGACTGAAAGTGGAAGCAGCTTCCACAAAAGAGGAGCTTGATAACTGAAGGCTCTGGCCCCCATCCCACTTTTTAAAACTCTAGGAACCACAAGTAGCCCAGCCTCAACGGAGCGCAGATGCCTTGTAGGGCAATACAGTGTAACAAGCTCTTTAAGATAAGACGGTGCCTCACGAGCAAGTGCCTTATAAGTGAGGAGAAGTACCTTAAATTCTATTCTTGATTTAACAGGAAGCCAGTGCAGAGAAGTTAATACAGGAGTTATATGATCCCATTTCTTAGTTCTTGTTGATACACGTGCTGCAACATTCTGAATCAGCTGGAGAGGTTTAAGCGATTTACAAGAGCAGCCTGATAACAAAGAATTACAGTAATCCAGTCTAGAAGTAACACATGCATGAACTAGTTTTTCTGCACCACTTTGAGACAAGAAGTTCCTTATTTTTGATATATTACGTAGATGAATAAAGGCAGTCCTTGACGTCTTTATATGAGAGTTGAAGGACATATGCTGGTGGATACCTGAGAAATTCCATGCAGAGAAATGGGATCACGTGACACTGACTTCGAAGGCGCTCTGGGACTCTGGATAACTTCCCCACAGGATGAACCCGGAGGACCAGCATCAGCTTCAGAGCCCCGTCCTGGAGAGGCTCTGTACTGTAAGTGGTTACAAGTCCCTCCCTTCAGTCATTCGGAATGTTTGAGTGAAACCTGGGCAAACAACTTCAAGCCTTGTGAAATAGCAGTCAGGTGTGACCTGGACCTGTGAAATGTCCGCGATGGATCATGAAGTGGTGTGTGAGCAGATGTCAAGTGTACCCATAATAATTCCCCACCATCAATTAAACACAGCGCATCTATGTTTAGACATTTATTCAATACACTGTGTACAAAATAATTCAACAGAAAATATGACTGAGCATGAATGTGCAGTTTGTATTCTTACAAACATTTCATACTGACAAAAACTGAACCCACCTTAAAAAAAGGGCCAACATTCTGATGATCACATGAAAATAAAATAAAAAAACAACAACCAATAGATTATCACAGTCCCACAAGAGACACAAAGGTCATCGTTTTCACAGAAAACAAGTCATATGGCTGACCCCCCCCAACTCCTCAGGTTTCAGACGGACTACAGATGACTGTGACAGACCCACGGCATGTCACACACTTCATATGGTGACACCCAGCTGTGGCTTGTTCTTCATCACCTCTTCACATTCAGTAGCAGCAGCTGGAAGAACCCTGTCTGAACACCATGACCTTTGTCTTCAGGTCCACCTTCAGCACGTCATGGCCGTGTTGGCCTTCTGGTTCATTAAGTGCTTCCTAAATGTTTCTGTCACTTGCCTGACTTTCATGAAGGGGCCCCACTGAAGGGAATATGATACACGTACAGAGGACGACAACCGCAACGCACAACAGATTCGGTGGTGTGGAGAGCTCTGTGCCGGGTCGGAGACGTCCACTTGCTGAGGCAGCAGCTACTAGCAGCAGCTCGGACAGTGGTCCAGGGTCAAGATTAAAAATGATCCCAATAAAAACACAGTGGCATGGCTCTCCTCTCAGGCGAGCTCAGCTAGCTGCTTTAGGCCGGTGTCCAGGAAGGTGACATGGAACCACGCAGGGTTGGATCACAGCTCGGAAGTGTTCCGCTCGGCAGCAGGGCCCCTAGTGTCCGTGCTGTGGGTGCGGGTTGTTAGCGGGGTGGTTGGGTGGGAGCGGGGGTCCGTTTACTCCAGGATGGTAGAAAGCACAGTTACTCTCGTACCTGCAGCTTCCCTTCATCATGAAGTGACGACACACGGGCCTCTTGGACATGTCTGACAGGAGGAGATGGAGCAGAGTTACAATCACACACCTGCAAACCCATAAGGAGTGAAAAAGCTAAATGATGCGTTACTGTAATGGACGCGGCGAGTTTACGTATGCACAACTCTTTTTCAGACATGTGGGTCTCCTCTCTGACTGCAGCTCAAACACTAGTTGGAGTGAAAGGATGCCGTAGAGATCTCCTGATTGGTTAAGGCTCGTCACATCAAAGCGAATATCTCAGCATGACCTTTTGTCCTTGTCTGACTGCAGTCTCAGAATTGCTGGCCTAATGAATATCTGTCATTATATCTAATGACGCCATCTCCCTAATACCATTAGCGCTTCATTGGAAGATAGGAAATGGAATGTAACAATCACAAGTCGCTTTTCTTTGGTTGAGTTTCTTGAGTTGTTGTTACTTCTTTAAATCTACATAGTGGAAGCTGCCAAGTTTTCCCTTTATCACTGTGACTTAATTCCAACAGCAGACCCTTTCTAAGGCCCGTGTCCCACATACCATTCATATTGTTGTGTCCTCCTCTGGGCCCCCCTCGTCCTCTGCCCCTGAAGCCCGGCTCTCCTCCTCCTCCTCCTCTGCCCCGTCCTCCTCGGTGGAAGTGGCCCCCTCTATGGGGCCCTCCTCTCATGGAATCATCTCCCCAGTAGTTGCCATTGTCCCCTCGGCCCTGGCCCGGGGGCGGCCCCATCATGCGCGGGCCTCCGCCGCTGTTGAAAGGCGGGCCGTGGTTGTGAGGGGGTGGAGGGTGGTTGAAGCGAGGACCACCAGGTGGGTTGTTGGGTGGGTAGCCGCCGTTCATGGGCATCTGCATGTGCATGTTCATGTTCATATTGTTCATATTGTTCATGCCGGGACCGTGACCCAGTAGACCAGGGTTGACTAGAGGGAAAGACAAGCAGGTTGCATAAGAATGTGGAACAGGACCTCCACAGGGGGGGCTATGATGCTACGACTCAGGAAGGAGACATGGGGTATACCTGGTGGAGGTCCACCCTGGTTCTGGGTCTGCTGAAGAGAGCCCAGTAGCTGTTTGATCTTGTCTGAGAAGTTCGGCTGCTTGATCAAGTCTTCAGTCGACTGGTTACCAGAAGCACCCTGTGGACAGAGAGCGGCAGGTCAGCGTCACACGCTCACATACGTCACAGTGAATCTGCTGAGCTCTGATGATCCAAAATGTGTGAATATGTACCATGATGGATGAGAGCAGCTCCTGCACGTTGACAGTGGGAGCCACAGGGTTGCTGACTGTGGGTGTGGCCTGTGGGCTGCGAGAGGTGTTGCTCAGGTTGCCCATGAGGTTGGCCAGCACCGGGGGCAGCTTGGAGCTCTCGTTCAGGGCCAAAGCGGAGCCGTGCTGAGACGCCGTGTCCATGGGCTCAACATATCCGTCCTCCTGCGTGGTGGAGTCCTACATGGACAAAATGTGTTCATTGGAAGGAAGCGATAGGAAGGCAAATGGTGTGCAGTGCGTGTTGTGAATGTACTAACCTCGTCCAGAGGGATGAGACGGGGCGGCATGGGCTCGTAAGGCTCCGGGTCTGGTTCATGTGGACTATCGGGCACACTAGTAACAAGACAATTTGGAAAATCATTAGCATACATTTGAGAGCATTTTCTGTGGAGAATTCAGAGTAAAAGGAACATTGAAAAGGTGTTCCCCTTCAGGCCTTTATCTACTTTCTATTTTCCACCCTGCTCTAAAAACAGCAGGCTCAAGCCTCACCTCTCTTTGGTGAGGAAGATCTCCTGCAGGATGCCCATCTCACGGTCTCTCTGGGTGAGTTTCTCTGTGCTGTTGGCACCAGTGATAACCAGGCTGCCGGTCAGCGTCAGGGGCCTTGGGGGGGTCCAGGGGACCCTTTCTTCCATGGTGTCATGAGAGAGCCGGCGGGACATCTCAAACGTCTGCCTGTCCATCATCAGCTCTCGTTTGG
Source organism: Pungitius pungitius (assembly GCF_949316345.1). Classification (NCBI taxonomy): domain Eukaryota; kingdom Metazoa; phylum Chordata; class Actinopteri; order Perciformes; family Gasterosteidae; genus Pungitius; species Pungitius pungitius. The sequence goes on along the minus strand of NC_084916.1, from coordinate 5,611,971 downwards.
CAGCCTCACCAAAGTCCTTGATCTTGTTGACGTTAACTGTGAATGAAGTGCAATCAGATGAGTCATGAGATGGGTTGGTTAATCGACATCAGGTGTCCTATTGGTGGACACAGCGCCCCGTCAGCAACAACGTCAGTGTTCTCAGATCGGCAGACGTGGGTTGAGGATCAACTACACTTTACCTAAACCCTCACAATGCTATTGAAATAATTCAGGACGTTTTACCGTCATTCTTATACACGATATGCGATCAGTACATTTTGGATATTTTGACATTGTACTTCAATAAAGTGACTAACAGACACTTCAGTGAGGCCATGACGCGCTTAGGCTGAGTTCTGTGTGAAGGTAAAGTGTATCATGATGTGTTCACACTGTTGGTGATCCATAAATCCAGTTGGACATGTTTTCATCACAATGTTAAGAAATATTAGGGAGGGACCTAGAACCTGTTTACAAAACCTCTCAGTTGGACCTCAAAGTTCTATCTGCTCGCTTCTCTCTGGTGTGCCGATCCCGTGTTGAATCCGGACCGTGATACGTAATAAACCTCGAGCTGTAGGAAAGCGATAGCTGGAAGTCTCAGAGGAGTGAAGACATTTGCCTTACCTCTCTCTGTCTCATCCAGATCAAAGTAGAAGTAGTGTTTGAGCTGCTCCTCTTCGGCCCAGTGAACGGTCTTCTTCTTCTTGCCTTTCTTGGTCAAGCTCTCTTCTTCTCCCCGTGGTTCTGCCAGAGCGTTGGGCTTCTCGCCTACAAAGAAAAGGGACCACGTCAGGAGATGGACAATTGTCAATGAACTTCACTAAGATCATCATCATCAAAAAGGACCATACCGTTGTCAGAGACCTCGGCCTCCTCAGAGGGAACAGGGGTCCCAGGCCGCTCCGGCTCCTGGTTTTCATCAGCAAGAGTAATGCAAGCAGATGTTTCTGGAGATGACGGTTTTGTAGAAGATGAAGAATACGAAGAGGGTTTGCTGTCAAATGGACTTCCCTGCAAACAAAAGAGTATTGGAACTTATCTTGACTGCAAAAAGATAGTTAACAGCTTAAAGTTCTTGGAGTCTGACTTTCCTATTTCTTCACTTCACTGTGGAATGTTTGGTTCAAATTCAAACTACATTTATTCTGAGGGCAATATATTTTCAAGTCAAATTTTCGGAGCCTTCTTTTGATGAACAATGTCCAGAATACCTGCTGTCAGAATGTGATGGGTGCGTACCTTGTTAGACGTGGGGGAGACGGCCTTGGTATTGGTATTGGGGGTAGGGCCAGCACCAGATTTCTTCTTCTTAATCTTAATCCCAGGCACTGGAGCAGAGTTCAGAGCATCCAGGAACCCTGTGCACTCCATTGCTGAGAGCAGAGAACATCACACACACCACCACCATCATAATCATCATCATCGTCATCATCTTACAGGCATTTCAAATAGGACCGTGGGTTTCAAACATACGTTGTGCTGGAATGATCTTCACTTTGATCTCTTTGGCAGAGTTAGAGGGGGTGTTCAAAGGCTTGTATTTTTTCTCTAGAGGTGGAGCATCTGCTGGACCAAAGCTATTGAAGGAAAAGGGACACAAAAGGAAAGATTGAAGCATTGGCCAACAGGGGGCAGTCCTGAGCCAGTGGTATGAATGCACCCCAGGACGGTGCTGTATTATCAGAGACAGAGAGGGTCCTGTACCATGGCCTCTTGAGGACTGGAGGCTTGATGTTGTACTTGTCGCCCAGCTGCGGGGCGGTGGGCGTCTTCTTTGCAGGCGCCATGCTGGGAGTGTCCATCTCCAACCCTACACAACAAAGAACATATCCATTATTTACACAGAGAAGATGTAAATGACAGCCCCCAGGTGCAAACAAGTCAGTCTTCAGGCTGCTAGTGGACAATAACAGATGCCATTTGGACAAATTTGATCCAGGTGAGTTTGTGGCAACCTAAAGTGGGACATCGTCTCTCCTCTTCTTCCCCCCGCTTTGAGCCATGAAATCAGGCATACTACTATTTACATATATTACACATTCAGCATTGTACAGGAGCAAATTTGAATATGATCAGATGTGACATTCAGGGCCGGGTTCTGCTTACCAATGGAACGAATCTTTGCGTGGCTCGGTGCATGAGCTTTAGGTTTCTCCTTCTTCTTCTCCTCATCTCCACTCTTCTCCTTAACGTCACGCACCAGAACCTTGCCCTCCTCTTTCTTCTTTTTCTTTTCTGAAGGAGAGATGGAGCGTGTCACTATGTGTTGCAGGTAGTAACAGTGCAGGCCTCGGAAAGGCCTGGGAAACTGACAGAATGAGGGGTGCTTACCAGCAGGAGAGCTCGCGCTGCTCGACACACTCTGGGAGCGGATTGTAGCCATCCAACCCTCCACAAGGACAGACGCCAACTTCCTCAGCTCTAAAAGTAAGACACCAGTACATGAGCGGGATGCACATTTTCTCTTTATACAAGTATTTCCTGTTTGAAATACAAGCTCACAAACCTTCAGTGTCCGCACTCTTGCTCAGCTGCTTTACCAGCTTGGCTGTGTTGTTCTGGAAGCACATTGAGGCAAAGACATGTCAGACACTACAGTGAGTCTTCTAGTGGTGGATGGAGCAGTGTTGTGGCGGATGGACAGAGACAGTACCTGTTTGAGGTGGTCCACTTTGAGAGGCAACTTTTGCAGTGTGAGCAGGATGAGTTGCAATAGGGGGGTGTTGTTGGTGGTTTTCGAGTAGGTGAGCCAGGCGTTGAGCATCTTGTAGCCACCAACTCTGATAAACCTGGATGGAGGAGAAAACAGTTAAGAACAATAAAGGATGCAAATATTCACCGGTCCAAAGACAAATGGAAGCATGCTAATAACAGATTAGGTTCAGAAACTGTTGCCATTATGTTACTGTGTCTCCCTTGTCTCTGATCCTGGTGGATAATCATTGGCGAGGTGACTTTCTCACGGCAGAATGTTTAATGTGGAATTGATTCTGAATAAAATACCTAATGAAGAATAAACAACATTTTTCTGTGGTAACCATTCATTGCTGGTTTGTTTTCAGTTATGTTCTCTGCATTGCTTAACACTCATTCTTTTAGAACTACATTCAAAGTAAATGTAGGTTAGTTTATTTCAGTATAATTTACTGAAATTAATTAATTTGACATGAAAGCAAAGAAACCGAGCAAGTTGAGTTCTTAGAATTCAATACAATATACAGCATATGAAGTAAGAGTAAAGCCCACCTGTTCAAAACATCATGGGATTTGGTCTGCAGCAAGATGCTCAGGTACATACATCTACTGACCATCTTGGTAGAAGCTTTCATAAGGCTGCATGAAAAACAAAAGCACAAGTATGAAGATATATTTCATGGTGAGTGCATTCAAGAAGGGAAAAGTCCAAAGGTTGGGCCTCCTCTCAGTTCTTCACCTGTACACCTTTGGGACCCCCTCCAGACTGCGAAGCTCTCCATCTTTCCCCAGCAGAGGCTCCACACTCTTCAGAATCTCTCTGGGGTCCACCGGTCCCCCTGCCATGTCTGAAACACACAGCGCAAACAATGAGTGCACACGCCAACAGCACATGTATGTTGGACATCTTCTGTTATGGACAGCAAATAGTTGGAATTTGGTATTCAGGTGCTGTTTAGTGGGGACTGTTTGCCTGCCAGAGATAGAAAGGAGCTTTAGGAACTAGGAATTTACAGCTCAGATCCGTTTTGTTTCTACAATATCCTTCCAAACCCTTCACTGGGGACACAATCAAACCGAAACAGTATAAGACTGACACCTCAACACTGTACAGCCTACACACCCCACTGTGGATCCCCTCACTTCTGTCCCTCTGTGGGTCCACCAACATCAAAGTCAAAAGACCTCACTCAGGAGATCAGCACCACCAGCTAGCCAGCAAGGTGTCATCACATGAGGATCTGAGGTGGCACACAGAGTGGCTCAGGCGCTACTCATCAGCAGCACAATATAAAGCAAAGGAAAAGAGAGGCCATGTCTGCAACAATCTGGCTGACCTGCTCACATACACAACACAACGCTCTGACATACAGTGCAGGAGGATTTCCTTTCGCTGTCTTATTCTTGAGATGTTCGGAGGCTTTCAGGGCTGACGTGACATCAGTGGATGTCGGTGTCCACGCTATGAGACGTTGATTTCAGGACAAGACGTTTACACTGACAGGACCTTCACTTTCCCCGTCAGGCTACAAGCAGCAGCCACTCAGAAACGAAACTGCATGTTATTAACTGATCAACAAAATGCTGCCTATTCACCACAAATCAACATGTTATATTTACTTTTTATTTAATTGAATAGTTTCCCCAATATTTATTTAAATAAATTATTAATATAAATGCAATAGCTATAACCACTTTTTTTTTTTTTTTTTTTACAAATAAATGCATTATATCCATTTGTACTAGAGACAAAAGGAAAGGTCAAAGTCTTGTTGGATCGAGAATAACCACTGGCATGAATTTTAAAAAGAAAATTTACCGGTAATGATGTATCAGATTTTTAATGCCACATGTCTCTCCCAATAATTCACATTAAAAAAAATTGAAACTAGGAGAGTGGTAAGAGAATCAACAGTTAATTGAAAATCTACAAATTCCATGCGGTATCTGATGAAAATAGTTAAAAATCACATTAAAGCATAGAAAAGATGTCTCTGCATGAAGTATGAAATAATTGGAATTGCCAAGCTAAATACTCAGGTGGTATCTGTTCCAGTTGAGGTACACATGAGGCCTGGGGAGCTTCACAACTACAAAGACATTGATGGCGCAACATCACATGGCAACGGTCTGACCTGTCGGTAATGTGACTGTAAGACAAAACCATTTCATAATAGTAAATAATAATAAGTACCTGTTAACTTAAAGTCCAATGTGATCCAAACACAGACAGCTAGTGCTAAATCAACAGGCCCCTATGAATGCATTTACTATTACAGGTTACAAGAAACTACCAATGAAAAGGTCTTATGAATAACCTCTGAAGTAAGGCAGTAGTTGCATCTTTTATGCATGCACACAATTTTGCAGGTTGATGGTAGAACTGTTTTAACTCAAGAGCAGAACCTGCTATTCTGGAGGAAATCAATTCATTGGGAATGGCATAAAGTAATGAATCAGTTAAGTCTTACCCGGATAACTGTTGTGGTAGAAGTTATATATAGTCTCAGACCGCCACAATACTGCAAATAACCCACTTCCTGTAAATGTCACAATCAATACACAATAGACAAAATCAGTAAAGATCATGGCCCTAAATAAGGGGTTTGAAATGCATTATTGGTGCGCTGCCATAATGTGTGTTACTACATATATCACTGGTACATTGTGGAAAACAATTAGTACTATACTCAAATGACCATGCCTTCAGATAGAATGTCATTTACTGACATTTTGTTTGTGTACCAACGGGGCATATTCATCGAGGTGTTAAGGAGTATTTCAAATAATAACGTCAAAATATTCTTCTATACGGGCAGTTGTGAACTGACAGTCTGTGGTCCTCCCGGGAAGAGGGGCGGGAGCTGGAGCCGCGTGCCAATCAGATCCCGCCCTCCGCCAACCGCGTCGCGTGCTAATGAGAACCCGCCCTCCGTCACCCACTTCATGGCGGCCGAGCCAAACAACACCGCGCGAGCAACAATGGCTCCCAGCGCACTGAGGAACACCAGTCAGCAAGCATCGCACATTTACCGAACCACAACCGCGTGGCAGTCTACTTTTCGGCTGGACGGTTTAGTGAAAACTCCCAAATATTGCTCCGAGTACACGGCGCAGACCCCGCAGCTGTCCGACGACGAAAGGCAAACCTCCACCATTTTGACCATCCCGACTGTTTGTGTTTCGAAAGAGCACTTCGCTTGAGTCATCCTGCAATCTTTATCCACAGATTGCCGAGTACGTGATGCGGGCTTTCTGGAAGTCCCTGTGCTGTAATTATCGATATTTCAATATACACAGTGCTTCACAAAATCTGTCCACAATCCTCACGCTAATGCAATCTTTATGTATAGACTGCGGTGTTTGGTCGTTCCGTGGAGCAGAGCCTATAAAACGAATCTGGCAGGCAAAAAAAGTCCAACTTCATGAATTAGTTTGTTCAGTGCCTACGGCAATCTTTATGAATAGATTGCTTATGGATAATTTCCGAATTAACTGACTAACTTGAATTTATCCAACTCGTCCACTCAGTCTCACACACAAAGAAACGGAGCCTTGTGCCTCCGTCCACCTTCCTGTGTGAGCTCATACTATAACATTGAAAAGAAGCAAGCTAACTCACGGTGCCGGCTAGCCAGCTACCGCTAACCAGCCCGTCGTCGACGACGACCATTTTAACTTGATTTAACTTCAAAAATCAACTTACTATTAAAACTACAGATCCTCAGCTTCACGGGTGTATTAGAGTGTGCTTCTCAGGCACTTATATCTCTTATTTCATCAATTTTATATTATTAACCCTTCATGGTTTTAATATCAACTGAAATACTTCTTAAGGGTGGGGCTGAAAGCTAGCCTTTCCTTCGGGAACAAACTGGAGGCAAAAATAGTAATCAAATGTCCATTACTTGAAGAAAAAAATATGAATTTGAGTAGAGTTGTTCAAAAGTCCTCGACGTGTCAGTCTTCAGCAAAGCGAACTCATACCTGCAAAACACACAAAAAGACACATTTTACTTTAGAGCCGATGGGATTCCTTCGTCTGCCGTTATATCGGATGTCATTTGGTTGTTCTTGCAGTTATTCCGTAGGAACTTCACATTTAGACTGACAAAATGTTGAAAATAAGTCTCGCTGTCTTTCTGACTTCACTTACCTTCGACCAAATCCAGGAATGAGTCCGAGGAGGAGGGACTTGGGCTTTATACTCAGTGACGATTTTTACGTCACGGGCAACGGTTTTTCCGTTTCGACTGAGACAAAATGGTGGATGGCCGACCTCCAATACTCCTATCAAGGGCGTAATGGCGTACCACACAGTTTGGAAGCTATTATTTGAAAATACTCCTAATATTTACCTTGAACACAGTGTACATCTGTATGACACATTAGACAGTAAACACGCCAAGCAATGTCTTTGATCTGGCGGGATTGTAGTTATTATCTTATATATAAATGTAGTTAACACGATCGTTTTAAAATGGCGACCTGTTTGTCTTTCAGGCGGTTTCTTCGTCACTATGGTTGCGACGAAAATAATTTATCGATCATCAAACCTCCATCAAAAAACTCAAATTCCGCTGTCACAATATGGTTCAACATACACAATATACAATTAATATGTATTATACATTTTGATTTAAATAAATATAACGTTAGATTTGTATATAACGTTACATCATCACCTACTCTTTCACCTTTCACCTTCAACCCCAGTGTGGCAGAAAACATGGCTGCCTCCATCAGAGGGATCACGAAGTTTCTGGGCCGTCTCTCGCCTTCCCTTTTACATCCATCACGAACGTATCAGGTATTTCATTTTAATTTGTTGTTAACGTACACATCCTCTTTGTGATCAGTGTGTCGCTAGCTTAACGTTACGTCTCAAACGTGTAACGTTAGTTGATAAGACACTACGGTTGCTCCGGTAACGATGTCGTCTCTTTTGACTTTATTTAGCTTTAGCGAGAGTTTGAGAACCTCTGGACAGCAACACAAACACAATAGTGTAACATGCGTTGGCCTATGTCACTATTAGTTGGAAAGCGAGATGCTTCCAAAACGGTGTCAAATATTAGTTTATTTGGTGCTTTTTCAGCTAAAATACACTTCAATTGAACTTAGTTTATTTAGTGTTTCCGTCGACAGTCTGCACAAAGTGCATGTAACGTTACATCGGTACAGAAAAAGTCCCCTAAAATACACGTTTAAATGGGGGGAGGGGGATGCTTAAGTGAAGGGACTGATCCTCTCACAAGATCATCAAAAGCTTGACGGATCTCACGTGTATAGAATGAACAACACATTCAATGTGTGTGACCAAGTATTGATGTAATCAGAAACCTACACAATGATGGAGAAGTGCCCCCCGGACTGAAAGTGGAAGCTGGTTTCACAAAAGAGGAGCTTGATAACTGAAGGCTCTGGACCCCATCCCACTTTTTAAAACTCTAGGAACCACAAGTAGCCTTGTAGGTTAATACAGTGTAACAAGCTCTTTAAGATAAGATGGTGCCTCTCCAGCAAGTGCCTTGTAGCTGAGGAGAAGTACCTTAAATTCTATTCTTGATTGAACAGGGAGCCAGTGCAGAGAAGCTAATATATACCTTTACTCTTCATTTTCTTTTTCATTCAGCTGTGTCTACGAAGGCTCCCTGTTGGAGCCGGCCCTGCTCCCTCACTATTTACATTTCCAAGTCACCTGTTCTGCACAGCAGCATCGCTCCAACAAGACGAAGCAGCTCAAGCCGCTGAGGCTCTCCTTCGCTACAAGGACAGACCATGGGATTATCTGGAGAGTGAAGGTACTTCGAATAAAGGCTTCGGGTCTCATCTCCAATTCTTTATCTTATCATATCTTCTTTTCCCCTGACAGAGTACATCGAGAAGTATGGGATCGAACCGGTGTGGGCAGGCTACAGGAGGAACCACAAAGGGGGCATCCCCCCACAGAAGACACGCAAGACTTGCATTGTAACACTTCCTTTTGATCTATTGGTTCCATGCATTGTATCCGTCGTGTGAGGGAAGTCACACTGATTCTGTTTGTGTAGCGAGGAGAGAAGATATGTGGGAACCCCTGTCCAGTCTGTCGGGATCCAAACGTCATAATCCACCATCAGGTGGGTCAGTCTCACAGCACATCAGACACATTGTGCTGCTCTATTTGACTCTAAGCAGACATTTAACTGATTCATATGCAAAAAAAATCTATTGTAGCGACCTTGTTCAGCAGTGTGCTTGTGTTCGTCCTGTGTGTCACGTCATCCCCCTCACTCCGGCCAATCATAGGGAGGCACTGTGCATGCTATGCAGGGGGTGGCCAGTGATTGGGGGAGACCAGGGGAGGCGGGTGTTCCCGTGTTATGGAAAAGAAAAGTTCCGGTTGATAAGTGTGTTGAGTAATGTACAGATTACCGACAGCGTGGGGGTGTTTGCTAACCGTTGGTACTGTTAATGAACAAAAGGATCCCTGCCCCAAAGTCCATTCACCTTTGTGCTGAGTGAGCCACTACACACCTAGACGCTACAATACGTTTAGACAGCACCTAGACCAGCACATAGCCAGAGCCTCAGTTACAGGTCCTCTCATCTAACTTTTTGTTCAAATGTTATTGCCTTACACAAGAGTAGTTAGGACCTCAACTAACTGCTATTATTATATAAATATATTTGATTGTTTTAGCAATTTGAAAAGTTAACAGCTTTAGCATCAAAGTGCATCAAAAGATCACATGAGTTCATAGGTGTGTAAATGAAGTGCGCTTGAAAAACAAGTTAAACAGTAAAGACTTTCACACGAGAGGCAAGCAAAACCTTTGCTATTGAAAAAAGCCATTCCCCGCCCTCTTTCTCATTCAACCAATACTCACAACCTGTGATTCATTGTTCATTATTCAACTATCCCAACGATATATCAGTTACACAGCTGATCAATTGATGATGTAATGATGTCAGCTCCTGTTTGCTTTGCTTCAGTTTCACTTCAAACTATTTTTTCCAGTGGCTACTTGAATTTAAAATGTACTTTGGTAGTTTAAACTGAACTAAAGTCTAGTTATTTTTCAGTGATTCAAAGTCAGAAGTGAGTTGCTTAAACGCCAGCTTTTTACAGTTTATTTCAGTAAAGTGCCTATGAACAGAGATCAGCTATACTATCTGAATGCAGAACCACATTCCACACCAACATGTGCTTCTTACAGCACCGCCCTACAGGGGGCAGCCATAGATAAGCTTACATCCTACTGATTCATTGTAAACTGCTAATCTAAATGTATCCTCTCCTGCAGAATGTGAAGTTGTTGCAGCAGTTTATTAGCCCCCACACTGGAATGGTGTACGACCCCACTCGAACCGGTACGTCCTAAACATGCTCATGTACCGAGGCATCGGTGGGTCCATGATCACAGAGCGTTGCTTCTTCTGTCTCCAGGTGTGTGTATGAAACAGCAGAAGAAGCTGCATGAGGCAGTCGTGACAGCGAGAGATCACGGTACGTGGGGCACGTGACAGGCCAGCGGCCCGGTTAGTGGTGCGCTGGATTCAGAAGGTGTGTCCGGCAGGTGTAGCCAGACATGCTCGCATTAGGCCTGATGGTGTGTGACCTGAATGTTTAGAGCTAGGCGAATGCAGTACTCTGGTTCAACTGCTGTAATACCGTGGGAGTGGACTAGTTCCTCCAACACCTCAACTGACCCTTTAATCAGAAATAAGGAATGTGTTGTGATCAGATCCCCACAAAATGAGTAAAACTCCTCACTTCTTTGTGTCCTCCAGGCTTTCTTAGCTTTCAGATACCATATGTGGAATTTTCAGGAGAGGACTACTCCAATTCCCATGATGCTGTGGGGTCAACACCACCCGCCCAGTCATTGACCTCTGGTGAAACTTGGTACCAGTGGTACAGTGAAATGGCACCTGATGAGGATGAAGTGGCTAAAGTGAAGAAGAAGTACAAAGCTTACTTAAAGTGATGCTGTTGGGATGTGAATGGCTAATAAAACAACAACAAAGAGTTCATTCGTTTTATTGTGTGGCTGTAGGAGATCCCAACGTGTGGTTAATGATCAGGGGTTGACCTTGTTGACCATGGTCTCTCCCAGAGACTCCAGCACCTCCCGCTTGTAATCATCAAAGTCTCCGTCGATCTGGTTCACCGTGCTGTCCTCCACCACCCACATGGTGCACTGAGTCTCCGTGATGAGCCTGGCGTCGTGACTCACGATGATCACAGCTGGACAAGACAGATTGTTTATAGCATTTGTCTCTCATTTCCACCAGGAACAGAAATGGAGAACTAATAGTCAAAAAGAAATTAGCATTTGGGGATCTACTTATATTTTTGCTCACTAGTGCAAGGCTGTCATAGTTCTGACTAAAAGGGACACTTGACAACACAAATCTTTATTGGCAGTTTCTCTCTTCCACTAGTAAACCTAAGTCTCCATTACCCAAGCAGGCTGACCTTTGACCTGCTTTTGTGAGAAAATCCAATCATGAATAAGTGTCAACTTGAACACATTCAAATCACATTCATTTATATAAACGCAGTCAATCAAACTAACTCAACAAGAGAAACCTGCATGCTGTAATGAGGCCACGTAATAAACAAAATGAAAATCCCCAATTCAGTGTAGACACGTCCTGCGCCTCCTCTTACCTCCTTTATATTCATTGATAGCCTCCGATAAGGCATCGATTGACTCAATGTCCAGATTGTTGGTGGGTTCATCCTAGGAGAGAAGAGGCAGGTGGTCAGGTCACTGATGGAGCACATGAGCAGTGTGGCTGAGAGGCTTATTGCAGCTCACCAGGATCAGCACATCAGGCTGACGGCAGGACAGCTCTGCAAACACCACTCTCGCTTTCTGCCCGCCTGTTAGGGGACAAACCCATGAAACCCACATTTAGAAAACCGCTTTCCTGTGAGCCAAAGAGGGTCATGAGCTGCGTCTCATTCCGTCCGCTGCACCCTCATGAGGACTCCGACTCGGCCGTGACTGGCCTGTCCCATTCCGAACACGGCCGAGGTACGCAGCCCTCCAGGAGCCGATTTGGAGGACACGTGATTACTTTTATTTACAACTTGTGCTTTTTGATGGTACCCAAGAGCCCTGAATAATGGAGGTGATTGTGTACTTTAGGGTTAGCCTAAGTAATACCAGGTAAGTAACTAAGTGATCCATATGCAAGGTGATGACAAAGCCGTTTTAGCTTTACGTTTCTGGCAGACTCTGTTCACAACAAGCTGAGCTGGGCTTGCATCGTCTTCTCAACTACATTTAAGTTCCTGCTTTTATGCTTTCGCAATCCCGAGCTGTTCCTACCCGACAGCTTTGAGATCTGGATGGTGTGGGCGTGGCTCTCCAGGCCGAAGCGTCCCAGGCACTTCCTGCCGTCCTGATAGGGAAGATTGAAGTTCCTCATAAGGTACTCTGTGGCGGTCTCCTCCATGTTCAGCTGATCGGCGTACTGCTGGTTAAAGAAGCCCACTTTCTGCAAGGCAGACATACGACGCCAGTTAGAGTAAGGTCACCATGCCATGAGCATCCATCATGACCAGTCACTATCATCACATGTGCTATTCATCTGGTCTGTAGGGCCCCTCCATCCTTGTGGACAGTCAGAGGGCACCAGTGTGGACAGGGAGGGGCTGTGAAGGTTTCAATCCTTTTTTTTGTGGAAAAATGTCATTGGTAAAAATTGACATCTAAACGTATCAGAAGTGAGTTGAATGATGAAAAAGTACCTGGAAAAATTTAGCGGAAGCCTCTCTTCCCGGGCTTGGTAGCATCCAAGCTAAGCTAATGTTAGCAACTGGATACAGAGAATCCATTTCACACTTTAACTCATATATATGTATATATAGGAGCTAAAAGACCTGTTGCTGCCATCAAGCCTGAAGGCAACGTGGGTGAGGAAAACCCAAAGCCTTTTCCTTTTTATGCAGTTACTTGTGATAACACGGCCCTCCCAGTAGATGACACGCCCCCCATGCCAGAACACACAAACAATCAGGTAAGTATACATTTTGGACTCTATATGGGGAAAAAAACATTTTACTCAAACTCCAGAACCAGATTAAATGCAAACTGTAAAATATGCAATGTAATCTAGAGGTGTGCTGAGGTGAACAGGAAGTTACTCACCAATCGATGATTCTTCCTCATCTCACCTTTAGTCTGAAAAAGGACCACAGTTAGCACATTGCTACTTAGATTTGGATAGAATGCAGATGGGATGGGACCTGCATACTTACAGGACTTAGCTTCCCAGTGAGCAGCAGAAGCAGGGTACTCTTCCCAACACCATTGGGTCCAACTATACAAACTGAAGGAGGGAGGAAAGGTCAGACCAACATCAGAGGGTCAACTCATTTTGTGTGTTCATAGAACATACACCAGTGGTGGAACCTTCAGGACAGAGGAAGTACTCGTCTCTGTGCCTATCACCATGTTGAAGGAACCACACCCATCTGGTTAAAGTCATATCATTGGTGTTAGATGATCCCCAACATTGGTCCCACAGTTGCACCAGGCTCTGTGCTTAGACCACTTAGACTTAGCTTATTAATGCTCCCATCAGATGATATTAACAGATCACACGCACGCTGGTCCTGTGCATGCTATTAATGAACGTGTGGTTTGTATACACACTTCATCATAACTTCTATAGGCACTGCTATTGGTCAGTCCAATCTTAAGCTGACTGCATGCCATGTGCATTTACCCAGACACAATGATCCAAATGTTTCCAGAGCAGGACAAAACCCTGAGTACACAGAAGATGCTCAACGTTAACGGGGCGGTAGAAGCAGCATACTTACTCCTCGAGTCCATGTCGATTCCAAAGTCAACGTTTTTGAAGAGAGGCTTCTGAGTAGTGTAGCCAAAGTCAACACCTGCAACGCAGAGACGGCACAGTTCACCTGGGAGTTCTTCTCAGCTCACAGCCATGGCCACAATGTTTAGTGCTGACTGGCACCAATATCAATATGCAGGAGTTTTAAAAACAAGAACTGTCCATCCAGCTGAGGGGCAAATCCAGGAGGACAGAAGACAGGAGGAGAGACTCCATTCTCTACAACCAGAAACATCACAAGTTAACTCTAGATTATTGCATTATCGCATTAACTAGCCCTTGTGTTGAACGTCTTGTTAGTACTTGACAAAGTAGAATGGAGTTTTTATTCTTTTGTATGTTTTATTGTAATTCAATGCTGTTGATCAGTAATGGCTTGGGAGGGGCATCGTTACGCATCCCAACCAATGAAGCATTTGGGGGCGGGGCAAGGACTGCTAAATACATGGAGAAAGGTAGGAAACTGTGTGGACACTTGTGATTTTTAATCTCTTCCAGACGCTGAGTTGGCAGAAACAATGTCATTAGAATCTAATGTATATAGTCCTTAGAGCTGAACTCACTACTGAACATCGAGCAATACTCGATGGATTATTAACCCTGATAAAGAGCTATTATGTTAGTATGCTGGTACCTCTTCAGAAAGAAGGTTCTGTTGGAATTGAGACAATCTGGATGTTTGATTGAATTAATTCATATTTTTGATTAGGTTTAAGATTAAGATGAGATACAATACATACGTAACTGCTACTGTATATAGGGAATAAGGGAATACTGCTGTGTGACTCTTGTTGGATTAAAGTGTTAGCAAACCAAAAGTCATTGCACAGTCATTGTTCATAAATTAGTTCTTCTAAAACAAAGGTGTGCATTAGATTACTTGGTCTCCAGTGATCACTTGGCTGCTTCTCATGGTGCTCAGAGTGTGTGGTATGGTGCTGTGTAGCTCTTACAGTGCAGTCCCAGGATGGGCGGGGACAGCGGAGGCGGGTTGGGGAAGGTGAACTTGACGGTGTACTCTCTGGGCCTCTTCAACAGCTCCGTGGCGTCCTGGCTCTCCTCCTCCTGTGCTCCCTTCTTCTTGCCTTTCTGCTGCTTTCTGGTCAGGGCGTCCTTAGTTTGCTTCTCCTGAAGGAAACCACAAAATAATGGAAGAAGCAGTTTAACAGCAAACAGAGATGGAAGCCCAGTGTTTTCAGAGACAGGCAGAGCAGAAGGACCATACTTACTGCCTGTTTGGTGGACTTGCCACCAGCCTTCAGGTCTTTCAGTTTCTTCTCCTGCTTGTCATACTGTTTCTGTAGTTCTTTCTGCTTCTGCACGTACATCTTCTTGAAGGTCACTTCAAGAAAAGCAAAGTCAAACCAAAGCACTGAACAATGCGTCTCCCTTCCTCTGCTGACTGCACAGCGAGCAGCAATGAGAAGGACGTAGAAAATCAACTGCTCTAAACTAGGAATGGACCTGACCCTAGGACTCGCGTATGGATTTTGTAGAAATAAAGGCCTCTGCTGAAATATCTACCATTGCACACAGCAACAGTGTGTAAAGATTACATATATATGTTCAACATCAATCTAGCTACTGCATTCTGCCCACGTTTGGTTTTTTCTACACGGTCACAAATACTAGAAAGATTCCTTTCACCCAAATGTAGCAAAGTTTACCCTATGGGTTTTAATTGCAGCTTCAACCTTCCGTGGACAAATGGGATCCAAATGTTAAAAAGTCAAAAACATAAAGCTATTCCTTTCAGTTAGAAACTAAAAACATGTATATCATAAACATCTTGAATCTTAATTTCTGTCATTCTTTCTGGGATTAATTGCGCAAAATTCAATAGTGAATTGCACAATTTAGCTTTAAAAGTACCAATATATAAAGAAAAGTAGTGGTGGTATTTGTTATAGATGTTGAAGTTGGTACATTGATGTCCAGGATGCTTATTGATAGAAGCAGTACATGGAGGGACATAGGACCCAGGGGAACTTTGGTTCCATCAACTCGCCATGTAGAAGAGAGTTCAAGTGAAAGCGTCCACCTCTCTATCTCGGTTTCTATGAGCGGTCTAAGGTCTGCCTCCAAATTCTGGCATCGTTATTTCCTCCTTAAGGTGGAAGCCGCTCTAAAGGGCACTTACAGTAGTTCCCTCTGTAGTAGTAGAGCTTCTCGTTGTCCAAGTGGATGATATCTGTACACACTTCGTCTAGGAAACTTTGGTCGTGGGAAACTATGAGGAGAGTCTTCTTCCAACCTTGAAGGTAGCTGTAGAAAGACAGATTACAAATCATTCATAAAGGAAGGAAACGTTATGTTTGGCAGGTCTATGTGGCATTTACTGAAAGCTAATTAATATTAAATCAATCAACTTTTTATTTTGAACAGCCCAAAATCACAAAGTAGCCTCATAGGGCTTTGGAGTGTGTACACATCCTCCGTCCCAAAACCGTCACATGAGCAAAATGAATGTGTGCCCAAGAGAGGAGCTGTGTCTGTTTGGAGGGAGGTGGAGAGACATTACAGACGCAATAACGCTCCACCTGCGCTACACAAACTGAATAAAGACGGCTTCAAAGCAGCGGCCCAAGCACTGGATCCAAGATACGTTTCACCAGGGCCAAAATACTCGAGACAAACTTCTTCCCTGATTCTTACGAGCAACACCAAAGCAAGCTGGAAGCTTGTCGACAACAACAGACCTGTGGTTGAGTCGCACAATGAAGCACAACGGGGAACTTAATCAGTGACGACTGACGACAGTTTGCAAACGTCAAATCTCCTGGACGACCACACCGGAGAAATAATGCACAAGGCTTGAGAGATGCGCTTGCCAACTGACAGGGGAGCCAACGTAGGGAAGGAAGTCCAGCTGAGGGACTCCAATGCTTCACCTCGCCACAGATAAAAAGGAAAAAGGCTTTGGGCAGCACAGCTCAGAGCAGACGGGGAGACTATTAAAGTGGAGGTGGACAGTGACCCATTGGAGTGGGGAGCTAGCACAACACTTTGTCATCTGGCTTTCTTAAAGACTCTCTTGGTTGAATGCACCAAAGTCGCTTCGGATAAAAGCCTCAGCTAAATTAAAAATGAATAACACTTCCTGCGGCCTTGGTTCACATGGCCTACATGTCAGTGCAGGCTAGCATGCCTCCCTCATCCAGCGGGGACAAGTGAAAATGCCATCTAGACCCCCCCCCCCGGTTGTCCTTCAGTACTATTACCTCTGTGACAGCATAGTCAGCACAGCTAACAACTAACGGCTAATAGCCATGAGCCACAGGCTCAGACGTAGTCAGGTTTCAGCATTAAATACTAGTGATGTCAGTTAAACGCGTCATTAAAACAAACCCACTTTAAGGACATCAATTTTTCTATTGCGAGATTAAGGAAATGTCAACAGGTTTGTCTGTTGAGTATCTGCTGAAAGCAAAGCAGTAGTAGTTTACCTTTTATTGGTAACCTTACTGTTACGGTTCATTGTTTCTGAAATCAAAGGCCTGACTGCTTTGTTCACAGCAAACTTTTAAGTAAGTATTAAGCCATGGTTTGAGTGCACTACAGGCCGAGTCCTTGTTTACCTGAAATTAGCACTTTTTATTTTGTACCGTACTGTTTGGCAATGTTGTTTTCCAGTAAAAATAAAACATTTGCATAAAGCAAGCCAAGGGACATTTACAACAGATACAATTTTGCGATTGTTATTTATTTTGAGCTAACTATCGTGATTAAACAGAACTATTCAATACCCATTCTAATCTACTACGACTGTATTACGACTGTAATACTCTGATACAACACATCAGAATAAATGTAAAAAAGAGTTGTACTTGTTGAGCCAGATGACGGCGTTCAGGTCCAGGTGGTTAGTGGGTTCGTCCAGCATCAGCAGAGTGGGTTCCATGAACAGGGCTCTGTGGACACAGAAGTAAACAGTTAAGGGAAAAGAACTCTGGCATTGTTGTATGCTTTGCAACATTTTGAGGTCTATCTCGCCTCCAGTGTTAAACCTATAAAGGTTTTCACTGACCACACCCCCCTAGTGTCTCTCCAGGATGTACAACACTGATGGTGGTCACTATTTAAAGCCTCTCTCTCTTTTTGCTCGCTCTCTCTCTCTGACTTTGTCCATTACGGTTTGTGGTAGGGAAGTGGTACTGAGGTAAGGTTGGGGTACATGCATACACTCAGAAATGATAATAGGTTATGGCTTGTGGCCACCAATGTATTTGTTTTACTTCTGGACACTTTTGTAGATAAGAGTGTCAGACCTTTTCTTTCGCCTTTCCACACAGTGTTGAGCTAGGCCCTATTTCTTTGTACTTTGCTTATTTTGTTTGGCACATCACAACCCTAACATCTGTTATTTACTTTTCGATATTAGTATCGTAAATGAATCTACTTTCTTTAACTGCCTTACATAGTCCCTGAGTTCTTTTGTTCATTGGGAGTCAGTGTTCTTGTTTCCCCTTAAACAGGGAAACGTAACAAGTGGGTTGGACCAGTTGCATCCATGAAGTGGTGTACCTGGCGAGGGACACCCTCATTCTCCACCCTCCAGAGAACCTCTTGGTGGGTCTGTTCTGCATCTCAGGGGTGAACGAGAGACCGGCCAGGATCCTCCGGGCCTTGGCCTCGGCTGCTGCAGCTCCGATAGCCCGGAGTTCTTCATAGACCTGTCGGGTGGGACAAGCACACAAACACTTCATCCAGATCCTTCACACCATTTGGTGTGGAAATGAGAATGAAGGCGGGTGCTCCTCAAGTGTCACTCATAATCCCCCGCTGCATCATCCGTGCAAGTCCATTTTGTTTACAGCAAACTGTTTATTTTTTCCATTTGGGTCACTGAGTTCCCAGATTGGAGCAATTCATGTATTCATTACCAAGTCCAATGGAATTCTTCTTTGTGTATTTCCCAGGAACCACTGACACTTAGAAGCTCACCTGTAGTTTCCAGACCTCATTGAATCCACGTTCTCCATAAAGTTTCTTCCCTTTTTTCCCCATGGAAGGGTTTTCATTTGCCAATGTGAGGTTTGGGGACAGGATGTCACATGTGTACAGACTGTAAAGCCCTCTGAGGCAAATTTGTAGTATGCAATTTTGGGCTAAACAAAATAAAATGAATTGAATCAAACCCCCGGTGCTCTATAGAATCAACTTCTACAGACTCCGGGAGCTCAGGTCCTACTCGCCCTTTGTACTCAGAATTTCCACCCTCCTTTGTGGTTTACCATTATTTCCTGTAACCCTGATTATAACCATGGCCAGAACGCACTCTGGTCAGACACAATTCCACAGCCTTGTTGTGAACGTGTGTCTCATGAAGCTCATCTGAAGGAGCCACAAAATTTCACCTTGCAGAAACATTAGAAGAAGTGCATAGGTGTTGTAAAACCGATGGCGCAGTAACCAGGCTAACCCATGTTAAAATGATTCCATGCAAACAGAGAATCTGGTTAGGGTCTCCTCCCTCCCCTGTGCTCAATGTTAAACAGCACAAATAGCGTTACACCCGGTGGACTGGCACTCACCTTCTCCAGCCGCTCCGCCACGCTGTCCTCTCCCTTCTCCAGACGCACCTGCAGCTGCTTCTCCTCCTCCAGGAGCTTCAGGCGGCGGGTGTCTGCCTTCAGCACCGCCTGCACCGCCGGGGTGTCATCAGCTACCACCTCTAGCACAGGAACAGATGTGCGCCAGAGTCAGTGGGCGCCGGCACCTGGACAGAGGCCTTGTGAGAGCTCACTCACCCTGCTCGCACAGCAGCACATCGATGTTAGGGGGGATGCTCAGAGCTCTGTTGGCTATGTGCTTCAGTAAGGTGGTCTTTCCTTTGCTGAAAGATCGGACGGAATAAGTCAACACGAGGGAACTGACAACATTATGGACATTTGGGGGTAATTTAACTGTATTTACCTTGTTATAGGACTATGACTAAACAATATTGTATTTTCTCATAAGCAGACATGCATGCAACCTAATAATCGAATATCTAATACAAATTTAAAAAACGACAGTGTCAAAGATAGTTACCCATTGGGTCCAACCAAACCATATCTTCTTCCCGCCACAATGAGAAGGTCAGCGTTGATGAAAAGCTCTTTGCCATGAGCAGAGATGCTGAACTTCTCCAGCTAAAATGGGCACAGCAAATTACATGTTATTTAGCTGACGCTTTAATCCAAAGCAACTTACATTGCATTAAAACCCATGGATTACATTTTTGCCTGGGGGTAATTAGGGGTTAGGTGTCTTGCTCAGGGACACTTCGACATGGCACATGGGGCAGCCGGGATTCGAACCAACCTTGCGGCCCCCAGCGCACTGCACTACTCCATGCGCCACCATCGCCACATGAAACGATTAGGTTAATTCTTTCATCTTGGTTCACATGAATGCTCTGTCCAGTTAATCAGTACTCCACCTTGATATCAGAGGCGTTCTCTAGCATGGCCTGCCTGGAGGACATCTCTGCCTGGGAGATGGAGAAATCTCCCTCCAAGGCGTTCTGAGCACGGACACTGGCCACCTGGCGCTCATACTCCATCTGCAAACAGAGCACAGAAGACTCAATAGTCAGGGTTCCCAGTCCTGTCTTCTGACCATTCAGATACATACAGGGTGCAATGATTCATTACAGGGTACAATTCATTATATTATAATACATGTTAAGTCAAGTGACATTTGGGGGCGCTAGTGAGCAAGATATGGAGTAAGACAGATTTCAGTGCTCCTGCAAAACTGACAATATTTTCATCATAAAACAGCTCCTACTACATAAATACCAGCCTAAAAGCTTGCAGAGGACACCTTGAGGTGGCCAAAAGCTGACTTCTGCAAGCTATCCAGTCTTCTTATCAACTTAAACGCAACCCGGAGAGAACTCAACAGTGTATTATTGAGGATAGTTTGAGATTTACAAACCAAAGATGTTTTGAACACGGCAAGGCAAGCAGGTTATTAGCATTCAGATTAAAACAGTAATTATCTAATACGGTGCATGAAATAAAATGAAGAGAAACTTTTGTTACAAAATTGCAGAATCCTTTGCAGAGTTCTAGGAAATTTTAATATAAAAACACGAATACCTGCTCTGATGATGCAAATCTCAGAGTTCCTAAATCCTATGAAGCTAACTGAAGTGACCCAATCAGCAGCTAAGGAATTAGATGACGCTGAACTGCGCATTCTAACAGTTAATTGTACAATGACGGGATTCATCACAAGAAGATCCTGTGGTGATGACTAAGGATGCTTATTAAACATATATGTATCAGGTATACCCACAGCTGTAAAATAAACCAGTCACCTGTTTCTTTTTCTTCTTCTTCTCCTTTTTGCTGAGGTTAGCCAGCGGGTCGTCTTCCTGGCGAGCGGCCTGCTGTGCGATGACATCCTCAGCACTCTGACGGGCAAACACACAAGTCAGAAGGGTTGCCACGGCGGACAGTTGTGCATGTAGCATTGGGGAGGACACCTACCATCATTGTGTCACCTCCGTCACTGGCATCCTCCTCCTCCTCATCATCATCGTTGTCGTCCTTACTGTGTGATCGTACAGACGGTTTCCCTTTCTGCATGGACATAGTTAAATCATATCATGGGTACGTGAAAATGGGAAGAGCCAAGCCACGTGTTGTTCCTTTACACTCTTCCTTGGCGCCTACACACGTACACCTTCTAAAAAAGATGATAACTAACAGGAAGTTAGCTGTGTAGAACCCTCAAACTTAATCTACATTCATCAAGACAGAAAAAGAAATAAGCTTTCTCTTTAAATGAAACAAGACGCTGTCGACATCTCAACGCTGGTTGGCCAAAGCTAAACACGTCACATCAAAGATGTTTTATTGTGAAGATCACAACATCACCCTTTCTCCTCGTCTCCCTCCTACCGCAGACACCGAACTCTACACAACTCTTCTTGCTAGGCTGAACAGACTCCAGCTTAAGGCAAGAGCTCTAAACGGCAGATTCACACCGCTCCGCTGCCTTTGTTTATGGTTATTAAGGCCATTTGTTTGTTTAAGGCCAAATAAACGCAGTACCCTTTTTGCTGGTGCATCTTCTTCATCCACATGGCATGCCTCATCCTCATCACTCTGGCCCTGGCTCAGAGCAGCAAAGATGTTTCCGCCCTGAAGGACACCAGATGTGCTTTATACTGTTAACATGTTAAGAGTCAGGACAGTGTGTCAATGCAGACTTTGGACAAACCTGGTTCTTTTTGTTCCCTTTACTGCTCACAATGACTGTGGGGGTGGGTGGGGGGGAAATTGAACTATTAATGTACAAGTGGGACGGCAACATAATTTTCATGGCACGGATCATTCTTGACATCTCATACCTGGCTCATCGTCCTCATCACTCGCTTGCATTGAAAGCTTTTTCAGCTTCAGCATGACGTCCTCATCGTCATCGCCACCTGCGTCTCCTTGCTTGCCTTTCCGTGAATCTTTTTTCTTTTTATGAGACTGAGGAGAGGAATTTGACATTCTAAGTATAGTAGATATACTATATAATGCTGTCCTCACGTGTTAAACAGGCTTGCTGCTCAGAGCAGTGCACAGGACTGCAGCTGTCGTATTTCACAGGTCACATTAGCCAGTAAATTGTAGACTGTTGTTTTAAAGAGTGCCCCATTAGTCACCTTGTTAAGTGAAGACCTAGGGACGGTTACCTGTTTTCCATGTGTCTCTTTCACAGCAGCCTCATCTACTTTAGGTTTGACATCTGTGGCAAGTTCCTCAAAGAACTGGAGAAAGAATCCACAGAACAAATCCGATGAGACCCACTGTGTCACAGCTTTGAAGCCTTACTATACTGTACCTAGAAACTACACATGATTACTCACACTCTTTTTTTTCTTCTTATCTTTCTTGCCCTTTTTCACAGTCTTTTCTGCTGAAAGAAAACAGATTTTTTATTTCATGATGATAGTAAGGCTCTAACAGGGCCAACAAGGACTTGACATTAGCACCGCCCCCCCGCCAAATGTGGGTAGAATGCGGCCCGCTCTCATCAGCCACTTTGGCGGGTGGAATTTTATATCTCTCTCTATCTTTTATTGCAGTGAACAGACGGTGTTTAGTGTCTGAGATGGTATGTCCCTCCAGTGTTGCCGTAGAAGCAATAAGGGTGGTTGAGGGGTGAAGGGGGTTATTAATGTGCTATGAGTGCATGATCCATAAACCCAGTACGCTCGGGTGCACACTTCCTTAGCTTAGCTGTCGCAGTTTAGCTCGCAGGCTGAATCCGCTTCAGAGAGTTAAGGGCCACTGGTTCAAGACGTGCTTGGAGATGAAGACCCATTTAGCAGTTCAGGGCTGTTTGCAGACGGTCGGCCAGCAGAGATCCATGTGGAGCTGCCTGCTGCGTTTTCTAACATAATAAACTAACCAAAAGATGACGGAGACAAACAAAAGACTGTTCAACGAAAAGGAGGTCCAGTCGATAATGGCTGGCTCAGGATCCAGCCAAGAAAATAATGTAATGCACTAATTGTAGGACGTACGGGAGTGACACAGTTAAGTGGGACTCTTTTGTAGTTGGGACAAGCAGCTTCACAGTGGGAGCCATAAAGGACCGTGACATTTCTGTTGGCCACATCAAAAGCATTGTGACTAAACGGACAAAGACAACAAAGTGTTGCTGTAAGGTCTCTGGTCCTCATGAAGTTGACGGGGCTTTACATCCCTGTACCAGTTATATGCAATGAGCTACTCAGCTACTTGTATATCTAGTTCTTCAAGGGAATTGTAGCAAACCGTAGTCTACTTTAATCAAATTAAACTTCCCAACAACAAGTAACTGGCTAGTAACTTTGGGAAAGCAGTAGTCACAGTGGCTGGTGAGCAGAAAGGTTAATGTCAAACCCTGGTGCCAACGGAGCTGTAGAGAGATCCCATCACAGGCTGTCAATACAGGACACAAATTAAATGCATTAAACATTTTAAACATTCATAGTTCAATGAGTGGAATAAAGCTTTTTTTCCTCTTCCCTGTATGGTTGTAACATTCCACGGTGAACATCTTCACATTGTCAGTCAGCGCGTTTAAGCACAAAGTAACATGTAAGTAACAGTAAGTACTAAATCCGAAGCGTCATAGCTAACGTTACATGGAAGCTAAATGTATCGATTAAATGACTTTTGATGTTTCTTCTTACTGGGCAGCCCGGTAAGTATCTGTGAGGCCGAACAGAACTCACAAATGTAGCGAATAGATGTCATCTATAGTTAGTTTGGTTAAATAACTTGTTTCGGCAAAAGAGATTGCATCATCGATCATCTGTTTAAATACAGAGGCGTAAAATGCTAATAATGAACGGTTGGATTGCCGATACAGAACTTTCGTCTTCTTAACGAGTTCATCATTAGTTACAACAGTTGAACACAACCTCAAGCTGGAATGTATTATTAACGTGTCAACGCATTCTCTTACATCAGGATGGACAAGAAGACAGTGTGATCAGGAAAGAATGACCAACCAACGGGTACTATCTGCAGCGTCTTAACGCAGTTGGTGCTCGCGCAGAGTCGCGTGCTATTGATGCAGTAACGTTAGCTAGCCCACCGGCTAGCTTCTCCCCAAACCGAAAGCTAACCTTACCGGCTGCCGGGGCCACCTCCTCGTCCACCCACACTGCTTCTTCTTGCATTGTCTTGGGCATTGTGCTTCTATCGCGTCCAGTTCTTGGAAATAAAGAGCTAAATCCAAGTCTGTATTCTATAAATTACAATGATGGTGTCAAGCGTCATGCGGCCCAATGCAAGAGGCACATGCCGGTCATCAACAGAGTCCTGTTCTGCTTCGTGTGCCACTTTGCTCCACTGACAAGCGGGTGCAGCAGCAGCAGCGCCACCTTTGGCTGGAGGACTGCAGCCATTTGAATTACTGCCATCTCCTGGACATTGGCCAATCTTACAGCGGTTTATTTACAGTTTTTCTCGATTGTTTACACACAAATACTGGTACTTGACACACAATGACCACAACATGTAACTCATGCACCAACCCCCTGAACCAATTCTGCTAAACTACAAGCACAATTCTTGCTTTACACTCAAATTGCAGTTCTATAACACACTTTTTTCAAAACACTACACACAATTCTCTGCATTCTCTGCACAATTTTGATAAAGAAAATGTTTGTTTTCACAAGAAAAACACTGACATTTAAAATTCTAAAGTCAATTGCCCTACTATGCACACTGACTTGTCACATGGGAAAACACCTGTCACACAGTGTTACAATTAGGAATCAGAGCTTTAGCATAAAAGGGCAGCAGGTGAGCTCTTCTGTTCTGGAGCAATGGATGACAACATTAGAAACAGAGCCAGAGGAGTGAGAGTAAGAGGAGGAGGACGAGGGGAGGACAAGGACGAGGAAGGCCAAGGACCGTAAACTCTGATGAGATCTGAGTCACTTTGGGTGACCAAAGCTATGGAGGAATTCTTTTCTGCCTGGAGATGGAAAGTGTTGACCGAAATCCACAAACGCATTTACCCCTTCTCTAAGCTATGGAAGACGCATGTGGAGATATAGCAGTTGATGCTTTTCATGCCTGGAATCGACATGGTGAGCGATATTTCCCCCGCTGCTTGGCCAGGGAAAACATTGCTTGTGATGTGGATGAGGTTATGTGGAACAGACCGGAACAGAAGACAGGATGCAGCATAGTTTTTTACTGTAACGGTATACAGTAAATTCTTCTGTTGTTTTGTATGTAGACCACTGTATGTGCAACTTTGTGTTGGTTGGGATGTACACTGTGTACATTGTTTTCGTGGGGAAAATAAAATATATTTGTTACTGTGTATTTGTGTGTTCTGAGTACAAAAACCATATTCTAAAATATTTTACAACACGCCATATCTATGTACTGTCTGTAGTAAGTGTAACACTGAACAAAAAAAAAGTCATTATGATGAATGAAGAAGTGTTTTCCATTCATCATAGTGTTTTAAATTGAGCACATCAGTGTTCAACTGGTTCTTATAAAAGTCTATTCATATGATGGTTTGTGTCCGTCATTTGAAAACAAAATACCATTTTAAGAAGAAATTACATTGTTTTGAATGTAAAGTTTCATTTTGCAGGAGTAGTGAGGGGTTTTGCCCATTGTGTGTGTGTTTTTTGATTTGTGTGTAGAGTTCTGAGAGTACGAGGCATGCTTTAAGAAAATGTGTCTAAACAATCGAGAAAAACTGTAATACAGCTCTTGAGTATTAAGTATTTTTACTTTAAAAGATTTTCAAGATTTTGTCTCGTTTTCATTCAAAAAAATAACCAACAATATTGTATATATAATGGAGCACTCGTATGTATGTATTCTCTCCCTCAATATCTCAATCTATCAAATCAGAATTACTGTCCAGTCAAACATCTTTTTAATCTAAAGAATATGAAGAGTAGCAGCTGTGGTTTATGGTGCTGCTGAACTTTACTGGATTATACTGCCTCGCTGTCCTGAACAGTCATATCAAGACAGTTACAAAATCAGCCTACTTTAACCTAAAGAATATATCAAGGATTAGAGGACTTGTTTCAACCATATTTGTAAAAACGGGTGCATGTTTTTATCTTCAGTAGACTCGACTACTATAACAGTGTTTTTATGTCTCTGTAAAAAGTCAATCAGAAAGCTACAGCTGATCCAGAAAACTGCAGCTTGAATCCTCATTAGAACCAGGAAAGTGGATCACATCACTCCAGTTCTCAGGTCTTTACACTGGCTTCCTGTCAAACACAGAAATTACTTCTTCTTAGGTCGTCTAGTACTGTATGTTTTAGGGATTTTAATGGTTTTATGTGAAGCCCTTTGAATTGCCTTGTTGTTGAAATGTGCTATACAAATAGAATTGCCTTGCCTTGCTTTGCATAAAAGCGAACAATTACTGTAAAAGGTACACGGATCCTACCGATGGAGAAAACAGCCGAAAAGGCTCATACGGCAGCCAAACAGTAGGTGGCAATAATACAATTGAAAGGATGTCAATCAAAACATCAGACTGGGATGTGTGAAGGGTGTGGAGGGGAGGAGTCGGTTGAGCACATCGTTTTGAGGTGCTGCAAGTATGAGATGCAAAGAGAGGGGCTGAGGAATCAGCTGAGGGAGTCAGGGGTGCATTAATGCACATTACAGACACTACTGACTGTGTGTGAGAGAGCACAAGGTGGAATACTGTTAGCCTTCATAAAGAGTATTTTATCGGATATCATGGAAATGCAGGGTGATTGGGGTATATGTATGTGTGCATGGATAGAATAGTTGATTATTTATTCATTTTTTTAGATAATTGTGTATGTGTGTGTGTGTTTTGGGGGGAAGGAGGGAAAGATAGGAAGTATTTGGCCTGATCCACACTCCGGTGCAGAAGGTGGCGGTAATGCACCAATAAATTGGATGCCAACTGCCATTAAACCAAAAAAAAGAAGAAGAAGATGAAGAATGTCTCAGCTCGCGCGTCTCACGTGACGTTAAACCGTTACGCACATACGTCACAGATCAGGAAGAGCGGTTTCTTGACGACAGGACTATATCATCCAAATAAGCAGGTATTTCTTTTCTAATAACCATAGAAGACAATTTCCATGTGTTGACAATATGCCGTTCCCTCCTAGATTTTATTCCCGAAGAACACGCAAAGCGGTTTAGCATATGTCGTCTATCCTAAACATGCAAAAGCTGCCAAGTTAGCAACAGTTAGCTAGAAAGCTATCAGCTGAGCATATTGTCGTAGCGTAGCGTAACGTAACGTTAATTTAGGTAAAACTAACAGATGACGTAGACAGTCGGGTCAGGAGACTCAATATTTAACTATCAAATATCTCTGATATAAACCATTTTAGTATAACCTTCCCATGTGAGTTAGCACAGATCACTTGACCTAAATTGGGCAGTTTTTAGCTAACTATCCAGTAAAACTATTGGGAAAATGATCTTGTAATGTTTTCAGGTGATTTAAAGGTGTTAATGTTAACGTCAGCACCTTACCTTTCGAGCCAAATACTGTTTTAATTAATTATGTTGATATTGTCCATAACCTTTTAACCAGAGTCGGTAAAATGAGGCTAACGCCGGGGAATCAGCCGGCTAT
Source organism: Pungitius pungitius (assembly GCF_949316345.1). Classification (NCBI taxonomy): domain Eukaryota; kingdom Metazoa; phylum Chordata; class Actinopteri; order Perciformes; family Gasterosteidae; genus Pungitius; species Pungitius pungitius. Next base: position 5,584,329 of record NC_084916.1, on the reverse strand, counting down.
GGTATAGCCAGACGTCCATTGTCATTGTAAATATTGTTTTTGCGGAGATTAATTATTGTTTAAAGGGTTGCTAAAATCACCATCAATGCTGTTAACCGAATATTCTGGCCTTTCACAATAACAACCCGCTTCAACACTCCAGATAGCGCAAGAGAAGCTCTTTCATCCTTTCCCCATCATCGCTCGACCGAGTGTTCTACTTTCTTTATACTTTCTCTCATCAAGGTAACTTTCTGTAGTAATTAGACATGTATATATGTATTCATTCGTTTACGGTAACGTCACATAGTGTGTAGATTTTCCATTAGTTGACACACTGTTAACTAGCCAGCCGTTCACAAACTTACAGTTTTTCAGTCCGGTAAAGTTAGCAAGATATTGACAGATTCAGACTTCACGGCTCAATAGCTCGTCAGCGAAACGACATTAAAACACAAACGACACCTCTCTGTAACCGTAGTGAGGTCGACTACCAACTACACCCCGAATTAACCTTCATTTTACCAGAACAGACGGCTCAGCGAGCTAAAGGAATCATTTTGTTTTTAAAATGCGGTCGCTTTCGAGGCAAGTGCGCAGGGACCGTCTGCAAAGTACAATGCGTAAAAAAATAACTAAAAGAAATATTCAATAACTCCAATGTTATGAATAGTAGCACCGCCAAAATCATGACATATGTCCATGAGCTTGTACTTGTTGTACTACACCCTTTACTTTGTTTGAAAATGGCTTTTCAGTATTTTATAAGAATATTTTTCAATATTTTTGCAAATACCAATCAATAGCTCCACTATTATAGAGGGTAGAGCCACCAAATTGATAGCATATGTACAAAACCATGTACTTGTTGTACTACACCCTTTACTTTGTTTGAAAATGGCTTTTCAGTATTTTATAAGAATATTTTTCAATATTTTTGCAAATACCAATCAATAGCTCCACTATTATAGAGGGTAGAGCCACCAAATTGATAGCATATGTACAAAACCATGTACTTGTTGTACTACACCCTTTACTTTGTTTGAAAATGGCTTTTCAGTATTTTATAAGAATATTTTTCAATATTTTTGCAAATACCAATCAATAGCTCCACTATTATAGATGGTAGAGCCACCAAATTGATAGCATATGTACAAAACCATGTACTTGTTGTACTACACCCTGTACTTTGTTTGAAAAAGGCTTTTCAGTATTTTCTACGAATATTTTTCAATATTTATTGCAAATACCATTCAATAGCTCCACTGTTATAGAGGGTAGAGCCACCAATCTGATAGCATATGTCCAGGATCTTGTACTTGTTGTACTACACCCTTTACTTTGTCTGAAAATGGCTTTTCAGTATTTTAAAAGAATATTTTTCAATATTTATTGCAAATACAGTTCAATAGCTGCACTATTATAAAGGGTAGAGCCACCAAACTGATAGCATATGTCCATGACCATGTACTTGTTGTACTACACCCTGTACTTTGTTTGAAAATAGCTTTTAAGTATTCTAAAAGAATATTTTTCAATATTTATTGCAATTACTGTTCAATAGCTCCACTATTATAGAGGGTAGAGCCACCAAATTGATAGCATATGAACATGAGCTTGTACTTGTTGTACTACACGCTTTACTTTGTTTAAAAATAGCTTTTGAGTATTTTTTAAGAATATTTTTCAATATTTTTTGCAAATACTGTTCAATAGCTCCACTATTATAGATGGTAGAGCCACAAAATTGAAAGCATATGAACATGAGCTTATACTTGTTGTACTACACCCTTTACTTTGTTTGAAAATGGCTTTTCAGTATTTTTAAAGAATATTTTTCAATATTTTTTGCAAATACTGTTCAATAGCTCCACTATTATAGAGGGTAGAGCCACCAAACTGATAGCATATGTCTAGGATCTTGTACTTGTTGTACTACACCCTTTACTTTGTTTGAAAATGGCTTTTCAGTATTTTTAAAGAATATTTTTCAATATTTTTTGCAAATACTGTTCAATAGCTCCACTATTATAGAGGGTAGAGCCACCAAACTGATAGCATATGTCTAGGATCTTGTACTTGTTGTACTACACCCTTTGTTTAAAAATGGCTTTTCAGTAATTTCAAAGTATAAAACTCAATATTTTTGGCAAATAATGTCATGGACGATAGCACCACCAGAACCAGGCCATCAATAGTTTTTTTGATACAATTTAGATTATAATTTCTTTGAGTATAATCCAAATACATTCTATTGCAGTGTAGCTTCATTAAACTTCAAACAAAGATCACTCGATCCCATTTGATTTTCATAAAACATAATATTTGTTATGGAGCAGTTTTATAAATCAATATAAAGACTCAGACACACAATCTTATATTAACTAAAGGCTTCCTGAAAACACTCAACCCAGTTGTCATTAGTTAGTCTGCAAGTATCATTGATTTGATCAAACTACTGCAATTGTAAACCTATGTTTCATACTTTACGTTGGTTTTGACCAATACAAATATTAATACATATATTAAGATAAGAGCCATTGGAACTTATTCACTCGAATTATTTTAATTCAAAGAAATATTACATAACAATATAAACATATATTTTAGCTTGAACAACATTTTTATGACTTTAAACAGGTCTAAGGAATAAAAAAAAGTTACGCTATAAACAAATGTTCAATTCAGTTGCATATATTTTGCTGAACAAATTTTTTTTTTAATGTTTTTGTGCCTGACTTTTTTCTCAAAACTTTAGCTTGAGTCTGCCTTTCTATAGTATAGACTGGCTGTTACACAACAAACAATACCAAGGGGTGCCTTTGCTTGGTATTTCGACTGATGTCATTCCAAGGCACTGCGTGTGAAACCATCTTGAGCAGGTTTCACATTGAATCTACATGGGAATAAATACATTGAATGTGTTAAGAAAATGGCAACTTAAGGAAACCTGAAATGCATAAAGGCATTATAGCAATATTTGATTAATGTTATTCTTTGAAGCTCAGTCCAGGTTATTTACGGATTGTTCACAACTCAGATTATACCCTAATGTGTAGAAACATTTTCTCACCCAAACAACATGAACAGCAGGTTTGGGAAGGTCCTCATTTCCACAGAAGGAACAGATACAATTATATACAGCCATGTGCAAATGCCATGATTCTGGTGGCTCTACCATCTATAATAGTGGAGCTATTGAATGGTATTTGCAATAAAAATGGAAAAATATTCTTTAAAAATACTGAAAAGCCATTTTCAAACAAAGTAAAGGGTGTACTACAACAAGTACATGGTTATGGACATATGTTATCAATTTGGTGGCTCTACCCTCTATAACAGTGGAGCTATTGAATGGTATTTGCAATAAATATTGAAAAATATTCTTACAAATTACTTAAAAGCTATTTTTAAATAAAGTAAATGGTGTAGTACAACAAGTACAAGCTCATGTTCATATGCTATCAATTTGGTGGCTCTACCATTTATAATAGTGGAGCTATTGAACAGTAATTGCAATAAATATTGAAAAATATTCTTTTAGAATACTTAAAAGCTATTTTCAAACAAAGTACAGGGTGTAGTACAACAAGTACATGGTCATGGACATATGCTATCAGTTTGGTGGCTCTACCCTTTATAATAGTGGAGCTATTGAACTGTATTTGCAATAAATATTGAAAAATATTCTTTTAAAATACTGAAAAGCCATTTTCAGACAAAGTAAAGGGTGTAGTACAACAAGTACAAGATCCTGGACATATGCTATCAGATTGGTGGCTCTACCCTCTATAACAGTGGAGCTATTGAATGGTATTTGCAATAAATATTGAAAAATATTCGTAGAAAATACTGAAAAGCCTTTTTCAAACAAAGTAAAGGGTGTAGTACAACAAGTACAAGATCCTGGACATATGCTATCAGATTGGTGGCTCTACCCTCTATAACAGTGGAGCTATTGAATGGTATTTGCAATAAATATTGAAAAATATTCGTAGAAAATACTGAAAAGCCTTTTTCAAACAAAGTAAAGGGTGTAGTACAACAAGTACAAGATCCTAGACATATGCTATCAATTTGGTGGCTCTACCATCTATAATAGTGGAGCTATTGAATGGTATTTGCAATAAAAATGGAAAAATATTCTTTAAAAATACTGAAAAGCCTTTTTCAAACAAGATACAAGTTGTAGTACAATGAGTACAAGCCCATGGACATATGTCATGATTTTGGTGGTTCTAGCGTTTATAATAGGGAAGTTATTGAATTTTTCTGTAATATGTTTTTCCGCATTGCACTTTGCAGACGGTCCCTGCGCACTCGCCTCACGGTCCGCGCACTTGTCTCACGAGCGGCCACTCGTTAAGATCAATGTGAATTGTACAGCTTCTGCACTGGTCCGTGTTGGTCAAATTATACGTTATTTGGGTTGTAGCATGTTGTCGACATAACTACGGTTACAAGGAGGTGTCGTTTGTGTTTCATCGTCCTTTCGCTGATGAGCTATTGAACCGTGAAATCTGAATCTGTCAATATCTTGCTAACTTTACCGAACTCAGTTTTTCTCGATACTTTAGACACATTTTCTTAAAGCATGCCTCATACTCTCAGAACTCTACACACAAATCAAAAAACACACACACAATGGGCAAAACCCCTCACTACTCCTGCAAAATGAAACTTTACATTCAAAACAATGTAATTTCTTCTCAAAATGGTATTTTGTTTTCAAATGACAAACACAAACCATCAAATGAATAGACTTTTATAAGAACCAGTTGAACACTGATGTGCTCAATGTAAAACACTATGATGAATGGAAAACAATTCTCCATTCATCATAATGACTTTGACCTTTTTTTTTGTTCAGTGTACACTTACTACAGACAGTACATACATGTGTTGTAAAATATTTTAGAATATTGATTTTATACTCAGAACACACAAATACACGGTAACAAATATATTTTATTTCCCCCACGAAAACAATGCACACAGTGTACATCCCAACCAACACAAAGTTGCACATACAGGGGTCTACATACAAAACAACAGAAGAATTTACTGTATACAGTTACAGTAAAAAAAACGATGCTGCATCCTCTCTTCTGGTCCGGTCTGTTCCACAGAACCTCATCCACATCACAAGCAATGTTTTCACTGTCCAAGCAGTGGGGGAAATATCGCTCAGCATGTCGAATCCAGCCATGAAAAGCATCAACTGCTTTATCTCCACATGCATCTTCCATAGCTTAGAGAAGGGTTATATGCGTTTGTGGACATACACTTTCCATCACCAGGCAGAAAAGAATTCCTCCATAGCTTTGGTCAACCAAAGTGGCTCAGATCTCATCAGAGTTTACGGTCCTTGGCCTTCCTCGTCCTTGTCCTCCTCCTCCTCCTCCTCCTCTTACTCTCACTCCTCTGGCTCTGTTTCTAATGTTGGCATCCATTGCTCCAAAACAGAAGAGCTCACCTGTTGCCCTTTTATGCTAAAGCTCTGAAATGTAACACTGTGTGATAGGTGTTTGCCTATGTGACAAGTCAGTGTGCATAGTAGGGTAATTGACTTTAGAATTTTGAATGACAGTGTTTGTCTTGTGAAAACAAAATTTTCTTCATGAAAATTGTACAGAGAATGCAGAGAATTGTGTGTAGTGTTTTGAAAAAAGTGTGTTTTAGAACTGCAATTTGAGTGTAAAGCAAGAATTGTGCTTGCAGTTTAGCAGAATTGGTTCAGGGGGTTGGTGCATGAGTTACATGTTGTGGTCATTGTGTGTCAAGTACCAGTATTTGTGTCTAAACAATGGAGAAATACTGTAATCTGTCTACAGTGCTTTCAGGACTAAACGGGCTGTGTCAGGTGACCAATCTTAGGCCCACACCATCATTGTCGAACACATTCAAATGTCACAGAAAATCGGTCGGTTAAGGAACATATTTGGGTGGCATGTAACTTGTAAAACACTTCCCCCCCCCCCCATCTTTCTGCAGTCAAAAAGCTGTGGCAAACATGTCCTACGGCAAAGCAGAGAGCTACCGGCCGGTCCCACGGGATTTCAACAGCCTCATCCAGACATGTAGCTCCAACATCCAGAAGATCACACAAAACAGTAAGAACTTCTCTGCCATCACCATCAGCAAAAATGATCAATAGTTTCAGATGAGTCTATGCGATGATGTTATTATTTTGGACAAGTTCAGCTTTAGACAGGTAAAGGTTGCGCCCCCCCCCCCCAGTTACCATAGTAACACAACAAAGAGTTCCCTTCATCTCAGGCTTAACAAAGTTTTCACTACAACCGGCTTTGTGGAAGAGGGCTCATGGCCTCTACATGGCCTGCTTTGTTACATCTGTACACACAGAAGACAAAATGCTGCGATCCATTACTGCGTTTTGTTCTCTTTACAGCTGCTCAGATCAAGAGCCTGGTGAACCAGCTTGGGACCAGCCAGGACACCAGTGAACTCCAAGACCGCCTGTATGTACCCATGCTATCTCTAGTAACCATTCAGACACACCTAGTCCCTCTGAGCTCATGATTGATCTGTTCTTTGACTCAATTACAATATGATGTACAAAATACATTCCTGTCATTAGAACTTTAATGATGTGTATTAGCTGCATCGAGTTATTGTAAACAGGTGGTCTTAATTTCCTCTCTAGAGATGACATAGATGACAGGCTATCCAAACCCCCCCCCGAGCTGTAAACCTTCGGGGAGACAGTGGAGGTGATCATCATAATCAGGACAGGGGATTCTGGGTCGTCTGCGGCCATTCTAAACTGTTGTGTACCCATAGGCAGCAGATACAACACTATACCAACCAACTGGCAAAGGAAACCAACAAGCACCTGAAAGAGTTGGGCTCCACCCCTTTGCCCACTTCACCCTCAGAGCAAGTAAGTACCAATCTGCATTACGATGGAATTTATCATACAATAACTTAGACAGTAATAAGAGTTTTTAAAAAGCGTAGATCATCAATGATGATGAGTTCTCTCATGATTGTGAGTGATTCAAACGGCTGTGAGTGATTCAAATGGCTATGTGTGGCACACGGGGAGCACAATGCAATTTATTTTATTTCATATACCCCCCAGAGGGCTTTAACGTCTGCACACATACAACATCCTCTGCCCCAAAACTCTGCAAAATGAAATACGACTTAACAGGGAGAAGCTAGCAAACCATGGTGAGAACAAAGGAGGGCCCTGCTATCAGGGTGGGCCGACTGCAACGGATGGCATGTGAACAGAAGGACCAGCCAAGCAAGAGACTCAGCTTCCCTGATTCTGGTCCTTGAAACCTTCTGTTTTCTGATAAACTAAATCATGAAAATACAGTGGATTCATTTCTTCTGCCTGTTTGACTTGAGATATATTCATATTCACGGCTATAATGGATTGATCCAGATCAAAGACCCGTCAGTGATGTGTATCTCCAACAATCTGATTTATTTGCTATGGTAAACCTGCTCATATATTTCATCTCCATGTATTGGGCCCGGTGTTTCTGATTGGTTTCCTCCCACCTGTGTCCAGAGGCAGCAGAAGATCCAGAGGGAGCGGCTCATGAACGATTTCTCAGCAGCTCTCAACAACTTCCAAGTGGTGCAGCGGCGCGCGGCCGAGAAGGAGAAGGAGTCGGTGGCCAGAGCCCGAGCTGGATCCCGCTTGTCGGTGAGTCGGGGTCTGTGGGGGTTTGAAAGCTCAAGAACTCTCCTTACTGGCCTCCTTCATGGCAACGTGTGATGCTGACCCCACTCTCCTCTGTCCCACAGGCTGACGACATCCCGCAGGATGAAAAGCTGGTTTCTTTTGACAAGTAAGTGACGCTCCTTCAGTTAGGGTTCCTCTGTCAGGCAGTGGCACTTTGCAACGTGAGTTATTGAGACCCCTAAGAACGAAATCTAGATATTCTCAACCTGAGCAGTTAAATCATTTCAGACAAAAAATTGAAGAATTCATTCTTTCTCATTTAGTGGTGAAAAATACATATCTCCTTTTCAGATATTTCCGTCATGAACCTCAAGCATTTAAAAAACCAATCAACATGGAATTTGTCAAGAAATCTTAGTTTGAACACCAAAAAATATCAGAGATATCAAATGGCCAATTTGTAAATAAAATCCATACCCCCATAGAGTAAACAAAAAACAAGTTTGTAGTGTGCAGAGCCCACAGTGGGAGTCTGTAGATTTCAGCATGCTGTAAAAGATGTGTTTTTGTAAAGCCAGGAGGACTGGGGTCAGATGACCACCCAGACAGAGGAGGGGGCCATCACAGAGGAGGACCTGGAGCTCATCAAGGAGAGAGAAACCAACATCAGACAGCTGGAGGTTAGCATGTGCTTACTATTATCATTCTAATATAAATGTATGGATACCAGTACCTCTGCTAGAAACCCCCCATCCGATCCTGGGACCACGCAGCTGATTCTAGCTCCTTTGTTTGTGTTTCAGTCCGACATTTTGGATGTAAACCAGATCTTCAAAGACCTTGCAGTGATGATCCACGATCAAGGAGAGATGATTGGTCAGTCACACTCGGCTCGTTCGTCTCATGGTCCTAAACACATCTTAGCAGCACAGCAGCAGCACAGCAGCAGCACTGACACCTGCTCCACTCGTGCAGTTTATAGAGCAACAAGCAAGGGAAAAATCTCCACATGCAGCACGTGTGGACACCTGCAGCTTATATATATATAAAAGATGTGTACATACACATCTTTTTTCCGTTCTTAATTTGGTTGGTGCGGCTTATATTCAGGTGCACTCTATAGTCAAACATATCTCCACACCAACATGTACAATACCTTGTATTATTCTTTGTTTTATTTATTTTTATTTTGCTTGTTTTTTTAGCGAAGAGCAAAATGTAAACCGAAGACAGATACGTATTTGTTTGAATAACTTGACGTTGTTCATCATCTGCCCTGTAGACAGCATTGAGGCGAACGTGGAGAATGCTGAAGTTCATGTAGAACGAGGAACAGAGCAGCTCCAGAGAGCCGCCTACTACCAAGTGAGTCTGCAGCCGCCAACACGGTGCCCTCCACCAGTGGCGTTCCTGCCAGTAACCCTCCAATCTGTGCTTTCCTCTCCCAGCAAAAGTCCCGGAAGAAGATGTGCGTCCTTGCTATGGTTTGTTCCATTGTGCTGGTGATACTTGGCATCATCATCTGGCAAGCTGCTGCTAGCAAGTGAGGCGGCGCCACACAACCGATGTGTCAGAACCGTTTGACTCTACCCCTCCCAACTCCAGTACCTGCTTGGAATCACCACAAAAGGCTCCGCCACGGTCAGCACATGAAGTGGATGGTCACATTTAGACTCTTTTTGTAAAATCCTATTTAAAGTCCGATGGGCTTATGTCTTGTCTTGTTTACTGTACTAACACTAGTTGTAAAGTATTTCAAAATGAAAACACGATTTTGCGAACGATTTCAGCAAAAAAAAGAAACACTCGACTTGTTAATGTAATCGATTTCATAGCCTTGAGGAGCCTATGAAGTGGCATCTTGTGATGTTGAGTGTGAGGAGGGTCTGCGCTCCCAGTAACGTCCCCTGGGACTCGTATTAATCCTGCTGCTGATGGCAGTCGTGTTTGTAATGTACATGTTGTAAAATGAAAGCTCTAATCCATGTCTGTAAATATTACAAAGTGCTTCAATATATTCTGCTAAGTACATTATACAAGTAATCAGAGTCCAGTCTACAAAGAAAACATTTTTAAATTAATTTCTATGAGTCTAATAAATGTCTTAAACACTTGAGCCCTCTGGATGTGTTTTCAGTCATGTGACTTAAGCAGGCTGGAATGTTGGAAGCCCACTTGGTGTACACTTTTGTTCTTACGCATGTGATTTGTCTGGATTTTCAGTTCTACTACTGACACCCTGTAGGTCGTTACGGTGAAAAGAGAGGACACAGAGTTCAGGGAGAGGTCACTAAGTTAATGACAGACGCCTATTGTGCATGAGATTAATCAATTTCCCCTCAACACAAACAACAACAGTAATACATTTACACAGTGCAAGGTCTGGTGTAGCTCAGGTAGATTCATTTCTGCTGATCTGCATGTGCATTCATCATGAACACTGTTTACTCCGCCTAATGTATCCAAAGCTATTCAAGTGGTTCCATCTCCACTACTGCTACAAAACAAGACATGATGATCCAGTCCTAATTCTACAAATTCAGCTTGCTCTGGGTCAATATGCAGTGTTTTAAGTTTGTCCAGCAGATGGCAGCAGAAATGGAAGAACAGCTGGTCCCTGAAATCAGGGTGGATTATTATCATCAAACGTCTGCATGCTGACCCAATAATGGCGTGGAGAGGGAGCATTCAGCCGCAGCCAGATGTCTGATTGAGACTGATGAGGAATGGACTCTGTCGTCATCAGCTTACTGTCATGTGGACACAAAACACATTGTCCTTGCTTTCACAGAGCAACATGCTGAAAGACTTCCATTTGTTGTGGCTTTTGTTTCAGTATTAAAATGTCACATTTGAACACCCATTTACAGACGATAGATGCAGTCTGCAATGTACGTTTGTGCACTCATGATACACCCAGATGCTCAGCCCCTTTAAATGACATTTAGTACATCATGGGACAGTGACTAATTATTTGTTTGTTTTAAAACTATTAAGTAAATACTGTGCACTACTTTGAGCTCAAATTTGGTACCAGTATCAGCCTTAAAGGTCTAGTAGAAATAATTGATCAAAGTATCTTCTTAAATATAATATTAAGAAATAGATGAATGACAAAAACGGTTAAATATATCTATGGTTTAATACACATATCCTGCAACCTACAGGTAGAGATATGAAGACGCTTACTCTGTGTCTCCTCAAATGGTCTCTGAAGCAACAGATTAAAATGTGGAAAAATAAAGATATAACACATTACTTGCACTTTTATAACATTTAAGAAAATAAACTTAATTGAACTGAACTGAATTGCAAAGTTTTTGATTTTTTCCTGTGCCAATGTGAGGCAAATATGTAATTTTGAATCAAATTGAATCAAATTACAAATATAAACCATACAGACATATTGATAACTTTGGAAAGTTTAGGTTGTGCACTTAGATTTCAGACAAAGGTCTGTGAGTTTTGTTTTGCAGACAGAATGAGTTCAGTATGGTGAAAAGCTTCAGACAGGGGGGGTGTTCTCTACTCCTCTCTCGCTGTCACTTCACCTCACCACCTGCTCTTCCCACTGGGGGGAGGGGCAGACTGCAAGTGATAGTGAAGGGGGGAGGGGGAGGGCTTTTGTCTTGAATGAGTGAGGAGATGTGACTGTACAGGCTGCTGGTGCAGGGAGCGCTCTGCTCACCACACAAAAGACACACCGTCATGTGTCTGCATGCTAATAGGTTCCTTTTATGCCAAACAAATGTCCATTGTGCTGCCGATTTGAACGTTACATTTGTTCATTTTTGTTCAAGATGGAAGCATTTACTCACTTACTTTACGTGTTGCCACTAGTTTTTAAAAATCTTCTTTTTCAGTTTTCATCAGACATTTTCTTCATTTGATGAGCAGGAACACATCATTTCTGTGTATAGTTTATGAGGAACAATGAGATCATTTTAGTGAAACATTTAACTTAATACATACATTTTTCATGTACTTATATAACTTTTTTTAAATGTGGCATTACTTACAAGAATAAAAATGAAAAGACGATTGTTATACTGACAAACTGCTCAATTGACATTTTTTGCTTTTTTTTGAGAGTGTTGACTAAACTGTGACTCACTTTTTAAGAATGCATAGTGCAAATGCAAATGAAACAGACAAGCCGGTTGTACAGCACTCAGGACTGACTTTCTTTTTTTTTACGACTTACTCTTTGTACTGTGACCTGCACAAGGCCACATAGTAGGACCTGGACCAGGACCTGGACCAGGTACAAGGAGTGACAATAAAGAGTGGCAGAATTGTTGACTCTTTCTGTCCTTTCAGCATCAAAACAGTGATGAATAATAAAGTTCGAACAGATGTCAGTGGGCTGTATTGTCCCAGTAACTCAAATAGCAAAAGCGCTTTTTATGGTCTTATTACTGCAGGAACTGCCACTCAGCAGGTTGTTTTGATGGAACTATCTGCCACTAGAAATGAAACCCTGCCAAACAATTAGGATCAACAGGAGAAACCTTTGGTCATGTGAGTTGTAACTGTTGTAACCTGACAAACAGGTTATACGCCTGTACTCTGGTGCTTCAAGATACAACGTGATATTAAGAGGAGAAGAGGTGTTGTTTTCCCCTGCTCACAGTATTTATGCTAAGCTAGGCTAGGATGTTATTTTTGGCCTGTTCCATCAAGATTCTTTTCTAATCTTGTTGGAAGATATAATAACAAAAGCTTCTTGTGACAGTGTCGGCCTACTAGAGCATGCTAATAAAAAGGAAGCAGTCAGTCATGGGACTGTATCAGCTACAGATAGAAGCAGGAGCTGAGATGCTCAGTGAAAATGGATGCGTTAGTTTTTATAGCACAGGACCCTTGGTTACTGATGGTGGAGCTCTACCATGAACAGCAGCTCTGAGCTGTAATTGGAGCAGGCTGATCTCTGGACTGCTCCGATTGGCCGCTTCCACAAACACACTTGCCTCATTACATACGAAGCTCCACCCTCCTGTGCAAAGACGGGGGAAGCAGAGAGTGTTTATGTGTTATTTAAACCCTACAACTTGTCTTACAGGCGGAGGGTCTCCCCACTTTATTATTTCCGTCAGAACTGTCCTAGGTTTATAAAGTATGTAGACACGGAAGCCCAGTAGGCAATGTGGCCATCTAAGTTGGCAACAAGGTTTTAAGTGCAGACAGGCTGCTTATGTATGTTTTTATTACGACACAAATCAGAAACATTTCTAGCAGATAAAAACCAGCAGGACATGTTCAGATGGGTCCCTTTACCTCAGCTGAAGATATGTTCATTAAATGGAATTTTCCATTATGTGCTTATCCTTTTTAATTGTGCAGCTCCCTAAACACGTTTTCATGTCTCAACATTTCAGTTCTATTCCAAGATTTTATACCAAATCACAGCTTGAATTTTTCAATAGTTTTTGATCATTTCTATTCAATCTCAAGTGTTTTTAATGTGTTACATTTAGCACCGGATCTGTGAAACCAACTGAATCAATTGTATGAGACAGAAGTGAGCAATGGAATGGCCACCAGTGTTCCTCCACCTGAAGGTTGTGAAGGCGTTATACACTTTACACAATTGTATCATACATGAAAGAAGAAGTTGAAGAACACAACAACATTTTAAATGAAATGTCACCTCAGGTTCCCAACTTTCAGATGATGTGCACCACCTTTTCGCGCGCTGTAGCGCTGTCTGTCAGACAGCGCTGAGGGCACAGGGCGCCCTCTCCTCCGTGGTCCACCAGAACCTAACACATTGTCAGAGCTTCTCTGTCGCGCTTTGTTTCTCTGTGTCTCGAGGAGCATTGACCGCTGAGCATCTTCTCCTCTGCAGGCTGATCAGAACGGAGCGGTGAGTCACTGACAGCATCATCATCATCATCATGATCATCATCATGACCATCAGCAGCAGGAACTCGCTCACAATGTGTTGACGGTTCTCTCAGTCAGCGCCATTTGCAGACAGGTACACCCACCGAGGCGTTCATCCCTCCTGCTCTCAAGCTCGGCTTTTATTCTGAAACAGCAACCGCTGTGCGTTTCAGGGAGTGTTCATGAATTCATCTTCATTCATTCATTCATTCATTCATCTCGCACAATTGCTTTATTGACACGGCAAATGGTAGCTGACGTATTAAATCATTTGGTGTATCAGTCGTCATAATCACCATGGCACGCGCGCACGTCACAGCAGCTGCTCTCCGCGTGCATGTCGTTCAGCAGACGGAACCATGGAGCCTGGTGACCGTGGACCTGCAGGACTGCTCCCTGTCAGCGCAGGTCCGGGCCGAATCTTTCGAATGAGTGGACGTGGTCGTGGGGGCGGGACTACTGTTCTGATTGGTAACTGCCCCTGGACTCGGTACCTGAGTGGCTGTAGAGCCCGATGCTGATGGTGCCTGACCAGTATGCCAACAGGGTGCACCTGGGGCTGAGGGCACCTGTCCGTAAAGTGCAGCTCATAGAAGTAACTCTGAATAAAGAGTCGGCTTTATGAAATGTGCACCATCAACGAGGAGAAGCAACCCTCAACCTTTAACCCTCACATACTGTTCATGTTGGATGGATGTTAAAGAATTACCTCTTATTAAGTGTCTATACCAAAACTACAGATCTATTTAGAATGACTAAAAAGCCTCTGTCTCATTAACTAATGTATGATTAACCCTTAACGAATGTTTCAGAGAGAAGGGAGAGTGTATTTTTTTAAAATAGTTTTACAAGATTTGTTTATCATATCCTGTTTTACATCATACATATAAACATTAAAGCCTAAGGACTATTACGAGGGGCCAGCGGGCGGTTCTCCTCTGGCAGCTGGATGTGTCAGGGATGATGGTTAGTTTTCTGTCTTCCTGAGTGTGAATTGATTCAAATTGTGACTTCATTGCGGGAGCCTGTGCTTGCAGGTGCAGATGTTGCAGTGTTTGTGTCAAGGCACCCTATGACCTCTGGATGACCTCAGTTCCCTTTAGTGCACCACATATGATCACTCTTATGTTGTTATACTTTTTCACTGTTTTGAGATCCCCCTCCATTCCCCTTCAAAGACAAGCAGGTGTCTGTGTTTCCACAACATTTGCCCAAGTTGCTGCTTGTGACAGTTCAGTTGTGAAATATTTCAAAATATTGGGGGTCACTTAAGGAAAAGTGATCAAATGTCAGTCTAAAAGAACAACGTTTAGGGTATTTTTTTTTAGGGTCCAATTTGAAAGCGTTAAGAATTCCTCGTTGGCTGTTGACCCTGGGTTGAACCCCGCGTGTGAAGGCCAGTGTAGTGTTGGGTCTGCTGAGGCACTGAGGCCGTGCTCAGTACCGTCTGCTGACATCCGTTCACTGGGTACCCTTCTGTGGACGTCTTTCTGTGGAAGGTACTGATAAGCAGCACGTTTTAGAGAAACGGGCTTACATGTTGGCTGGGATGTGCATGAGAGTGTGCCTGTCTAAATGGAACCCAATCAGTCCGAGGGGCTGGGTACGCGGAATCAGTCAAGCAATATGTCTATACAAGTGAAACTTGAAAAATTAGAATATCGTGCAAACGTTCATGTATTTCAGTAATTCAACTCCACCGTCTACCAGGACTTTTTAGAGCACTTCATGCTTCCTTCAGCCGACAAGCTTTATGGAGATGCTGACTTCATTTTCCAGCAGGACTTGGCACCTGTCCACACTGCCAACATTTTGTTGAGATTTTGAATTTGGGGTTTTCATAAGCTGTATGCCATAATCATCCAAAATTATATCAAATAAAGGCTTGAAATTTCTTACTTTGCTTGTAATGAGTCTATATAATATATTAGTTTCACCTTTTAAGTTGAATTACTGAAATAAATGAACTTTTGCACGATATTCCAATTTTTTTCACCTGTATATTCTACTAAACATCTACATCTATATGCATTCTGTGTCTTGGACACATTGCACGTCGTATGAAAAACCAAGCCAATTAAGGCCACGTTTAAAGGGTTTGGGAAAATGTAGTGTTGACTGGAACATTTCCATTTTCATAATTGAGTTAAGAAATGCTCCTATGAACACTATTGCGGTGTAAAAACACCTCTCTGAATATTTCCCTGTTCTGTGTTTAGTTCACTCTATTTTCATGTTGTTTTCGGGAACAGTGCTTCTTTTCATCAACACAGGAGAACTGGTTCCACCCTGAAGGTCTGTACACCCAGACAAACCAATCCACCCACATCTTTTCTTCTGTGTTTTCTGTGTTTTCTGTGTGTCACGCTTGTCTTCTATCAAGTCTCACTTTGTTATCTGGCAACTTCTAAGTCAAACTTTTAACATGAAAAATGAATATACGGTTAAAATGTTTTTGTGTAGCTGACGTTTGGACAATGCATTTGTGTCTCTATCTCTTGCATCTGTAGTGATACAGTCAAAGTTCTCGGATTAGGCCCTTTCATCAGCTTTACTATACAATAGTATCCAAGCTGGGTGCAACTGTTTGGCCAATCTGTAACCTTTATTTAAAAGGACTGTGGATTTTGGTCCCATGAGATACAAATCGTAGCTCGGGTAAAGGAAGAATAGGATGGACAGAACAGACAAAAAAACAGAAAACAGATGAAGGATAACAAGGACCTCGTGCTCTGATAACATCCAGCACGACCTCCTTCCCCAGAGATCCCTTCTTTCTTCATAGTATTAGAGACAGAACGAATAGTTCAAAGCTTTATTCATATCATTGACCATCCTATTCTAGATTGACTAGTGAATGCTGCTGCTTGTGTTTTTTTGCATGTTTCTTCATGCAGTTTCATTTTTTGTAAACTAATGTTAAATTTAAAATTAAAATCCACAATAAAAATAACGCGGTTGTAAAGTACAACAATTAAAAAAGGATAGATGTAATCATTTCTAAAACTAACAACACTTTTTGTTCAGTGCTGGTCAACAATTATAATTTTTCGATGCAAATCAATAGTAAATTCAAAAGTTGTTTTTACACTTCAGACAAATTAGGTGCTTTTTGACAGCAGTATTCAGCAGTAATTATATTTATAGTATACCTTAAACAGAATTGTTGTCACCTCTCAACCTGCCGACGGTCTCACAGCACCTTCCATCCCTGACCCTAGGTCGGGGTGGGACCACCTGCTGCCCCCTGCCCACACGGATGCTCTGGTGTTGCTCAGCTGTTTTTGAGTTGTAGGTCTTTTCACTTGGATCTTTGATCTAATATTCCCAACCTCTGATTTGATAAGGTCAGGCCAATTTTAGAGTAGCTGGGCTGTGCCAGCAGAGCGGCCCTGTGTGCATCCAGGGGGGGCCGATAGCCATCCAGACATCAGCACACAGCAGCCTATAATCCCACACAGGCCCGATTAATTTTAAAGCGGATTTCAATCCTTAAGCTCACTTTCAGCACTCCGACACAGGCTACCACCAGCCAGATACACAAGTATGTTTGACTTTTAAAAATGCATTGGACTTAAAACCTTGAAAACAAAAGGTTCATCCAAATCTAAGAAAAAAAATAGTTTCCTTCAGTGCGTACCTAAAGCTAAGCAAGAAGTATCCGTCAGTGAAATGATATGTGTGTGAAGACAGGCGCTGAGATTGAACCCCAGTAAGTTAGTTGGTGTCCAACCAAGAGCTCCTGGGACCGATCTGAGCCAACCGGTCATCAAACTGGCTGCTGGTCAGCCTGGTGGCGCTGTAAGCACAGTGACCCAGACGCAGTAACCGACTCCATGGACTTTCCTACAGGTTCCTGCCTGCATACAGTTTTCGTGCAGTTCATCTGAATAGTTCATAGCATCCTCCACGCTGTCATAGTCTTACTCTATAGCTTATTGTATGGTAGACCAAATGTTACTGTGTTTCAACTGAATTGATTGCAATGATAATTCAAGCAAGCAACTGAGGGTCTAGAGGAGCCACCGACATCCCCCAATGTGTTGAGCTCCCCCTTTTCAGCCTCCTGTACACAGCCCCCTTCACATTGTAGCACGTAGCTATGGAACTGGAGCCAGTGGAAGTTACCTTCAATCATTGGACCGAGGATTCCATGTTGATGTCTATGAAGGAGTTTCAGATGTATTACAAAAGATCTTTACAGAAAAATCCCTTTAACAAAAGCAAACTTACCTGGTGTTCTGCTTATCAGGACAGAAAAGCTGCAGACTCTTGATTCTGTGAAACACCTGTGCTGACTAAACACATAAAGAGGTGAACTTCCTGTTTGTGTGTTTAGTTGTGATTAGATCCACCTGGGCCTGAGGAGCTCACACAGCACCTACACAGCTTCTGAGACTTGATGTGCTGTGAGTTCTGTCAACCTTCAGTCAGGGACCGGCTCATCTGTTGACAGTGTGGAAGCTAATAGCTAACTTTATCCGTGGTTACATTGTGAAGTTCCAATCAGGAAAAGGTAATATTATAATATTTTTTCAATCTTTTTTTATTTATTTATTTATTTATTTATTTTTCTCTTTTATAATCTTCTGACCACTCAAAGCACTTTAACGCTAAATGTCATCACTCACCATTTCACTCCATTCATATATTGATGACGGGAGCTACTATACACAGTGAAACCTGCCCATCAGGACTCATTCATTCATACCCATTTCAACACTTGAGGCCCTTCAACACTTGGCAAATTCACTTTCTTGCCCAAGGACACATGGACATGGACTAGAGCCACAGAGCTCTAGTCATGGTATGGTATATATATGATATGGTCAAATTAAGCACAAGCCCAGTGTTGTTGCTGCAGTGGAGGAAGGATCGGTCACGACAAGAAGAAGAGCAGACGATGAGAATCTCAGCAGTCCCTAGGATTACGTTACGTCCACATGAGACAGTAGCTTTTGACCTTGTGGAGACACTATTGGGTTATTGTAAATGACGTGGGTGTATGGTCAGGAAATATTTCTGGATTTTCCTCAGAACTTTCTTGCTTAGTCCAGTTCTCCCAGCTACCCTCAAGCCTCTCCGTCCAGTTGTTCTGCTCTCCTCACTTTCCCCTCTCCCCTCAAGACACCAAACAGCGCTGATTAGTGCTCAGAAACAAGTACTAAATACTAAATATATTTACTCGCATACCTTCAATGCTTCAATTGCTTTTTAATTCATGGAAATCAGGTTTAACTGGATGGGTTTCAGTAAACGTTTTGATGAAACATCTTACAAGGATAATGTGTATCCAAAAGGGTGCTGAAAGGATTTAGCTTCTTGAGAAATACAGTGTGCACAGGAAACATGTAACTCTATGACTGCTAACTGCACAGTACCTCCATTGATGCTGAGGAATGACTCAAACTGGGTTCCATTCGCATCGTGCAGAGTTTGACACAAGCAGGCTGTTAATCTGCTGAAAGAGGGAGCTTAAATCTCAGTTTATTATGTATGTGTACAAGCAGGACTTTACGATATCACAAATGGGATGATCAGGGTCCAGTGATGGGACCTTCTGTACTAAAGATCACATTAATCTCCTGGTAATCATAATAACTAGAAAAAATGCAAAATTCTGAAAGCTGAAATGACTTTCCAGAAATTGCTGAAAATACAGAAATAAGAAAATCTTTAGTAACAATAGCAGTAGAAATACTAATTGAAATACTAATTGCTAGTAGTAGTAATAATATCAGTTGTAGAATAACTAATAGTATCAGTAATAGTTCGATTTGGAGTAATAATATATAATAATAATAATAAAAAAGTAATAGTAGCACTAAAAGCAGTAGAAATACTAGTAGTAGTTTTTGTAATACGAGTAGGCCAAGTTACATCAGTTGTAGTTTTAATTTTTGTATTAATAGCAGTATCAATATTTGTAGTACTAGTATTAGTTCTTTTAGTAATATTAGTTGCAAAGTATTTGGAGTCGAATTTGAAAGAGCAATACGTTTCTTTACATTACATTACATTACATGTCATTTAGCTGACGCTTTTATCCAAAGCGACGTACAATAAGTGCATTTCCACATAGATACAAACTCAACAAAACAGCTTCATTCTGAGTGAAAGAGGCGAATACAGAGTTCCTTTTTGTACACTGGGTGGTGCTCTACTAAATGCTAATGAACTCAGGTATACAGGTTGTGGATGATGGTGGTTGTCAGGTGTTTGACCCCAGGAGGGTGAAGGGTTTTTGACCGCAGGCAGGATGTTACTGTCTACGAAGGAAAGGTTTTGATTCCCATTGTTCCCAATCGGGCGAGATTTGGACTTTGTCTCACTCAAAAGTATACCTCTGTTTGATTCCATAGCCACGTGGTGAAATGTCCATTTAATCCAAAAATGAAGCATAAAGAGGGAACATTTTGTTGCTATGTGGCAAAATAGAAATATTTAAAAACCAGATTCTGACGCTGCTCTCCAGGTTTTCAGTCTCCATTCTAGCCTGCCTCATACGCACCGATGGAACTCTCATATAACGGCCTAAAAACACATGGAACACAATCAGTGATATTGGAAAAAGCATATCAATGTTTTAGAGTTTAAATGGTGGCTGAAGCTGAAAGATTGAGAAAGAAGAAGGATTTGTACATTTAAAAAAAGTTTAAGAGAATTGGAAGAAAAAAACTCCATTGGAGTTAAACATGTTATGAATATTGATTAATATAAATTCAAGCACAAGAGGTAAAAGTCATATCAGGCCTGTCCAGAAGGAGCTCAATATTTAAATAGATGAACGGTTTATATAGCTGAAAATATGAAAGAGACGAAGCAGTTCAAAATATGTACGGAAGAAACAGAATAAAGAAGATCAAAAAGAAGGAACGAATGAGAGTTTAGAAGAACAATAGTTGGAAGTCTTAATCAGTTCTAACAATAATCATTGTATGAATAGGTATGTATCCATTAGTTATCACTCCATTGCCCTTTCTGACTTCAAAATACGTTCTAAAAAGATGCATGAGTGGACAGTAAACTCATTACCAGTAATTATTTTTCTTTCACTCCTCTTGAATGTTTAACTCTACACAACAACATAAACAGGTATTTAACTGTTTTCTTTTAATCTCATACCCTTAAAATAGGCTTACTAGAAGTAGTAAATCATGTCCAATGTTAACAGTTCAACATTCCACCTTTCATGTTTTTGAACATCATTCAATCATAAATCATTTTTAATGCTATCTGAAATTGCTATTTTAACAAACATTAACAACAAAGCTATTAAGGTCACATCTTTTTTTTCCTTTACGTACAGTCGTAGACATTTAGGTACACTGGAGGTACTCTCACTATGCAAGGGACATGTCCTCTTTTACTGGTGTCCGCTGCCCAGATTCACAGGGAACTGCAGGTGTGTTTGCTGCACCGAGTGTGGCTTCCTCGGTGTGCTGCAATAGCTTTGGGAAAGAGATAGTATTGGTTTCTTTGCTCCTCGGCCCCTACCCATACCAGATGTGGTATGCCATGACGTGTGAATATGGATTTGAAGTGCTCCACTAAGATGTTGTATGAGTGAGTTTGGCGACTTCAAAGAACCTGGAACGGTAGTCTGCGATCACCAGATAATGTTTTTTGGTCTTCCTGGGAACTTGGTGGGTTGCAGTGTCAAAATTGGTTCTCTCACAAATGCATACGTTACAGTTCAGTTCTCTATCAGTCGTGTTAGGTCTTTGCTAAGGCTTGGCCACCCGACAGATTGTTTGGCCCAGTGGTGTCCACCGAGCTCAATAACACAACATCCTCATCGCTGTCCTCCTTAGTCACTGCAGCTGCATTAACTCCTGTTCTTTTTAGTTCTGCACTGGTTGCACACAGCTTCTCCAGCTGGACACTGCTGCGGAGGATGCCCTAGTGTGTCTCTGCATCTGTTGCATTCTTTTTCTCTCCAGTATCTTTTTATGAAATGGTTGTTTACTCTGCTGCTTGCTTTGCTTTGAGCTGCTGCGCTGCCATGAATGCACACTGTCTAGCTGAGTGCTACTGGCTTCTGCTTCAAAGTTGTGGGTGGTGTGAAAGCTGTCTGCTGACTCGCTGACTTTGTTGTCGCTGTATGTATGTATATATTTGTATGTGTTAGGGAAACTCACAGAGATGTGCAGCATTGTAAGAAGCCCGTTCTTTTTTATTACACCCCTCTCAGGATAGATTGGTTACATATGGAAGGTTTTTATCCTGTGTTCCAACAGGGTAAAAATATTATACAATAATGTATAAAAAATAATATTATTATATTACTACTACAATGTCATCAGTGTATAATGGGTGTGAAAGGGTGATGATGACATGTAGTGTTAAAGAGCGTTGAGTGGTTGGAAGACTAGAATAGAAGTATAAATACAGTCAAATGATCATTTACCATGAAAACAATGCTAATAATGATCCCATTGTTAGTCAAAGGCTCCGTTTCCATCTGGTATGAACATGTTCTTGGCTTGTCTTATTTGGATCAGCTCGTACACAGGGCTCTTTCTGTTGTGGAATTTCTTCTCCTAATTTTTTGTCCTCTATCCCCTTAGCTGTTACCATGACAACCGATGAAGCGGAGAGTCACCAGAAGAAGCCGAGCCAGCAGGAGGAAGCCGGCCAGGACAACAGGCCGCCGTCGCCGGAGGAGGAGCAGCTCCGAACTCGCAACCGCAACTCTGCCGGCCGAGGCCTCTCCCGCCTCTTCTCCTCCTTCCTGAAGAGGCGCTCGCAATGTGAGAGTGACGCGGGAGAGAAAGATGGCAAGGAAGGAGAAGAAGCCATGGCCCCCATCGCTGACCCTGAACCTGAACTGAGAACAGAGGGAGAGGTGCCCCATGACCGGCACTCTGTGAGCAGTGCTGAGGCTCAGGTCAGTCTACATTACATCGGAATATCTATCTGTTAAATGGATGACTTGTAATTATTCATCAGTCTTTGCTTACTGATGCTTTCAATTAGACTTGAGCTTATGACAGGACGTTTATGTTGGGATGCATTTCATTAGTATTTGCTGTTACAGGTTATTAAAAGTGTTTTGCTGTACTATTCATGCAGTTAGCATTACTTATAAGATTTAACAAGAAAATGCATTTCCTGTGGAAAATGCGGTGGAATGCAGTAAAATAAAAGCTGACATGATTTTTTTTTAAATGGCTGAAAATACAGAAAAGGGCTGTCAAAAGATTAAGAAAAATAAACAATTAATTAAGATTAATCATGATTCTTCTAAAGACAAAAATCTTACAAATAATGAGTAATGTTTTATCACATTCATATTGGCCTAATTTATTGCATCGATTAACACACAAGGTGAACTGGACAGCACTGACAGTGATGGTAAACAACTAAAACCCAAACACAGACACACGCATCCAAATCGCTTTAGCTACCACAAGGCAAGCTAGTATGGAGCCAAATCCAAGTTTCATTTGAAAAACAACCTGAAAGTTTAATTCTTGTTAGTTGATCATTGAAAAATACAATATATTCTAAATCAAAATAAGTAGAGGAAAAATAGTTTCGAGTTGAATATAGTGTAGGGTGTGGGTCGGTATGGCTCCGGACACAGGCGCTCGACACCAGGGTGGTGGGTTACAATATTTTATTATTTTTATTGTTTTGCTCCTGCCCACTGGAACACGCCGCTCGCTCGGTCGGTCTCTCTCCCCGCTCGCTCGCCTTACTGCCTTCTTCAGTCGGGAGGAGACGCACACACACACATGTCAATCATTAATCACAATCAAATCAATCGTTCTCACCTGGCACTGTTCCCCGAGCCACTCCCCCTCTCTCCCACCTGCAGCCGAGCTGGAACCACGCCCGCCACCACATATAGTTTTGACTCAGCTCTATATATTTTTTTGGAATAAAATATTTTTTTCGATCTTCACTGTGTTTTTGTGTGTACTGCACACACTACAAAGCTAATACCAATCACCCGTGTAAGGGAGAGACAGAGAGTGACTGGTGGTGCGGGTCTGTGTGGTTCTCATGGTGACAGAAAGTTAGTGTCCATGGTCCCAGTTACCAATGAGTTTACTAAAATGTGTATGTTCGAGACCCGAGACGAATGCAAAAATACCTTTAAATGTCTGACGTGAGATCAGGAATACAACTCTACTGGCAGTTTAACATTTTTTTACCTTCTGCTTTCCATAAGAAATTTGACACCAGATTTCCGTACAGAAGAAATAGAAAGAAGAAGCAGAAGATAAGAACAGTAGTTTGAGTGCTTGAACAGCATTCCAACATTTACCTTGAGAGATTGTTCGTCAAAACATCATAAAGTTGTGATGTTTAGAATGCAGTTGTTTGAATGGATGAAGCTTATTGTTTCCCAGTAACACATTTCTATGAGTGTCTGTCCTCCTTTGTAATTAAAGTGTCTTGTCAGGCCGTCCAGGTAGAGAACAAAGAAGCTGAGGAGGAGGAGGAGGAGGCTGAAAACGACAAGGAGGACAAGGAAAGAGGAGAGGAGACTGCCCTGGAGAAGGAGGACAAGGAGAAGGAGGAAGAGGAGGAGGAGAAAGAGTCTGGCCCTGAAGGAGGCAGTCAGGGAGAGAAGGAGGAGGAAAAGATGACAGAGAGGGAGACCGAAGCTCCCAGAGCTCCTCGCCGGCCCAAAACCATGCAGATCAGAGTCACCCTGCTGGATGACGCTCTCTATGAGTGTGAACTGGATGTAAGAGCTTTATCTTCATTATGCACACAAGTACATTTTCAAATGATGTATTAGAGCAATTCATTTCATAATATTAACATTTCCTAAATGTGGTCATACAAAGGTTTGTTTCAAGTTTATTGAATTACAGAAATACCAATCAAAATCAATTAAATCTGTGAATGTACTATCTAAGCAAACAATCAAATAATTGCAGTGTGTGTGTGTGTGTGTGTGTGTGTGTGTGTGTGTGTGTGTGTGTGTGTGTGTGTGTGTGTGTGTGATTGAATGAAGAGGGAAGGGGTTGAGGATGCTTTCCTTTCACCATGAATCAACGATAACTTACTGGCAGCAGACAAAAGTAAACTGCTGTTTTTTAACGGTTTGCTGCCGTAATATACTGTATGTTACAGTTTATTGTATTATGGTTTGTAACCGTAACTGTTTTGTGTGGTAGTTTTACTTTTTACTTACAAAAGTGAAATCCAATCCAATACAATTACCCACAAGTAAAAGAAAGACAACACAAACTCATTTATGTAATAAGTGTTGGAGTTTATTAAATGCCTTCAAGACAAATATTTTAGACATTTGCAACCAAAAACAAAACATAAAATTTACAGCATGTAAAATAAACCATAAAATCATTAGGAACAAGCTACCAAACTAACTGAACTAATACGCTATGGAACAAGAACCCTTTCAATAAACAAACGTAATGATGTTATTGATAATGTTGACCCACACACAAGTCATGCACCAAGGCTACTCAAAGGTTTTCTTCTCCAGCTCTTGCATTACTACCAAGATAGGAGAACTGAGCCATGCAGAAATTCAAATCCACATCAGGGACATGTTTCTTTGATTGCCAGATCAAAGACATTTTCAAGGAAGCCTCTGAAGTTGTCACACACAGTTCCTTTGTAGGTTTGCCATCAGTCATGGTGATGCCACTTCACTTTTTAGATCCTTTATTAGAGATCCAAACACTAGTCATGTTCTTTTTATAGCAGCACCAGCTGCACGTGGTCCATGTTATTGGGTAGAATATCAGCAAGGGTAGCATATACTGCAAGGACTTTGTTTTCTTTTACCTGATCTAAGCAGATTTACTACTTCGAAGGCATTTTGATGAGGCGATGTCATACATCTGTTGATTATTCTGGCAAGAAGGAGATATTTTGCTTGCAACTTCAAGGAAAACTGCCAAATTCCAAAAGACATTGATTTTATCCCACAGCGTCTGGGCATACTTCTGAGAACTTTTTATGATACCTTGACATGTGTGATGTAAATGAAGACTGGACGTCTTGTCAGATGTTCTGAAGGCGCGGGCTACCTCTTTCCCCTCTATGATATGCATTATCACATTTGGGAATAACCTCTAAGTATTTTCACATTTGGTACTGCATATGCCAACCTGACAAGTTAAGTCAGGTGTGGACTGGCCATGAGGATGATGATTGCTGTGACATTTTAGATGTTCTGGAAAATTCTATAGACATCCAGGAAACACACATAAGAGACTGTTGGTTTGTGTGCGTCATATACGTTAACATGTCAGTGCAAGTCTTTGCACACATGCCACACAATATCATCATAACGTCAAATGTTCTTTCTTCCGCCGGTTTGAATGATTGCATTAACTCAAATGACATTGCTGTTAGCTAGCTAACCTTAGCGTAATGTCACAGAGCTAATGTTAGCTAGCTAACCTTAGCGTAATGTCACAGAGCTAATGTTAGCTGCGCCAAGTACAGATGCTCTAAATCCTTTGTAAAAGTTAGCATTGCCGTAAACCGAGTATTTGCGCCGAGATGCGGTTTCTGGGTCGCCCCTGAAAGTAATTCATGTCAAAGAAACAACATGTCAAATGTCATGAAAATATATTAACATTTACAAGTCTAATTACTACTGTTGTGAAGTGGACCTTCTAATAATGACCAGAATTCATCTTGTCTGAACAGTAACCTTTTACTGTCTTAACCCAGCATTGGAAAACAGTGCGCGAAACGAGCTCTCGATACAAGATCACATATTGATTCTTACATCAAGACATAAACATATAATGCTACTCCCTGGCTTTAACAAAGTAAAAGCACTTCCTGTTAAGTAAGCTTCTCAAAATAAACCGTGTTGCAGAAGCATCATTAACTATATTTCTTATGGAATCAAGCAATTTACAACCATTACAGGAAAGATACTTTGAGAGAAAGTAGTAAGAACACTCTGGCTATGCTCGGGCGATGATGAAAGAGCTTTTATTGCACCATTTGGAGTCGTTGACATGAATCACTACACAATCATAGTGGACTTGGGCAATATAGTACATCGTTAAAACTACAAACAACTAACTAAAAAAGCGGATGTTCTGATGTTGACAAAAAAGGGAGAGACGAGCGATTCAGTTATCTCCTCCTGGATCCCATACAAAACAAAATAAAGCAATAGTCTGAAAGTTGAAGACTATAACTTAAAGATTTTTATAATAAAAGAGAACAAGCAACAATGAGAAGCCTCGATCTTTTGCTGACCGGAGTCAGCGTGAAAGAGAATAGTTATCGAGTGTTAGAGGAAACTCACGGATCGGTCACGACTTTTTGTTTTTTCACACGTTTTCACACGTTTGTTTTCCAGTGGGACCTGGTGCCCAGTCTGTGACTATGGAGTCTCTTGGTCAATTATGCATGTCCTCCTGCCTGTTGTTGTCCTCCCCGTTGTTGTCCAAAGCAGCATTAGTGACAGGGCCCAACACAGTCCGGTTGGAGAAGCGGCAGCTCCCCTGAGTCTCTGCACTGTTTTCACCATCTGCCATCATGTTTAGCACAATCCTGAATACATTTTCCTTGACGTGACGTCCGTTTGTAACTATTCAGTGTCTTGTTCTCTGCGTCCATGTCTGTGTCAGAAACACGCAAAAGGTCAGGAGCTCTTCATGAAAGTGTGTGACCACCTCAACCTTCTGGAGAAAGACTACTATGGCCTGGTTATCTCTGAGTTGGCCACCATGAAGGTGAGCATCTTTAGGTATTATTCCAAGAATCCCAACATTAATGTTTGAGTAAGGCAAGAATAGGCCAACTCTCCACATGATAATACCATTGGTGGTTAGAGTAACCTGAGCAGTGTTTTATGATATTATGCTACATCTCTCATTCATTTGACCAGACTTGGATGGACCTAACCAAGGAGATCCGCAGGCAGGTACAAGGTGAGCAAAACCTTACTCAAAGATTATTATCTCCTGTGGTCATTGACATGCTTCTAATCCATGTTTACAGTTATTTCATCATTTTAAACCTTCCTTTTCTTCTCTAGGTACCAACTATAATTTCACATTCAATGTGAAATTCTATCCACCGGACCCTGCCCAACTGTCTGAAGACATAACAAGGTACTCCATGTTTGTGTATGTTTTTTGTCTACTACAAGCAGCGAACATCAGTTTTATTGTATTAAATTCCAAATGTGAGTAGGATTTAGCACTCCAAACGAGATAAAAGTGTTGAGAGATTTGTGAATTTTGATGGTCAAGATAATCATAACAAAAAAGTGCCAAAAGTAAGGCTGTCAAAATTAATCTATCAAATTATTACAATCCAATTTTTTAACGGATTTATCGCAACTTTGTTTACTTCCGCTGTGCGTTGACCCCCGAACCGTAACTGCTGCATGCTGCAGTCACTTAGATCGGAGAGAAAGAGGCGGGAGCTGAAGATGGAGACAGCGCTTTGCATTAGACGTAAAACGAACACAGGCGTGCAGCAGAGAACTGTGCACAGGAATTCTTCCATGTGTCGAACAGGAGGGACATGAGTGGAGAGCACTACCCCTGTGTCCCTAATAGACAGTGGTTTGGAAAACGTCCTGGCTCAATGTTGGGAGATTGTTGGCACTTTATGGACAGTCATATTATGCAGAGTTGAGAGAAGAGGAAAGTGCACGAGGACAGCAGGAAGAGTCACTAGTTCAACACGTTCCACCTCGTGGAATTCTGCTCCCAAGATGATCAGATGTGTGTAGTTTTGTGTTAAAAAGAATACAATTAAACAAGTACACGTTTTCTTTTGAGTAAGTGATTACTTTTTTTTTTTATAAGGTTTAGTCTTTGAAGTAAAACTTTTAATAGCAATTCATCTAGATCAGTGGTTCTCAACTGGCTCCGGGACCCACCCATCACCCCTTAATCACAATTCGGTCAACGGGGGGGAGGTTGCGCTAGCGGCGTCGACGGGGGGGGGGGGGGGGGGTGCTGCTAGCGGTGTTTTCCATGCAAAGGCCTGCGACCCACTACAAACGGGTCCGCGACCCACTAGCGAAACACTGATCTAGATTAATACATTTCAAAATGTAATGTAAGATTAATTAGTTAATTTCTTTTGGCAGCCCCAGGCAAAAGTCAAACATTAAATCAATCAATAAACTATGATGGTTTATCATAGTCATCAGTCCATATTATCCCTTTATGTGCATTGCAGGTACTACCTGTGTCTCCAGCTGAGGAAGGACATCCTGCAGGGCCGCCTCCCTTGCTCCTTCGTCACGCTTTCCCTCCTGGGCTCCTACGCCCTGCAGTCGGAGCTCGGCGAGTATGACCCTGAGCTTCACGGCAGTGAATACACTAAGGATATGAAAATGGCCCAGGGTCAGACCAAGGAGCTGGAGGACAAAATGATGGAGCTGCACCGCACATACAGGTCAGAACTTGATGTTTTGTATTCTTTACTCAATCCACCATCTATGGGGACAAACCGTTTATGGGGATTGGGTAAAAGACGAACCCTGTATTCTAAAAACCTTTTAGTCTACAACTATTGACTCCAAAGTGTAGTTAAGTAAACAGAATAAGAGGAGTGATGATGATGGTGCAACTGCCTCAAAAGTATGAATGGAATTACATAGTGATTATGAAAAGTATGTTCAAAATGAAGCGCTTGAGTGAATAAACCTCACATTAATGTTGTTATGAACTCTATTAATTTATTATGTAATAACTACATTACATGGAAAGGTTTGAACAAAATATACATTAGACAAGATTCTTTGAGTAATTTGATGAAATCTTCCATTCTGATAACTTATCGTAAATGATAACTGTCACAATCAGAACCCCTATCAGTATTCTTATCACAGAATCCTCGCAGTAACAGTAACTATAGTTGTGGGATTCCTGTGTTGTTTTGGCAGGTCAATGAGTCCAGCCCAGGCAGACCTGATGTTTCTGGAGAATGCCAAGAAACTCTCCATGTACGGAGTGGACCTCCACCAGGCCAAGGTGAGCACAGGATGTAGGAAGTGGGTTTGCATGAAGACATGTTCTTGTCAATACTTGGAATTGTGGAATTTGTCCCTACCAGTATTTGGGAACACTCACCAATTATTTCCTACAATGAACTCCATTTCCCTGCATCTGAATAATGTGATACCGCTTGGACAGCTATCAATCAGACATTTATGTGTGGTGGTGAGGAGTTTGTTGAAGGGGATCGGCAGCTATTAAATTGAATCAGCTGGCTCCAGGTGACCACAAGTAGCAGGCAATCTGCTCCTCTCCTCTAAGCTCTGGGGACTGAGATGGTGAGACATTGTAGATGGAATGTTGATTGGTAACGTGGATCAAGCCTGCATTTTATTTACAGAGGCTGTAACCAACCGTACAATAAGACCCAATTGTGAGATGTATGTCTCATAAGAAGTATTTTCTGGTGGACTACGTGTGTTGATATGGCTGATATGGGCACGGATGATGTGAATAGATTCGATATGAACATTTAAGGAGGTTCCTTCCCCAGATAAAAGAGGAAGGATGAGTGTGTTGACTCATAAAAAACATAAAAAGTGAAAAATCATGATCTGGAGGAATCCAGTAAACAACACCAGAATAAAAGTGTTTGATACACTGTTTCTTGGGAAGGACATCCGGACCCTGCAAACCTACACCTTTTTTGTAGTTAAATGGTGAAAAAGGGCACAGTAAGTAGTGGTAGTAGTAGTAGTAGAGAAGGGTTGTCCTTCTATTAGAAGATCAGCAGTCTAATCCACAGCTCCCCTACGGTTTAACCCCCAACCTTTCTATTACCAGCACACCCCCTGTACTCCATGTTGCCCCAAGACAATGTCAACAAACAGATAGAAAAAAACAAAAAAAACTCCATGTGCTTGCTGCTTTGTCTGTTAGTATTGTAATGTCATGCATCAGATAAGAAATAGCCGGGAGACATGTGACTTGTGAAATCAGGTCAATCTGTTTATGTCAGAGCAGGGATTTAAGCAGCTATGGAAACAGGAAAATACTGCACCCTTGTGGATGATTGTCAGCAGCAGGAGGAAGTTCCATCATTAAACTGCTATAGTTCAGAATTGGTACAAACTATACAGTAGTAAACATTGCAAACAGTTGTTGTGTACTAAAAGCACAGGGAATAAACCGTTTGTGTGTAAACATTACAATATCACTTTTCCTGGAAAAAACAGAGCCTGGACTAGGTTAGGTTAGTCTTTCATTGACAGATTTTGGTGATCTAGCATCATCAGCGGTACATGGACAGAGGGAGGGGATTCTGCACTTTACCTCACGTGTTATATGAGCTCATCCAGATCCATTATTATGAGAACTAGTAGTGCAGACGTAACATGGACCACACCACAGTGAATTTTGGGGGGTTTCGGTCCAATACTTTGCATGTAATAACCCTTAAACCTTTTCTAAAAATAATAAAACCCACCCAGAAACGTATTGAAATAATTAAAATAAATTGTATTTTATTAATTGTAAATACAATATTGAATACGTTACAACTTTGGGAATTTATATATTTTTGTTACACTACGCACAATTAAACCACACAACCTTCTCTTTACATGATTTTCCCATTGACTGTGATACACAAATACACGTGCACACCCCAGTAACACCTAACTAAGCCGGCAAAGCAGGTACTGGTCCACAGGTGTCAGACCAGAAGCACAATGTAGGGGGTAGCAATATTCACACCATATGGGCACCCAGGATTGTTAAAGGAACTCCAAGCATTCCCGGGTAGCTCAGAGCGCCACCTGGTGGTGATCTCCTGGCTCACCGTCATTAACAGTCCAAACGAGGCCCCACAGCTTAGCTGGGTGGGCTAGCAGAAATCCAAAGACGTCAACGTGGCTGTAACCTTAACTTCTAAATAAATGTTAAAACAACTTATTAACCTTTGTTTCATGCATGCTCTTTACTAGCTTACACTTAGTGTTGTTCATTCCAGGCTCCATCTGAAGTGGTCTGAATATGTAAATCTGCCTGTCTCTGTTAGGATCTGGATGGTGTTGACATCATGCTGGGTGTTTGCTCCAGTGGTCTGATGGTTTACAAAGACAAACTGAGGATCAACCGTTTCCCCTGGCCCAAAGTCCTCAAGGTCTCCTACAAACGCAGCAGCTTCTTCATCAAAATAAGACCCTCAGAGGTACAGGCTGTTTTCATATGCACAAATACTATATACCCCTCATTATTGTTGTATTGTAACACAGAACTCACCATAACCATGAGGGCACCGCAAAGCTTATTCCATCAGTCACAGTTTTAGCTTTTGTTGTTTCAACAGGTGGAACATTATGAGAGTGCAATTGGCTTCAGACTACCCAATTACAAGGCAGCCAAGAAGCTGTGGAAAGTGTGTGTAGAACATCACACCTTCTTCAGGTAGGGGATGGTAATCTTGAAGTGACTTTGTTCTCAGGCTGTGCAGCGTTTAAGTTGAAGGGACTCCTGACATTTAGCCAACATGCTTGTTTGCTGATCAGTACCTGTTTTTCTGCAGGCTGACTTCCACTGAGATGGCCACCACTCCCAGGAAGTTCCTGGCGTTGGGCTCCAAGTTTCGCTACAGTGGTCGGACTCAAGCTCAGACCAGACAGGCCAGCTCTCTGATCGACAGACCGGCTCCTCTGTTCCAGCGCTCTTCCAGCAAGAGGAACTCCCGCAGCCTCGATGGAGGTAAAATGGTGCAGCTGCTGTTTACGTATGTGTGTGTTTGTGCATACAGGCAGACGGTAATGCACTCTATGGCAGACAATAGAGAAACTGCATGCTGAGAACTGTTTTTTTATTTGAATCTATCATTTAAATCCTTTTGTGTTTAGTATTCCTAGAAGGTAGGTAGCACAATAATTCATGACCACCTTTTGTTTTTTTAACGTGAGTCTTTTCTCGCCATCCAATCCAGCAATGGCATCAACTCCCGACAATAAATCCACTCGTCCAGTCAGTGCCCCCATTATGTCTCCGGTGTCTCCTGGAGAGGCAGTTCCCTCTCCGCTGCTACCGACCCTGACTCGCTCTGACCACCACCGCTCCACACACCGCGGCCATCGCTCCGCAAACAGGAAGGCAGAGGTTCAGCCAGCGGAGAACACCAAGAGCCACAGCCCCAGACCAGAGTCCACCCCGGAAATGAAGGTAGTGCACTTCCCCCAGTTATGCCATTGAAGAAAAAGGGAAAGTTCGAGGGTCCCTGTGATCAGGGAAGAGACCAGACAGAAGAGGTCCAAAACGAAAATACAGTTTGTCCCAATGTTCAATTAGCAACTAAGGTTATGGCATACATATGCGATGGGGAGAGAAGGGGAGAAACCTTAGTGATAACGGCGGAGGACAATGGCTGTGGTTTGAGTGTGCTCACCTGTGTGTGCATGTGTGCACGTCAGTACAAAGAGAAGAGGAGAGTCGTTAATGTGTGACCATGTAGAGACAAACATATCTCACTGTGCTGTTGTGGAAGATTTTGCACAGACAATCATAAAATAAGAATAAGGCTCAGAGTCAAAAATTTATTTTGCCGTTTATTTCCTTGCAAGAGAAAGAAGGTCACAACATCGAGGTGCTCAGTGGACTGCCAAGAACCTTCCCCCTTCACAACAGGGCCAGGCCGTTCTTATACCTGCAAGTGGCCTCCAAACCAACTTGTTGTCTCTCTACAGCCAGGAGACTGGCTTCTTATCAGTGTGAGAGACTCCAGCTCAAGTCTTTTTCATAGCCACACCATCCCAGCACTTTATATCTATAACTTTGTCCGTTCAATTAAATATTTAAGGGTTACCGACATTTTTTCCTCTTACAGTGCGCACGTTGAGTATTTAATATAAAAGAATTCACATGACCTGCTAGGATGCGACCTAGTATAACAAGCGGCAGTCCCGCCCATACAAGCTATATTTGAATATGAAGACATGAGCTTGTATCTTTTCACAGTTAACCTGCAGATGCAGAAACTAAACGCTTAAAAAAACAACAGAGAACCAGTCTCAAATGAACAGGTCCTCCTTTGACCAAAAGTTCCAAGGCTACCATCATGTTTATTTCCCATAATTGTTGTGTGGATTGTTTGGTTTTGGCTGGAATTGATCCTGATGTGTGAGCTTTGCCTCCGCTAACAGTCCTTGGCCAGGAGAGAGCGGAGGCTCTCTCCCTCTGTGACCAGCGCCAATGGGGAAAGAGAGAAAAAGAGCAAGGTTTGTTTGCTTGACGCATGATCAGCCTGAACTACAGCTGAACCACCTGAAATTTAACCAAAAATAGAAAAATATGTACAGTAGACCAGCAGTGTTTAGGCCACGCAACCCCTTCTGATTGGGTTCATACACCAATCCCCCACACTCAGCAAAATAAATCTGAATTCAAACTGGAATAATGAAGGAACAGTTGGCTCTGCTGTTAAATGTTGCAGTGGGAACACAAACTGAACAAGCGTTGTGTCATATTATTCCTGACTCTGACAAAAACAAACAAACTACAAGTGTGAAAAAGCCCTGAAACACTGCAACAAACTTTCAGTAAATTCCAGTTACGTCACCTTTAAACACCCCCCACTAATTATCTCCAGTTGCTTTTATTTTCCAAATTGCCATATTATAGATTTACAAAGCACTATGTTCAAATTATTGGTGGCCACAGAAAAACTATTTTTAGCAAATCCAGTGAGGAATATTGTAGAAAAAGTAATACTGAATAAAAAATAAAAATGTTTGAGGGGTGTGAGCAGTTTTACTGTCTCGTAGAAACATAATTTCGTAGAAAACCTTTCATCTGAAATATTTCATATTCTGTTCCATTGACAGCGTTGGTGGCCAACAGGCCTTCATTTATCTTTGTATTCAGTACAATTAGGAGGGGGAAGTTGTATGTTTTACAAATGGTCTGTTAGAGTCTGAAAGGGAACCTTGACATCCAGTAACTGTGTTTCCTCTGACGGTGGAGCAGCACTCGCCTCAGGACAAAACAAAGATGGAGATGGTGCGAGTGAGGAAGGTTAGCATGCTCCTGATCCAGTGCTCGTGCTGACTCACTATCCTCATTCCTTCATCACATGAAGAACGCTTTCATTTGCTTGTCTTTTATCTGCCAGCACACGATCGCCAAGTTTTCTAAACTCTGTTTTTATGATTTCTGGCTGTTTGTGTCCCTGTGACGGCTCGTCCATGTCCATTGTTATAGGAGAATGCCAAGAAGATTGTTACAAATTGCAACCAAGTGAAACTTCTCCTGTGTGCAAAGGGTGTAGATAGAAGTCAGAAGCCGAAAGAAAGAGTGAGTTTAGTTCCGGTTAGATTTTGTAGTATCCTGCCTCTCATGTCCCCGGGTTAAGTTCACATCTTACCCTGGCGTCTTTCCCCTGTGAGTGTGATTGTCTGCCATGGCCCCCATGGTTTCCTGCTGTGTCCAATCACCTGCACCTTCCTCGTGTATCCCTTGTCTGAGAGTCCAGGGCCCTGTTCCACGTACGTGGCTAACTCAGTAAGCCGGATCATTTTCAGGATAATATGATGTAGATCAGCCTTTTTGGTTTCCTGAAGCAGGTTGGGCTAAATCACCATAGCAACACATCCAAAAACTTGAACCTGCTCTGCTGCTGAATTAGTTTGCCACTCCCCCCCAAAAAATGGGCAGCTCTCTTCCTCATTGATGAAGGAGCGAGTTCTCAGAGATCACGATGACGTCCTGTACGCTAAAGATGATGAAGACAGGAATTATTTATTTACTCCATCCGTAACATGACGTGAACTCCACATGCTGCAGACCATCTGGAAACCCGCTGCATGTCGTGCTCTTCCTCAAGTTCTGTTGGTTTATTTGGCTTCTGATTATGAATAATAGATATATACTGTTTTGCCCATACACAATAATACTCTGAGTTCTATATGGTCATCTACACAAACATATATACACAAGGAATAATACTGTTTTTAAAAGTCCGTCCAGGATTTTGTTGAAATTTCTGTGATATCATATATACTGAGAAGGTGTTCAAAGCTTTTGAGCAACATAAGCAGAATTGAAAAATAAAATACATCTAAATGTATAACCTATGAAAAGTAAAGTAAGTATGAAAGTATAGAATAGTCAGTATAGAAATGAGCAGGTGGTAAAGTCAAGCTGCTCTATTAAGCACCTAGATCAGGGGTGTCAAACTCATTTCAGGTTTGGGCCACATACTGCCCACTTTGACCCAACGTGTGACCTAGATGTTTAAATGAAGGGAGTGTCAATGGTAGTACAATGTTTTTTGTAAGAATGAAGCAACATGTTTATGTTATTTAGTTATATTTACTCAACAGGACATTTCACAGCTCTCTGCTGAGCAAACGTTATTAGACTTAGATTTTATCATAACTAAAAAATAAAAATGTACTAAATTGCTCCTCATGCAAAACACAACCTGTGTGTCATGTGGGATGTGAGCGCCAATAACCACGTTTGCATGCATAGCATGTTACCAGCCGTCGTCTCCTGCACACACACACCGCTGGTGTGCAGCTGAATCCCTCACTCTTCCATGAGCTGAGCCCCCTAGTAACGGCAAACCCATAGCCCTTTTATTTTATGTGATTCATGTCATCACCATGGTCAGTGCTGCTCTTAGGATTTCATTGCAAATCTTATATTCAAATGTTTGAATTAATTCCTAAATTATTTCCAAACAGCTTTTCCTTTTTCCTGATTTTCCACAGAAAAGAGCAAAGAAACTTGAGGGTGAAACTATTTATATCAGACATAGCAATTTAATGTTGGAGGTTTGTATCTTCAGTCTTCAGATATCTGTTCTGACTGCATGCCGTCATCTTTTTCTCCCTGCACGGCTGCTGTTATTTTTCATTTTGCTCAGAAACCTTTGCTTTTCTTGTCTTGTTTTCAGCTTAACCCTAAAGGCTTGGCATGCACCATTTTCCTCTCTGATTCTCATGCAAGTAGCTTCACTTCCCTTTGCCATTGTCATTTCAGATTTTCATTTGTGAAATGGATTGTGTTTTGTTGTATATGCACGATGACCTGCTGCTCTGCCACATATCTATGCGTCCTCTTCAGGGTCCACATTTGGTTTTGTCAAAGCAGGAAAAACACATTAATGAGAGTTCCATTCCATTAGGTGCCCTGTCAGTGAGTTAGCATCCTGGAAATGGCTCATTTAAATGGAATGTTGGCTAGCCAGCATTCAATTGGCCTCCACTTTTCCTGCTTTGAGTCAAATATCAGCTCTGATGGGGGTCTAATGACCCTGTCATGTATTTCTCATTGATGTCATTAACAGATTCTGGACGCCGACATTATGTTGTCTTCATGAACATAACTCCCTGACAATGCTCACTGTGCTGCGGCTGTCCTTTCAGAGAGGAATGACATTTTGTAGGCTTCGAATGTATGATAGAGAACTCCTGTTTTGAGTCTGCATTAATTATTGATGTTCCATTGAATCAAAGGGCAACATAAAGTGTAAAAGCAGTCACACAATGTGATTAACCCACAGGAATTCTTGTTCATATTATATAGATGTCTGCAGCTCCACAGATCAGCTCATAGTTTAGTTTTAAAACTAAACAACAGCTTGGTTGTGGGTTAAACCTCAGCCTGCTACTTACATGGTTAGCCTAGCTTAGCTTCAAAACATTGAATCATTGTTAAGCTGTTTGACTATCAAGGAAAACATAAGAATGCGCTGTGATTCTGATTCCATGAGTTAAGTCTGCACACTGGATGCACACATCCAATAATCTTTAAGAGACTCACAAGGACAATGTCCATGTGAATGATACACTGCATACAGTGCAGAACACTGTTGGCACCGGTTGGTAAACAATATGGAAAGCAAGATGTGCAAATAAGGCTTTGAACTCTCTATTTAAAAAGTCGTTGTTTTTTTAATTTCAGGTATTGAAAGAAACATCCCACTCCCGTGGGAAGTGTTTCAAAAGGCAACGCCTGATTGTTCATCAGTTATTAAACTCAGTTATCACTTGAGTTTCATACCAGAGTTGAGGTAGATCACTGATTAAACTCAGGTTTTACACTGGATTTATTTTATAGCTGTGACTGCAACAATCTTAAAGTAGATCTCTAATGTCATCAACATTAAAGAAGAGCTGCAATGCCATCAAGATCAGTTTAACTTCAAAGTAGAGCTTTCATGTCATCAACCTAAAAGTAAAGCTGTGAATGCAACAACCTGCCCAAGCGTCCCCCCATGGCGGTACCCTTGGTTTCTACCCTTCCGATCAAGTTGACCACATCACGTTGAATAAAAGGCGTCAAAGACCAATAGAATAATGTTGCACACCAGGAGAAACTCTAGATCCAACATATCTATTTGAACATGCCAAACACAACTCCAACCACAATTTAAGAGTTAATGTAACTGTAAGTATATGCAAATTGCTAATTTTCAGCACACATTTGTGGACCTATCGATTGACGCTGGATGCTAACAAAGAAACCGAGGCAAAAGGCAAGCCGATTCCACCCCGATTAAAGACATATCTTTCAAACAAACCTTCCCTGAGTTATGGAAAAACAAACACCAGGCACACAAATCATTTTATCGCTTTTCGATCATAAACGCTCCTCACCTTTGGCGTTTTCAACAAAACAATCCATCATTCCTGGGATTTATCAAGTGATAAATACCCACCGGACGTTCTGTGTTACTCAATCATTTTTTTCCATTTCAAGATCACTTTTGATGTTTTGGAGGGAAACTTTTGCACTTCAGGGTCAAGAGTGTAGCCGAGCGTCATACCCTGCTCTACACGTTTCGGCTCCTGAGTGACTACACTGATGACTAAAATATCCGCCTTTAAAATTTGCCAAGGATTGACTGAGATAGGAAAAAAATACCTGCAATTTGTAATGCCTGTAATTATCAGACGCAAGCATGTAAGCTTGCAAAATTCCGTGTACAGACTACCTCTCCTTATCATGTAGTGGATGCTTTTGTCCTGCACCCAGGTGAGGCTGCTCACCATATATATGCAGGTTAGAAAAAGAAATGACACTGTAATTAATTGTACATCTCCCCTTGTCAGCATTGTTAATAGGCACACTCTGTGAGCCAATGAGCTAGTGCCTTTCCAGTTACCAGTAATCACGAGAGTTTCTGTTATTATGACTCAGTCGACATTTACAAATGTTGTAAACTCTGCTACAGGACTTAAATATTGAGATGTCAAAGATCATAGGAGACGGATGATGACTCCTCTCATGGCGGTCTGGTTTGTCTAAATGATGTCTTCCTCCCTGACCTTGGCATGTCACTCACAATGGGCATTATTTTCACTTCCCTTTCCCACTGCTGTTTTTTTTATCATCTTATGCATTCTTTTTTGTTTCATCATACTTCTGATTGTTTCCCTTCCATCTACCTATCCTCACATTTCTATTCTTGTTGAAGGACCTGGATAAGACTCAGACTGGCATCATGCGTCACCACACCAGCATCAGTGAGCTAAAGAGGAGTTTCATGGAGTCGTTGCCAGAGCCTCGGCCCAGTGAGTGGGACAAACGTCTGTCCACCAACTCGCCTTTCCGCACAGCAAGCATCAACGGTCTGCTGCAGCCATCGGTGAGTCCAAAAACACTCTGCAGAAGAAATCCTTTCAATGTGTCTGTCAGATCATACACTTGGATTCTTAGAATAGCGCCACCTCATGTCTCTCTACGTTAAAATAATATTTTGTTGTATTAATCTTAGCCACACTAATCGCATAGATTAATGCGTTTGTGTTGACAGCTCTCGTCTGGGAAACCAGAATGGAATAGAGCCATCAATAATGTTTTTTGTAACATCTGTGCTTTCAAAGAAAACCATAGCTGTTCACCAATTCTCACGAACAGGAACCCGTAACGGACACATTGTTTTAAGAACAGAAACTATGTTACCCTGATCTAAAGTGAAATCACATTCTATAACACAGAACTACCAGATTTAGTATAAGAGTCTTTCAGCTTTTTTTGGGTTCCATATGTGCATATTACTCCAAAGGTCTGGCAACCAGGCCTAGTTGCTCACTTTGTAAGTCACACATGCAGTGACGTGCGATGAGGTTTGTGGCTCTTTCACTGGCTCTTCCAAAGTCAGATTCATAAATAGATGAATTCCACAGAGTATCATGAATTCACCATTTAACTCGCTGCTTGTACATTGACTAATTGTAATATCCTGTATCAGCATTCTTTTCACACGCATAGACACACATATTTGGACAAAGAAGAACGGTGAATTTATAGCAGCTCATTTGCGCTGTACCCTCCGTGTGTTCTTAATTTGACATCACAATTCCACAATTCATACTCTTTCAATACAAATTAAATTATGCAGTTCACTACTAAAAGACAAATGTAGTAATAGTTATTGTAGATTTTTTTCTTGTCTGGATAGTTCTGGTCTCCTTTTTGTCATGGACTGTGCAGCAGTGTATGCATGGTCTTACCTTTATTTGTTAATGAAGTCCATTCGCCTGTCCTTCTGGACAAAGCGCTCTATGACTTTGTTGTAAAATTCCTCTTTATCTCCTTTGAGTTTCAAAAGTCTCTCTGTCTCAATAGAGATCATTTCCAGGGATAAAAGTCATCCTTCGTCAGTCCGATTTCGGCTGTATGTTTTCAGTCTTTTCAAAGCAGAGAAGGACCTTTCCACGGACGCTGTTGTAGCCGGAACAGTGCGCACCAGCTGAAGTAACTGAAGTTGCCTCAAGAACAGTCTCCATCAGATCCTTCTGGGCCAAAAAGTTGAGAAGCTGTCCAGGAGATTTGCACTCATTCCTCACCGTTTGGGAGCTGTAAAGTCAGATGAGATCAGCTTTGAGCCTAACAAAGTAAAGAATCTGGCCTATTTTAAGAGGCTCTGCATCTTGGTGTCATCAAAATGGTGTGACATTTCTTTAAAATTTTGCAGTCAACCAAACCAAGGAAAGAGAGTTCACCAAAATGATCAAACCTTTCCAGAATGAAAAAAACATTTGTTTCCTCTCATCTCTGAGTGACTACTTACTTTAGACCTTCTTGGTCAGGCCCAGTGTGGCGCATTTCTGGTCAAATCGCTGTCGAACTCCTGTCTCTGGCGTTCCAATTGTGTCGCGGGTTCGTGCACAACAAAATCCGATGTCCATTACTTTGTTTAGCAGCCCTCTCCGTTTTACTGAAAATATCTTCATATGCTATGATGAGAAAGGATGTTGACGCTTTTGTCAGCCATCAATCATATCCAGTGGCCATCATTAGCGTGTCATAACATGGAATAGAACACGCACATCTGATTTGGTTCAATTTGTGTGTGTAACAGTGAGTAAAATGGCTTCAGGCACCTTTTCTTTCACCTTGGCTTGCACCCCATTAAGCTCTGATGCCATCACAGCGTCTCCGTTGTAAGTCTGAGCTATCAGCTTTTCCACACAGTTGTATTTCTCCAGGACTCCCATGAAGTACTCTGCTATAGCAGGGGCTCGTCTGTCATTACTGACATCATCAAACACCCAAAACGCCTCCCTCACTTCACAAGCCACCTCAATTTTATCTACATAACGCAAAATGACAGAGATGGGCTTTGTTTGTGACATCCGTCGTCTCGTCTACTTCTACAGCAACAAATAGGGCTGCATCAATCTCTTTTTTATATAATTTCTGATCACATCACTAACTGCTTCAATTAAATCGTTCTGAATTCTGTTTGATAAGCCAGAAAACATAGTCTCCAAATGTTTAGCTAACCTATCATCTGTCTCTTAGGGAGTAACGCAATACATGTACCAGCGTTACGTATTTAGAATACAAATTATGAGTAACTGTATACCGTTACAGTTACATTGTTGAAATCAATGGATTACATCAGGGGTTTTCAAATGGGGTGAATGTGAGCCTTCCCTTAGAGTAGGTAAGGATAGCCGAGCCCCCCCTTCCCCAAGATCCCATCCGCCTGCCCTAACCCACACATGCCTCTGCAGTAAATGCCAAGGTTCAATAACAAATGATAAAATGTAAATATCTTTCTTTAATATTGTATTTGAAGACATTTTATTACTACAACGTTTCTAAAAGTGCATTCATAAACAATTCTTTGCAACAGCAAATAAGTGCAACTTCGTGCAAGCCTGATTGAGGCTACTTTTAGCATCACTGAACATGAACATAAACTTGTGTGCTTAGTTTCAATGTGACACCGAAGTTTGCATGGTCTCATGCTATCATTTGCTAGCACCTCCTTGCAGACCACACACTGCGGCAGAGGAGCAGCCTCGGACCCTGACCAGGTGAAACCTAACTTTAAGTACTCAGGATCATATTTCCTACGTTTTCTGCTGGGTCCTGTCTCCTCACTTAATGCTGCCTTCTGTTGACTTGGGACTAGGAAACGATGCATTTTACAGCTAATACATTTTTCTTCATGTGTTGCCAACCGTCCCGTATTACCCGGGACATCCCGAATTATGGGCAATTTTGATTTGTCCCGGCCGGGACAGCTCCAGTCCCGTTTTCCAATCACAGCCTCCTAAGTCAATGACGCGCGAAAAACTCCCGGTTGTTGTGACGCATCAGACCAGTGTGCGCGCGGGTGCCGGGTGGCCAAAGCGGAGCATGTGAGGTGGGAGCTGTCCTATCTGTTAAAATGAGCACTGTGAAATGATACACAGCCCGGCCGCCGACCGCTAGCATCCCCCGTCAGCCCGTCAGCCCGCAAAAGTCCCTGATTTGGGGTTGGGAGAGTTGGCAACCCTATGTGTCAAGCCTCCATCCTTTCCAACACTGGTGGACGCTAATATTTAGTCTCCGCTATTCGTCCAAAGCCAAATCTATCCTTTTGGCAGCAATTTGACTTTGAATGTGAGTAGTTGAACTCTTGTGTCTGCTGAGGCTTCTTGGTAGATTCTTCATGTCACAAAATCCTGCGGTAGTCATTGTCTCGAACAAAAAGGCAGGGAAAGCAGAAAAGGCACAACCGTAATGCAACTTTTCGGTTGTACCACTTGGTTTGAAAATACCGTGTTATCTTCTGTACCGTTGTTTGAAGCAAATCTTTCAGCTCCGGCATGCGTCTTCCATTATTTATCACTTCCAGTTTTGAGAAATGTTTTAGCTTATTTATATAATCTTCCATTTTCACCGACAGAGAAAAAAATAAACTAACTGATGCGGTGCATTTGACTTTCGCTAATGTCACAACACTGTTAGCTAGCATATGCTAGAAGAAGAACGATAACAGAACAAGCCTGTGTGTTCACACACGCCCTCTTCAGTGAAATGGCTGTAAGGGAGGAGGCTGCCAGTCTAGCTGCCTCCCTTCCTGCTTTTTCACTGTGGGGTTTTGTCAGATGAGCAGGACTAATATGTTATAAACATAGGTGGAATACATGACCTAGACTATGGAGTCTGAGGACATATAATAATAGTTGGTACAAACATTTCATTGGTGACATATAGAGACATTAATTACACAAGCTCAATTTGAGCGATTGCGCAATCCGAGAGGAGGCACCGCTCGCCGCTGCCGCTTCACCATATTTGGACAGGAAAATACACAAAATTAGCGATATTGCCTATAACAATCATTGGATTTATTGGAATCTTATAGTTACACTTCTATTACAGATCAGTTGATATATAATATATATATATATATATATATATAGAAAAAGACGTACATAAATACTTCGATTTTGTCCATATATAATACTGCATTTCCACCATGTACTCCATCATGTGGAATTACACTTTTTGCTTAAAGCCTAATTTTAACAATATTGCTTAACGCCTGAAATTATGATGACATATAAGATGGGAGAATATAAATAGTCTGTTGCATCATCTTCCATTACATGTCATGCTGATGCTTTTTTTGGTGCATTTCAACCATAAGGAAGAAGAACAAGAAAGTGCCATTTCATCAAATGAGCCAATTTACAGGATTGTGGGAGAATTTAGGAAGGTTAAAGACCAGTCGAGCTGCTGCATTCTGGATGAGCTGCAGGGGTGCAGTCTGATTAGATTCCTACTTGTCATCTTTTTAATACTACAAAATCCTGTCAGATCAACATAGCTGGTGCTTATACTCAGACTAATGATTGGTTTGAATGTTTAATGAACATCAGTTAGTAGACTTTATTCGATGAAAACATTCTAATTTACAGCAGAAATATTCAATAAAATGAGCCCTTGATGTTAGATTAATGGAAATGGAAGGTTTATGCTATTTTTTATCAAATGCAACCAACTGTAGTCACTGCAGCTGCTTGAATCTCCATTGCCTCTACATTGTAGTGCCTTGTAGCTGTTGCGTGCATTCAAATTTTCCAACTCTAGAAAATGCATCTTTCTAGCAAGTTAGATGTTTTCATGGTAACACAACTAACAATCTAGCTACTAAAAAACAATTCAGATATAGCAACCAGCTAGAACTAATAGTTATACATCTAAATAGCTATAGATAGTAGGAAGATATATCTGCTAAATCACTACAGCCCACGGTATAATTTCTCCAAGCAT
Organism: Pungitius pungitius; assembly: GCF_949316345.1. Lineage (NCBI taxonomy): Eukaryota > Metazoa > Chordata > Actinopteri > Perciformes > Gasterosteidae > Pungitius > Pungitius pungitius. Next base: position 5,540,334 of record NC_084916.1, on the reverse strand, counting down.
TTCTTCGTATCTGTTATGGTAATAAGACCATTTTCTTTTTCATACCATCCAACAATAGCTATACCAACAAATTAAAGGGCACAAAAGATAAGATTTGATGATGCTGCATGTAGATGTAAATGTATGTAAATGGAGGTGACATCACTAAAAGAAGTCTAAAGGGAAAAACACACTGCAGCCACACTGCTGCATCACCTTAGCACCAATAAGAAGCAGCGTGTTGCAGTGGGTCAACAAAAGAAAATATTTAGCGCAGGAAAACAGGGTAAAGAGGAAGACCTGACATCCAGTCGCCACCGGATCGTTAAGTCACATTTGTGGGTGGCTGAAGTACCTGCGTAACTATTTTTGACCTAGCTGTTGGCCGTCCGTATGTGCTTTGATTTTTGACTCTGCCTTGTTCTGCCCACAGGATTACCACCTCAAGTAAACCCCCTACAACACAGTCTCCCTGCACGTGGTATCATCACACCACCACTCTCCTGTCTCAACCAGCTGGCCTCCTCACTCAATTCTTTAATAAATACTTTTTGTCACTATCGTTTTGGTCTGCTTTTGGGTTCCCTTCAGAATCCTGACAACATTTAAATGACCAAACCATAATTTTGTCTTTAAACCAATCAAGATTTTGCACTTTTTCAATGTTATACAGTTGTAATAAATGTATTGACAATTCTGGACAAGTCTTTTCTGATTAAACTAAATGTGGTCATAATGCACGGTTGCAGACATCAGACCTCAATATCTGACGGAAATACTCTCCTTCATTGTGAAAGGAGCTTGTTGAACTGGTTCGGGAGTCTCCTGGACGATTTTCTGCAAGCGTGCAGAAAACTCTTTTGCTTGCAGATGTTTAATTGACGCGCGCGCATGAACCTGATTTGCGCTCTCGAATTTTGACAGTGATTTTCCGCCATAGAACCATCCCATGACGAAATACCATATGCGGAAGCACAACCAAACGGCTCTTTTAAGAGCCACACACACACGTTCTTATTAAGCAAACGTCCTATTATTTAGTATCAGTGTGTCTAACAATACAATTACCCTACACTTTATTGTACTATATTCAGTGCAGTGATGGGATGTTGTAAAAAGGCACATGTGCAAGGTTTTTCCCGGACCTGTCGCAATAAAAGGTACGAGGATGTATCGTACATCTCGGGATACCGACGCAGTGATGACGTGGAGTTCGGCGCAAACTCTCCAGCGTCATTGCGTCTGTGCAGTGACGTCGTATGTAATCCTATGGCGCAAAATGCTGGCGACGCATTCAGTGTGAACGTACCACAAGGCTTCCGCTTAGAGTGACAGTTCAGTTCCTCCGGCCCTATCATGACATGATGGCAATGTTTCAAGCCTCATTCCTGTTAATGTTGTCATAAATTGATGTTGGAAATTATGATGTTGAAAATGTATGACGGAAATACTCTCCTTCATTGTGAAAGGAGCTTGTTGAACTGGTTCGGGAGTCTCCTGGACGATTTTCTGCAAGCGTGCAGAAAACTCTTTTGCTTGCAGATGTTTAATTGACGCGCGCGCATGAACCTGATTTGCGCTCTCGAATTTTGACAGTGATTTTCCGCCATAGAACCATCCCATGACGAAATACCATATGCGGAAGCACAACCAAACGGCTCTTTTAAGAGCCACACACACACGTTCTTATTAAGCAAACGTCCTATTATTTAGTATCAGTGTGTCTAACAATACAATTACCCTACACTTTATTGTACTATATTCAGTGCAGTGATGGGATGTTGTAAAAAGGCACATGTGCAAGGTTTTTCCCGGACCTGTCGCAATAAAAGGTACGAGGATGTATCGTACATCTCGGGATACCGACGCAGTGATGACGTGGAGTTCGGCGCAAACTCTCCAGCGTCATTGCGTCTGTGCAGTGACGTCGTATGTAATCCTATGGCGCAAAATGCTGGCGACGCATTCAGTGTGAACGTACCACAAGGCTTCCGCTTAGAGTGACAGTTCAGTTCCTCCGGCCCTATCATGACATGATGGCAATGTTTCAAGCCTCATTCCTGTTAATGTTGTCATAAATTGATGTTGGAAATTATGATGTTGAAAATGTATCCTCATCGATTTGAATAGCAAATCTATTCCGTTTTGCCCGCTGTTATTATATTTCTTTGGTGCGTTTATTCACTCAAACATATCACTCTTGGACTAAGGTATGTAACCAATTTTCACCTGGGAGGTGAGAGGGAATACTATGCTTATTTTCATTTCCTTATTACAAATTTCTTAACAATGAATTCCTCCTCAGTTCTTGAAAAACCCAGAATATATGAACATGCAAACATTTTTTTCTTACAAAAGTTCCACTTTTCGATTCAGGAATCTGAAATCAGCAACATTGTCAATATATATGTTAAATATACATGAAATTTGACATGGCAGTGGGGGCATGTCAATGAACAACAAGACAAATAACAGATGCAAGAAAATGTCATGTCAAATTTGATTGCAGTATAATAATAAAATGCTATGCGCTAGGGGGATATAGAATAAACCATTTAAAAAAAGGATAAGAATATTACAAATAAAGTGCACTAGCGAACACATAACCATACTCTACACAACTGTTTTGTGAGTGTATGTGGAAGTGTGAAGGAACTGAACGGTGGAGAGGGATGTCAGAGTCAGTTGGTGATCACCCCCTCAGCAGAGCGGATGACACGCTGCAGCCTGCCCTTGTCCTTGGCTGTGGCTGCAGCGTACCACATGGTGATGGAAGAGCAAAGAATGGACTCGATGATGGCTGTGTAGAAGTGCAGAATTGCAGAATTGACTGCTTATTCTAAACTATGGCATTCTCCAATGGGCCTATTAAATACATGGCTAATATTGTGCGTCGAGACAAAAACACTTGAAATCGCTTAGGTTTAGGCCATAGACCATAAGGTTTATAAAAAATGTCTCGGCTTGAACTGAGATCTTAAAATAAGTAAAAAATAATGCAACTGTTGGGGATGGGGTTACATTGTAGTGACTTTTAAGTCTTGTCTTGCACAGATGTAAAAGTGTGCTTTGTGCGTTGGTATCAGCAATGATCATCATGCTCTGGGAATGAGACGGGGCTGGACAGCTGGATGAAATTAGTGACATATGCAAAATATGCTTCCCAGGTGATTAGTGTAATGGATGGCTTCTTACATGTACACCTCTTTTTACAAGTATAAGCTAATAGTAAGAAACTAAAGTTATGATAGAAAAAAAAGTAATCTAAGTTTCCCTTATGATACACATCGTGTGTCTGTGAGTTGCTGACTGTTTATTTGATCCCTCCAGTCTCCTGTGCTAAAGACCCAGACAATCACCATCTCAGACAACACCAATTCCATGAGAGGAAGTGTGACCTGCAAGGACATCCCCTTAGTTCACACTGAGACCAAGACGATCACATACGAGTCAGCAGAGGTGAGGGGAGCTCTTGGAATTGTTGACAAAAAGGTTACATTCCAGTTTAGGTGTTAATTATGTCACCTTGTATGAAGTGCAGTTAGTTATAAAGATGTGTGTTTACGCATGTTTACATATATTTGCCACAGAAAGCCTGACCCTGACATTTTGGACTTATCTGACCTCTGCAAATACTTAGAAATGTGCTAAACTCTGGCCATTTTTTTTCCATCTTTCGGTTCTTTAATTTAGTAGAAATGGTCATACAAGGTTAAAAGAGATCTGTAGTTGCCACACACAAGGTGACGTGTTTCAGGAGTTTGAGTGGGTTACCCACTTATATTAGTATTTAGTAATCCCAGCTCCTCCTCATTTTACTGAAACCTTAAATGGTAGGTTGCTACCATTTAGCAATGTGAATGGTTGAATGTAAGAAAATCTGTGAAGCACTGTACAAAGGGGTAAATAAATGCAACATTTATATCTTTGACTGTCTTAAATTACAAATCAGAAAAAAACAATTAACAGATTGGAGAGTAAAGTATGTAAAATGTATTAATTTGAGGTCTTCTGTAACACTTAAAAGGTGTCTCTCCCGCAGCCGGTGGACGGCCTGGCAGAGAGGGACTCAGGAGTGTTGCTTAGTGCCCAGACCATCACCTCAGAGACCATCAGCACCACCACTACCACCCAGATCACCAAGGTCTGTTCCTCCACTAGCAGCCCCACAGTCAGTCAATACAGAACAAAACAGTAATTGATCCCTACTTACCTTGCAGCGTACTCATTATTATTATTCGGGCGAACGGGTTGATCGCAATGACTTGGTTGATTGAAAAGTAGTTTACAACCCTGAAAAAATGTGGGCACCCCTGCGTTAGACCTTCTCCATCACGGCGTCACTACAGGCTGCACCGCTTGCTTGAAAATTAGGGTGCCCCTACAGCCCCCACACCTAATGTTTGACCATTTATCTCTTCAGAATACGCAACGGATTTTAAGTTTAATATTGTGCAACATCTTAATATAGATTACTCATTTAACATGTTGCCTGCTGAAAAAAAAAATGTATTGACTCACGTGACAGCTTAATATTTAGAGCGAGTGGATTAATTTATTATTATTTTTGGTATTGCACAAAATACATGGGTCTCTCTACTTCTAGTCATGGTTGTGCTGTTTCCATAGAGGTAAAGGACATTTGAAATGTGGCAGGAGTAAAATAGGCTTTGTGACTGCTCGCCAACCTGGCACTCCTCCAAACTGTTTAATCGGCGGATCAGGAGCTTCTACATCGCCTTTATCGAACTGCGAAAAGCCTTCGACAGCGTCTCCCACCAGATCAGGGGTAGCCAACCACATCTGCGGCTCAAGGCCTACTATGGCCAGGGAGTCACCAACCTCCTTGGCACCCAGCTTAGGATGGTCAATGAAGACACAGGCATTGGTATCCGAGCGTGTACCAGGTACACGCTCCACACTCTGGCCTTTGCAGACCATCTAGTACTGTTTGCATCTAGCAAACAAGGGCTCCAGATGGCCAATCAGAGTTGAGAAGCTCTGCTCGTCATCACTATGGCGTAAATGGTCGCGCAACCCTCGTCTACGGGACCATCCGCGATCGTGCCCCCCGATGCCCGATGGTTTCACTGGTCCGGCCCGCGTGACATCAAAGTGGACTGTATGTGGCCCCAAACCTAAAATTAGTTTTATACCCCTGCTCTATAACAAGAGCTAATTCATACGGACTTGCCATCTTGACTTGCTGCATGAATTACCGTAAATATTGTAATTGTCAGTCGTCATGTCTGACATTTAAACTCAACATTTAGATTTAACATTTATATTTAACATTTATATTTAGATTCAACATTTATATTTAGATTCAACATTTAGATTTAACATTTAGATTTACATCTAACATTTATATATAAAATTTACATTTAACATGTATTATTTAACAACTTTGTGTTATTGCCAAACATTGTACTTGGAAAAGTTGTTGCATGTATGATTTTGTCTCAATGTTTGAAAAAGTGACATGTGAATATTTTCCTGCTTTTTTTATTCATATGATAATGCTAAATATACGAAAAGACACTTCATGAAACAGCCGCTCACCGGAGACACACAGGCAGCTGAGACTGAACGCCTGCAAGTTAGTTGGTGTCTAACTGAGGGACGCTGGTACCGACAAAACAGGTCATTAAACAGGCTGCTGGTCACCCTGAAGTAGCGCTGGAAGCAGTCATCTAGACGCACTTCCTGGAGGAGTCGGTAAAATTAAAGCTGTGTGTGGCGATGGTTGATGTCACGAACACAACAGTTTGCAGTCCCGACGTTTGTGTAATTCACACAACAAATGGAGAGTACAAAAAGTGGTAATTTATTTCCATAGTGGAAACAGTAACTGTCAATAGAAAAAAGACGGAGATAAGTCACGGCCCGCTTTACTTGCGCGAGGGGGGGTCTTGCATGTGTTTCCTACCCTTTTTTTGTTGTGTGCTGTCTTTGTTGTAGACGGTTAAAGGAGGAGTCTCTGAGACTCGCATTGAGAAGAGAATTGTCATTACTGGCGACACAGAAATTGATCACGACAAGGTGAGTAATAACTGACAGAAGATCAGTATTGTTTCATGCTTCACTGTTTAAACCTATATATATAATTTTGCGGCTCAACCATAGAGGCCCCGCCGTGATCCCAAAAAATATATGTATTAGATTTATTATATTAAAAATAACACAATTATTGGTTTACTGGAATATACCCAGTATTATTTGTAAAATAAAATATCTGCGCAAAATATATGCTTTTCCTGCACGTCCTATCCGCCTAGGGTTGCCACCTTTTGTACAGAAAAAAAAGAGATGCTACGACCAACAGTGGGGGTGGGCGCGGACGTTACGGGACGGGTGCGACTGCAATCCCCCGGTGATTCCTTTCCCACTCTCGTCGAGACTTTTGAATACTTCAGATGGACCTGGGGGGGTATCAGGAACTGCCTCCGCCAATCGCCACTCCGCCAAGAGACCCGCCCTCCGACTCTTGGTTTGTTTCAGATTCAAGGCTAATCAAACCAACGATGGCAGCGAGTATTACCCAATCAGGGGCGAATATAACGAGTCTTCACAGAATTCGGGTGGGATTATTTGCATGGGATGCTGCATTGAAGACAACTCGGAAAATATGGGACAAACCCCGTCCCGTAGTGATTCAAAACGGGACGTTTCCGTATTTTACGGGACGGGTGGCAACCCTATCTCCGCCTGCCTTCCTGTCTCAGCAAGTCCATGCCCAAAAAAGGCGCATCTAAGAAGCAGTTTAACCAATTACCGATTAAAGATAAAAAGGAGTGACATTTCAGATTCCTAAAATAGATTCAGCCTTAGGCCCTCGAAGGGCTGGCTCCGGGCTGCGCTCTTGTCGGGGCTAGTTTTGCAAGGCACTGTTTTAACGACATGGAATTGCCGAGGATTATCATTCCAAGAAGACCCAACCAAAACTCTGTAAAATCTCTCCTCCAAGCCCTGTTTGACTGAAGGTAAAACAGGTAAAACAACTGGACCCAGATCAGCCTGACCTCACAACCAGATAATGGACTGGCATGAAAAGGAAGCCGCACATACAAAGCTTCTATAGAGACTGCTACACTGGAAGGTTTGGCTAGCTAGTTGTGCTCCGCCACATTTTGCTTGAATCAATGGGGACATCCAGCATAGATAGATAAGGAAGTAAGGGACATGAAGCACTTGTAGTAAAGTAAAAATGACGTTTGGTACCTTTTTTTGCATTTAACTGGGAGGTTTGCTGATACTGATTGCCCTATCAAAAGAATTCCAATGCCACCACTGTATATGTACATACATAGATTTCTGCTTGAAATGTTTGTATGCCTGATATGTGACACTTCAATGGTTTAATTTGCATCATACAGCGGGTTTATTATGTAGTGGGGTAATTTAAATGAACTCATTAACTTATCTACTTAACAAGCTTGAAATGTTGTCCTTCCATCACAGGCTTTGGCTCAGGCCATTAAAGAGGCGAAAGAACAGCACCCAGACATGTCTGTTACCAAAGTAGTTGTACACCAGGAGACAGAGATCAGCCCAGAGTAAGACAGACTGATGGAAGGTCTCTGGAAGGTGAGTGTCCAACCTTGAACCCACATTCACTGAGATTGAAATACCTGACAGACGGAAGCAGGACTCAACGCAGATTTACACAAACGAAAATACTTTATTTCAAGTATCAGAATGCCTAGGGCAAACCACGGACCAGGAAAAACAACCAACTCACTAGCATGGCAATAGTACAACGAAATGACTCAAAAAGGGACAAGCAACATACATGGTTTAAATACATTGGGATGGTGCATGTGATTGGACACAGGAGGAAACAATTAGGGACACAGCAGACAATCACCCGCAGGAGAAAACACCCGAACACAAAGTAAAGTTAACCCAGGGATACGAGAGGCAGGAAACTACCAAATAAAACCAGAAACCACCCCACACCGGGACACACGCTACATTACAATGATTGATATAATTTCTAACAGTCATAGCATCAGCAGTGGGAATATCGCAGTCTGCACTCAGCCATATGACAACACAAGTACTTACCGCTTTGCTACAGCACACTAGTCCATACATACATTTCCCCACCACTAAAGTTGATCACATCAACATTGATGAACTGAAGCACTGAATTTTAGTTTTCGCTGTTTTGACTTTGGCTGATCCATGATAAAAAGAGAGAAGGAGGTCCGTTCACTTGCGTGTACAAATCCTCGCAATGAGTGGAGAAAGGCATTGACTACCTGCAGTATCAAGGCCAGCACCATTTGCACAGTTTTCTGTAGCGCTGATAATGCTACGTTTGCAACGTACGTACATCAGGCCCTCAATGTTGTTTAAGAGAACAAAAAGAGAAATCAGTTAGGTGATTGGCTTGTGGTGTTAAATGCTAAATGGAATGGGTAGATCAAAGTGAAAACAAGCTTCAGAGCCTGTCCTCAAATTTGGTGGGGGTTAGGGTTAGCTGAGCTGAGAGGGCCCCTTTAATGACCAGAAAAATCCCAGTTTACATTTAAAGTAGACTTATCATGAGAACTGTGAGACAGCAAAGAGTGTTTTAACTATCTCAATGTTTACACTAGATTGAAGACATTCCACATTTTCATTTCACTTAAAAATATTTGTATCTTCTTTTCTTCTGTCAACCTTTGTTTTTCATCTTTCAAACACTTTCCCACAGCAGCCCCCCTGACCACCAAATCCCTTACTTTCACCAAAGCCCTCCGAGAGCCATCACACCCAGCTGCACTGCCTACGACAAGGACCACCTGACCACATCAGAGGAATCAAGTTTCACGGCTGAACTATGAACCTCACCCTCCAAGAGTCCGGAGTTTGACCTGAAGGAGAGGAAGAGGCCAGAAAATTCCCTTAAACCCTAGCAGTATTACCCTTAATCCCCTCTACTCCACCACAGATCAACCTTGCTGGACTGAAGATAACTTTTTTGAAGAGATAAAAAAAGATAATAAAGTACGGCATTTGTGGATTTATTCCTCTTCAATTTGTCTGGAGAGTTTAAGAAAATGTTAAAGGACGTTTGGTCTTTAAATTTTGAGATTACTGGTACTTTATTTTTCTATGGCGTTTCTTAAAATCACAATTGGTTCAATAACTTGGACAGCAAGTGTTTTTTAACGGTATGTTCCAAGGAGCATTAACAAAAGGGATTCTGGGTGATTTTCTTGGCTTGTACTCATAGGGATCCGAGGGTCCCTCTGAAATTTAACCATAAGTTTAGAGTCATTTCTTGTGCAGTAAATATTTTATTTTCCCTGTAAAAGCAAAAAAAAATATTTTTTCAACTTTTCAACTTCTGTATAAAGAAGATCCATTTTATCGAACCACTTTACTCCTATTATCTTAGAGTTCTGACTGATGGTCCGATGGTCTTTTCATCTTTTGATTCATTTAGTTGTTGTTGTTTTAGTGCTTGTTTACCAGGACCACAAAGTCAACAGCATATTGAAATTACCATTATTTATTTTACATCTGTCTTCTTTTTGTGTGTTTATGTTTTAGGTGTACTCAGCTCAGTTGTTGTAATTTCATGACTTTGTATTGAGAGCTTTCCAGTTATCATATTCCAGTTCTATTCATTTCTACTGAGCATGACGATTTCTGCACAACTCACATTTCTACTGTTCTACCATCTGGGGGTGTGTACTCATCCAGACACAGGAAAATCAACCTCAATCATGAAAGGTTAATGAAAGAAAATAACTGTGTGAAACAGCTGAAATGTGAAGAGACACACGACAGGATGATTATGCCCAAAGGCATTATTTTCACAATGCTTATTAATTATAACCTAATTAAGGAAATGATTACATCAACATATTGACAAGGTTGTCTAGATAAAGCAGTTAATCATACTCATTAATTACTACAGTTCTCAGCATACAATGACTTTTTTTTGTTTTTCCTTTGTAGCATATTGGCTCTGAAAAGTTGTGTTCGTGTTGGTCATTTTCAACAACAAAAAAATTACCTGAGAATTAAAGGTTTTCCCAAGAGGGCTTGCCTTCAGCTGGTTACTCACTTACAGTGATGTATGAAATAAATGAGTGTGACCCCATAAACAATAAAATAAATGTAATATTTTCTATTCCTAATATTGCTATATTGAGTTCAAGCAACCATCTGTAACCTTATAGTATGATATTAAAACAACATATAGTGTACTGCTCAGTAGACACTACCCATTCAAATCAGACCTTATTTGGTATGGCATACAAAGTTTATGTTCTGATGATTTAAAAAAAATATTCTATACAGCCGAACATTTTTTTAATTGTGAACTCTTACTTTACCATCACAAGTCAACATATTAAAAGAGCACCATGCAAAGAATAAACAGAAATGAAGACATTGCATTTTATCAAGTTCTGTCTTGAGTCCTGATGGTGCAAACCTTTCAAATGTGTCTCATGGAGACAGAAAGTTTTTTCTAAAGAGGGATATATTTTTTAATATGTAGTTATTAGAAAAAATATTTAATACATTTTTATACAAAAATTCTCGAGCTAAAAATCTTAAATCCACTTGGACACTGTCCTGACAGCCACAACCGATCTGGGGACAGGAGCATATCTGACAGAGCGTCCGATATCAGTGTTTTCAATGGGATAGTGTAACAGCTCTACAACAGCGGTGTGTCCAGATTCAGCAACACTGAGACAGAGACAGGACATCTGTGTGTTTTGGGGGGTTCAAACCATAGCCTCTTTTCTTCAGTTCCATTCAGTGTGACAATCAAGCAGGGTCATTATTATCTAATAATTCCTTTGGCTTACTGGCTGGACTATTAAAGGTTTATTAAAGGTTTTATCTGTAATAAGGAAGTTGGAACCAACAGTACGCAGGGCATTCTTTTAGGGGCAGCTTCTTTAGCCATAAACCAAGGCATCTCCTCGTCATCCCTGGATCACAGGTTGTTGGGCTGCATGCACCCTCTTCATTCACCAACATCAACTAAGGTGAATTGGGTTGAGAAAAACCATAGAAGGTTGGATAAGTCATGCATATAAATGATGTCACATATTCACATAGCTTCTTGTGTATAGACATTTCATGTAGTGACATTTCATTTGCTGTATCATGCAATGTTTATTTCAGCGCAAAGCAGTTCATACAAGGGGGTTCAAGGGGATCTTTGCTCGTGACCGGAGAAGTCCTGCCACTAGGGTTGCCACCAGTCCTGTATTTGACAATACGCGTTGAATCAATGAAAACAACTAAAAACATTGAGTAGAGTATTAGTTTGTTTACTGAGAGCTCCTTAACACGCAATATATTTCCATCCATATGTCCAAGTAATACCAAAACCCTCTCATTCCCTGATTTTTTCTCAGCAGGGCCAAATATGAAGCAGTCACACTCAGCCTGTTTACAGCATTATAGCGCTACAGCTCGTAGACGAGATATAGTGGGAGCTGTGACACATCCCGGGCCCTTTGCAGAGCGGCTTTTGACACTGAATGTCAAAATGTACAGTAGCCAAATGCTGTGAAATAATATCAACTCACAGATTTCATTTTTTTTATCACACAGCTTTTTGAGTTTTTTGCGCTGGTAGGATGACTCATGTGCACTATATGTCTGTGTGGGGGTGTGCCGCCTGGTGCAGCAGAACAGATTGTCCACTTTGCATCACTGCTTCAATAATGCAGCATGTGCAAATATGTGTTTTTATGAGTAGTCAACAAAATTCTGCCACAGCATATTTCATGTTTTAAGCAAGGCTTGACACAACACCAGTGGAGGAACGTCATGGTTTGAACAATAATAGACAACAACAACATGCTCAATCATTGTGTGACATGTATACCATTTTATAAAGGTCTAGCCACAGTTCATTCAAAAACTGTACACCGGCCTGGGTGTTGGAATTATTAATCTTAAATATGTTGTGAAGAGATACCAGTGATGTCGGAGGTTTATTTCGATCTTCTACTTAGATGGCAGTGATGTACTCTCAAGCTAAGGAACCTCATCATTCCAGCCTGTTAATGGTCTGCTAATGTGGTAGTAGCTCAAACCTCTACATTGCAATTATATTTGTTTTTTAAACTGGATGGATATAAATAGCCATCAGTGCTCAATGAACCAACATCAGGGGGTTAGAGGTACGATGAGACTAAACCAATGTCTTGAAGGTAGCTCTCTTTCAATTTAGACTTAAAAAAAAGCCTTTTACTAATCAAATGGAAATAGCGTCACCATCTTTGCAAAATCTCAAAGTCATCGAGAGTGTGAATAGGCCGAATAAATCCAGACATTATTTCCAATGTCCTTAGGCCAGGGAATACATTGTACTCTATATTCAAAGTCGTTGAAAAAAAAAAACAGCGTAATTACTGTATGCATCGTATTGTGATTAGTTTTACCATAGGACAGCTAACACCAATCAGGTGTAGCCAGGTGTAGTCATTTATTGCCATTTATTGCCAGATATGTTACAGATTTTGACTATAAGAATAAAATATACAAGCAAGAATTAATTTATCATAGAATTTTCAATTACTTCTGTTTATTACACTTTACCGTGGCAAAACCTGAACCGGTATTCAAACATAATGGAATAGTATCAAACCTCATTGCAGTTCTGTAGAATAACTTTTACATAATGTATCAAGTATAAGAGCTGTTAAATGTGCATTGAGTCGTAAAAATAAATAAATAAATAGTGTAACAGCCATTTGGTTTTGAGCAGGACCTGCTGGGTGTATGTGTGTGCTTGTCCCTTTGTCCTATCTTGCAGGTCCATGGTAAGAAGAGCTCGTTAGCACAATTGGAAGCACCTGGCCAGTCTTCCTGTTGCAATTAAGACCCATCCGTCCAGTCCTCACTCTGATTTTGCAAGAATGCTGCCACGAAAACATCCAACATGAAAAAAGGACTGGGACAGAACTTGTGTATGTAAAGTCATATGTGCTACAGATGCCTAGCAGTCAATGTGATCCCTGGATCTGCTTTTCTTTGCTGAGCTCCATTATCTGGGGTTCGTACTTTGTCACTTCAAGTTGCACACAAGCTTCGGAGTGGTCAGTTGTCAAACGACTGCGGGAGGGGCTGAGCACGCTCTTCATATGTGAGAATATCTGCTCAGAGATATGCTGATCCGAAGACTGTCGCAAAGCCAATGCAATGTTCCTGAGACAGCAAAACATATCTGGTACGGATATCCAGCAGGTGAAGATACAAGTCCCGTGATCATGCCTTGCGGCTGTTTCCAGCTGTTTTCGTAGCTCTGCAAACTTTGATACCCACAGTGTTGAAGTCTTCAGCTCAATCAACTGCATTTCCACGTCCTGTATATTCAGCCTGTCCATCAAAGCTATCAGGTTTAATCAAGAATGAGAACATGGGTCCATTCTTCCGAAATTGTGTTGTAAACTCTGACTCAAGTCCGCTGATGTATTTGCATACTTCAGCGGTGCTGATGCTGTGCTCTGTGGACAGCTCCCTTAAGTGTCTGAAGTAGCAGAAAGTGGAGGTGGCAATGTCGCTTGAAAAAACTGTCAGCTTTCCAACAAAAGCATCCCATGTGTCGTACATGTCCATAACTGTTTGCCATTCACCTTGCAGGTGTAGATTCAGCTCGTTGAGGTGTTCCGTAATGTCCGTGAGAAACATAAGTTTCACAACCCACTCCTCGTCCTGCAGTTCGGGATAGTCTTGGCCTTTTTCAGCCTGGAAGGCCTTTATAGTATCAAAACCGCTCCAAAACTTTCCCGCAGCTTAGCCACCTGACTGCTGTGTGGAGAGGGATATCTTTGTGTGCGCAGTTCATTTCCTCGAGCAGAGATGTGAACTGTCAGTGTGTTAGAGCAGATCGCTTAACTATGAAGTTAACAACTTTCACCACACTAGCCATAATTCAATTCAATTCATTTTATTTTGTATAGCCCAAAATCGCAAATTACAAATTTGCCTCAGAGGGCTTTACAGTCTGTACACATGCAACATCCTCTGTCCCGAAACCCTCACATCGGCACAGGAAAAACTCCCCAAAATATGAAAAAACCCTTCAATGGGGAAAAAAGGGAAGAAACCTTAGGGAGAACGTCAGAGGAGGGATCCCTCTCCCGGGATGGACAGACTGCAATGGATGTCATGTGTACAGAATCAACAATGTAAAAGATGTACAATACATTCAATTTCTCTAACTGAAATGATACAAGTAATTGCAAGTAGCAGAAGAGGTGTACGGCAGGACCACTGCAGGGACAACCTCCATCAGATCGAACCACCATCCACAGAGGCTTCTGTGGGGAGGGAGAGCAGAAAGATGTTGGTTTTTGATGACAGTAATATGAATCATATTTAAAGTAATGATGATGGCAGCAGCAGGTGTCAGCAGAGCCATGAGCCAGGGGTCAGAACCGGGGTCCGCACGAAACTATGATCCACGGAGACCTGCTAGGCGAGAAAGCACAAAAAACTCCCGGAAAGAACCTCATTAAGATCTGAATTTGACATTGTTGCACAAAGATTTTCTTGGTGTATTATGCAGTGAAGTTTCATGATGGGGTGACCAACTTATTCATCGATTAATGTGACCGCTCCCCGCTGTTTCCCGACCATGGCGGGGGTACCATCTGTTCTAATGGTAACAACATCTAAAATCTTGCTAATGTCAATCCCTCGCTCCTCAAAATGCTCCAGAAAAACTGGCCCCAAACTGGCTATGTCCTCACCTTTTGTTGTTCCAGGCATTGGCTTTAAGCAACAGAGTTCCTCTCTTACAGTCACATCACCGTATCTTGCCATGACTGCCAAACGTGGTATGTCATTTACATCCACACTCTTATGAAGTGCAATGCTAAATACCAGCTTCTTTCAAATCACCGGTCTCCTGCGCTCTTACGTTTTCTGCCATTTCTTCAATGCGTTGTTCAACACTTCTGGCAGTTATGGGAATGTCTTTTATTCTTGATTTTTATTGTCTTTTTGTTTGGTAAGCCATCAAACAAAACATCTGGGCTACAGATGAAAGCCTCCTTTATACATAATATTCCCCATCAGTGAATGGCTTTCCCCGTTTTGCAATGCAATTAGCAATGTGATAGCTTGCTTTGGTAGCATGATCTTTGGCTGTGGCTAAGACTTTAAGGGTGTTAGCATGCTTCCCATACCTGGACATGGCACGTTTGATAGATTCAGCCTTGTCTGCCACATCCTTGAAAGTTTTCTCATGTTTGGTCTCAAAATGGCGTTTAACACTCGATGTTCGGCAAACCACATTTTTAAGACAGAATGTGCACACCGCACGGTCCTTCTGAAAGACGAAACCCCACTGTTCTGTCCATGAGGGCTGAAATGCCCGAACATTAACATTAGCTTTCTTAGCTATCGTGCCTGCCATTGCCAACTTCCCGCTACCGAGACCACTCCGCCAGCAGCGTTACTAGTAGCTTACTAACCAATCAGAGCAGAGGCCGAGTAGGTTGGGTTGCTGCGGGATAGTTTGTGTACAGTCTGGTGGGGCTACAAGTCAATCGAACTAGCCTACCGTAAATAACAGGTCGCGCAACTGTGAACGTTGTAATTTGGCATGTGGATAAGAGAGTGCGTCAGCATTTTAACCGTGATTTCAACACATCAATAATTCTCTTGAACACATATTACCGTACCATTGGTTGCCAACCCCTGTTCTAAGAAAACATGGGTCTCACATTCCCAAAGACGCTCGCACAATGCTTTCCATTACTTGTATACACAAATGCAATGGAGAAATCTGGGCATCTTGCAACATCTAACAAAGTGTCCAAATTCCACAGGAGATACTCAGTCAAATGTAGATGGCGTCCCTCTTTTTAAATCATCCAAATTGCAGTTTTGGCCTGTATTGGCTTCATTCCAAAATGCCAAACCATTCCTGGTAACACTTTTATGCTAAAGAAAAGCCTGCACAAGTCGATGAATATTTACAGGACTTGATCGAGGAAATGATCTGCAGCAAAATGGTTTAGTTTATCAGGGCAAAATCAAGGCCTGTCAAGTGAATTACTGGGCATAATCCATTACAGGTATGCGAGCGGTGTGTGGCAACTGCCATCACTGTCGAGAGAAGGGTCATCTACCCCTCCAAAGACATTTGAGTCCAGGCCACATGCAAGTTTTTTATGCCGGCCATCAGAAAATATCTTCTCACTGTCACAAGGTGAGGTAAAATTGGGGTCTTGTCTTCATGTTTTGCAGTAACCTTCCTCTCGTTTCAGGTGACTTGCCCTTCATCATGTCACCAGTCAAATCGTCTCCCCTGATTCCTGATTGTGTCCACCTGTTTCCCATTGACCTCATGTGTCTTATAGTCTGCGTCTCCCTTTGTCTTGTGCCTGAGTGTACGACCTCTTGTCCACCCAAGCCTTCCCACAGCCACAGTAGTCTTTTCGCCTCACCTCGCCTTGTCTTAAAACACTTGGCCTTTTTGTTTTCCTCTGCTAAGAGTGATTTTGGTTGTAAACTTTCTTCGAATTAGTCTGGCGTTCCTTCAAAGCCTTTTTGTTTTCCTCTGATTTTGAGTTTATAAGTTTTGGTAGAAACACTCAGTTCATAGCCGTTTATGTTTTGTTTGATCCACGAGACTAATAAAGACGGCCTAACACGTCAACCCTCTGCATCTGAGTCCTCCTTACAATCCGGCCCTGACACTCATCAGTGCTGGAGTCCTCTGTGTTAAAGGATATAAATATAATCCTGGTCCGACGGGATGTGTTAGCAGCAGAAGTTGACTACACACACACTCGTTGCTCTTGGCTCTGATATGTATGTCCACGCATTGTGTTGCTTCAGTGAACACAGAGAGATAAGTTAGTTCAATGAGACGCAGAGTAAACGTGTTCGCATCTCCACCATTATGTGGCAGAATACATGAATTTAAACCATAGATTTATCTAGGTCACATATGTCAACCTCGCGGCCCACTGCCGGTGTCCGGCTGTACGTCCAGTGCGGTCCCCCACCGGAGTGCGTACAGTTGTACAGATGATTTTTAGTGATAGCCCTTTTTTTTCTTTTCTTTAGTGATTTTTCTACTCAAAGTTTGAGTTTCTTTGGTTATGTTATTGTGTTATTCACAATTAGTGTTTTGTTTCTGTTGAGCCCTTTCTTTTGATATTTTGCTTTGTATGGCCCCCTGAAACAACAAGTGGTTCTGGCCGTTATATTGTGTCCAATTTTGTTCCATTTGTTTCTTTATAATCTGTTATTGATTGATTTTTGACATTCCTTTTATGGAGTGAACCCTGTTTTAATTACGTGTGTATGTTTCCCATTTCTCCCCCATTTGCAGTTGCTGAGAGCCGAAGGTGGTGATGTAGCGTCCGGGTGGTGGTATCTCCTTCCCTTTGTGCTGTGTCTTCCGTTTTCATTTGCTGTGTTCACTGTTGTGTTTTGTTTCTTGTTCTTGACTTTCCTGGGGATCCCCTTTACTACCCTCGTACCTCTGTCAGGTGTGGGTGCTGGAGCAGGTTGCAGGCGGAAGGAGGCAGGACTCAAACGCAGGCTTCTCGAAAACTGTGCTCTTTATTCAAACCAAAAAGGACAGGACGTGCTCCAACGACGGGTAACATCGACAATGACGCGACGAGGGACAACAGGCACACGGGGCTTAAATACACAAGGGAGGTGCAGGTGATTGGACACAGGTGGGAACACTCAGGCAATCACAGGACAGGACAGGAAGTGAAGCTCACCCAGAGACACGAGAGACAAGAAAACTACAAAAAAAGACAGGAAGAGGACCCAAACCGTGACAACCTCCTTCTACGCCACTGGTAAGCCTCAGCACAGTTATTTTTCCCCTTGTTTTGATGTGAATGTGTTTTTAAATTGATTGCTTTTAACTTTATTGAGTTTTATTTAAATAAAATTACATCTTTTTTGTAAGTTGAACCTCGTCTATGCCGCCTTTGTATACGGACCTGTGTGACTTTTAAATATATGAATACTAAGTAAAATGTTTCATTAGCAAGTGATATCACTCTCTGGGTGAAATTCCTAGGGTGGCGTTGTCAGTGTTTGGTTTTTGTCAGCTCTTGTGCTCCCACAAAAGCGTTCATTATTCCTGAGAGGTTGTTGCAATGCAATGGAACAGCTCACCTATATACAGGAGTTGAATGTCGCTTCCAGTACGGAGACCATTCTTCTGCAACTGCCTTAGACGTTCAGAGACAAGTGGAGGAATAGGGCATGTCAGCTCCAGGAACAGCATGGACGTCGAGCTAGTTTCTCTGACTCTGTAGACTTCATGGAGAGACAAGTGAAGATATTGTCGGATCCACTTTTTGGAAACATTCAGGATGCCAAGACAACTACATCTGTCAAAACCGCAAGAGAAAAGCCAAGACCAAGAGGAAGCAGTTTTGCATCTACTATAACACCTGTAGAAACGCCAAAACAAGAAAAAATGACTGGAATGAAAAATGTATCTGTCACTAAATCTCAAAATACCCGTTTGTTCTGCGATGGAGATGGTCACATATTGGTGCGGTGTCCACATATCAGGAAAAAGATGCACAGGGAAAAAGTTGACTTCCTAAAGAAAAAAGGAGTCTGTTTTGGCTGTCTGAAGGTAGGACACATGCAGGGCTGTACTGGTAATGTGGCATACCGGGCAAATGCCCGGTGGGCCGACGCACTTGGGGGCAGGTCGATAGGCCTACACAATTTTTTCTTTTTCTTTTATTTTGCTTTCGACCAGCCCATAAAGCAGGGACAGCGGCCCATTGGTTCATTTTCCATACTGACACTGGGCTGGCCCAATCACCTCTTAGCAGGCTCCACCCCTCCCTCTTCGTGTGTCAGTCAGATGCAGTCAGTGGCTCAGCGCCAGAAAGAAATGTGTGGATTAGGATGGAGAAACAAAAACGTAAGAGCAACGGGGGTGTGGAGAAATTGCGGGCCAAAAAAAATAAATCTAGAGGTTGATGCCTCAACATGTTCAAAAATAACCGACATGTTTAGTGCTGTAGCCTCAGTTTCCAAAACTACTCAGGGACACTTTCGCGGGGGGGCTAGCGGTCGAGAAGGGGGGTGTACTATCGGTTGTCGACGGGGGGGAGGGGTGCTAGCGTCGTCGCACAATGAGCAGCGCACAATGAGCAGTGCACAACTTCACGACAACCGGGAGTTTTTCGCGCGTCATTGACTTAGGAGGCTGTGACTGGAAATTGGGACTGGAGCTGTCAAATCAAAATTTCCCATATTTCGGGATGTTCCGGGATGGTTAGCAACCCTAGTGACTAGCCATAGCGTAGGCCAGTGGGCCCCAAACTAAGGCCCGCGGGCCGAATACGGCCCGCCTCCACATTTGGCCCGGCCCCCTGAACAATACCAGAGGGGCATTATGATTTTTTTTTCAGGCTGGCCACTTAAATCCTAGACTAGCCCCTGTGAAATAGAACGGAATAATGGAGAAAAGGTTGATTCAGAATGCAGGGTATTTAACCTGCAGTGGTCAAATGATTATTTGTCTGTTCAATGCTCTCATCTGTCAAGAGGCGGTGGCGGTTATTTTGTATTTCATTTTTTTCTGTAAAGATCCCAGAGAAGATTATTTGGTTATTATTTATTTCATTAAGTGATATTATTTATTTTCCTGACTTTCTTTTCTGTGAAGATCCCGGATTGTTATTATTTGGTTATATGTGGCTTTCTGGGAAACAATAAATGTTTACATTTAGGCACCCACGGCAATCGTCACACTTTTTCTGACCCCGGCCCCCTCCAGAGAAGGGAAAAGTTATCTGGCCCTCACAGGAACAAGTCTGGGGACCCCTGGCGTAGGCGGTGCTTGCGGCTCACAGGCAGCAGAGGAGAAGGTGCAGCAGGTGTCTGAGTCTGACAGTGAAGTCAAGGAGGGACAGAGTGAGCAGCAGAGTGTAATTGAAACGGTAAGCAAGCAGGTAGCTATGAAAGGGGAGGGAGTGTTAATCAGGGCGGGTGCATGAGGATAGTGTGTGTGGGCCTGGCTGGGCTGGGCCACAACGAAGATGATGACGATTTAACAGTTACCTAAATTAAATAATATTATAATAAGGCAACAAACATAATCGTTGTCGGTTGTTGCTATTATAAAGTCTGAGTGTTGGGTTGTCATTTGTCAAATTGTCACTTAAAAGTTACTGCAATGGCCACTCAGTTAGCTAAAGTCAAATAACACCGCATAAGCTATTTTGCACAGTTTTTGTAGCTAGTGTGACAGAGTGGCTCAGTCCACTTCAATTTACCGGTCTAGTGGGTTGGTCTAACCCAGGTGGCTTGCCACCTATGCACCTCCAATCACGGTGGGATACCCAGCTGTAAACAATTATTCCCCGTCTTTTTGATCACAGGGCGGGGCTCTCCCCGGGAGAGTATATGTTTCAGTCCACCTACCTGTGGTGCGTCTTCCTTTTTCCGCTTCTCGGGGGTATAATGGTTGCTTGGGGGCTCCTGTGAGACTCACCTGGTCGTGGGCTTTGGCCAGCCGTGGTTTGGAGGTTGCGGCTGAGGGAGCGTGCCTGCAGGAAGCTGGTGTGGCAACTTCCCATTCTGTGCCATCAACGGTACTCACCCGCTTGTCGGCTGAGTTGATTTGAAAGAGCGTGGTTCTCCAGCCTGGTGTATTCAAGTGTGACACCATATTCCGACGGTAGGCTGTCTCATCTGTACTGCGATTACAGTTGCTCTGGCCAGCTGTTTTAAGCGATGTGTTAATTTGCAGCCAGCGGCACTGGCCTGATGCACGGCTGACCAGCGGACCAACTGCGGAGGCAAGCCCCACAAGATACTGCGGAAACCCCCTCCACTGCTGTTCTGTCTGAACTCGTTTTGTGAATTAATCATTCTTTTCTTTGTTTTTGTTTGTGTGTGTGGGCCCCGTGGCCGATATTTTGTGTTTATTAATTGTTTTCTTTCTTTATTTAAGGGACAGGAGTTTCTTGGGCTGCTGGTAAGAGTGGTTGGCTGAGCCTGGTGGTGGTGGTCCCCCTCGTTTGATTTATATTACTTCATCATATATTCAGCTGTGTGGTTTTCTTTTATTTTGTTTGGTTTTCTTTGCTGTGACATTAGGGACCATCCACCCCCACCTTTTTCTCAGAAGTCATCTCTGCCAGCGAGCCCTCAGTCTTCTGTCCCCTGTTCCTGGTTTGATTTATTTCTTTTTGTAACATGGATGACTTTTAAGCATTTTTCATTGTTTTGGTCTAATCGTGTACCAATTTAGAGACCATATCACTAGTCTCGAGACTGTTTTTTAAGAACGATGTACTCATAAATAAACGTATAATTTTGTATAATGGAATCACGTCTAGTGCCGGTGTTGTTCGAATCTGTGTCCTGTTGCTGACCATAATTAGGTGCTCCATGTCATTAATTCCGGGGGTGAAATTCCCACGGTGGCGTTGCTCGTATATTAATTAAGATTATTTGGTCGTCCTCCCGACATTGCTACAAACTTGGCGTTGCTGGCAGGATCACACTTTGAGCCGGACGTGTATTCCTTTTTTTGTTGTAAATAAATATATATATTATCATTTTTATTATTATTATTTTTATTTTTTTTTGTTATTTGTGTGAGTGGTTGTAGAGACAGAACAGCAGTGGATTAATTTGGCTTAACTATTGGATTTCTAAAATTTGCCTAGCAGGTTCTGCTCCTGTCCCTCTCTGGTACCATGGAAGAGGAACTGCAACAGCTCAGAGACCTTGTTATACAGCTGAAGGCAGACAATGAGCAGCTGCGCCGGGAAACGGATGCTTCGCAGGCTGGCCCAAGCTCAATCACACCAACCCTTTCAGCTCCGGTGAGTGGTGCTCCCTTAGCCGAGACTAGTGCTACCATAACCGAGCGACTGGTCGTGGTGCCACGAGACCGGCGGTGTCCAATATTTAATGGAAAAACCGGTATAGGTGTGGATGACTGGGCAGAGGAAATTCAAGCCTGCATGCGCACTCGCCGCTTGACAGCTGCTGATCAGGCCCACTTCATATTTGATCATTTAGAGGGAGAGGCAAGGAACGAGATCAAATATCGTACTAGCACTGAACAAGCGGACCCGGTCCAGATTCTTGCCGTCCTGAGAGAATTGTATGGTTGCACTCGGTCATATATAGTTTTACAGCAAGCCTTCTTCGCTAGGACACAACAGCAAGGAGAAACCTTGCAGGAGTTCTCCTTGGCCCTGATGGCCCTGATGGAGCAGGTTAAGCAGCGGGCACCTGATGGTCTGCTTAATTCGGCCGTTCTTCTTCGAGACCAATTTGTGGAACATGTCCTTGACGGGGCCCTTCGTAGGGAACTGAAACAGTTGGTCCGTCGTCAGCCGTACGTCACCCTGATAGAAGTGCGTGCAGAAGCTATCCGCTGGGAACGAGAGGGACTCCCAGGTGGCGTTAGAGAGCGAAGTCATTCTCTTCCAGCCGTGTACGGTCTACAGTATGGAGTACAGAGTAGTCCTCGTCTACCGCTGGTTCCTGCAACAAGCTCAGAATTGGGAGAGCTGAAGGAACTGTTGAAACAACAGCAGCAACAACTCAACCAGCTCACCCAGACGGTGGCCTCCCTGCAGACTTCCTCTTTTCCGCCTCACCCTCGTCGTACGGGCCCTGTAATATGTCGTAGGTGTCAGCGGCCAGGCCATTTTGCCAGGGAGTGTCATAGCCGACAAGCTCCCGCTCATGCTGGTTCGGCACTTGGTTTAAGTACAAGTATGCCAAGACCTTCCGCTCCTGCTTCCCATTCGGAAAACTGAAACCCTCTGAGTTCACGAGTCACAGCTCAGGTGGGGAGTCAATCGACTCAACGAGAGAGGCCGTGGGTAAACTAGTGTCATCTTGTCCCCAACTCAATCTTTTGATGGGAGGCATTAAGGTCCCATGCTTGGTGGATACTGGATCCATGGTATCCACTATAATAGAGAGTTTCTTTTTGGCGCATTTTTCATCTTGGGGCCAGGAGCGCCTACAATCTTGTCATTGGCTTCAACTTCGAGCGGCCAATGGCTTGGCAATTCCATACATCGGCTATCTTGAGCTGGATGTGACGTTGTGTGACCAGGTGTTTCAGGGTTGTGGGATACTGGTGGTGCGAGACCCTCCTGGGGGGTCGTCTTCAGTCCCCGGAATCCTGGGGATGAACGTCATCCGACGCTGTTACCAAGAGCTCTTTGGAGCACATGGCACTGGGCTGTTCACGTTGCCGGTAGTTAACCAGGCCCCTGATTCAGTTCTTGAAGCCCTACAGCAATGCCACCAGTCAACCACCCAACAATCCAGGGACCTCTCTGGAATGGTGAGAGTTCGAGGCCCACAGGCAGTACGCCTGCCTGGTGGGGTCATGCAGTTCATCGCGAGCACCTGTCCAGAACAGCCCTCCAGTCCAGTGGTGCTATTTGAGCCCAGGGCATCTGGGCTTCCGGCAGGGCTCCTTGCATCCCCCTGCCTTATCAAAGTTGTCCGAGGTACAGTGTACATCCCTGTAGTTAACGTAGGGACTACTGAAGTCCTCCTCTACCCACGCACCACACTGGGCAGTCTTGGTAGTGCCAAAGTAGTCAGTTTACCCACTGGGGTTACTGAAGTGAGATTAACCATGGCTACAGTTTCCTCTTGCACGGCTGGTGGCCCTGTGCAGAGTGGTATAGAGGAGGTAGACTTAACAGCTTTGGTTGACCAAGACGAAGTTGATGCTCGGCACCTTCTGCGCCAGTATAGCTCTGTCTTTTCGGCACATGTGGGTGACTTGGGGTGCACCGAGCTTATTTCTCATAACATACCATTGCTTGACGATGTCCCGGTGCGACAACGATACAGGCGCATCCCTCCATCGGAGTATGAGGAGGCAAAGGCCCATATTAATCAACTTCTGGAGGCCAAGGTGATTAAGGAGAGCAGCAGCCCCTATGCTTCACCTATTGTTCTGGTTAGGAAAAAGGATGGCAGTCTACGCCTGTGCGTGGACTACCGGCTCCTTAATAGTAAGACCAGGAAGGATGCTTTTCCCCTCCCTCGTATAGAGGAGAGTCTTGATGCCCTCTCTGGTGCCTGTTGGTTCTCAACTTTGGATTTGGCCAGTGGGTATAACCAAGTTCCAGTGGCGGAACAGGATAAGCCTAAAACGGCCTTCTGCACACCCTTTGGCCTTTTTGAATGGAACCGGATGCCTTTTGGGCTGTGTAACGCCCCAAGTACATTTCAACGGCTAATGCAGAGGATGTTCGGAGCTCAACATTGCCAGTCCCTTCTCTTATATCTCGACGACATTGTTGTGTTCTCGTCTTCCTTCACTCAACATCTCCAACGTCTGGACGTTGTTTTGAGTCGCCTACAGAAGGAAGGATTAAAGGTCAATTTGGGGAAGTGCTCATTCTTTCAGAAAGAAGTTCGCTATCTTGGGCATGTTATTTCGGCGAATGGTGTTTCCACCGACCCGACAAAGATTGAGGCAGTTTCTAAGTGGCAGCGTCCCCGCCATGTTTCAGAGCTGCGTTCTTTTCTGGGGTTTGCAAGCTATTACAGACGCTTTGTAGAGGGATTTGCCCAGTTGGCAGCCCCTCTTCATAAGCTAGTGGCAGAAAAAGCGGGTACCAAGTCCAAACGACGCCAGAAACAAGATCTTGGTTCGGAATGGACATCTCTGTGTGATGAGAGCTTTGAGGCTTTGAAGGCCAAGTTGGTTTCAGCCCCAGTTTTGGCATATGCAGACTTTTCTTGCCCTTTTATTCTGGAGATTGACGCAAGTCACAATGGCCTAGGGGCTGTCCTGTCCCAAGAGCAAGAAGGTAGCATTAGGCCAGTGGCCTATGCCAGTCGAGGCCTTCGGCCCACTGAAAGAAATATGGACAATTAT
Organism: Pungitius pungitius; assembly: GCF_949316345.1. Taxonomy (NCBI): domain Eukaryota; kingdom Metazoa; phylum Chordata; class Actinopteri; order Perciformes; family Gasterosteidae; genus Pungitius; species Pungitius pungitius. Next base: position 5,515,493 of record NC_084916.1, on the reverse strand, counting down.
AGTTCAATGAAATTGGAGTTTCTCGCCCTGAAATGGGCTATGACCGAGAAGTTTCGGGAATACCTGTTGGGCCACAAGTGTGTTATCTTCACTGATAACAACCCGTTAAGTCACCTGCAATCTGCCAAATTGGGGGCCACAGAACATCGGTGGGCTGCACAACTGGCTGCTTTCAATTTTGAAATTAAATATCGATCTGGCCGGAGCAATAGAAATGCTGATGCACTTTCTCGGCAGTACGTTTCGGACCATGGCTTATTTGAACAGGCTCTACCAGGCACATCAGTCCCAGCTGTACTTCAGCAAGCTACTCATTCGGACTCGCTACCCTCAGCATCTCAGGCGATGATATCTGCTCTTCCGTCCTACTCGTGTGTGGACATTCATGCGATGCAGAATGGTGATCCCCTCTTAGAGGAGGTTATGGTTTTTTGGAGGCGGCAGGTTCCACCGACCCTGGAGGAAAGGCGAGAGTTGTCCAAGCCAGCCTTGGCATTGTTGCGACAGTGGGACCGCCTGGTTGAGACAGATGGTATTCTGTACCGCAGAGTGTTCCGATCAAATGGTGGAGAAGAGAACCTCCAGCTGATCTTGCCAGCTTGTCTAAAGCAGGAGACACTGAGGCAGCTCCACCAAGCGCACGGACATCAAGGAATCGATCGAACAACTGAATTGGTTCGAGAACGGTGCTACTGGCCAGGGATGTGCTCGGACATAAAGCAGTGGGTCCAAGAATGTGAGCGGTGTCAGGTCGCAAAGGATTCTGGACCAGTCATTCACAGCTTTATGGGGCACCTGTTGGCAGCCCGTCCAAACCAGATTGTTGCCATGGACTTCACGATCTTGGAGTCTTCCAGCACTGGCATGGAAAATGTCCTCGTAATGACTGACGTGTTCAGTAAGTACACAGTGGCTGTCCCAACTCGGGATCAGCGTGCTTCCACCGCGGCTCAAGTCTTGTTGAACGAATGGTTTTTTAAGTTTGGGGTACCGAGCCGCATCCACTCCGACCAAGGCCGCAGTTTTGAGAGTGCCTTGATACGGCAACTTTGTTGTCTGTATGGGGTGGAGAAATCCCGCACTACCCCATACCATCCTGCCGGGAACGGACAGTGTGAGCGGTTCAATCGAACCCTACACAACCTCCTGCGCACGCTTCCAGTTTCACGAAAGCATGACTGGACGTCATGTCTTCCGCAGGTCCTGTTCTGTTATAACACCACGCCCCACCAGGTCACAGGGGAATCTCCGTTCTTCCTGATGTTCGGCCGCGACCCTGGGCTTCCTGTTGACTTTTTGTTAGGTCGGGTCCGCGACCCTGTACCCGGGAAAGTACAGGATTGGGTGGTCGAGCATCAGGCCAGACTTAGAATGGCTTTTGAGGGGGCGCATGATCGTCTGTTGGCAGCGGCTGGTCGCCGCAAGGAGCGGTATGACCAGCGGGTCCATGATGAACCATTGCGGGTGGGACAGCTTGTCTATATGAGAGACAACAGTGTCAGGGGCCGTCACAAAATCCACAACATTTGGAGTTCTGTGGTATATCAGGTGCTTAGAGCGCCTCATGGCGAGGGTCCGGTGTATACTATTGCACCGGTAGACAATTTGGAGAGATTGAGGAATGTGCACCGCAACATGTTGAAGGCTCATGTGGGGCCTGCTACGGTGGCCCTTCCCGTTCCGTCACCACCGTTACCAACAGTAACGGAGGGTAACTCCTCCAGTGATGATGATCTGTGGGTCATGGTCTCTGAAACCACTGGAACCGGCTACCCAAGTACTAGGGGGCCCGCTGTGGCGAAGGACTTGCCTGTCCTTGAACCTCTAGACCTCCCCCCCCCCGTCCCGTAGGTTCATCGCCGGGGCGACGATGCAAAAAGCTGGGGGTAAATGTGACAGAGTGGCTCAGTCCACTTCAATTTACCGGTCTAGTGGGTTGGTCTAACCCAGGTGGCTTGCCACCTATGCACCTCCAATCACGGTGGGATACCCAGCTGTAAACAATTATTCCCCGTCTTTTTGATCACAGGGCGGGGCTCTCCCCGGGAGAGTATATGTTTCAGTCCACCTACCTGTGGTGCGTCTTCCTTTTTCCGCTTCTCGGGGGTATAATGGTTGCTTGGGGGCTCCTGTGAGACTCACCTGGTCGTGGGCTTTGGCCAGCCGTGGTTTGGAGGTTGCGGCTGAGGGAGCGTGCCTGCAGGAAGCTGGTGTGGCAACTTCCCATTCTGTGCCATCAACGGTACTCACCCGCTTGTCGGCTGAGTTGATTTGAAAGAGCGTGGTTCTCCAGCCTGGTGTATTCAAGTGTGACACCATATTCCGACGGTAGGCTGTCTCATCTGTACTGCGATTACAGTTGCTCTGGCCAGCTGTTTTAAGCGATGTGTTAATTTGCAGCCAGCGGCACTGGCCTGATGCACGGCTGACCAGCGGACCAACTGCGGAGGCAAGCCCCACAAGATACTGCGGAAACCCCCTCCACTGCTGTTCTGTCTGAACTCGTTTTGTGAATTAATCATTCTTTTCTTTGTTTTTGTTTGTGTGTGTGGGCCCCGTGGCCGATATTTTGTGTTTATTAATTGTTTTCTTTCTTTATTTAAGGGACAGGAGTTTCTTGGGCTGCTGGTAAGAGTGGTTGGCTGAGCCTGGTGGTGGTGGTCCCCCTCGTTTGATTTATATTACTTCATCATATATTCAGCTGTGTGGTTTTCTTTTATTTTGTTTGGTTTTCTTTGCTGTGACATTAGGGACCATCCACCCCCACCTTTTTCTCAGAAGTCATCTCTGCCAGCGAGCCCTCAGTCTTCTGTCCCCTGTTCCTGGTTTGATTTATTTCTTTTTGTAACATGGATGACTTTTAAGCATTTTTCATTGTTTTGGTCTAATCGTGTACCAATTTAGAGACCATATCACTAGTCTCGAGACTGTTTTTTAAGAACGATGTACTCATAAATAAACGTATAATTTTGTATAATGGAATCACGTCTAGTGCCGGTGTTGTTCGAATCTGTGTCCTGTTGCTGACCATAATTAGGTGCTCCATGTCATTAATTCCGGGGGTGAAATTCCCACGGTGGCGTTGCTCGTATATTAATTAAGATTATTTGGTCGTCCTCCCGACATTGCTACACTAGCAGAGTTGAGAGTTCACTTATTCAATTGCAACTTTGGATATTCTAATGTAACCATTTAAAACTCTCTAGAAAAAAACTTAAATGATGCCATTTGATTATTTTAATTATTACTCGCCCATAACGAGTTACACGTTAGAAGAGGTAACTAACGTATGTTATTTGGGGGTTAAAAACCCGCTTTGCATTTTGAAAGCTGTATATTCAACTAACTAGATATTTTCTAATGTTTCTTCTGAATTTCCAATATCAATATGCAATATTACGGCAAGTGAATACTCTAAATTTCACATATATATTATCAGGACGATTTGTGTGAGTAATTTGTTTGTATACGTTTTTTATGGGAAGTATCTCAACAATTAGAGGTAAATGGTGTCATATTAAAGAGGGGTTTGTGCTCTTTAAAGGGATAGTTCACCCAAAAATGAAAAGTGTGTCATCATTTACTCACCCCCAAGTTGTTTCAAACCTGTATGAATTTCTTCATTCTGCTAAACAAAAAGAAAGATATTTTGAAGAATGTCGGTAATCAGACAGTTGATGGACACCATTGACTTCCATAGTATTTTTTTTTACTATGGGTTTTTGGGAACGGAGCAGTAGATATGCATATCTACAGGGACTGCAAGGATAGTGTACTGGTTGGTGGTTGTGTTCGACCGATTGTGGTGGGCCGGTCTGAGCAAAAATGCCATTTTTTGTCCCAGTCCGGCCCTGGACACATGAGTGTCGTTTGACTTGTGATATCTGCAACAAAAAACATCCTGAAATACTTAGAAGCCTGTCTCTTCTCTATTGTTCCAGTACAAGTAAGGACCCCCAAGGGAGACACTGTGTTGCAGACGTACGCATTTTTGGATCATGGAAGCTCAGCTATCTTCTGCACAGAAAGCTTGATGAGAAGACTGAAACAGGACAAAAGAGTAGTATTCTTTTGCGTACAATGAACCAAGTGAAACCCGTGACCAGTCATCAGGGACCATCAGGTTTAGAGATATCAAGTCTGGACAAAAATGATTTCATACAACTGTCCAATGTATTTACACATAAGATCATGCCCGTTTCCAAGCTCAATAATCCCAGACAAGACCTGATTCGATGGCCTTACTTGAAGAACGTCAAGATTCATGAAAATAGATGCTGACATTGACCTGCTCATCGGCACAAATGCTTCTACGGTATTGGAACCTCGGGAGGTGGTCAATAGCCAAGGGGATGGACCATAGGCTATGAGGACCCTATTGGGGTGGGTCATCTATGGTCCTTTGAGAGAAGACAACATCAGGGATGAGAATGGCTTCCCTATCGCTGCTGTCAAACGAATGTCTATCGTGAATCTAGAGAAGCTACTGGTTAAACAATATAATCTTGACTTCAATGAAGTAACCAGCAAGGAAACAGAGGAAATGTCCAGAGAAGAGATAAAATTCCTGGATATTGTGAATCACTCATCAAAAATTACAGATTGTCACTATTGCCTAGACTTACATTTCAAGCAAGAAGATCCCATCAGGCCAAATAACCGTTGCATAGCAGAGCAGCGCATCCAAACCTGAAATGCAAGTTTGTCAAAAATGAGATGTTTCACAATGAATATACAGCTTTTCTCAAAGAAATGATTGGCAATGGCCACGCTTGAGTGATACCAGAGGATCAACTAAATCCTAATGATGGAGAACTCTTGTACAACCCACATCACTGGGTGTATCACTCGAGAAAAGGAACCTTGAAAGTGGTGTTCGACTGTGGTGCTGGCTTCAAGGGAACCTCGCTCAATGAACAATTGCTTCAGGGTCCAGATCTTACCAACTCACTTATCGGAGTACTCAGCAGATTAAGACAAGAGCCCTGATGGCTGACATCAAAGCAATGTTTCACCAGATCAAAGTGTCAGAAAACCATATTGACTATGTGCGATTCCTATGGTGGCCTGATGGTGACGTGCAGCAGGATCTCGTTGAATACTGGATGAAAGTACACCTCTGTAGCAGTGTCATCACAGAGTTGTGCAAATTTTGCACTAAGACCGCTGAAGATAACAAAACTCACTTTCCAGCAGAGGTTATAGACACCGTAAAGAACAACTTTTACGTAGATGATTTTTTGAAGTCCATGTCCACAGAACAGGATGATGTTCTTATGGTAAGAGACCTGACTGCTCTCTGCCAGAAGGGGGGATTCATACCGTCAAAGTGGTGGTCAAAGGTAAAAAGGAACTTTGCACCTTCAGACAAAAACAATACATTGGAAAGACCAATAACAAAAATATGTCTGATTTAGCAAGGACTGGTGGTAAAGTACGGTGGCCGAGAAGGTTCAGACAAATACAAAAGCAACAACACAACCGCAAACGCCACAACACAAAATACAAAAGCCACATCACAACCGCAAATGCCACAACACAACACGAACGCCGCAACACGAAAATACAAAAGCCACATCACAACCGCAAATGCCACAACACAACACGAACGCCGCAACGCAACACGAACGCCGCAACACGAAAGCGAAAACGGAAGTAGCTGCCCAAATGTGAGGAAAGCCTACTACAGCCGGAGGCATACGGTGATGCTGACTGGGCAGCCAATAAAAATGACAGGAGGAGCACAAGTGGATACTGTTTCAGCTTTACTGAGAATGGTCCACTTATATCGTGGAAGAGTAGGAAACATCCAACAGTGGCATTATCCACCTGCAAAGCGGAGTATATGGCGCTAGCAGCCACTACTCAAGAGAGCATGTATCTTGTGCAACTACTTAAAGAAATAGACAGTAGTAACCAGCATGTACCAGTGAAGATCTATGAAGACAATAAACAAAGTGAAGGAAATAGGATATTCATTTTATTGGTCTTTTTGGTTGCTAATTCAGAGAAAAAGGCCCTATCAGTGGGGGAGATTTGGCAAAATTCGACACATCTTTATCAGCCATCATCGTTTCAGCTGCAAGCCTCCTCTTCGTCATGCCTCTGCCGGGTGTGCCTGGATGACGTCACCTCTGTAAAAGCACAGATAAAACATATCACATTTTGATCATTGATGTGGGTCACTTTCTATTGCTCCTGTATTGTTATTGATATTGCTGTGGTTTTTAGACATTTCTAATCACAATGTAAATACTCTTCAACAAAAGTTGAGAAAAGAATTAACAGCTGTGGTGGCGGGCGTGGTTTTGGCTCGGCTGCAGAGGGGAGAGAGGGGGAGCGGCTTAGGGAACGGCGCCAGTTGAGAGCGACATGACCGGGAGAGCCATCACCGAGCGAGCGACGGCACCGAGGGAGATATCGGGCAGAACGGAAAACAATAAAAACTTCCATCGTATAATCACCTGTGCGGGCCTCTTTCTTTACACAATTAACTGTTTCTGAAATAACCTGAAGAAAAAAAACCCTTTTTATTTCATCCTTCCTTTTGAAACCTCTGCATCCAGTACAAAATGGAGAGTTCAAGGTGCAGGGCTACCTTGTGTTTATTAAGGCTGCATTGTTCCTAGTACAAGAGGTGCATGCAGGGCTCTCCATATATTCAATGACTTGAATGCCTACTTGGTGTTACATCCTGCTGCTGTATGTGGGAACATACCCAAACCTGAATGATTACACATGTTCTGAGATCAAGTAGATGAGGAAGAAGCATTAGGAAAAGGTCTTCTTGTCTCCAGTAAAATGTTGTATCAATGTTAAAGACTGTATTACTGTCAGGATCCGGGTCTCTCTCTCTCTTCCCCTCTTCCATATACATTCACTGACACACTCATTTGCCCATTAGTCTCACCTTAGCGCACACACCCACTTCTCACATAGCCTTCCCATCCACCTGCCGCTCATTTCAATCAGTTCCCGCGCCGTTTGCTGTTACACCTGTTTCTCGTCATGTCTAATCACCCTGTCTATATCTTGCATGTGTTCCCTTTGTGTCTTGTCGGATTATTCTTGTGAGTCAAGCCCTTGCCCTGTCCAGCAGCCTCAATACCACCTCTGTTTTTGCGCACAGCCAAGTCCTGCTCGTCCGGTCTCCATCGTCGTGCCGCGGGGGCTGCATCCTGCGGGCTCCTGTCGAGCTTCGCTCTCCAAGGAGGAGATTCCCCTGTCCGGAGGATTATTTTTTGTTTTGCCTTTTGCCTAGCTGGTCTCCTAGAGAATGCATTTTTGTTTTTGCCATCGAGCTCGGCTCGCTGTTTCTGTTGAACTTTAAAACCCTTATTTTGTGACCTCCCTCTGCGCGTGGATCTTTGCCGTCCGATACCGTGACACAACGTGACAATTGCGTATTTTGGAAAACTAACACTGAAACCGATTAGGCTGAGACCCAAAGCGGATACATTTTGGTATCTTCTCAGTATTTGCATGTGTGAAGAAAGCAGAATTTGTTTCACAGACCCAACTTGAAGCTCATTACCTCATTATTCTGGAAGTGTTTATAATCCATCATCTTCTTAGTTCCCTGGCCTTTGATGGTTCCTCAACTGTGCGATATGTGGCAGTGCTTTAATCAGTACATGGACTCACTTAAATTCTATGTTCAACGGAGTAATCCACATGACTGTGCCTTTTTGTTGAAAGATGCAATGCTCTTTTAGGGCCATTTAAACCACGATTCATTCCATGACACCTGCAACCGATTCACTATTTCAAAAGCTTCACATGAACATGAGGTTGAACCATACCACCTCAAAAAAAAAGTGTTCCATAAGATGTCTCAAATGTTTTATTGAATGATTCCCCTTAGCAGTGAGGTAGATAAATGTGCTGAGAGGATGGCTCTGGGCGATTCTGTTCACATCCACCCTCAGGAGCACGAGGATTTCCAAAGGACAACAGGAGTGCTGCCCTAAAAAGAAGAGATAGAGTTTTTCCTCTTTCGCTTGGTAAGGAATGCAATAAAACATGCATTTCCCTTTGTCGGCTCTCAGTAATATTCCATATCCATATCCATATTCAGTTACACTGCGTGTTGGTGTTCACACTAAATCGTCTCTACTCTAACATTACCAACCGGTCGAATGTTATTGTAATTTAGAGACATTCACAGGCTTTCTACACACAGTATTGGATTAATGAAATATGTTGAGGGACGTTAGCTTTGAGAAATATCATATGTTAACTCTTAATGTCTCTGAATGTTAGCAACAAGCTACTTGCTCACTTACTCCAGTGAACCGTGCCCACAGCCCTTCAGCTGGTCCTCTGATCAGCCATCCTTCGCATCTGTTCAGGAGTGAGCGATAGTCTTTTCTCCTCATGGTCACCCTGGATGTAGTGCAGGAAGTTGAGTCTCTGAAACAGAAGAATAGAAAGTAGTTCAACTAGTCTGCTCTCCATCTTGTCCTGGGAGTGGAATGTGAGCATTTCTTTTTAGAGGTCAAAGTGTAGACCTGGATGTCCAGCAGGAATATTGAGTGCTGCTCCCTGTATGGACGTCTGAGCGCTTCTTGTGATGCTGCAGACTGAGAAAGATTATCTTTGCATGACATAACAAATGATCTGTGAACAAATAGATGAGGAAAGCAGTTTTATATTAAATAATATTACTTTGTATTCATGTTATAGGTCACTGTCTCAACAAAACACACTGGTACTTACTTTTTCACCTGGCCTTAAATGGGAAAAAAACAGTTGTAGGACAGAGCCGAGTCGCTGTCTTCTGACCACCGTGCCCTCTTCGCAGCAGACTCCTCCCCAACACTCTCTTCCCTGGGTCGTTTTGTGGAGAAGTCGAGGCCAGAAGGAGATTCAAGGACATCTGCATCCAGGAGCTCATCAAAAGAATCTTCTGGGGGCACTGGGCCAATGTCTTCAATGTCCAGCACCGGGACCAGAAATGGAAACTCACCCTCGCCAACAAAAACCTCCTCCTCATCGGGTAGCCCTAACCTGTACCTTTGAAGCATACGGTTAATTTCATTGTTCATATCATCATCATCACCAGCATCAGCATCATCATTAAAGAGGTCAGCGTGAAAGACAGCAGGAGGATAGTGTGTCACGGTCCGTCAGGAAACGACACAGTAGCAGACGCGGGACACAGGTAAGCTGGATACAGGAGTTTTTATTTGTGAGTAACGTGACCTGGGCGAGAGCACGATACGGGATGGTCAGACAGGCGGGGGCCAGGCAGGAGACGGGCGTAGTCAGGCAGGCGGGGGGCCAGGCTGGAGACAGGTGTGGTCAGACAGGCGGGAGGGTCAGGTACGAAGAGCAGGCCGGGAAAGTTTGGAAACAACACAAGACGATCTGGCAGGGAGCCGACAAACGAACAGAGGTTAAATACACTGGGGAGGCAATCAGGGGACGAGAAACACCTGGGAGAGGGTAGAGACAAACACTTGACGAGACACTGGCTGTGACAGTGCCCCCCCCCTCAACGTGCGCCCCTGGGCGCCCTACCGGGGGCCGCGCCTGGCTGACCGGGATTGCGGCGATGGAAGTCTCGGATGAGCGTTGAGTCCAGGATGTGTCGGGTCGGGACCCAGCAGCGGTCCTCGGACTATGGTCTGGGGGCAGAAGACAAAAGACTGTGAGAGACAGGTTTGATACGAGAAACATGGAAAGTGGGGTGGACACGAAGGGAAGAGGGCAGCCTGAGCCGGACCGCCGCCGGATTGATTACTCGTGTTATAGAGTAGGGACCAATGTAGCGGTGAGCCAGCTTGCGGTTGTCGGCCTTGATGGGCAGGTCCTTGGTGGACAACCAGACCCGTTGACCGGTACGGTAGCGAGGGGCGCCGACGGTTGGCTTGGGTTTGGTACCTACGGTTGGTCCGGAGCAAGGCAGCTCGGGCGCGCCGTCAGACCGTCCTACAGCAACGGACAAACGCTTGGGCCGAGGGGACTCCCACGACAACCTCTTGGTCCGGGAACAGGGGGGGCTGGTACCCCAAGGAACACTCGAACGGGGAGAGACCGGTGGACGTGCAGGGCAGGGTGTTCCTGGCCATCTCCGCCCAGATAAGTTGCTGGCTCCAGGTGGTCGGGGAGACGGCCACCATGCACCGGAGAGAAGTCTCCCGTTTTTTTTTGGCCGTCTCAGCTTGGCCGTGGGTCTGGGGGTGGTAACCAGAGGAGAGGCTGGCAGTAGCCCCGATGAGGGCGAAGAACGCCTTCCAGAACTGGGAGATGAACCACCACGTCGACCGGAAACCCGTGCTGCCTGATGGCGTGGAGCAGGATGGCCTGGACGGGTTCTTTGGCTGAGGGGAGCTTGGGCAACGGGATAAAGCGGGCGGCCTTGGAGAACCGGTCTACGACGGTAAGGATTACTGTGTGGCCGTCCGAGGGCGGCAACCCCGTAATGAAGTCTACCGCGATGTCTGTGAGGCACCGGCAATGGGCGAAGGAGGCCAGCAGGAGCGTGGTGGGGGTTCTTGCTCCGCGCACACACCTCACAAGCAGCCACGAACGAGGGAACGTCGGTGGTCATAGTGGGCCACCAGAAACGTCGTCGCAGGAACGCTAGAGTCCGTTGGGACCCGGAGTGGCACGTCAAACGTGAAGAGTGACCCCACTCCATCACCTGGGTCCTGGCTGAGTCCGGGACGAAAAGCCGACCCGGGGGGCCTCCTCCTGGATCGGGCTGAGACCGCTGGGCGTTGCGGCCTCCACCCCCCAGCAAACTGCGGCGGCGAAACAAGAGGCGGGAAGTACTGTGGCCGGGGTCGACACGGCATCATCCGGGCCGAACATCCTGGAGAGGGCATCGGGCTTCCCGTTGCTAGACCCAGGTCTGAAAGCCACCGTGAACCTGAATCTGGCGAACAGGAGCGCCCACCGGGCCTGGCGGGCGTTTGGCGGAGCGGAGCGGAGGTAGGCAAGGTTTTTATGGTCCGTCCATATGATGAACGGCTGGTCGGCCCCCTCTAGCCAGTGCCGCCACTCCTCCAGGGCCGCCTTAATGGCGAGGAGCTCCCTCTCCCTCACGTCGTAGTTCCTTTCGCGTCCTGTTGGGAGTGGACTGCCCCGAGCCCGGTGTCCGAGGCGTCCGTCTCGATGATGAATTGGCGCGTGGGGTCTGGCTGGATGAGGATGGGCGCCGTTGTGAACCGGTCCTGGAGGCGCCGAAACGCGGCGTCGGCCTGGGGCGTCCACTGGAACCGGTGTTTGGTCGGCATGAGTGCCGTGAGTGGAGCTGCCACCGTGCTGTAACCCCGGATGAATCGCCGTTCAAAGTTCAATTGCAACTTGGGATATTCTAATGTAACCATTTAACACTCATAACGGCTCTTCTTCTCTAGAAAAAAACTTAAATGATGCCATTTGATTACTTTAATTATTACTCGCCCACAACGAGTTACACCTTAGAAGAGGTAGCTAACGTATTTTATTTGGGGGTTAAAAACCCACTTTGCATTTTGAAAGCTGTATATTCAACTAACTAGATATTTTCTAATGTTTCATCTGAATTTCCAGTTTGTAGTGGGTCGCGGGACTTTGCATGGAAAAAAAAAAATTTTTCCCGTGATTTTATTTTGAAGGGACTTTTTGTAATGCAGCGGAGCTTCGTCTTTTTTTCCGGCTCGTTCGTCCATGTTTGCCGTCAGCGCGGCAATTAGAACGCGCGGAAGCACCCCCCCCCACTAGCGAACGCGGAAGCGCCCCCCCCCCCTTTGCCATTAAGGGGTAAAGGTGGGTCCCGGAGCCAGACAAGTTGAGAACCACTGCTCTAAATTGTAATATATATATATATATATATATAATCAGGACGTTTTGTGTGAGTAATTTGTTTGTGTAGGTTTTTTATGGGAAATATCAACAATTAGAGGTAAATGTTGTTTGGTGTCATATTGAAGAGGGGTTTGTGCTCTTTAAAGGGATAGTTCACCCAAAAATTGTTTCATCATTTACTCACCCCCAAGTTGTTTCAAACCTGTATGAATTTCTTTATTGTGCTAAACAAAAATATATATTTTGAAGAATGTCGGTAATCAGACAGTTGATGGATCCCATTGACTTCCATAGTAAAATACTATAGTAAAAATACTATGGAAGTCAATGGGATCCATCAACTGTCTGATTACTGACATTACCGTCCATGGCACTTACAGTAGTTCTCAGCTTTGTATGGGTTTTTGGGAACGTAACAGTAGATATGCATATCTACAGGGACCGCAAGGATAGTGTACTGGTTGGTGGTTGTGTCCGACCGATTGTGGTGGGCCGGTCGGAGCAAAAATGCCAGGGCCCTTTTTTTGTCCCAGTCCAGCCCTGGTCAGACAGGCGGGGGGGCAGGCAGGAGACAGACGTAGGCAGCCAGGCAGGGGTCAGGACTCCTTTGTACAACAGGTGTTTTCCTCCATTGAGTACATTTGTCTTTCCTGATACTAAATCACATTCTCAATAAAGTTTGAAAAAAACACCTACGGCAAACCCATGGTCGTAAGATTCTCATTTATGTCGCTACGACCACCGAAGGAACCTACCACCGACCATCGCCACCTGCCGATCTGACAGGAACCTTCCACCGACCATCGCCACCTGCCGATCTGACAGGAACCTTCCACCAACCACTTTTCGCACTCGGCGTCACTCAAAGTGATATCAAGCCAATGTTTCCCCTACGTTTGGCCTATACCAGCGGGGCGCGAGTGCGCATATGTCCGTATTTGTGCACAGCAGCGGACATACATCCGCCCCGCCGCCATGTGACAGCCGCGCCCCCTACAACCCATCAAATTGTCTTGTAGCCCACAAAGGAACCTTTAACCAAGTGTCTGTTAAAACTGAGACGTCACAAACAGAAAGGTGATAATGAATCCTACTGATATTCCACCTTAGACAGCCCGTGTTTCACACCATTGTTATCCCAGACACGTCCTGAGTCACAAACACCAAGTACATTGGTGGAAGAGGTATTTAAATATGTTTCTCATGGTGTAAAATTATTACAACTATGTCCTGAAGTTATTTTGCTTGTGATAAATTGCAGAAGTAGGATATTTTACCCACCAACTAGAGTATCCAAAGTTTAGTTTTAAACAGAATTGAGCCGTTTCAGACTGTTTTGTGTGTGTGTGTGTATATATATATATATACACACACACACACACACACACACACACAACAGTCTATTGTATAGAGTACGAGAATATTTAAATACTAAAGTAAATGCAAAATTTCTTCAAATTTGAACTCAAGCACGATATTATTTTCAAACAATGAAAAGATGAAAGTGTTTTTTCTTAATTGTTAAAGGTAGAGCCAACATACAGTACAGCTGAGCACGGGTGAAAGTAAAGTCAATCCAGCTGTAGGGTGTGGGTCGGTATGGCTCCGGACACAGGCACACGACAACAGGGTGGTAAGTTTCAATATATTTATTTTGTTTGCTCTCGCTCGCAGGAACGCAACTCACTCGGTCGGTCTCCCTCCCCCTCGCTCGCCCCCGCCTCACTGTTATGTAGGGGAGAGCACACACACACACACGTCATTATCCCCAGGTGATTGTTATTATTTTCACCTGGCACTGTTCCCCGAGCCACTCCCCCTCTCTCCCACCTGCAGCCGGGCTGAAACCACGCCCGCTACCACACCAGCGTTTCTGTTTGGAGGAGAATTCATTTAAAGCAAACTTTGTCACAGGAAACCAAGAATTAAGACACAAATGCAACCACATGAGCCAGAGCAGGTTTACCAATTTTAATCGTTGCCCCAAAAAGACAATTCACAGCGTCCAGTGGCTCGACGTCACGCGGACACCGAAACACAAACACACAGATTTTTTGATTTTGAGAAAAAACTTTTATGCAAAACAATATCAATATAGCGCAGGTGAAAAGTCACAAACAACTTCACTCACACTCAACCATTTGGTCTCCATCACTGTGAGACATCTTACATCTTTCGACGAAGGAGCTCTCGCGGAAGATGAGGCAAAGAACGGTGAGGCTAGGCAGAACTAGGGCAATATTTAGACAACGAATAATAAATATTCTCCGCGAGCACTATGCGGGAAAGCACAAACCCCGCGTTGTGAGTTTGTATTGTGAACTTTCCTCGCTCTACAAGGCAAACTGTCACTGAATATGTTGTTAGAACCGAGACTATATTCACGTCATTGAGAAGAGCAGACGAGGATATTAGTGATGGACTTCAAATAGCCATGGTAGTAAAGGGGATACCAGATTCATGCAAGCCATTCGTCGCGCACATCACCAACACAAATGACACCGTAACGTTCGGCGAGTTTAAACCTAACTACGAAGTTACGAGAGCACTGAGAAATATGGGAAGAGTGACGTGAATGTTGAGGAAGACAACGTGATGAAGACTAGCGGGGCAACGAGGTCACAAGGAAGAGGAAAGAAAATGGACCTGGCTGATGCCGAGTGTTACACGTGTGGTAAAAAGGGACACATGGCCAGGACATGTCCTGACGGAGACCAGGCGAGGAGAGAGGAACGAAAATGGGACACAGCGAGGAAGGGGACGCAGCCGAGGACAATTCCATCACCATATGAAGAAAGCTGATGGAGAGACAGAGGTAGAGCATACATCTTTCTCTTTCAGGATGAGTGACAAAGAGAACACAAGGAAGGTCTCATGGTCGACTGTGGCAGCACACATAGTCAACAACGCCACAAAGTTCAAAAAAGTTGATAAGACCTTCACACCCCGAGGACCACATGATCGATCTGGCCGACGGATCTAAGGTTTGCGGCATGGCGAAGATGAGGGGAGACCCCCGAAGTCTACTTGCTGGACAGCGAGGGACGACAGGTGAAAGTGAGGCTCACAACACATCGTTCCCGCAAAACATCTTTTCAGTCAAAGCAGCGACTACCAACGGAGCTGAGGTCCGCTTCAAGGACGGTAATGACTTGCTGATCCACAAGGATGGGTGGATATAAAGGGCATAGGTGACAGGAAGCAGGGGCACAGGTAGGGGGAGCAACAGACAGTTCTTACCAGACCACAGGGACAGACCACCACAAATAGGAGTACATTCAACCGCTATGTTCATCTGTTCATACAATAATTATTATATACAATATACAATATATAATTATTCACTGCAATAAACCACAAACCCTCAACCACAATAATCTCTGGAAAGTCCTATGTGTGTCTGCGTCGAAGCGTCACTCCAACCTGTGCTTGATGGCAAAGAATAATTTCTCAGAGGCTAAAGGTACAGCAAAACAAGGATTGCCATTACTTAAGTGAGAACTTCGCTCTATGCGTGAAAATTGGGTGTAAAAGTATTGGAACTGGATAAAGATTGCCATTGCAGACGCCGCCACACCCAATCTATGGGACATTGATGCCACCTGTGCGAGTTGATGGAGGGAGATTAGGAACTCCAAAGAATTATGTGCGCCTTGTTCTTTATTGGGAAAGCTATAAGACTATAAGATGACCAGAAACTGCCACGCTGACAAATTTCGTTGACTGTCACTATAATATAAGCTGTTTGAAGCATTCTGCCATCAATGCGGTTCACTGTTTCACGTAAAGTGAAACAAATATGTCTTTAGCCTGACGTTCAGTCACAAGATGGCGATGTTGCGCGTGGATTCTGAAAAGGGAAAAAGGGTCATTAAACACACTGATAAAGGTTTGGAAATGTTCATTGAAAACCGTCAGAAAACAAGAAACTTCAAATGTAAGCAAGCTAAGAAGTCAAGCCCCAAATCAAGCCAATGGACTGGCCATTCCCTATCTTGGCTACGTGGAGCTTGACATTGAGCTCTGTGGTAAATTAATGTAACGGTGTTGGTGGTTAAAAATCCCCCTGGTGGTGTGTCCTCTCAGGTCTCTGGTGTGTTGGGAATGAACATGATTCACAGATGCTATAGGGAGCTTTTCAGTCGGCATGGGGTGGCCATGATTGACTTGCCTGTGGTTGCTGAAGAACAGGGTCTACGGAAGTCCCTATTGGGGAAATACAACTCTGTCTCTTCTGCCCACGATGGAGACCTGGGTTGCACCAACCTGATTGCCCACAACATCTCTCTCTCGGACGACATTCCAGTTAGGCAACGCCACAGGCGTATTCCACCATGATGAGGTAGTTAAAGAGCATATTCACCAACTGCTTGAGGCACAGGTAATCAGGGAGAGTAGTAGTCCTTACTCCAGCCCCATTGTCCTGGTTAAGAAAAACGCTGGAACCTTGAGAATGTGTGTCGATTATAGGCAGCTTAATGCTAAAACACGGAAAGATGCTTTCCCTCTTCCTCGCATCGAGGAATCTTTGGATGCACTCACAGGTGCCCGCTGGTTTTCTACCTTGGACCTGGCCAGTGGGTACAATCAGGTCCCAGTTGCTGAGGCTGATCTGTCCAAGACTCCTTTTTGCACTCCCTTTGGGCTTTTTGAGTGGAATCGCAGAATTTCTTGGGTTGGTGGCCCCTCTACACAAGCTGGTGTGGTCTGGGGACCACTAGGTCCATGAAGAATGGCAGAGCGAGCTGTTGGTGACAACTGGACGAAGGAATGTCATCATAGCTTTGAAAACCAAGCTTACCACTGCCCCAGTGCTTCCCTATGCTGACTTTTCCCTTCCCTTCATCTTGGAGGTGGATGTGACTTATGGTGATCTTGGGGTCGTATTATCGCAAGAGCAAGCTGGTAAAGTTAGGCCCATAGCCAATGCCAGCCGGGGCTTGAGGGCCACTGAGCGCAACATGGTGAACTACTGTAGAGTTCCATGAGATTGGTGTTTGTGGCACTCAAGTGGGCCATGACAGAAAAATTCCAGGAGTACCTGTTGGGCCATAAGTGCGTGGTTTTTACTGACAATAATCCGCTTAGTCAGTTGTCGTCTGCTCAACTGAGCAAAGTTTGGCAGCCCTCGCTTCATTTGACTTTGAGGTAAAATACGGCTCAGGCCGAAGTAACAAGAATGCGGATGCTCTATCTTGTGAGTACCCCCTGGCCCAGCAAATATGGAAACTATGTTTCCTGGTACATCTCTCCCCAAACCTCTGCAGCAGGCACTCCAGGGAACACAGGTTGAAGCAACCCAAACGGACGTTATGGCCCTGCCCTATCACACCACTTCAGATATCTGTGCTCAGCAACAGACTGATCCAGTTATTCAGGAGGTTGTTGCGTGTCTCAGTGGTGCCAGACCAGTGAGAGGTGCCAAGTCGCTAAGGACTCTCAACCTGCTAAGTCTAGTTTTATGGGGCACCTGTTGGCCTAACGAGATTGTAGCCATTGACTACACTGTGCTAGAAACCACCCAGAGTGGTTTGGAGAACGTTCTGATCATGGACAGATGTTTTCAGTAAATACACACTCGCTGTTTCTACCCGTGACCAGCGAGCCCCCACGGTGGCTCAAGCTTTAGTGGTGGAGTGGTTCTCAAAGTTTGGTGTCCTGGCCCGCATCCACTCTGATTAGGGCCGCAACTTTGAGAGTGCCCTTATTCAACAGCTTTGTTGCCTTTATGGCATTGAAAAGTCTTGCACCACGCCATACCATTCGGCTGGTAATGGCCAATGCGAACGGTTTAACAGGAATGCTCCACAACTTGTTGCGCACTCTGCCAGTATCGCGGAAGAGAGACTGAAGTTCCTGCTTACCGCAGGTCCTCTTCTCCTACAACACTACTCCCCATCAGGCGACTGGCGAATCTCTATTTTTCTTAATGTTCGGGGAGGAACCCAGATTACCGGTGGACTTCCTCTTGGGCAGAGTTCAGGATCCTGTGAGGGGACATGTCCACGAGTGGAATCAGGAACATCAGACCTGCTTACAGCTAGCCTTTGAAGGTGCTACTGATCGACTGCGGGTTTCTGCAGTGCGTCGCAAGAATAACTACTACCGAGAGGCAGGGACATGTTTCCCCAGCACGAGGTGCTGCATCTTGTCAGAGAGGAAGTCAGTGATCCAGTTGCAGGTGGTGTCGGGCACGTGCAGCTGGAAGAGTTTGTCCTGCAGCAGAGACGGGATGATGGTGTTGAAGGCCGAGCTTGAAGTCCACAAACAGGATCCTGGCGTAGGTTCCTGGGGAGACCAAATGCTGGAGGACAGAGTGGAGGGCCAAGTTGACAGCATTGGCTCTGTAGGCGAACTGCAGGGGTACGGTGAGCATGGTTCCACTCACTTGGTGTTCCTCTCTCAGAGGAGAAAACCATGGGGCCAGACACATGTCTTGAGTTCCTGGGCATTATGCTGTTGCCATGAAAGCATCCCAGGCAATTGCGAAATTGCAGCGTATTCGCGAGATGTCGTATTGTGCGGCTGAAAACATAACAAAACAACAGTTACCCTCTCTCCTGGGGCATCTTCATTATGCGCGTCATTCCACAGGGGCGCTCATTCAACTCTCAGTTGTTGGACAGGGCTTCTTCAGTGGCCAATTTGCACGATTTGTTGAGCCTTGATGAAGGGTGTCGTGTTGACTTGAGAATTGGAATGGGGTTACATTCTTATGATGATCTGGTGTATTTTTCAGACTCTTTGAGGTTTATTTTCAAGGGCAGTGGTTTGGAGAGCGCTGGCCTCCTGCCTTTGCGGAGTTTAAGATATTACGATCCTGCTGCTACCAGTTTGTTTTCTAATGCGGCCGTCAAACTACTGCTAAATGGCATTGCTGAATCTGTGACTCAGAATCTAGACCTCAGACAGCCTATTACACTTCCTATTTTGCAGAGCAGGTATTTTTTTCCCCTATGTGATGTATTGCTCAAAGCTTCGTTTCCACATTCTCCATTTACTGTTTTTTTAACATTCTTTTTTTCTTGTAGAACAGATGTTGAAATAACGCTATGACCATATAAGGCAAACATGTGTAAATATAAACCACTATCTGACACAGACAGAACGAACTAGTCAAACTAGTTTGACATCATTTCAAGTTTGTTCAAGGTAACCTTTCTGTGTCTGAGTCTGGTTAACCCGGTTTGTGATCGGCAGTCAATCGAGACGTCCTCGATTCTGTGCTTTGACTCACCAGGGGGGTATTGCACAAAAGTAGAATAAAGAAATCGGGCCTCCGCTTGACTTAGTGTGACCTGCTCGTTGTGGCTTAATCGGTTGCACGTTTACGGAGTCGCGCTGAGAAGGAGGCGCTAAGTCGATTTAGGTCCACATATCTCGGATAAGTGCACGTCCACAGCTTTCTTAAGTAGACCACGAAATCAATCACAGATTTACTGATGCAGAATTGGAGAAGACGCCGTGCGCAGCATATTTCTCACAGCAGCAACTTATAATGTAAATGTATCAGGAAGTGAAGCATATTATACGCAAAAAAAGGGAATACAGCAGCTGTAACTAAACAAAAAGAAAAAGCAGACAATCGCACCACGACTGAATGTGGAAGGATTTAGAAATATCTCCTTACTAGGAAAGTTGTACACTCTGTTTTAATTGCTTTAATATGATTGTTTCAAAACTAAGCAGAGGGAATTAAACCTCCTCTGGAAATGTATCCAAAAGACGAAGCCTAATTTTATACCCATATCCCAGTGTTGGGAAAGTTCACTTTCTACATGAACTAGTTCAAAGTGTGGGGATACGGGACAGGGTCACAAGGGGGAGCCACAGTAATTCAGGAGGTGGCTGGTGGGACTCTTGTTCTCTCTTCTGTGGTCTAATCAGATTGATGCAGGGCAGCTGGGAGGAGTGCACTCATCGCTGGCAGCTGCTGCAAGTCTTCAGGGAGCAGTTAAAGAGGGACATCTTTCAGAGGTTCGGCGCCGAGGGATTGCCGAGTACAGCCTTCCAGACACGCGTTTTCCTGGGTCCGGAGACCTCAGTGGCTTCCATTCCTACGTCACGAGGGAGACACGGGACGCCGCCGACGACGGCGGTGCATTGCCGGAAGGCCTGAGTATTTGAGTTGTTTTCGAGAGACATTCAGTTCTACGTTCGGTGCGGAGGATTGCCGGAAGGCCAGAGTATTTCAGTTGTCGTTTGGAAAGAGAGACAATAAATACGCATTTTGTGTTTATACTTTACCTGGTTCCGGCGTTTGCTTTTGGATCCCTCTCACGAGCCGTGACAGAATCCCTCGGCCAGACAACATGGATCCAGCAAACCCGGCATCCGTGCAGGAGGCTCTCAGCGCCCAGGGAGCGATGGTGGGGAGGCACGAGCAGATGCTGGTGCTGATGATGGAGTCCTTGGAGAGGCTGAATCGACGGATGGACCGGCCAGGGACGTCGGGGGCTGCGGCATCGGGAGGTCCGGATCTTCCAGGGAGAGAGGAGGACCAGGGTCCGACCAACGCCGCCAACGACCGGGAGCCGCGGGTTCCGCTGCCAGAACCGTATGCAGGGGAAGCCGAGGGGTGCGGCCGCTTCTTACTGAACTGCGAGCTCGTGTTCGACCTGCAGCCCCGCAGTTATACCACCGACAGAGCCAAGATAGCCTTTTGTATAAATTTGCTTCGGGGAAGGGCGGCCCAGTGGGCGACCGCGTTGTGGGGGGGTCAGTCCTCGGCGTTGAGCTCTTTCGCGGGTTTTTCTGAGGAACTGCGACGTGTGTTCGACCACCCGGTGCGGGGGCAGGATGCTTTGAATAGGCTGCTGTCGCTGCGGCAGGGGTCTGGATCAGTGGCGGACTTTGCTATCTCGTTCCGGATCCTTGCCGCCGAGAGCGGTGCCAACGAACACACGCTAAGGACCATTTTTGCGCGGAACCTGTCGGAGACCCTGAAGGACGAGCTGCTCTCTCGCGACGCCACCACCACTTTGGAGCAGCTTATTTCGTTGGCGATTACGATGGATAATCGCATTCAGGAACGTGAACGCGAGCGGGGGAGGCGGCCGTCGCGTCCGCAGTTCACGGGGGGGGAGGTTTCGAGCCCGGTTGGGTCGGGGGGGGAGTTTTCGGGAGGCGCGGGCCAGCCGATGCAGTTGGGGCGGGCTCGGTTGACTCCGTCCGAACGCGAACGGCGGTTTAGTCGTCAACTGTGTTTGTATTGCGGACGCGCGGGACATTATGCTAGGAACTGTCCGGAGTCCCCCAAACGGGGCTCCTCACCAGGCGGAGAGGACCTCCTGGTGAGTAACGCGGCGTCCTCTACTATCCCATCCCGTATTTCCATTCCGGCCATTCTACTGTTTCATTCCCATAATCACTCGACCACCGCCCTCGTGGACTCCGGTTCTGATGCTAATTTTATGGACGAGGGGCTAGCCGCCCGGTTGCGAGTACCGTTAGAGACGCTCGAGGGCGCCAGGGCAGTTAACGCGCTAGATGGTCGACTGATCAGCCGGGTCACGCATCGCACAGGCCCCCTCACGCTCCGTATATCGGGAAACCATTCAGAAACCATTCAGTTGCTAATTATTCCGTCTCCGGCGAGTCCGATCGTGCTGGGTCTCCCGTGGTTAAAGCTTCATAACCCCATGGTGGATTGGACAACTATGGCCATCGCGGGCTGGAGCGTGGGGTGTCATGCCCGGTGTCTGCGGGCTGCGGGGGGAACACCAGCGACGCCAGTGGTACCATCACTCCCTCCAGACTTATCCACGGTTCCATCAGTCTACCATGACCTTGCGCAGGTGTTTAGTAAGGACAAGGCTTGTACTCTGCCACCGCACCGACCTTTCGATTGTGCGATAGACTTGCTCCCGGGGGCTCCGCTGCCCACTAGCCGTCTTTTCAACATCTCCCGCCCGGAACGGTTAGCAATGGAAAAATACGTTCGGGAGTGCCTGGACGCGGGTCTCATCCGTCCTTCGTCCGCCCCGTTAGGCGCGGGGTTCTTTTTCGTTGAGAAAAAGGACCACTCACTGCGTCCGTGCATTGACTATCGGGGCTTGAATCAAATCACGATAAAGAATAAGACTCCATTGCCGTTAATCGACCCGTCATTCGAACCTCTCTCTCAGGCGCAGTTTTTTACCAAGCTGGATCTCCGAAACGCCTATCATTTGGTTCGTATCCGCGAAGGTGATGAATGGAAGACGGCCTTTAACACGCCCATGGGGCAATTCGAGTATCGGGTCATGCCGTTTGGGTTGACAAATGCCCCGGCCGTCTTCCAGTCATTAATGAATAATCTGTTTCGGGATATCACCAGTAGCTTCGCTTTCATTTATCTGGACGATATCCTGATTTTCTCCCGGTCCCTCACCGAGCACCAGCAACAGGTGCGACTGGTGCTGCGGCGACTTTTGGAAAACAGGCTATACGTTAAACCCGAGAAGTGCGAATTTCACGTGGCGTCGGTTCGTTTCCTTGGGTTCGTGATTGCGCGGGGGCAGGTGGAACCGGATCCTGATAAGATTCGAGCGGTAGCAGACTGGCCGATCCCGGGCACGCGGAAGGACTTGCAGCGGTTCCTGGGGTTCGCAAATTTTTATCGCCGGTTTGTGAGGGACTTCAGTAGAGTGGCCGCACCTCTCACCGCGCTAACATCCACCAAGGCATCCTTCTGCTGGACGCCAGAAGCACAGGGGGCGTTTAGTAAATTGAGGTCTCTCTTCACCAGCGCCCCTATTCTTAGGCACCCTGATTCCGCTCGGCAGTTTGTGGTGGAAGTGGATGCGTCGGAAGCAGGGGTCGGGGCCGTTTTGTCTCAGCGAGATCCGTCAACGCAGAAGTTACATCCATGTGCTTTCTTCTCCAAACGGTTGAGTCCGGCGGAGAAGAATTATGACGTCGGGAATCGGGAGCTGCTGGCAGTGGTCCTCGCGCTACAGGAATGGCGGCATTGGTTGGAGGGTAGCCTGCAGCCCTTCTGGATTTGGACGGATCACAAGAATCTGGCGTACATCCAGGCAGCTCGGAGGCTGAATTCCCGACAAGCACGGTGGGCCTTGTTCCTCAGCCGTTTCCAGTTTACGTTGTCCTATCGCCCGGGAAGCAAGAACGGCAAGCCGGACGCCCTTTCCAGGATCTTCCCGCCGCCGGCATCACCGGATTCCACGCCCATACTTCCGTCCGAGTGTATTGTAGGTGCGGCAACTTGGGAGATCGAGTCGGTGGTGCAGGAGGCGCAGCGGGGGGAGTCGGTGCCAGAGGGGGGACCAGCGGACCGCCTGTTCGTGCCACATCGGGGTGGACTTTGTTACGGGCTTGCCTCCATCCGACGGGAACACAACCATTCTGACCATAGTGGACCGTTTTTCCAAAGCGGTTCATTATGTTCCCCTCACCAAACTGCCTTCTGCGTTGGAGACCGCCGAGCTGTTGGTCTTGCATGTGTTCCGGATTCACGGGATCCCTATGGACATTGTATCCGACAGAGGACCGCAGTTCGCGTCTAAGGTATGGGGTGCGTTTTGCAGGGCTGTGGGGGCAAGGGCCAGTTTATCTTCAGGGTATCATCCACAGTCCAACGGACAGACTGAGCGGGCAAATCAAGACCTGGGGTCGGCGTTGCGGTGCATCACGGCGCGGCATCCGGTGTCATGGAGCAAGTTCCTGCCGTGGGTGGAGTATGCCCACAATTCCCTGTCACGTTCTGCTACGGGCATGTCGCCATTTATGGTCTGTTTCGGTTTTCAGCCCCCGTTGTTTCAGATCCAGGAGGCAGCAGTGGCAGTCCCGTCCGTCGATGACCATCTCCGGCGGATTCAGGAGGTGTGGGACTCGGCGCGGGCAGCTATCACCCGGTCGGGGGAGATCAACAAGAAGATGGCTGACCGACATCGCGTCCCCGCTCCGGCGTACAGGGTAGGACAGCAGGTGTGGTTGTCCGCGAAGGACCTCCCCCTGGCAACGGAGGGCCGCAAGATGAACCCAAGGTACGTCGGACCATACCCTATCGAACGGATCGTCAACCCTTCGGCGGTTCGTCTGACCCTGCCGGCGGCCCTGAAGGTACATCCGACGTTTCACGTCTCGCTGTTGAAACCGGTGGGGGAGAGCGAATTCAGCCCTCCGGCCAATGCTCCCCCGGCTCCCCTGGTCATCGAGGGGCATCCAGCACACAGGGTTTCCCGGATACTGGACGTCCGGCGTCGGGGGCGGGGGTTTCAATATCTGGTGGACTGGGAGGGGTATGGACCGGAGGAACGATCTTGGCGGCCCCGCCGGCAGATTTTTGGCTCCACATTATTCCGGGAGTTCTATCGGGACAATCCGGGTAAGCCCGGGCGGCCGCCAGGAGGCGCCCGTTGAGGGGGGGGTACTGTGGGGATACGGGACAGGGTCACAAGGGGGAGCCACAGTAATTCAGGAGGTGGCTGGTGGGACTCTTGTTCTCTCTTCTGTGGTCTAATCAGATTGATGCAGGGCAGCTGGGAGGAGTGCACTCATCGCTGGCAGCTGCTGCAAGTCTTCAGGGAGCAGTTAAAGAGGGACATCTTTCAGAGGTTCGGCGCCGAGGGATTGCCGAGTACAGCCTTCCAGACACGCGTTTTCCTGGGTCCGGAGACCTCAGTGGCTTCCATTCCTACGTCACGAGGGAGACACGGGACGCCGCCGACGACGGCGGTGCATTGCCGGAAGGCCTGAGTATTTGAGTTGTTTTCGAGAGACATTCAGTTCTACGTTCGGTGCGGAGGATTGCCGGAAGGCCAGAGTATTTCAGTTGTCGTTTGGAAAGAGAGACAATAAATACGCATTTTGTGTTTATACTTTACCTGGTTCCGGCGTTTGCTTTTGGATCCCTCTCACGAGCCGTGACACAAAGTTTAGTTCACAAATTTTAAAATGAACTAGTTCAGTTCATCGTTCAAACTTCAAAATATTTGAACAAGGTTAATATGTTCCAACTAGTTCAGTTCTTTTTTTCAATATGTTGCTGCAAGCTATTATTTTTCAAAATTATTGCCACAGCCCATATAGAACCACAGACAGCAATTATTTTATCAGTTTTAACACTGAAGCTATGCATCAGATTTAATCTTCATATCCAATTTTGAATCCTTATTCAACCAGGGTTTACATTAGCATTTAGGGGACAGCATTTCCCCATTGTTGCTTTAATGTTGCTGTCCATTCACTCCACACTAGCAGCAGCTGAAGCATTCACCCTTACAGTACATTCTCAAACACATGCTGCTTGAATGGTCTTTTTAAATAAGGAATAATTTAGGGCTGCAACAACGAATCGATGAAATCGATTAAAATCGATTATTAAAAGCGTTGGCAACGAATTTCATTATCGATTCGTTGTGTCGCGCGACTATTGTCTTTGAGTATTAAAAGAAAGTTGCGCGCGCCGCGCAGAGCTGAGAAAAAAAAGTTGAGCGCTCGCGCAGCAGAAGATCGGAGAAACCCGTACTACTGTTCTGAAACATGCGGAGGAAGAGAAGCCAATGCGATCTAAATATTTCACACTGAAATGGGGGGTGCGGGTCCTAGCGGGCAACGGGGGGGGGGGGGGGGGGGTGCTGCTGCGGTTTTCTTTGCAGCGCGAGTAGTTTTACGTTCTAATCGCCGCGCTCGACTTCAAGGTGTAACCTTTATTATTGTTCGGTCTGAAACAGCGCGCCCAGTGACGGGTGGTGCAGCAATATTGTTGTCCGGGTGGAAATCAGGAGAAAGGTCGGTCCGGGATATTTTCGGGAGGGGCTTTGAAATTCGGGAGGGTTGACATGTCTGATTGTAAGATATGCAAAAGCGACATGGCCTGGCACGGGAGCACCACGGCAATGATTCATGATTTTGTGCCTAATATATTTAATTTGGCGGCTGTAAAGTATACATCACGCGATGTGTGTATGTTTTTTGTGTTACTCCATTTTATTTGCTTACTTAGGGATGTTCAAGGAGCAATCTGTTAGTGCAAAACATATTTAGAAAGTGCACAGTCAGTTCTATTTTTCAATAAAGGGTTGGAAATTAATGTTTTTACATTTTTTATTTTTTTATCCGATTCATCGATTAATCGAACAAATAATCGACAGATGAATCGATTATTAAAATAATCGTTAGTTGCAGCTCTAGAATAATTAAAAGAAAAACAGGACAGTATTCATTAAGATGCAAATATTTGCAAAGAAAGGTCAGATTCCTCCCATCCTCACTGACCTTGTCAGTAACTTTATAAAACTCATTTAAATTATTATAAGCCACCTCTTTGCTACACGCAACTGGCGCCTCCATGCATTTCTTTTTTTTTTGATGACGCAAGCGGTGGTGCGACACTTGTGGTTGGTGTTGCCAGATTGGGTGTTTTTCCGCTACTTATTAAGGCGCGTTTACGGCGTGTTTTCTATAGAAATCTGGCACCCCATTGAACGATGTTAACCTGAAAGAACGTGCCGTTCATAGACACCAGAAGGAAAACTCAAGGCCCGCGGGCCACATCCGGCTCGTGAATGAATTATCTTTGGCCCGGATTATCAGATCTATTTACTATTGGAGCTGGCCCGCCGGTATATCGCACGCATCACCATAATACTACAAATCCCCAGAGGTGGGACAAAGTCATTGTTATGCAAGTCACAAGCAAGTCTCAAGTCGTTGCCCTCGAGTCCCGAGTCAAGTCGAGTCAAAGACGAGGCAAGTCCCAAGTCGAGTCAAAAGTCAAAGCCAACCAGTCTCAAGTCATGTCCAAAGTCTTACCATTTTCATTTTGAGTCATTTCAAGTCCTCTTATTATAGTGGGGACGGGGAACCCTGGGTGATGGTGCGCTGCCTCACAGACCTAGACTACGTAGGGAAGGGTAATGGTGGATCGACTGTGACTGTTTTATAGTACTTTAAAACGGACGTTGACATAATGTTGGCGAGGATTTCCATCGGAGTCTGAATCCGGGTTCAAAAATCCCGATTTTTGTAAGCATGAACGAGCTGTCTCGTTGATACGGTAAAATGGACTGCAGTGATTGGATGTCGTGCAGGCAGCGCTCTCTGCATACAGGTGGCGCACATTTTTTTGACAGATGCAGATAAACAGAGCGGCGCGGCCGTGTGAAAATGTTTTCCCCCAGGTTTTCATGGGAAGTAGCAAGTCTTCTCGAGTCAAAAGGCTCGAGTCCAAGTGAAGTCACGAGTCATCGATGTTAAAGTCCAAGTTGAGTTGCAAGTCTTTGTACGTTTTGTCGAGTCGAGTCTGAAGTCATCAAATTCATGACTCGAGTCTGACTCGAGTCCAAGTCACATGACTCAAATCCACACCTCTGCAAATCCCACAATGCACTTTCCGTGTGTCGTCGCGCAATCGCGGGCCTGCGAAAGCACGCCTCCCAGTCTGTATTAAATACCACTTGTGTCAACGATCCGGAAGGTGGAATTTGAAAATAGGAGTTTTGGCAGCTGTGGCAGAATATGTGTATTTAAACCATAGGTTTAATTATATTGAACTGTCCGTGTTATTTGTCTAGGTTACCTATGTAATACATAAATGAGTTTGACACCCCTGACCTAAAGGGTCTGATCTGTCCCCTAACACCCTCTCACGTCTGAAAGCACGTCTTAATATCAGCGCTTCTTTATCCAACACGTCGTTCAGAAGTGGACATCATGGTGCAGGAGGAAACTGGGACTTAATAAATCGCTGTAACGCACCACAAGAGACAGGAGTGAAACCCAAGCGCAGAGCGCAGCTTTATTGGGTAAGTACTGTAATGGCAAAATATAATGATGCCATAATGTCCTATTAGATTAATGTCTAAAACCAATCGTGACTTTAATTCTGAGGAAGTCCCAAGACCCCAGCTGTGTGGGAACGATCTAAACAGAATAATCTCAAAGCACCTCTCCTCTTTGATCCCATTTGTCTTTACATAACACCGCTGCGTGGAGGAAGGAGAAGGTGTGAACTTCTTTGGCTATTGTCCTAGATCTAATCAAACATCTGTTGTAAGCATCTTGAGTTTCCCTTCAAGTCTGAGACCTCCTTGCCTGTCTCAAACTCTTTAGCATAACAAAACCAAGGTGTTAACCCTGTCGATGTATAAATATAGCCATGTTCCTCTCAAACATTAAGAAGGAGCTTGCCACTGCCTGTCCATGTGCAGCTGTTGCAGACCTCTTCTTCCTTGCAAGAAATAAACGGAAAATGCAACTTTGACAAGAGACTTTTCAACTGATTCCCGATTGCATGAGAAAATCTTCCACAACAGTACAAACAAGGGTTAGGCGTAGTCGAGTCCAGTAGGCGGGCAGAGGGTCGAAAGCCAGGAGAGCGGGCGGGGATGAACAGAGGCACCGTCGGGGGGTCAGGCGTGGTCGTATCCGGAGTACAGGCGGGTGGTCGAAAGCCGGGATTGCGTGGAGCTAGGCAGAAGTACCGTCGAGGATCAGGCAGGCAGGAACGAGGTCTGGGACAAACGAGAGGTCAATAACAGGCAAGAACAGGAGATCGGGAAAACGGTGCGTCGGTGGGCTGATCCCAGATGGCACAAACCACTACGGCTCGAAACAGAGGGGTGACTGAGGTCCCGATCTTCGAACCTCAATATTCCGGGGACGGGGAGCGTCTGCTTGTGACAATCGCCCTCATCACGTTTACAATTGTCCACTCCCCACTGCGCAGTTTCGCCCACCAGCGGACCCCCCCCAACCCCACTCCGTCGGTCGGTCCGCCTGGAACGACTAATACGCCCCCCCCCGGGTATTTCGAAGTGATTATAATCCGTTGGACCTTCTTACGGTCCGTGACATATTGTCTGACATGAAAATGGTCCGTGAGGTAAAAGTTTCAGACCACCGATCTAAACATCTGCAATAGTAGAGTTTAAAACCAAACTGGTGACAGCAATAGTGACAAGTGATGCATGTTAATAAAAATACATCAGAACACATTCAGAAAACGGAATAACTGTTAAAGTTTGTTTCGGGTCAAAGCGGCAGCTGATTTAACACATGAGGCTGCGGGATTAATCTTAGCCTGGCTCTTAGCCTGGCTCTTCTGGCTTCAAAGAATAAATCACCATGGTTACTTGGCCGGGTTTAATTCAACCTGCTTTCGTGCAACCAAGTCTGAGCTAAATTTCTCCAGGATAACCTGGATAGCCCGACTTGATCCCTTATCCGGGTTTCGTGCAATAGCTCTCAGGTGTCTGGGCTCTGGTTTGACATCAAACAATGAAAGTTTAACTTCTGTCATTACTGACATTCTGTGTTTGCTTAGGAATTTAGTCACGACGGGGTAGGCAGGAGGACTCAAACGCAGAGTTTCCGAAACAAAAACAGACATTAATAGTTCAAAATTAAAAAATTAAAAATTCTAGCTTAAAAATCCAAACAGCCAAAGGGAAGAAAAAAAACACACACAGACACGAGATTAAGCACACGACATGCCCTGACATGAAGAGTACAGACTAAATAGTACGCAGACTACAATGATGCCACAAGAGACACACATGGCTTAAATACACAGGGGAGGTGCAGGTGATTGGACACAGGTGGAAACAATCATGGACAATGACAGGGGATTACAGGACACGAATACTGAATACTGAAATGCGATACAAAACGTTTGGTGGCTACAACTTTTTTGTGCTGAAAGGCAGCTATTTACTTACTATTTTTCATTTGCTGGTAACCGCTTCGCGTCTGCCTAACAACACCCTCAAACTGTTAAATTATAAGACATACAGCCTTTCGTACCTAATTATATATACCTTAAATATATAACATCACATCTTAGTTAATGAAATCGCTTAAGTTACGTGATGATAGTAACCGATGTCGTGTTTTTAAAGTCACATAAGACTTTAAAACAAACTGCTCTTAGTTATAATGTTAACTCTGTCCTGCTTCCCCCCCATACAGCCCTTGACCCAAACTGCCCCCTCACATGAACCACCCCTGGGTTCATGTACTGTTTTTATGAACATGTAATGTACCAACACACATTTATAACAAATACACAATGAGTAGCTCATGTTACCGGGTGCTGCTGCGCTGTTAACGGCAGCTTGTTTGCCTGCATTAATAAATGTGTTTGCTGTTGTTTTTATTAACAACATTGATGGAATCTCCTCTGCCTTAAGATTGCAATACCACTTTTAGCTGAAAGTAATTATAAATTAGTAAAGTATTATACATTAACTTATTTAATTTAAATTTAAAATAACCAGAAATCTCAGCCTGAAATATATAAAGCTCCGGATCAGAAGTTGATCTTCTTAAATTAAATGAAATTAGAAGTTTATCTTCTTTATCTGTAATTTAAATTTTGGGGATTTTAAGGCTTTTATTCTTAAGCTCAGCAGGTTGCTAGGCAACGAAGGGCAGCGTAGATAATGTTGATAACACAAGTTGGAAGTACCCCTGTAGGCCAGATCGTCCCATTTCAAAGACCGCTTCTTTCAGCCTATGCGGTTGTTGGAAGACCAGCCCAGGTCTACCGCGAAGGCTGCTGAAGGCTGGAGGCTACAAGGATGCAGCCCAGCGACTTTGCGACACAGCTATAGAAATTGCATGCCACCAAGGGCGAGTTTGGAAGCGGCAGATTCGTACTGTACGGAGGATCCTTAATGAGTGAGAGAACAGACCCTCACTGGACAACCTCCAAACGCTAATGTGTAAGGTTGTAAAGTATCATTAATGGATGACCACTCACTATCCCATCCAACGATCCATGTGACATGGAGCCTTTGACTCCCAGTCATCTGCTACTTTCAACAAAGAAAATTAGCATGAAGACGCTGGAGGCAAGTCCAATATCTTGCAGATCTGTTTTGGACCAGATGGACTCGAGAATACTTACCTCTACTCCAGGCAAAAGTGTTCAAGTATGAAAAGAAACTTTAGGCATGGAGCTTGAGAGACCTGTAAGTAAACTGTGTTTACTGCAAGAAGCCACTTGAACATAAGATCAGATAATGAAGAAATAATATTTTATATGAATATATTTGATATATGAATATTTATTTAGTTTGCTATTAAATGGCTCCTTTGATTTAAATTGTTTGATAATGATTTAAACTAAATAAGAGTCTGTGTCCTTTCAGGATGATCCGACCCAGAAGAACTTTGCCAGAGAAACTAGAGGTAAAACAGCTGGACCCAGATCAGCCTGACCTCACAATCAGACAACGGGCCGCTATCAAAGGGAGGCCCATATAGCACATAAGACGCTTGTGTAGGGACTTCTACACCTGGGATGTTTAGCTAGCTAGTTGGCTACGTGCTAACGCCGTACAGTATATTAGGGCTGTCAGTTAAACAACGTCAATTTCTTTATCGCAACATTAAAAAAAAAAGTTTTGTTTATTGGGGGCGTAGATGACTGTTCTCTGTTTGAGGTGCTGGCTGAAAGCAAAGCAGTAGTAGTTTACCTTTATTGGTAACCTAACTGTTACGGTTCATTGTTTCTGAAATAAGAGGCCTAACTGTTTTATTCACAGCAATC
This sequence comes from Pungitius pungitius, assembly GCF_949316345.1. Classification (NCBI taxonomy): domain Eukaryota; kingdom Metazoa; phylum Chordata; class Actinopteri; order Perciformes; family Gasterosteidae; genus Pungitius; species Pungitius pungitius. The sequence goes on along the minus strand of NC_084916.1, from coordinate 5,484,199 downwards.
TTAATATATTAAGCCATGGTTTAACTGCACTACAGGCCGAGTCCTTGTGTCTCGTGCGGGGGTGCTGGAGCAGGTTGCAGGCGGAAGGAGGCAGGACTCAAATGCAGGCTTCTCGAAAACTGTGCTCTTTATTCGAACCAAAACAGGACAGGACAGGACGTGACGTGCTCCAACGACGGGTAACATTGACAATGACGCGATGAGGGACAACAGGCACACGGGGCTTAAATACACAAGGGAGGTGCAGGTGATTGGGCACAGGTGGGAACACTCAGACAATCACAGGACGGGACAGGAAGTGAAGCTCACCCAGAGACACGAGAGACAAAAAAACTACAAAATAAGACCCAAACCGTGACACCTTGTTTACCTGAAATGTGCACTTTATAATTTCATTTTATACCGCTCTGTTTGGCAATGTTGTTTTTCACTAAAATAAAACATTTGTATAAAGAAAGCAATTTTAATCGTTTGACAGCACTCACTGGGATGTTTCCCGAAACTGATTGGCTGGCCTTACCAAAGAAAAAAATCCACCAGCCGCCACTGATTTTGATGAAACACACCTCGAGCTTTCCCCGCTAGCATCTCTAAAAAGAAATAAACTGGTAGATGGCTAGCTAGGTCCTATGTGTAGATGGAGGTTTTAGAAACATTTATTGCCATATTATGTTAGACATACAAGGAATTTTACATGGTGGTTGGTGCATAACAGAGGAATATGAAAACCTTTTTTAAAAAAGCTGCACAGGTGAATTGATAACCATACTTACACACAACTGTTTTGTGAGTGCAAGTGATCAAGCGTATGTACAAGAGTGTAAAGGGATGTTCAGGGGAGTGTCCGGTGGAAAAAGGCATGTCGGAGTCAGTCAGTGGGGGACCTTTGATTATGAGGTTGACACAGGGAAAGAGAAAGCAATTGATTCTTCTGTCAGACTGCTCATATTGTTTGGTATACATTTAGATCACAAAAGGTCACACATTGCATACAGAACAGACACCACAGACAGAGAATACCAGAGTAAGACTTTTAAGGTAGATAAGATATTATTACTACTCTATGCACTTCTCAAGATCATACTGCACCATCTTTTCACTAAACTTCTGTATTTATAAGTGTTGAGCTTCATGTATTTCACTATTTAAAATGTTAGTCCTGAGGTTTTTACACAAAAGAAATGATGTACCTGTAACCTGTAACTGTGGCATCATAATGAGGTTACTAGGTTATTCAACTCTACTAAGACCGCACAGAAATAGTTCACTTCAGTCAAAGTTAACCGAAAGAAATCCTTTTTTTATGTCAGAAATTAAACTAGAAATGCTTAGAAATAGGGCTGCACGGTATGGCCAAAAACATGGTATTAAGAAACATTCTGACAGTATCCCGGTATATCACTGTATTGCTTTTTCAAGTAAATACATTAATTCAATCGACCCCGAAAACGACCTTGGCGAACAGCTGTGTTCGGCAAGTTAGCTTGTTAGCGGGACATTTTTTAATAAATGTACAAATATTAGTATTACAAAATGTTTATGTGTCAAAAGCGGTTGTGTTGTGGTGTTTTACCCAGAGAGTTTGTTGACGGTTGTTCATTGTTGTTATGAAGTTATAAACATGACTCAATCTTAACACACATAAGACAACTAGCTCCGAATGGTATTGTACGGAAATCTTATGCCGGTATACCGTTTGAACCGGTGTACCGCACAGCCCTACTTAGAACCTACTGCCATTACTTGGAGGACACAGAGTCAGCTGTTTCACTGACTTAGACATCATCACTGGTGGTCCAGGTGTTATCTTGTGCTGTGCAGTTGTAGCTGTAGCTCTACACAGTTTTATTCATCATTATCCAAATATGGTAATGTTTTCACCCTGGATGAAGGGTACACAGATGTCTCAATAAAGCGAAATAATACGGCTTAACACGTCTGTGAGAGGGACTCAGAAGGCCAGCGTACTGGAGATGCTCATTGATGGATGTGGTGGTAGTGAAAACAAGTGGCAATTATACTGGCTATTGTCCAAAGTGTGCGTTGCACACATCGACAATATTTCAGAAACAGACGTAGAGTAGTCATAACGCATTGTCGTAACTGATACAAGAGAAATAAGAATATAAGACCCAAAACTTGAATAATCTAGAATTAACTGTCATTGCTTCTTAAACACACACAAAACCCATAAGAACATTCTTTGCATAAGTATTAATAACATACATAAAAACAAGTGCTGAAAAAGAAAAAAGGGATGGTTGTTTGAGAGAGTTAAGTGTAATCCAAAAGGTGAGCTGTAGAACAATGTATCATACATGTTATGCTGGGTGCAGTTTGATTTTCTTTAAACAAACTTCACATTGAGACAAACTCCACGCCACATCCACGTTGTGTGATGTACCATCAAGCTTTTAAAACTACGGCCTTCTGAAGATTCTGCCCAAAAGTCTAAGCTGATCTCAACACGTCACACCAACAATGTTTTATGTAAATTTTCAGAAAATTTGAGTTCCCTCACCTCCCTCTTATACAGGATTCACGTGGATGACATATTTTGATTTCAAAACCGCTAAAAAGCAAGTTTGCAAGTATGTAATAAGATGTGACAGACTATACTGCCATGCATTTCATTTGGAATATAGGAAAAGAAATCAGATTTTTATATCCTAGTGGTTAGCTTTTTAGGAACTCAGGTAGTCCAGATAGTTTGGTTAAAAAAAGCACAGTGAAAACATTGACCCTTCTATCAATGCTACACTGCTATCAATGCTTGTGCACACTCGTTTTTTGAAACAGGCAAACCCATTTTGCTTTTCTCATCCATTTTCTCACAACGCAACCAACCCAAACAGCAGAAGTGAACTATTTGTTTTCTCAGTTGTTACAGTGTAGGGTCTGTATATTGTTGCTTCAGTTATATAAAATATCTTCTCAATCTATTCTGCAGCCAAGCATAACCATAACCCCTTTATCAATATTCCATTTAAGAATGAGAATAAGCTCACATTTTGGAAAATCCTTGTCAGAAATACTGTAATCCAGATAATCCAGGGTTTGGTCTCACTCTGCCCCTCAATGGACAAAATTAAATATAGTGCAGTTATGGAATTCAAGGGAACATATGATTATGATCCTTTGTTATCAGGGTGACTGTATCCCTCCGTGGAGAGCGGCTAATCACTGAAATGGCCCTGAGCCAAAACTCTTATCCCACTTATAACACTGCTGCTCTAACTAGTCCGGGCAGTTTGTCCACTGAGTCTTCTTTGTTCTCTAGCTGCCGGTGATCAGGTCCAGCCGAGGCCAGCTTTGGCAGGTTTGTTCTTCTGCAGTCTCAACAACCTTGTCCACACAAACCTGTGAACCAGTCTCTCCTGTAAGTACCACTTGATTAATATGGATCTCCTCGATTTTATGGTGACCATCTGGCACAACAGTTCCAGCTCTATACAAGTTAGTCCTGTAGCTCATACTGTGGCAGCGCCTCGGCTGGATGGCTGGAATATCTAACTCGTCCAGCGTGAATAAAGAGCTGGCGGACACCAGGCAGCTGTTGAACTTGACATGTGGGGGGCGCAGCGAATTGAAGCTGCCACCGTGCTCAGCGCCAGACTGTGTGTAAAAGTCTTCCTGACTAGAATTACATGAGTTGGAGTAGCATGAGTGGAGGGACAGCAGAGGCTCTGACTTCTGGTCGAGGGCTTCTGTCTGAAGAACTCCTTGCTGGTAGATGCCCTCCACAATATGCTCTTGGTCTCTGGGGTGTCTGGTCACAAGCAGCGGCTCGGAGCTGGACAGCTCCTGCAGGATGCTGAGATGAGCAGCTGGTTCAGCCATGGAGTTGGGTGCAGCACTTTCTTTAAGTTCTGCTGAGGGAACCGTTGCAGACACAGAGCAGATTACAGTGCGCATCTGAGCCAGGAGCATCTGAGTCTCTCTGTCCCTGTTCTCATACAGGATTGTGTTGGCACATATTAGGATGAAGAGTCCAACCCCCATGATAACAGGACCCAGCAGCTTTATCCGCGCACTGTGGAAGAGACGGGCTGTGGAGAGCTTAGCTGGCTTACCTTCAAGACTCGATCCAGATGTCTGTGACTCAGAGAAATATTTCCCATCTGTGGGCCCCAGGATGGAAGCTCTTTGTAACCGGTAGGGCCAGTATCCTGCGACAGCCAGAGCAGTGCCAACAACAACCACAATGACCCCCAGCACCAAAAAGGCTCCAGGTATGGAGCGGATGCGAAGTTTGCCTTGAATCAACCCGTCCTTGCTTCTTCCTCTTAAGGTAAAGGTAGACTTTTGTCCGCAGGGATGTGGGGGTGTAACATCTTTGCCATTCTGGGTCTTCATGGCTCAGGTCAGTCCAGAGCTACTGTTAATACCTGTGAAAGAAGTGGTGACATATTTAGAATTACCGCAGGTATAACAACATATGTATCAAATACCAACCAGTTTGTATACATCTGTATACTGTATACATCAGTCATCTTAAAGTTTCAAACTTTGGCCTCATAAGATCCCAAATATGGTGCAAGTCTTTAATCCATTTCTTATGGAACTAAGAAAAGGAATCGTATTACTCCTGAAACAATGTGAGAGGACGAGGACAAGTGCAAGTGAGTATGCAAGGTGGGCGAAGAGGAGGAAGACAAAGATCTGATGAAATTTGAGCAACAGTCATAGACCATGTTCTAGTCCACGGATTTTGTCATCAACTGCAAACCCTCCTACTCCCCCCGTGAGTTCGCTTCATTCGTCCTGGTCGGTGTTTAAATGCCTCCAGCTGGCAACGTGCACAAGGCACAGCGGACACTCGCCAACCAGATACGGCGTGTGAAGCGGACCAACCCGGTGGTGGATATTGTCCTCAGGGACTTTAACAAAGGAAACCTCAGCCATGGATGTTTTCAGGACTGCATCTGCAGAAGGATCAGGCATTTAGGAGTGGAGACTTGTACAGAGTCAAAATACAGGTTTAGCAAGGCGGTTAGAGAAGCTAAACGACTGTACTCTGAGAAACTCCAACAGTTCTCAGCTAATAACTGCTTCAATTTGGAGAGGCTTTAAAGACCTCACAAACTACAAGTCTAAAACCTCCCACTCCATGAATGACCTCCGCCTGGCAGACGAGCTGAATGAGTTCTACTGCAGATTTGAAAGACAATGTCCTGACTCCATCGCACACAGCTCCACCACCCCTCCCTCCCCCAACCCATCAGTAGCTCACAACTTTGCATTACCCTCCCCTCCCCCACCCCCAACGACCCTCTCTGTCCTGGAGAGAGATGTTAACCAGCTCTTTAAAAGATGGAACCCCCGTAAAGCACCCGGTCCGGACTCAGTCTCACCCTCACAGCATTGTGCTGACCAGCTGTCTCCTGTGTTCACCGCCAGCTTCAACACCTCTTTGGTGAGATGCCACGTTCCAGCCTGCTTCAAAGCCTCCACCATCATCCCTGTTCCCAAGAAGCCCAGGATCACAGGACTGAATTAATGCAGGCCCGTCGCCCTGACCTCTGTAGTCATGAAGTCCTTTGAACGGCTAGTCCTGTCCCACCTGAAGACCCTCACCGACCCCCGTCCGGGACCCCCTGCAGTTCGCCTACAGAGCCAACAGATCGATGCTTTTAACATTGCCCTCCACTTCATCCTCCAGCATCTCGACTCCCCAGGAACCTACGCCAGGATCCTGTTTGTGGACTTCAGCTCTGCCTTCAACACTACCATCCCTTCTCTGCTGCAGGACAAACTCTCCCAGCTGAACGTGCCCGACTCCACCTGCAAGTGGATCACTGACTTCCTGTTCGACAGGAAGCAGCACGTCAAGATGGGGAAACATTTCTCTGCCTCTTGGTCCATCAGCAGCAGTTCCCCCCAAGGCAGCGTTCTTTCCCCTCTGCTCTTCTCCCTGTACACCAACAGCTGCACCTCCAGTCACCAGTACGTCAAGCTCCTGAAGTTTGCTGATGACACCACCCTCATTGGACTGAACTCTGGTGGGGACGAGTCCGCCTACAGGTGGGAGTCTGACCACCTGGTGACGTGGTGCAGCCAGAAAAACCTGAAGCTCAACACCCTGAAGAGAGTGGAGATGGTTGTGGACTTCAGGAAGTACGCACACCCAGCTTCCCCCCTCACCGTGTGTGACTCCCCCGTCACCACTGGGGATTCCTTCTGTTTCCTGGGCTCCATCATCACCCAGGACCTCAAGTGGGAGCTGAACATCAGCTCCATCACCAAAAAGGCTCAGCAAAGGATGTTCTTCCTGAGGCAGCTGAAGAAATTCAACCTGACAAAGACAATGATGGTGCACTTCTACATGGCCATCATCGAGTCCATCCTCTGCTCCTCCATCACCATGTGGTACGCTGCAGCCACAGCCAAAGACAAGGGCAGGCTGCAGCGTGTCATCTGCTCCGCAGAGAGGGTGATTGGCTGAAATCTGCCGTCTCTCCAGGACGCTTCTAGGACTTTGAAGCGAGCTAGTAGGATGGTAGCCGACCCCTCTCACCCTGGACATAAACTGTTTGTGCCCCTTCCATCTGGCAGAAGGCTGAGGTCCATTAGGACTAAGAACAGTTTCTTCCCATCGGCAGTCAGGCTCATCAACAGAGCCCGGGTCCCCTCTGACTGACTCTCACTCTCCACATGCACATACTGTACACTTTGTCACTTTCACTTGTCACTTTCTGTTAGCTGGTGCACTTTATCTTTATTTTTAATTGTATCTTTATTTCTTAGCATACTAACCCATAGCACATATTTTATAACATTTTTATCTTATTTCTGCACTACATTGTCTGTTGCCCATTATTGTACTGTCTGCCGTCATGCACCAATTGCCAAGTCAAATTCCATGTATGTCTGACATATTATGGCAATAAACGTTTCCTGATTCCTGAAAAACCATTTAACCTTTGCTCAAAACAAGCAATGCTTGTCAGGTCGCCACCCTCGGGAGGCGTTTGTGGGTCGGCACCAACCAGCACTCCGGACGTCAGCACAGAGGTGAAAGCAGGGCCCAGCTGCGTCACATCAACAATCACCCACCTGGTGCTGCCCTTCCAATCAGGGGAGGTATTTAGGAGCGGCCCGAAGTCTCATCCCTGCCGGATTGTTAGTCTTGTTTGTGAGTCAGCCTGCCAGCTCTGGCCCATGATAGCAAACAGTCATAGGCCGCTACTTGTACTAACCAGTGTCCTGTTTTTCCCCTTTTCCGACCTAGGCACCTGAACGGGCCGTATTTTCCTACGCACCTCCCCGAGGATCCCGCCATGTTGTTTCCCCACACCTCACCTGGAATCCGGGACCGCCGTCACCACCCTGTCACCAATTAGTTCTGTGCCTTTCCCGAAAAGCGAAATAAAATCCTTGGTTATTCACTGATCTGCGTTTGGGTCTATTCCGGTGGGGCAATATCTAACTATGCTTTCAAATCACAAACACAGTAGATCAATCATTAGACACAACACAAAAAGATGGAGAACACAGCAGCCAGGGCATGTAGTTAAAGAAAAAGCATTTACAGATTTTGCCCGTTGCTTGGACACATTTTGCAAAACTTTGCTCATTGTGCCAAAACTACACACAACACTGGGTAATATACCATTCACATCTGTGTCAAATTGAAACTCTATCAAAACCTTCCTTTGTCAAAATTTGCATCATATGCATACACTTTCAGACCTGGGGGAGCACACTAGTCTACTTTATATAAAACACTGTCTTTGATTTGCACTGTTTATTCAGGAGGCACATTTTTAAACAATCAAAAAAGCAAATAGGCCCACTCAATTCTGTACATTGCAGTAACATGAATTCAGATATAGAAAAACACTATACTGTAAACACAGAAAATCATGGCAATTGTGCATACGTGGGCTCATGGATCCCGTCGTCTGTTGTTTGGCCACAGGACCTCATCGACATCCCAAGCAATGTCTTCTCCGGCTAGGCACCGGGGAAAATATCCCCTTGCATGACGAAACCATCCGTGGATTGCTGTCACCTGATTGTCGCCGCAGGCCTGTTCCATTGCCTACAGAAGAGGTGCGGCCATGTGGTTGGCGGTCATATACATGCCATCTCCAAGCCGAAACGAATTCCTATATAGGGTTTGCAGTTTTTTTCAACTGCTAAGAAGCATTGTTCAATAGTCAAACCACATTTTAAAACTCTTCACACATTCAGCGACACACAAATGTATACGGACGTAACTGTGAAAAATATTTCATTGCTTTTCAGACAAAATGCATCAATCACTACAAAATCCATAAACACTTTTGTCATTCATACACAGACTGCAAAAAACGTAACCTTTGCAGGTTATTTTTCATATGCTAACGCACTGTTTTCAAATCCCCTCTCACCCTTTCACTGATAAAACCACATTCAAATCAGAATGGTGACAAATATTTCTCCAGTCATTATTTTGATAAATAGAAAATTAAATAATAATGATTCCAAGCTAATTGCAATTTCAGCTCAATCAGCCCAGGCGTCCTGCTTTAGTCTAATTACAATGTAATGCATTCTGGAAATGCAGACTGTGTGAAGAGTTTTGAAAGTGTGGTTTGAGTATTGAACAATGCTTCTTTTACCCCTTTTATAAAAGGAGTACGTTTGGAGGACTTTTTCTCTGATAAAGACGACTTCTCCATGTCTGTCAGGTCTCAGATGAGTAGTGCAGGCAGGTCTACAGAACGGGAGGTCTTCAGACTTCAGAAACCTTTTTGGAAAGTTAAAAAAAGACACAAGGACTTCAGCAGACTCTCTTCTGAGGCCGGATTCCACTTAGGGGAGCGGTGAGGGCGGAGAGACTGACGTAGAACGAGGTGGAGAAACCACGGAAGGGATGAGGCTCCTGACTCCACCGATCCGTTTCCAGATTTTGTTTATTTTTTCCTTTTCAGAGTTTAGTGTGGTCTCACGACTATTATTCAATGACACTGCTTTGGCAGGAGTAAGGACATCATATAGGGTGTCACTGAGATATTATACAGTGAAGAGAAATCCCGTGTTTGGAGACGCTGATGTCTTTTTTGTGTTCATCTAATATGCTGCCATGGTATTGCGGATGTTTTTTTTTGGTGTGTAAAGAAATAGATGTTTGAAAAATCAAAATCTTTCCTTGGAGTTATCTCACCCCAAGGTTTCTGTAGATCGTGGTTCCGTCTGGACCCTGATTCCTGCCTGTCCCTGCTGACACCTACAGCTTCTAACACCATTATTATCCCCATTGCTATTACTTTCAACATTAATGCACATCACAAACTTTGTTTCTTCCAGGAAAGAAACAAAATTTGTGCTTTCTCGGTTTCACTGTAAAGTTCAGGTGAGTAGCTGTCATCATTAGAGTAACCTAAAACGTAAACGAAACCCGGGTAGGATGGCGCATGGTTTCCATGTTGGTTATGAAGGCATGTCTCATATATTGCTTTGCCCTATGAGATTGAATGACGTATCCTATGGGGCGCCGTTTGTAAAATGTTGCACGTTCTAAAATCCTGCGCAGTTTTCGAATATTTAGCATTATAATATGAATAGAAAAAGCAGGACAATATTCACATGTCACTTTTTCAAACATTTAGAGACAAAATCATGTAAATACATGCAACAACTTTTCCAAGTACAATGTTTGGCAGTAACACAAAGTTGTTAAATAATATAAATATTAAATGTATATAAGTGTTAAATCTAAATGTAAATGTTAAATGTAAATATAAATGTCAAATCTAAATGTAAATGTTACATCTAAATGTTAAATCTAAATCTAAATGTTTAATCCAAATGTAAATCTAAAAGTTGAGTTGACATGTTAGACTCGACGATCGAACATTCCCATATTTACGGTAATTGTGTCCCCGTTGTGTAACAACGCATGGAGAAAGCGCGGTATTTTAGTCACTTCATGCAGCAAGGCAAGATGGCCAGTCCTGAATTAGCTCTTGTCATAGAGCGAGCTGTTGCAGCTGGCGTTAGGGCGGCCCTCCAAGACCGACCGACGCCTACACCAGGAACAAGTCTCGTCGCAACAGACACCACATTGCCCTCGGTAAGTTCGTAAATACGGTTGTTTTTTAAGGGGGAAGGGTAGCTAGCAAGCTAACTATGCTAGCTAGCTAATTCTCCAATTAGCCATGTTGAAACCCACAAAGCTACCACAGGGATTAATGGCAGGTCTTGACATTAGCTCCCGCCAAATGCAGATACATTTGGGCTGCGGCGGGTAACGCGGTCGCTCCCGTTAGCCACTTTGATGGGTGGAATTCTATATATCTCCGTGTACTTGTTATACGGACTGTCTCGTGTTCAGTGTGTTACGTCTAAGATATTATGTCCCTTCAAATGCTGCCGTAGGGGAAAACGGGTGGTTATAGGCAAAAGGGTGTTCGTACTGTGTCATGAGTGCATCCTCCACCAGCCCAGAATGCTCTGTTACTTTGGTGGCAGCGATGGTTCATGTGCACCGACTACGGCCCGCCTCGACTAAGTGACGCTTCGGCATCTATGCGCTTCCTCGGTTTAGCTAAGCTCTTTCAGATTAGCTAGTAGGCTGAATCCACTTCTGAGAGCTATGCGCCGCCGGAACCAGGCGTAGAGATGAAGACCCGTTTAACAGCTCATGGCTATTCGGCAGACGGTCGGCCAGCAGAGATCCATATTGACCTGCCTGCTCCGTTTTCTAAAATAATAAACTCATTGCAGGGTTGTCAAGCCTCACGCATTGTCTGTGAGACACACGCATTTCAACCACCTCACACGCCACACTTTGATAAGGACACGCCAAACAAGTTGTCCTGCTAACGTTGATGCTGCGCACGTATCATTTTCCCCTCTCGGCGTACGCTCGTTACTAGGCAACATACAGCACGAACACACGTGTCCGGTGGATGCTTCTGATGAAACAAGGCGCGTTACATACTTATAGGAGCTTAACATTTAGTAACTGTACATATACAATTTTTTTCCTGATTTGGCTGTTGCTGATTATTTTTAACAGAACTGACGACCCGGTTCATAAATTAGACCAATTAATAAAATGTATGCAATACTGCATACTAAAAATTAAAAAAAACACTACCTAATCAACTAATGACGTGCCTGTGTCGATAGCAAATGTTATTATTTGGAGCACTGCATTAATGTGATGTTTTAATTTCTTTAGGTATCAGCAGTGATTTCATCCCCAAGTACAGCGACCACATCACAGAGATCGGTAGGTTTTGAATTCATAAGAGATCTGGTACCAAGCCTGTTATGTTATCAAAACCTTTTGGTTGCGGGGCAGCCCCGATGATGCTTGTTAAAACAGTGTAGAGAGAAAGCCGGTAATTTGGGAAATAGGAAGTATCCTCAATATATATACATACTGCGAGGGTGGGCTTGTTAGGTAAAATTCACCATTTTGTTTTGTTATAGTAAACATGTGATTGACCACCATAAATAACTACATGGTAAACACCATAAAATTACTGGCCATGGACAAAGAACTGACGTGTCATGACATGGATTAGATGTCCCCAGTATCCTGGCTGTAGATACTCAACAAGGTGGTCAAGGTTTCTGTTGACGCCACCGATAACCAACTTAGGAACTTAGGTATAAGACCTGCCTCGTTCTGTTAGGGGGAAAGGAGGTTCTTGATAGTCTGCAGAGCACGTAGCTGTTGTGACCTTTCCTCCCTTGCAAGGAAATAAACGGAGAAAGACATATTTGACTCAGAGCCTTTGTTTCTTACTTTACGATTGTCTGTGCAAAATCTTCCACCACAACTTTCTGCAATGCATGTTAAGAGATGCTGAAGAGGTTAGGCATTGTCCGTGAGACACACGCATTTCAACCACCTCACACGCCACACTTTGATAAGGACACGCCAAACAAGTTGTCCTGCTAACGTTGATGCTGCGCATGTATCATTTTCCCCTCTCTGCGTACGCTCGTTACTAGGCAACATACAGCGCGAACACACGTGTCCGCTGGATGCTTTTGATGAAACAAGGCGCGTTACATACTTATAGGAGCTTAACATTTAGTGACTGTACATATACAAGTTTTTTCCTGATTTGGCTGTTGCTGATTATTTTTAACGGAACTGACGACCCGGTTCATAAATTAGACCAATTAATAAAATGTATGCAATACTGCATACTAAAAATAAAAAAAACACTACCTAATCAACTAATGACGTGCCTGTGTCGATAGCAAATGTTATTATTTGGAGCACTGCGTTAATGTGATGTTTTAATTTCTTTAGGTATCAGCAGTGATTTCATCCCCAAGTACAGCGACCACATCACAGAGATCGGTAGGTTTTGAATTCATGAGACCTGTTATGTTGTTATCAAAACCTCTTCCATCTTTTCACCAAATTCAAGACCTGTCATTTTTTGTAAGCGTGTTTTTTAGATAGAGAATGTTTGTTTCTGTTCAGTCACAATTGAAATTGTTTAAACACGGTTGTTGGAACTTAAATCTTTTGGTATCTTAAGTAAAAAGTAGGGCTGTCAAAAATAGCGCGTTAACGGCGTTAATCAGCTGTTTGTTGTTAATTACGTCAATTTTTTTGACGCATTTCACGCATGCGCAGTGTGACAAATTATTCAGGTCAGTAAAGTGCCTCTTCCTCTAGGGAATGCACTTCATCCTATACAACACATTACTGCCACCTGCAGGCATATATCAGGACGTCAGGTTCAGCAAGTCGTTTGCGCCCCCCCCCCCCCCGTTCTCGCGCAGCAGAACAGAGAAAAAAAGCTCCGCCCAGCAGAGCTTTGCTAAGAGCAGCGCTGAGGTAGAGGACCATCGGAGAGACCCGTAATACTGTTCTGAAACATGCGGAGGAAGGGAAGCCAATGCGATCTAAATCCTCCCAGGTATGGGAATATTTCACACTGAAATGGGGGTGGTAGCAGATTTCTTTGCAGCGCCAGTCGTTCTAATCGCCGCGCTCGACTTCAAGGTGTAACCTTTATTATTGTTCGGTCTGAAACGGCGCGCCCAGTGACGGGTGGTGCAGCAATATTGTTGTTCGGGTGGAAATCGGGAGAAAGGTCGGTCCGGGAGATTTTCGGGAGGGGCTTTGAAACATCGGGAGGGTTGACATGTCTGGTCATGTCTGGTCATCGCAGCCCTGAACCATCAGGAGCACAAACTCACAGCAGAGTGGGATAAACTGCAGAGGCTCGAGACCCTTCTAGAGCCATGCAGGGAAATCAGTCTGTGACTTATCAAATAACATTGCTTTGATTATTTTCTGAAATGAATTTCTGAAAAATCAAATATCAATAACATGTATTTATGTAAAAAATAATAATGATGATAATAATGATAATTATGTATCTGTGTCCTGTTATTTATCTTTAGTATGCATTTCAGAAAGAAAAAATGGTTAGGATTCAGGTGTGATTAATCATGATTAATCCACTGAAAATTCTGATTAATTTGATTAAAATTTTTAATCATTTGACAGCCCTAGTAAAAAGTGAATGACTGTAATTCAAAGCTGTATTATGTTTCAAGTATCCACTTTGCTGTTCTTCCAGGATGGTAACCTTGGACAGCAGAGCTCCATTTCCAAACAAGATATCGAAAATGTGCTGTCATTAAAGACCACACTGACAGAAGTTGCTTCCATCCTCTGCATTTCCAGACCAACCCTGTACAAACTCATGAGGGAGCACAACATCTCAAGAACAAAGTTTGTACAATTTAGTGATGAGGAATTAGATTCTGCAGTATCTCAGATTAAAGCAGAACGTCCTCATGTGGGAGAGGTCATGCTTAATGGACATTTGCGTTCAAGGGACATTGTGGTGCAAAGAAAGAGGTTAAGAGAGTCAATTAAAAGGGTTGATTCTGGGGGTGTGGAGTCCAGGCGGAGAACAACGATATCCAGACCTGTTTATTCTGTGCCATGTCCAAATTTTATCTGGCACCTGGATGGTAACCATAAACTGATAAGATGGAAATTAGTTGTACATGGTGCGATGGACGGCTACAGTAGGATGCTCATGTTTCTCCAGTGCTCTAACAACAATCGGTCTGAAACCGTTAAACAGCTTTTCACTACAGCAATAAGACCTTACAGTTTGGCAGACCTCTGCATATCAGAACTGACTTGGGGGGAGAGAATGTTCTTGTTTGGGAGGATATGCGGGAAAGCAGAGGAGAAGAATCTGTTTTAACAGGAACATGTCTACTCACCCATTTTTTATGAACTGGAGTCAATGAATGTGCTAGACTTGGACAATAAAACAGACATATTTGCTCTTCATTATGTTTACATTCCTATTATTAATCGCACATTAAATTAACTTTTAATAATCATTCAGTGTCCTCAGAGGGAAACCGAACCCCTCTGCAGCTTTTCACATTAGACCACCATCTGCAGAACCTCCACAACCAAGACACTGCATTAGAACAGATCTGTAATGAGCCTTCAGCACCAACTCCTATGTATGGAGTAGATTCATTTTGCCCATTACAAAGATGGGATTTACAGGAGCTTTCCCTCACTGTAAACCCTCTTGAAAATGACCATAATAATGGAAAGACATTATTTCAAAGAGTGCAGCAGTTTGTTTTCAGTAAAATTGTAAGCTCACATTTGCATTCTGAGTAATGCCCTCTTGGATTTTCCCATCAACATCTACCATACGTGTTGTGTTGATCAGTCTGCTTATTTTCTCCTGTTACTTGTTTGGTTCCCCTCTGGTATTGAAGTTGTGTTAGGGCTGGGCGATATAGACCAAAAGTCATGTCCCGGTATATTTTTGCTGGATATCGATATACGGTATATATCCCGATATTTTCTCCACATTAAAGGGAAGAAAACCTGAACGCAAATGTCAAAGCAAAGTCAAAGCCTAATATAACACGTCATCAGTTGTTTAATTGAAACCAGCTATTTCAGTAAGGAGTTGCAAAATCAAATAAATAAATAATAAATTAAATTAAACATTAGCGAGCTGGTCAGCAAGGCTCTGCCTGACTTCAGTATACATTTTTGGCAGTGCTTCTCTTGCAAAGTAGTTGCGACTGCGAAGCTCATATCTCGGGTCAATCGTTTTCAGGAGCATTTTGAATCTGACTTGTTCAACAGTTGCAACAGGGACTTCAGCAATGTGATAGGACACAGCTTTCGTTATAGTACACCCCTTGTCACTTTTCTTTTCATAAGGCACACTGTGGGAAAATGAGGTTTGCAGTGAGCTTTGTTTCGGGGCTGGAGCTTGTTCGGGTTGTTTCTGGCGCGCGGCTTCTGCGGCACGCAGTTTCACATACTCTTCGTATAGAGGTTTGAGCCGTTGTTTTAGGGGGGGTGGGGGGGGGCAGCGCACAATAAGCAGCGCCAGCCTCACTGCTCATTTTAACGGGACAGTTCGCAGCCCTACTGTAACCTGTTTATGGCACTCCCTACATATAACGTTGTTTTGTTGCTCATCGGATACTTTAAATCCGAACTATCTCCAAATTACTGAGCCACTGCTTTTTTTTTAACGAACCAATTCCTCCTCTGCACGCTGCGCAGACGTTGTTGCTTCCTCCATGTTTGTTGACGTGTGTCCCTGCCCCTCCCCCATCTGCGCGTGAAAGAGGATGGGCGGGGCGAGGGCGAGAAGCAGTGCAGAGCGCTCCGGGTTGGCAGCTTGCTTTCAGAGCGCAAATTGAAATATATCGATGTATGCGAAATTGTCTAATTCCATATTCCATTAAAAAATATATCGATATAGTCGTTTATACCGATATATCGCCCAGCCCTAAGTTGTTTTGCCTGATTTGTTTTGTTTTTCCTTCTCTTTTGATGGAATTTTGAATTAGTTTAACCCTTTTTGGAATCCTTATTTTTCAGATATTTTGAGTGTAACCTTAATAAAAAAAAATTTAGTTTCTGCTCACATCTGGTCTTTATTTGGATCATTTCCTACAAAACCATAACAGCAACATTTGTATGTTATTCTAAACATTGTAAAGTTAACTATCGCCACTGGTACATAAATATGCAATGCAGTTGACAGGTTAGTAGTCGCAACACACTTAAACCATGTGTGACAATGTGCCGTCACTACAAGTGTCCTTAAATGGTGCTAAACAAGCCTCCATTCATCAGGGCCACCACAAAGCAGTACTCAAATTCGTCATCATCAGCCATGTTTTTGGCATTGACAAATATGAGAAGCTCATTTGAGCAGGTGTGCGCAACTGGATGACGCTTGATCTCGTCATGAATAAAGACAATTTTGGGATTTGGCTGAAATCCAACAGCTGGAATTTTGCTGCTCCCTGTTGCAAAAGCCAGGATGTGACCGAGGCCCAAGTTCTGAACGAAGTCCTGCTCTTCTTCCGTCAGTGTTCTGGCCCCAAGGATTTCACCAAGCTCTTTATCTTAAGAAAACAAAACAACCCACATATGAGAACAACATTATTGCAGCTTCAAAATAATTAGCACACGGTCTCTACAGACACAAATGGCATGAATTGAAGAGTGCATGTGCCCACTTACTATCCACACACTGGAGAAATTCTCTGAACTTTACAACCACGAGCTCCTCTTTTGGCTTTTTGTTGCTTCCCAGGACAGAATAGCTTGGCTTTAAGAGGCAAGCAAGAACTTCTGCTGTGACCTCATCTCTCTTCTCAGGCATGTCAAGAAAGATTCTCATGCTACGATGTTCCCTCAGAAGTGGAAGTACCTTTCGGGGGGAAGAAAGGAACCATGGGAATAGTTTTTGTTGCAGAACTAGCTGTTGTGTACAGCATGGTTGATGTTTGTCCCATAAGTAATACATTACTTTCACTTACTTCATAGTAGGACAGACCATCCATCAGTTGATTGAAGCAACTTTGTCGATGCAAGATGACATGATACAATGTTGTATTCCTAATAAAATTTCTTCTGTCCATGGTGACTGGGTTTGGAAGACCCTCAATCTGAAATCTCCATGAGTCACAGCAGTCCAGCGCTTCCTCTAGCTCATCCACTGTGCTTGCTTGTTTGACCTAAAGATGAGAGATCAATTGCAGAATTTACTATTTAAAAAACTTTAGAAATTACCTTTTCATGTAACAGCAAACTCAGGAAACAAGATAAGGCCCACATTACCATTGTCTGCCGGCAGGCGCGGCAGACCCCCCGAGACCCTGAGGCCCGGCCGCCGACCCGGCAGACCCCCAGAGCACCCCGCGCCCGGCCGCCGCCCCGGCAGGCCGCCGGACCATAGCTGTCGGGTCCCCACCCTCCCGCCCCTTGTCTGATTTTCATGGTTCTGCCCCCCTTTAGGACCGTCTGGAATTCGGTCCTTGAGGGGGGGGGGGTTCTGTCACGGTTTGGGTCTGCTCTGTCTTATTTTGTAGTTTTCATGTCTCTGGTGTTCCTGGGTAACTTCACTTCCTGCCTTGTCCTGTCTTCCCCTGTAATTGTCTGCCGTGCCTGATCGTTTCCACCTGTGTTCAATCACCTGCACCTCCCTGGTGTATTTAAGCCCTGTGAGTCCCTTGTCTGGTGTGGCGTCATTACATGTCAACGTTCATGTGTCAAGTCAAGTCAAGTCTGTTTCGTGTTTTCAAGTCCAGGTCCCTGTTTTTGTCTGTTTTGTTTTCTCCTCCTTCCTCCCTTTTTTGGTTGGAGCGATTTTGATTTTGAGTTTTTGACAATTAAAGTCTTTTATTTTTCAACTCCGCATCTGAGTCCTCCCTCCTTGCCCTCGGACCCTGCGTCGTGACAACCATGGACATTCCAAGAAACAGACAACAGTTGAATCTGTATCCCATGCATATTAAAGCATAATTGGTTTTATTCTAATACCTTCTTCAGAGAATCCCATAACTCCGCGTCAGCTATGTCATCAGGAGTGACACGTACTTGCAGGATATCTTCAGTCACAATGTAGTCCACTACATGTGGTGCAAGGAATGCTGGTGGTTCACCACCTTGGACTATTATGGTAGACATCATCTTTCCAATGGTTCTGTACACTCCATTTTGCACATGAGCTATGTTCAGCTTTGGAGTAAACCCGTTGGGAGACTCTGTGGAAAAGAAAAACAAACATAACAGCATTGTTGAAGGATTACATTAGGGCAGTATACAACAAAGTCAGCTCACCAGGTCAACTGGCATGCATGCTACTTTAAAAACATTTTAAAGACTGTTCAAGTTCAAACAAGCATCGGAGGAAGATATTAACTAGTGTCAGTTGCCACCACTGTTCACACATCGCCCCCACAATTCAGTGGTTGGAATTGGAGTAAAGGTGTAGGAAACTAAAATCTTAAAGCTGCAGTACGTAGGATTTAGTGGAAACTATTGGTGAGGTTTCACAAACGTTGGTGGCCTTTTGGCAAATCCTCAATGCACTGTATGTGTGTGTAAAACCACACACGTACAGTGAAAAACCCTGTAAAGTCCTCAAGAAACACCATCTCAATCGTGAAGTGTGGCAACGTCAAACTGTGGGAATATTTCTCAAATGCAGGAACTGGAAACTTTAGGTATGGTGAGTGGAATTACAATCTACACAAATAAGGATTTCCTAGACACATGGATATTTTACCTTCAAATGCTCCACTGCCGTGGAATATAGCCCTCACAAGCAAACGAAAGAACTCTCGTCGTGGCCCTCCCAAATCTTAAGCATCTTCCTCCATTTCATCACTCGCAAACGTGACATAAAGCATTCCAGAGCTCTCTGAAAATCTGGGTCTGTTGAATTGCCGAAAGGCAGTGGTCCAAACATTACTCCTTATGAAGATTGGTCTCGGCGTTGGGGTAACAACCATTTCGGCATGTGCTTTCAGAATTCCAGTTATCTCTTCTCTGGTCAAAACTTCTGCAGACCTTGAAACCAAAACAAACTGAATATAAATAGGATATTTGTCACAGTGTTTTATAGCCTTGTGTACTTAATCCATTTTGAAAATCTGTGTTGCACAATTAGACTAAATACATAGTACTTTGGATAGAAATACGGTGTTAATTATTATAGAGGCACGTTCGATGTGATTTACTACATAAATGGAATAACTAGACAGGAAAAAATGAATAATATTTTGGATAGTATTGTTTAAAGATAATTCAACAGCACTGCATATAATACAAGACATTTTTTATGTAAAATATACCTTGAATCAAGCAAGACCGACTCTTCCAAAAGACTGCGTCTTATGGCCTCATCCACAGCTTCATCTTCCTCATAATCCACAGGGCTGAAACAGGTGCATTGTTAAATAGTGGGAAATAATTGAAACAATTATTGAACTACTGGAAAAAAAACATGTTTAATATGCAGTGTAATTTCGTAGATTAAATACTAAATAATATATATTTGTAAAGGCAATATTATTATAAAGTGAACATGCAGACATATACATACTTATCACTGCAACATTTTATTGAACACAAAAAAGTACCGTACAAAAAATCTGCAAAGTGATTAGGGATCACATGTGCATCCAGCCTTCCAGTCTGTCCTTCCCTTCCCCACTCTGCCTGAGCTCTGGACTCTGCCTGCTGTTCTGCCTGAGCTCTGGACTCTGCCTGCTGATCTGCCTGAGCTCTGGACTCTGCCTGCTGATCTGTATGGGATCTGGACTCTGCCTGCTGATCTGTATGGGCTCTGGACTCTGCCTGCTGATCTCTTCCTTGAGTTTCCATCAGGGATGTACACAATGCCTCTCCCCGAGTCACTGAATGATAAAAAACACTTAGTCTCCCTTCAGATACAAGTCTCACTTCTTGTAATAGCACAAAAACATTGACCAACCTCTCCTTCTCCGTGGTGCAGGATCTTCAAAGTCACTGTCATCAGACACTTCTATAAATTCCTCCTGAGCAGAAAGAGGGTTGTTTACCATTAGCCAAAACAAAGTTATTTCATATGTTTTTTTTATTTTTAATAATCAGATTTATTTCACTTCATGCGAACATTGACACACTGTGTGGGCCTAATATCTTAGATTATAGCAGGGACATACCTGAATATAAACTGTAATACCTCTTATATTACATATTTATGTAAATCAAAAAGAATAATAACTATACAAAAGATTGGAAGAGAAAAATGTTTACCTCGGCAGGTCTCTGCATTCCTGCTAAAATATACAGGCATGTGTTTGAGCAGATGGACGCAACTTCTTTTTCTCCCCATGGAAAAGAGTTGGTGACCTTGGGTTTCATCAGTTTTTTACATCCCTTTATGGTGCATAAATATTCAAAAGGGAATTCCTGGTTCTCCGACAATCCGAACGTGGCTCTAAAGATGGCTGTTATTTCCAATAATTTTAATTGGACTTCAGACCACTCGGATGAAAATGATATTTTGCCAATGAGGCCATCTTCCGCTAATTTCGTTCTGGTGTCTCCTCTTGGTATGGAGAAGGTTGTGTTTGACGACAAAGGCAAACACACAATGTCCTTTGTGAATGTTTTGTAAGGTCTTCGTCTTATTACAGTTTTTTTCAATCGCTAACAAGCGCTTGCCCATACTTTAGATAATTTTTCTATCGCTAACAAGCGCTTGCCCATACTTTAGATAATTTTTCTAAACTCTTAACACAGACTCACACCTACAAAACACAATTGGCCAAATTGTTAATTTTCTTCTCAAAAACACATTTTGTTAAATATATACTAACTCTTAATTTTAAAACAGAACATGTTTTTCTCTACACACACTAACTTTACCAAAACACTGGAAATCTGACTCAAAATTAAATAATTCTGTCAAAGAGTAACATTTGTTTTCACTTCACAAGGTACATGCAGTCAAACGAAGTACACCAGGTTTCAGAATTCTGGCTATTGTTAAAATTATAAAAACTGCATAGATTTTTATGTTTCAGGTAACATGCAATCCACCGTTTACACTAAATTTATTGGTTTGGAACTGTATGTGCACATGTACAGTAATGTTCACATTCAAACACATTCCAGTAAAAAGCAAATCAGTTATTTCTTACAGTAACTGTTTACCAAAGAAGGTACAATAGAACAGACACGGTTTATTTTATTTTCAAGGTTTATTCACAAAATATCCATGAAACACAAGAGCATTTTGACCAAAAAAAAACAGCAAAAAGCCCAAATAAAAAGGGGGGGAACTAAAAATGGCACAAAATGTATGTATCTAATCCCTGCGATCTTCAGGGTTAGGCCACATGTTTTCGTCAACATCACATCTGATATCATCTAAGGCGATGCACCTGGGATAAAACCGCTTGGTATGTCGGATCCACCCTTGGCAATCTTGAACTGTGATATCCCTGCATCCAGCATCCATGGCTTCAAGTAGGGACATCTGGTCATGTGGCTGATGGTCATAAACCTTCCACCTCCATGCAGAAAAGAACTCCTCTATGGGGTTGAGGAAAAGTGAATAGGGTGGAAGGAAGAGACTCACCAGTACTGGGTGGACTTCAAACCATGCTGTTATTGCTTGTGAATGATGGAAAGCAACATTGTCCCAGGTATTTACCAAGGTCCTCATGTTTTCACCCTCCTGACCCTGCTCTGGTACCAGACGCTGGTGGAGATCATTAAGAAACGCAAGGAGGCGCTCAGTATTATAAGGTCCAACCTGGCATCTGTGAAGGAGTAATCCTGTATTTGCCATTGCTGCACACATAGTAATGTTTGCCCCTCTCTGTCCTGGCACATCAACTGTGGCCCTTTTTCCAATTATATTTCGTCGACGCCTTTTGGACAGATTGAATCCTGCCTCATCAATGTAAATGAATTCATGAGGGGCCTGGTTGGCTTCCAATTCCATAACTCTCTGAAACAAAGTTTAAGTCATGTCATTACTGTGTCTACCATACTGTACTGTAACCTATTACTGTGTAGGTTACCTACTTGCAAAGTGAAAAGGTTATATAACTGGACATTGAATTGAATATAGACTATACCTGGACATATTGTCGTCGTAGCTCCTTGACTCTCTCACTGTTCCTTTCAAATGGAACAGTGTAGAGCTGCTTCATCCGCACTCGGTGTTTGGACAATGTCCGCGTAATGGTTGTGAGGCTGATGCTTTCTATGTTGGCAAATATCTCATGGTCCTCCACAATTCTAGTTTTGATTTCATGCAGTTTAATTGCATTATTTGCAACAACCATTTCTACAATGGCAAGCTCTTGATCATTATTGAGGAGCTTTCCTCTTCCCCCAGAGGGTGGAAGACGTTGCATTCTGTAGAGAAAAATAAAAATATCAACATATGCATTACTGTATGACCTTATTGACATGTCAAATGAGAATAGAAACAAACCATGTCAACATCACTCCTTCTAGGTTTAGGGTTAGGGGTTAGGGTTAGGGTCCTCCTTTTATAGTAATAGAAAAAATAAGCCCCTGCCACTGAGTCTAAGTCAGACTGGAATCAGCTGTGGTTGGCCCAATTCACCAAACATAAATCAGCTGTGTCAATTATTCAATTGTTTGTTTATTATCAGCTGAGATATATTTTTGATATATTTTCTTTTTGAACTGATATCATTTCAGAAGCAGAGGTTTTTATACTGTATTTAAGGTTTGGAATATTGTTTTTGCTATTGTGGGATGTTGTGTGTTAACATTTGTAAATACTACAAAAACAATCCATAATTTTGTTGGGAGGTATAGCTTGTCTGTTAAGAAAATGTAAGCATTGTGGAAATGTGTTCACTGACTGCATATTGTGTGAAAACGACATTAAATGTGTGAATGGTATGGCCACAAAAGACCGATGCTGTGCTAATTGTGTTTAGAGTTTTGAAAATGTGACTACTGTTTGGACAAACGCTTGTTAGCGACTGAAAAAACTGTAACACCGGTCTTGCACCACTTCGTTGGGGAAAAGATTGAAGAGGTACCTGTGTTAAGAGTGAACAATTTTAAATATGTGAAATCACAACAGGGTCAATGCCCTAACCTCTTCAGCATCTCTTAACATGCATTGCAGAAAGTTGTGGTGGAAGATTTTGCACAGACAATCGTAAAGTAAGAAACAAAGGCTCTGAGTCAAATATGTCTTTCTCCGTTTATTTCCTTGCAAGGGAGGAAAGGTCACAACAGCTACGTGCTCTGCAGACTATCAAGAACCTCCTTTCCCCCTAACAGAACGAGGCAGGTCTTATACCTAAGTTCCTAAGTTGGTTATCGGTGGCGTCAACAGAAACCTTGACCACCTTGTTGAGTATCTACAGCCAGGATACTGGGGACATCTAATCCATGTCATGACACGTCAGTTCTTTGTCCATGGCCAGTAATTTTATGGTGTTTACCATGTAGTTATTTATGGTGGTCAATCACATGTTTACTATAACAAAACAAAATGGTGAATTTTACCTAACAAGCCCACCCTCGCAGTATGTATATATATTGAGGATACTTCCTATTTCCCAAATTACCGGCTTTCTCTCTACACTGTTTTAACAAGCATCATCGGGGCTGCCCCGCAACCAAAAGGTTTTGATAACATAACAGGCTTGGTACCAGATCTCTTATGAATTCAAAACCTACCGATCTCTGTGATGTGGTCGCTGTACTTGGGGATGAAATCACTGCTGATACCTAAAGAAATTAAAACATCACATTAATGCAGTGCTCCAAATAATAACATTTGCTATCGACACAGGCACGTCATTAGTTGATTAGGTAGTGTTTTTTTTAATTTTTAGTATGCAGTATTGCATACATTTTATTAATTGGTCTAATTTATGAACCGGGTCGTCAGTTCCGTTAAAAATAATCAGCAACAGCCAAATCAGGAAAAAAATTGTATATGTACAGTTACTAAATGTTAAGCTCCTATAAGTATGTAACGCGCCTTGTTTCATCAGAAGCATCCACCGGACACGTGTGTTCGTGCTGTATGTTGCCTAGTAACGAGCGTACGCCGAGAGGGGAAAATGATACGTGCGCAGCATCAACGTTAGCAGGACAACTTGTTTGGCGTGTCCTTATCAAAGTGTGGCGTGTGAGGTGGTTGAAATGCGTGTGTCTCACAGACAATGCGTGAGGCTTGACAACCCTGCAATGAGTTTATTATTTTAGAAAACGGAGCAGGCAGGTCAATATGGATCTCTGCTGGCCGACCGTCTGCCGAATAGCCATGAGCTGTTAAACGGGTCTTCATCTCTACGCCTGGTTCCGGCGGCGCATAGCTCTCAGAAGTGGATTCAGCCTACTAGCTAATCTGAAAGAGCTAAGCTAAACCGAGGAAGCGCATAGATGCCGAAGCGTCACTTAGTCGAGGCGGGCCGTAGTCGGTGCACATGAACCATCGCTGCCACCAAAGTAACAGAGCATTCTGGGCTGGTGGAGGATGCACTCATGACACAGTACGAACACCCTTTTGCCTATAACCACCCGTTTTCCCCTACGGCAGCATTTGAAGGGACATAATATCTTAGACGTAACACACTGAACACGAGACAGTCCGTATAACAAGTAGGCCTACACAGAGATATATAGAATTCCACCCATCAAAGTGGCTAACGGGAGCGACCGCGTTACCCGCCGCAGCCCAAATGTATCTGCATTTGGCGGGTGCTAATGTCAAGACCTGCCATTAATCCCTGTGGTAGCTTTGTGGGTTTCAACATGGCTAATTGGAGAATTAGCTAGCTAGCATAGTTAGCTTGCTAGCTACCCTTCCCCCTTAAAAAACAACCGTATTTACGAACTTACCGAGGGCAATGATGTGGTGTCTGTTGCGACGAGACTTGTTCCTGGTGTAGGCGTCGGTCGGTCTTGGAGGGCCGCCCTAACGCCAGCTGCAACAGCTCGCTCTATGACAAGAGCTAATTCAGGACTGGCCATCTTGCCTTACTGCATGAAGTGACTAAAATACCGCGCTTTCTCCATGCGTTGTTACACAACGGGAACACAATTACCGTAAATATGGGAATGTTCGATCGTCGAGTCTGACATGTCAACTCAACTTTTAGATTTAACATTTAGATTTAACATTTAGATTTAGATTTAACATTTAGATTTAGATTTAACATTTAGATTTAACATTTACATTTAGATTTAACATTTAGATTTACATTTAACATTTAGATTTACATTTAACATTTACATTTAGATTTAACACTTATATTTACATTTAATATTTATATTATTTAACAACTTTGTGTTACTGCCAAACATTGTACTTGGAAAAGTTGTTGCATGTATTTACATGATTTTGTCTCTAAATGTTTGAAAAAGTGACATGTGAATATTGTCCTTTTTTTATTCATATGATAACGCTAAATGTACGAAAACTGCGCAGGATTTTAAAACGTGCAACATTTTACAAACGGCGCCCCATAGTATCCAGGACTTGCAAAACTAGTACATCTAAAACATCTCTGCCCAGACACAAAGAGGCTATGTTAACCACACCACATGAACAAAAGCCAACTGCTAGTTTGTCAGAGAATCCCATATTTTACTTCCCATGTCTGTTGTTGGGAGAGGATGGTAGCTGGTCCAGAACACACTCTGTGGCATCTTTTATGAGGGGGCTGAATATCTGAAGCTGTAGGCCAACAAGGTAAAGCAAACATGGCAAATGTCCTCACAGCTCTTACTAATGAGTAACATGAGCAGTATAACAGCAAGTCTCCAACTCTGTTTATTGTCATATATTGTTGTTTTCTTGTTTTCTACCAGCCACATGTGACTGTTGCCCCACCATTTCCTACAACAAAAAGCACCACTGCATTGACCCATTCTCGTACCGGTCATCCTCTGCACCACAGCTAATTCGCTCGTGGGAAGCCACAAGTTGTGCGTCGTGATGGGATGGACTGGACCTCACAGCGGGCGTGCATGGGTGGACCATGGTCTATGAAACGCATCACCACGCGCCCACAAGATACCGCTGAACCCGCTAACATCATCGGAATAGCAGCATAGCTCTGTCTAAGGAAATTAGCAATGCGTGTATGTGTACCGCCGCCACCTCCCCTACAAATGTGTCTGCTGCAGCCTATGGAGCCGCATTCCTCTCCCCGCACACAGAAAGTAGATTAAGCCGAGTCCTTGTCCTCTGGCCGCTGACCGCAGCCTCGGGATCGGGTTCAATCACACGAGAGTCAATGACAGAAGTTACCGAGCCAGCAGTCCGTCACTTTTGTAAACTTGCCTTATTTCTCGGATCCTGTTGCAGCCTCTTCATAGTTTGGGGACACACAACAGCCTGATCATTCGGGTTTAACACAATCCAGCTGTCAACCCTATTTATTAGTCCTCACCGAGTGCTCCTGACTGGACGGTGTGAGTGAGCCAGACGGTCGTTTCTTCATGAGGAGAGTCGGATAATTCCCGACCCGCCACTCTGCGCGCTCCGCTCTGCGGCACAGCGCGCCGCTGCGAGCGGACCAGCACCGTGAAGCGTGCAGCAAAACCTCTGCCAAACCATGCTCTCGGTCTTCAAAATAAAAGGACAGGAAACCTGCATCCAACAACATGACGCTCACGGGGTTTTCTCCATCTCTTTATGTTATCACGACTAAGTGGTTACATTACATGTCATTTAGCTGACGTGTTTATCCAAAGCGACTTACATTGCATTATAACCCATGCATTACATTATTGCCTGGGGAGCAATTAGGGATTGGGTGTCTCGCTTAGAGACGCTTCAACATGGCACATGGGCAGCCAGTATTCGAGCCACCAACCATGGGGCTCTGTTAGGAATTTGAGTAGAAGTGCACCCCTAGCGGTGAGAAGTATGTTACGTGTAACAATGTTTAGTATAGAATAGTAGTTGGTGTGATGTTAGATAGTATATATTACATTTGTATGTTAAATGAAGTGAATGGATTATAGACAATAACAATTTAAAGTCATATAAATCATATAAATACTGTACACATTAACATCCTGTCATGATGTAATGTTAAAACCTGGGGACAGAAGCTAAATTTCTGTCCTGATGGATTTCTCCTACCTTTCCCCAGAGAGGGTTTTTGGTAGGAGTTTTTGTTCCTGTCAGGTAATAGTTAAGCAAGTGGATGCAAGACAGCCGCATGAGGCAATGTGTTGCACCAGATAAACTGTGATAAACCATTAAGAACTGTGATAAACCATTAAGTACTGTGATCTTATATGTTGTGTTGTAATTGAAGTGTACTAGTTATAAGATGAAGACAAACTATGTATATGATGTTATTTTCACTCTTTGAGGCATAAAGCCAGATGTTTACAAGAGAATGCAGGGGAATGAAAGGGCCAGAAGAGACAGAGAGGGTTTCAGGTTGCTGCAGCAGATTCACCCCTAGGTGTGAAAAGGCTGGACCAGGAGGAGATACATTGAAGGAGCCAATGACATTCGAATACACCCAGAAGACCACCCCCCCTGGGAGCTTCAAATCATCGAACCGGGAGAAGAACAGGCAGATTTTTCCTGCAGCCTGAGGAGTCACTTTTGACTTGGCCGGGGAAGTCTCTATTTCGCGAAATATATCACTATTCACATTGTTCTTCACTTTGTAATTGTAGGCCTTACTCTTTGTTTAGTTATTAAATACTTTTTGATTTTTAAAACCCGAGCTAGTTGACTTTTGCTTCACTGTATCCTGCCTGGACGAGAAGAAAGGGAAGCTGGTCTCCCCTTCGGCCTTCAGAACCCAACAATTGGCGCCCAACGTGGGGGCTCGAAAGGGGAGAATAGACGTTGCTGAGGAGTTCTGGCCGCGAGTACCATTGGGCCCGATGACAAGGTAAACAGAACCTTTTTCATGAAATCTGTGATAGGTAGATTTAGGAAAACTTAGAATGGTGCTGGCGGCGAGGCCTATAAGGTAGAGGTTAAAGCTAGTACTGTAACATTCATGAATGCAATGAGCTTTTATTGCATAACTATAGAGGCATACTTTTGCAAAGTGAATGTGAATGGGAGCCGGTTTTGTTTCTTTTAGAAAATCCAAATCGCCATTTGGTGCGTTCAGGTACAGACCTTGAGCGTTAGGAAATCCGGTTTTAAAACTGGTCTGCGAGATCGTAGAGACTCGCGGTACAAATTAATAGTAATAGACCCGTATGAGATTGAGAGGGTGTTCCCGCGACGTGTGACGACACCCGCGTAGTTCCCAGGATATCTCACAATAATTACCGGTCTGTGCGTGAAGGGGACGGGCTCGGAGACCTGCTCCACACGTACATTTCGATCAAAAGAAGCCTGAAGCCTCATAAGCTTGAAGTCTTGTAAGCCTGAAGTCTCAGAAGCCTGAAGCCTCATAAGCTTGAAGTCTTGTAAGCCTGAAGTCTCAGAAGCTCGAAGCCTTCTAAAAATAATAAAAAATAATTAAAAAAAAATAAACAAAGCTTGAAGCCTTACAAAAGGAGCTTGGAGTCTCATGAGCCCGCAGTCTAAAACAAGCCACAGTGTGGTCTAATTGATGAATGGATGTTCCGGAGTGTGAATTGATGTGTATATGTGGTTGCGTAACATTGTGTTTATAAATAGAATCTGATCAGGAGACGGGCCACCTCCGGTGACGGTTCATTATGTTGTTGGAAATTAAAGTGTTGGTGAAACGGTCTGATCTACAGAGGCCTGCAGGGTGCTGATAGCACGGCTGGTGATTAGCTTTGCAACAACGTGGGATAGCATTTAGCTTGTTCCATGTGCTCGGCGTTTTACGATCCATGTGCTTTGAGTCAAGGAACTTCCTCTGTGGTGGTTCTTTGTTCGATCGTCAGCTATTGTGTTGACAGCGCTCTGTGTGGTTTGGAGTAGTAAGTGCACGTTGAGGGGAATACCCCTGAGTGTGCCATCTGGTGGGTGAAAGAGGGGAGTTCAATATTTTATCAATATCTTGCTGTGATCGGATGTTGACATTGATGTACACTTGACTTGTTTACTGGGGTAGTGTAAAGATTAATAAGACAACTTGACTGATATCTGGATTGGTGTTGGAATTCATTTCAACATTGTGTGTTGTAGTGTGGCGTTGAAATTGGTTTACACTCTGGGTTGGATTTGATTTTAAATTGGATCTGAGGGTTCACTTAATTTTGATGGTGTAATTTGAGAAGCCGTGGTGTACGTGATTGGTTTTGATTTTGAATGTTGAACTGATTCCAGATTGACTGTCATTGCATTGTCTGAGGGTTGGGGGTTGCATCATTGTTCATGTTGCAGGGTTTGTTTTGTTTCAGCATTTGAGGGGATGACTCCGCTCTACCACTTATTAACATCACCAGTAGTTTGACTGGACAATCATAACTTTGATTAATTTTGTGCTTCAATCATTGATTGGATTGAATAATTTTCAGACATTAAAATTTGTTTTCGGTTGACTTTGGACTTTGGACTTTGATACTCAATTTGAATTTTGATGTTGACATTTATGAATTTTTAATTTTCAATTTTTTGACTTTAATGTTTTTTCTCCAGTTTTCTCTCCATTCGTTCCTTTTACTCTGCGCAATCGTAATTGTAGTCTTTGAATTGGATGGTTGATTTTGCATTTTCAGTACAGTATTGTTTGATGTTGGTTGTTGAACTTCATTTATTGATTTGATTTTAGATAGACATTTTTCGGATAGGAATAATTTTAATTTGATTCAGCTTGGCGGTCTAACAGGATAGCTTTAAAATTGCATTGGGGTAGTGGATTTGATGTTGTTCATTTAGTATCTTTGTAAGGGTTAGATGTTTATACTGTATTCATCAAGTTATGGTTATAGTTCATTTTGACATTTCTTCAGACAGGAGTTGGACTTAATTCGTTTCGGATTTATTCACAGTTAGCATCAGAGTAACATCTTAGACAGAAGGGACTGTTTGTGTTTAGAATACACCAGGTTGTATAATGGCTGTGTTTACGACTCAGGAGTTGCTGGGTAGGGCCAGAGAACGGATGGAGGAACAGACAGAGGCCAAGGAAAGAGAGAAGGAGTGGAGTATGATGAAGAGTTATTTGAAAAGATGGCAAAAGAATGGGTGGTTTCCAACAGTGTCACCACCAGTGGGTGAAGACAGGCACAAGGTGTGGAGGGAGACTGTAACAGCAAGAGATCAAGCCACTACGGCTTATGTAGGAGCCACCTGTTCAGATAGATTGAGTAAGAAGAGAGCTCTCAAAAAAGAGGAAAAGAGATGTGTCCGCACCAAGCGGCTGCTTGCCTACTGGAAGTCAGTCGACCCAGCCACTCCCCACTCTGATGATGAACTGGAAGAAGACGAAGCAGGTAGCAGTGAGCCTGGCCGGAAAACACCAAGTGAAAGCCAGAGGGTCACAGAAGAGCTGCATATCACAACAGGACTCCTGTCTATCAAACTACATGTGCAGAGAACCCATCCACACAACGGCGAAGAAGGAGAGGGTGCTTTTGGAGGACGTCATCCCTATAGACATTCAATCCTGGTGAAGATGGCTCCAAACCGCCACGCAGACTACATTCTCCCTGTAAGAATTGAGCCGCCTGCAGCCTCTTTTGTGACACAGTGCCCACTACAAAGGAAAGCCAACGATCAGACAGAGTTTGTGCCCTGGAGTCATCGAGACATGAAATCACTGGAAGGGGCACTGCCGCCATTGGATGGAGGAGCTAGCCTATGGATCCTGCTCTTTGAAAGGCACACAGAAGATGATGAGTTGGCTCTTGGAGACATACGAGCCTTAATAGCCCACAAGGAGGGTGCTGACAATTTAAGAGCCTTAGAAGCGAGAGCAGGAACGACCAACCACGAAGATAAGACTCCATTCAATCAAATCAGAGGAGTCTTTTGGGCCACAATGCGAAACATCTGGCCTACAAAACTAAGGTTGACCATCCTGATGGGGCTGAGTATGAAACCAGACGAAGACATGTCTCAGTATCTAAGGAGAGCAGAAACGGAATGGCATGAGGCCACAGGTGAAGGACACAATAGTAATGAAGCTAGTTGTGTAGTTTGGCGATACACTGTGGAGCAAGGCTTGTCCCTGCCAATTCAAACAGCGCTGGGAGGAGTAGTGGGACTGAACAGCATGGATGACACCACATGGAGAGACTGTCTCACCCACTATCACCAGAGACAGCAGGCAGTGGAGACGAGCGAACAGGAAGAAATTAAGAGACTGACAAAACGGCTCCTAAAGGTTCAACTGGGAAAAGTAGATGCTGAAGCAAAGAGTAAACAGCGAGCCAAAAAACAACTTCCGGTGAGTGATGAACAAACCCAATTACCCGTTCCTCCACAGGCCCAATATCCAGCTCCAGCAGTCAGAGACCGTTCAATGTGTCACCACCAACCACCACAGTACAGGGGGCAGGGCCGAGGCAGAGGGCGTGAATGCACCGGGAGGAGAGAATTCCACCAAGGAGGTTATGGGGAAGATGAGTGTTACATATGTGGACAGGTGGGACATTGGTCAAGAACATGTCCAGTGAAATATGAAGGAAACAGGTGGTCCAATGCCCCTCCCCAGTGGGCTCCCCATACAACGCCGTCCCAGCAGAACCAGAGGACGGATCCACCTCACCCCCATCCCTCTTATGCCAAACCCTCAAAGCAGACAAAGCCCAACAACTAACTGGTGACACACCGACCCCCGCTCCTTACCAACTGCCCAGATAAGGACCCTAGCCTCCACAGTTTACGACTCACATTCCAGGTAGAAGAGGAAGAATAGGGAATATAGACCGCTAAGAGTGTCAGCTGAAGATTGATTTAAAATAAGGGAAGGGAAACAGTCATTGGAAACTAGGAGACAAGGTTATGAAAGATTTAAATGAGTAATGAGGAGAATTTTTGTGTATAGTGTCGTGTTTTGGTATTAATGTTTGTTGTTCTAGTCTTTTCCTACACTCAGAGATGAGCTGTAAATTGTTGAGTGCTGCCATTGAGTGTATAGTGCACGATACACTTGATACAGTATCTTGATGATGGAAGCAAATGTCTGATCAAGGTACATTGATAGTAGCAGTACAGGAAATATGGGAACTTTGTTACAGACGGTCGTCTTGTAATGGTTCAATGAAGAGTACACGCTACAATTGACTGTGCTAAACATGAGAGATCTGTGATCTATCAGTGTTGAATGAATGAGTGGATGTATGGAATCTAAACTTGGACACGAGCTAAGTTTGAGTTTGCAGGTAACAGACATGCCTCCCTGATCCTCTGCTTTGCTTTTGGGCGGCAGAGCAGTAAAAGTGGAGATTAACACTTAGGACAAAGTAGTGGGGGAGGTCCTGACCAGATGGGTCGGATGCAAATTGATTTCACTATCTCTGGGTGCTTTTCAGGATCAAGGGAATCACTATCTTCCCTGTTGTTTTGTGACCCCGTTTTAAAAGGGTTAGAGAACCTTTTGTTATTTCACTGAGGGGGTTGAGACTAACCTTCTGATACATTGTTTAAGCTGTGGGTTTTAAGGATACTATGATACATCTGCAGATGCTCATCCACTTGTGATAGTGGTTTACAAGGTTATAGCAGATTGACTGTAATGATGGGAGACCTCAATGAGGCCATGGGATGGTTCATTTGGAAGAAGGTAAAGGATGTTGAATAGTTTAACAGCAATGAGAGAATTGATTGTAGGATGGTGAAAGGTGAAGCAATATTTTTGTGAATCCTAGCGTGAGCAGATCTATTACTTCAAGGTTAGAATGAACAAAGATGGTTTGGTGGATGGAGTTGATTAAGACATGGAACTGTCATATTACACTTTTGGGATGGGACCTACAAGCGAAAACACAAAAAGAACATCGAATGGGGCATTTAAGACAACAGGGATTAATTTTTCTGAGTTGACCATGGGGGTCAATAATCAGTTATATAGGATATTTGAATTTTTGGTAAATGAATTGCTCCTCAATTTGGTCGCAAACAAGGCCGTTAGAAGAGGGTATTTTTACAAGCAAAAGGTAAATACACTAGGGTCAGATAGATTTATGCAGAAGCATTGGTTGATTGACATGCATAACATTGTTAATCAGGTGATGTTCTAATCCAAAGCAACTTGCAGGGAGTTTGAGCATGAGGGAACAGGACCAGTACAGCAAGAACAAAGAAGAGATTTTCCTTTTAAGAAAGCAAGATTTACAAGTGTCATCTAGGTGCTAATTACTCTAGTTGTAGTGGGTAGAGAAGTATTTTTAGCTGTATAGGCTTTATGTTGTCCTAATATTAGTAGAGAACTCTTTCCATGATTTAGGAGTTAGAGGGACTAGCAATGAGCAGATATAGAATTAGAAGTAAATTAGGGACAAGTTTGAGAGGCTGCATTTCAGAAGAGAGGCAGAGTCTGGAAGGTGATGGCGACATGGGGGAGTAAGTAAGCAGGACTCCCTGCTGCAACAACAACTGATAAGAGGAGGAATCTGATGGAGCCATAAAATCCACAGGTTGTATTTCATCTCAGAGTCACACATGCAGGTTTGAGCATCACACACGGTTTGAAAGGAAGCAATCCTTTTCTATGATTTTGACTTACACAATTTTCTTTAAATATCAGTGCATGACAATTGTTAACTCTGTTTTGCTTTTCAATCAGGAACAGGCGACTTCAATGCAAGGAAGTCCAGATCGGCTACGACACCCAGTAGAACAGCGTTGAGGGGGCAAACCAAAAACATCAGTTTTTAAATAACTGAGTTAGAATGTCTATTCCAACATAGATGTGTAGATTTCATTGATTCAAGGTGTTAGGAAGAAAATATAGTCTTACTTAATAGTTCTCGTAGAAATTACTTCCAAAATGATTAGAATGTTTGTAGCAAAACCCCTGAAGATCCAAAAGGAGTTTAGATACTCGTGTGGCGGTTTTGAGATAACAGCAGACGCAGGACGAACCAAGACACAAGGACTGATGAGACACACAGATGATACAATTAACTGAGTATTAGGGAAATGATTGTGTTAAATGTTGAGTTCCAGTTATGGTTTAAATAAGCACACACTAGATGGGAGAACTGATTTGCTTTAGCAACGGGAGTAGAGCACACGTACATCCACTCTCTCACACACATCTACACACATGCACACATAGCCGCGCCACTTGTGCTTCTCTATTCAACAGCGGATTGAGGAATCTTGTTCTCAGAGCAGTCAGCTCATAGGAACTGTGGGTGTCCGAGGACCAAGGAGGGAGTGTGAAGCTAAATCACACGTCTAGGATGGCAGCTACGTGTCATTGGACCAACCTGCTGACAACAACAGATGTTACAGCAGAGGAACATCAAAGAGAAGTATAGACACACTCACACACAACAAAGAAATCCACGAACACTGAGCTGATGTCACACACCATTTCCGGAGTAGAGGAGGGCTAGGAACTGCTGTTACATTTGAATACACTTATGATGGACATGATCAGGAGGCATAGAAACAAATGCCAAGGAGATTAACGCAGAACAGAAATTGAGGGGTTTGAATGCATTCAGAGCAGCTATAGGGTCACAATGACCATCATTACCGAGGTTAAAATTAAGCAACATTAGACACATGGACATGTGAACCTCTGGGCATACGGTGAAAGAGAAGTTCACCATTTCATAGAATTGTCCTTAAATTAGATAACTGCAGTATTTTCTCAAGTTAAAAGGATTTGTCGTTACAGAGATAATTGTTTTAAGATGGCGAGAGGTTCTTGTATGTGCTGTTTCCATTTCACTCCAAACAGGGCTGAGATCATTCTTCAATGCAAATGACTCCACACAACAACAGGTGGAGAGAGTGTGTCCATTGGTGAAGAAGGGTAAAGCTATAAAGGACAGGGTCACATCCATTGACCCGGTGGTTATGTTCTCTTCCTTAATGTGTAATTTTTATTTTAGAGCACTGTGGCGCTGCCATTATAAAACGGATATTCGGTTTGATGATGTCATCCTTCCGGGAACAATCAGGGGGAGCATTCTTTGAAAGTCACATCCTGAGCTGCCCCTAGTGGGGGTAAATTATATTCCTTATAATACTTGTTCTTTAGTTTCAGATACTTTGTCTCTTACAAATTGATGTGTGTTGAACCTTTAACAACTAAGTTACTTCACAGATTAAGTTCACAAGGAGATCCAGAGGAACATCTTCAGGAAGATTTTCCTACAGCAGCCATAAGGGGAAAAGATTGAATAAGATTTTTTGTGATAGAACTACACTGGTTTCTCAGGGGAGAGACTCACGAGGCACCTATAGAGGGTTAACAATAGACACAGTTACTGGTAGTTAAGATCACATCACTGGGAAAATACCATCAGAGAAAGCCTTGAGAAGCATGAATGAACTACATTAGTCTAAAAGTCACATTTATAAGAGAAAGGATGCTATGAAAGTGCCAAGGAGGGTGCCACAGGAGATTGAATTCTAGAATCAGATCGCAGATGGATTTGTGAACAGTAATAAAATTGTTGATTGGATGAAACTGCATTTGATAACAACAGGTGCTACGAATGAAGACCTGCATGAGTCATTAGATGCAATGAGACTCATGGCCTGGAATAATAAAGTGGCTTTAGACATGATGGTAGCTGGAAGCAGTAGCTTCGGCAAGATGTTTGGGTTTG
Organism: Pungitius pungitius; assembly: GCF_949316345.1. Classification (NCBI taxonomy): domain Eukaryota; kingdom Metazoa; phylum Chordata; class Actinopteri; order Perciformes; family Gasterosteidae; genus Pungitius; species Pungitius pungitius. Next base: position 5,448,723 of record NC_084916.1, on the reverse strand, counting down.
TTTGTTGTGCGATCATCTCCAACAACACAGCTCCTGATGACTCGGTGACCAGAGCACCGGCTTGACTGACGGCACCACCAGCAGCTGACAGACAGCTAAGGCGACAACCATCCTCTCACCAACGGGTTTGTCAGTATTTTGCACAATGGAAAAGTGTGTTCTTGTCTACGTTAACCCTTCTTGTGTTACAGTTGTTATTTAGTCCACTGCGGAAGAAGCTACAACTCCTGCATTTTTGGACTCCAGCAGGGATTCGTCAACATGGGTCAACACTTAGTGAGATTAGAGTACAGGGAAAGCGGTAGCGAATAAATGTTGAAGGACAAGCTTTGCTGATGGATATGACTGTGTGATATTTTTTGTCCCTGAGAGATGCTCACAGTGAACTGTGAGCAAGGAGGGAATTTGTTAGGAATTTGAGTAGAAGTGCACCCCTAGCGGTGAGAAGTATGTTACGTGTAACAATGTTTAGTATAGAATAGTAGTTGGTGTGATGTTAGATAGTATATATTACATTTGTATGTTAAATGAAGTGAATGGATTATAGACAATAACAATTTAAAGTCATATAAATCATATAAATACTGTACACATTAACATCCTGTCATGATGTAATGTTAAAACCTGGGGACAGAAGCTAAATTTCTGTCCTGATGGATTTCTCCTACCTTTCCCCAGAGAGGGTTTTTGGTAGGAGTTTTTGTTCCTGTCAGGTAATAGTTAAGCAAGTGGATGCAAGACAGCCGCATGAGGCAATGTGTTGCACCAGATAAACTGTGATAAACCATTAAGAACTGTGATAAACCATTAAGTACTGTGATCTTATACACTCACCGGCCACTTTATTAGGTACCCCATGCTAGTAACGGGTTGGACCCCCTTTTGCCTTCAGAACTGCCTCAATTCTTCGTGGCATAGATTCAACAAGGTGCTGGAAGCATTCCTCAGGGAGTTTGGTCCATATTGACATGATGGCATCACACAGTTGCCGCAGATTTGTCGGCTGCACATCCATGATGCGAATCTCCCGTTCCACCACATCCCAAAGATGCTCTATTGGATTGAGATCTGGTGATTGTGGAGGCCATTTGAGTACAGCCAACTCATTGTCATGTTCAAGAAACCAGTCTGAGATGATTCCAGCTTTATGACATGGCGCTTTATCCTGCTGAAAGTAGCCATCAGAAGTTGGGTACATTGTGGTCATAAAGGGATGGACATGGTCAGCAACAATACTCAGGTAGGCTGTGGCGTTGCAACGATGCTCAATTGGTACCAAGGGGCCCAAAGAGAGAAGAAAATATTCCCCACACCATGACACCACCACCACCAGCCTGAACCGTTGATACAAGGCAGGATGGATCCATGCTTTCATGTTGTAGACGCCAAATTCTGACCCTACCATCCGAATGTCGCAGCAGAAATCGAGACTCATCAGACCAGGCAACGTTTTTCCAATCTTCTATTGTCCAATTTCGATGAGCTTGTGCAAATTGTAGCCTCAGTTTCCTGTTCTTAGCTGAAAGGAGTGGCACCCGGTGTGGTCTTCTGCTGCTGTAGCCCATCTGCCTCAAAGTTGGACGTACTGTGCGTTCAGAGATGCTCTGATGCCCACCTTGGTTGTAACGGGTGGTTATTTGAGTCACTGTTGCCCTTCTATCAGCTCGAACCAGTCTGGCCATTCTCCTCTGACCTCTGGCATCAACAAGGCATTTCCGCCCACAGAACTGCCGCTCACTGGATGTTTTTTCTTTTTCGGACCATTCTCTGTAAACCCTAGAGATGGTTGTGCGTGAAAATCCCAGTAGATTAGCAGTTTCTGAAATACTCAGACCAGCCCTTCTGGCACCAACAATCATGCCACGTTCAAAGTCACTCAAATCACCTTTCTTCCCCATACTGATGCTCGGTTTGAACTGCAGGAGATTGTCTTGACAATGTCTACATGCCTAGATGCACTGAGTTGCCGCCATGTGATTGGCTGCTTAGAAATTAAGTGTTAACGAGCAGTTGGACAGGTGTACCTAATAAAGTGGCCGGTGAGTGTATGTTGTGTTGTAATTGAAGTGTACTAGTTATAAGATGAAGACAAACTATGTATATGATGTTATTTTCACTCTTTGAGGCATAAAGCCAGATGTTTACAAGAGAATGCAGGGGAATGAAAGGGCCAGAAGAGACAGAGAGGGTTTCAGGTTGCTGCAGCAGATTCACCCCTAGGTGTGAAAAGGCTGGACCAGGAGGAGATACATTGAAGGAGCCAATGACATTCGAATACACCCAGAAGACCACCCCCCCTGGGAGCTTCAAATCATCGAACCGGGAGAAGAACAGGCAGATTTTTCCTGCAGCCTGAGGAGTCACTTTTGACTTGGCCGGGGAAGTCTCTATTTCGCGAAATATATCACTATTCACATTGTTCTTCACTTTGTAATTGTAGGCCTTACTCTTTGTTTAGTTATTAAATACTTTTTGATTTTTAAAACCCGAGCTAGTTGACTTTTGCTTCACTGTATCCTGCCTGGACGAGAAGAAAGGGAAGCTGGTCTCCCCTTCGGCCTTCAGAACCTAACAGCTCCCAGCGCACTACGCTACTCCATGCGCCACCATCGCCCCAGTTGTGGTTGGTACACATAATCCATACTAGAATATTAGATGGATTTCCTTGGTCAACTCAGCAGACACTTACATGTTAGTGAACGTATATGCTGACAGTTACGGTAAATGCATTCAAACGGTCCAGATCGGAGAGAAAGGGCAAGCTCAAATCAGCACGGCCGAGCTCTTCCTTGTGGCACTGGCACGCAATGGCGAGTCCGTGACTGTTGAGAAAAACTGTCGTCGACGGAGAGTGGGAGGGGGGCGCGGATGGTTCATGTGGCATGCTCTCACTCACACATCACGTTTGGACAGCAGCCCCCGGTGGACTGATTAGAGATAGCCAGTGGCGTTTTCTTGCAGAGGCCAAGGGAAGTCACTTTTTTGCATAATTAATGATTAATAAAAACATGTTTCTACGATTTTTCATAATCCTTCTGTGTTGTATCTCTGTCGTCTCCTCCTTGTCGCTCTTCATTCATTATTGAGCGTTTTGTGATGCGTAGAACAACGCCCCTCTAAATGTTGCGTGGAAAACATGCTACTGCACTCTGTTGTCTCAGACAAGGGCTATTTTGCTGGCCCTATCTGCTTTTTGAACAATCCCTGGGTTACCACAGGATTCACCCACCTTGCCGACCTGTCTCAGGCATTTGAAAGGCACGGCAAATCAAAAAATCACATCAACTGTGTGAAACTGAAGCTGTTTGGACACGTCAGGATTAATGAGTATGAGCACAAAGAAGCACAATGAGCAGGTGAAGAAAAATCTGGATAATTGAATTATATATATATATTTTTATATATATAAACAATAAGAAAAAGTGAAGGGCATTTGTCTCACATCTCACATAGAGCAGAGAGGTGCTGTAACTGTTTGGGAGAAGTACGCACCAGTTTCCGTTTATATTTCGTATTTCGAGCTGAAAGAGAAGTTTGGGGTCCCCTGCCGGAGCTGTTGCCCCCACGACCCTGACGCCGGATTAGCAGGTGAAGATGGATGGACGGCCTAACGACACTCCCAGACTGTTAAATTATTGGACGATAAAGTACAGCCTCTCGCACCTTACTGCTTAAGTACAATACAGTCCTTGATAATACAAGTGTTGTCAGTTGTAATTGATTTAGTAAGAACTGTGGTTTGTCTTGATTCCCCAGGTGGCATCCTTAAGTACCGCACAGGTCACTACGACTCGGCTGTCCCATCCCGTCAGCTCCTCCGAACGCAGCCCTCCAGGCGTCGATTTGTAGTACACATCTGATCTATCCTTTGCCGTCCAGCATATCCCAGCATGTAGTGCGGGCTGACGAGGATTCAAATTATTCAGGACGGAGTCGGGTGATCCCACAGTGCAGAAGAGTTCACTTTTAACTTTTTGTAACGTTAAGTAATATAATTTACTCAAATATTTCCTGATAGAAATGTTGTATTATAATTAGAGCTGTTAAAATGAATGCGTTAATCTATGCGATTAATGTGGCAGAGATTAATGTGATAAATATTTTAACACAATTAACGTAACTGTTTACTTCCAGTTCGACTTGTATTGCGAAAGAAATAGAAGAATATGAAGTTGAATAAAGATTCGAAGAATGCTTCAAAGCATTCCAACAATTGGAACGGTTTTGTACTTAGATATAGCTGGTCCTCCAGCCGCAATACTAGTTCCAATCACACACACAATGACATTATAGAAAAAATAACAAAGCATGAGTGTTGTATGGAGCAGGGTGTCCTTATCAGACCTGTGTCTGCCTGGTTGGCCCTTTCTGCTCTGCTTTCTGATCTTGCACTCCTCAACCAAGACAGTGACTCCATAAATGAGCAACGGAAAAACGGTTTTAATTATCAATTCCCCCTTTTACATAACTTATGTGTCAAAAATAACTACTCTAGATGGTAAAAGCAGTCAGTGAGTATGTGTGAATGTGTTATTCATGTAAATCCATTAACAGCACAGAATTATTTTCTACCATCCCTTTGTGAGGGTTTTGGGGCAGAGGATGTTGCATGTGCACACACACTGTAAAGCCCTGTGAGGCTAATTTTTAATTTGCGATTTTGGGCTGTACAATATAAAATGAATTGTACAGTCGGAAAGGCAGAACAGGAACAGGAGCTTGGTTCTCTAATTGGTCCATGGCGTCTTTCCCTAACTTGTTCCTAGTTCCCTCTCAGGGAACTCGAGCTGCGTAAAAACGCTGTGGGAACGCCTCTGCGTGACCGCCTCTGCGTGACCGTGTCATGAAGCACGTGTGAAATCTAACGAATGGCGAGCTGGTACGTCACAGGCGGGCGACGCCGGGACCAGGGCGCTATAAAGGGACCCGAAGGGCAGGACCATTCATCTCTGTGCCTTCATCTAGTGCGTGTGAAGTTTTTCCTAGTAGTAATGGCTGAGCGGTTTGTCTAGTGTGTCCCCCCGGGTTTCATTACGGGCAGTGACTCGCCCGTCCTGTGTGTTGTCTGCCTTGGCGCAGAGCACGCTCAGCTAGCCCTCGAGAGGCCTGTCATGGCCACCATTTATTCAATTGTCCTGCTGACTGGTGGATAAGAAACAATATTTTACATTCATCATAAAAATAGAAATCAGATTTGTTCTTATTTTGTTCACATAGCGTATAAGAATACACGTTCTCCTGTATCTCAAAACTCAGAACTTCTGTTAAGGCCTTTGTTAAAACTAGTGTTTTTTTTTCATTAATTTGTAATTCATCGTAATGTATTGGTGTGGATATTCTGGTAATTTAAACTCTAGGACTGTGCTTTGCACAATCAATGCATGCCCAATTTTTGTCTTTTATTTTCGTAATTAGTAGAGCTAAATGGTGCACACACACCTCCATCCCCCGGCTGGAGGTATGTATTAATTAAAAACCTGGCTAAAAATAGCCACAACTCTAAATGAAGTCTAGCCCAAAATCCAAATCACCTCAAGAGCTCAAAAGTTAAAACATTTTTCCTTCTTGCTGTGATGCATTTGTTTGCATGTTTATTTGTATTTGTTCTGTAAATAATTCATCATATCAATTTGTGGTTTCCTGTTCAAACACGATAAGCAAAATACAGGATTAAAACCCTAAAACATACAGACCAGAGATAGAGATGGTTGTTTTATTTAGGAGGATATTATTCAGCTTCGCAGCAGGACATATTTCAGCCTGAGAGAAGAACATTATAGAACCCATACAGACAGGTTCAACTACCGGAAATGCAGTGAATGACCAAAAGGCAACACTGACCCTTTAATTTTCACGTACCCTGTGCTCAAAATAATCTACATACAAGGCTTTAATGAAGGAGAAAATAATGAATGTGCCAATGTGTTAGCTTATCCTCAGAAGTCACTGTGCTGTGAAATGGTTTATTTTGGGTTTACTTCTTCCATTGTATTTTACTTTTTAGGATTTGATGGTTTTTCACATTACATGTTATGTCAAACTATTTTGGTGTTATGTCTGAAATTACACTTAGGAATTTAACATCAACTATTCAGTACATTTCTGTGGGTCCATAAAAACATCAGAAACATGTTTCGTGGTAGAATCCCGGCCATGACTCAGCAGTAGACGGGTTCTGGAAGGCTGGAGGTCATGTAGTCCTGCTCTGTAGACGCCTCTGCTGGCTGCCAATGACACTCGATCAGGGCATCGTACAGTTCTTCACTGAGCTCCATGAACTTCCTGTTGGCTTCCACCACATCCAGCTCTGGACTGGGATCTGCAACAAAGGCAGTTGCTTACAAAAGGCTACACAGATATCCTATATCCTGATTTTGGCTGCAAAAATTATTTAAATGCCATGATTCATTACAAATAGTAAAAGTATAAAGTGTTCCAAAGCAGGGATTAAACATGTATGTTCTGATTCAGGACGATTTAAAATGTTGCAATAAACACCTTTGAGACAAACAAATCAGAACTCATACAGGAGTCAATGGAAGAAAGGGAATTTGTTGTCTACCTTCAAGTCCGTCATCCGGAACCTCCTCGGTTTCCTAGAAGAAGAAGACGCGTTAGAGCGAGTCACGTATGTGAATGACGGGCCGACCCAGGTTCTAACTTACCTGTGGTGGGGGGTACTGTGTGTAATCGTACTGCTGGTAGTTGTAGCCGTAGCCTGCTCCAGTCTGATCATAGCCCCAGGAGGGATAATAGCCAGGATAGGCCTGCTGCTGGTACTGGTTGTACTGGTCATAGCTGGGCTTGTATCCTGAGCTGGACTGCCACGATCTGTGCTCTGACGGCTGCGGTCGGTTCCTTAAACTCAAGAGGTAGGGAGAGGCAGTCATTTGGCTCGTGCTCTTCTGGCCCAATTCAACGAGTTGAGCAGATTAACTCACTTGTTAGCAGCCAGGCTTAGTCGTAGAGGTTTACCCCCCAGTCCCACAGCTCCCTGACAGTCCTCAAGTGCACGCTTCTGCAGGCGCTCGTCTGGGAACTGAACAAAGCCACAGCCCCTACAGAGACACAGCATAGCTGACCTTCCACTTGTATAGGATGAGGGCTATTAGTCTGACCAACATTAAACGAAAAGGCCATCGTGAGCTTGATTAATACAGAGATTCTCAAGCAACCCCATACATCAGCCCTCCCCCCTCCCCCCACTAAGGGTAATGGGAGACCACAACACCCTAAATGCATTCCTCATGTCCCCACAACTATATTTGGTTTCAATCAACGCAGAATTATTCACAGAAATAGGATGTTGGAAATGGAAGAAGCATTTTCAGCTTGTTTATGGTGATCTCATCTTATTCCGTCTTGATTTTAATACTTTAAAGACAGAAAGTGTTGTAATGCTAAATGAGGAGCACAACACAAACATTCCTCCATATTGAGGTCTACACTCTAATACTCACTTGGAGTTCCCCATGCTGTCCAGCACCACTTTTCCACCTCTACAGGAAGGGTAGCGGTTGTAGAAGAACTCGTAAAGCATCCCATCGTCCACCTCTGGAGTTAGATCTCCCACAAATAGAGAATACATCTGTCTACAGGAAGAAGAAAAATAAATATCATGGGTCAATGACTCGGTAACTATTCTACACAGCCGGTATTCTACAAGCAGGTCTCTCCTCATGTTCATTCTTTTGACCAGTGGGGACAACAGTCTTTGACTGGTGTCCAGAACTTATGGAGACACAGCAATCAGAAGCCTTGACACCAATCGGAATACAAATGTGAACTGAAGCGTTGCACATAATGGCCACAATTATGATCAAGATTACTTTTGATTTGGTTGTCTTTTGGCGCCAGGTTGCCCCATTATAATTGGCTGCTGTCTCAAGCGATATAAAGGCCCTCTGAGACTTCTTGGTTCTCCATATCCACTCACCCACTTTCTTGTTTCCCAAAGGTGGCTCGGTTTAATTTGAACCGTGTGGGCTGTGGGAAAGAAACAAAAACAAATGTTATTTCTCTGTACAAGTGAGATAAAAAATATTTTAAAGGCTAATGTTTGAACATCCGTACCGGGTTGGCTCCTGGTAAGGCTTTTCCGTTGATTTTGCGGAGACATCTTTCTGCTGTAGCCTCATCAGTCATCTCAACAAAACAGTAGCCCAGGGCCCCCCTGGGTGATGACAAACTGTTTAACGTCAGAATGGATCAGGTCTAAAACAGACAATCGCTTGTGGATTTAATTCTTACCCAGTCATCTTGTTGCGTATGATGCGCACATTAACCACCTGCTCCCCCATGGTGGAGAAGGATCTGGTGATGAACTTCTCATCCATGTAGGTCTCCAGCTACAGACCACCAGATAAGAGACAGCTTAGGAAGCATTCAGCCATGGTTCCCATTCAGAGATTCTGCTTCTCGCCAATCCACCACTTAAGTTGTGAGACACCCTGAATACTGTTAGAAGTGTATAAACTGAACAAAGCAGCTTATCCTTGTGCTCCATTCTGATATCTATATGAAAAGCAGAGTTCTTAAACTAAAAATGGGTTCAAACTAGGGCAGGGCAGTATGGCCAGTAATTCATAAGATTCTGAAAGTATCCCGATATTATTATTATCCCGAAGTTTTCACATTTCATTCGTTCATTGACCCTCAAAAGGAGCGCTGGCCACCTGAACAGCTGTTCACCGCTAGCTGGCTAACTCGCTTGCAACTGGCCGGCGTGTTAGCTCGTTGGAGCTGGTGGTGGTAACACCAGGCGTGTTAGCTCGTTGGGAGCTAACGCGCCTGGTGTTACCACCACCAGCTCCACAAACTTTGCAATAAATCATTTTTTTCCCAAACCAAAAACCCTCCAAACAGACACAGCTCCCCTCTTGGACACAAGTTGAGTTGGTGCATCTCTGGTCTCGTTCCTCCTGCATCACTCTTTTTCTGTGTTTTCATGAAAATGAATGAGTTTCTTCTTGTTGCGATAGCAAACGAGCAGTCAGTTGGGTAATTTTATAAGTATACAATTAACAGCATCACAAACTTGTGTTTTACCCAGTTAAATGGGCCGGGAGTTAATAATTGTTGTAAAATGTTAAACATGACTCACTCTATACACGCAACACAAGTAGCAAATATTTTGTTTGTACAACAGGTCAGCAATTAGCTTTATGATTTTAGTTGAGACACCCGTTCTCTTAGAGGGGGGCGTCAAACTCATTTTAGGTTTGCCCCAGACACTTTGCCCTCAAGTGGCCCGACCCACAGACTTGCCATTGCCACAAGGAAGATCACGGGCCTGCTGTAAACATCATGAAATCTAGTCCAGATGTGACAAATGGAGTTTTATCCAACGTCACAATGTGGTCAAGAGCGATCGAGAGGAGATAAATGTGTAAAACCACCTGCTTGTTGTTGATTAATTGTTACTCAATTGTGTAAGGGTTTTTTTTACTATGAAAGCTCATTTACACCACTGAAAAAAGGAAGTCATAATAATTAGGGCTGCAACAACGAATCGATGAAATCGATTAAAATCGATTATTAAAAGCGTTGGCAACGAATTTCATTATCGATTCGTTGTGTCGCGCGACTATTATGTTTGAGTATTAAAAAAAAGTTGAGCGCGCCGCGCAGAGCTGAGAAAAAAAAAGTTGAGCGCTCGCGAACAGAGAAGACAAACAGCTCCGCCCAGCAGAGCGTTGAGACCCGTAATACTGTGAAACATGCGGAGGAAGAGAAACCAATGCGACCTAAATCCTCCCAGGTATGGGGATATTTCACGGGGGGGGGGGGGGGGGTGCTGCGGTTTTCTTTGCAGCGCCAGTCTCATCTTTTTACGTTCTAATCGCCGCGCTTGACTTCAAGGTGTAACCTTTATTATTGTTCGGTCTAAAACGGCGCGCCCAGTGACGGGTGGTGCAGCAATATTGTTGTCCGGGTGGAAGTAGAGAGAAAGGTCGGTCCGGGAGATTTTCGGGAGGGGCTTTGAAATTCGGGAGTCTGATTGTAAGATATGCAAAAGCGACATGGCCTGGCACGGGAGCACCACGGCGATGATTCAGCACCGTAAACCGAAACATGTTGGAAAAATCTAATCTAAATATTTTTTGTGCCTAATCTATTTAATTTGGCAGCTGTAAAGTATACATCATGCGATGTGTGTTTTTTGTGTTAGTCCATTTTATTTGCTTACTTAGGGATGTTCAAGGAGCAATCTGTTTGTGCAGTTTCTAAATGTTTTGCACTGTCAGTTCTATTTTTCAATAAAGGGTTGGAAATTAATGTTTTTAAATTTTTTATTTTTTTATCCGATTCATCGATTAATCGAACAAATAATCGACAGATGAATCGATTATTAAAATAATCGTTAGTTGCAGCTCTAATAATAATGATCTCATAATTATGGCAGGAATGGACTTCCATACTTCAGTCTCCAGGTTACTGTAGTTTAAGAACAGAAGCACAGTGGGTTTAATGTAGCCCTGGTCTGATTCAGTCTATAGGCAGAATACACACCTTGATTTATGACAAATAGAGTAAATACTTCACAAACAACCTCAGCATTGTGCATTGCGAGCAGGGAGCTAGTATTATGTAATAGACAAGTAACCCCCCAGTCTTTCTTTATGAATCCACTAACTTCCCCAATGAGGATTGTAACATTAATGCAGCACAGTGTTACTACGTTGCGGAGTGGTTTCCTCAGTTGATAAGGGGAAAGCATTCAATCAAACACACCTTTTAGGACATTTCCACTTCATAAAGGAAGGTGATGCCAAAAAACTGATCTTGTTTTATGTGTTTGACTTCCGAGAGCAAAATGTGGAAACTGATCCTCGGTTACATTATTACATTATTCTCCCACACTACTCCACTTCTCCTCCCTCTTCACTGGTTACCAGTGGCTGCCTCATCCAGTTCAAAACATTGGTTCTCACATACCATGCTGTGAATGGATGGGGTCAAACCCTACATCCAAACATCAAGCTGCTTGTTCCTCCCTCCCTCCCTCCCTCCTGAGAGAGAAAAGCACTCGACTAGATCACAACTCTTTGCTTCCTGGCTCCCAGATGGTGGAATGAGCTCTCTGACGACATCAGGACCGCAGAGAGCCTTTACATCTTCCGCCGAAAACGCAAGACACAACTCTTCAGACTATACTTAGACTAAAACACAAACAAATAGTACTTCATCTGTACTCATAATGGCTCTTACCTATAACGTGTTGTGAAACGGCTTATTTGCACTTTCTTGTTCGTGTGAGTTTGTATCTCTATGGTTGAAATGCACTTATTGAAAGTCGCTTTGGATAAAAACGTCAGCTAAATGACATGTGATGTAAATCATTCATTTGGGGTTAGTTGAAATCAGATGGAAATAGTTTAGTCCAGGTTCAGCTCCTCCAGCTGCGTGGAGGGGCAACGCGGGAACGAATCACCTAATAACCGTACGGGTTGTATTTCAGTGAGCCGGTTAACTTCCAATGAACACCAAACCGGACTATAATAATATTACAGCGACGCTTATCTAAACGATGAGTTTTGAATCCGAACCGATTTTCACAACGTATGAGGCGGAAGTTGAGTCCCGTTAGCGAACACGGTGTTGGAAGGATTAGTCGCATTGGACGGTGTTCAGTACTCACGTTCCCCATCCATAACGTACTCATGCTGCTGCTGAAGAAGGGACGATCGCAATGGGAACTCTCTGAGAAGCTACAGGGTCAATTAGGCGGAACCTCCAAAGCTGAACATGCTAACTGGCATAGCAGGAGAGCACACTGACTTTACGTCGACGTCACGTCCGGACGGCATTCTTCTTCGTCTCTTGTTGTTTAATGGCGATCTGCATCCACTACGCTGAATTACCGCCACCTGCTGGTTTGAACAGTCGGCTTTCACACTTGGACACTCCCAGGACAGAAAGCAAAGAGAGCAGGTAACAGTCCCCTGTGTATGAGTTTTTTCAGTGTCCTCCTCTCCACCAGCTGTTCAGGATTCTTCTTCTTTAGTCTGTTTGTATCAACAGCTTCAATGCTGCTCCCCCAGCAGACAGTGAAAAAGTACAGAGCACTGGCCACAACAGACTGGTAGAACATTTCCAACATCTTGCTGCATACATTAGAGGATTGAAGTCTCTTCAAGAAAAAGAGTTGACTCATCCCCTTTTTGTACACAGCGTTGATGTTGGCCTTCCAGTTCAGTTTGTTGTCGATGGAGACACCCAGGTACTTGAGCTCCTCCACTATGTCCACATCCTCACCCAGAACTCTCGATGGTTGTGGCGACATCGTCTTTCTCATGAAGTCCATCACCAACTCTCTGGTCTTGGCCACATCCAAAGTTAGCTGATTTCTACCAGCCCATTCCAAAAAGTCCTCCACTACCACACTACTCCTCCTCTTGTCCGTCCCTTATACACCCGACTACTGCAGTCATCAGAGAACTTCTGCAGATGGTGTGACGCAGAATTGTACAATGTACAAGGTGAACAGGAAGGGAGACAAGACAGTTCCCTGTGGGGCTCCAATATCACTGACCACCACATCAGACAGCACACGGCCCTGTTGGATAACCTGTGGTCTGCCTGTGAGGTATGTCAGTGATCCAGGAGATGGTGGAGGTGTGTGACCTCCACCACCCGTAGCTTCCCACTCAGCAGCAGTGGTTGGATGATGTTAAATGCACTAGTATCATGTACTATGTGTATATATGTATGTGTAGTGTTTTATACGAACAGTTTATAGATTGCAAGTGCTGGGATCCATGGGAAGACATTGAGCTGGTGTCTCCCACTGATAAGATGTCTCCAGGCTGAAGTGTAACAATGTAACAGGTGGTATGTATCACATGTGTTGGACGTAAGCAATGATGCCACCTGTAACTGAACTAAGGTAAGAATTGCTCTGCCCTGTATGTACATTTAAAAAAAAGATGTTCTTGGCCGTCTGAGCGCGTTGCTGTTGTGACCTTTTTTTCCCTTGCAAGGAAATAATCGGAAACATACTTGATTCAGAGACTTTATTTTCCGATTGTCTGTGCAAATCTTCCTCCGCAGTCGATGACCACATAGAACTAGGAGTTTGAATAGGTATATTACAGTATGTATGTATCATAATCAGAAATCCCATCAATTGAAGCAGTGAAAAGAAATGGTGTGTGCTCATCATGAGCACCTTAATCATGTTCTACAATAATCATATGCTATGTGTACCAGTATACCAGTGACACGGTCATAATTATAAGTGCTTTCAGTCTCCATGTAATTGCAACCCAGCCATCAAGAATGCGTTTTAATTAAATGGTGAAATATTGAATAACACAATTACCTCATTCCATAACAGCCCTCTATGATTGTATTCACTGACATGGCCATGACGTTTCTCCAGTATAGCACAGTATGCAACAGCTTTCACATGTAGCTCCCATTGCAGACCCAGTACAAATGTAGCATTTGCAAAATAAAAAGTTTGGATATGGTCATTTTTTTGAGTTACTATTAGCCCAGAGCCGAAATGACCACAAATGGACATACCTGACAGCATTGCCCTTTTTTCCTGGGACCGTTCGTTTTGGCTGTTGAACCACTTTGTGAAGCAATTAGACGACACCCAGACATAAAAAGATTCAACGTCCAAGAGGACAGAATCCTATTTTGAAACATTTTATTAAATTATGGTAAAAAAATATTGGAATGTCACCAAAAACACCTTAAAACAAAATTAACTTGTACCGATGACTCTAAATAACAATTCTGCGGACCTGGCATGATAGAGGAATCCAGCACTTGGAAGATTGCTTTCCTTGTTACCTCCAGTTAAGATACTTTTTGAGAACTAATGCGGGCCCTGGAATGACTCGGCCGGTCATAAGTAACGTGGAAACATTGCTTCTTGAGGGAAATGTGTACATTTTTCTAAAATGTACTGGATGTTGCTGAATGACCTACACAGATCCACGATGAGATGGGAATCCGACTCGAACGTAACTATTAATTAGTAACTCTAGTCTGACCTAACAGCTTGTCAATATCAGTTAATGCCCGCTTCAACTTGTTCATTTTCTGCATCAGCTGTACCTCACCCCACAGAGGCTCCTTCCCACACCGTAGCTGGCTTTGCACAAAGATGAAACCCTTTTGCCGTGATTTCTGTTATAGGAGGAATAAGATCACAGCGGTTTACTGTGAATTTTTCTAACGTTTAACAGTCTCAAATAAAATAGCAGAAATTGCTTTGTGTATGGCCAGGAAATGTATATTAATGACATGGAAGTTAGACTCCCCTAGTCATCGACAAGTGGGGAGTGTAAATGAACAGCTGTAAACCTCTTGAAAAGATTACATATAGTCTCTAGATATCATTTTGGGGGAAATTTGGCAGCCTCACTTGGAAAAGATGGGTACAACCGTGCCACAGGGTTATTTGGAGTCATAAAGTAAACTGCGTTAATGTTTTTTTTTTTTTAAGAAAGTCTTCTTGTAAATAAGCGATTCCTGTTGGCAGCATTGCTAGCACTCGTACAGGACATCATTGTGATGGCATAACAGATCTTTGTGAGCTCGGAGAACTCTCTCCCTGTAAAATGTTAATCTGACTGATATCGCTTCTCCATCAATGAGAGCTGCCCTTTTTTCCCCAGGGGGAGTGATGAACTAATCCAGATGGCTCAAACCTGCTTTGAGAAACTCAAAAGCCTGATGTATGTTATCTTATCCTTAAAATGATCCAGCTAACTCAGTTGGCCCAGTTGTTCCCAGCATTTTATTTTATTTCATTTCATTAAATGAAGAATCAACACATATCAAAGGAAACTGTTGTAGTGTGCTAGTCATGTCGCAGAGTACACCTCAGTGGAGCAAGTTGTGTCACACAAACTGGTCCCACTGTACATAAACCACATTAGCGATTTAATCATCACATACAGGAAAAAACATGGGCACATCTTGTGGTAGTAGGGTAACCTGCCCGAGCAAAAGGTGCTGTTCAATCAAAGCACTTCCACTCACAAACAGTACTGTATCACATCTGCATGGACAGTTTACCTCCAGTGCACACATTCCACAGGAGATGCTGCTGAGGTCCACTTACTACCTTCTTTCCTCAGTTCATATTTATAAGGGCATGTATGATCTTCTTTGCACACTTTATCGTCCTGTTGGACAAACTCTGTGCATTAGTTACGTTATTCCCACAGCGCTCTTTCTTAGACTGTTCTATTGCAAACACATCCTTCGGTCTACAAAAGGGATCCTACTCACACTCGGTTCTTTACTTCTGTGCCGGGCTATTTTTGGGGAGTAAGTGGACGTTGACCTACACCGATACACAGTTCAGATCAGAATGAATCAACATTTTACGAAGTCAACATACAATCAAAAACTCACCTAAACACCATGAGATAATGTTCACAGTGCAGGAATGATGTGAACACATTAGGGATGATTAACCACACACATGCTGCCTGTGAACTAATAAAGAGAATAAGAAGGCCAGGAGACCAGACTATGGTAGGCTGAAGCTTAAGAAGCAAAGCAAAAGCATGTTTCTAAACATTGAATAAAGGAACTCATTTGGATTTGTTCTCTGCAGAGGGGCAGGAGTAGAAGGCTGCATTTGGACCAAAGAAACACAAAGCCGAACCCTCTCAGAGGAAACCAAACCAGATTGAGGAGTGGTTACTGATGCGCCAATTTAAATCACTGTTAATGATCATTTGAAGAAAAAGTATTTGGAATTCACCACCACATAATTATCTGGTATTCTCAAGATACAGTACAACACTGGTAGTTACAGAAATAGCAATATAAAGATATCAGAAAGTTCAATTTGAGAACGGTAACATTGTTCGTAGGCCCTTTTCCTGATGAAGCCCACTTGGATGCCATAAAGCAGCAACATAATGAGACTGAAGAGCATATGATCACAACACTACATCTCCAGGTGATATTACAATTAAAGCCACAATGTGAAGAATTCGAAGTGCCTGAATGGAGACGCTGACCGCATCGCTTGCTGCCATGGATCAACCCAAGGACACAGAAGAACAAAAGGCCATTAAAGCACAACAAATCAACTTGCTTCCAGACCTCCATCAACTAAACAGAGTTATTAGAATTATAAATGGGGACATTATCTTCTCACATCCTCAAAAGGTCTATTTGACTTTAAGGAAAGAAATCTCTGTCTCTGCTTTGCATCCCTCACGAACTGCTCATCGGTCCACTTCCCACTCGGCAGGTGTTTAGCTGGGGAGCCAAGGCAGTGGATGCTGGCAGCACTGAGGTGATTACCAAACGCATGGAGGTTTGCAACACTAGTGAAAAATGATTCCTGAACATAAGGAAACATTTGCATCCAGCAGGGTTGGAGTATACAGAAAGGATGATGATCCACTGGGAATGCAGAGACTGTTCGGGTTTAACTGGAAGACCTCATCACGCACTGGACCCGTTTTAACCTTTGGCCTAATTGAAGGTGCAAGCTGAGGTTAGTCAGCGGGTAGCGACGCTGACTGTGGAGAATGGAAGCAGGCAGCACATTGCATGGCTCGCAAGTGCCAAAATCATCATGGATACCACTCTAGTTAGTGTCATGGGAAGACGTTGTCCACTCAATCCAGATGAGCCACACATTTCGATTTCATTGCTAGTTTGTAAGGTTTGTTACATTCAAAACTCCACCTGCACATATTCTCCATCATTTACATACATAATATCATTTTCAACAAATTACATGTTAAGTTGTGTACACTACTGATCCTCCATCAAACAAAAAGGTGTTCAATCAATTAACTTCATACAGTTTCAGCTTAGTTCTGCCTACAAGGGCAAAAAGCTCTCCGTAAGAGCGCATTTCACTGGACCCGTTAGGGGGGGACATCTTACAACCGCCGCCATTTCTACTCGTTTTTGTAGAGTTTGATGACATGACCTTTTCAGCATAGCTCCACCAAACTTCACCCTGAAGGACGTCTAACTAGCTCGTAATGAAAACCCCTTTTGGGTGTATGGGATCTTTAGCGAAGCCCAACAGAGAAATGCTCGTTGTAACAATATTACATTTAACATTTTGAGGACAGTGAAGGATTAGAAAAATGAGAAGTAGTGTTTTTAAAGAAAACTAAAGTGCGAACCACAGAGCCTCTGTACCACTGAAATAACAGACAAGAGACACCTACCTCAGGTACAGTATGTGAATATAACGTAAACAAGTGTGTGCAGAACAACTGAAGAGGGTAAATATGTTGTAGACAAAGGGGGTATAATGGAGGCAGCAGATCAGTCTGGAATCCAGACCTGAGGAAGAAGATAACGAGGAATCTGGGTCCAGATACTCCTCTCTCTCGCTCTCTCTCTCACACACACACATACACACACACATTCAGTCCATCTTCTCCTTGTGAACCAGTTTGGGGGCGTCGACAAAGTCTTGGCCGTTGAAAAGAATGATGGTGGCTGTGATGGCGCTAGCAGCTCCCCAGAACAGCACATAGGCCAGGGTCTCCGTCCATGTGTCCCCTACAAGACAAGTAGCAGTCAGTTATTCTGGTTGTCAAAACCACAGGAAGCGGTCTCCTGAAGCTGTCCAGCTAGAGGAAGAGATGTTTTAGCCAAAGCATCCTTTCAGACTGCGGGTGCATTTCTTTGGTTTTACAGTGACACAGTGGCTGTGTGCTGGGCTCTGAACACTGGAGTAAAGTAGGCAGTGTAGGCTAAGTGGAACAGTCATTGGGGCTTTCTGCTCGTACTGGTCCTCCCTGCAATAGTTAATGCTGCCCATAGTGGGCCAAACATCTTTTGAGAACTGTTTCCATGGTTTTTCCCGATTACAGACATTATGATCAGATATGTTTAATACATCCGTCTCTGGTAAATCGTCATCTCATAGATCGGTGAATCCCAGTACTTAAACTCCTCCCACATGGTGGACCCCTTTACGTTGTAAACTGACAGATGAATGACCCCTCCAATACATTATAATACAATTACTGAAAATGTCACTAAGTCATTTTATGATGTCTAGTCTGGGAGCTTCATGTAAATATCAGTTGTTGATCCCAGGAAACCAAGAGGTGATACAAAGGTACAAATGGAAGGAGTGCTAATGGTTTAATAGTCATGAACATTGCCGTATTGATTGGACTGCGGAGCCGTATGATTGGTTGATGCCTATAGTTGTGGTATGACAGCTCCCACAATGACATTGCTTTTCATGTTCTGTGAGAAAGTTAAAGTTATGAGAAGAACAATGATGAAAATATATATTGACCTATGAAATATTGCACAAAATAAATATACGGGCTTTAACGCAGTTTGATTGAACATTAGTATGAGGAAGCATCAGGAACATAGCTTGATAGTTAGCTACAGTCCATCCTTTGATGAACTTCAAATATGACAATACCGAACGTAATGTGCCCATGATGGACTTTACTTCCTAACGTTAGCTTTGAAGAGATGTGGTACATCATAGAACATATGTAGTAGAACAGGAAAGTAGAACGTTTAATGAGGTTCTGCAGACACACTGACATGGACTAGCAGAGTTTGAACACTGTGCTAATGCCACTAACAATGCTATTCAATCACAAATTGAATAAGTTCCCTGCAGCTTTAAAGAAGTTGTTTATAGAATATGATTTGTTTAAGCCACGTGGAACTTACCGGCCATGAGAAGACAGATGATGCACATGGAAAATGCCACTAGCATAATGATGGGCAGCTGCAAAAAGAGCAGAATTAAAAAGGTTAGACTGAGAGTCACGTGTCCTGCTGATGAGAAACAATTCAGATAAACTGACCGTGAGGAACTTCCAGTCCTTCTGCACACGAAGAGGAGTGGGGGCATCAGACTCATCGACAGCAAAGTTTCCGAGAAACAGGTCAATGGAATCCTGAAGCCAACAAACAACACAGGGACACCTCCATTCGAAATCAGGTTTGTCTCATTTTTGGTGCTCATTTCATACTCCGCTTCAATGGAATGTTAAAAATGACAGTCATCACTAAGGCGTCTGGACACCAGTTTCTAATTGACCAGTCAATGGTCAACTGTCTGTACCCCCACCTGCACAATGGAACTTCAACATTTAACAGACAGTGAGTGACCTTGTTGAAAATATTTTCCTATAGTGAAGGTGTGCATTAGCTACTCAATAATGTGCTGTTACAGTGTGTGTATTTACAGATGAGTTGATATCTTTGTTTTAGTCCAGTCTACTAAATATCAGTCATAAACTCCACTTATTTTCACAATGATGTATCCTCTCACAGACATCCTACCTGTCTGAATCCATCAGAAAAGTTGTTTTTGTAGTAGCGGATGATTGAGTTCCAGCCGTCCATCAGGAGCCCCCACCTGGTCCTCTTTCCTGTCCTGATGGGGAAATCAGTTTTGATTAAACTACTGTAGGGGCCCTCCAGGAAACACGACGATGGTCAACTCATATGTGGGATCGGCTGGAACGGCACTGTACCTCGTGAAGTCAGTTTTCAGGGCTCCGGTTCCGGCGTACTGTACGGCGCATGCATTGGCATTGTCGGCCCATGCTGGTTAGAGCACACACAAACAACAGTGAGGGCTCACTCCTACAAACACGACACATGCTTCCAGCACACAGAGGACATTACCATTCCTGTAGATCTTTTCAAACTCCGCCTGCTCTTCAATCCTCTGACCCACATTCAGGACCCCCATCCTCTGTGGACACAGGCACAGCACATAAAAGAACTATTACAAACATTGCATTAGTGTATAAATGGGGTTTACTCATAAAATCTAGTAGTCTCTCTCTGAATACATTTGAATTAGTCTAGTTGTATTGATATACAATAATTCTGAAATTTAACAGTAAAGGTTTCTCTTAAACGCTTGCAAAATGAACCATTCTCAGTAAGGTGAACGATACCTGTAGCTGAAACTGAAGGGAGCGTCGGGCCAGCAGGCTCTGGATGACGTTGGTCCTGTCCAGGCAGTCCATGCAGTTACTGCGGAACAGTCCACTCTGTTGGGCCAACGTCTTCCCCTCTGGGTTCACCATGAAGTAACTACACAGAAAAGTCAGAATAGTCCCACACGGTAACCAACAGATATCAGCCCTAAGCAGACACTGGTGAAGCTACCTGTATTGGTCTTGTGTCTCAGCGACATTATCCACCAAGATCTGGAGACGGTCCCACCTCATGTGGCTGCACTCTTTGTGGAAGTCAAAGGCTACGTAGCTGAGGGAAAAGGACACAGGGTCATTGTGTCAAATGCCTTTTTTAGGAGTAGATATCTTTTTAGAGTGAACTCAATGTCTTCTATACAGGAGGGCTGGATGGATAGATGAAAGATGAACCTGCTTCCCCTAACAGCAGCGGCGGGTACACCCAGCAGCATCACAAAACATAAGACCAAACCAGCTTTACAAAAGAAAGTTTGTTTACTAGAAAGTTCATGTGTTTTCTGACAAGAGCAGACATGGCACAGCATCAAAACATCCTGCCCCATTACGTTCTATGTTCAAACCCCACACAAGCAGATGCTCATAGTTAGCCGTGAAGCTCAATTACTGAGTCAAGTGTGACACTTACTGGCAACAATTGGTACACCAGCACAACAGTGTGAACAGAGGGAAGCAGCTCCTCCAGAAGGTCAGGGCTTGTGATTACAGACCTGCTGCTTGTGTGCACCGACTCAAAGATACACCAATAACCTGGAGGCACACTTACTTGAGCATACCATTGTCCATGTCAGCCACCATCTTGGCAAAGGCCTGCTCTAGTGGCCTCTCGGAGCCCTTCTGGTTCACCTGGAACAAAACCTCATCACACCAACTGGCCTCAAAAGAACTGGTATTTATTTTCAAGGAAAGAATGATTATGGGTCCTCACCAGATTCAGAATTGTTTGCTTGCCATAGACCAGAAGCTGAGAGTCAAAATGCCTCTGGAAACCATCCATCTATACAACATTTTCAAATGGTTAGCATTTTCACACCCCCCATTGAAACGTACAAGCACCTCCTGCTCTTACGTGATTAGTGGTTTTGGCAATGACAGGTTTGGGTTTGTACTTCAAGTTGGGCCTCTGACTCCAGTAAAAGGGGATGGAGCCTCGTGTCTGGGGGTGAGAGAGAACGGAAATCCGCATGTGTGGTAAAAAAAAGCCAAGTACCAAGTGAGCCCAACAGCAGCACCGGCCCTCACACTCACCTGTATAAATGAAGCCCTGGCTCCCTCATACAGAACAATCTGCTCAGTCTCCACAAAGTTGGCAGCATGGCCTTCAGAGTCGATGCCTGGAGGCAGCAGCACACAGAGCACATGAGCAGCTAGCATGTCACCAGTGAGGCGGAACAACATGAGCTGCTGCTGCACCTTTATATTGCATTTCGACGGAGAGGGAGGTCTACCTCTCACGTAGTATCTGACGCCGGCCCGGAAGCAGCTCCTCCTGGATATGAGGATCCATTCAAAGATCTTCCCGTTTATACGACATGGCTTCATGACGATGACTGCACCAGGAGGGTCAAGGAAACGCTTTGCTAAGGAATTCATCTCCTTATGTTCCTGACGCCTCGTTACAAACCATCACATATCAGATTCAGCAGAAAGGATACATCCATGGACAACAGGAAGTGCAAACTTATGAAGCTGTGGGGAAGCAGTAACATCATTGTAATGAAATAAGGAATCCATGTGAACAACAAATAGGCAGAGTCATGCACGTTACCTCTGGCTGTGCAGACAGCTCTCTCAAAAGGTTCCCGTTCCACACAAACCTCTGATCAGCCTGAGAAGCACAAGAACCACATCAGTCATCAGGCTCATGAATCGCACAAGCTTCTGATCAACCTCCTGGCATCCTAAGGGCTATTTAAACAAGGAGAGTGTTGGAGTGACCTGGCCTCCACCATCACCCCACCTAGACCCTATTGAGAGGTTCTGGGATGAGTTGGACTGCAGACCTCATGGAGCAGATTGAAACATTACCAAGAGTGAGGAAAGGTCTAAAATATAAAACATTCTGGTTTGTTGTTGATATTTGGGTCTGTGTATTGCTGATGTGTCGTCTTCTACCAGAATGTGCACATGGACGCGCATACACACCGCAAACTTAGATTTGAGAAGGACTGAGCGCAAGCAGAAGACTAGCCTGCATTTTGGCTGTTAACATCACTAAAGTGAAACGGCCCGTAGGAAGAAAGAAAATAGCGTGAAACTGAGGCTGCAGACTGCATGTCTCACCCTCTCCAGCAGACTCATCTCGTGGAAGTCAGGGCTGGTGTTGGCCAGCCGCTGCAGAGTGTGTGTCAGGTCATAGTCAGTGCAGAAGTAGAAGCCGTCCGTCATCAGTACATTGTTTATCATGGACAGGAACGTCTTATTCTCCTGAGTCTGCAGGCAGGAAAGAAACACACCGTTAGGAGTAGCAGGACGATGCACTTCGGAGAAGTACTTATATTTATACTGGTGCCGCGTGTCCGGGATGCATCTCTCATCTGCCTATAACCGGTTCCTATCTGCCTGCAGCTCTCCTCTACCCACACTCAGATTGGAGAACCCTGCATGGAGCATCTCTGCTGATAAACATGCCACCTTGGGCTTAAGTGACACGATACACTGACAATAAAACGTACAGGTTCAAAGAGTATTCAGAGCGGGCACTGTGTTCACTTCCTGCGGTGTACCGATAATACCATTTGTATCCATAGTTTGAAGTTGCACTACACAACTTGGATCTTCTCCTTCTGTGATTGCATGTAACCCCCGCCCACAAGTAACCACTTAGTGGGCCGATGATGAGAGGTGGATGCAGGCTTTAGAGGAAATGAGCAGCCAAGCTCTCAGCTGAGAGGTATAAGCTACAGATAATCACTGCAGCACAAGACCTACATGGGATGGGATCCAACATACGTCTGGTGGGTTAAACAAGGGTACTCTTTAGATGGGTAATGAACACACGGTTGAAAATAGCAGGAATATGTTGATGGATGTATTGGAGTGTGGGACCATCATTGAGGATGGTCCCACACTCCAAGCTGTCATGACAGCTGTCTTAATCAAGAGTAGGTCACTCGGATTTTAATTAAAACAGATGCTTTCAGGGTGGCTTTGACGTATACCGCACAGCACAACCTGTTTGAGCAAGTTGAGCCTGAGCAGGACCACAGCTCACACGGAAAGTGTCCTCAGGGTGCTGGGACATGAGGGCGTCAAATCGAAATGCTTTAGAGCCCTACTGGAATGGACGAGTGACTGCAAACTCTTTGAACCCTAAATCGGATTCAAAACATTTATGTGCATAGATTCAACATAGGAACCATACAATAAAACAAGTCCAGAACATTATACACTCATTGTCATTTGTTGAAATTAATTTTCTGCGGTGCAGAAATGGCAGTGAGGCACAAGCATCAAACGTTCTGATTGCTCCAAACTATTTGCAGATCCCACTTATGAAGGCCTTTGCCGAGCACAGACAATAGAAACACAATAAATTAAATAGTATCGGTTAGCTCATGGTCTCATGTATGAAGCAGTCGTGTAAATATTCAAGACCTTCTCTCAAGTTTTTTTTTTTTTTTTTTTTTTTAAATGAATCAAGTAGAAAGATTGGAAAAAAACTGGAGGACTGTGGGCAACTAGAGTGTAGCAGCAGTTAGTGAAGGGTGGGTTTCTCTCCTCCGTCTGATTGGATAACACAAACCTTTGATGTGTATTAAAGCACATTGTTACTCCAAGAAGCTTCGCCAGACTTTCTTGCTGCCCACAGGAATAAGTAACAGATGAATTGAGCCATTGAAGTGTCTTTGTTTGATGTTTATTATGTGTTTAGGATTTTTCAATGTTAGTCCGTAATAAATACTTAATCACAAACAAGCTTAAAATACATTTGATTTCTCACATTGCACTAACTAGATCAGTTCTACCAGTCCTTATACTTACAGCCTAGTTAGTACTTGCTACTAGAATCTACTGCAACAGTCTACACAGGTGTTACTTTGAGGCCACTCTTTTAATTGGAATAAAGCAGCAGATCAATAATGCACAATGCGCTGCACTGAAATATGATAGCACAGTGTGACTGTAAAGACTTACTGATGCTGAAACATATCGTCTCACTCAGACATTCACACATGTTGGCTGAAACTCCCATCTACTCGGTACTGAACCAATAAAACAGTGCAGTAAAAGTACTCCGGCCAAATTCAGCAGGCAATAAGAAAATACAATTACATAATTTCACTATTTTATTTTGACTACAAGTGGTCCCTAATGAAATTATTTAAAACAACCAAAGACACTCTTTTAAACTCTTGTTTATATTTTATTGTTTATGTCAAAAGTTTGGGTTGTTGGAAGGAGAGGGGGTGAGATACTGCGTCTTATTTTTGTTGACCACTAAAAAAGCCTGGCAGCAGCATTTTGTATCATTCATAGGCTCTGAATGTTTCGTCTGCTAATGCTTAAGTGCGTTGCAATTATCCAGCCTGGAGGAGATAAGCGCATGAATGACCTTTCCAGGTCTGCAGGTGAGAGGAAAAATGTGATATTCCTTAGTTGTCCCAGTTGGGCGAAACAGATCTGCACAACTTTGGTAACATGAGCATCAAAGGACAAGGCAGGGTCAAAACAAATGCCCAGATTGCGTGCTTCATGCTGAACATTTGTGTAGCTTGCCCAGTCCGGAACACAGATCAGACACAACTTGTGCAGGCAGGTATAATAATAACAACCTCGCATATGGAGTCATTCAACTCCAGAAAATTCTTGGACATCCAATTCCTATGTCGGCAAAGCAGGACATGGTGGCTAGGCTTAATAGGGATGTAAAGTTGTGTATCATCTGCTTAACAATAAAACACTATTCTTACTCTATTACTATTTTGCTGAATGATGTGGCCTATGGGTAACATGTTTATGGCAAATGAAAGGGGACCCAATATAGACCCCTGAGGGACACCACAGAAGAGAAGAAAATGAGGAGGCATCTCCGAGCCTTACAGAAAATGACCTGTGAGACAGATATAAAATTAACCAGTCCAATGCTACACCACTGACCCGGACCTATTTTATTAGACGTAAAAAAGTATTGTTTTAAAAAGGATTTGTGACCATGTTTTATCATCAGATCTGAATAATATGTGTTCCTTGCTTCTTTAATGGTTTCCTGATGTAAAAAGAGCAAGCTTTTTAATTTCCTCAAATCTTCAGCAAGCCGTGGCAGAGAAGATGGAGTGCACGTTTTACTGCTAAAGGGAGCAATGGTATCCATAATGTTTGTACAAGAACCGTTCTCATAAGCTCTTCTACAAAGAAGCAATGCTTTTTTTTTTGATTCAGTGAAAGCACAGCAGAAGCGAGGAATACCAAGAGCAGCAGCAAATCATTTAAGTATTTGGGCCGCATAGACTGGGCAGGTTGTTAAGAATAAAACTTACATTTTTAAATGTTTGAGGCGCATTCCTTTGGGCTAGTCCAAGATTCAGTAAATCGTAAAAAATAAAGTTTAAATCATTTGACAAGCTAAATTCATAGTAGTTGCTAAGGGATGGATTTTAACTGCTACAGCAGAGAGAATAGTGGAAACGGTTTCAACATAGATGAGGTTCTTTCTGTGCAGACTGTGTGAACAATTTCAACATATCCTTTCAGTGATCCTGACTGGAATTAGGGAACTGGAAACAAAGCCAGACCCAGTGGAGACAGGACCATTGTGAGTGCCAGCAACAGGACCCGCATTGTCATGGACAGGGTTATGAGAAATAACCAGAAAGCTGGGCACGGTCTTGTGGCGGAAGCCATCAATTCAGGCTAAAAGCAATGTAATCAATGAAGTTCGGGGTCAGCTTTTCAGTACACTTTCTATTTAGGTGTAGTCCTGCTTGGTCCAGAGTGTATAAAATTGGTTAATGAAACCACAATTTAGCATCTAGAGGTGAAGGCTAAAGCGCTCACAGCTTTTGCCTATGGTGGGAGTTGGTCCAGATAGGATGCAGCTTTCCCTAAGCTCTCAAACGTGGAGGCAAGCGACTCAAGTCCATAATGCAACCTTGTGGATTGTCTTGACATCATTGGTGCCAGTGTGTACTATCACATTGAGGACAGAGGGATGCGTGTCATGGGCAGGAATGAGCTCAATGAAATCAGCTGTCTTGCCTCCTGACAGTATGCAATTGCACCTAGGAGCTTAACAAATACGATTATTGTATCTCCAACTATTAAAATCTCAGGTTGTTTGCATTTTGTGGTCCCTTTATAAACTCTGAGCGTTCAGATTGAACGTTGATGAGCTGCTACAACCTGGGCTGATGCATGGGAGGGGGGGAGGCACTGAGGCGGGAGAGGAAGTTATAGGGGGTGACCCAGATTGTGACCTGTAGACGTGCTTCGATTGCAGGAGTGAAAAATGTAAACCTTTGCACCGTGGCTGGCGACAACATGTGTGAAGGGGAGACTGTTTACAAAGTGGGACTAACTACACAAAACTGGACAAAATAAATGGGGAAAAGTTAGAGACGTTCTGCGAATTCCCATGACAAGGAGTTATATTTACTTCCTAAATGGATACACCTAAAAATAACTAATCCGTAAACATCAAAATTCCTAAAAATCCTGTCCCCTTAGCATCAGAGTGAGATAGAAGCTCAATAGACCCATGGTACAGAAATTATATCTGGCCACATTTGAGAGGTACGACTGGGACAGGTGACCTCTATCAATTGGAGGGAGGGAGTAGTAGTGGTCCTGAATATAAAAAGGTTGAAGAGTTATACTTTGGATATACCATACGACAGCTTTGGCTCCATTCAAATATATGTTGTGGTTCTTTTCTGACATTGGAAAGACATTAAAAAGTTGGTTTTCATATAAATATGACTTCAGATTGTAAGGAAAAGGGTAAACAGCAGCACCAACATTTATTAGAGGTGAATCTGTAGCTCATTTGAGACATGAGAACTCTTGCTTACCTGGATCTCTGAGAGATGCAGCATAGTCTTCTTATAAGAGATCACGTCAAAATCCACAGCCTTCCACACGGCGTGCCCCAGGAAGCTCCCCACATTCCTCTTCCTGGTGATGACTATCAGGTACATCCCTGTGTGATGGAGGTGGGAAGTCAGCAGTTTACCAGTAAGATGTACAAGGCGTTGACATCAGCATGCTACTTACCTGCTACCAGGCGGACGGTTCCCATGATGCCACATATAGGTCTGGTGACTGTTGAGGAGGGAAGGTCTTTCTTTCCTGGGAGAGGACAGAAAAAGTGGAATGCTTTATAAAAGCAATACGAATGTAACATTCTATTTAGTCTGTATTCCTAACAAACTGTATAATATTCTTATATTTATATATAATATTCTTATATTTACATATTGATAGTGATCACAAGTCCTTAGTTACTCATACATTTTCAGAAGTTTAACCTTTGTGGTTTTAATGGGAAAAAAAATAAAAAATAAAATACAAGAAAATTCATTTATTTCCCAGTCAGTGAAATGTCAATGACTTTTTACGTGCAGCTTTTATTTGAACTGTATGAAAAATCCCAGCCCTGAGATTGTATATCAATGACACATGTGCTAGTGTTAACTCTGTTTTTTTGTTTTGGCTGGAATAAAGTCTGGTTAATTAGCTACAACATTGATTCTCTGAACATCACACTGAAGCACATTACAGCAGCAACAACACCACACAAAACAAGAAAATAGCCCAAAATAGTCCCATTGGCCTGACAAGGGAAAACGGCTAGATCATTAAAGCCAAAATGTGTGATGACTAAACAAAAGTCAAAAATGGTCCTCAGTGGGCCTGAAGTGTTGATGTACATATACGTGTTAACCCTTTAAGCTGAAAATGTACCACTGCCATGTTGGTTGACGGCTCACCGTAAGCTACACAAGCTGTGATGTATTCTATTGCATGAAGCCAATACATGTGGAGAGCGAGGAATCAAAGCTTGAAGGGCAGTGTGTCTGTCGAACGGTCACACTTCTACCTGTGAGGGTCATCTCGTTTGAGACCCGGTCGATTGCCAGCACAGCATCAGCCCCCTCATCGCAGGCCTCGATGAAGAACTTCTCAGGGGTGGTGTGCCTGAGAGAGAAGAAGTTTTCTCTGTTCATCCAGGGATAAAGAAACAGCTTGAGCACACTTATTAGACAGGTATTGCATTGGGGGCAGGGACTCGTAACCACACGCTACAACCAAGACATGCGCAATACTATCTACAAAATTTGGCGTGATTTGGGTGTAATCCTGCTTTGGATGTTTTCAGGCTACTGGTGGGGATGTATTTTTGTGGGGGGTGTTTTCTGGGCACACTTTGGGCCCCTTGGTACTAATATAGCACGGTCTAAATGCTGCAGCCTACACGAGTATGTTGCGGACCATGCCCATCCCTTTATGACCACAGTGTACCATCTTCTGATGGCTACTCCCAGCAGGATAATGTCACAATAGAGTCACCAACTGCCGCACTAAATGGACCAAAGGTTATTGCACAACAAAGCTTCAAGTCCTGGCAGGAACATGTAATGTTGTAGTGACACAACCGCACAAACACCCTATTGTGGGCCTTCCACACCCCGCATGCCTGTGTTACACAGACCTCGCCCAACTGTACAACAACTCTATATTTTCACCACTGTGAATCCCTGAGGCTTTGGTCGAGGATTTAAAAGCTGCACCAGCAGGTCGTCTTTATCACAAAGGTCCTCATTGTCATGTCAGTGTCAGACAGGATGGAGCAAATGTTGAGGTCATAAGCCTCAGAAGTACAGAGAGAGCTGTTCCAAATCTTCAGAAAAGTACAACTCGTTTAGTTCCCCCGGATGTCAGTGTCCGGGTCACAGACAGCTGACTGAGGTGCGTTAGTCACGTGAGTGGATAAAAACGTTACGTTACCCCCCTAAGTGGACACGCTCCTCTTAGTGAAACAACGAACCCACCACGTTAAACAAACCTGCGCTGCGAGCGATGCCCTTCATACGTGCGTCAGGCTATCACAGACATGCAGAGCAGTAGAACCGGACCGCTTCCTGCTTTAACCTTAACTTCAGCCGCTGTGTCATCGAACCCAGCGGTACTCGAGCTCCTGCTCTAACGGCCCCTCACGCACGCGTGTTGCCTCTCGTTTGTCTTCCATTAGACT
Source organism: Pungitius pungitius (assembly GCF_949316345.1). Taxonomy (NCBI): domain Eukaryota; kingdom Metazoa; phylum Chordata; class Actinopteri; order Perciformes; family Gasterosteidae; genus Pungitius; species Pungitius pungitius. Next base: position 5,419,587 of record NC_084916.1, on the reverse strand, counting down.
TGGAAAAAGAAACATTTCAAGAACCTTTGCTATATTTTATATACTTACAAATTGTATCTCTCGTAGGCTGTCGCCATCTTCGCTCCGTCTACCTGAGCCCAGTGTGACGACAGCAGCTGTGGGCGTGGCTTTCTGTGTGAGTTGCCAGGTACAAGCTGTAAAACCCACAGAGGACGCAGTGCTCAAACAACCTGGCATCCAGCAGGATTCTCTTCTTCTGCTGCTTCTTCTTCTTCTTCTTCTTCTTCTTCTGCTTCTTCTTCTGTGGTGTTTAACGGCAGCTTGCATCCTATTTGTTGCATTACCGCCATCTTCCGGTTCCCAACTATTACACTTTCCCCATCAACACTGTTGCTCACAAAGAGTGTGAAGAACCTTACTTACTAGAAGCCTTAGTCGACCCCCACTCGAGTATACTGTTTAGCTGTCTTCCTTTCATTCTTTCCATTTCTCCCAGCATGTCCATCCTTTCTGAGCTGTGTCTGGTAAAGGGGGGGATGACATGTACAGTTTCTGTTGTCTGGCAGTGTTCACAAAGGCCTGTTGGATGATTCCCTATAATGTATAATATGCTGCTTAGATTGCTGTGTCCTATTATTAATCTTGACATTATAACTTATTCTCCTGTTTCCTCCCCCTTGAACAGCAGATACTGTTTTGTCTGCAGCTAGATCTTTAGATCCATCAGTAAACACCTGCACATGTTCTGCATATTTTGTATCAAACTGTGCACCCAGTGAACCACAGAACATAAAATCACTGAAAACATCACCAAAGAACACGATAAGATATGTGAAATAAACACTGAGAAACACTGTGGACATATACACACATTTATTTGGTTCCTAGTATATTTAGTTACTGTGTTTTTTCCCCCTGTTTATTATTATAATATTTTTACCTACTTACTTATTACTGCTGCTCTTGTCTTGTTTTACCATGCATCTTGTGTGCACTGTCCACTTTGCTGCCGGGATCCTGTAAATTTCACCATTGTGGGACTTGTAATGGAATATCTTATCTTATCTCTGTATTCGTAGAACCCAATTACAAGATCAGATTTCTTTTGTCTTACCATAATTGGTTAGTTATTAAATATCAAAATGTTCAGCTTGTTCAGCTCAGGAGAGGGGTGCTATTACTTTTCAGCTTTCTAGGTCTTATAATTGAATTTATATGAATCAATAATCATCGATATTTTAACATGGTTTCCAATGGAGTTCATTTTCAAATCCTCTCAAAACTTCTTCAACTTTCAACCTTTTCAGCTTTTCCAATCGTTCAGCTACAGACACCGTTTAAACTTAAAAATGTTGACAAAAGTCTAAACTATTTTATGAAATAGACATTGATATCTATTTTACTTTTTTCATAATCACTGATTATGTTTCATTAGTTTTTTAGTCCTCTTCTGAGATTTACATGGTTTTCTATGTACAGAGCTAGAGTGAGACATTGGAATGTTGGAGGGATCTAGAGGGTGGACAAGCGTCAGAATTCGGTAAAAAACTGGCACTTTGGCCCTCACAGCCACAATATTCACTTTTCAGGCTTCATTTTTGGATCAAAACGACGCCGTTCTTGTGCTGGTCGGACTCATATTGGTATTGAATCCCACAGTTATTTACTTTTTCCGTGAGGAGCCTCAGAGTGAGACAAAGTCTGTCTCAAGCCCCATAGGCTCCAATACAAATCTGCTGACATATTTCTAAAAAGACGGTACACGTTTTGTAAACTGCTGGTCGAGCCATATTATAAACCCGACTGACATGTAAACCACAGGGAGCGTCCAGTAGAGTCTTGGGTCTCTCAAAATGCAATTATTTTTGGATACCCTTTATAGTTTTTAGACATTTGTTTGAGGTGTGGATTCTGTGTGTAAGCCCCTGAGGACCACCTCGGCACTGGTGGGCAAAGCTTATTCGGCGGCAGGGCAGGCGGCTTCCTGCCTGCATACGATGGCGCTTGTCCAGGTGTATCAGGCAGAGCTGCTTGCCGACGTGGCCGAGGGGAAGGAGCTAACGCTTGAGGTAGTTCGTGAGCTGTGGCACACGGCTGACCTCGCGTTAAGAGCCACCAAGGAGACGGCCAAGTCTGTTGGCCGCTCCACGGGAGCCACGGAGAGGCACCTGTGGCTGAGCCAGTCCAGCCTTCCATAGCTCCAGGCGGGGGTGAACGATGGGCGTTATCTGGGAAGACACCCACTGGCATCCCGCTTCCTTCGTGGCACCCTGAGGCTGAAGCCAGCAGCCAGCACTAGACTACCGTCCTGGGACCTGGCCATCGTACTAGAAGGTCTCTCCGGTGCTCCTTTCGAGCCCATCGGAGAGGTCGCAGTGAAGAATGTGGCTCTTAAGACCCTCTTCCTGCTTGCTATTTCTTCCCTCAAAAGAATTGGAGATATGCAAGCCCTCTCGGTGGCCCCCTCGTGCTTGGAATTTGCACCCGGCATGGTGAAGGCGTTCTTACTACCTTCCCCCGGCTATATTCCTAAGGCCCTGTCCACTGCGGTCGGGCCTATTGTGCTGCAGGCATTCTGTCCTCCTCCATTTCTTGACGTCGGACCAGGCGAAGCTCAACCTCCTCTGCCCAGTTAGGGCCTTAGACTCCTACGTCCGCAGGACCGCCCTGTGTAGACTTTCCGAACAGTTGTTTGTGTGTTTCGGACTACCCAATACTGGGGGCCCGGTGTCTAAGCATAGGATGAGCAAGTGGGTGGTTGAGGCCATCTCACTTGCTTGCGAATCGGCCGGTCAGCCCGCACCTTTGGCTGTCCGGGCCCATTCTACCAGGGGTATGGCGGCTTCTACAGCCCTTTTGTCGGGTAAAGTGTCGAACTCCGCGCCTGGAGCGCAGGTGCTCTCGTCTGAGTGTGCGCACTGACTTCACACTACGGTCACTTGCTCGTATGGCGGAGTGGGTATTGGCGTTCCCACAGCGTTTCCACGCAGCTCGAGTTCCCTGAGAGGGAACGTCTCTGGTTACAAATGTAACCGTAGTTCCCTGAAGGGAACGAGACGCTGCGTGTCGATGCCATACTCCCGGCTTGCCCGTGGCACTTGATTCGGCCGTTCAGAGATGAATGGTCCTGCCCTTCGTGTCCCTTTATTGTGTCCTGGTCCTGGCGTCGCCCGCCTATGATGTACTAGCTCGCCATTGGTTAGATTTTACTTGTGCTTAATGACGCGGTCACGCAGAGGCATTCCCACAGCGTTTCCACGCAGCGTATATTCATTATATATAGCAGTGAACATCTTCCGCTGTCGGGGCAAAACAAACACGCACGCATAGCCAAACCAGTAGGTTCAAAAACCAGTAGGCACGTAAACATGGCGTTTGGCGAGGAATAATCCTTTCTGCGGTACAACCCGGCTTCGTTCAGGTTACTTTTAAGAGTCCTCAAGCTGATGTTTATACCGTGTAGACTTGACATCATGTCCACGATTACAGCGTACGAGTGGCCCTCGTTAAAATATTGAACGCAATGATGCAGTATGTCTAGTTTTTCCGTCTAGTCCGTGTCCTTTAAAAACTCCAAACACCGACCACACAGCCTTTCATGTGTTTGCCGTAAAACATCCCTCGGCCGCAGTCCATGTTCGGACGGTCACCATGAACTTCTTTGATCCCATAAACAACGACAACTCGAAAACACCGTGCTCAACACTTCCATGTCACTTCCAGTATGTGGTACATTCCCTTTCCGTGAAGAATCTGTCATTTGTAAATTTGTTTCGGGATTGGTAAAAGTGTTTTGCGTCTTGTTAATTTGTTTTCTAAAATGTAAATTTATTTTCTAAAATGTAAATTTGTTTTCTAAAATTTTAATTTGTCTTGAGCTTTGTAAAAGTGTTTCATTCTTTGTAATGTTGCTTTGCACTTCCCGGCCACCATAATGTATCCTTAACATTTAAGAATTTAGCTGCTGCCTTGACAATTTTCTCTGTTTTTGTTTTGACCTGGTCGGAACCATTGATCACAAATGCAAGAATCCATGGGTATAACTAGGGTATTTTTCTGTCTGTAATATACCTGGTTCTGCTGCTGTGAGCTTTTTCTTCCTTTCTTTCAATTTTATATATTTGGACTACCTCCGCATATATCACCTTTTATTTATTTATACCTTGTTGAACTTCTTCTGCCTGTTTTCTGACTGAACACCCGCTGTAAGCTGCTGGAGGCCTTTTCCCACAGTTATATAATTTAATGACTGCTTTTTCTCTGCATTGCCCAAAAGGAGGTTCTACACCACACCTTTCCTTTATATATTTTTCGTATATTCTTCGCTTTTTTCAAGTGCTCAGTGTTCTTACATTTTTTAAGTAGTTTTTTTGTGTGTTTTTTCAAATCTATATCTCCTATTGCCCTTTTCAGTCCAGATATTAGTGTTATTGAGCTAAGCTTCCTATTTTCACTTCCTACTTTAAACTTCATAATGATTTTGTATTCATCCCTCATGATCATCTCCTCTCCGTTTTTCCCTTTTATCGTCTTCAAAGCTATTTTTACCTTGTGTGTATGTGTGTGCCTGGAGAGTTGACACTGACTTATGGGTGGTTCTTGTAGTTCAATCAGTGCAATAAGCGACATAGCCTTTGCATTTGTACAATTATGAAAACTAGTTGATAAGCTTGTCCTGCTTGAGTACCTTGTCAAATAGATCTTCTACAAAACCCACAATCCACTGCTTAAATAGTTCAAATGCCATCAGTTTATACAACAACGTTTACATTTGCAATTACTAGTCAAAGACTGATAGCTGCAGTTCCTATTCAACCCATTATTTCCATTCATATGACATTGTCCTCGCATTGATAAGAAGTTCAATTAGATGGACATATTAAGACTTCAAAGGAGACATTGGTTTACTTTATGTATCCTAGTAGGGTAGGGTGAAGAAATATGTATGTCTACCGTAATTATACATAAAAGATCATTGTGTATTATAAGTTGATCTTGTACTTTCTCTTTGTCGAAATGTAAATGTAATTGATTCATAGCAAGACCGTTGTAGAGTTTACACAAACAGGCATTATTGTGGACATCAAAAGCACGTGGGTGCTGTGAAGGACCCGTGTATATAAAGCCTAGCTGGACCTCGCTTCAGTCTCTCTCGTGCCGCTTTCACTGCAGAAGGACGCAAACGATAGTCCGCCGTAGCTTCAGCACGTGGATAGAAACAATGAAATCTAATGTAATGCACTGCGAGGCGTCTTACATGCTCTTTACGACCATGACGTAGTCCCCTTGTTCAAAGGGAAGGAAAGCAGAACGCGTTGTGGTTTTTCCACGATGACAACATGGTGCTGCGAGCAGGGCACGTGGTCAGACGAATGAAAGCTGGCCTCACCCTGTGAGCCTCGGTCTCTTTGGCCTGGTCGAGAGTGCCTGGATGCGGTGAAAAGTAAGTCAGTGGTATATTAATTCCTCAAAGGAAATGCCACTATCAGTCGTCTTGATAATTTGATGCAAAATGATTGAATTTAATGTAAACTATTTAGTTAAATAACAGGCTACGGTAAAATGATGCCATTGGAAATTGCATTCTAAATGATCCAACAACTTTTGTTTTAATATATTCGTTATAGTACTCCTAGTACTCTTGAAGATATTTCCAAAATGAGGTCTCCATTGAATTGGGTAGTGTCTGCAGCAGCTGGAGCTCCCTCTGCAGGGCTGTACATGCAGGTTATAATCTTAAATGCCAATAACGCCGTGGTATCCGTAGACCGTAACTGAACTAAATTTTCTTGGCTCACTTAACTTCCACCATGCAATCTGAGTAATGTATTGCTATACAGTAAATGATACGTGGCATTTGTTCCTTAACCGTTATGCATGTGGATTTTAAAACTATGGCTGTCTAATTGAAATTAATAGCTCTGTATTTTCAGGCTCAATGACGAAGATGTATACAACTGAAGACACTAGTTCGTTCTCTGGACTTGGCAGTAGTCCTAGTATCCTACCTTCCGCGAGGCGTGGTCTGCAGCCATGGTGAGGGCCATGATGGGATGCCTGATAGATATGCTATGAGAACGTGCTGCTGTGATGATTCACTAGACTAGAGTCTCTGATTATACCATGAAGCTATTTCACAGTGCACTGAGCATGCATATTACTCATTGTAAGCACAAAGAGTGAACATGAGAATTGGTTCTGATACTGTTGTCTCTGTACCCAACAGGTATCTAAAGCAGTGGGACGAAATGTACCACCAGTTCGTTCTCTGGATTGCTGGCAGTAGTACTGGTGTCCTACCTTCTGTGAGGTGAGGGCCAGGATGGGATGCGTCTAATATAAATGTTATGAGAACATGCTGCTGTGATGATTCACTAGACTAGAGTCTCTGATTATACCATGAAGCTATTTCACAGTGCACTGAGCATGCATATTACTCAGTGTAAGCACAACGAATTAACATTAGAATTGGTTCTCATACGGTTGTTTCTGTACTCGACAGGTAACTGGATGTAACACCAGTTCGTGCTCTGGATTGCTGGCAGTAGTACTGGTGTCCTACCTTCTGTGCGGCGTGATCTGCAGCCATGGTGAGGGCTAGGATGGCATGCCTGCTATGCTATGAGAACAACATGCTGCTGTGATGATTCACTAGACTAGAGTCTCTGATTATACCATGAAGCTATTTCACAGTGCACTGAGCATGCATATTAATACTTCTAAGCACAAAGCGTGGACATAAGAATTGGTTCTGAAACTTGTGTCTGTACTCAACAGGTATCTAAAGCAGTGGGACTAGATTGAGACTGCTGTCTTGGTAAGTTTGGGTTCTAAAATGTTGGGTTCTTTAAGATGGCGGTACGTTTTCCAAAGTGATCTTGCCATATAACTACACTAAGGGCATTGAATGTTTTCCCATTTTAATTTAATCACAAGCTGCAGAACTGCTCTTGAGTATTCCATTATTTTCCTCCACAAAATAGCTTATTTTATGAATTTACAAAAATGCCTGGAAAATTAAAGTGTATTTGCTTTATGGAAATTGTATCATGATAAAGTAATCCCTACGTCGCTAAAAGTTTGTGCTATATAAGTATTACTATATTCCTGTAATATGGCTTTACTAGAAACTTAGTTTTGTCTCTGCAATTAGTTTTCGAACTTGGTTATCTGAAACTGGACTAGCTTCTCGTATAATGAAATGACTTTTTACATGTCATTGTTCTTCCAAATGGTGATAATCTTTTAAATTGCCTTTTAGATCGTCAACATGTAGGAGGGCATTGCAGTTGTAACAGCTGCGAGCGCCAACCTCTCAGGTAATGGCCAAGTGTGTCTGCGGCCCAAAGCCAGTTATATTGAAATTGCATTACTGACAAGGCAATCAGCAATGCGTTCTCCCATAGCAGTTATGTCCGAGTTTGGTCAATGATGAGTCAGTTTTTTGGTTCACTGATCTTAACTGAAGTTCACTCGCAGCGCACTGAGACACTCGGACTACTTGTCTGCTATATTCTCCTCAACACGAGCGCAAAGCACTGTTTTCACTGCTTTCTATTTTCTCAGGTATGACTGACAGCCCAAGCTGCATGACATTCAGACTGAACGGCCAGGTTGGTGTTGATGTGACAGTGACGTTTAGGATCAGACTTGCTGAGAATTAACCAAAGATTTCATTTGTCTTCATAGGCGCTGCTTTGAGTAGGGATCCGCTACAGAGATGGACCTAATACCAAATCTTCAGGAAACTAAGCATGAACCATCTCACATTGTATGGATACATTGTCATTTGTTTCTTTGTGCAAAGTTTCCTAAATGTTTGTATTTAATTTATTTTAAATAAAATGAAATGACTCAAGGATTTTGTTTCAGTGATTGTAGTTTGATTACAATTAATAGACAGGCATTTCCTCAATTAGTGTTCTGGATTGATGACACCACTTGACTATAAATATATTAATGTACTGAATATGGTAAAAGCAAATTTCGTCCAGTTGGCTTGTAAATGGGTAGAATGTAGAATTTGAGGCTGTGCAGTTAATTTCCTGCTTTGAAGACCACTCCCCATAATGGCTGGTTACCAACATGTTTCCCACTGAAGATTGTCACACTGGCTGAAAGACGGCCTTTTGGCCAATTTCGGCCTATTTACAGAAATGTATTAATGACGTTACTGAATACAAACTCCATGACTGAAGAAGGCCTACTCAATGGAATAAATATTGTCTGGAATCACCGAACCCAATAAAATATAAACTAAATTGGTTTTATTTTGAAGGATGTCGCCCAACCGGTAGTCAGTCTTTGTTCTGATTAGACTAGCTAGATAGCGTTAACGAGACACGTCTCGGTGGACCTTTGTCAAGCTTCACCGTAATCTAGCGCTGCCTGCCGTCGGTTCGCTCTGCCCGGAAGCTGCTGTTAATCCGAACCACAAAGATCAGTGCGTCACAGGAGGCGAGCGACGTGGGTCTGTCGTCCTATTTGATGCTAACAACGAGGGCTAACTGACGGACAAACTTATGCCGACGTAGTTAAAGGTGAGCATTTATTCATCATATTCGACACAAGGAGAACTTATTGGCTTCCCGAAACATCTGAATCAAGTTTAAACTAGCCTAACGTTACGTTAGTTGCTCACCAGTTTGAGGAATGTTGCAAAGCTACACGACTAACTTTAGCCTAACTTGCCTTTACGTTGACGTATGACTGGACGGAAGGCGTAACGTCACCTAAAGCTTCTCGTGGCATTTGCAGGTGTGGAGACAGAACCGATCGACACGTTTCTCCAGCGGGACCACCGATTCTCGTTGGGTGACGTTTTGAACGCTGAAGCTGAACTCGACCTCTCGACGTGGAACCAGCGCGTCGGCGCGGATTTGAGTTTTTGGGAAGCAGCCGTGACAGAAAACGGTTGTCAGGTTAAAAAACGACATGTAGACGAGGAATGCGGTAATTCATTAACAGCATTGGAAGTAATGCCGGGAGCTGTCCCACCATGTCTCTGTTGAACTGCTCAAACACACCCACAGGTGTGTCTATGGCTTGATGACGTCATCTTGCCGAGGCCTCAACCCGTGTGAACAAGTATTACAACTTTGCAACGGATCTGGCACTACGTACATGCTTCTCTAGTGAGCCAATATAACTTTAGCCAGAGGAGCTGAGAACTGAGTGTCTTTGATTTTTATTGAACTCTTGGAAAGCATGGCGGCTGAAGTGGGCCGAGTGTGGGGGTGGATGCGCTCATGGGGCAGCGTGTCAGACAATACCACAACAGCAATGAACAAACGCCAGATTCCCGTTTTGAGCGGACCGGGCACAGGGGGGTGGACCTCTTGGATCTTGGGAGGGTGGAAACGTCAAAATGACCAAATTAGCCCAGCCGAGGAGTACTGGGAGGCGCAGGAGAAGCTTCCTCCTGTGGCGAGACAGGAAATAAGTGCACATTCAGAGCATGTTTCTAAATGGTGGGATAAATATCTTCCAACTTCTTACCTTCCATGGCCCAGAAAAACCGAACCAAGTGGATTGAGACGGAGGAAACGTGATGTGTGTGACTGTGATATTGACGGGGACTTTTCTGATTACGGAACACCTCCGCCGTCTCCTACACCCCCTTCCTCGGAGCTGTCGTCTCCTTTTCGAATCTTTGCGCATAGCTGGAAGGTGGAAATCCTTCCAGAGCACTATGAGATCAGTTTCAACTTCCTCCGCCACTTGTTTGATCTGTTTGTCGTTGGCTTTCTGTGGACTGTGTCCCCCCCTGCCAAGCTGATCTTGGAAGTGTTGGGGGTCCAGGGAGCCCTGAGGCTGTGGTTCCATGGAATGGCCATGTTTTTTGTGTCCACAGTTGGAATGGCAGGATTACTCTGGTTGATCCAGGAGTATCTGCCTCAGTTTGCTCTGATCTATGGCATCATCCAGGCATTGGTGATCTCGGTCAGTGTTCGTCAGAGTGTCATTCTCGGCGTGGAGGAAGACAAAAAAGACTGTGATGAGGAGGGAAAGATGAATGAAGACAGGAAGAATGGGACGGAACCTCAGGAAAGCCTCGTGTCTGTTGATGACATGGTGAAGGCTATGTAAGGTAAGCACCTTGACTCATCTCATGTGTTATTTAGGTTTAGGTTTCATTTTAACACCGTTATTTCAAATTTCAAAAAGTCTCAAACCAGAAACCTAAGAGCTCTAGATCCCTGGGGCCAACTGTAGTGCAGGCAAAGGACGCACCACACCCGTCAGCTCGGTAGAGGTCAAATCAGCATATTGAGTTGTGGGTGAAGGTGTAGAATGTCCTCATCAGGGCAGTTTATCACTAACTAGTTACTTAATATAGAATGAACCACACAAATATTTATTAATTAGTTTAAATGGTTTCAATTTACACAACAACAGAGGGATATACTACCCCCACTTTCACTGATAACTAATATAAAACCTAGTAAGAAATCACTCACAGGGGCAATTCTGTTACAGTAGTACAACATTCTTTTTGAAAAGATTATTATAATTATTATTAGAACGTATATACTGGAGATTATATATATATATATAGATTGAGAGTGTGTTGTGGAAAGACCAACTCACTGCAGTCCTGTGTGCATCACACGTGCGTACACGTATTGACTATTTGTAAAATGTATTTTTAATATAATTAAAACAAATGATAATCTTTAAAATCATTTTTGATGTTTTCTTTTGGGCTCAAGGTGGGGCCACACCCCATTGCTCTGTATGGACCAGCCGCCACTGCTGATCACTGCTTATTTGTGTGTCTGACACACTGAGGAGGATCGGTGTACCTCTTTCTACATGTTATATTCTTTATATTGCACTAACCACCTATTTATTAAAGGCTGGTATCGATGCTTTCAACAGATTCTGATACCAAAAAGTAGTGTGACATGTCAGTGCTGTGGAATCCACATATAATAAAGGATTCCGAGTTTTTCCTAAAAGTTTCTGTATTCACCCACCTCACAATGACGCTCCGTTCTCCAGACCAGCTGCTCATTGGAAAGTTCTGTCTTTCCCACAGATGCTGAGAAGACGCAGTGTGTCACGGAGTCCAACAACATCAGACTGTTCATTGCACAACTGGCTTCTGCAGGGTCTCTTAGCAGTTGTATTGCACCAATATCACTAAACTCATACAAGTTTTGCAGATGTCACTATATGTTCAACACTATTGATCTGTCCTCATTCTGAATGTTTTAATGGATCGCACTACTACTATATTGGTGGTCACTAATAAAAGGAGCCATTATTATTCATAACTTTTGGTTCGGTTGTAATGCTAGTGCTTTAGGTACTCGTCATTCTGTTTTGGTACCACGTAACTGTCTGTGGTTCTGAAGCTTTAATTTGGGATTCGTCTTAGGCCACCATCTTAAGACATAGTCACATTCAATGTCTCCCAAGCTCATTTTCTTCCCAACTTCCTTTCAATTCAACTGCAGCTTGCGGGACAGAAACATTCCGGCATGTGATCCTTTGGTGTCAGCTCCAGTCCGATCCAATAGACCAGCTTGACTTTGTCCATCAACCTTTGTTCAAATTCAACCAGCTAATTTCCACGCCGAGGACCGAAGCACTGCACTGCATTTGGAAATGCTTATTAATCTAGCACAGCATCGTCACCTAGTAATGTGAAATTTTGCACACCTGGATCCAAGTCCCTGAGTGAATGGATGAGTTGGGACACACACACACACACACACTACAAAATCTTAGCAGTTATATTGTCCTTTGAGGCAGATTTGTGGCTTCTGAAAAATGTATTGAATTGCTTCAAGTGTATTTTGCAAGCGAACACTAAATGAATAAAATGTTTTGTTTTGTTTGTTGTTGAATAAATGGTTCCAGCACTCAGCTGTGATGGTTAAATACTATTAATAGATATTCCCTTTGGTTTAGTATTGAAGTGGAGGATCCCTCCCAACCCATTAGCAGTACTCAATACAACACTGCGATTGCCTGTCAGGTGGCATCCGTTTGGAGATTATACCAGCAGCACTTTTTCATTGGTTTACTGCACAAACCTTTTATACTCCATGTCTATTTTCTCTACTATGGTATTTCTTGTCTCAAACGTAGCTCTTCTCCACTATTGCATTTTTACATTACCATGCTTTAGATTTTAAGGTACAAATGATGTGTTGGTTTAGTGCACAATAGCATGTTTCAACAACAATGTTGTACTCAACCACTCTATATAACATGTGCCTGTATTCCATTCATTCAAACACATAGCTAAGTTTGCCTACCTGTATTACTGCCTGTAAAATGTGGAAGCCATATTGTAATTAAATCATCTTATTGAGATGTAATTGTCCAATTGTGTACACATGATGTATGACAGAATCAGAATATAAATGTTAAAATCCTATATTGTAAGAAGGCAGAGCAGCTACCAAAATGAGAAAGAGAAAACTGCCTTTCCGAGTATTGCTGAGCAGACACAAAACGTGTGTGTGTCTTCTCAGTTTTCAAATAGGAAGACAATCTGCAACCAAACCATCAGATCATTTAGAATTTACGGTTAGAAAATCCATACGTCAACAGACAAAAAAAGTTATCTGCAAATGCATTGATGATTGTTTGACGGGGAATCTGGATGAACAGTCACTGAGAAAATCAATGACTGTTGCTTTCTGGATCGGTGTACCAGGACGCAGTGTGAGCAGTAAACTCACTACCTCCATAAATAAACAGAGAAGAAACTATTTTAGGAAAACGTAATGGCCAGAAATTTTTACAGAAATAGATTGTTATTTGCAGCCATTTAAATTAAAATAATGTTTTGATTTAAATGATTGGTAATGAAAATAAAATATAAATACTCTTATTTACAGATTTCATTGAAAGGAGTGGAAACCAGCTAAAATCAGGTCTTAAAAATAACTTTCAAGTAGAAGTACACATTGTGTAGTGAACAGATGAAGTTTTTCAGACCTCGATGGCATAATATTACTATTGTTTTCATGGAACTAATTGCAGAGAAGAAAGCGTAGTAATCGGGGGGGGTAGTAATCGGGCGGTTCAGTCCCACTCTGGTGCTCTTTGCCCCGTTGTTTAAAGAGGGACATTGTGAGCTTGTATGCTCATGACTATCAAGATACGTCGGCCTTATCAATTACTGGCAGATAATATAGTTCACAGTTAACCAGGGTATGACAGTACGTGTCTATTTGTTCATTCATTTTATTTGAAAGGCATATTATGAAAGTATTAGTTGTATTTTTCCATATATTCTACAGTCCAGGTGGACAAAATCTTTCAGCAAGACGATCACCAGAAACAAGGACCATCAACAAGCACAAATGGAACCATAGATGGAACCAAGACTGTGTCTGCATCTCAGATGGGATTTAGGCTCTGCTTTTAAGTCTATACTCTGCTTCTATAGTATACATAGGCCAAATGTGTGATGCTATTCTCATGTGATTGATATTTGCTTGTTGATACAAAGCCAAAGTTTATGGGCTGTTAATTACCAATAATAAAAAAATCTAAATATATATCTAATATATATTTGTTGTCTTTTAATAGATCTGCTAAGTTACACTGACATTCTGTGACTGTTCTTTCCTTTTGGGGGGGGGGGTTCACCAGAGCTTTGCGTAGCCCAAACCTGAATTCTCTGCTATACCAAATTGTGAGAAAACGGAAAATCTAGAAAACTATTTTAATCAGTGTTTTGTTACATTTTCATCAGTATTTGGTATTTTAATACTTAATCATTTATTTTAGGGGTATTTTGTATTAAACACTGCAGGTCAGTGAAAAGGAGACTTCTAAAGGGGGAAAGTTTCCACAAACAATATGCAAACTTCCTTATTGATGTCATTGATTAAGGATATGTTGAAAAGGTGCCAGAGCATCAGTTGGGATGCAGCAATAGGAAAGTTTGGTATTTCACTAAGGAGTATACCAGTGGCGGCTGGAGCATTTTCTTTTGGTAGGGCCTGCCAATCAGTTTCAGTAGACATCCCAGTACGATTCAATGTAAAAAAGGGTATCAAACACACATTATTACTGTGCAATTTAACATAAGGACATCAAACTATTCCGTATATCAATGAATACACACACACACACACACACACACACACACACACACACACACACACACACACACACACACACACACACACACACACACAGCGGGGGAAATACATATTGAACACGTCACTATTTTTAATAATTATATATTTCGAAAAGGAGCTATTGACATGTCATTTTCACTAGATGTTGGTAACAACCAAAGTAATACACACATACAAGGAAACCAAAATAATGAAGTTCAGAAATAAAGTTATGCGTAATAATGTGAGATGACACTGGGAAAAAGTATATATATATATATATATATATATATATATATATATACAGTATATGTACACTTATTCATTGATATACTGAATTGTTCTTGCAGGTCTTCTTGGAAGGACACGGACAGCGGTCGCTGTTGTTAAACTGCGCGTTGCAAGACTTGCCCTGACGAGAGCGCAGCGTAAGGCTGTAATAAAGGAGAGAAATATTCCATTTTAAATTAGAAATTTGAAAACTGTATAACTTCCATCATTCCTAGCTGCGGTATTCAGGCGACCGGGCCTGCTTTAAAGAAGTTGGTCAATGGTCAAGAACATTACAGTGATCTTCAAGTTTGAAGGGTTTGATCTCACAAAGTGGATCACCAACAGTCGTGAGGTGGGGTGAGATTAGATATTCCAGAAGAACATGGATCCAAGAACTTCATGGAATTGGATACAGAGATAAATTACAAGTTGAACGTGGTCTTGGACTACAAGGGTGCATCGAGACGCCACCTGCAAATGCAAATGTAACATCCGAGAACAAGCCATACAAGACGTGTGATGTTATCAGTGATCATATCAGTACTAAAATATCAAAATGAGGACGAACAGCACCTGAAGGACTCAGATCCTGAGAAATAAAATTCTCTGTGTCTAGTGAAACAAACATTGATCTCTTTGGCCTGAATGCCAAGCGTCATGTCTGGAGGAAACCAGCACTGCTCATCACCTGGCTACTACCATCCCCACAGTGACGCATCATGTTGTGGGGATGTTTTTCAGCAGTAGGAACTGGGAGACTAGTCAGGATTGATTGAAAGATAAATGCAGCGATCTACAGCGAGATCCTCAATGAAAACCTGCTCCAGAACTCTACTGGACCTTTGGGACAACTCTGTGAATGTGTCCCAGCCAGAGCCCAGACTGGAACCTGATTGAACATCTCTGGAGGGATGTGAATGGCTGTGCACTGACGCTGATGGAACCTGAGATGTTCTGCAGAGACAAATGGAAGAATGTGATTTCTGCCAACATGTTATATTTTCATCCTTTATTTTTAATAAATTTAAACATTTTGAACAAGCTTTGTCATTATGGGATGTTGTGCGTCACATTTTGAGTAAAGAAATGAATTTAATCCATTCTGGAGTAAGGTTGTATCATAACAAAATGTGGATAAAGTGAAGCACTGTGAAACCATTCTAGATTACATATTTGCCAGTGTAACACACATTTGAAGACCACTTTCATCAGTTTAAAACTTTAATTCATGTTAAACCCGCTCTCATTAAGCTTAATAGTATATACAGAAAGGTGCATTACCAGTACAAGAACAATGTACACCTGTAGTTGGTCTGAAACTGCAGAGGAGGATGATGATGATGAGGTGTTGGTCTTAACTAAGACATGTGTCCAAAGCCTGTGTCAGCAGTTATGCAGCCCCACCTGTCCCATCCCCTCTGTCCTGTCCATCGAGTCTGTCCCTCCTGTCCTTTCCCTCTCTCCTGTCCTGCCTTGGGAGGAGAAACCTCTGGTCACACACACAATAGTCGTACACCAGTTACCTCATAGCATCACGCAGCAGTCTGACATCTTGCACGTAGCCTCAGTCTTTAAGTACACAGAGCTCAGTCAAAGGGTGCCCCAAGTGTACCGTTACTGAATCCTAACGGAGCCTTAACAGAAAAGAGCTTTGCTTATTTGTCCACACTGGTGTGACTTCACACATTAACATCCTGTCCTTGATTTAGGACTGCCATGCCACCAACAATCCTCGGTCAGAGGAGAACTCCTCCTCCTCCTCCTCAGTCTGTAATCTGAGGAGGTGGGCGTGTCTGGAGTCACAACTACTCTCATCCACTTTCTCCATATGTACTTCACTCACACAGCCTCAGCTGGATCATTCAGTCCTTCCAATGTAAGAGAAGGGAGCTTTTCAAATCAGATGATCTCTACAATTATAGAAGTCGAAGAAACAAGTTTGAAGAATGCAATGAAACAGATTTGAATCAGTGACAGATCAAGTTAATGATTCAGGGCGGGCTTCTCCATCACGAATTACATTCACTAACCCTTAAACGTGTCACCAAACCAGAAACAGAAAAAGCTCACTCAGCTAAACAGAATAGAGAATATAACCACTGTTTATGGGAAGCAATCCTCTCACATACTGCATATGGGTAAGTTACAAAGAAGTCCAGCAATGAAGCAATAATAAGCAACGTGGTAACAATAAGCTCAGCTTTATGGACCCCACCCTCCACATGCTGCATTATAGAATCTCAGAACAGGTTCAAACCCTTTCCAGTACTGCTCCGGCCTCTCAAAGCCACTGAAGCGCACTCATTCCCGTACGGCAGAGAGCTGCAGCTGTCCCATCGGTGCAGCCATGCTTAGATGTGCAAAGGGCTTTGTAGTTAAACAGACTAGAACATGGTGCTTTGATCGCCCTGGATGTTGAAGGGTTTAACAGCATCGTGTTCATGTGTACAGATGAGAACACAACAATCAATGATGCATGGTGACATCACATGTTGAACTTCATAATTTAGGCAGATTACATAATTAAGAAATAATCAACAGTTGAAAACGTAATGCATATCGGCACTACCCAGACAAAAATAAAAGCTCACTGAAGTTCACTGCGAAGCATCGCAAAACTCAATCGTTTATTGTCAGCAGGGTGAATTAAATGGAAACCAATGGCTGCCCAGGAAATAGGAACGCAGTGTTAATGCTACCATTGTTCTAGCTGCTTTGGAGAATGCTCAGCAGTGAAAAAGAGGGACGCACACCACGTGCGATCGGTAGTCAACAGGCTAAAACATGCAAAGATCCGAACAGCATGTCTCCTTTAAGAAATTTAAAACTTTTTGTCATCATTCCACGTAACGCATGTCAGTTTGCCATTACTGAGCATGCTTTTATCTGGCGAAAGAAGAGCAGGCTTTTCATATAGGCTTATTCAATAATCCAAGCTGCTCTGTGGGGTACAGACGCAGTGATGCAGCTTCTCTCTCTGCTGTACTTCAGTGATGAACGGGATTAAAACAAAAGAAAAAAAGGGTGCAGTCGTTGTCATGGTGTGGTGCCTCTCAGACACACATCGCTCACTAGTGGGTGTGTGACCCTCCAGAGCTGGGGGGCACTGTGCTCCCTCCAGCCCCCGTCTGTCCATGGCCTCTCCTGCTGTGGCCCAGGATACAGTGAGCACTGCCACAGCCTTCATCATCATCAATGTCGTCGTCTCCATCGCTTTCAGAAGACGACTCTCCAAACTGCCGCGGCTTCTCGTAGATACAGCAGCCTGGAACACAATATGCAGGGTGAGGATCCAGCTACTTGCTCAGATGATGCCTTCACTGACTCGTAGGGAGCTCCCAGTTCTCCTACAGCACGTCATTGTGTTCAGGAAAGGGGAGCGTGGTGTAGAAATAGATGGTTAGATTTTATAAAGGAAGCAGTTCAGGGCGAAGAGCTTTGTATCAAAGGAAGTTCAATACATATTGAGGAAAAATGAATTATTTATGTTCAGGATTTATAGATCAAAGCCTTTGAGGGTATTTGTACAAATGAACCCTCTGCTTTGTTTGCTCAGTTTTCCCTTTCAGTTTTCAGGAGTGCCATCTTTTGGCACATTTATTGCGTTATAAATGTCTTAGGATAGTTTGATTGATCAAGTAAATAAAGTCGCCTGTGAAGAGCTCAGAGTGTTCACCCTGCTGCCACGATGAAATGAACCACTTCAAAATACATAGCACAACTACAGAAATAACAGGAATAGAACGGTCAGGCAGAGGGTTGGATACCCATGATGTGTGCATTTATTGGTTGTAGCAGCAGTGACTTTGCAAAAATTGCCTTCTAGACCTTGATCAGATCGGGATGTGATAAGTTGCAGAACAATGGCTCAGTGAGATCCAGCGTTTAGGACTATCCGTACTCGATGCATAGCAGCACGTACCATAACTAACTGCATGTTAAATCCTATTCAATAATCGGACCCTCACGGGCAGACAGGAACCCGTGTAGAACTACTTTACAGTGCGGCTCCTGAGGAAGATGAACTCACATTTTGAAGACCTCCTCCCTAGGTGCTCGTTGTCGACCGTGTCACTGGACCACTCCACCTTCTTTTCGGTCTTCCTCTTCCTCAGCTTGATTGTCAGGCTCCGTCCCTCCTGTAGCATAGGAGGGATACAGTGTTAAGTGGGAATGGGCAGGAGTGTTTGACTGTGACCTGTATGTAGTACAGGTGGTACGAGAAACTCACACGGTATTGCTCTGTGGCTCCAGGGCCAAAGCACGAGACAAAGGTACAACTTGAGTTGTAAAACATAAAACATTGGTATGTTTGGTCAGTTTGTCACATTGGATATTTAAAGTGATATCTTCATCATGTCAGTACATTCAGTGGGAAGATGTGTTGCAGATAAAACGTGATCGTGAACATGTGACCTTCCAGGTCATCCCAACGTGCTGATGGGGTCGAGGTGGTGTCATCTGGACAGGGCCCGCAGTTAAAAGAACACCAACGTGTCACGTGTGCAAGTACTCCTCTTCCCCTTCATTGGGACTACAGGTCCAGACCAGAGGCGCGTGAACAGCGTAGCGCCACCACACTAGTTGAGGTTTAGGATTGTTTGTACCATATCCGGGCTTTCTTGTGTTTTCTCCGGACTGAATGCGATTCCAGTTGCGTATCATCAGTACCGACCGCATGCCTTGCACATGGGTCCCACTGGTACCCGCCCTATGCAGAGAGCCGCGAGCCAGCGACTCTGGTGATGCAAACGGTTGTTAGCTAGTGCCGAGACATACCGCGATGCCCACGGTACCGTGACGTCACAAAGCTCTACGTGACGTCAGTGCCATGTTGTTACAGGTGAGGCCTCGTGAAGCTCCATGAAGTCACGTTAGCACGTAAAGCTTGACCAAGCACTGTTAGCTAAACAGTATAACGTCCTCACGACCAGCCGGCTTACCTGCTGCGGCGGCGGGGTGCTCGTCTCGACAGTCTCCGTTATGGTCTCACTCGATGTCCCGGGAACCTCCGCCATCCCTGGAGCTGTTGGCTGCTACTTACTGTTAGCTGGCGTAACGTTAAGAAGAGCCCGAGTCGACCGTCAGGGAGAGACAACGTCTGTCCGTTAGCTAACTAACGGACGTTATAATGGCGGATCTGTGTATTCAAAGATTCGAAGACTGTAGACGTGCAGATTGTGAGGCGTTGGACATGTCTTTGAGATGTGGTCAAGCTGCCCATGAGGTGGTCACACCTAAACGGAAGTTGAAGGTTTTCCCTTCAGAACGATGCTCATCTAATTAAGATACGTGCATATGATGTCGCATGAACAAAACCCAGTCCCGCTAAACCACCGTGCTACTTCACTATCTTATTTATTCCAAACAAGGAGCAGTCAGGCCATTGCTATTGCGTTTCTGTACAATATTGTTTCAACGTGTGAGTTTATTTTGAAAGGTCTTCACGAGGTTTCGTCTCTGACACCAGTAGTGTTTGGGGAAGATATTCACAGACGCACACGGGTTACTTCCTGTTGTATCAGTCTGTCAAAAAGATGATCCACATGCCAAGAATAAAATAATAAACTTACGGTACGAAGTGCTATGGGATGATAATTGTTGTACGGATATATGTTTACAAAGGCCTTGATGAAAAACAGGATATAAATACCCTCTCCTGAAGTGGCGAACTTGAAAGGTCGCGCAGCATTAGGGGACAGTGCGTGTATTGAAAGTACAGTAAGTCTCGCTTACCTCACGTGCATGCTAATGCTTAACGTGTGTGTGTTGCCTCCCGTCAGTGCGTCACTCAGGATGTGGAGGGCAGGACGTGTCCTGAGGCTGACAGCCACAGGAGAAGCCTCCTTGTGTTCCAGCAAGCCAGCAAAACCTTCTTTGTCCACTTCACCTCAGTCCAACTGCTCTCCGCGGTCTCAGGCAGAGAAGCAGAGACGGAGACGAGAGCGCGAAGAGGTCATACTGTCAAATGCACACTCAGTAAGTAGGAGAGAAGCTTCGGGACAACACAACTGCTGTAAAAGCAACATAAATCTAGTCTCAACTATCATCAGGGCTGTTTTCTCCAGGTAGGATCAAGTCCAAGGTGAGTCTGACAGAGATCACACATGATCTCGTCAATGACAGGTGTGCTTGGATGTGCTAAAGGGACTGAACACACATGGACTCCTGCACAGACATGCAGGACACAGCACAACTCAGTTCCCTTCCCTTTAAGAACAAACCCCAAATGTACAACTTAAGTATGTCTGTTTGAGACAGCGCCTTGTCCTCAAGAATCCAGGCTGTGTAGAAGCACAGCAGCAGCGTTGAGCCACAGTCCTGCTGCGTGGGTCCACTGTGGGACGCTCACATCGCAGCTCTGTCACGGCAGCTTCACCCACCACATGCAAAGAAGTAAACCTAAAAAGATGATTGGACTTAGCAGCTTTTGGGCAGTTTCTTTTGGGATATGATGGAGAATTATTTACATATTTTGACCGAATTATTCTGTGGATATTTGAAAATATAATAATTATTTGGAAAGTTGTGAACTGACTGTCAGATATTTAAATAGAACTTTATCCTCAATGCACAGATTTGACATTTGCCCATTTCTGGAGTGTCCCACCCACTGCGTGGCTTCAAATGCTGAAACATTGGGACCTCTAGTGCTTCGTAGGGCTTCTTCTCCATACACTGATCCTGTTAAAAAAGGGATTTCTCAATACAATATCATTACTGATACTAGTAGTTCAAAATTCCCCATCCGCAAGCCCCCACGTTTTAGTTGAATTGATGAACATGTTTCCCATAGTGCTGTCTGCTTGTCTTCATGTTCTGGTGTGGTGGTAAGCATACAGGGAGTGGTAAAGCTGCTGGTCTGCTGCTTTCAGGCCGCTAAAGATGAAGCAGTGAGATGGAGTGAGAAGCAGAAGACGGTGTACGCCGCTCAAACGCCGCCCGGGACAAAGAAAGGTGATTGACCTCTGCAGCAGCAGCAGCTTGTGTATCTGTGCACATCTAAAAGGTGTGTTGTCCTCTGCAGACACCCTGTCTCCATTCCCGTCTTCTTACTGTCCGGAGTATGTGGAGTCCAGCTGGTATCAGTGGTGGGAGAAAGAGGGATTCTTTCGTCCAGAACAACATGTGAGCAATTTCTAACCAAACAGCGCTTTACTTCTCGTAGAATAAGGTCATGTCCCTGCCTTTAATATAATCTATATCCTACTAAAGACAGGTTTTGGACAGAAGAAGGAGCATTACCGGTCCAAATGCTGATGGTTCTTTACATTCTTTGCATTTAGTCCATGATGATGTTGAGGAACCAGAACAAGATACAATTACTAGAGAAGAACAATCCAAATATGTCCATGTACTGTTCCTCCACCAGTTTGTTGTCTTGTTTCTTCGTTGTCACAGTTGAGTCAGAGCAGCGGCCTTATTTCACGGCCATCATTATTGAATTCATAGCATTGATGAACGCTTCATTGCAGCAGTTACTGCACGGCAGTGTAGCAGGAAGTCACTAGTCCCTGGCACTCACCGCCGCCATGTTCACCAGGAGAAGCTGGGTCACCGCGTGGATCAGACCTTCGCTCTGTGCATGCCGCCACCAAACGTGACTGGTACTCTGCACCTGGGCCACGCTCTCACTGTAGCTGTGGAGGACGCTCTGGTTCGATGGTAATATCTGTGTCCTGTGTGGCTGGTTACCATTTGATCGGTTAGTTTGATGAAGTCAAATATCAATGTGTAATCCACTAGGAGGAGGATGCAGGGCTACAGAGTCCTGTGGGTCCCTGGATGTGACCACGCAGGTATTGCAACACAGGTAAGACAGCGTCTAGTCTGGGATTCTAAGGATTGGCTCACATTTTCTCAATTTCCACATGGCCATATGTAAACTGTCTGGAGAGGCCTTTGTGGATGTGACACACTCCGACTAGCTCCAGATTACATTAAAACTGTATTGTTCAAATAAAAAGTAGCATAACAGGGTTTGGTTGGGATGTTGCTCTTCCTCTGGCTTCACGTGGACACCCTCGTGTCGTCCTCTGTGTCTCTGCTAGACGGTGGTGGAGAGGAGGCTGCTGAGGGACAGAGGCAAGCGCAGACAGGACTTCACCAGGAAACAGTTTCTGCGTGAGGTGTGGGAATGGAAGAAGGAGTGAGTCTTCACACTCACACGGTCACTCCTCATCGGGTGTCTATGCGGCAGCATGTGGGCTTCAGTCTGTCCCTGCGTCTCCCAGGACCGGGGACGAGATCTACCACCAGCTGAGGAGGCTCGGAGCGTCTCTGGACTGGAGCAGAGCCTGTTTCACCATGGATCCAGTAAGCTGTGTGCTCTGCTGTACTGTGAGACGTGTCCCACCTGGTGCACTGCCCACTGGGCGGTCAGCAGTGTTTGATGATACTGAGGTCAGGGTTATTCCTGAGGGTGACCAGTCCATTTAAGACAGAGGCTGCTTGCTAACTACAAGGTGACCCCAGCATTCCTTTCACAAGCTCTCCATGTGTAATCAGATCATAATGGCTGTCTAGCAGAGGCTCTTAGATAGAAAAGAAATAACTAACCTCACGTTTTGAAATTCTTTAATTTAGATTAATCACAAATAAAAGACTAACAAGTAATCACACTGTTGTTTAGTTTAGTATTTTATTTACAAACGTGATCGTCTTGGAGGTGGAACACGTTGAACTAGCGACTCTCTGTCCTCGTGCACTTTGCTCTCAACTCTCCATCCATTGACGGCTGTGTTTCAGGTGCCAACAATCTCCCCACAGATTTAGCAGGACGTTTCCCAACCACAGCCATTTAGGGACACAGTGGTGGTCCTCTGCAGGGTAGATGTTAAGATGGAAGTAGGGAGCACTATGAGTCCCAATGTGGTCTGTTTTCACTCGTCTCCCTTCTGTTTGACACCTTAAATGGGATGTGTAATGTGCTTGAGTGTGATTGCAGGCTTTCAGCAGGGCCGTGACTGAGGCCTTCGTCAGGCTCAGTGACTCGGGTCTCATCTACCGCTCAGAGGCTCTGGTCAACTGGAGCTGTGCTCTGGAATCGGCCATCTCTGACATCGAGGTGAGTACAACAAGGACAGGGTTACTAAGGCTCTTCTTATTCTGGGTACCAGCGGTATGCTCCTCTCTCTGCCAGTGGACGACTGGGAAATATCTATTTCTAAAGATGGCTCATTGAATATAGGGGTTAATTGCCCGTCCATTTGTCGTCACATGACCCACAGGCAGAATGGATCTCTGGGGAGTGGTAACGATTGCTTATAGGAGGCGTGAGCTTTCTGTACACAAATGACTAAACTTCATCCAAATGCAGTTGAATGAGCTGGAAGAAGATTGTTAGATGGTTTCAGACAGGATTTTGTTTGTGTCAAACAAAGTATAAGAGTCCATTTTATTCTTGAACGACCTTCTGTGAGTTGATGCCTGGTAAACACGGCCCATCTTTAAAACACGGCTGGTGATGAGTGCTTCTCATAAAAACAAATTTGGGCTGTATCATTTTTTAAAGGGAATGTCTTTGCTCTAATGAGAGAAGGACAGTTGAGTAGAGATGGAGGTTTGTTGGTCAGCCTGTGGATCTGCTGTCAGGTTGACTCAAAGGAGCTGTCGGGACGAACCATGCTGTCTGTTCCTGGTTATGACGAGGAGGTGGAGTTTGGAAGCCTGCTGACCTTCGCCTACCCTTTAGAAGGCCACGGTGAGTGTGTGGGACTGCTCCATGTTCTGGTAGATGTTGGGCCGTGTGATGATCCCCTCCACCTGTTGTACTTTAGATGGAGAGGTGGCGGTGTCCACCACCCGTCCTGAGACCATGCTGGGAGATGTGGCTATAGCTGTTCACCCTGACGATCCTCGGTATCAGGCCAGTACCAGTCGTTATGCCTCCTCTGTCCGTCCCTCTCGTTCTAGCCATTTTGACATGTCTTTGCACGCTGAACAAGAGTCATTTGTTCCATTAATCATTGCTACCTTGCCCCCCCACTGGGATACATCGCATGTATCTATGCCAAAAATAATCGGATGTTCCATTGAATCTGAGCCAAGGACCTGCACAGTGGTATTCAAAGTATTCACCCCTGTGGAACGTCTTCATTCTGTCATGGTATAACCACAGATTCAAAGGTAGTTCATTGTGATTTAATGGAATAGACCACAAAATAGTCCATCATCTGGAAGTCAGGGGAAAGTTTACATGGATTTCAAAATGATTACAAATAAAGGTCTAAAAGGGTTGAGTGCATACATATGCACCCTCTTTTATGTAAAAACCCTTACAAAGATGTTGTTTGAGAGCATTACTGAACAAGGAGCATCATGGAGACCGAGGAGCTCACCAAACATCTCAGGGATGAAGTTGTGGCTAAAGTATGATGGTTCGCTTATAAAAGAATATCCAAAGCGTTGAACATTTTACAGAGCACCATAAAATCATCAAAAAATGGAAAGAATATGGAACAATGCAAACCTACCAAGAGAAGGTCGTCCACCCAAAGTGAATCAGGATTCAGGAACATTTATTACCAAAATATGTTAGACATGGAACAAGGAATTTGACTTGGCGGTTGGTGCATAACATCAGACAGTAAGACAATGGACAACAAGACGGAAAACAACTTATTGCACTGCACACCTCATGCTACTCCTTCTCAGACAGAAAACATGTTACTTAGATATTGTACAGGTGGCATTGGGACCCTCGGATGAATTCATTGTGTCAGATGTATATGTGAGTCGAACCGAGTGGATTAGAGTTCAACTTTTAGACCACATGTGTAAAAAACAACAACAAAAAAATACTGCAACAAACACAAGATTTCTTCCATGTTGAGCAGAATGTATTAAGGAACAATTTTGGGAATGTGTTCATCGCAACAGCTCAACATGCCCCCACAATGTAAACAGATGAAGATGCAGAAACCTCTTAACACGTTATATCAAGGTTTCAAAAGAAAAGGTTATAAAACATTTGACAAAAGCTGATTTGATATATTCCAAAAGATATAAGGCGTCTGTCCATCAGTCGCTAGTTACAGGCAAATGGAGTGAAGTGTCTTTCTCAAGGACACACGGACATATTGGTTCAAATATAGCTGTTAAAACTTCTGCTTGTCTCGTTTGTTCCAGTGTGTGCATGGGAAGCAGTGCAGACACCCGTTCACCAACCAACTCCTGCCTATCATCACTGATTCAATGGTGGACATGGAGCTGGGAACAGGTGACCGCAGCACTACTCCTCACAAACCAAACTTTGATGCCGGACAGCTGGTCGCTGCCGCTGTCATGTGATGTGCGCTCACTTCCCTGTGTTTGCGTTCTGTAGGTGCCGTGAAGGTAACCCCAGCTCATGACCACACGGACTTCCTGCTGTCTCAGAGACATTCATTGCCACGCATCACTGTGATTGGAGGAGATGGGACCATGACTCCGCCCTGTGGAAAATGGCTTAAGGTACATTAAGACCACTGTTATTATGTGCAAAACCCGGCTGGATTTTCATGATCGATTGAATGTTTCTTCATCCTACGTGTTTGTCTTTGCTAAGGGAGTGAAGCGGTTTGATGCCAGACAGATGATTGTGGATGCCCTGGTCGAGAAGGGGCTGTTCAGAGAGAAGAAGACTCACCCCATGACCTTACCTGTCTGCAGGTTCTTATTCAGACTTTTTGTGTGTCTCTCTTTTCCCTCTTAGAGTTAAAAAAAGAACCTTCTTTACAACACATATCATCAGGCCCACAGGCTAAAGGCTCTGACCTTGCAGGTTTCATCACTAAAGAGTGGAAGGTGGAATGAACTTAGAGAGAAGAGCAAACAAAGGGGAATCAACCCAAAACACCCTCTGGGATATTTGTGTAGTTTGAAGCATGCCACAAAGCGAGACACTAATTATTTTCAGCTAATAGAACAATGCAGTGGGACCTTGAATACCCTGAAATGACCACTTTACTTTGGTTTATACAATGGCATATCACTGATGGCTTACAAGCATTCATAAATTCATCAAAGCTCAGTTTACTGATACATTTCTGTTCTGATTCTTTTGAGCAATATGATCGTATCTGTAAAAAATGCAAAAGTATAATTGCATTACAAACTAAAACACAATTCATTAAGTAGAATTTAACACTAACTAGTTTTTGGCAAACACACACATAAGAGGGGGCAGAAGGTAATTAGACAGCCCAAGAACCCCATGTTACTTTTAAAGAGTTTTTCTCAGTTAAACTAGTTAAAAAAATAAACAATTACATGACTAACTGGATTATCATGCTTAAAGGAACAGAATATTGTAAACCCCCACAGACACTGTATTTGATATTTCACTGTCTTTGGACATTTAGAGCAATAACATTCAAGTCAGAAGAAAACGAGAAGATGGCCTTGAGAGAGCGAGACCTGTCAATCGGGGTTCAGCCCCACCCTCAACATCCCCTGCTTTATGGTCTCTGACTCTAAATAGATTCTCATTTACTAAATGAACATCATGCTGAGTTGAAGAAGTCTTGACACTAGAGACCATAAACTACTGATTACAATGTTTACTGAGGGAATAAATCAAGAGAGAAGTAAGGTCATTTTTTCATAGACTTCTGTAGGATCAGAGAAATCGCCTCCTGGTGGTCACTACAGAGAAGAGAAATGTTCTCATAGACTTATATTGGGACCCGTAGAGCTGCCCCCTGGTGGTCACTAGGGAGAAGTTGTCATTTTCTCATTGACCTCTATAGGACCAGTGCAGTCGCCCCCTGGTGTTCAATTCTTCATAATTTATTGTAACTTCCTGTATGTCCTTCTTCCCTCCTCTCTCCTTTCCTCAGCCGCTCAGGAGACATCATTGAACCTCTTCTAAAGAAGCAATGGTTTGTAAGCTGTGAAAAACTGGCTGAAAAGGCTATCCAGGTAAGTCAGTTGAGATGTTGACATAGTTGCACTACATGCTTTTAAGCAGTGGTTCTCAACCTTTTTTTGGTGATGTATCCCTAAAAAAATCTTTTTCTTTTCCTAAAAAAAGGTTTTTGAATTGACTTGGAGCACCTTCACGTTCCCCCATTTAAGAACTACTGCTTTAAAGTAACCATGTCAGGAGCCATCATGTAAATATAGATTCATGACATGCTATAAAAGGGGACTACTTGTTTCCCTGTCAGGCTGTGGAGGACAGGCAGCTGGAAATCATCCCTCACTACTACACTAAGACATGGAATAACTGGCTGTCCAACATCAGGTAGGCTGTCCTGACTTTGAACACTGGTGTTACTGGTGTGATATTTGGGTAAAATGACACCTCTGTGGGGATGAATGAGCTCCTTTTCCAACAATGCACCTCTGTTTGCCTTGCAGTGATTGGTGCATTTCCAGGCAGCTTTGGTGGGGTCATCAGATTCCTGCTTACCAAGTGATGTTTCCCAATTCTTCCAACAAACATGAGGTTCGGTTTTGGGATTTGTGTTTGAATAACAGCATGATATGTGCTAAATGTTAGAATGACTTTATCCAATGGAACCCTAAGTAAAAAAGACATGAATGGGAAGACTAAATGATGTACTCCCCGCATGCTGTACAGTCAGGTCCATAAATATTTGGACATTGACACATTTTTCATTATTTTGACTCTGTACACAACAACAATGGAGTTGAAATGAAAAAATGAAGATGTGCAGACTTTCAGCTTTAATTTGAGGGTATTCACATTCAACAGTGTAGGAATTACAACAAATTAAAATGTGGCCACCCCGTTTTTAAGGGACCAAAAGTAATTGGACAATTGGCTGCTCAGCTGTTCCAAGTTCAAGTGTGTGAAAATCCCTCGTTATTTCATTTACAAGGAGTAGATAAAAGGTCTAGAGGTCAACTTTCAATATGAAATTCAAAGAGCTGTCACTATCAGTGAAGAAAGCCATCATTAGACTGAAGAATCAAAACAAAACCATGAGAGAGAGAGAGCAAACACATTAGGTGTGGCCAAATCAACTGTTTGGTACATTCTTAAGAAGAAAGAACGCACTGGTGAGCTCAGCAACACCAAAAGACCCGGAAGACAACTGTGGTGGATGACAGAAGAATCATTTCCCTAGAAGAATAAGAAGCCCTTCACAACAGTTGGCCACATCAAGAACACTCTGCAGGAGGTAGGTGTATCTGTGTCAAAGTCTACAATCAAGAGAAGACTTCACCAGAGTAAATGCACAGGGTTCACCACAAGATGTAAACCATTGGTGAGCCTCAAAGACAGGAAGACCAGATTGGAGTTTGCCAAAAACATCTTAAAGAGCCTGTACATTTCTGGAAGAACATCCTATGGACAGATGAGACAAAGATAAACTTGTACCAGAATGATGGAAAGAGAAAAGTATGGAGAAGGATCTGCTCATGATCCAAAGCATACCACCTCATCAGTGAAGTATGGTGGAGGGAGTGTTATGGCGTGAGCATGTATGGCTGCCAATGGAACTGGTTCCCTTGTATTTATCGATGTTGTGACTGATGACAAAAGCAGCAGGATGAATTCGGTGTGTGTTTCGGGCAATATTATCTGCTCCTATTCAGCCAAAAGCTTCAGAACTCATTGGACGAAGCATACTGCGAACGCAACCAAGGAGTTTTATAAGGCAAAGAAGTGGAATGTGCTGCAGTGACCAAGTCTGTCACCTGACCTGAATCCAATTGAGCATGCATCTCATTTGCTGAAGACAAAACTGAAGGGAAATACCCCAAGAACCAGCAGGAATGAAGATGGTTGCATTAGAGGCCTGGCAGAGCATCACCAGGGACGAAACCCAGTGTCTGGTCATGTCTATGGAATTGATGCTGACGAGAAGATTGATGCTGTGATTTTTAACAAGGTATTATAATTGACCATTAGATTTAGGATTATATTAATTTGTCCAATTTATTTTGGTCCCTTAAAAACGGGGTGGCCACTTATACGTTTGTAGTAGTTACTACACCGTTCACCTGATTTGTAAAGTCTGCACTTAAAGCACATTTTTTTTCATTTCAACTCCATTGTTGTGGTGTATGGAGTCAAAATAATGAAAAATGTGTCAATGTCCAAATATTTAAGGACCTGACTTTATAGTTTAAGATGTACGTACCACGTGTGTGTGTGTGTTTCTCATAGGAGCTGTGGGTTTGGGGACAGAATGAGGACGAGGCCCGACAGAGAGCTGCCGTTAAATATGGAGTGAAGCCAGAAGACATCACGTTGACTCAGGGTGACTTGCCTCGTATCTCTTAGCCTCTCTATATCCAGCTGGAAGGATATGTGGTCTTATATTTGCTGTTGCTAAAACAGTTTGAGTGAGCCCCTCTGTCTCATTCTGCTGCAGTAATCTGCATAATATCTAGTTATCTAGAGTTATAGCTCAGAAAGCACAAGAACACATGCAAATAAAAATGTATATTATGTTCTACAGCTGAAGGCCTCCCAATGTTTTCTTTGGTAACTCCTGCTTTCCTAAGGGTGACTTTTTGCTCTGGTAGCAAACGGTGCACCTGTCTAGCAGCCAGGTCTTCACTCACCTTTCCCCGCCTCCAGCCTCTGAGAGAGTGTGCACGTGTCCTGTCTTTATTGTAATATATTTTTTAATATTAAATCAGACATTTACTAATTGTACGCAGATACATACGCATACATTAGGTTTGTCGGACAGTAAATAACATAAAAGCTACTCGGTAAATGAAAATGATCACATCTCCTAATGCAGCTACAGATTCTGTAGTTATAGATATTCTTGACCCTGGCTGTCATATGTTGCTGTCTCTGTCATGAAGTGTGCGGGCTCTTCGTAGGATTAGCCTTGCTGCCACCATGGAACTTGTTAACGAAAGCCTGGATGTCCTTGTTGTTTGTGTCTTCATACGTCCTGTGGCAGACCCTGATGTCCTGGATACTTGGTTCTCCTCAGGGCTCTTTCCCTTTGCAATGCTCGGCTGGCCTGAGCAGGTACTGCATCAACACCAGCAGAACATAGTCCTCAATAAACCACCCCGTCTTTGTAGTAACCACACCTTCACTTTCCACAGACCAATGACCTTCAGCGCTTCTACCCGAGCTCCATTCTGGAGACGGGCAGTGACCTCCTCTTCTTCTGGGTGGCGAGGATGGTGATGCTGGGCACAGAGCTGACTGGACAGCTGCCCTTTAAACAGGTTCTTGGTCAACGACAAACCTAAAACACAACAGGTCTGATACAAACACTTTCAATTGATAACTGTGTGTGCCCATCCCGCTGTGTTTCTCTCTCCCTTTCAGGTTCTCCTCCACTCTATGGTGAGAGACAAACATGGCAGGAAGATGAGCAAATCTCTGGGAAATGTCATTGACCCATTAGATGTTATACATGGAGTTTCTCTCGAGGTAGGTACACTTGGTTTGGTCCATGAGGCAAATATCTGGTAATGACTTGCTGACTTCCGTCGCACAGAATGAAGAGGCGGATCTAAGGGCAGGTTCAGGCTAACCTGAGCCAGCCCTTAGATATGCGATATTAGAGGAGTCTTAGGCCTACTCTTCCGAGACAGGAAATGCCTGCATTTCAATAGATATTTTTAATATAAATATTTTCAACAAATTATCCATTGTTATGTAGAAAGTCAAACAACCGTGTGCTGGGAGGGTTTTTTTCTTTACTTTGAAGAATTGGGATGTGTACAGCTAACCCACTGGAAGTAGGACAACCGTCTGTTCTGGTTCCCTCAGCCCTGAGTTGTTGCTTGTTTCCTTACAGAGGCTTCAACAGAAAGTGAAGGAGGGAAACCTCGACCCCAGGGAGAGACTGGTTGCCATGGGAGCTCAGGTCGGCCCCCGTCTCTCCTGTCTGTTGATTTGTGGCTCACTAAGCACACTCATTACTCCGTCTCTTATCTGTCACTTCCATCGGCTCCCCTGCAGAAGAAAGACTTCCCCAAAGGGATCCCTGAGTCTGGGACTGATGCTCTGAGATTCGCCCTGTGCTCTCACAAAATGCAGGGTGAGTGACTCTCATCTAGTCTCAGTGGACGACTGTGTAGATGTGTGACACAGGAAGAGAAGAGCTAGCCTGAGAGCCCTTAACACTAGATGATCTTCGAACTGGGTCAAATAAATGTGCTTTCCCATTGGTGGAAAACTTTAGAGTTCATTTCATCTTGAGTGACTTGTGCCCTGAAGGATCCACTCCCATGGGATGATGAGGAATGTGTTCAGAGCATTCGCTGTCATTGTAGACTTGGGCTCAGGTGAAACTAATTGAAATGTACCTGAACCACTGAGTATTGAGGCTTTAAAGGGGTATTTTTGGTTAAAACAACTTGTTGTTTGGGGCATGAAGTCAGATTCCATAACACTTGATTGTACTGTATAATTCATGAGCTTGTACGACTCATTTGTCCTTAAAACACCATTTGGACCAATTCATGAACCGTCTATTAACTATTCGCCTTGAGTCTGTTTATCTTCACACTGTGTGGGACTCCTCCTTTTCTTCAGGAGAAGACATCAGTCTGTCCATCTCTGAGGTCCTGAGCTGCAGACACTTCTGTAATAAAATGTGGCAGACGCTGAGATTCACACTAGGAGTGCTGGGTGACAACACAACACCAGTGGGAACTCTGGAGGAGGTACATCAAAGACACTAGTTCCTTTTTTATTTAGTTATTCATGTACGTAGTCACTGTTCAGCAGCGTAAACCATCACAAACTCCTACAACAGGAATGTAGTGGTAGTCGATGCAGACACGCGCTCTGTCCATGTACGTGCACACGTGTCTGTCTGCACGTGTTGGGGCGGAGCTGCTACGCACAGCGAGGAGTGGACAATCGTACGCCAACGCCCAACCTGCAGACTTGTAGGACTCTGAGGGTTCAGTTCTGTCCCAGTGTCAAATCTTTGAGTGTTTAAGGGCTCTCAGGCAGACGTTTTGAGCTCTTTATGAACCCTTTCCTTAAGTCAGCATTGGAAGCTGACCAGGCCTAAGGGGATGACCCACAAGTCATTGCAATGTGACGTCAAAAACAGAATAACCCGTGAAGCATGGGTAAACAAAGAGGTTTTTCAGGCTGTGATGATACAATGCATACATTTAAAACCTCAACAATCAAAGACAGTAAATCAGACCATATATCTATTAATGAATCAAAGCAATTTTGACAAAAAATGTAGAGCGCTATTTAAAATGACCGATTCTTTTCATGAGGCAACAGCTTGAAAGACGTTCAGAGAGAAAAATCTATTAAAAAAATACCCTCAATTGTAAATCATATTTTTGACGTTGTCATGGCGACGTGACATGTGGCAGCCTAGTGCTGTCCCATTCAAATTTACACAATTTAAAGCCCTCTGACTCTCACACTCAACTACTGAACAGGTGGGCTCAGTGCGTCCCGGAGGGGTCAGGGTTTAGGGTTTAGGGAACATATTGGGCCATAGAATTTCTTGCGGGGGTGGCCCTCCTATAACACACCTTTAGTAGTAGTCCTTGAATGCTTTGAAAGTTGCTTAAAAATGTAACACATTATTGAAAGCTATGTGTTTGTACGACATAAAGGACGTAAGAGATGTATTAACTAAATGATATAAACGTTTCAGACGAGTGCTGTGAGCAGTTTGGACCGCTGGATCTGCTCCAGACTCTACAGCACCGTAGTGGAGTGTGAGACGGCCCTGGAAGCCTACGAGCTGCATGCTGTCACTTCTGCATTGTACTCCTTCTGGGTCCACAGCCTGTGTGACGTCTACCTGGTGAGGAGCACAACTTTCACTTAGGTTTGCGCGATTATGCTACTGGTCCTTATCACAGTGCGTCTCGTAGAGGGAAAATGAAAAAACACTATTCACTCAAAATGAAGCACTACTTTCACTCTCATGTTGTGCTACATTTTGGCTAATGTGCAAAGTAAAGGGCTGGTCAAAGTATTTATTGGACACATGTCTGAGAAATGCATATATACATATATATTTAATTAGAATGTGTACATATGTCACAAATTAGCATCAGAGGGCTAATTTGGGCTTTAAACTCACTCAAATCTTAAGTCTATTACATTGCTGGTGTCACGCTTTCTGCTCAGTCTCATACAGTTTGGGCTTTTAGCATGCAGCAATTTACCATGTTTAGGCCTTCTTTTTTTACACATAACTTGTTAGATTCAGCCCCTACCCCATCCTAACTGTATTTAGCCCCCTCGCTACATTAGGTGTATAAATTGAGCAAGAAAAAAAAAACATTGTATGGGTAAAGCAACGGTCCACAAAACCAAAAGCACAAAAAACACACTGAAAACATCCTGGGATGTTTACTTTTTGTCCAGGTCATCATGCTGAACGTTAGCATGCTCCTGTATCGAGTGGGCAGAACAAGTAAAACAACTGGTTATAGCTCCAGGTGGGCTTCATTAAAACACTCACATACTTGGAGTAATGGAGCTGGTAGCCGTGGTTTTATCAGCCTGTTCATGTCGCTCTGGTTCCGTACAAACTTCAACTTGTGCTGCACCCGGAGGAAGCTTCTAAGAACTTGGGCATGCGCGTTACAGATGTGATACAGATTTATAAGTAATGTTTCAAACTGCCAAAATAACATTGTCCATAAAGCGTCTTGTTAACGGCACACAGTCTATAGTTCCATGACATTATAAATGAACTAGAAAATGCATTTTCTGCTGAAAATGCTTTGGAATGCATAAAGCTGAAATTTGCTTAAAGTACAGAAATGAAGAAATTAATTCAAAAGATTGCTGAAACAAATGAAATTGCAAAAGCTTAAATTAATTTAAAAATTGCTGAAAATACAGAAATTAGAAAAGCTGAAATTAATTTTTGGCGCTCTCCCATGTTTGAAATATCTAACCGTCCTGCCTCCACATTACTTACGGTCTGCTCGTCCCGGGTCTCTGTCCCAACTCACGACATGCACGTCCATACGTACCGTTAGCTAACCACGGTTAAACCTACACGTCCCTGCACAGTGGATGACTCCTGAGCTACGTCTTTATGGCCATCGAACTTTTCACTTAGGTAGCGCTCACAAACGAACCAGCTGGTCACTAACGAGCTCACAGGGGCAGAGACAGACAGTGATTTACTGAGAATCCACACCTCAAACAAATGCCCCCTGGAGCAAAACAAGCCAAGTTATCCAAAAAATAATGTGATTATGAGAGACACAAGACTCTACCGAACGCATGAGTGTAGTTTTCATGTCTCTATGTGTTTTAGAATTGCTCAACTAGCAGTTTAAAAAACATGTACTTTCTGTTTTTATTTTTTTAAATATGTCAGCAGATTTGTATGGGAGCCAATGGGGCTTGGGACAGACTTTGTCTCACTCTGAGGCTCCTCACGCAAAAAGTAAATAAATGTGGGATTCAATACCCATATGAGTCCGACCAGCACAAGTACGGCATCGTTTTAATCCAGAAATGAATCCTGAAAAGTGAATATTATGGCTGTAAAGGAACAAGTGCAATTTTTTTTACCGGATTCTGACTTTGCTCACACTCTAGGTTTCTGGAACATTCCAAAGCTGCCCTCTAACTTTCCTCATAGAAACACATGTAAAACTCAGAAACTGACCCAAAAACTAATGAAACATAATTAGTGATTATGAAAAAAGTAGAATAGACATCAGCAAGCGGTTTTATGTCAACATTTTAAAGGTTAAATGGTGTCTCTAGCTGAAAGTTTGGAAAAGCTGAAAAAGTTGACGGTTGAAGAAGTTTTGAGGATTGAGGATTTGAAAATGAACTCTATTGGAAACCATGTTAAAAAAGTTGATCATTTTAATTCATATAAATTAAATTATAAGAGCTAGAAAGCTGAAAAGTGATGGCACCCCTCTCCTGAATGAGCTGAACATTTGAATTGTCTTAAGGGGGCGCGGAAGAAAAAGAAAAAGTTGAATAAAGATTCATCAAATATCCAACCAATATTAAATATGTGGAAATCACGTCTTCGCGTAGACCAAATTTCGACCAGTTAATTAATTATATTGAAAAACTGAAAAAATCTCTTTCAACCTTGTGTTACAACATGACACAGCATCAACAAGTTGGTTTGTTCGTGTTTGGCACGCTGTTCTTTCAACCAGATTTTAGCTGGTTGACAACTTGTTGAATCAGCTGTGACCTCATTTCAACCCGATTTCAACACTGCAATGACGTCTAGTGCTCACTGAGCTGTGTGCCTGTGTGCCCTTGTTTGTGTTTAGGAGTATGTGAAGCCTGTGCTGCTCCAGCAGGAGGAAGCGGCGCTGGCCCTTCCTGACAGGCAGGCGGCCACCAGCATCCTGTATCACTGTGTGTCTACGTCCCTGGCCCTGCTCTCCCCCTTCATGCCTTTCATCACTGAGGAGCTGTGGCAGAGACTTCTGCCGTTCCAACCCCAAGCTGCTGCCCAGGCCACTCTGTGTTTACAGCCGTACCCCTGCTCCTCTCAGCTGGTAGGACCACAGCCGACACCCCTCTCCTCCCC
The DNA here is from genome assembly GCF_949316345.1 of Pungitius pungitius. NCBI lineage: Eukaryota > Metazoa > Chordata > Actinopteri > Perciformes > Gasterosteidae > Pungitius > Pungitius pungitius. The sequence goes on along the minus strand of NC_084916.1, from coordinate 5,383,808 downwards.
CACATACGCCGTGAGAGCACAGAAACGCCTCTGAACCAGCCATGCTGAGGCCTTTGGTTTTCTTTACTATCAATGCGACTCTCTCCCCAGAGTTCCTGTTCCATAAGTTTTAGCCTTAGCACCACACTTGATGTAAACCTTTTGTTTAAAGTATCTTACTTTCACATTACTTTCACTCTGTGGTGAATTTGTAGCCTGAAACGTTTCTTAAATAAGAGTCTAAATGAGACGATTACACGTCGTCACTAGAACAGAGTGGTGGAGATGTGAAGTCATGAACCCACAGGGGTTTCAAAAAGAGAAGCAAACATAAGAGGAGTTCATTGGGGAAGATTAACTAGCTGAACCAAACAAGTATCAAAAAGGGCTTTTTGCTGCAATAACTCAGAATGCCATTGGCTGTTTGTAGAGGGAACCAGTGTGTTCTTGACTTCCTCCCTCTGGAGACCATTTTCCATGCATGCAGTTCTGTGTCTGCGTTGTAGTCAAGTAATGCAATAATTGTCAGGTTGGGACATGGCTGGACCCAAATGCAGAACGGACAGACACAGCCGTCAGGAGGTGAGTGAATACTTTATTAATCAACACGACTGGAGGTGCAGCAGGAGCGGGCGTGAGGGGTGCAGGTGAAGGAGGGGGTCCCGGGTGATGATCTCCTTGACAGTGCGCGGTGCCCGGTGGTCCTCCCACGTGCAGGAACAGACAGGTGTAACTGAAACCAAGGAGGTGAGACAAGAGGTGAGTAACAGGATTTAAACTGAATGACAAGAGAACTACTTTCGGCTCTCGGCTCGACTGGGTGCTGGTCACTGAGACTCGCGAAGACTGAGGTCGACATACGTGACGTGAGTAACGATCCGACGTCGGCCGGTTGTCAGGCTCTCCCTCTTATCCCCTGGTGATTGTGGCTCCGGTGCAGGTGTGCGATTGCAGAGCTGAGACAGGTGCGTGCGAAGCCAACCTCTCCCAGATCCACCAGAGGGAGACCTAAACCAGCCTTTACCTGGGTCCAGAGGGAGGGACTCTGACAGTACCCCTCCCCCCACGACCGCCACCAGGCGGTCCACCTGGAGCCCCCGGCTTCCGCCGATAAAACTCCCGGATCATGCTGGGGTCCAGGATCAGGCGCCGGGAAACCCAACACCTCTCTTCCGGCCCATAACCCTCCCAGTCTACCAAAAACTGGTAGCCCCTCCCTCGGCGTCGGGAGTCCATAACCCTCTTTACTGTATAGGCTGGGGCCCCGTCAATAATTCGGGGAGGCGGCAGAGGAGGTGGGGGGGGAAGGAGGTGACAAACCGATACCGGTTTAACGCAGGACACATGGAACGCTGGGTGTACCCGAAGGGACCGAGGGAGCTTGAGACGGACCACCGTGGGGTTGATGATGCGTTCGATGGGGAAGGGGCCGATGAACCTTTGCAATAGTTTCCTGGAGTCCGTGCGGAGGGGCAGGTCTTTGGTTGACAGCCATACCTTGTCTCCAACAGAGTATGAGGGTGCCGGGGTGCGTCGGCGGTTAGCCTGTTGCTGGTACTGCTCAGAGGCTCTCAGCAAGGATGCCCGGGCGCGGTGCCAGGTCCGATGGCATCGGCGAAACTGCTGCTGTATCGAAGGTACGGCCAGCTCCTTCTCCTGGGACGGGAACAAGGGAGGTTGATAGCCGTAAACACACTGGAATGGGGACATACCTGTCGCTGTGGTGGGAAGCGTGTTGTGGGCGTACTCCGCCCAAGGGATCTGCTCAGACCAGGTGGAGGGTTCAGAGGAAGCCAGGCATCGTAGGGTAGACTCCATCTTCTGGTTGGCCCTCTCTGCCTGGCCGTTAGTCTGAGGATGGAACCCGGAAGAGAGGCTGGCAGTAGCTCCCACTGCTGTGCAAAAGGCCCTCCACACTGCTGATGCAAACTGAGGGCCGCGGTCCGAAACAATGTCGGTAGGCAGGCCATGAATACGGAATACCTCCCTCACCATAATGTCCGCAGTCTCTTTGGCCGTTGGGAGCTTGGGCAAGGGCAGGAAATGAGCAAATTTACTGAACCTGTCCACGATCGTTAACACCACCGTGTTACCCCTGGACGTGGGAAGTCCAGTGACAAAGTCCATGGCTAGGTGGGACCAGGGACGATGAGGGATGGGCAATGGCCTCAATAGCCCCATGCTTGGCCGGTTAGAGCCCTTGTTCCGTGCGCACACCGGACAAGCCGCCACGTACATCCGAACATCCTCCCCCATAGCAGGCCACCAGAACCGTCGTCGCAGAAAGGACATGGTACGTGCGACGCCCGGGTGACAGGTCAGCTTGGAGGCATGGCCCCACTCCAACACTGCCGGTCGCGTCCCCTCGGGGACAAACAGCCTCCCCGGAGGTCCCTTACCCGGGCCCGGGTCCTTCCTAAGGGCTGCCCGAACCGTTCCTTCAATGCCCCATTGGAGGGCTCCCACTACCCGCCTCAATGGCAGGATGGTCTCTGGTGGCGTCCTCCTCGTCTCCTCCTCCTTTGAGAAGACCCTGGACAGGGCGTCAGGCTTCCCATTCTGGGATCCGGGTCTGTAAGACAGAACAAAATCAAAGCGTCCAAAGAATAGCGCCCACCTAGCCTGTCGGGCATTTAGTCGTTTGGCACTCCGGATATATTCAAGGTTTTTGTGGTCCGTCCACACCACAAACGGTTGGTCCGCCCCCTCCAGCCAATGCCTCCACTCCTCCAGGGCCAGTTTCACCGCGAGCAACTCCCTATTGCCGATGTCATAGTTCCTCTCCGCCGGTGACAGCCGATGGGAGAGGAATGCGCAGGGATGGAGCTTGTTGTCCTCCTTGGCTCTCTGGGAGAGTACTGCCCCAGCTCCGACCTCCGATGCGTCGACCTCTACCACGAACTGTAGAGACGGGTCCGGTTGGGCGAGAATGGGTGCCGACGTGAAACGCTCCCTGAGCTCCTGGAAGGCGGACTCTGCCCCAGGAGACCACCGGAACGCTCTAAGATTGGAGGTAAGGTCTGTTAGGGGGGCTGCAATCTGGCTGTAGTTGCGGATGAACCGCCTATAAAAGTTAGAGAACCCTAGAAACCTCTGTAACTCCTTGCGGGAGTTGGGTCTGGGCCACTCCAGGACGGCCTGCACCTTCTGGGGGTCCATTCTTACCTCTCCCTCGGCGATGACATAACCCAGGAAGCTTGTGCACCTGGTGTTAAATTCACACTTCTCCGCTTTCACAAAGAGTCTGTTCTCCAGCAGCCGCTGAAGAACCTGGCGGACGTGCCTCTGGTGTTCTTCCTGATTCTGTGAAAAGACAAGTATGTCGTCCAGGTATACAAAAACAAAGCGACCCAGCATGTCACGTAGGACGTCATTAACTAGGCATTGGAAAACGGCTGGGGCATTAGTTAACCCGAATGGCATAACTAAGTATTCGAAGTGGCCCAGGGGGGTGTTGAACCCTGTGAGCCACTCATCCCCCTCTTGAATGCGGATCAGGTGGTAGGCGTTGCGGAGGTCGAGTTTGGTGAACACAGTGGCACCCTGTAAAGAATCGAACGCAGTGTTCATCAGAGGTAACGGGTACTTGTTTTTGACAGACACGTTATTCAACCCCCGATAGTCGATGCACGGCCTGAGAGTGCCGTCCTTCTTCTTAACAAAGAAGAACCCTGCGCCCAGCGGAGAGGAAGAGGGGCGAATGATTCCAGCTGCCAATGAGTCCCTGATGTAATTCTCCATGGCCTCTCGCTCTGGTCTGGAGATATTGTAGAGTCTGCCCTTGGGTAGGGAGGCCCCGGGCAGCAGTTCAATGTGACAATCGTAAGGCCGATGAGGGGGTAGTGATAGGGCCCGTTGTTTACTAAATACTTCGCCCAGGTCGTGATAAGCGGGTGGTACCAGAGTGAGGTCGGGACCAGGCGTCGAACTCCCCCGCTGGGCACCCTGGGGACGGGCAGACTGTAAACAATTAGCCAGACAGAAATCACTCCAACTCAGAATACAGCTGGTGGACCAGTCAACTGAAGGATTGTGCTTTGCTAACCAGGGGTAGCCCAGCACAACCGGTACCAGAGGGGACTTAAAAACAAGAAAACTGATCTGCTCAAAATGGTTACCTGAGATTTGCAGCTGGACCGGCTCCGTCCTGTCCGTGATTCTGGCCAGTAGTCTGCCATCTAGGGAGTTAGCCTCAATAACCTCCTCTAACGGAATTCTACGGAGTCCTAATTGGTCTACAAGTTTATGGTCCATAAAATTGTCATCGGCCCCGGAGTCTATGAGTCCCTCCACTGCCATTGCTGCAGTGCCGTTGCTGACTGAAATCTTCAGCGGAGTCCGTGATGTGTGGGGGGAGGGGCATAGACTCTCGCTCGCTAGAATCCTCCTTACTTCTAGTGAGCGGGGCCGTTTCCCCCCTTTAATGGGCAACGAGAGCGAAAGTGACCCGACCTGCCACAATATAGACAGCTGTTAGTTGTTCGTCTGCGCAGAAGCTCCGCCTCCGAAATCTGGTAACGGCCCAGTTGCATGGGTTCGGGGTCTGTAACCGTCTCAGGAGTGTCGACTCTGACGCACGGCGCTCCCCTTGGTGCCGAGCCGTGCTCACGCCTCCGCTCCCTATTACGGTTATTAATCCGTGTGGTGAGACAGATCAGCTCCTCCAGTCCCTGTGGCTCCGGGTAGGAGAGCAAACTGTCCTTAATGCCCTCATTTAATCCGTTGTAGAACACCCCCTGTAGTGCCTCCTCATCCCAACCACTCTCCGCAGCTAGGATACGGAACTCTATGCTGTAATCGGCGACACTGCGTGTCCCTTGCCGCAGTGATAATAATCGCTTTGAAGCGTCTTTTCCCCGAACGGGGTGATCGAATATCTTCCGCATCTCCGCGGTAAATAACTCACATGACTGGGCGAGTGCGCCCTGCTTCTCCCACACGGCAGATGCCCATTCCAAAGCCTCCCCGCGCAATAATCCGATGATGTAGGAGATCTTGGCTCGCTCGCTCCGGTAGGAGCGGGGCTGTTGCTCGAACACAAGTCCCACTTGTATCAGAAACGAGCGGCACCGGCCGTTGTGTCCGTCATATCTCTCCGGCGTGGGGACCTGGGGCTCGTGGTCTGGCATGGACATGACCACAGAAACGGGTTCAGGCGGGCTCTGAACCGGAGGCTGGGGTGGTGCGCTGAGGTGCGCCTGGATCGCGGCGATACTGTTAGACAGGGAGTCCAGGCTGGCCATTATTCCCTGCAGGGAGGACTGGTGCTGCCCCAACATGGCTCCTTGGGACGAGATCGCCTGACGTACCGTGTCGAGGTTTGCTGGGTCCATTGATGGTCGGATCGTTCTGTCAGGTTGGGACATGGCTGGACCCAAATGCAGAACGGACAGACACAGCCGTCAGGAGGTGAGTGAATACTTTATTAATCAACACGACTGGAGGTGCAGCAGGAGCGGGCGTGAGGGGTGCAGGTGAAGGAGGGGGTCCCGGGTGATGATCTCCTTGACAGTGCGCGGTGCCCGGTGGTCCTCCCACGTGCAGGAACAGACAGGTGTAACTGAAACCAAGGAGGTGAGACAAGAGGTGAGTAACAGGATTTAAACTGAATGACAAGAGAACTACTTTCGGCTCTCGGCTCGACTGGGTGCTGGTCACTGAGACTCGCGAAGACTGAGGTCGACATACGTGACGTGAGTAACGATCCGACGTCGGCCGGTTGTCAGGCTCTCCCTCTTATCCCCTGGTGATTGTGGCTCCGGTGCAGGTGTGCGATTGCAGAGCTGAGACAGGTGCGTGCGAAGCCAACCTCTCCCAGATCCACCAGAGGGAGACCTAAACCAGCCTTTACCTGGGTCCAGAGGGAGGGACTCTGACAATAATGATTCTCAACATTAGCAGGAAGATTCAGGTGCTGTGTAGGTCAAATCATCATTGCCCTGTCCCTGATGACATTGATGGGGTTGGCTGTAGTTTGCAGGTGGAGTGGGTCCTTTTGGTCTGATTTATGATGTGTTTAACTTTCCATGGGTTTTAGCTGATGTGTTCTTTTTTCCAACATCTTCACCCTGCCAGGCACACTGGCATTTCCCTGAAGAGGAAAAGGATTTCCTACTGGTGCAGGAAGTGATCCGAGTGGCCCGGTCACTACGAGCCCAATGTGCCATGACAAAAGAAAAACCAGCCAGTGAGTCATTTAATGGCTTAAAAGGAACACTTTAATGTTTAATCTGGATGTGATTCCATTTATGCTTTAATACAAAAATACACTGATGATCCGACTGTTAAATGAATGGATTACATAACATGAGGGGAAGTGGTTGACGTGGGTGTTGTGTGCTTCAGTGTGGGCAGTGTGCTCACCCAGCCAGGCCAAGGTCCTCCATCACTTTGGCTCAGCTGTTTGGACCTTAAGCCGGATCTCTAGCCTTCATATCTACTCTCCTGGAGCGGAGCCGCTCCTCCAGGTCCACTCCACCCCCCCACCTGTAGGGAGCCTTGTCGGCGTGGTGGACCACACATGTCAACTACACCTTTACATTCAGGTTTGTACCAATGTCTTCCTGCTTCAGTCCTTAAGAACCTGACTGTAGTGACAAAGTAATAAGTGGACGACAGAGAAGGAATCTCCTACAATTTTAATAATCAATGAATCGTTATTTAAAATGAACAATTTCTGGTTGAGGCTTCGGCATTGGGAGGACTAATGCTTTTCCTGATGTTATTTATATTTTTTAAATATAAATGTAATCTTACACATGTATAATGCAGCAAAGACAACCCCGTCACTGACCCAAAGGAATGAGCAGGCCGAAGATAAAAACACAAATCTACCTCAGTGCACCAACAGTCTACAGTGTCTACAGTGTCCATTGAATTGTCACCTTGGCCTTTTATCAAAGCTGATCTTGAAATACAATATAATCAAATATCTTTGGTTAAATGACTGCCTGACACGTACACTCAGATAATAGTGAAAAATGTCCTCCGTCATTTTTAACATTAAATAGAATGAACAATAAATCCAAGAAAGAATCGACACATTAACCTGCAAAGCTAAAATCTGATAGTTACAGCAGAACCAAGGTATTGAAAGCTTGTTGAAACTTCAAGCAGTCAGCATCATGTTGTAGCAGACAAGGTATCAACCCTTGAAGTAAATGGAATAAAAAGCTGTTATTTTTGGGAAAGGCACTGTATGTGGTTTTAACACATGCTGGCCGTGAGGCCGGATCAAACAAGTCCTTCCTGTGCCATGTATGACACGCCGTCATCAGCAGGTCATCACTGCATGTGGTCAAGCAGTGTCCTGTCTCGTACCCACTGTCCTCTTTTCCACCCTCAATCTTCCAGAAATAACACCACCTACATTGAGTGTTCAAGCCTGCCATGTCCCTCAGTTTCTCCCTCTGCACTATACTTGTTATTATGTTCCAAAAGGAGACTACAACCTGCGTTTCCTTACAATTGTGTTGTACGATGACAGTAAATCTACCCTGTAACTTTGTAGTCTTGAATGAAGTTACCTTGTGCCAACATAAATGAAAAATCTCCCTTCAATCTTGCTTCTTATTGCAATATAATTCTTTGATGGAATAGAAAACGTATGTATGTTAATGGATGTGGTGCGCGTGGATTATGTAGGACACTATGTAAGTATACACATTCAAAATCCAATCCATTACTATTGAAATAAATGCATTTTCTCGAGTAATTGGCATAATCTGGAGAAGTTGAATGTTTAAATGACTTTTCTCATCAGTTTGCTGGAGTTGGCTTGGCGTGCTAGTGTGTCTAACACTCTGTACGATTTGCTCTCGCAGAGTGGAATGAACATCGATAAGCAGATACTGCAGCTCAGCCAGCGCAGAGACAAGCTGGTTCCAAAGCTGGAGAAACTCCTGTGCAGAGTCCAGTCTCCAGACTACCTGTCCAAGGCCCCTGCTCATGTCAGGCAGCAGATGGACACTAAGGTGAGCGCTGAGGAGGCTGCTGCCCCTTTGGTGTCATGTGTCATCATTGGCTGGACATTTGATACGTTTTTTTGGCCTTAACTCAACAATATTGCAAAGCAATGAGCAATAAGGTTAAAGTCTGCTTAAGGTTTGCCGAGGCAGTAATTCTATTATTTGTTAATATAGTGCTTTTGCCTCATTTACTGCCCCATTAGGTTGGCCTCCACTTTGGTCCAGACTGAAACCATGTCACTCCTATCATGATAGTGTTTACCCTAAAGGGAATGCTGCTGTTAAAAAGCTCCTTAGTTTAAAGTGTTGGACAGAAAAAAGTGCACAATATACTTCTGAATTCATTAATCAACATTTAGCATTACAATTAATCAGAGATTAATGTGATTAATAATTGTAATCTTTGCCTGGCACTATTTTTTTACAATGCATTTTTTTCAGTGTTTACAGTATTCATTAATGTAATTAATTGTATATTGTAACTATTGTCATTCATGTTGTCATTACTTGGGTTGTTATCAAGATCTGGTGAAAATTTCATGTCAATAGCGCCTTTGGAAATATATTTACTGAGAGAAGTGGTGACATGTCCAATACTTATTTCACCCGCTGTACATGTTACATACATGTGTATGTAAACTTTTGACCATGGCTGCACGTTGAATTCTTCCCCCTCCTGTGATTACAGACATCTGCTCTGCAGCAGGAGCTGAAGGCCATTGACGACCAACTGAAGGTCCTGCAGGAGACTCAATCCAAAGAGTAACTACAGCTGCTGTGGACATGGTTAATTATTTATAATGTTGTCTGAGCTGGATGGAAGGACATGTTTCATAGTATCATGTGCCAGTGTCAAAATGATATTGCAATAAGGAAGTTATGACAGGCCATTAATCCTTTTATATGATCATTGTTTTTTTTTTAAAAATCAGCCAAACTCAACCAACTGTTTTTGTGAAAATACACATATTCACAGATGGAGTCTGATGTGGCCACACTGGAACAGTAAACCTGATACTCCAGTAGAGATGTTACTCCACACATAAACTGTACACTAATGGTATCTTAACAGGAAACCAGGAGCCCCAACTCACTGTTTGTTAACTGACTGGAGCCTAATCATTTACATGAAAGTCCCACAGACCTGTCTCTGAACAAGGAACTTGGGACAAGGCTATTTTGCCCTAAAAGAAAAGCCCCATGGAGTAACTGCATCCTAACATAGGCATGTTCCTAAATTACTAGGGTTGGATCAAGTTTTTCAAAATAAAGGTGCATAAGCTGCTTCATTCTGGATGATCGCATGATGATATTTCGTCCAAGTGACAAAACAAACAAGGTAAATATTTGGGAAGAGTTTTACGCTGCATATGTTTTTAAAACAATAATGTGCAGACTTACAAAACAAAATGTGTTTATGTATGAGCTGTCTCGTATCATTAGCTGCGGCGATACCGCCACTCAGTTCATCCTCAATGTTGGGCTTGGATCTACATTGAGTTGAGTCGCAACAGCAGTCTGTGTACTTTGGTAATATGGGAAGTTCTTGAAATAACTGAATTTACCCATGCGTCCCACCTGTAATACCGCGGCGACCCACTAGAAGGTCGCGCCCCACAGTTTGAGAATCACTGCATGATTGAGTTGTATCTGAATATTATTCAAATTGTGAAGTCAATGACTCCAATGCCTATTTTTCCATTCTGCATTAACACCTCAATTTCCTCAAATGTAATTAGTGACTTTATATCAGAATAAAACTGACTCAATCCACAGACGCAATTCTAATAAAATATTTTTAGCCAGTTTTTTTTAGATCTTGGCCTATATTAGGCAATTAAAGTCAGAATACGTCGACCTCTGCTGCACTGATTTGACCCATTCTTCTTGTTATGGAGATCGTAAATAAAGGAAATAAAAGTCATTGTAGTTCGCTATCAATAATTTAATAATAATTTTACAAATAGAAAAATAAATTTGTTCGGACTCGACCTAAACATTGAATTATCAGGAAGTGATCGTCATCATACATCGCAAGAGGCCGCCTGTGACAGACCCAGCCGAACTAGGATCGCTCCACCAGGCGACAGAAGCAACATGTCAGTGTGGCTCCGCAAGCCGGATGCAGCGGGACGTTGCTGTTAGAGCCGACACTGGACCCTGCTAACATTAGCAGCTAACATTGCTAGTGCTTCATCAAAGAGCAGAGCCGAGCCGAGATGTGATGGTGTCCAGGGGTGGAGGTGCAGGCAACATTGGAGCCGCCGTGTAGCACCACAAATATGTGCTTTGAATGTGACATCGAAGGAAAGACGAGGGCGGCTCCGAGTGCTGTTACCCAGCTAGCTAGCTAGCTAGCCAGCTAGCCGGTCAGCGCTGCAGCTTGACATGAGCCGCCCCCCCCCACCGTGCAAGTGGAACCGGTTGGTTCACAACGGAACGTCAGGGGTGAGTGACAGCTTTGGTTAGAGGGGCTTCTTCGTGAAAATAACCCGTTCTGTTGTTCAGCATTAGCCGGCAAGTTAGCTAAAGGCACGTACTGGCTAGCGTGCACTTAAGCTACCCTCCTTGCCCCGATGCTAAGCAACTACAGAAGTCATGACGAGACACCGGCCATGCCCCTGCAGCGCGGCGTGCGCAGCGTGCGCGGGGTTTCACTAGCAGAATCGCTCCAAAGAGGACTGAACCCTCACGGCTGGGTTCCGTGTCCATAGGCTGCCGCTGACCCACTATGCGCAGCGTGGACACTTCACCACGTGTTTGCTGCTTTACGGTCTTGGAGGCCTCGCGTGCAGCGGCTCACTGGCTTCCCACAGCGGGGTCCTGCGACCTCTCCGCCGGCTGCTACTCGGTCCGATGCCTCAGTAAGGTCACCTGTCTGCCGCAGGCTCCTCTGTGCGCTCCTACCAGCCCGCTCCACGTTGTCTACCGGGAGGAGGCGCGGGGGGGGGGGGGGTTAGGAAGAAGAGGCTTGAGCTGCAGCTGGTGCGCTCAGTGAGCACAGCAGCAGCAGCAGCTCGGAGGGACGACCTGTGGGTAACGTGTCTACTTTTGCACTTTCTAGTCACGCGCTGCGGACTTCACTTTTAGTCACGTGTGACTCTTGGACATTTGTTCTGTTCTACCTGAATGGAACAGTGTAGTGTTACTGCTTTAGTCCCTCGTATTAGCTTTAGTCCACTCGTGGGGAGTGATACTGACTCCAATGGCTGCATTGTGTATCGGCACATGATCAAATGGAATATTAATTCCTTGTTTGACCACTTTTTTGAAGCACAAAAAGTTGTGGTCTTATATTGTAATTTTACCCGATTTATATCACAAGTAGTTTTTAAAACTAACATTTTATTTCCATAGTCTAGTGTTTCATTACAGCTGAGTAATTCAACACTGGTATCGGTATTTAATAAGGCCAGGTACCTTCTAAGTGTGTGTTCATCAGTGTACTGAGTTTGGTTCACTTTTCAGAGCCACATAGTGGGAACTGTCCGTCTTTCTGGAAATGGCCACGTAGAATAAGGTTATAGTTGACGGTATTAGTGAGGATGTTTGTGGGTCGTTTTATGAGAACTCATATTCTATGTCTGTTTTCAAATTCAGAAGTCATGTCCATTTTTTGTTTAAGCTTTAAATTCCTGCTTATTGTTTGTGGACAACTCTTGTGAGTAAATTTGTAGAAAACATTTTCATGTCTGGACCTGCGAACTAAAAAACGTTTCAATTTATCAGGCAATATTGTAGGATCTGCTTATGTTCGGTCAAACCGAGAAGCACTTAACCCTCGTACTTATTTTTTGTTTAATGTTCCAAATATGACGTATATAAAGTATTATGAACAACAGTTTTTGACTCATCTTAGAATTCTAAAAAGGAATTTGGGTATGTTTGATCATCCCAAAGCCCAATCCCCCTGGCCCTAAATCCTAGCATATGGGTGGTGGGGTTGATTCTTCATAGCCTGATGCAAATATGAAGATAAACCGTGCTGGTAGAGGTAAACATGCAGAGCATTGATGAGAGTGATCAGTGTTTGTTTCTAGTCAAATATCCCCACTACAGGATTATTGCACGGCTATATTTATCAGCTGTAATTGGTTTAGGTTTCTAATTCTGAGGATCTCCTGTGGAGCAGTCAGTGTGACCTTCCTCCCTCACTACGTCCCTCCATCTGTTTGGACAGAAGCCCACCTTCACTATCACACACCCCTTGACCCTGGGCTGGAGGGATGTGCAAACATTTCCACATTTGTACGGGGGCATGTTTGTTCATCGGCAGTTGGACTTTGTTCTGTAAAAAGTCAGACTCTTTCTTCAATATAAAGGTTATTTAAATAGTATGTAAATGTCAGACAACTAAATTACAAAACAAGTTTCTCACTTGCTTCTCATGTCATCAGAGATGTAAATGTCTTTAGTGTCTACATTGACCAGCCATGTCAGCGTGGTCCCAGGAGAAGCTACATGGCTCACTAGCCAGCCGCCGTCCCCCGGCTTACTGGATCCAACAAAAAGGAAGCGCCGTGACTCCTCTTATCCGCTGATCCTCGTCAGGTCCGTCTAATTAATCACAAAGAAAGTTATTTACCAGTGCACTTATTTCAAATATGAATACCAACAAAATAAATATTATGTTTTGTAAAAAATATTGAAAGTATGGCTCCAACAGGAGACCTTCTCAGCTAGTGTGCGTGCTTGTGGTCCATCTGGTATGCATCACTTCAGAGGAAGTGTGCACAAAGAGGGTTAGCTTGGCCACCTGTTGAAAAGTGTAAAAACATTTGCGGTTCACTATGAAACTGTCCAAATAAAAGAGCCTTTGGCCGGCTGCCATTGTCTTAGTAATTGGTGGGAAACACTGATCCAGCTCCCATCTTGTCCACAAGTTTCTTTCCCCTCTCTGGGTGGACCGCCACTTACATTGGAATACTCTATTTCAGTCTTCATTCAGGAGCACATGAGTGTGTTTCCCACATCCCAAAGTGATTTCTTCAGCTGGAGCAGGGGCAACCAGAGAAACTGGTTTACGCGTTGTGTTGTAGTTAAGGGGTCAGACTACTAGGGATGTGAATTATGCTCCTGTGCCGAGTCAGCATTTTCATCCAAGTCGTTGGTAGGCACAACAAAATGGCACTAAGGGCCCATTTGTGCCTTCAGTCTAGAACAGTACCTTAACAGAATCTGAACATGAATGCTCATGATCAGCGCAAAGCTCTTTGATATCTTTGTCCACACCTTGTTCAGTGAAAACTACCAATACATGCAGATAAGCAGGACATCCTGTTTGACATAATGCAGGGGTCCCCGACCTTTTTCCCTCAGGGACCGTTTCCTTGTTAGACAATATTTTGCGGACCGGCCTTGGAGGTGTGGCATACAAACACTACAAAATACGCTTTTATTTTAGGGTTGGTTGGTTGGTGGTCGGGGACCCTGCCTTACTGAGCAGGTTAAGTGCACTTCTGAAGAGGAATGGAACACCGTTAGGTGTGTCTTATGAAGCAGATGTGATGTCTACAATGGGACAAACCTGATAGCACCATGAACAGGAAGAGATGCAATGGCCACAATAATAATATATCATTACAATGGCAGAGTTATTGTTACAAAAAGCTTACTCGACACAGGTGTAAAATCATTAAAGAGCTACTATGGAGTGGTTTGGGCAGTAGTCGCTCTGCCTCCCTGTATGCGCGGAACTACCATGCAAAAGAAACTTGGAAAAAGAATGGATCTCTAGATGTGCAAAGCCATGTGTAGCAACATATTGGCTCATGGGGGTCAATACTTGTGCAACGTTTTGTTCTCATTATTGTTTGTGTCACGTTAAAAGGAATTTTGCACCTGCAAAGCACTAAATGTGCTGATCACATGTGGTAAAGTCGATTTAAGTCTATATGCATTCCAATTTGTAACGCCATAAACAGGGAAAACGCAACAATCAAATATTATGTATTAAGTATTATTTTCCTCTGCTCATCTAAAAACAAGATACATGTGTGCTTATTTGATTACAAATACAGATGTAGTCACTTCTAGGAAAAAGCCAAATGTATTTGGCTCAAGTAAAATGTAATATCTTCGCCCTACTTTCGTAAGTCTAATCTACTTTGAATGATTTGACAATCCAACACACATGTACATAAGAGGCAATGATACAGTTGCTGCCTTTGCTGACAGTGTCTCGTCTCTCTTTCAAGTGTCCAGTGCTTTCATGGAAAGTGCTTTTCTTACTGTTCAGTTAAATGAGCTGTGTTCATTCTGTTGATTCTTTGTTCTGCTCTTCTGTTTTCAGGAGGATGGCCAAAGGGTAATGTCCAAGAAGTCCCTTCACCAACACCCACAGTGACCCCACTTCCCCCTTTTTTAATTCTCCTCGGCACTTGTGAAACCTCCCATCGCCTGACTGACTTTGTGTCCCATCTCAGACAATGTCCCAATCCTCCTCCTGACAGCCTCTCAACCAAAACATAGGATGACTCTCCAAAAAAATCAAATGTGATCAGATCTAACCTTGTGGGATTGCCTGTTGGAGTTTGACTTTGTTCCCTACCTGCAGCCTCCACAAGCACTTCTTGGGTCATTGGGCCATGGTTCGCAAGAAGGGTTCTCTTATACTATGCGGTGCTTTCCTCTTTGTGGCCTGGAATGCTTTGCTTCTACTTTATCTTTGGGGTCGTCCTCCTATCGGCCGCCTCGGAGAAGGTGTTGGAGCAGAACCAGGAGGAAAGGACGAGTGGGCCTTGGGAAGAGGGAAAGGAGGCCGAGTCAACCTGGCCGCAGAGGTAATCAGGCTGGCAGAGGAGGTTGAAATTCAGCTCGAGACCCAGAAAGAGCTACTGAAGCAGATTGAAAGTCACCGGGCATCGTGGGCTCGGCAGAACGACGTCGGGAAAAGAGAAACCGAGGATGCAAAAGAAGTCCAACAAGAGGTTGTCCACCAGCCCTCAACCCCTCCACTCCCTCTCAAAGAAAACCCCCCACCAGAGCCTGTTCATACAGTGTCTTCACACACTGCGGTACACATGCATCAGGTCATCAGCATAAAGGAAGACGTTGCTCAGAGCAACGAGTTGCCGACTTCTGTTGCCAATCCGGAAGTTGTCATTCCCGTTTTAGTCATTGCTTGTGACAGAGTGACGGTAAAACGGAGCCTCGACAGACTAATCCAGTACCGGCCCTCCCCAGCACTCTATCCAATCATCGTCAGCCAAGACTGCGGCCACGCAGAGACGGCTCGAGTGATTGGCTCGTATGGGGATCAAGTGACACACATTAAACAACCGGACCTGTCTGACATCAGAGTTCGACCAGAGCACAGGAAGTTCCAGGGCTACTACAAAATTGCCCGACATTACCACTGGGCGCTCAACCAGGTGTTCAACACCTTCTCCCATTCCACTGTGGTCATAGTGGAGGATGACCTGGAGGTGAGTGCTGTCAGCTATGTGTCAATTGAATGTCTGTACATACTACGATGGTTCATGGATGTAGTGTTGACCGACAGCTGTTCGGCAATGCAGCGAGAATAACGGAGCAGCAGCTTGAAGGGAATAATCCAAGTTACTGACGAGACGCTGAAGAGATCACTTTATCTTGTCTATAGATTGGAGCACTTTACAAACTAGCACCTCTTCAGCAGGTCATTGTATGCTAACCATATCCAGCACTCCATATTCATACACACATTCATTTGCTCATTGTACTGTTGATCTAAAAATATACTAGTACCTCCAGGGTGGGTTAAAGTACTTCTTTGATTTGGTCCAACTCACTGAGACTGGTCCAACAGTAGAGTGCTTCAGAAAAGTTTAACAGACCTCGATGACATCTGTTTAAAGTTAGTAAAACATGCAGATACACGTGTTTTAAATTTGGTCTGCTGCAGCTTTACTGTGTTTACAATGACCAATGGATTAAAAAAGACTGCAGCGTTCCATTGCAAGTTTCTGTGCTTTTATTGTGCTCCTAAAGTTCAAAGACGTTTGGCTGTGCAGGATCAGTGACTCAGTGTATCAGTCCAGGTCACACAGGGACTTTGTAATCATGCTGTGTCTGGTGAGCTCGGCAGTTTACAAGATGTTTGATGGCCTTTCCATTGCCAAAGCGTAATTACATTTGGCTTCTATTCAAATGTGGGTTAATGATAGCGCAGGTCACACTGGTTCCATGATGGCCTCAAGTGTTCACCGAAGAAAAACTCCTCAATATGGGCCACGCAGCATGACTAAGTGATGACTGCACTCTCACCAGGAGTGGATTCCAGTCGCATCCTTCACTATGTGGGGCTCCGTGTGTTCTGGATCACAGACTGTTTCTTCCTCAGAGTTGGTTTTAAGTCCAATATGAAACCCTTAACACTTAAATTGTCCTATTTTAACGGTGGAGTGGCGTGGTCGATATGGTCCACGGGGGGGGGGGGGGTGAAGCGGAACCACCACGGACCAAGGTTTTTTGTGTGTGTGTGTGTGTGTGTGTGTGTGTGTGTGTGTGTCACACGGGGAAACCGGAGAGTTTGCAGCTCCACCATTGGTTCATTAAGGGCAGGATTCTGTGGCACTCCGTTTCCTTCTCAGACAGTCACATTAGTTGCCCGTAACTGGCACCTGTCTCTCTGAGCTTGGTAAAAAAGTGCAACTAACGATTATTTTTGTAATGGACTAATCTATCTGCTATTTTTTGGATCAGTCGACTAGTAAAACAGTTATTTACCACAGTGTAGGAGTGTAGAACCAAACAAAGATGAAGTATTTTGAAATTCAAATGTATTTGAGTAACAGGTTAATACAAATCATAATAAATACATTGAATAGTAATGCCAAATGTAGGTGTAAATATACGTTTAAAAGTAAAGAGAGTGCAAATAAAGTTCTAAAAGTAACTCAAATGATCAATAAAGTCTTTGCAAGTGACGAGCATGTTGCGGATGTTCTCTGTCCAGACTCCTTCATCTGAGGCGGCACAAGCCTTTGCTTAGTACTAAAAGAGACAAAAACAGGGCTTTAATCGTCACGTTATAGACTTTGGTAAGTTGGTATTGTGCTATAGTAGAGCTCTCGTAGTTGTGTTACAATTTTGTTCCACAATCTTGTGTTTTGAAGAGTTTGAAGTGGAGGCTAACGTTAACTATTCAGAACAAACTAAAAGACAGGCTGATTTACTACATTGCATTTAACATAATAGCATTAGCGTCGTCCACGAGACGTTTGGTTGTCCCACATGTCAGTGTAAACCTTACGATAAGCTAACAAGGCTACTGTAGTTAGCTAAACTTACCACGAGACGTGGGGGCTCCAGCACGTTTTCTGTTTTTTCCGTTCTTTTTTTCGTTTTAATGCTCTTATCGACATGGAAAAGTGGATTGGCTTGGTTTATGCAAATGTTTTATTTTGAAAAACAACATTGCCAAACAGTGCGGTACAAAATAAAAAGTGCATATTTCAGGTTAACAAGGACTCGGCCTGTAGTGCACTCAAACCATGGCTTAATACTTACTTAAAAGTTTGCTGTGAACAAAGCAGTCAGGCCTTTGATTTCAGAAACAATGAACCGTAACAGTAAAGTTACCAATAAAAGGTAAACTACTACTGCTTTGCTTTCAGCAGATACTCAACAGACAAACCTGTTGACATTTTCAGACATCCACACCCCCTCCCCCCCCCCCAAAATAAATAAAACGGGTAAAATGGGTTTGCAGTAACGTCGTAAATAACGCGTTTAACTGACAGCACACATTTTTACATTACAAAGATATGAGTAAATGCAGTGCAAGCATTAAACAAGCCCCCCTGATAAAGAGCAGTTTCCAGTTTTTGTTTCTGAATTGTTTGCATAAAAACTTTGAACAATCGGTTTAAAAGAACAACTCCTGCTGATCTCATGTGGGGTTTGTTTTTGAAGTTCTCCTTGTAATAACATGAGCTGGGAACATGCTGACGTCCCTAAAAGGAAGTAGGAAACCCAGGTCCCTCCTTCAACTCTGACCCACTGTGCTTGTTGTATTTGTGCTTGTGTTCTCAGTTTTTGGGCCTAAAGCTTGTTCAGTGCAATATTATGAATCATGATTAAAAACAACGGACCCAGTTATTTTTTTTTAATGCTGTTCTGTGCTAATTAGAGTTGAATTACACGTTTTAAAATGATAGCCGAGCATATAAGTGTAACGAGGCTTTCTGATCTAAGACTGTGTTTCTGAAGCAAACGCTCACCACTGTGCTTCTTTCTCTTTCATTTAAGGTGGCTCCGGACTTCTTTGAGTACTTCCGAGCCCTGTACCCGATATTGCGAGCGGACCCCACCCTGTGGTGCGTTTCTGCGTGGAACGATAACGGCAGAGACGCCTTGGTGGACCCATCCAGAGCCGAGCTCCTCTACAGAACAGACTTCTTCCCCGGTCTGGGCTGGATGCTGCTGAAGGAGATGTGGAATGAACTAGAGCCCAAGTGGCCCTCGGCCTTCTGGGACGACTGGATGCGTCAACCAGAGCAACGCAAGGACCGCTCCTGCATCCGACCCGAAATCTCCCGGACGATGACCTTTGGCCGGAAAGGCGTCAGTTTAGGTCAATTCTTTGACCAGTACCTTCGCTATATTAAGCTCAACACTAAATTTGTGCCTTTTACCAAACAAGATTTGTCTTATTTGTTGAAAGAGAAGTATGATGAAAACTTTATAAAGGAAATTTATGGCACCCATCTGGTGAGGATTGAGGATCTGCAACAAGGGGGCGGTTTAAAAGGCCCTGCCCCGTACAGGGTGCAGTACTCGACCCGGGACAGCTTTAAAGTCTTTGCTCGAAATCTAGGGGTGATGGATGACTTGAAATCTGGAGTTCCTCGTACAGGTTACAGGGGCGTGGTGAATTTCCTGTACCGGGGGCAACGGGTGTTCTTGGCTCCACCCGAGGGCTGGACGAAGTATGACGTCAGCTGGAGCTGAGAGAAGGTTTCAGACTCTGTGAAGGGTGTTGAAGAGGGGGGGGACACACACCTCTCAGACCAAAGAATAGCAGCAGACACACGAAGGAACTAAAGCGGCACCGATGGGCGAGGACAGCAAGTGTGGAGCCAGACCTGCTTGTTACGAAATGCTTATTCAGCAACACATGCGTCACAAAGAGAACACACACTCTGCTTCACAACAGCTAGTGGCAATGGGTACTGGCCAAGGGTTACCTCACATTCATTAGCCAATTGGAAAAGCTAGTAGGAAACCTCTGTGTTTCAGTGTCTGAGGCCAAACGCGAGAACTGGTTCATCTTTTCACTGTCAGCAAGTCGGTTAAAGTTGAAATTGATTCAGCTCTTTAGATGATCTTACTTTTCACCTGGCTAATTACAGGCAGTTTGAGCAACATGAGAAGCTTGCCTTAACGTTTCATAGGGAATACAAAAGCTCACCGTATAAACTCGGCTGCTGGTTAATATTAAACACATTATTTCACTGCGTTTGAACTGAAAGGAAAATAGCAAATGTACAGAAAGCAGGAAGTGCAGCTGGAGCGAGGCATGTTCTTTGATCCAACAAACTTCTGTCAGACATGGTCTGTTGAGGTGGTCAGGATGGACAGGAGACCTTCTAGGATTCCTGTCCACCAATAAGCAGGGAAGACATGACCTGCTGTGTGTTGCCTGTAAAAGAAGAGTGCGTTCTTTCCAGAAGACATCCTTCCATCAGCTGACTTGGCTTTACTTTGTCTAAACACTATGTGCGCACATACAAGGTCTCAGTCAGCCCAAACATCACTAGGTTTTCTTTTGGAAGCTTAGGAAATAATGGGAGGGAGTTGTAGGTGCCAGAAAGTAAAAACACCAAATACCTGATGTATATAGGTGCTGCTGAACACGGCCTGGGAAGCAGTGGGAGGACGAAGCACAACGCCAGTTAAAGCAGAGAGATGATCTCATGCCTCTAACTCCGTTGGGTGGACTTGATTGAAATACACTGGTGTGCGCTTTGTTAGTAGCATACTGAGGCCTTCACAATGGAAGGCCTCATGTTTCTTACTCCTTTCTTTTGTATTTAATGTTTCTGAGGTTAAACCTTATCAGTGTGACGGACGGAGATAATGTGTTTCTAGAAGGAAATAGTAAATATCAAGGATTGAACTTTTGGTAATGCTCTTTTGAGTTTGTTTAATTGTCTTGAACTTGAAGTTCAAACAAGTTTGCAGTCTACAGTGCTGGCTGCTTGTGATCCCGAAGCCATGATACAAGTAACACAACATGTCATGTCATCTTGGGTTTGTTTGAAGAACCACTGATTGTTCCAACCGTCTGGTTTCCACAACAAGAAGGCTGTGCAGTTGCTGGAGTGATTTTTACTGTACTGTACTTTGCTTTGGGAGATTATCCACAGCTCAATTCTCATTTCTATGGTGATGTGTAAAGCCACTGCCTGGTGTTTATAACTTCAATACTATATAAATAAAATCAACTATTTTAATTGTGTGTGTGTATCATGAGAACTGGTTGGAATACTTCATCGGTTGGTTACTGCATCAGGAAGTATGTCCTACTTTTTTTAAATGACAAAATCCAACCTTTTTTCAAACCCTTTAACTGGATGCGTTCTTCACAATCAAGACCGTCTGAAAAACCACAGCAGCCAAGTAAATGTCAGCTAACATTTGATGTGTCTGGTTCATGAGTAATCCTGCTTCAATGGCAACATGACGGTAAAACAACAGTCGATGCAACTCCGAGATAAAATGATTGAAAAGTTTTAGTCACAAGATGGGTACCAAAATCTTTCCGACTCCATTATCTAACTGAGTTCAGTTGAATCCGTCATTATTTATTTTGCAGGTATAATTCACAACATTCTACTATAAATGAGCCAGAGGCTAATTTAGGCACCTGAAATATTTAGCTGTCAGACTAGATGCTGTGTTTGTGAAAACTAAGCACTGCGCATGACCACAAAGCACCATCTCCACCGTAAAGCATGGTGGTGGCAGCATCAGGCCCTGGAAGGCTCGTACAGGGAGCATGAATGCAGAAAAAAAAGACCAAATCCTGGAGGATAACGTACCTGCAAAAAAATTGCAAATGTAAAGTTATGAGTGAGATGAGGAGAGATGGTGATCTCATGATCTTCACAATAAAACATTTGACGTTGATGTGACTTGTCGAGTCTTGGCCAATCAGTGATGAAATGTCTACTACGTCTTAATTTCCATCTGTGATCTTAATTAGATCAGTTTAGTTATGTTTTGGTTAGAACAATATAAAGGCCGTTGTTATAAAAGCTTAAACAACTTGGATTTTGCGATGTTTGTTTAGGAAAATGAAACTGCACCCAGCCTAATTTGTGTTATAAATCACTCTACATTGGCTCACTTTTTGGATTACACTGAACCGGCTGTCGTGTCGTGTGAAAATCCTTTTTTTGGTGCATATTGTTGTAAAAAAAAGGACAATTGTACAGACCATGACAACCATGTATAAAAGCATCAAAAGGACATGGCTCTGAATCGTAGGAACAGGCAGCCTCGGAGCGCCCAGTGACGTCAGAGGAGGCGACGGAGAGGAGTCGCAGGACCCGTGGTGTGAGACTGGGCTGCGGGGCTCTGACCGAACTCCGCGCTACGTCAGCCACTCTCGGACTTTCCGCGGAACCCTGCGTCCATACGTTAAAGCGGGTGAGTAAAGTCAACCAACTTGTGTTCTATAACCAATGTGATTTACATGGTTTACATTGGCGCTAGTTCCTTCCACATGTGAAGCGACGTGCATTTAGTGCTCTCCAGTGCCGGTATCATGATGTAGCTCTGAAGGCAAGTCGTTGAATCCTGAGGACTTTAAAAGCGCGACATGAACTCGTGCCTGGTGTAAACCTATCAATACGTGCTGCTTTTACACCAAGGACTAAGTTAACTAACGTGAGTTGTGCTGATGTTTCCAGCTGCGCGCGTAACAGGCCCCATCCCACGAACACGCGGACGCCCGTGTCTTCACCCAGATGGCGTATTTTGGTGGCGATCCCAATTTCTGCTCTCAGTGTGGGAACGTGCTGCCTCTTCCGGGGATACAAGACGTCGTGCGCTGCCCCCGCTGCTCCTTCTGCATCCCGGGATCAGGTAGAGCTGCCCGGCCACCTGTCTCCTCTAGACCCCCTGAAGGAGCCTTCAGCACAGTAACCCTGGAATAATACTTCCTCAGTATTGATGCAACCAAAGTTTGGCTGATCTGCCTCCCAGTGACTATCTGTAGAATGAATCGTACTCTTTACATATTTTCTTGCATTCCTAGCCCCTACAAGGTGTAATATCGTACGTTGTTGCCTTGATGGCACAGATTTGCATTGATTATCACACACACATGTATCTGATCCCCTAGAGTTCTCAGGCCGGGAGATCCGCTCTACTCTCGTGTTGAACCCAGAGAAGCAGTCGTCGTTGGCTCTGAAGGACGAGGAGGACGCTGAACTGAAGGGACCAGTGGTGAGAGCAGCTGCTCGCTGTGTGTGATCGCTGTGTCTGTGTGATCGCTGTGTCTGTGTGATCGTTGTGTCTGTGTGATCGTTGTGTGTCTATGTGATCGTTGTGTGTGTGATCATTGTGTGTGACTGTTCAGCGTATTAATGAAGCTCCCTGCTCCGTGTAGATTGACAGACGCTGCCCTCGTTGCAATAAAGAGGGAATGGTTTACCACACCAGGCAGATGAGATCTGCAGATGAAGGACAGACTGTCTTCTTCACCTGCACACACTGCAGGTAATCCATATGGTGGCATTTTCTATGTTCATTTGAATATCAAGTGCTTCTGTGTGATCTTTTGCTGATCATTTTGATTTTGGGTGTTACAGGTTCCAAGAGAAGGAAGATTCCTGAGAAGACGTTAAACTCCATTCGTGGTTGTGTCCCCATGTCACTCTTTTGGATGCTTCCCAACACATGGATTGTCAATCTTGGACTGGGCTCTTGCCCTTTGGTTTAGCTAATGACACTGCTGAGCTTCTTACCTCCTGTTGTGGCAGTGTAATACACCTCATTAGTGGTTTATTTATTATAATTCCATTACACGGTAAGTTTTCACTATCTGTCTTTACTTGATATGTACACTGGGTGGTGCTGTTCTTGGGTCCTGTGCTGACTGGTCATTATTGACAGCAGGTGTTGGACCCCGGAAAGTGAAAGGGTTTTGACCTTTGACCGCTGTCTCAGTAAGGGGGAGTCGGCTCCACTGTGAACAAAAGGAGTATCTGTACAATAGCAGAACCAAATAAACTAAAACCAACAGCAAAGTGAACGTGTCGTGGATTATGTCTACGATCAAACAAAACACAGAGTTAATTGAGGCTGACACCAGCAGTAGGGACATTAAACATCAATTCATTACACTTCTACACTCCAGTTCTCTAATCTGCCACTGAATCAACTTCTCATCACTCTGGAGGAGACATTCAACAAATGAAATCAAGCTAGCTTGTTTATGACGCACACTTTTAAGAAGTTATGGTTTTGAATAGTATATGTATGGACATATGGAAAAACTTCACTCAAGTGCTGAGGTAGACACCATTTCTGCATTATCGGGGAAAGTAACATGGCCACCAGAGGGTGGTTGCACCAAACTACTGTTGCACTCTTACAAGTTTCATGCTTTTATGACTCTTTCACACATCACCTGGACAATGCTCTTTTAGCTCAACACCTGGAGACACAACGGAAACATTTTGGGGGTTATGGACTGTACTTTGTTTTCAACATCACAAATTCCCATTCAGAATTAGCAGCGTGTTGACATCTTACTTGGCACGTGTGTTCTAGTTGGTTTATTTATATGGGTTTACTATCGCGGTTGAATCTGAACTGAGGGCTCAAACAGACACGCTGGATTCAGGTTCATGAACCGGACAGCAGGTGGCGCTGCGAAGCCCTTCGACTCGTCCCACGACTTGAAAACCGCTGAAGAAGAAGGTGACCAATGAGGAAGCTCGTATTAAAGTCACGTGACCTGAAACCATGGCTCCACCAAGAACGCGATGTGCAGAATGAACAACGATGCTGTTCTTTTGTACTTTCCAATAGCGATACTGTGAGGACTACTGCTGCATTCACGGTAAATAATGCACCGACGCGCACGTGCTTACAAGCTGATACAACAAAAGTCGCTGTGTCGTGTCTGTTGTACATTTAACACAACATCTCGCAGTGGGCTGTTAACACACTGGCTCACTAAATAAAGTTCCGGTTTACGAATAAGAACACAAACCTCTTGTCTGTTATTCTGTCACTCTGACGTAACGTTAGGCGCTGACCTGAGCTGTCGATTCGATGAACGACGTCACTAATGGGGACATTCTGCTTTATTTGCTAGATAATGAAGCTTCGCGTCCAGTTGCAGTGTAAGAATTTGCATGAATACCTGAGAGAGCTGAGTCCAGACATTTTGGATCGGCTGTACAACCATCCGGCCACATGTCTGGCTGTGTACAGGTGAAGCGCTGTCCCACATCTCTCGCTGGTTGTCCTGGTGTTGTGTCCTTT
Source organism: Pungitius pungitius (assembly GCF_949316345.1). NCBI lineage: Eukaryota > Metazoa > Chordata > Actinopteri > Perciformes > Gasterosteidae > Pungitius > Pungitius pungitius. The sequence goes on along the minus strand of NC_084916.1, from coordinate 5,359,374 downwards.
GACCCGCTGTCTCATCTTTCACAGGGAACTCCCCTCTCTGGCCAAGAATTATGTGATGCGTATGCTGTTCCTGGATCAGCCTCTCCCCCAGGCAGCGCTGGCGTTGTGGGTGAAGGTAGACAGTCAGAAGTAAGTCCCGTCTGTTGTGTCTTCATCACTCTTCCATTTGGATTCGCCTCTGCAACACTGTAACACGTGTCGCTGTGGAGTTTGATTTGTGCTGATTGGTTCGCTCAGGGCCGAGTGGTGCAGATCTGCTCGTCACTCACAAGCAAAGGGAGGAAGACTTCAGTGATAACTGCAACCCTTTTTAACCCAGCTACCAATGAGCTGTGGCCTTTCATTGGTTTTCATCAGACGTACAATCCCAGCAATATAAAACTTTGCAAAAGAAATGAACTTCCATAAAAAAATAATCGGAAGGAAACCTTATCCCTCTTGGGATGGACAGCAACGGGACAGATGTGATGAGTAGAGAATGAACAACGTAGATACAGAAATGTTTCATACTTGTCTTAGTGGGGCGGTTGTAGCTCAGTAGAGAGCAGAGTCACGTTATTTTACCATTTACTTACGTGGGACAGAAACTGGCTCACTCATTTCAGATAACAAGCATTGGAGTTCACTGTAGCTTTTTTTGTCTTTGGTGTCTCCCTGCAGGGATCATGATGAATGTGTGTCGGTGTTGGCGGGACTCCGCCTCTGGCACAGTCAGCAGCTGCAGGGAGGTCTGCAGGGATATATTTTAAATCCAGTGTTCAAAGACAACCTGAGGATTGCTCTGCTGGGCGGGTAGGTGTGCACCTTGTCCTCACTCCGCACGTGCACGTGGCAGTGGAGATGTAGTAGAAGCTCACGTCCTCGGTGTGGTTACCAAAATGTTAGTGCCACCTCAAAGTGTCTGTGGTGGTAGCTGAGTGTAACAGTGAAGCCTGTCGCACACAGGGGCAAAGCCTGGGCAGACGAGGGCAGCACTCTGGGTCCTGACCGCCATGCACGGGACATTGAGAGCCTGGACCGCTACGCCATGGAGCGCTGGGAGGTCATCCTGCATTTCATGGTGGGCTCTCCCTGTGCTGCTGTCAGTCAGGACCTGGCTCAGCTGCTGGTCCAAGCAGGCCTCATGAAAAGGTACAAGGTTTCTCTCTTCACTTATGTTTGTCTTTGTTATCCCACTGTTTTCATATAAATATTAATGATGCCGTAGAAGTTCATAGTAATAACAATCACTTGGGAAACAGTACAGTACAGCGTGCCCATGATGCACCACTCACCTCTCCATGCAAACCCACAACAGAGGGAATATGTTGTGAATGTGACCATTTCTCTGCAGCTTTAACATCAAATCAAGGGACTGTTAGCAAAGGTCATTTCACATGGTGATCATAAGGTGAAAAAAGGCGATGAGCTTTGCATCGCTTGGCTTACATCCGCAATGACAAACTCACCTGAAGAGTACGTCCTCATCCATTTACATTACATTTAGCTGAGGCTTTTATCCGATGCGACTTACAAGTGCATTCAACCAAAGAGGTAACGGACCCAGAACAACAAGAATCAAGAAAGTACAATTTCTTCCATAAAGAGAGCGTACAAAGTGGCATTGTGAGTGCTATTAAACAGCTACCTAAGCCAGCTTTATCCTGATGTAATTCCTCATTTCACCATTTATGTAGAATTAAAGTAAAAAATCCAGAGAGAAGAATGAACATGATTAAAGTCTGAACTACACGTTAAATAACTGTTGTGTTAGTGCCACAGAAATAGGTCTGAAGCCCACATGTCTCATGCTGTCCTCCATGTTGCCCTGGCAGTGAGGCAGGAGAGGCGCCCTACATCACATCAGCTGGTTTCCAGTTCCTCCTACTGGACACGGCTTCTCAGCTGTGGTACTTCACCCTGCAGTACCTCAAAACCGCTCAGGTATCTGGGGATCATCTGCTTCTATCACCAGACTAACAGCAGGCCAAGAAAACCCAAGCTGTCTGACAGCGTTATTGTGTTGTTCTATGTAGCCACGTGTGTTCACTGGGACACTAACTGGGTAAGCTCACACTTTGCCAGTTGGTTTATTGGCCTGGGTGTGGAGGAGAAGACCAGAACTTGTGTTTTTGTTTGGTTACTATGCCAGAGCCTCAGCAGAGGGCTGCGTCCAACCTGTCCCTGGGATTACACACTGAAGACGCCTCCTGGCTTCTAAAGCATATACAGACCATGCATGTATTACTCACTCTTGTACTCGGCTGGAGAGACAGACGAACGCCTTGTGAGGCGTGAGAGGTTTTAAAAGACGCTGACATATATTAAATGTAACTGCTCCACATTCTGTTGATGGAGTTCACATTTAAATTCTGTCCAGAACACGCTGCAGCCTTCATGGTAAATGGAGGACATCATCTAGTCTAACTTATTTACAGATAGTCAACTGACTATCGGCTGTTCTTTCAGAACTGATGGACCAAGTAGTAGAGACCTTTTTAAGGTTCTGATGGAGAGTGAAAGCTGCAGATCCATTTCTAGGATTACTACTTCCTGCCATACTACCGGCATGAGTGCATCACTGCCATCAAGCGTGTGGAATGAAAATGGTGATGATGGTGTGTATGACTTGACTGAATCAGAGCTCTGGTCAACCTACCAGGTGATCTAATATCAGTCAATGCTGTTTGTTTGAAGCTGACATTCATTTATTTCCTAAGCTGCATTGCTGATATATACTCCATGACTTGTCTCCTGCAGACCAGAGGGATGGACCTGGTGGAGATCTTGTCTTTCTTGTTCCAGCTCAGTTTCTCTACTCTCGGCAGAGTGAGTGTTCTGCCCTTAACGTTGGTTCAATTCCCTGTGTGCTGCAAAGCGACATGACGATGTTAGCGCCTTGCTGTCGTTGACCATGTGTTGCCTGTGGGCCTCAGGATTACTCCGTGGAGGGCATGAGCGACTCATTACTCACCTTCCTGCAGCACCTGCGAGAATTTGGACTCGTCTTCCAGAGGAAGGTGAGTTCCTTAGAATGGGAGGAAGGGTCCACTAACACATGTCCTTCACATGGTCCTCATGGGGCAGCTAGGTCACTGAAAGAGGCAGTGCAGCAACCACCACGTGAAGAGATTAATGGAATTAGTTTCATTATACTGCTTACAGTCAAACAGATTGGTATGCTTCTGAAATGTTAATATGTTGGAATGCTGCTTCAAAATCTTTATCTGTCGCACCGTTTAGCGATCAACAAATTCAGCAGTTTCAAGGGCTTCCAGCAATGACTTTTCAGCCCTCTACTGTTGCATTAATGTACTCGCCATCGGTGTGAAATCGTTCAACTATTATATGCTTGCAAGCATGGAGCAGAGATGACACAAACAAGACCTGCATCAAGCCGACTCAAAAGAGTTCTTCCTTGGTCTTAAAGTTACTCACAAGGTGACAAACATCTGTTTCCACCCCATGAGGAGGGGGGGGGCTAGATCAGCTCCCGCTGGTTACCGCCACATCAAAGAAAGAGATAGCATTGTCATTCATGATTGAAGGCGATGGACGAGAACTCTTGGTTACGCTGAAGCAATAAAACTTCACAACGCGAGTTCCTTGGGAAAATACCCAGATCCTGGTTCACAAGGAACACCGTGTATCAGTTCAAGAGGTCAGACCTTCTGTCCACTTACAACTTCCTCTTAGTTCAGCTGTAGAATCATTCTTCCTCAATCAGCTACAGCCACCATTTGAACTTTAAAATGTTGACAAAACCCTGAACAATAAAAAAAGAGCTTTTTAACATCACTTCAACTTTTTTCAAGTTTTTCAGTTTGAGATTTAGACCCCCGGCCCCGAGACGCTCCCAGGGCGCCTTTACTGTGTGTGGGACGGGTTACATGCAGAGAATCAATTCCCCAAAGGGGATCAATACAGGATTTCTCCTTCTTCTCTCTGATTCACTGCACGTCTTCTGCTATTGATACTAAAGCTACTACTACAACTAATACCACAAATTCATAGCCATTTGTTTGAATTATTTTCTGCAGGAAATGCATGTTCTAGTATTCTGTAATTCTTGTGCTTATTGTCTGCAGAGGAAGTCAAGGCGGTACTACCCCACTAGACTAGCCATAACCCTGGCTGCAGGAGTTACTACCTCCTCCTCCCTCTCCTCCCTCTCCTCCTCCTCCTCCTCCATCTCTGGAGCTGGAGATGCAGGCTTCATCGTGGTAGAAACAAATTATCGTATCTACGCCTACACCGGTACGTATGAACTCTGGAAGCTTTGTGTGCTACATGCCATACAAAGCATATATTTGAAGTCCCTGATAAGTAAGATGACTTTTGTGTCAATTTCTGAATGTTTGTCACAATATCTCTGAGTAGGAGACTGCAACTCACAGAACCTGTACTGACCTGTTCCCTCAGACTCAGAACTTCAGATCGCTCTGGTGGCTCTCTTCAGTGAAATGCTGTATCGCTTCCCCAACGTAGTGGTGGCGCATGTAACCAGGGAGTCGGTGCAACAGGCCATTGCCAACGGCATCACAGCACAACAGGTACTTAATACCCCTTTTCATTACTCACTGTTTATGTGTTGATATTGGGAGTTTGTCCTTAAAAAGACTCAAGCCAGAGAAGCTTCAACTATTTGAACCAGAATGAAAATACTGAAGGATTTATTGACTCGAGGCCAAAAGAACTGCTAGTTATGTTAAATTCATTGAAAGGATGGGTTCACCGTACCTGAAGAAAAAACAAGTGCTCCCCCCATCCTAACCCGCACTGTTCAACATTTCCCCCACTGCAAGATGACAAAGAACAGCATGGACTGATTGGGAGCTGGAGAGGCCAAGAGAGAGAGGGGGGGGGGGGGGGGGGCGCTGGCCTCCATAGGCTGCCTCTTAGGCTCAGCCGTCCAATCACATGCAACACAAAAGAGCAAAACAGGCCACCATATAACAGCCCCCGTCCCCCTCCCCGGGCATTGTCCCAATAAGGCGCAGTCCTAACTGGTTTAAACACAAACAGTTATTACAGGAAGCCAAACCTTTTTGTTGTTCGAGGTCAACAAGTCCACATTGTCTCAAGTATCTTTAATCCTCCTTATATATTCTCCTGTTATATTCATGTACACTATATGCATTGAGCTTTTCTTACAGGTCACATGTGTAAAATATACCTCTGCAGGTGTCTGTTCCAGACAAGAATGTGATTAACAGATCATGTCTGTATGATATGTTATTCAAAGGGACATCAGTCTTCCCCTGAAAACATCCAGTTGTCCTTTTCCTCCTGTAGATTATCCACTTCCTAAGGACCAGAGCTCACCCTATCATGCTCAAACAGGTACATCCAACACTTCCCATCTGTTCACTCTTCATTCTACCAGTTGTGCACTGTCTTAACCTCCTTCTCGCTGCTTCAGACTCCAGTGCTGCCTCCAACTATAACAGATCAGATCCAACTGTGGGAGCTCGAGAGAGATCGGCTGCAGTTCACAGAGGGTAGGTTTATTTTTCAATGTGGGTCGAAGCTGCTCTGTGACTGGATGACAGGCCTGGACTTCTGATCGGCTCCTGTGTCAATGCTTTCATGTTTACCTGTAATCAATGTAGTATCATGCACTAATTCTAACTAAAGCTGTAAAGATCTGCACAACAACTGAGCCATGAGACAAAGCACCTGCACAAAGAAGCTGCAGATATGTGCATTGATCCAAACCACAGTGCACCTCTGGGTGAGATAAGTGAAAAACACAAGGGATATATTTTCCGAGGAAAGGAGGGTCAGTTGATGATTGTATTTGTTCAATCAAATATTGCAGCATTGGGCGTTTACTCACCATTTCTTCTATTTCTGCTGCAATAATACCAAAACCTTTCTTTGTACTTGTGTGTAACAAAAGTAAATGTTTTATAGCACAGCTTTTGAGATTTGTCATCTGTTAATTGATGGAGACATGATTATGTGAGCTTGAAGAGTAATGCGGAGGAGTACCAGCGATGTGTTGACCATTGACCTGTTTGTATGATGTTGATGTTTCCTTCAGGAGTGCTCTATAACCAGTTCCTCTCCCAGGCTGACTTCGAGGTACTCCGAGACAGAGCTCAGGTTAGATTTTATTCCCCATCTCTGTTAACATCTTATATTAAGTTGAATATTATGTGGATCAAATAATTCAGGAACTCTACTGTACACACCAGAAAGCACACATCCACTATAAAAGGTGTACAGTCATTTGTTTGTGTACTTGAAGGAGAATCTTCAGGGAGCACTGTGGTTCATAACGATTTGAGCCTTGGGATTTGTAACTCTGGCCTTCACTTGTATTCATACATGTATTCATTGCTATGTAAAGGAATGTGCCGTCACAAACTATAGATCTGACGTGGCAAAACGCACGGTGCAAAGTCTGAAACCCCAGCAAGGGACAAGGCATGATTCAATGTGAAGCCCCAGTGACAGAGGACCTTTGTTCCTCACACTGTGTCTAATGAAGCCATTGTGGTGCAGGGTCTGGGCTGCCTGGTGTGGCAGGACGTGGCTCACAGGGTGATGGTGGTGTCACCACACGGACACAGTGAGGTCAAGAGGTTCTGGAAACGGCAGAAGACTCCACACACCTAACTACGCTTACTCCACTGATGTCAGGATTGTCTTGTAACAATAGTTCCTTACTGTCAGTGCTGTATGAACGTGGCAATGGTAATTATTTTTTATGTTTTATAAAATAAATAAATAAATAACAAAACCTTTTCACTGCTTCAATTTCTGATTTTCTGATTATGAATAATATATATACTGATATAACAGATTCTCTCTCACACACACACACACACACACACATTCTAATTCCTAGTTCTATAGTATTGGAATGATGAATGTACAGACCCTCCGTTTTGCCCCAGGATAACGTATGGCTGTCAGCGTCAGTCCCTCCCCATAGTGGAATCTAAGAAATTGGCTCCTCTCTTCGTAGGCCCATTTTCTATGTCTCGGGTCGCTAACCCTTCGGCCGTCTGCCTTAAACTGTCATCGTCCATGAAGATCCATCCCACCTTCCACGTCTCCAGAATGGATTAAACCTGTCAAGGACAGCCGGCTTCAGCCCTCCCCCAGGCTCATCGGTGGGCCACACGGTCCGTCGTATGCTCAGATCTCGGTCACAGGGTAGGGGACTGCAATACCTTGTGGACTGGGAGGGCTATGGTCCCGAGGAGCTTTAATGGGTTCCCGCTCGCAACATTTTCAATCTCTTCCCGATCACACTTCCACCAGGCTAATCTGGACCAGCCCTGTGGGACGCCAAGGGCCATTCTTAATTCAATTCAATTCATTTTATTTTGTATAGCTTTACAGTCTGTACACATGCAACATCCTCTGTCCCGAAACCTTCACATCAACACAGGAAAAATTCCCCAAAATATGAAAAAACCCTTCAATGGGGAAAAAAGGGAAGAGGAGGGATCCCTCTCCCGGGATTGACAGACTGCAATGGATGTCATGTGTACAGAATCAACAATGTAAAAGATGTACAATACATTCAATTTCTCTAACAGAAATGATACAAGTAATTGCAAGTAGCAGAACAGTAGCAGGACCACTGCAGGGACAACCACCATCAGATAGAACCACCATCCACAGAGGCTTCTGTGGGGAGGGAGAGCAGAAAGATGTTGGTTTTTGATGACAGTAATATGAATCATATTTAAAGTAATGATGATGGCAGCAGCAGGTGTCAGCAGAGCCATGCCAGGAGTCAGAACCGGGGTCCGCACGAAACTATGATCCACGGAGACCTGCTAGGCGAGAAAGCACAAAGAACTCCCGGAAAGAAGCTGAATTAGTGATGTACATAAATAAAACATGGATGATTGTGGAAGGAGAGAGTGAGAGTGTGAGAGTGAAAGAGGGGCTCGGTGTGTCCTAAGAAGTCCCCCGGCAGTCTCAGCCTAGAGCAGCTTAACTAAGGGCTGGTCCAGGCTAACCTGAGCCAGCCCTAACTATAAGCAATATCAAAGAGGAACATTTTAAGCTTTATCTTAAATGAACTGACCAAGTCTGCCCCCCGGACTGAAAGTGGAAGCTATGACATCCTTAGAGGGGGAGGTTCTGTCTGAAAGTCTCCATCTTAGACAGATTAGTTTTCATCCTGCCTGCTTGTTTAACTCTCCTGTCATCGACACGAAATTGGGTTGAAATGAGGTCTTAATGTCTAAGATCTCATTTCAACAGGCTAGTGGATGAAACATCAACGATAGTAAAGTATGATACAGTGTAATACACTTGGGAATGTTACTTCAGCAATGTAATAAGTTGCAGATAAATTGTTTTCTTGTTTATAATGTACCTTAAATCCTCAAATAAAGACCGGGATTCAATTAGTGGCCGGGCTTCAGATAGTAGCCGGGGGCGCGGTCGATACAGATAAATAAAGGCCGGGCCCCAAATACAGGCCGGGGGTAAAAAATAAAATAAATGTAAAAGTAAAGAATATACTGCTGGAGGTAACCGGACAGCCCCTGCCCGCCACCTGCTCGTGAACTGGGTAGTCGCTGCCTGGGAGAAGCTGGACAAGGACATGATCCGAAAGTCCGTCAAAGTTTGTGGACTGACACTGAAAGATGACGGGAGTGAAGATGATCTCATCCATTGCTTCAAAGCGGGACAGCCATGCGCCGCTGGTAGGGATGCGCTGCCACAGCTCCGGCAGCTAATTATGCCCATTATTTTATTTAAACAATACAATTCTATAACAGAAGATATCGGTAAGTAAGAAATAAAGGCCTGCCCCTAATACAAGCCTGCCCCAAATACAAGCCGGTGCGCTGTGCAGTCTATGTAAATAAAAGCCCCGGCCACTATTTGAGGATTTATGGAATTAATATTACCAACTTTTTTTTTCTTCCCTGAAGTCGTTGTGCTTTCCCTCCTCACAGGTTTCTGTGGATGTTGATTACATCTGATGTTTCTTGTTCCTGCAGTGGTCCTGCCTTACACCTGGCTTACTACTGTCAATATCTTATTTTATTTTTGGGGGGAGATTTTCCAGTTCTGATGTAAGGGTTTCAGGACAGAGGATGTTGCATGTTTACACACGGTAAAGCTCTCTGAATTTGTGATTTTGGGCTATACAAAATAAAATGATTTGAATTGAACTCAAGAGACAGATCTTGTTACAGAATCTTAAAACGAAGTTCCAAAGAGTTATAAAAATGGACTACAAACATAATTCTAAACTAACCTTTCCATCCTAACCCTCTTTTAATTCCATAGTTTATTTTTCATAATAATTATTTATTATATTAATTAAATTACCTCTTTTGAATAGCAACTACTTTTATTGAAATCCAATTTATGTCTTTCTGCAATTCTTACACTAGCAAAGTCATCCGGTGGGCCACACTGGACCCCCGGAGGGCCGGATTTTGGCCCGCGGGCCTTACGTTTGACACATGTGCTCTAAGATAATAACACAGGACGAAACATTTAACATATTATCACTTTAAAATGTGGTCTCAACTGAACATCTTTTCAACGTCTCCAAAAAAACCTTTCACTTTTAAAACCAATTTGCAACGTCTTTTCAACGTCGGCCGTCGGTCTTTTAAACATCTTTTCAGCCTCAAAAGCTCGCTGGGTGGTGTCATGTGCAGTGAGTGACGGAGGCAGGATGCTAGCGGCTAGCATTAGCCTGCCACTGCTGCTTGGAACTCAGGCACAGCGACACTGGAGAACCCTTCAGGTAGAGGCCGTTTTTACTGCGCACTTGTCCAGTTACCGGGAGATACGGTAACGGAGCTACAGGCCGCCAATAGAGCCAGCGACGTCGCATCCAATCCCGAACGGGGCAGGGTTCCCCAGACCGGCCGGCCGACGCCAGGAGACGCCGGGGGGAGAGGCGACGGGCGACGCGTGGAACACCGTCATGTTGAAGGGGAGAGAAGGGGAAGACACCGGAGGGGAAGAGGATGAAGGCAAATACGAGGAGGAGTTGGACCCTAGAATCCAGGTATGACGCTAAACGACCGTAGGTACTGACGTGACGCTTCTTCGTGTTTTACACAGCGTGTCCAGTTCTATTTGAACAACGTTACTAGTGCCATGTTTACTGAGCGAAGCGGAACGCCGTGCACATGTAGCGTCCACGGTCCGGTCCCGTCCGCTCCTGTCACACACTGGTACCGGGGATTGGTCTCGTCGGTGCTGCATCCCTGTCTACAGATGTCACACCTTCTGTCCCCGTGTTGTGCTTTTTTCATCCACACCTCCTGTCCTCGTGTTACCAGGAGGAGCTGGAGCAGCTCAACAAGGCCAGCGGCCAGATCAACGAGCTCGAGCTGCAGCTGGATGTGAGGCAGTGGTTTCATTCACAAGGTTCTCAGCTTCCACGTGGTGCCCATGCACACCAGGGCTCACTGCATGTGACTGGTGCTGTGTTTGCTTCAGGAGGCGCGGTCCAGCTACAGGAGGATCCTCAGCGACTCGGCCAGGAATCTCAACTCTCAGGGCTCCCAGCTGGGCGTGTGCATAGACAAAGCGAGGCCCTACTATGAAGCCCGCAGACTGGCCAAAGAGGTGCGTTTTTAATGTGCACAGATTAGAAGGAGAGGTACTCACTCTGCGTCCTCCCTTCATGCACCTTGTGTCCTTTGGTTATTATACAAACCGTTTCAGAGGGATGTTGAAACCAGTGGTCACACAGGAGGCTGCGCTGCTTTTGAATTGTTTTAGGTTTTATTGAGAGGTGTTGGGATCCTTTAGTCCAGTGGGTCTCAACCTTTTTAAGTGATGTACCCCCTAAAATATAATGTATTCAGCCAAGTACCCCATGGGCAGTGCAAAGCACTTTTGGTTAACATAAAGATCTGTAATACACAGAGGTGTATTTCTTAAACTGTTAACACTGAAACAACACAAAATGTAAATGTAGCCACTTTTGAGAACCACTGCTTTAGTCTACCTCTCAGTATATTGAATGGCTATAGATCTACATCTGCGTGCCCTCAAACGAAACTGGAAGGACACATATTTTAATGATAACCAAAGATATTTACGAATGAATGACAAAAGTAAGACAACTTCACAAGTAGAACTACACTCAAACTCATGAGAAATCAAATTATATAACTTAAAATAAGACTAAACCTAACTCAAAACTGCACCAGACTGGTCCCTGTCCAAGGTGCTGATCTGAATGCAGAGATCCAGAAGTATGAGCTGTTTCTCCAGCAGACAACAGAGCAGCTTCTTTTTTCCTCAACTCATCCTCTGCGATCCATGGAATGTTTGCGATTGTATAATTGCAATACCTTATTGTTATATCCTTGAATAGGTAGTTAGTGTTTCTCATTAGGTGGATGTAAACACCTTCTGAGAGAATAACATTGTTGTTTAGAACATTAATATTATTCTAGAAAACCGTTGATACTTTTCTCATTTATTGTTCAGTTTGTGTGAATAACTACTTTCCTAATCAGCTTTGTAATATTTATGCTTCTCTCAGACTGTAGGTCAGCTGTTAATTATGCATGATAAATATGCATTTAATGGCACTCACATGGCTTCATAAGTGTGTCGTTATAGTTGTTCCCAAACAATGGGTAACTGTGTCATATTGAAGGGTCTTTGAGCCCGGATAATTCTTTATCATAAGCAACGATGTTGTGTGTTCATGTATTGTCTACACTTGCTCATGGGGGATAGGGGACCTCACAAAACGCATGTCCTTATTGTTTTATTATCTTGCCATAATGTGCATGGCTTTAGTCCAGAGACATTTTATTGAACATTTTGGCTGATTGGTGATAGTTATTTAGTTATTATTTAGGGCTTAATTTTCCTATTTTCATTTTTGGATTTCTCTAGTTCTCGTTTAGTTGCTTTGCATGAATCAATGTTAGAAAGTATCCTGATTCATCTTAAACTGGCTCCTCATGCAGACGCTCAGTTGCTCCTCTGTCAGAAACAAGCGATTGCGGCTCATTGGTCATGGTTCCAGAAGCCAGAGCAGCTCAAAGTGATAATGAAGTTGTAATGGCAGCACCGATAGGCACTGATTACATGCACGTTCCTAAATACATAGGCACAAAGTGAAAGGAAACTAAAATGGCGAGTCATATTCAACCACACCTGTTGGAGGCCTCATTCAGATCCAGAAAACAACAGTGAACAACACAAAAAGCAGCTCTCTACTGGGTAAGTACTCTTAGTACTTGCTTATTGGGGGACATAGTAGTGGATTTAGTATCTCAATCCCAAGCTGCACATGTATGCATGCCATTGTTGACACCTATTACACCTATACACCTATTGGTGGGAAATAGAAAATAAAGCTGAATAGAGTGTAAATGGTCTGCTCCAGGAGATAACAGTAGGATGTTATTTTTTTCTTTCTGCAGTGCGGGTAGTGTTCATGCTGAAGCCCATTCATTTCCCATTATACTAGACTTCCTTATGAGAACCTTTTCATACGTGTTTTGCACATTTCATGACTATCCACGTCTTCTTTTGCCGGAGGATCACTCTACCCTCCACCGTTGTTGAAGACGACCTAGAGAGTGACGTATTCGTGTGTGGAAGTCGTTGGTTTGTTTATTAATTCATCAGAAACTTTTCTGCCCCGTGCATCGCCACTGCTGCTTTCAGCAGGGCCGAGATCCTCCTTGTGGCACTGGCAAGCAATGGCAACTGAGTGGCACCTTGTGGCACCTCATGGAACGCAGTGGCAAAAAAAGGCAAGTGAGTGGCAATTACCAGTAATTCGGTGGCAAGTCCGGCGCGAGCGTCACAACGGCACGCTGAGTGGGCGGAGCCAAGTTTTCCTAGAAAACGCCTGTGGCCTCTGTGGCAACTCTGTGGCGTTTGTGGCACATCAGTGGCCCCGAGACCTTTTTGTCCTGTGCGTCACCACTGCTGCTTTTCATTGAATTTTTGTCACGGACATATTTGTCCCGTATTTTCCTCCACAACTTTGTTCACCCCTTGACCGGCAAACCTACGTGTACGGAGATCGGCGTCCACTATAAGGACGCCATCATCGCGTCCTTATAGTCCGCCAATGACGGGTTGTATCAGTGGTCAAATTTCATTTTTTTTCCCGACAAAAACACTTCAAACTGATTAATTCTCTTGTCAAAATTCCTTGTTTTAATAATGGCAAAGAATTTAAGAATTATGCTATGAAACTGGAAATGTGAGACTCCTGAAAGGATGTAGTTAGCAGACCAATCACAGCCTTGCAGGCTGCGTGAGCTCGCAAAGCGTTTGACGCAAATTTAGAAAAAGGGGGTCGACACACGCAAGCACACAAGAGGGGGTGAAAATGCAGCAAGGCGCTCTGTGTGTGTGTCCTTGCGTTTCTCTGAAAACGCAGAAGCACAAACTAGGCTTTACATCCAAACTCTAGACGCGGCGCCTGTTTCGCGTTTGTCGGTCAAGCTCGTGGTTTGCTTTTAACAAGCCGGATACAGCCATGTGCCTTTTTTTCACAAATACTTTTACTGCGCTGAAAATAGTACATTGTTTAACGACACTTTGCTATTCAATATTAATTATTATTGCAGGAAGTTTGCTCAGTAACATTGTGTGTCTGGCACTTGTTTGGATGTCCTTGAGCACCCTAACGTGTCTTTTATGGGACGGTTCCCTCATCAGAGAAGAATGGCGTGAAGCCAATTAAGTCCTGTCCCTGAGCCAACGAGCTGTCACACGGGCTAACACCGATCCTCATGTACTGCTGGAAGAATCATTCAGACGCACTTCCTGTACAAGTTGGTGTAATTCACTGAGCGGTCTGCGCCTACGGATGCTATTCTATACCCAATCACGACAGCGTTTGGTGGTTCAACGTGAGTAGGACTTCCACAACAGGTACAGGTACAGAGTTTGCAATGTCCTCCATATTGATGTGGAAAAACAATGGCGGCTAGTTGAACTGTTCCAGGGTGATAAGCCACGCCCTCGGGCCGTCACGTCCAGCGTTAATGGCGACATTCATGCGAATTGACTAGAAATGAGAGCAGAGTGTTTGAGCGCAGCATTAAGGAAAGTAGCTGATGGTCAATGTTCATGCCGTGACACTTCATGTCTGCATGCATCACTTTTTCAAAGACTTTACAATGATCAATATTTTAAACATTATTCGAGATGATGCAAATGTGTATTTTACAGTATTTCTAATATGACACGAAGAAGACGGAGGAATCTCCTAGAAACCTTGTATAAACTGATTACTACATAGAATATGGTTTGATTATGAATCATGCTACACAAATAACAGAACATTTGGGTTGCTTCCTAAATTGATTTGGATTTTCTAACTTTGTTTTACTCTCCTCATAAGGTTGTAACAAGAATGACCCAAATGCTAAACACTACAACATGCATGGCCGCTCATCCAAACCCTGAATCTATATCAACTATATCTGCAGAGTTGACAATTGAACAGTAAGTACTTAGTATTGAAAAACGAATATCTGAGGTTGTTTCTGTTCCCTGGGTTTCACAAGACAAAATAACTTTCTGCATCTGCGAATGTTTTCCACCGGCTGCAGCAGGATGAACACGACACAGAAAATACAACATGTAGGAAAAACATGATTGTTTTCTGTGATTGTCTTCTCTCTCTTTCAGATGTTCAAGATACCTAGTTTTGTGAAATGGTGTAACCTTAAATTACACATCTTCCTGATGTGTGCTGTTGGTCCTGCTGGACCTGGACCAAAGGTGGCAGAAGGAAAAAGTCAATATTACCTGAAATGATATTCTCTGTGATATCGGCCTTTTTTTAAACAAATGATATAAATGAAGTGAGAAAGTACATGCCATGACAGTCAAAAGGTAAAGTAGACTTTTACTTTAGAAGTAAAAGCGATCTAAAAAGAATAAGAAAACTTACATTTCATTTGAGTGACCACAGTCATTCTTTTTTGCCAGTGCATCAAAAGTTCAGTTTGGTTGTGGCAATCTCAGGTGATTAGTGGATATTTATCACACCGCTCACAAATGTAGGTAGAGCCAAACAAAAACCGAATCTTCTGTGCCGTCCTCCTAATGTTTGGAAACTCGGCTTCGCTGAAGCATAGCACTCATGTAATGTAATAACTGCTCCTTTAAGTCACACTGAAAATCAATCAGTTCGACCTGCGACTTTGACACTCGCTGAAGTGACGGCAGAATTCTCAGTGCAGGTTGTCCAATGATTCGCTGTATTTCTTTGTATGTCAAGGGGACCCTTCCAGTGTCAATAGTGTGAGGAAATGACACAGCAAAAGCAAAATCACAAAGACGTTGACTTGGGAAAAATGGTCACCTTTCCTAATAATGTCCAAAATGAGCTAATCTTTCAGCAATTTCCTCAAGGAGTTGAACACATTGAGGAGGATGAAGTCCTGGTGGTAGAAAGTTGACGGGTTTTACAACTGGCTTCACTATGTGATCGAGTTACAATACACACGGTGCTTCCTGATGGCGTATGCAGTGTAGGGAAATGATAACCAGCTCGGGGCTGTCCTCTTTTACCATATCTTGGATTCAATTCAGTGACCCAACGTATTTTTCTGTTAAGTTTGGCGTTCCGTCTGTGGTGAAATCTTACAGGCGTACAGGTATCTTTAGCCTCTGACATCCTGTCATACCAGCTCTCTCCTCGTCATGTGCCTTTTTAAAGATTCCATGGTCATCCCTTTTATCTCAAAATGGTCATTAATCCTTCTGAACGGTCACAGTGAGCGGGAGGCGGGGTGTCTTCTGATTGGACAACACAAACCTCCCTGATGTGTGTTAAAGCTTCTATTCACACCAAGAAACTTTGTCAGGTCTTCCTGCTCCTATAAGGGAACAAACTCAGCTGAACTTCTGTCTGTATTTACGGCTTGTGTTAATGACGTCGGTATTCTTCTACATTCTAGTTAGATACTTAATGACATTAATGTCTTCTCACAAGGACATTACACCCACAGTTTCCCACAGCATGGTAATCTTAAGCATACTTAACCAGCACGGCTACCACAGCATTCTGCAGTTGAGGTTGAACGTTGTCTGTAAATAGTGTTAATATGTTGTGTATATTGTATAATTATTTAGTCACAATCGCTCTCTCTGATGTAAACGACATTTGAATGGTCCGTGATTTAGTGCTGAAGTTTTGATGGATTGTTTAGTCATGAGTTTTAAATAAATGACTGGTTCTTGTGAGTTTGCTCTTGTCATTGAGTTAATTACATTAATTGACCATATGCATCGTCCGTTAATTACACAGCATCCCGTCCGTGTATTTGTACGCTTTGAGCTTTTATACATTTTATTTAATTTAAAATGTTAGTCTTCTGTGAATATGAGGTGTTTACACAAAACAAATGATAACCTGTAACTGTGGCGTCATAATGACATTACTAGCTTTGTAAACTGTAGTAAGACGCCACAAGCCGTCGGAAAGTGATGCCCACTATAGTCTTAGGCGGGGTGGACCTGTCATAGGGGATACCAGAACCTCCCTGTTGGGCTGGTCCAATATTGGCACACATCCATGACCAAATGGCCCCGAGCGCGAGCCGGTGTTACACCCCAACTGGTTTTTAAACCTACTGATTTCCCTGCGTGTTTGTGTTCATTTAACAGCAGCACCCAGCATGCAACACTACTGAGACCACTGATGTCCACACGCCATTGTAGATTCTAATCATTTCTACAAAGCTCATGCTAATTCTACCTTGTGATTCCAGTGTCTTTATTGCTTGGTCTTTCTGTGCTGACATTCATTACTTAAAATCTCAGTGGGTGAAGTTATCGCCCCCTGTTGGCCAAACTCGTTATTATAAAACCTCATCCAACAGATCCCAACAATACTTTATTATATATTTTTAATTCCACAATTGTGGCGGGCCGTGTATAACGAGTATATGTGTGTCAGTCCTTGTACGTGTAGCTAAACCTATATACGTGGTTCTCAGCTAAAACAGTGCTGCAAAGAAGAACAAAAGAAAACAAACTGTTACTAACCTCACTTGCGTTGACTGACCATTTTTTATATGAGACTAGACTTAAACAAACAAGGCTAAAAAACACAATCTGACCTATCTCTCACCAGACAACTGCTGCAGATGAGTAGGCGTCACACTATCACAGAGACTACACAATGAATATACATAATATATGTACAATTTGGATATCAGAAGAAATGTTTATAAAGCTACTGCCGTCTGCCCCCAGGCTCAACAGGAGACCCAGAAGGCAGCTCTGAGGTATGAGAGGGCCGTGTCCATGCACTCTGCTGCCAGAGAGATGGTGTATGTGGGGGAGCAGGGCCTCTTGGCTGACAGGAACACCATGGACCCAACCTGGCAGGAAATGCTGAACCACGCCACCGCTAAGGTACACACCACCAGACATCTTAAACAGCAGCAGCACAGAGAGCAGGATGAGGTTTGCCACCCTGGAAAACTTAATGGGAGCTGTAGTTTACAGAATCGATACATAAGCTGATACAGTTCATATATCCTATTCATTTGTATCAATTAGACTCAACACTTGCACATTCAACTTGTCTGAACTTTGTCGGGCTTGTAGCCTCGCAGGGGAACGGTATCAGTTTTTGCCATGATTATTTGATTCAAATTAATTTTATTTCAATGATCTGGCCCTCATTTGATCAAAGTGAGCAGTACCTGGCATGTTTGAGTGTGGTGGAAATACTGCATTAAGTCAGTCAGTCTGTGCTCTTTCACACGGGAGCACCTTGTGTTCTGGGTCCAATGATGACTTCCAAGGTTAAATACCAGCACTTTGTTTTTGCCCAGAGCCCCTCCCTCTTCTATATATTCTATATTCTATATATACGTTTGAGTAGCCTTGGCGCATGACTTGTGATGATAATTTTACACCTGTGTTGAGTAAGAACTTCTTAAAATGTATCAGAAGAATTGTAGAAAATTGATCAGATTTAACTTTCAACCTATTCAGTCAGATAAATCAGACCTAGTCTGTAACCATTAGTTGTCCAAAACTCTAATCGTGCATTGCCCCTTTTCAGTCTTTTCTTCTATTTTGGGACCTAATATCCACAACAAATGTTCTATATGAGGTTCCTTCTTGGATAATTATGGGCTCAAATATATTTGAGAATTGTTTTGTGTGCATTTTTGAGTCGTTTTGCAATTATTGAGACTGATCTGACCCCATAGATAATTACTCCGGGTCTATTATTTATCATGTATATACATGCTGTTGATGTTTTGTTGTTTGCTGGCCTTTCCAACTGTGCTACTTAACCGTAGTTGATCATCAAAGTGAATGCTGACTACTATTACTTTATGTTTTATGTACTTTTGTACAAAAGCAGTGTTTGATATAATGCATTTAGCAATTAGACAGTATCAAGCTTTGGAAGGGACAACCTGTTACTGTATTTTCCTACTCCAGTATCTTGTAACTAACTGACCATCAGAACAAAGATGGAAGATGTGTGATTCTGTGATGATGACGTGTTCCTCTCGGTCATTGTTCCTGTGCTGCTCAGGTGAACGAGGCGGAGGAGGAGCGTTTCCACAGTGAGCAAGAGCACCAGCGCGTCACACAGCTCTGCCAGGAAGCTGAGGCTCGAGTCCAGACCCTCCAGAAAGCTCTAAAGAAGGTCATCCTCAAGTCCAAGCCGTACTTTGAACTCAAGGCTCAATTCAATCACATTCTGGAGGTTTGTACCAGTATCAGATACTCAGCTTTTTAACTGATGTACTTTACCTTAAGTTTTAGCTGCCATGTTAGATCATGGAAGGGATGTACTTTAGACCCTACGCAGAGGGGGTCCCCAACCTTTTTACCTCATGGACAGTTTTTATGTTAGACAATATTTCTCGGACCGGTCTTGGAGGTGTGGCGGGTAAACCGGACAGAATAACCAGCCCTGGGGGGGGGAGGTGTATTGCTCTCTGTCCGCTGCTGGGCGGAACTGCCATACGCAGCGAGTAGTTGGCAACTGTATAAGGTGGAAAAAAAACGGTCCGCATCCCGGTGGTTGGGGAACCCTGCCATACAGTCTCGGTTGGAACGTAGGAACTTGAGTTGCTGTTACTCTGATCACGTTGGAGAAGGCTACATTCTTCAATTCATTATGCTCGATGATACAAACAGGAGTCCAAATCATTTCTAATGTTGCTCCTGGTTTGGATGTCTGAATAAATATAATGTTCACTGCAGCAATTTTATCAGGCGATGACTATGTTGTGTTGTTTGAAACACTTCCTGATGTGGCCAAATTGTCTTTTCATGCAGCTTAAAAAACTCTTTCTGATGTAATGGTTTACTGACAAATGATCAGTTCAACCAGGAAGATAGTTGGACAAATCAATTAATGACTCTATTCTCTTTTTTCAGGATCATAAGGCTAGAGTAGTTCTGCTGGAGGAGCGAGTGGCGAAGGTAAAGACACGTTACTCTGTGGCCCTGCGGAACCTGGAGCAGATCAGCGAGCAGATCCACACACAGAGGGGGCGGATAAGGGCCAGCAGGGGGCGTCCGTCACTCTGCAGGGGGCGCAGCTCCCCTGTAGGTGCTGAGGCTGAGGTCCGAGCCAGTGTTGTGAATCGCAGCGGGAGCTGCATCGGGAGTAGCTGTGCAGGAGTCAGCGGAGTAGAGAGCAACTGGGCGGATGGAGAGAAAACCAGGCTGTGGGTGGAGAGGCACAGAGAGAGTGGCTGGGGCCAGAGGGAGCGGCTGGAGGCGGAGCCTGCCGCCTCAGACACCATGTCTCTCATCAGCCTGCAGACCATTGCCTCTGACCTGGAGAAGTGTGACTCGGTGGAACACTTGGGAGACATGAGCGAGGCTGGGAGTGCTCTGGGTGAGGAGCGGCAGTGCGGCAGGAAGCCTAAACCACAGCCAATCAGCAGAGAGGAGTTGACTGTGGAGTCCCAGCAGGAGAAGGGAGGGGTTACTAAAGAAAAGCAGGAGAGCTTGATCAAACAGCACCAGAGAAGTGTCAGTCTATAATAGTCACCAGGAGGGGAGGATCATAGCGATGACTTACAATGAGTGATCATAGAGGACTTTGGAGAAGAAATCCCTCTAACTGTGGGGTGGTAGGCAAAATGGAATGGAAAAGTGGAGATGCTGACACTGACGACACACACTGGCCATACACGGCAGTTAGCAGGAAGGGTCGGCAGGAACATGGGCCACACTACTGAATATCTGGCAGCAATAAACAGAGAGCCGTCCTGTGGGAGCACTGACCTGCATTCCCTTGTGTACCCTGCAGTGTTTTATCACGTCTGTTTTTTGCATGAAAAAAACAGCAGGAGGATGCAGGGTGTGTCATCTCGTGTTGTGCTTTAGTGGTGGATAAATGTGCCTGTTTAAGGTTAAATCCAGTTTGTAACAATAACAATAATTTAGTTGGAGCATGGAACATAATTTCTATTGGTCATAATAACACTGGATTTATGGAAACACTTCACAGCTTTGATTCTGAGCCATGTATGTATTTTTCATCCCATGTTCAGTATACCTGCATGTCACAGTTCACCTTTGCCGTCTCTTCCAAACAAGTCTGTACTTTTGTAACATTTTGTAGATAATGATGTTCAAAACTAGAAAGGCAACTCATAGCACTATAATAGTTAAAACACCCATAAACATCTTACAAATGGAATCAAAAGGCACAGTTCTATCACAAAACATTTATTGAAAGTTAATTTACAGGATGATGCAAAAACTATCCATCTCAATCATCACTCGTGACCTAATAGAAGTGTGTGGTGCTGTTTGTATCTGCTTTTAACAGTATTTGAAACAATCACAAACTAATGTTTAATTCTTCTGGTTCACAGCTTTTTTCTCAGTAATGGTGCCTCTCCCTCTCCTGTCTTGTGGCGTCATCTTTATACACTGCTCAAAAAATGGTTTGATTTAAAGTTTTGATTTTCCTCTCAGTGTTGCAGCCGATCATTCTCGTGGCAAAAGACCAAGCATTACAGGTCAATTGGTTAATTGGACTGTTTCTGCAAGCACAACAAGGGCATTGTCAGAAGCCTTCACATCTGACCTACAGAGGAGAAATGTCTTAACACTGCAATTAGCTATAGACTGTCATGCTTCACAATGTTGCATGAAGCACAGCGTTCTCCTTGGCTTCTCCAGACCATTTCACATATATCACAGGAGCTCGGGGTGATCCTGCTCTCATGAGAAGCACAGGGCGCCAGTGGCGGACATGCCAATTCTGGTGTTCTATAGCAAATGAGGAGGCCACCCTCATGAACCCTGTTTCTGATTGCAGACATTAACACCAGCGGGCTGCTGGAGGTCATTCTGTAGGGCTTGAGCAGTGCTCAACCTGTACCTCCTTGAAGGAGTCACAAAACAAACTCTACTGACCTTAAAATCTAAATATTGGTCATAAATACCCTTCTTAAATATCAGACATAGTTAAGCTTGATGAAAGATATTTGCATGAAGAATGCAGTACCTCCAGCTACATGACAGTGTGGTACAGTTGTATATCCTGGCAGAAAGACCAGTGTTGATGAGTCAAATATTGAGCTGCTTGGACTGAAGTCCATCAGCCTCCACACAAACCTTCACAAAAAGCTCCCCCAGTAGCGGACTGACTGAGGAGAAATAGCGGAGAATAACGTCCTTTGTCTCTGACTTTTAGGATTTTCCTTTTTTATGAGTCAACCATTTCCATTATTTTATTCTTGCTTTGTTAAAATGATTTAAAACATTTATGTTAGTCAGTATGATTTAAAACATTTATGTTAGTCAGTATACAGCCATGAAACTAGAAGCCCATGTCTGTGGTTACCCTAATTATTCCATGTACTGTATCTACGATAATAATAATATGTATTCCACAGATAGCCATATCCCATGTTATGCCAGGGAAAATAGCCAAATGTTTTTATTCAAAGTGCGTGTGACTCCTAAAAGGGTTTGGTTCTACAGAAATGATCCTACTAATTATCCTGATTTTTATTTTCATTTAAGCTTTATTCGATATGGACATCACAGCGGTATTAGAGTTGTGACATACAATTATGCACAATAACCAGGTGCACTGTGTTTAGTATTAGCAAAACGCTAGTTTACACCTGTCCATATGAGGCTTTTTTAAAGGAAAAAATAGAAGTGTGTTAACCACGGCTTAATGCCTGTATTAAAAACATAAAAATGTATTGCATTTTCAATTCTGTTGGTAGACAGTTCCAGAGTTTTGCTCAGAGAAGACTGATTGTCTAAAATTCCACTCTAAGAGTGAAATAAATAAATAAATTGTGTGACAAATATTTTTTTTTATGTTTGAGGCTGATTGAAAATGTCTGACTTGAAAGTTTAAAGTTTGACACTAATAAAAAAAAAACTTTTGTTGTAGATTGTTCTTTTTCCTCAGGTTAGTCGCATGTGTATTTAGTGTTTGTTTAAGATGAATAACAATATCCTTTTTGAAGTTTACTATCATTTCACTAACATGTCTGTTAAACCATAATGTTAGAAAATGTGAAGAGCCAGTGTGTGGGATCTGGTGGCATCTTGCCAATCGTCTTTCCAAAACTGCGGTGAGGGAGCCGAAGTGCGAAAGCAAAGCACTAGCAGCCGTCGCCCAACCTTTATATGGTATGATTACGGGTGAGCGAGGTGAACGCAGGTACCACGGTTCACATTACCATGGTTTCACAGGCATGATGTTGGTGCCCAGGTAACATGACAACAGAAAAGGCTATTTTCCTTCTCTTCCGGTGGAGAGGGATATGGAGTAGTAGCACGCGTCACACTCTCCCGTAACTTTTTCTTTTTTTTTTAATTACACAAGTCAATTAACAGATCGCGCAAAGGCAAGTACTATCTTCTAATGGTACCATGAACAGCAAAAGTGAGCTGAGCAGGAAGGATGACTTTAAAAAAGATGACCTGATGTCCCAAACTAGTCAGGCTAGCCTGCTGGAGGAACATCGCAAGTCGATATCATCTCACCTTTCTGCCGAACTGAAATCTTTGTTCGTAGCTCTCAAATCTAGAGCTAGACAAGCCTCAGTGACTAAAAATGAGCGAATTGCGAGTTTGGAGGCCAACTTAAACGGAGACCGCTTTCAGGCCCTCACAATCTGCAGCGCATCATGGCGGAGCTATTCGACTTGGGGCTGCGGTCAACGCTCTACGGGGCAAATCACTGACAAAGATGTTGCTCATCAGCCAAAGAATCCACCACCTTTGTCAGAACACAACTGGACTGAGAATGACGCCTAAACCCACCAAAACGAGGCATAGGCATTTAGTTATTAACACCTTTTTGCACTATAGTACTCTACATTGTTGTAATCAAACAAAAAAGGTGTTTTAAACCAATGCCTGGTCCCCCCCAATATACATCAGAAAATATGTAAAATATTTGTTCTCCTTTTATGAACTACCGTTAGAGGGGATTCTGCAAATGGGTTGGTTTATAAAACCTTTTTTTGTGTTGAGGATCGGTCTCTAGATTGTTGGTGCGACTCTGCAACGTGGTTCTCGCACACCGCTGTCACATCACAGCTGCCCACACCTGCTTAAAAATAAAAATGATGGGGAAAGGGTATTCATTTGGACCCCGCCAATGTCTGCTACCAAGAGAGTAGTTGGTAGTAGTAAAAAAAACTAGAAGCCTTAGTATGGAAGTAAATCTGTGCCATCGGGGGTTGAAATAAAAAGTTGATTGAATTTCTAGCACTGAATATTTATGCATTGAAATTATGTACCTGAATGTTTTTCAACATTAAAACACCGCAAAAAAATTCAACCTAAAAAAAAAAAATGTTGAAATATTCGAAATGGAGGCTACAATATTCAACCGCAAAAAATTCAACCTTGGCACACCAATATGCGGAGGCTACAATATTCAACCCAAATAAATTCAACCTTGGCACACCAACATCCGGGACACTAAGGAACAGCAATCGATTCTAGATTCAAGATCAGGAGCGTGCGTCAAGCTAAAGGAGCGAGCACCCAAAACACCTTCGGCTTTGGATTGTAAACATGTCCAATAATAACGGGGCTTTAACTCTTCTTCATGTCATCAGTGTGGTTTGTGTCTGTAAGATTCCGTAATAGACAGCTGACATTTGTACATTAACAGACTGTGTTGGACATGAACTAAGCGGAAGTTAAACGAGAGCGTACAGCCGCTCACAATACGCCTCTTCTAGTTTTGAATTAATTTAATAATGCTGAGATCCTTGGACAAGCTGTTAGGAGTGATTGGCGGAGTTTTGAAAACCAGGAACGCGCTTGAAGAGGCAGATGAGCCGCTGTATCGTAGTGGGGGGGGGGGCAGCGGCAGCGGCTTTAGCGGAGCGTGCAGACGCATAAACCCGACAGGACATGCAGGAATAACCGCAGTAGCGTCGGTGGAAGGATCCTTTTTCACAGCGGCACAAGCCGATCTCAGTTGGGTATTAAGCGACATTCAAAGTCCACGTAACGTTAAATGAGTCTTCATGACCATGGGTAAACTTTATTGAGGATCTGGCACAACACAGCGACCTGCAAGTAGCGCAGAGTCTTACATAAAGGGATGTACGTCTTAATGCGAGGCTTTAGAATTTATCTCAAAGGGATCCTGTATTTGCTCGTAAAGTCTGAAACGAGAACCCATTTTTCAGTGACTGTGTTACGTGCCTACTGGTTTTTGAACTACTGGTTTGGCTACGGGTGCGTGTTTGTTTTCCCCCGGTGTTACGTGCCTACTGGTTTTTGAACCTACTGGTTTGGCTACGGGTGCGTGTTTGTTTCCCCCCGGCAGGCAGGTGTTGTCTGCCTCCGTCACTTGAGTCGTCACACATTTGCAAACATATTGTTCTGAAAATGTTCAAAAATGCATCCCATATCCATTGCAGCGATTACGATTGTATAAGTGAGCACTACGTCACTGCCACGTATGAAGAAATACATAAAAGAACATTTATTAAAAGTCCGCCACAACCGGGATTCGAACCGTGTCGCGCAAAATGACGTAGTGCCACAGAGCGGCTGTGCTACCCACTCGGCCAACCGAGCTTAAGGGTTTACAGTTGATTTGTATATTTTAATAGAGTTGTATATCGTCAGTGGCAAGCAAACGTTTTGGTTTAGGGTGAACATTATATGTTCTTTTATGTATTTCTTCATACGTTGCCACACTGATGACATGAAGAAGAGTTAAAGCCCCGTTATTATTGGACATGTTTACAATCCAAAGCCGAAGGTGTTTTGGGTGCTCGCTCCTTTAGCTTGACGCACGCTCCTGATCTTGAATCTAGAATCGATTGCTGTTCCTTAGTGTCCCGGATGTTGGTGTGCCAAGGTTGAATTTATTTGGGTTGAATATTGTAGCCTCCAGTTCGAATATTTCAACATTTTTTTTTTTTAGGTTGAATTTTTTTGCGGTGTTTTAATGTTGAAAAACATTCAGGTACATAATTTCAATGCATAAATATTCAGTGCTAGAAATTCAATCAACTTTTTATTTCAACCCCCGATGGCACAGATTTACTTCCATACCTTAGAGCAAGGGTTCCCAATAGGTCGATCGATCGCGAAGGCAGTACCATTCGATCGCCTGCCATCAATAAAGAAATTAGCGATCCGTGCTAACTAACAGACGCATCATTCAAAAGCAACCCAGGCTGACTTCAATCAATGCAAGTCATCGAGTAAGGTAATGACTAAGAATGTGTGGAATCCTTGTGACGGTTCCCTCCTTTTGACCGAGTTGTTTTCTTATTGTTTTTACGGCTTGCTACTCCTAAAATTACCAAAATCTCCTTTTCCACATGTGACCACTGAAGGATTTATATACTTTGGCGTTGCCGTCACAATTAACAATCTCTTCTGCAAAAACTTCAGCCTCTTGTTGACAACCGTAAATCCAATATGACCTGCTGGTCTGCTTTCCCCCTGTATTTGTTACAGGGCCAGGTTAATTTTTGTTAATTTGATTCAATACTATTGGGCTTGCATCATTGAAAAGCTGGATGGATGATGGGCCAAGGAACAGCTCGATGTGGGCCCAAATGGAACTAAAACCCACAGTATCTCAAAAAATCCAATAGTCACTAACTCTCAAAATCTGGATAAAATTCCGTAAACATTTTGGGCTGAACTAACCCTCTACTCTGGCCCCATCTTTAAAAAACCCTCCGGTGCCAGACCCTATTTTTTGCACATATGTGCTTATGTAAAAGGCTTATGTAGGGACATTTATGACAATGGGAACTTTACTGATTTTGCAGGACTGTTATCTAGATTCAACTTGCCTAAATCTAACTTCTTCCACTTTGTACAGGTTTTACACTTGATTAAATCAGAATACCCTCACTTCCCTAAGCATAGCCATCTATGATTGACTGCTTGCTTGCTCTAGGTCTTTGCGTCTCAATTATCTATGGTTTCAATGACTCCCCTAACCCGGATCCGCCAACCATGCCCATATCTTATGGTCATGCCCAAAATTCTATTGTTTGCTATTGCTATGTTTATATATATATTACCAGGTTTATTTCAAAAAGAAAACTAAAAGTATTTTTATTTCAGACTCTGAAAAATACCATGAACCCTCACCATGAACCGCACCCAGTTCTCCCCATCCTCCATCTTTGATGATCCACACCCCACCATCATCCCCTATGACACCACTAGTGGAGGAGGAGGAGAAGGAGGAGGAGGAGGATGAGGGGGAGGAGTTGTATGGGGGTACTACAAAGTTTTTGCAAGGTGTTGAAATCAATATTGGGCCAAGCCCATTGTTCTGAGTGAACCGCATGAGGTTGGTTTGATAGAATTCCACTACCCCTGCGTCAATTATTTCACTCTTCCCAGGCGCTATTGTTCACCTGCAGGTTAGGAAGATGAGCACAATACCTTCCAACAGTAGTAGTTTTACTAAATACTGGTAGTACTTTTTGTTATGTAGTAAGAGTAGTAATATCAGTTGCAGTTTCACTACTTCGGGTAGAAATAGTATTTTAGTATTAAAAGCAGTTGAAATACTAGTAGTATTATTAATGGTAGAAGCAGTATCAGTTGTAGTAGTAATACTAGTTGTGCTAGTGATATTGGTAGTAGTTGTAGTAGTATTTGAAAGAGCAAAAGTATCATAACAAAACAGCTTCATTCTGAGCTCCATGGTTATGGTACAGATAAACATTGAGGCTTTAATTTTGAAATGATTGGGTTGGGAGACAGAATGTTTGTCTTTCAAACTAAGAAGTTATTATTAGTATGTTTTCTCCCTTTATTTAACCAGGTAAAATCAATTGACAACCAATTCTCATTTACAATGATGACCTGGCCAAGAGGCAGTAGCACAGTCCACACAAGAGACACACAGCACAGATACAATGCAGTATGACACACATGAAAACAAATGGCTAAAAACAACATAGTTAAATTATTAAACATGTACGAAAAATGTTCTTTGTGAAAAATGGAAGAGAGAGAAGTGAGGGTTGATGGAGTCACTGGATCTTAAATGGCAATTGCTGTCGGAAATGTGCAAATGGTTTGAGAGGTCATTCCCAAAATGGATTTGTAGACCACAAGCATTCAGTGTTGTAGCCGCCTGTAAAGATTACAGTGGTGGGTGGTGAAGGATAGAGTGTGTCCAGTTTTCTGAAGGTGGTCCCAGTTTTCTGAAGGTGTCTTTGATGCCATTTTATATTATATTTATAGAAATGATATCGCTGTAGTAAAATAGAGGAAGAATAGGTCTCATCACAAACATTACAGTAAGAACTCGGCGAGGAAGGGGTGTGAGGGTGAAGAAGGGAGAGAGAGAGGAGGAGAAAGAAAGAGAAAAAAAGAGAGATAGAAAGAGAACGAAGGGATTTCATGATGTTGGTCTGTTGACAGCATAGCTGTGTCAGGTGACTCCACTAATCAGCTATTATGGTTCAAATGTGTGAGAAACAGACACAGAGGCCCTTTGTCAATGTGCGTTCTTGTGTGGACTTTTGTTCTCGTGAAACGTCATCAGTCGCAGCCCGAATTGTGTTCCAATTCTAAAGTCTGCATCTGGACGAGAACGGTCATAATACCCGGATGTGACTCCCCCCGCCCATTTTATCGGGCATGCATTGGAGCAGGCTCGTCTGTTCTTGTGAGAGCCAAATATCCCAGAATGCATTTCACCTCAGCAACAGGCAACAACAACAGAGGAAAATTGTGGTGGCGGGGTGTGGTTAGCGCGGCTGCAGGGGGCGAGAACGGGGGAGTGGTTCAGGGAACGCTGCCTGGGGTTTAATTAACGCAGCTGGGCGGCATCAGTGTGATTGTGTGTCCCCATTTAAAACAGTGAGCAGGACGCGGAGCCGGGACGCCTGAGCAGAGCGGGTCGAGGCGACGACGGCAAGCGGCCAAAGCCAGAATCACTGTACAGAGAATAATAATAAAGAACAAGGATCACAGTACGACAAGTGTCCGTGCCCTTATTCCGACGAACCCGGCAACGGATAGCCAGGAACGGCTACAGTGGCGCCTGACCAAGGGACGACCAGGGCATGGACGGACAGCACAGCGAGGGAGCGGCGCAGCCGGTAATCGCGCTGGGGCAGATGTTGGCGGAGATCGCGGCCATGCAGAGGGACCAAGCAGAGGCCAACCGGCACTTCATGGGGGCGCTGCAAGCGCAGGCGGACCGGCAGACCCGCGCGTTGGAACAGCTGGCAGCCCGGCCAGCGGCTGCCCCTCCGGCACCAGGCTCCTCGGCGTACGCGGGACTGGTTGTCCACAAGATGACAGCCACAGACGACGTCCAGGCATACCTGGAGATGTTTGAGGCGATGGCGGGGTCGTGCGGCTGGCCGGCGGAGGAATGGGCGGTCCGCCTATTGCCACTCCTAACCGGGGAGGCGCAGATGGCAGCCCTCGGTCTTCCTCCTGGGGCCAGACACACGTACGCGGAGGTGAAAAGGGCCATCGTGGACCGGGTAGGGCTGTCCCCCGAAGACCACCGCAGGGCCTTCCGAGAGGCTAGGCTCTCCCCGGGGGACCGCCCGTTCGCATTCGCACAACGCCTGAGGGACTCGGCGAACAGGTGGCTGCAGCCGGGGGGCGCGGGGGGAGCGTCGGCGGTGGTGGAGAAGGTGGTGACGGAGCAGCTCCTGGAGGGGCTGCCGCCCCGGACGGCGGCGTGGGTCCGCTATCACCGACCGGCGACCCTGGAAGCCGCCATCACCCTGGCCGAGGACCACCTGGCGGTCCACCCCGGCAGGCAGAGGGAGGACGCCCGACCTCCAGCGATCGCCCGGCCGGTCCCGGCGCCGCGAAGGAGGGCCCCGCAGCAGACCGGGGCGCAGGCCCCGCAACCACCAACCCCTTTCCGGGTTCCCGAGGCCCCGGGCCCCGGGCCCGGGCGGACCCGCCAGCCTTCCCGACCCACCGAGAGCGCCTCAATCGTCAGGGCAGGAGTGTTGGAGGTGCGGGCAGCCCGGACACCAGCGCCGGGAGTGCCCGTTGATGGAGGTGGGCCAGTCGGTGCGGGTTGCCGGGCCTCCAACACCCTCCCCCGGCCCAGGAGCGACGTACTGCGTTCCGGTAAGGATCCAGGGGGGTATACACCAGGCGTTGGTGGATTCGGGCTGCATGCAGTCCATGATCCACCAGAGGCTGGTTCGACCCGGGGCATTGGTGGAGGCATCACGGGTGAGTATTAAATGTGTGCATGGGGATATTCACGACTACCCAGTGGTGCCAGTAGAGATTAGATTTAGGGGCAAAAAGCATAGAGTAAAGGCAGCGGTTAGCTCCCGCCTGATGCACCCCCTAATCCTGGGAACAGATTGGGCGGGGTTTGATAGACTAGCGGGGCAGTGCGCGGGGGTGCGTTCACGGTCAGCAGGGACATGCGGGATGTGTGCTGTGCTCAGCGGTGACGCGAGGTTGTCCGACACTGCAGACAGGGGGGGGGAACCGACGGAGCCTCCCACGGAGACTCCGCCGGCTCCCGAGCTACGCTCCATGGAAGATTTTCCACTGGAACAGTCTCGGGATGACACTCTACGCTTTGCCTTCGACCAAGTGATACGAATTGATGGTCAACGGGTGCGCCCTGATGCAGCATTATCCTACCCGCACTTTTCATTGATTAGGGACAGACTATACAGAGTGAGCCGTGACACTCAAACAGGGCAGGAGAACACTCAGTTGGTGGTGCCAAAAAGCCGTCGGGAAATTATTTTCCAGGCGGCTCACTATAACCCGATGGCCGGCCACATGGGTAGTGACAAAACTATGGACCGGATAATGGCCCGATTTTACTGGCCCGGCATCTGGGCGGATGTGCGCCGATGGTGCGCGTCCTGCCCGCAGTGTCAGCTGGTAAACCAGCCGGCCATTCCGAGGGCGCCGTTACGGCCACTCCCGTTAATGGAGGCGCCGTTCGAACGTTTAGGCATGGACCTCATCGGGCCATTTCACCGGAGCGCACGGGGATATCGCTTTGTGTTAGTTCTGGTGGATTACGCAACACGATATCCCGAGGCAGTGCCGTTGCGCAACATCTCTGCAAAGAGCGTTGCGCAGGCTCTGTTTCAGGTCATCTCCCGAGTTGGAATCCCGAAAGAGATTCTGACTGACCAGGGCACCTCGTTCATGTCACGCACACTGCGGGAACTTTACGAATTGTTGGGGGTTAAGCCGGTTCGGACCAGTGTTTATCATCCCCAGACCGACGGGCTGGTGGAAAGGCTGAATAAAACACTGAAATCCATGATTCGTAAATTCATTCACGACGATGAACGTAATTGGGATAAATGGCTTGATCCTCTGTTGTTTGCAGTACGGGAGGTCCCCCAGGCCTCCACGGGATTTTCTCCCTTTGAGCTGCTGTTTGGCAGGAAACCACGGGGGGTGCTCGACCTGCTTAAGGAACACTGGGAGGAGGGTCCGAGCCCCGGTAAGAACGAGATTCAGTACGTCCTGGACCTGCGAGCCAAACTCCACACACTGGGTGAGTTGTCACGGGAGAATTTGCTCCAGGCCCAGGAGCGTCAACAGCGACTGTACAACAGAGGGGCCAAGCTAAGACAATTTTCACCGGGAGAAAAAGTACTTGTATTGCTCCCTTCTTCCAGCTCAAAACTACTCGCCAAGTGGCAAGGGCCCTTTGTGGTCACACGGCGGGTCGGGGACGTCGACTACGAGGTGGCGCGACCTGACAGGGGTGGAGCTACGCAGATCTACCACCTCAACCTCCTCAAATTATGGAGGGAGGCGGAGTCTGTTTTCCTGGTGTCTGCAGTAACTGAGAGAGAGGAGCTGGGGCCCGAGGTCCCGAAGTCCACCAATCCGACCCGGCTCCATTTCGACGCCCAGCTCTCGGCGGCCCAGAAAACAGACATAGCCCAGTTGCAAGACAAATTTAATGATGTGTTCTCCCTCCTGCCAGGTCGCACGGAGCTCATAGCGCACCACATTGAGACGGCACCGGGCGTGACGGTGCGATCGCGGCCCTACCGGTTACCTGAACAAAAGCGGAAAATTGTTCAGAGGGAATTGGCTGCTATGCTGGCGATGGGAGTAATAGAGGAGTCCAACAGCGCCTGGTGCAGCCCCATCGTTCTGGTCACCAAGAAGGATGGCTCCATAAGGTTCTGCGTGGACTATCGCAGGGTGAACGCCGTGTCACGGTTTGATGCGTACCCGATGCCCCGGGTCGACGAACTCCTGGACCGACTGGGCACCGCGCGTTTTTTTACGACACTGGATTTAACCAAGGGCTACTGGCAGATTCCCTTGTCGCCAGAGTCCAAGGAAAAAACGGCATTCTCCACTCCGTTTGGGTTATACCAATTCACCACGCTCCCCTTCGGGCTGTTCGGGGCACCGGCCACTTTCCAACGCCTTATGGACCGGGTGCTGCGTCCGCACGCTGCCTATGCTGCCGCCTACCTGGACGACGTCATCATATACAGCACCACGTGGGCGGTGCACGTGCGGCGGATGGGCGCGGTGCTGGAGTCCCTGAGGCAGGCCGGGCTCACCGCCAACCCGGGGAAGTGTGCAGTTGGGCGGAGGGAGGTACGGTATCTGGGGTACCACTTGGGCGGTGGGCAGGTGCGACCCCAGGTGGACAAGACGGCAGCCATCGCGGCCTGCCCGCGGCCCAAGACGAAAAAGGAGGTGAGGCGGTTTTTGGGGCTGGCGGGCTACTACAGGAGGTTCATCCCGGGCTTTGCGGCGCTGACCAGCCCCTTAACTGACCTGACCCGGAAAGGTGCCTCAGATCCGGTCCAGTGGACGGAGCGGTGCCAGTGGGCGGTTGAGGCAGTGAAACGTGCTCTCTGCGGGGAGCCACTACTCCACACCCCTAACTTCTCTCTCCCTTTTGTCTTGCAGACGGACGCGTCGAACAGAGGGCTGGGGGCCGTTTTGTCAGCAGGTGCAGGGGGTGGACCGCCCGGTCCTCTACATCAGCCGGAAACTATCAGAGAGGGAGGCCAGGTACAGTACAGTGGAAAAGGAGTGCCTGGCCATCCGGTGGGCGGTCGACTCCCTGCGGTATTACCTCCTGGGACGCCAATTCACCCTCTGTTCGGACCACGCCCCGCTCCAATGGCTCCACCGCATGAAGGATACAAACGCCCGGATCACTCGGTGGTATCTGGCTCTACAGCCCTTTAACTTCAAAGTGGTCCATAGGCCGGGGGCGCAGATGGTCGTGGCGGACTTCCTCTCTCGCCCGCAGGAGGGGGAGGGGGGGGAGTCGGTTCGGCCGGATGGCTCCCCGGCCTAAGTCGGGCGGTGGGGGTATGTGGTGGCGGGGTGTGGTTAGCGCGGCTGCAGGGGGCGAGAACGGGGGAGTGGTTCAGGGAACGCTGCCTGGGGTTTAATTAACGCAGCTGGGCGGCATCAGTGTGATTGTGTGTCCCCATTTAAAACAGTGAGCAGGACGCGGAGCCGGGACGCCTGAGCAGAGCGGGTCGAGGCGACGACGGCAAGTGGCCAAAGCCAGAATCACTGTACAGAGAATAATAATAAAGAACAAGGATCACAGTACGACAAGTGTCCGTGCCCTTATTCCGACGAACCCGGCAACGGATAGCCAGGAACGGCTACAAAAATAAACACAACTTTATGTCGAAGTTTATAAATACTACTATATTTAAGTAATGTAATGTAATTTTATGACTTTTTCAGACGAGAATTTAGTTGTTAAAGCAACTTTTCTGCGGTCGGTGTGTCAACATTCAGCCTTCGTAACAATTAGCTCTGTGGATGTCGGAGATTTGACCTGTAGTTAACGGACCGCCAGACCCTCCAGCACTGGGCGGTCAGCTTCATCTCAGCCCACAGAGAGCAAGTCGGCAAGTCTTCTGTGAAATCAGCTGGTTTTTACGTCTCTGTAGCGGTTATACATGAGATTTAACTGTACTATAACGAGTCTTCATAAGTTTTAATGGAAATGTCCGTTCTCCATTCTCCCGAAACTGTGAGTCAGGACTCCCAAGTCTGTCACCATAGTCTATTCTTGCAGGAACGCAAGTCTGTTCTCGCCATCTCAGGTATTGAGAAAGGGAGAGAGACTGCAACGTGTCTGAGTAACCATGGTAACGACGCAGCTGAGTTAATTAACGGGCTGATCAAAGGGCGAAGAGCATAACTGCGATTTACACCGAATCCACACCTCAAACAACTGTACTTTAACGCAAAACTATAAACGGCTATCTAAAAAACAAGATGATTTCAAAAGACATAAGACTCTACCGAACGCGTCCATGTCTCTGTGGCCATAAATATGGCTCTAATGGCAATTGACAAAAAGTGTACCTTCTGTTTTTTGAGAAATATGTCACCAGATTTGTATTGGGGCCTATGGAGCTTGAGGCAGCCGCTGTCTCATTCTCAGGCTTCCCAGGCTTCTCAGGCTAAAAGTAAATGTCTGTGGGATTCCATAGCCACGTGAGTACAACCAGCACAAGCACTGCATCATTTTGATCCATCCATGAAGCCCGAAGAGTGAGTATTGTGGCCATGAGGGCAAGATAGACATATATTTTTTACTTCTGACGCTGCTGCACTCAAGATCTTCAACTCTCAGTCTGAGAAACGCAATACATACACACACATGTAAATCTCATAAACGGACTGAAAAAGTCATGATAATAATCAGTGATATTGAGGAAAGTTGAATAGATATCAACAATGTGTTTTTATTATAAAATAGTTCAGATCTTTATCAACATATAAAAGTTTAAATTCAAAACAATTCATTTCATTTCTTAAAGCGCAAAATCGGACATTACAAATATGCCACAGAGGGCTTCACAGTCTGTACACATGCGACATCCTTTTTTCCTCTCACAGGAAAAACTCTCCAAAAAATGAAAAATCCTTCTATGGGGAAAAAAGGGAAGAAACGTTATGGAGAACGTCAGAGAAAGGATCCCTCTCCCGGAATGGACAGACTACAATAGATGTCATGTGTACAGAATGAACAATGTAAAAGATGTACAGTACAGTACATTCAATTCCTATAACAGAAATTATTCAAATAATTGCGAGTAGTAAGCCAGGTGTACGACAGGGCCACTGCAGGAACAACCACCATCAGATAGAGCCACCATCCACAGAATGGCTTCAAATTCATTCTTGAAGTCTAACAAGTATCGTCTGCATAACAATGGAAGTTCATGCAGTGTTTTCTCGTCGCCCGAAGGAAGCATATACAGGGTAAAAATTGGTCTAAGCACAGAACCTTGTGGGACTCAGTGAATAACATTGTTGGTATTCTTTAAAAGCACAAGCGGTGCACATCGCTACTTCTCATTGTTTATCAATAAACTGGTTCCTCATTTCTACTTTCCTGTTTGGACTGTCTGTTCTGTTACAGAAGGCCAGACCGCCACCGCCGATACGAGTTCTCCCGATCCATTTCAGGATCTTGTAGATGCACTCAAGCGCACACTTTCCGGACCTACTGCCGCACCACCGCCCCTCATTCACCACCAGTGGCCTCCAGTCCCATGGCCAACCCGGCGCCCTACTCTGGTTTGTCGGAAGACTGCGATGGATTCCTTCCGCAGTGTCCGGTGGCCATCGAGATGCAAGCGCTCCATTGAGCTCGTATCCTCTGGAATCAAAAGTCCGACGCTCCACAGTCTGAGTAACTTCACCACTTACTTCCGTGAAGTTTTTGGAATTCCAAATGGCGATTCTACCGCCAGTGAACAGTTGTAGCATTTTCGCCAAGTGAAAGTGTCCGTCTCGGATTACAACATCAAGTTCTGGACTCTAGAGGCGACCTGTGGATGGAATGAGTACTCGCTCATCCCCACATATCCTTAGGTCACTTATAAAGAGAAGGATCGAACGAACGCATCAGAGGCACGTGTTCAAAAATTGGAAGCCTGGATGGGGACGTCTGGAAGAATTCAGCCAAACAACTTCTCTCGTTCTGGTAGATCCTCATCTACGACTGCATCTCGCTGCAGACGATGATTTCATGGGTATTGAGCGGTTTATGCAGCTCGCCATTCGTACTGATTGTCGTATACAGCCCTGCATCGAAGATCTGCACGACTAGCCATCACACTTTCTACCCCGCCAACCAGAGAATACCAGCACTCGAGAACCAGTCCCCATGCAAGATAACACCCACCTCACATTTGTGGAGCGACAGAGGAGGCTGACTCAGGGTCTATGCATGTAGTGTGGTGGACACTTTGTCTCAGCAGGCCCAGAGTGTTATCCATTCCTCCCTGGTCAATATCAAACCACTCACCACTGAAGTCATCCTTATCACTTCCCGCATCTCCTCTCTCCAGTACACGCCTTCCTTGACTCAGGGACGCAGGAACATTTATTTCTGACTCCCTCTGCCGCCAGCTCAACCTCCAGAAAAGGCCCACTGAAACCTAGTACCAAGTAATCTCGGTAACTGGCAAACCACTCAATTAAAAGAACGTCCGTTTCTCTGTGGGACCTATCCACCTACAAGTTGGACTGCTTCATTCTGAATCATCACTCTACTGGTTCTGGAGAACTCCACCGCTGGTATCATCCTAGGGCGCCCATGGTTCATACAACACAATCCCACCATCTCCTGGGTAATGGGAGAGATTCTGAAGTGGGGCAATAGCTGCTTTCCGGGGTGCTACCAACATCTTCCTCACATTCCGATCAACTCCACGTCCATCGAGAGCCCTCTGGAACAGCAGTCTATTGACATTCCGACCTGTTACGCCCCCTTCAGTGAGGTCTTCTATCCAAAACGGGCGTCATCATTACCCCCACATTGGCCATGGGACCGTGCCATCAACCTCCTTCCAGATGAGCCAGTGCCCCACAGTGAAATCTACCCACTATCACTTCCAGAGCAGAAGGCCATGGAGGAGTACGTGGAAGAGGCCCTCCAGCAAGGTTACATCTGCCCTTCCACCTCCCCTGCTGCTTCAAGTGTTTTCTTTGTGGCTAAAAAGAATGGAGGCTTGCGGCCCTGCATCGATTACCGCGCCCTCAACAAGATAACAGTTATGTTTAGATACCCACTCCCTCTCGTCCCAGCAGCCCTGGAACAACTTTGTGGCGCAACCGTGTTCACTAAGTTGGACCTCTGCAGCGCGTATTATCTTGTCCGGATATGTGAGGGGGACGAGTGGAAGACTGCCTTTGTAACCCCAACTGGCCATTATGAATATTTGGTCATGCCTTATGGCCCGGTAAATGCCCCCTCCGTATTCCAGGACATTATGCACGAGTTACTCCGTGAATTCCTCCATCATATTGTGATCGTCTATATAGATGACATTCTGATATATTCCGGGAGCCTGGCAGAGCATCGCCACCTTGCTGCGTAGGTCCTCCAATGTCTCCGTTGTGATGCCCCACACACATAATGAGTGTGTGGATGGTGCCTACCTAACTGTCTCCCTACAGGTGAGCCTGGGTGGGGCATTGTCCTGATGGCTAATGGAGAGCACCTGGGCCCGGTGTCTCTCCTGAGGTCTATATATGCCAGGCTCCTGCCAGTTGGAGGGGGGGACTCGAGAGGAGGCAGCCCCGGCCTTCGCTCCGGCAGTATTCTCCATGCGTTTTCAGTTGTGTTGAATTATTCTCTTCATGCATACACGCACCACACCATTTTGTCACACATCCACACTTACAACACTGACTTACTGATTACCCACCTCATAGGATCCTTATGGCTTTTGGATATGTGATTTCAGTTTATTATTGAAGTTCTTTCTGTTAGGGTTATAATTTAATAAACATGTATTCCTTTCATCTTATAAACTGTCTCCTGCTCCTGATCTTTTGGCATAGCTTGAGCCAGCTATGACAAATGGGGGCTCGTCCAGAATCAGTGAGTATCACATTTTCAAGTTTTGAATTTCGGTTAAGCCATGTGATGCTGTTCAAAAGATTCAAATTGTTTGGCGTTGCGTGCGGGTTTCCGTTGCCGTTATTATAACTTAGACTTTTCATTGGTTGAGTTAATTGGATGGATCAATTAAGTTTGATGACACATCGATGTTAAGTTATTGAGTATTTAAATAAGTACGGGAGCTACTCTTTGTCCCAGGTCAGGCAGAGCCACGTTAGTTTTTTAAACTTTCGTGGATATATATATTTTTTTTGATAGTGTTGGGGGAACGCAGTAGTAGCAGTTGTCTCGGGAGCACAGTACGTGGCTGACAGCGTGATGTTTAAAAGTTGTGTTGTCCCCAGCGTATAGTCAGTGCATAATTACCCCTGCCGAACCCCATGAAGAGCTAGGGTTGAGTTAGTGAATATTTGGTTAGGCAGATAGGGGACACTCCTTTGTTTAAAGTTGCATCGGTGTGTCAAAGCGGTGTCCAATTATCCAACCAATTAATGATGGCTCATATTGATGAGTTTGTGGCATCACCATCAGTTGATCTTTTAAATAACAGTACAAAGGATCAGTTGCTGGAAATCGCGGACCATTACCACATTGACATTGGGGACAGGAGACGTAAATTACCAACACTAAAGATGATTTTAGTTGCTAATTTGGAAGAATTAAATGTTTTGCCGTCCCTGGAGGAAACGCCGGGAGGTGGGGTGGCTGCTGCGGAGCCATTAAGCCTACCTATTAAAGGTGTAAAAACAAATCCAGGGTTAACATTTGACCAACAGAAAGAGCTTATGCTTATTACATTGGAGATGGATAGGGTAAGGTATCAAACTGAAATGGAGCGAGAGAAAGTTGTGCTAGAAAAAGAGAGACTTGAAAATGAAAAACTGAATATTAAGTTGCAGAGAGAGAAATTAGAACTCGTGAAAGTGGGAAAAATGGATCAGAGGTTCTTGGGTGGTGAAGGTGGAGCTTCAAATTCAGAGAACAAGCATTTTGATTTGGTGGGAAATTTGCGCTTGATACCAAAGTTCAATGAGAGAGAGCCGGAAACGTTTTTTTCATTGTTCGAACGATTGGCCTGATGCTGATCGGACTGTCATGCTGCAATGCGTCCTTACTGGGAAGGCGCAAGAGGCTTATTCAGCGTTATCGGTAACTGATAGTTTAAGTTATACCACCGTTAAAGCTGCTGTTCTTAAAATGTATGAAATGGTGCCCGAGAGCTACCGTCAGCGTTTTAGAGATAGCAGAAAAGACCTAAAACAAACGTACTTGGAGTTTTCACGGGACTTGGTGCTCAACTTTAACCGTTGGCGAGGCGCTGCAGGTGGAACGACATATGAGACGTTATGTGACTTGGTGCTGTTAGAACAGTTTAAAAACGCTATTCCACATCGCATAGCAATGTTTCTCACTGAACAGCAGGTTAAAACTGTGGGGGAGGCGGCCGCCTTGGCTGATCAAGATGCTTTGACTCACCGAGATTGGGTACAGCGAGGTGCGCAAAATACGCACCGGGGGGACACTGCACCAAGCCAATATAGTGCACCCAGCTATAACAATAACGCACCATTCACCAGTAGGGTTAAAACGGAGGATGAGAAAGGTTGGGCTGCTCGTGACAGGGGAAAAACGTGTCATTTCTGTGGGAAGAAAGGTCATATCAAAACTGATTGTTATGCACTCCAACAGAGAAATAAAAAAAACGTGAAATCGGCAGCATTTGTGGCACCTGCTGTGGCTGATGTCGGTTCTGGGGGTCCGTTACAGGTGAGCGATAGTAGTCTTGGTGGGGTAGATGTGGCTTACCGACCATTTGTGGAGAGGGGCTTTGTCTCTCTTGTCGGGTCCGGAGAAAAGGTGCCTGTGAACATCCTGCGAGACACTGCGGCGTTGGGCACATATGTTCTGCAGTCTATTCTGCCGTTTTCATCTAAATCAGCGACGAGGGATGCTATGTTGAGCCGTGGGATGGGCATGTCCATAATCTCTTCTCCTACACACAAAATTGAGCTAAACTGTGGCTTGGTCCATGGTGAGGTGGAGGTGGCATTGCGCAAGGAGTTTCCGATGGCGGGCATTGATGTACTCCTGGGAAATATGCATGCTGGTGGCCTCGTGTGGGCTAATGTGCCCCCAGCACCACTGGTGAGTCCTTGGCCAGTTGTCGGCAATGGTCCAGATGAGAGCGAGCGGGATTTTCCGCAGGTTTTTGCGGCAGCGGCTGTGACGCGCGCCAGGGCTCGTGAAATTGAGCGTAATGAAGTTGATACAGGTTCAAAATTTTCTTGGTCTGATGTGCCTATTTCTGTGTCGCGGGAAGAGCTGGTTGCAGAGCAGCTCTCCGATCCATCCATCAACAGCCTGTTTGAAGGAATTCTGACAGGTAGTGAGGTGCAGGATAGTGCTAATGGGTACTTTCTTGATAATGGGTTGCTGGTGAGGAAGTGGGTGCCTTGCGGAGATTATGGGGTGGGGGAACCGGTGTTTCAGGTGGTGGTGCCAGCTAAATACAGGGATTTGGTTTTGAAACTTTCACATGACCAGTCAGGGCATTTAGGCGTAAGGAAAACATACTACTGCATTTTGCAATATTTTTTTTGGCCTAGGCTAAGACGGGATGTTGCAGCATATATTAAAACGTGTCACATCTGTCAAATGACGGGTAAACCAAATCAAGCGATTAAGCCTGCCCCATTACACCCCATACCTGCTATCGGACAGCCATTTGAACATATCATAATTGATTGTGTTGGTCCTCTTCCTCCATCGGCGTCTGGTGCTAAGTATCTGCTAACTGTGATGTGCCAGGCGACTAGGTATCCTTCTGCCTATCCGTTGCGTTCCATTACAACTAGAGCTGTGGTTAAAGCTCTGTCACAGTTCATCTCCATATTTGGCATTCCGCGGGTTCTCCAGAGCGAAAGGGGTCCAAATTTCACTTCTCACATGTTTGCCCAGATTTTGAAACAACTCCGGGTAAGACATGCTAAGTCCTCGGCGTATCATGCTCAAAGTCGGGGCGCTAGAGAGGTTTCACCAGACCTTGAAATCATTGCTGCGGGCATATTGTACAGAGTTGGGAAAAGATTGGGGGGATGGCTTGCCATGGTTAATGCTGGTTGCTCGTGAAGTAGTGCAGGAGAGTACCGGGTTTAGTCCAAATCAGTTGGTCTTTGGTCATTTAGTTCGTGGGCCGCTTGCACTGCTTCATGACAATTTTAAGGCGCCCGACCCTCCCAAAAATCTGATTGACTTTGTCAATGGGTTCAGGCAGAAGTTGTATGTGGCGGGTTCAATGGCTAAAGAGAACCTGGCAAGTGCTCAAGTGAAAATGAAGCGCTCTTATGATCAGCGGGCTGAACGAAGGGACTTCAGTCCGGGTGATCAGGTTCTGGCTCTTTTGCCAATTATCAACTCACCATTTCAAGCAAAGTTTACAGGTCCACATACTGTGGTTGAGAAACTTTCAGATGAAAATTATCTCATTGCAACTCCTAACCGTCGTAAACCTTCTCAGTTATTTCATGTGAACCTGTTAAAGCCATACTATGGTTGTGAGTCTGAGGAAATTCTGCCTGTGTGTTTAGCAGCCAGCATGGGTCCTGTCTCTAAAGTGGTTGGTGAGGGCAAGGACACCACCACATTTGATGACACATTGGTGTATGGGCGGTTGAAAAACACTGAGACCCTGGGCAGGTTAGATAACCTGTTGTGTCATCTCTCCA
This sequence comes from Pungitius pungitius, assembly GCF_949316345.1. NCBI lineage: Eukaryota > Metazoa > Chordata > Actinopteri > Perciformes > Gasterosteidae > Pungitius > Pungitius pungitius. The sequence continues at coordinate 5,318,340 of NC_084916.1, read as the reverse complement.
TGTCGCAACGCATAGAGTTGGTTGATTTGATTGCGGAATTCCCAACCTTATTTAGTGATGCACCTTCGCAAACTCATCTCATAGAGCATGATATTGCATTGACTGATTCAAAACCCATTCGTCAGCGTTTTTATCGGGTCTCTGTAGACAAACAGCGGGTTTTGAATGCCGAGTGCCGATATATGTTGGAGAATGGTATTGCGGAGCCGACAATATCTAGCTGGGCTTCGCCATGCATTTTGGTTCCTAAGCCCGATGGGTCGTTTCGTTTCTGTACAGATTTTCGGAAAGTTAACAACGTGACACGACCAGATGCCTTTCCGTTGCCTAGAATGGATGATTGTATTGATCAGGTTGGGTCGGCCAGATTTGTCAGCAAGTTTGATTTGTTGAAAGGATATTGGCAAGTCCCGCTTTCAAAGAGAGCTCGTGAGATTGCATCATTTATTATTCCATCTGGTCTTTATTCGTATAAAGTTATGCCATTTGGGTTGAGAAATGCACCGGCAACATTTCAACGCCTCATGAATAGGGTCGTGGGTGACCTGGAGGGCGTGGCCGTTTATTTGGATGATTGTGTAGTTTTCAGTGACACCTGGGAGTGTCACATTGCTCGTGTGCGTGCTCTCTTTCAGCGGTTGGCTGAAGCGCGGTTGACAGTGAATCTGGCAAAATGTGAATTTGCTCGTGCAACAGTCACATACCTTGGCCATGTGGTCGGTCAGGGTGAGGTCCGGCCGGTACAGGCAAAGGTCGCTGCTGTGGAGTCTTACCCTCCTCCTACTACTAAGAGGGAACTTATGCGCTTCTTGGGGTTAATTGGATACTATAGAAGTTTCTGCAAAAACTTTTTGTCTGTTGTCTGTCCTCTTACTGATCTTCTAAAGGACAAGGTCAAGTTTGTCTGGTCCTCCCGCTGTCAGCAAGCGTTCCAAAATGCTAAGATCTTGTTGTGTTCTGCTCCAGTGTTGGCAGCTCCTCGCATGGATCGACAGTTCAAGCTGCAGGTTGATGCGAGTCACTTTGGAGCAGGTGCAGTACTGTTGCAGGCTGACGGTGGAGGGGTGGACAGGCCGGTCTGTTTTTTTTCCAAAAAGTTTAATAAGCATCAGCTTAATTATTCTGTGATTGAGAAGGAAGCATTGGCACTGGTGTGGGCTTTGGGGCATTTTAGTGTGTATGTTGGGTCTGGGGTACCAGTTATAGTTTATACAGATCACAACCCACTTACATTTCTCAACTCACTTAACTGTCCGAACCAAAGGCTTATTAGGTGGTCTTTGCTTCTGCAGTCCTTTGCTCTGGATATCAGGCACATTAAAGGGAGGGATAATGTGGTGGCAGATGCATTGTCTCGTGCTCCTGTTTAGAGCCCTATCTAATCTCTGATGTTCTTTTGTTTGTTTGTTTGTTTTTTGTAGAGACTGGCGGTGTGGCCCCTGGCCTGTTCTTCTCCTGACAGCCTTATTGCTAGCTGAAACATCAGGATCCAGCTGTCAAGGGGGGAGGAGAGTCCAGGTGGTGCAGGGCTAAGAGTGGTTACACTCTGAGGGTTAAACTTCTAGGAACGTCTAAAAGTATTTTAAGATTTAGTTAAAACTTAGTATGAGGTAATGTTAACATTGTAAATTTGATGGATGTGCACTTAATTGGTTATTTTTTAATTTTATGTTAATAGAAGTGATCACTCCGGTATTTTTGTTAGTATTGAGTGGGGAACTGTGGTTCGTAGTGAGACCACGACTTTAAGGGGGGGGGGTGTGATGCCCCACACACATAATGAGTGTGTGGATGGTGCCTACCTAACTGTCTCCCTACAGGTGAGCCTGGGTGGGGCATTGTCCTGATGGCTAATGGAGAGCACCTGGGCCCGGTGTCTCTCCTGAGGTCTATATATGCCAGGCTCCTGCCAGTTGGAGGGGGGGACTCGAGAGGAGGCAGCCCCGGCCTTCGCTCCGGCAGTATTCTCCATGCGTTTTCAGTTGTGTTGAATTATTCTCTTCATGCATACACGCACCACACCATTTTGTCACACATCCACACTTACAACACTGACTTACTGATTACCCACCTCATAGGATCCTTATGGCTTTTGGATATGTGATTTCAGTTTATTATTGAAGTTCTTTCTGTTAGGGTTATAATTTAATAAACATGTATTCCTTTCATCTTATAAACTGTCTCCTGCTCCTGATGTTTTGGCATAGCTTGAGCCAGCTATGACACCGTGAAAATCAGCTCTTTCTTAAACCCGAGAAATGCTCATTCCATCAGTCTACCACCCAATTTCTCGGCTACAACATTAGTGAACACAGCATCCAGATGGACGAGGGGAAGGTGGAAGCTGTTCAAAACTGGCCAATCCCTTCAACAATCAAAGAACTTCAGCGTTTCCTAAGATATTCAAATTTCTACCGCCGGTTCATTCACAACTACAGTTCCATCACCTCCCCGTTAACCAATCTTCTCAAGAACAAACCCAAGTCTCTGTCCTGGTCACCAGCAGCCGCTCCTAGTCCACCCAGATCCGAATAAACCATTCATGGCTAAACTTGACGCCTCGACCACCGGAGTAGGAGCGGTATTATCTCAGCAGCAAGGGACTCCACCTCGTCTCTACCCACGCGCCTTCTTCAAGAAATTATCCCCGGCAGAGATGAATTACGACATCGGTAACCGGGAACTACCTGCCATTAAGCTTGCATTGGAGGAATGGAGACACTGGTTGGAGGGAGCTAAGGAAAGTTTCACGGTGCTCACCGACCACAAAAATCTCAACCCCAAAACGACTCAACCCCAGACAGGCAAGATGGGCTTTATTTTTTACGTGTTTCCATTTCACAATCTCCTATCGTCCCAGTACAAAGAATTGTAAGGCAGATGCTCTATCCTGTAGCTATACCATTGAATTGAAAAACGAAGAACCTGAGCCCATCTTGTCTCAAAGGATCTTCGTATGCCCCATCCAGTGGTCCCTCGATCAACAAATGTCCTCCAGTGTTTTCAAACCATCTCCGCCGGGGTCTCCTCCCGACCAATCAATCTCTCTCACTCGGCACATACATCTGTGGGCACTGGCTATCCAGGGGCCAACCGCACCCTCTCACTGCTACAAGACCGCTTCTGGTGGGCTAATATGACCAGTGACGTGAGAAGGTTCGTACAAGGTCATGACTGCGCCATCTCCAAGAGCCTGCGCCACCTTCCATCCAGCAAGCTTCTTCCGTTGCCCGTTTTTCAATGACCCTGGTCACACCTGGGAGTAGATTTTGCCACAGACCTACCTCCATCAGACGGTAATACCTTCATCATCGTAATAGTTGACAGATTCTCAAAAATCTTGCTGTCTATTCCCCCTAAAGGGCTTACCCACAGAAATGTCTCTGCTGCAGGACAAACTCTCTCAGCTGCACGTGCCCGACTCCACCTGCAAGTGGATCACTGACTTCCTGTCCAACAGGGAGCAGCACGTGAAGCTTGGGAAACACGTCTCTGCCTCTCGGTCCATCAGCACCGGTTCCCCCCAAGGCTGCGTTCTTTCCCCTCTGCTCTTCTCCCTGTACACAAACAACTGCACCTCCAGTTACCAGTCCGTCAAGCTCCTGAAGTTTGCTGATGACACCACCCTCATTGGACTGATCACTGGTGGGGACGAGTCCACCTACAGGTGGGAACCCTCTGACGCCCCCCCTGTCGACTATTGGTTCCGAGAGAGTGAGAGGGTCTGGGACGACGCACACCATCATCCGCAGACAGAGGACCCAGGCAGACACTCTGAGGGCGGAACCACCTACCTTTCAGCCAGGACAGAAGGTCTGCCTATCCACACGGGACATCAAGCTGCGCCTGCCCTGCAAGAAGCTGAGTCCCAGATACGTTGGTCCCATCATTATCATCCGACAGATCAACCCTCGCTTGGAGTATCTTGTGGACTGGGAGAGTTATGGACCAGAGGAGCGTTCCTGGACTCCAAGAGATGACATCCTAGACCAGGGGCGGATGGTGTATAGGGGCGATTTGGGCAACGCCCCACCAACTGGGAGAATGAGGGGGGGGGTTTAACAAATTCTATCACAGCAAAAGTAGTTTTCAGTGTTCTAGACATATCATCTGTCATTGTCCAATCAGATTCGTCAGATTCAGGTCACCTTTCAAATGGTCTCGCGCGCCCGCCGCGAGTCCCGCCGCGAGTCCCGCCGCGAGTCCCGCCTCTCTCGGGGCCAATTCATTGATGTGGAAAATTGTCCAAGCATTCTCCTGTTGACTCTCATGTCAAAACTTTTTTTTCGAAAATTGCGTTTTCAATGAGGATTTGGGGCTCGCACTTACGCGCTTGCGTCATACGTAACTGAGCAAAGAGAGCAAGGGGGGTGGGGATATTACCAACACCAGTGTTGTGCCTGAACGCGTTCATTGAACCATGAACTCGTTCATATTTTGGGGTGAACGTCAACTGATTGTACTGTATTAATGCCCGATGAACGTTACTGTGAACTCGTTCATTCTGATGTCTATGAACGGCACATTCTTTCAGGTTAACATCGTTCAATAGGGTGCCAGATTTCTATAGAAAACACACCGTAAACCCACCTTAATAAGTAGCGGAAAAATCACCCAATCTGGCCACACCAGCCACCAGTGTCGCACTGCCGCTTACGTCATCAAAAAAAAAAAGAAATCCATGGAGGCGACAGCTGCGTGTAGTAAAGAGGCGGCGTATAATAATTTCAAGAGTTTTATGAAGTGACTGACAAGGTCGGTGAGGATGGGAGGAATCTGACCTTTCTTTGCAAACATTTGCACCTTAATGATAACTGTCGTGTTTTTATTCCTTATTTAAAAAGACCATTCAAGCAGCATGTGTTTGAAAATGTACTGTAGGGGTGAACGCTGCAGCTGCAGCTAGTGTGGAGTGAATGGACAGCAACATTAAAGCAACAATGGGGAAATGCTGTCCCCTCAATGCTAATGTAAACCCTGGTTGGATAAGGATTCAAAATTGGATATGAAGATTAAATCTCATGCATAGCTTCAGTGTTAAAACTGATAAAATAATTGCTGTCTGTGGTTCTATATGGGCTGTGGCAATAATTTTGAAAAATAATACTTACATATAGCAACATATGGAAAAAAAGAACTGAACTAGAAGTTTGAACTATGAACTGAACTCGTTCATTTTAAAATGTGTGAACTGAACTTTGAACTAGTTCATGTAGAAAGTGAACTTTCCCAACACTGACCAACACAATAGATTGGCCGTAACACACTCACCCATTTTAGAATCACATTCTGTTAACTTCTCTTTAAATCCCAATTTCTATTGATGTATTTGCACTTACTCTTACTAAATTCTACAAGACATTAATTTAAAACTTTTTCCTTGGCCCCATTTGCCTTTGTAAGAAAATGTTCTATTTTGTCTTTATTATTTTGTCAGAATGCACCAGAATGCTTCGTTTGTATGTGAAAAAAAAACTTTACTTTGCCCCCCCTACAATAAAATTCACCAGTCGCCACTGTCGTAGACCCAACTCTCCTTTCCGCTTTCCACGATTCTCACCCAGATTGTCCAGCACCCCGAGGAAGAGGCTGGCCACCATGACGTCGGGGCCGTGGGGGGGGGGGGGGGTACTGTCAGGGATCAGCCAGGCTCCACCACCACCCAATCACTGAGATCGCTATCACCTGAATATTAATTAATCACCAGCACCTGCACCCCATTACCACAAACACATAATAGCACACACCTCACGCTGGCACTTTCTTTGCTGTCTGGTCTCGTAAATGAGTAGGACTCACAAAGCTTCATCGCTGCCCTTTTAAGCATATCTCTACAGAGTATCACCGCAGAAGTTTGAGTCTTCTGTGTCTCCTGTTTCTCCCGGTTCGTCAACCCCCTTCGTCTTGATCATCGCAGCCTGAGGATATCTCTCTCTCCCAACACTGGTGTGTGCTTCATCCCCCACGGCTTCTTCCAAAATCGGCATGGACTGTCAGTATCCACGGTTCCACATCCTTCATTATTTACCATCCACTACGGTGCCCATCGCAACTTCTCATTGTTAATCAATATACTGGTTCCTCATTTCGACTTTCCTGTTTGGAGTGTCTGTTCCGTTACCCCTGGGGCCCTGTACACTATTTTCAAAGAGAACCAGCTGTATTATTTTCCAGGTTGGTTGCGAAAGACTGAAAATGTCTCCGGTTACGAATGTAACCTGAGTTCCCTGAAGGGAACGAGACGCTGCGTGGAAACGCTGTGAGAACGCTGTGAGAACGCCTCTGCGTGACCGCGTCATGAAGCACGTGTGAAATCTAACCAATGGCGAGCTGGTACGTCATAGGCGGGCGACGCCAGGACCAGGAAGCTATAAAGGGACCCGAAGGGCAGGACCATTCATCTCTGAACGGCCGAATCAAGTGCCACGGGCAAGCCGGGAGTATGGTATCGACAAGCAGCGTCTCGTTCCCTTCAGGGAACTAAGGTTACATTCGTAACCGGAGACGTTCCCTCTCAGGGAACTCGAGCTGGGTGGAAACGCTGTGGGAACGCCAATACCCACTCCGCCATACGAGCATGTGACCGTAGTGTGAAGTCAGCGCGCACACTCAGACGAGAGCACCTGTGCTCAAGGCGTGGAGTTAAGGTCTAGACGATAAAACCTCACGAAACGTGTGGGGAAAGGACCAGCCTGCCGCCATACAAATGCCGTGCAGCGATACTTTACCCGACAAGAGGGCTTTAGAAGCCGCCATACCCCTGGTAGAATACGCCCGGACAGCCAAGGGTGCGGGTGTTACCGGTTTCAAATGGGAAGTAACGGCAGTAACAAAAAGATTCTTTATGGGGTTCGTTACTCTCACCTCGATGTCCGTCTGGAAAACAGAATCCCTTTGTTAGCGAGAGAATGAACGAACCGCCATCTTTAGATCTCAAACTCAATATGTTTTTTACAATACATCAGGTCACAATAACAAACAGTAACCGTAATATTATTTCTTCTACATTTTAACATCTCTCTCTTTTCTCACTATTTACAACATATTCACAAAATGTCAGGATATTCACAAACTAAATGAATAAGGCACCGCTGGGGAGTGAGGACACCAATGCACCAACCCATACATTCAGAGTATCCATACGCTCATGCTGAGCAACTGCGCGCGCCATAGTCGACACACGCCCTCTCCCGCGATCACGAACGCGGCTCTCCCACTCGGCTCCACCCACCAAACATTGAACTTCCAACCCGCAACAGTTACAACACACCCCGGGAGGAAACAGTTCTTGCTTTTACCACTGAGTACGAACCTGGAAAACAGAATCCCTTTGTTAGCGAGAGAATGAACGAACCGCCATCTTTAGATCTCAAACTCAATATGAGAAAAGTAAGGCGTCCGTCCCTCTAGGCGGCGCGATGCAACGCCACTCGCACTTTGGTTCCGCTTTACCTGGTTCCCCCCCCCCAATCAATGCTGTACAACACAATAAAATCTGCGATTCTCATGAATGCTTTCAACTATTATAATAACATGTTTTGCCTATATAAAATCCCAATTGTGTTACCACATAAAGGTGCCTCACACACTCCCCAACAAAATAAAAGTGGCTCCTGACACAAGATATTCTGAACAATTTCACTCTTAACACTCACACTTTTTTTTTTTTTTTTTTACACAACATATTTCAATTCTTAATGTATCCTATCTGTTCTATAAGGTGTGCGCCAGATATCATCTGAATATGGAATGTGTAATTGTCTTTCATGGCTTCTCATCTCCAGTGAGCTGGGTACACTACAGGCAGGTACGGGTATGGTGGCATGGACGGGGGTTGGAAATGGTGGAGGTATGGTCCATTGAGACTCTGGTAAATACACGGTACTGGCTGTATTCCAACTGCACTCACAGTGGGCCGAGGGTGATAAGCGGGTTGACCCAGGGATGGATAAGTGAACACACATTTTGGCCGTCTCTCCCTGGTGGACTGTCTCAGTGGGACCTGATGTTCAGGTTGTGGTGTGGGGACATTGTTCTCTTGATGGACAGCATACAGTTCATCTTGAACGGTTCCTGGTTGCTGCAGCTCCATACACTGTTCTTCCTCACTGGACGTCTCTTGTTCCTCGCCCCTAACACTCTCCCTGTCCTGTTCAGGTTCTGCATAACTTGTGTCTCCCATGTGTGTCTCTTCCTGGTCGGAACTGTTTCGGCAATCAGGATTCACATGCGGCACCCGTAAGCAACTTTCAACTCTTGGCTTCTCCTTCGGTATCCGCAACCAGTATCGAGGCGCGCCTTCATCTTCCTCTGAGTCACTTATATTTGAGTCTCGTGTCTCATGCATGGGTTTCGGGATGTCTGGAACTCTCTTCTTTCTCTTTCGTGACTCAGCTGTGTTGTTTGTTGTGTCCTGAGGTGGCTCTACAGGTAGGTCGTTGACTTGCAACAGGAGGTTCCTGTGTAGAGTGCGAACTGGTCGGCCTCCGGCCTCCGGACTTACTTTGTAGACAGGATTATCTCCAACCTGTTCTCTCACTATGTAGATCAGCTGCTCCCAGTACGGTCTGAGCTTTCCAGGGCCCCCTCGTTCACTCAGATTGCGTACCAGGACTCTGTCCCCAGGCTGAAGAACTACACCTCGGCTCCGTTTATCGTAGGATCTCTTGCCTTTGGAGCTGGACTGTCGACTGTTTGCGTCTGCTATTCTGTATGCCTCCACCATTTTTCCTGCCCATCTCTCAGCGTATCCTCCTGGTCCATTAGTTTCAGCTCCCTCATCTGTTATGAGGCCAAAGAGGATGTCTACTGGTAGACGAGGATGGCGGCCATACAGCAAATAGTGTGGGGAAAAACCTGTGGCCTCGTGCCTTGTACAATTGTACGCCTGGAGCACATGGGGCAGGTGGTCTTTCCAATTCTCTTTCTCTTTCTCTCCCAAGGTGCGGAGCATTTGCAACAACGTGCGGTTGAACCTCTCTGCTGGATTGCCCTGGGGGTGATATGGAGAAGTCCTTGAGTGGGCGACACCAGCTAACTGCCTGAGAGTTCTGAAGAGTTCATTTTCAAACTCCCGACCCTGGTCATGGTGTAGTTTGGCCGGGTACCCAAATCTGGGAATGAAATCATTGAAAAGCCTGTCAGCTGCAGTCTTACCAGCCTTGTTCCTGGTAGGGTAGGCCTGAGCAAATCTTGTAAAGTGATCAACCACTACCAGGATATACTCGTATCCACCACGGCAGGCTTCTAGGTGAAGGAAATCGATACACACCAACTCAAGGGGCGAATTTGATGTTATACTTCCCATTGGTGCTCTTTCATGAGTGGCTGGCTTCTTCTGCTTAATGCAAGAGCACTTTCTGGTCACGTACTCCTCTATGTCTCTTTTCATGAAAGGCCAGTAGAATCGCTCCCTCGCCAGGCTCAGAACTTTTTCAACACCAACATGGCACATGTTGTTATGCAGCTGGGTGAGTACTGTTCGTTTGTAGGTGGCGGGCAGGACCAGTTGTTGTCGACCTGCACTCTTCCTGAAGAGAAGGTCATTCTCTATGTACATCCTGCTCCACTCTCTTAACAGCCTCCTTGTCTGTGTGTCCATTCTCCCTTTGTCATTCTCCGTTGGTGGTGTGTCGTTTTCCTTCAGCGCAATCACCTTCCCTATAGCGGGGTCTTTTCTTTGTCCTCTCAGAAGCTCATCATGACTGACTTCCGGGAGAGCCTCAACTTGAGGTTGGCTTTGGGATGTTAGGTTGAGGGCTGCCACCCAGGCCACATCCCCTTGTTGTGCTCTTTGGCTTCCTTCCCATACAGCACATACTGCCTCCTCCGATATCTCTTCCGAACATCCAGCCATGAAGGTGTCAATATCCAGTGGGCAGCGTGATAAAGTGTCAGCATCGATGTTGGTTTTGCCTGGCCGGTATTTGATATCAAAGTTGAAATCGGCCAATTGCCCCACCCACCGGTGACCCACGGCGTTCAGTTTGGCAGAACTCAGGATGTATGTGAGGGGATTATTGTCCGTGAAGACTGTGAAATGTGGAGCGTAGAATAAGTAATCACGGAACTTCTCACATATTGCCCACTTCAATGCGAGAAATTCTAGCTTCCCGCTGTGCAGGTGATAATTTCGTTCCGCTGATGTTAGCGTGCGTGACCCGTACCCAACCACCCTCATCTTCCCATCCTGGTTCTGATAAAGGACGGCACCGAGACCTTTTTGGGAAGCATCTGTATGGAGTGTAAAGGGCTGGTTGAAATCGGGATACGCCAGCACTGGGGGTTTGGTCAGCCGGTCCACAAGCTGTTCAAGGATCTGTTGGTGTTGCATATCCCACTCTACCGGAGTACGGGAGGACTGCTGACTGCCTTTTGTTTTTCCTCCTGACGTTTTGGTCGGCGGGGTGCTGGGCTTTGACTGGAGCAGGTCGTATAGGGGCTTGGCAATACGAGAAAAGTCCTGCACATATGTTCGATAATAGCTCAGAAACCCAAGCAACTGCCTGACATCCCCAACTGTCTGTGGCTTCTTGTCTTTCAATGCCCGTACTGCTTCAAGGTCTTTGGGGTCCATTTTTACTCCTTCAGCTGACACCAACCGGCCAACATACCGGACCTCCTTGCGGAAGAGCTCGCATTTCTCCGGCTTCAGCTTTACCCCATGTTGTTGCAAGGCTTGGAGGACTCTGCGTAGCACCTCCACATGCTCATCAAAGGACCTGGAGAAGCACAACACGTCGTCGAGGTAAGGGATGCAGCATTCATCTCTGAGTGTGTCAAGCATGCTTTCCATGCTCCTTTGAAAAGCCGCTGGGGCATTTGATAGCCCAAAGGGTATTCGAACCCACTCATAGAGCCCCCATGGAGTTATGAATGCGGTCAGGTACCTTGATCCTTCGGCAATAAAGCCTTGGTGGTAGGCTTTGCCCTGATCGAGGATCTAAAACCAGGCATATCCTCCCAGGGAGTCCGTGAGGTCCTGAATTCTGGGAAGAGGGTGACGGTCCGGCACGGTCTTGTTGTTGAGGAGCCGGTAGTCGACACACAGGCGTAAGGACCCATCCTTCTTCCTCACACAGATGACCGGGGCGGAATAGGGCGACTGGGACTTCACAATCCACCCTTTAACCAACAACTCCTGGATGTATTCCTTAACTTCCCTGTAGAGTGGTTTTGGGATGGACGCGTAGGCCCTCTGAACTGGGATGTCGTCCTTAGTCCTGATCTCCATCTGTAGGGAGGGGATACACCCTATATCGTCACTGTCACGAGCAAATGCTCCACATTCCTCGTAGAGCACTTTCTTTACTGCCTGTTGTTGTTCAGGGCTGAGGTGACTGATATCAACCGGAGGAAGCCAGGACTCAGGTGGAGAGATGCTGGGAGAAGCGACGGCCTTAACATCGACTGAGGTAGTCTTTCTTGGTGCGGGATCAGCTTGATGTGACTCTGGTGCATCAGTCTCAATGACCTTCATAACATGTTGAATGGTTCCCAGTGTGGTTCTCCTTGGCAGGGTGACCTCATGCTTTGAGTGATTGGCGATGGGCACCTTAACATAAGGCCGTCGGGTGTGACTAATTTTCAAGAGGCCTTCTCCTACACTCAACTGCTCTAATACAGTGCTCCCCTCTGTTGGTTCGTATAAAACAGTGGGGTTTGAGACATCAAAGTTTGGTGGTACCCTACACCATACATGGACTGTTCTGCCAGGGGGAACGATGGTATGCTCTTGGCCCACTCTAATAATGACTGGATCACCGTATGTTCTAGGAGGCACCTGGATGAAATTCACAATAGCCTCCACCTGTTCCTCCTCTATTCCGAAGGCACTGCGGAGAAGGCTGACCACCGTTGCAACTGCACCGCCAGAGGACTCTTTCCTTCTGATGATCTCCTGGAGTACATTGGCTCCTAGAAGGGGCTGGGGCAATGGCAGGGGACTGACCAGGAAAGGGGCCTGTATAGTTAGATTTGGGTCTTCATTACCGGCAAGATTAACAGTGAGTTCAACCCATCCAGTGTAGGGGACAGCATGGCCAGTGACTGCATAGACGCCGAGTTCTTCCTCTAAAAGCTCCGAAAGAGGTCTCAAGATATGAGTAGGAATGTGAGTTTCAGTCCATTGTTGGTCAATTATGCTCACTTGCGAGCCTGAATCAAACAAGACTGTAGCTGGGTACCCGCCAATCAAACATTTCAGCAGACTTTTCTTCCCAATTAGGGGTGCTTTGCAAGCGATGTTACTCTGGCTGGTCAATACATGTGAATTTTGCTGTTTGTTTTGCTTGGGGTGTCTTGTTATTTGTTTGTCATTTGTTAATGTTTGGGACTGAAGCTGCTCTCCGGTCTCTGAGCGTCCCTCGACAAAGACCGAGCTCCGTTTCCCTGCATCCTGACTCGTTGAAGGCATCCCACTGCTCTGTGTCCTGTTTCTCCACACACAAAGCAATGGTTACACTCCTGCACATTCTGCTCTGTACACTCCGGACATCGAGCTGTTCTTCCTCTCGCCTGGACTATAGGTTGTCTCCGCTGTGGTTGGACAGACATGTTAGAGGTCGGCTGAGGAGGAGGGTAAGTCACCCGAGTATTTTCTGTCCGCTGCTCTATCAAAGAAGCCACCATGCGTGTCAGGGCCTCTACCTGAGAAGTGAGCTGTTGTATTGTCTGATGGTTTTCCTTGTCTGATGATGTGTCTCGTGACTTGTTATTGTTGTTAAGGTCACCTGTCTCAACCTTGGCACTATATGCTTGTGTTACCTTTTGTCGTGAGGGTTGGCCCAGTCGGCGCTGGCGTTCATTCTCGTCACTCATTATTTCCATGACCTGGCGAAGGATTTCCTCGTCCGTGACTTGACTGTTTGAAATTAGAGGTCTCAGTCTCTGTCGGAGGTCAGCGTGTTTTATCCCAAGGCCCTGGTAGATGGTATGGAGGAACACCTCCTGGATGGTCTTGGGATCATAAGAAATGTCTGCACTGGCCTGTCGGGACTGGAAAAGGATTTTCTGCTTAAGTCCAATCATGCGATAGAGGAACTGCTGTGGTGATTCTTGGTCTGCTTGTCTGGCACACATTAATTCCTGGAACATCTCGGTTGTTGCTTTCTCTCCGAGGTGAGACCTGAGGAAACCTTTGAGTTCAGATACTGTAATTGAGTCTTTGTTTACCAGCATATCTTTAAAAGCACCTGGTTTGATGATCCTCAACACCCCTCTCACCACTTCTGCTTCTGCAAAGCCCTCTTTCACTCCCTCATCGATTTGTTTACTGATGTTGTTGTAATTTAAATCAGAGTTCTGATCCCCAACCTGACCACCATGTACCTTAAAGTCTCTGCGCTGCAGGTAGGAAAGGTCTTTCAGTAGTACTGGTCTCTCTGAGTTCATCAGGGACATGTAGTGTAACTCTGATTCACCCTGGTGGAGGTGAGTTGGGGGTGATGTGGTCACTGTACATTCTTGTCGTCTCAGTTTCTCACCCAGTTCTTCATAGACTTTCCTCAGTTCTTCTAATGGCTGTGTTGTTGTATTGGTATGAGCGCTAGAGTGAGGTTGTGTTGTAGGGTTTGGACCTGTAGTGGATGGACTTTGACTAGGTGTAACGTGTGTGCTACCATCACTCAATGTACCCACTGGCAGATTAGGAGCATCAACATCAATTACTCTACCTATCAAATCATTTAAAACCAACAGCTGACTCATACCCTCATCCTCAAGGTCCAGTAAAGCGTCAGATTGCATGTAGGAGACTACATACTCCATGCAGTCTTCTTCATCATTCGCATTCAGCTCTTTTTCATCTTGACTACTAATTGCAATGTCTTTTGCAACCTGAAATATGTCGGCGCTTGAGAGTCTGAATAGTTGTTTCTTGATGCCCCATACTAATTCTTTACGCGTTGCCGACATGGTGTGTAGTTCTGATGTCCGTTTCTGAGTTCAGTAAATCAGCGCCGTAGTGTCTTAAATGGCGTGTGTGGGTGTGTTGACCTCCCAATCACAGTGTGCTGCTGGTGTGCGATGGTCACAGGATCAGCGTGTAGCCCTCTGGAAAGTAGCGAGCGCTGGCTCCCCGGTGAGTAACGTGCGCTGGCCTCAGGATCAACAGTGCGGCTCCTAAGCGAGACGGAGATCCCTTCTCTCTTTGACCTCCCTCCTCGGACACCCACGGGTTGACTCCTGGCCGTCTCGTCACCTTGGTCGCGTGGTTCTTGTATCTCTGGATCAGCTCCCCCGATGGTTGTGATGAGGAGTGATCCCGGACGAGCCCCCACAGTTTGTTACCGGTTTTAAATGGGAAGTAACGGCAGTAACAAAAAGATTCTTTATGGGGTTCGTTACTCTCACCTCGATGTCCGTCTGGAAAACAGAATCCCTTTGTTAGCGAGAGAATGAACGAACCGCCATCTTTAGATCTCAAACTCAATATGTTTATTACAATACATCAGGTCACAATAACAAACAGTAACCGTAATATTATTTCTTCTACATTTTAACATCTCTCTCTTTTCTCACTATTTACAACATATTCACAAAATGTCAGGATATTCACAAACTAAATGAATAAGGCACCGCTGGGGAGTGAGGACACCAATGCACCAACCCATACATTCAGAGTATCCATACGCTCATGCTGAGCAACTGCGCGCGCCATAGTCGACACACGCCCTCTCCCGCGATCACGAACGCGGCTCTCCCACTCGGCTCCACCCACCAAACATTGAACTTCCAACCCGCAACAGTTACAACACACCCCGGGAGGAAACAGTTCTTGCTTTTACCACTGAGTACGAACCTGGAAAACAGAATCCCTTTGTTAGCGAGAGAATGAACGAACCGCCATCTTTAGATCTCAAACTCAATATGAGAAAAGTAAGGCGTCCGTCCCTCTAGGCGGCGCGATGCAACGCCACTCGCACTTTGGTTCCGCTTTACCTGGTTCCCCCCCCCCAATCAATGCTGTACAACACAATAAAATCTGCGATTCTCATGAATGCTTTCAACTATTATAATAACATGTTTTGCCTATATAAAATCCCAATTGTGTTACCACATAAAGGTGCCTCACACGGGCTGACCGGCCAATTCGTAAGCAAGTGAGATGGCCTCAACCACCCACTTGCTCATCCTCTGCTTAGACACCGGGCCCCCAGTATTGGGTGGTCCGAAACACACAAACAACTGTTCGGAAGGTCTACACAGGGCAGCCCTGCGGACGTAGGAGTCTAATGCCCTAACTGGGCAGAGGAGGTTGAGCTTCGCTTGGTCCGACGGAGGAGGACAGAACGCCTGCAGCACAATAGGCCGAACCGTAGTGGACGGAGCCTAGGAATATAGCCCGGGGAAGGTAGTAAGAACGCCTTCACCATGCCTGGTGCAAATTCCAAGCACGAGGGGGCCACCGAGAGGGCTTGCATATCTCCAATTCTTTTGAGGGAAGAAATAGCAAGCAGGAAGAGGGTCTTACGAGCCACATACTTCACTGCGACCTCTGCGATGGGCTTGAGAGGAGCACCGGAGAGACCTTCTAGTACAACGCCCAGGTCCCAGGACGGTACTCTAGTGCTGGCCTCAGCGTCAGGGTGCCACGAAGGAAGCGGGATACCAGTGGGTGTCTCCCCAGAGAACGCCCATCTAGTGGGGCATGAGATGCCGACAGGGCCGCCACATATACCTTAATAGTAGACAGGGATAACCCTGTGGAGAAAAATTCCTGCAGGAACTCAAGTACTGAACCGACCGGGCAGTTAACTGGGTCTAGCTGTCGTTCCCCGCACCAAGTGGCAAAGAGCCTCTTACGCCTTCCTTGTAGCGGGGGCTCTGGAGTGGAGGATGGCCTCCACGACCTCGGTCGAGAGACCAGATCCTAAGAGGCGGGCCCCCTCAGGAGCCACGCCCATAGTTTTCATAGCTCCGGGCGGGGGTGAACGATGAACCCCGACGCCTGCGCAGCGATATAAGGTCCGCGAACCATACTCGGGCCGGCCAGAACGGGGCTACTAACAGTAGACTGACGGACCTTCTTCAGAACCCCTGGGAGCAGAGCAACCGGGAGAAAGGCGTACCTCGGGGTGGAGTCTCAAATCCCCGTGCCTCGGCCCCCGTCTCAACAGGGAGTCTGCCCCCTGGATTAGGTACCCTGGGATATAAATCGCTCACAATGAGCGGAGTTTCCCGAGGGACCACGAAATGGCCAGAGCCAGCCGGCAACGCAGAGTGACCTTGATCAGACGGCGCTGGTTTCCCCTGGGGAGAACCCCTTGGCTCTGAGCCACCACTGTAACGGTCTCAAGTGCAACAGGCCGCAAGGGATCACATTGGATGCCGCTGCCAGCCGACCTAACAGTCTCTGAAACTGTTTCACAGTGAGTGGCTGGCCTAGCTTGGCCTGCTTGACTGCAGAGAGGATCGAAGCTACTCGAGCGGGAGACAGATGTGCCCGCGTCATGGTTGAATCTCAAATCACGCCCAGGAAGGTGGTCCTTCGCAGCGGGGACAGTACGCCCTTCCTGGCGTTGAGTCTCAGCCCCAGACGGTTGATGTGGGCGAGCACAACATCTTGATGTTGGGCCGCCAGCCGCTCGGATGGTGCTAAAATCAACCAGTCGTCGATGTAGTTCAAGATGCGGATGCCCTGGAAACGCAGTGGTGCCAGAGCATATCCACGCACTTGGTAAACGTACGGGGTGAGAGGGCTAGGCCAAAAGGAAGAACCCGGTCCTGGTGAGCTTTGTCCCCAAAAGCAAACCTCTGGAACAATGAAGTAGCGGCTGTAATAGCCTGACTCTCTGCATGGAGATAGAACTGTGGGTAGTACCCCAAATCGAGGCGTCGCCACCTGAACTGGATGGCGTAACCCCTGTCGATTGTACGCAGGACCCATTGTGATACATTGGGGAGGGTTTTCCACTCTCCCAAAAACTTTCTCAGGGGCTGGTCTCTGGTAGTCTTGGGTCTGCAGACGCTGCGCACTGGCAGGGAAGCGCAGGCTTAGTAGAGCCGGAACCCTCCTTGGAGGGGGCGAACGGCCGTCGGGCTTGCGCTCGCTGGAGCCCCGAAACGATGGCGGGGACAGCAGCCTCACTCCTGGAGAGTACCGGGGGGATGGGAGCAGCGAGTAGTGCGGTGAAACCCTGATTCCCCCGGTGGCGATCACCCTCCGGGCCCTGGTAATTATGGCTTCAGGGCCGTTTCCGACGAAGCCTTCTTGGCGGCGACCGTCCTCAGACCAGCCCTGCCACGTGAAGGACCCGCCTGAGAGTGCCGTGCTTAACGACGGCCGGGGCCGCCCTCGAGCAGCCCCGCAGACGTGCCGTTGAAGGTAAAGGAAGGCGTCGAGCACCTCAGCCTGCCGCCTCTCAGCGTGGAGCTTGTCCGCGACTGCCCCAATGGCGCCCCCCGAAGAGGGTTGACGGGGAGAGAGGGGCATCAAGAAGGAAGGATTTGTCCTTCTCCTTGAGGCTGGACTGGCTCAGCCACAGGTGCCTCTCCGTGGCTACCAGGGCTCTCATGGAGCGGCCAACGGACTTGGCCATCTCCTTGGTGGCTCTTAACGCGAGGTCAGCCGTGTGCCGCAGCTCACGAACTACCTCAAGTGTTAGCTCCTTCCCCTCGGCCACGTCGGCAAGCAGTTCTGCCTGATACGCCTGGACGAGCGCCATCGTATGCAGGCAGGAAGCCGCCTGTCCTGCTGGCGAATAAGCTTTGCCCACCAGCGGCTCGGTGGTCCTCAGGGGCTCGGTGGGCAGCACCGGTGTTCTAAACGACACCGCGGAGGGGGCCCTGGCGGGCCACGTATCCCCCGCGGCCGGCATGCTAGCATAGCCATGTCGCTTAGCCTCAGCTAATGACGAATACAAAGCCGTACGCGGGTTGTAAACGCGAGCGGACACTGGCTTCTCCCACGACGCCAACACCTCAGCGTGGACATCCGGGAAGAAAGGCAAGCACCGGCGCCGAGGTACTCTATGGGAAGGTAGAAACCGTTCATGCAGCTTACCGCTCGTAGTAGGCTGCTGCCTATCCGCTGGCCAGCTGATACTGAGTTTATCAGCTGCTCGAGTGAGGACCTCCAGCAGTTCTTGGGCGGCGGCGGGGGAATGAGGCGCGTCCACGTCCTCAGCCTCTTAGTATAGCTCCTCGGTTGTTTACCTTTGATTTACATAACTCTCCGTGGTGCAGACACAGTTCCTATGGGGTTAATTGTGGTTTGGGTGAGTGACTGCTTGGACGGAGGCGCAGAGAAGTGTGTAAGACTCTGCTTCCTGGTCTGAACTCTGGGTCATGGATTAAGTCCATTAAGAAACTGGGTCAGATTCTTAGAAATTAGTTCAGCTCCATCCAAAGTGGGATGGATGGTGTAATCAGACCAGGCTCTCCGCAAAATGTCTTCCAGTGATTAACAAAGCCCACATTATTTACTGGGCACGACCTTGACAACCATTGGCCGCATTACGACATGTGGCGTAATCTGGAGTCATTTCCGCCGACGTGAATTACAGTCTTATTGTATTTACGTTTATCCTTAGCCAGCAGTTTAAGATAAGACTCAATGTCGCCCGCTCTGGCCCTGGGTATACATGTAACTATGGTCCCTGGTAGAGCTGTGATTTCATTGACTGGAAATTTATGATAAGATGTGATGTCATCACCATCAAAGAAGAGCTGTGCTGTCATTAATATCAAAATAGAGCTGTTTTCAACTGTGGTCTTCAACATCAAGATTGAGGTTTAATATAATAGATTGCAAATTAGGGCTGTGATGTCATCAATATAAAATAGAGCTTTGACATCACCAACTTCAGAGAAGAGCACTGATGTCACTGACATCAAAGAGAAAATCTGATTTGATCAACATCATAGAAGAGCTTTGATTTATTTAATATTAAAAAGTAGAGCCTTAATGTCATCAACATGTAACTACAGCTGTTATGTCATTAAAATAAAAAAAGCATTGTAAACTTCAAAGTAGAAGGTTTATGTCCTTAATATCAAGGATGAAATATGATGTCAACACTGAAGTAGAGTTGTGGTACTCAACATCAAGATTGAGCTGTGATGTCGGAAATATTAAAAAGAGCCAAAATGTCATAAATTAAACAATGGAGTTTTAATTTCAATAACATCAAGTAAAGCTAGAGCTTTGATGTTCTCAACATCATAGAAGATCTGTGATGTCATCAATAATACATTTGAGCTTTGATGATCTTTTACATTACAGTAGAACTGTAATGTCCTCAACATCAAGGTAGATCCGTGATGCCATTAAAATAAAACAAAAGTCTGATGTAACTAACATAAAAGAAGAGCTGTGATGCCATCACTATCAAACAAGAGCTATTTTGTTTACAACTTCAAAGCAGAGCTGTGATTTAATGAACATCAGAAAATAGTTTTGGTGTCCTTTAACATAAAAGTAGAACTCAAGATATGTAATGTCATCAATATCAAAATTGATGACATGTCCTTTACCATCACAGTAGAACTCTGATATAATCAGCAGCCAACTTAAAGCTTTGATGTCATTGACATTAAAGAAGAGATGTCATGTCATGAACATAAAAGAGCTGTGATATCAAAAAATAATTATTTTCAAAAAATAATTTTTGATATCACCAAGTCAAAGCACAGCTGTGATGTCATCAACCGTAAGGAGTTTTATTATTTTCATCTTCAAAGTAGAGCTTTGATTCAAACAACATCAAAGTAGATCTCTGATGTAATCAGGATCTATGTAGAGACTTGAGATCATCAACAATTGAAAGGGTATCCCCCATTTTGGAGTTTGTCTTTTCCATTACATACACCTTCCTGTTTTGTCTGATCTGGTAAAATCCCCGAATTTAACATCTTGGGCCACTTCTTTTTCAGGAGCTAGATTATTCATTGTACTGCATGGTCCAATGGGTATTAAGGGCCCATATGAAACAAAACATAATCTGTTGACCTATTTATCTATAGTCTGAGTACTCACTATGTTATTCAGGTTGTAACAGGTCTGTTTTTATAGATTGCTTTATCATGCTTTGAGAACTGGTTTACAGCGTAAATTCGCTTGAATGTTCTTTCATCCGGAGAACGCTCCATGCTGACACATCATGGCACAGATATTGACATTATGCTGAGCTGATATAATTTATTCCAGTTAATCTACATGTCCACCCCAGCTTAATGCTGATGCAAAGCAATATGAAACAAGGGAGTGATGAACCCAGGCGTGCGATTAGACTTTGAATGAAAATTAAGAAGTCCGACAAGGCATCCTTTAAATTTTACCTGTAAAATGAAAAATAAGTAAAAAAAAATTGGCATGTGTGCATGGCTTCAGCAGGCAGGCAATTTGCCTACCGAGGTGTACCCACATATTGTGCACTTTACCAATTCAGTAACTCTGTGAAGATGAATCATTCAGCACGGAGCATGTGATTGGTGTGAAGCAGCATGACAGGCATAGGGAGGGATGCCCTCACAGCCCCAGGTTCTTGTCTCTGGGAAGGAATGCCACTGTAGTGCTCTCATTGGTAGAGCCCCAAAGATCCTGGGGGGTCGCAAGAAGTGCAGCGGGATGCTGGGGGATGGGGAAATGAAGGGTTGGAAAAGCATGTGGGAAAGATGAAACCTAAACCTGCGTCGTTCCTCCGACCTTGTTAGAGTTAATATCCCCCCAACTATAATTACCGTTGGTACTGTGTATTGATCCTAGTTATGTTGCTGGAGTCTCCACAGATTTGGTCTCATTTTTACACCTTTGTAAAGTACGTTGAATCCTTGTTTAAGCTGAAAACATGGACTTTAAATATATCCAGAGCCAAAAAGAGTGAGTAATAGGAGACAGAAGAAGCTTTTTCTATCTCTTTTATAATTGTAAATGTCAACCCTTATAAAACATGTAAAGGATTGATTTGTTTTTTTGATTAAAAGCCATACTGAGATTTTGAAAAAAATTGTCATTGCATTGTTGTCAACAAAAATATATGCTTCAATACAAAATTTGATAAAAATGGGAAACAAAAGCTTGGCTCCACAGTACAGCTCGGAGCTTCCATGCTCACTAATGACAGTGAGGAAGTCTTACAAAGGATGCATGTAGCACCTCAGCAGAGAACCAGCTTCAGTCCTGAGTCGGCATAAACGCTTTTGAAATAAATTGAGTCCAGCAGATCCATTCAGTCAAAATTAGGCCTTAGACCATAATAAATCACAAATAGAGCATTGTTAAGAGATTTAATGAGGACATGCAATGAAAAAAAATGAGGAAAGGTTATCTTCATCAAAATTAACGCGTTAATATATGTAATATATGTAATTAATGGAAACGGAAATGAAACTGAAAATGAAAGAGTGAGTTGAAGATAGAGAGAGCTTTTTGCATTGGGGAAACTACAGAATCTAAAACAAATTACCACTTTTTCACAACATATCAAACAGATTTGAGCTCTCTTAGTGTATATTACAATATACACAAAGAGAGCTCAAATCTGTTTGTAAACATGTCGTTCTTTGTCTTTAGATCTTTAGCATCCCTTATGATTCCACTTGGGATCCGAAAGAAGATGATAGCGCTATACGTTGAGTTGCAAAGCGTCCTTCTAATGGCGCTGAATCAGTATCTTGGTTGAGGTGGCATTCAATGAGCAGGCAATGATGAAAGGCCTCTTCACCCAAGGCCCCAAACATCAATTAAACATTTGACATTGGCTTCACCACAAGAAAGTTACTCCTTATTTCAGATGGTCAGTGAACAGACTCGGCAGCTCTTCCTGTAGGAGACATGTGTCAAACTCAAGGCACACGGGCCAAATTCGGCCCGCTGGGGGGTCCAGTGTGGCCTGCCGGATGACTATGCTACTGTGCGAATTACAGAAAGATCCGTATTGTTACCGGTACTGCCGTAATGCGTTAATTAATATTAGGGCGCCCCCCCCTCCCCCCGTTACACAAAAGAGTTTGACACCCCTGTTGTAGGCGGAGTTAAGATAATAACAACATAGAATGACAGTTCAAAAATATTTCTTGTTAAAGTCAGATCACGGTTGTTGTAGGAGCCAGGTATTGTTGGTGCTAACTGGTACTCCACTTTTATCCTGCCGCTAACGTTAATTGAGTCACATGGTGTTTTTTAGTTTCAATGGGGATAAAGGGGCGTCTTCAAGTTTGGTTGGGAAAATGGGAAAGAGAGGGGGTGAGAAACGGAGTTTATATTTTGGCGCAAAACGATATTAAATATTGTACTCAGCCTCTTAGCGACACTAAGCAAACCACGTCGCCTACAGTTGTATTGAAACCATACAAATTTAATTGGTCTCAAATTTTGTCTGCTCAATGAGAATTTTTAACTAACTAATTAATTAGCTAACTAACTTGATTCAGTGCTGTCTTTGTGCATTTGATGGACTCAGGAAAATAAAGACAAATATTTTATCCAACCTAATCAGAATTAATTTTTCAAAATCAAAAGACAAATCAGCAATCCTTAACTTTTGGGGTTGTATGGTCTTAAATACCACCATTTATAAAAATTGTATGAGTGGGAGAATCTGAAATACATTCATGGTTTAAATTAACAGAATGGAAAGACTGTGGTATTTGCCCTGTTCATGCATTTGATTTCTCTCTAGTGTCAGTGGAGAGGTTGTACTTTGTGACGCTTTTCGCCAACGCGAGGACAGATTTGTGGGAGAGAAAATATATTTTTTTCCTGTGAATAATAGGATGAGTGTTTAATGAAATTGAATCACTTTATAACCTGTGTCAAATAGCTATAGCTTAGCTGTAAAAAAATGGCCTTGCATTTATTTGCTTGATTCCACAGAGGATGCTCTTATGTTGTTTGTAGTACCCAGTCTTTTTTTGAGGGGACTTTGTCGGGGCTAAAAGCATGGTCCCCCCCCTGCTTTGTTCGTCTCAATCTAGTTACCGGCTCTGGGCCAATGAAGCGGAAGACAATGGCGAGCTTGGGATGAGGCTCAAGGCCGGTTGCAGTCTCAGCCTCTGCCTGGCTGAACTCATTTCAGGGATGATTTGCTTTGACTTATATGAGCTGCTCGGATTACTGTTTGGTCTCTTTGTTCCTGATTGGGGAACAGGTCAAAACAAGCTCTTGAGAGTTTTGCGGTTCCACATAACATGTCCTTTGACAGATGTAAATTTAAAACCCACTGCTGCTCATAGCTGTACTCCGCATGTGCTTTGATGGTTATGTTCAATTTTAGAGGAAAATAGAGACAACTAAACCAGGATAGCTAACAATTTCGAGATCCCACTCAACTATTGGTACAAAAGTACCAATAGCAAATCAGCTATCCTTAACTTTTGGGGTTGTATGGTCCATGACTTTTGGTACAAAAGTAACCGTAGCAGAATTGTAAATTCCGGTTTTCATTAATACCGTCTACCCTCCTCCTAAATTTTGTTTTCCTCATTAGACATGAAGTAACTGAACTTTACTTGTCCCTTCACATTTTAACGTTTACCTAATCTCTGGTCCTTTTCCCTCTGGAGTCTTAAAAGAGGCAGTGTTTCATTTCATCATTCCAAATGCTTTGATTGATTCCCCATCAAACAAACAAACAATAACAAACATTTAACTACATTATGATCTATTTTGCATATCTGAATTGGATGTTGTCGGCTTTAACATTTGATTTATTAAGTCTTGTCTTGGGTTTAAGTGTTTTTATCCTCGACTAAGCCTAAGCGAAAAGCACATATTGTTAGAAATTAAAGTAGAAAAAGGATGACTAGTGGTAGAAGTTATAGTATGTGTTATATTATGATATTATGTATATAGTAGAATCGTTTATGTAGCAGGAAGTAAACATTTTCTATATCTTGTATATCATTCATCAGTGTATGACAAACCGCATACACTGCACTCTGGCCCAAGGGTCTCAACTTTGACATCCTTCCACCGGCTTCTTTCCATATTTTGTTCCCATTGATGGTTCTTTTTAGTGTTTTTTGGACAGGGGATGTTACATTTATACAGATTGGAGGGCTCTGTGAGTCATGGAATGAGTGGTATATTATGTTTGTGATGTTTGCAATATGAAACATGATATAAGTTATGTCATGATTAGTGTGTGTTGGATATTAGATGATAGTAGTGATGTATTGCCATATTATGTTTACTCAGAGAAGCTTTAGGCTAAAGGTATAATCTTTGAATGTGTTGTGTTTATTGATGAGGTTGAGAACTGGTTAGGTGACCAAGGGACTTCAGATTTGACCACCAGATGGTGCCAGAGAAAGAACAGGGATGACGAGTAAATGGCCAAGCTGGGCGGTGCTACCCTTCGAATCACAGCAAATCCTTGGATGTTATATAAAAGTTGTTGGATGAAGGGAGAGTCTTTTAGATAAAACCTTTTAGATTAGTTAGATATGTTAAAGATTACCTCCTAACGTCTATTCCTAACCGCTATTCCTTGACCTGTTGGTCAACGTCACAGAAAGATGGTCAGGACTATTCATGGGGAGTTAGGAAAAGTAAAGAGAGCGAACGATGCGCTGCAGCTTACCAGACGCTGATGGAGGAGCAGAGGATGGACTCAATGGTGGCCGTGTAGAAGAGCACCAGCATTGTCTTTGGCAGGTTGAATCTCTTCAGCTGAGACTTGTTGGTGATGGAGCTGATGTTCAGTTCCCACTCAAGGTCATGGAACAGAAAGGGTAAGGACTCCATAGTGGTGACGGGGGAATCACACTGGGTCATCAGCATTCAGAGTGTTGTTGTTCTGACATCACGTCACCAGCTGGTCAATCTTCGACCTGTAAGCAGACTTTTTAGTCTTAGTATCACTGGATCGTGGGATTCAACATCGGCATGCTTTCATTAGCTCAGATTATCATAGGTATGCAGATGACACACACGTCTACATAACTATATCACAAGAGGACAACAATCCAAACCAAGGCTGGGTAAATGCAATGAACAAATCAACAACCGGATGTGCCAAGACCTTGTCAATTAAAAGTTAAAACAGAAGTAATTGTTTTTGGTGATAAGGATGAACGATTGAAATTCAGCACTACACTTCAATCACTGACGTTAAAAACACAGTTTGCCAGAAATGTAGGTGTAATCATGGATTTGGGCCTTAACCCAGGGCAGCCTTATTAAGACATTTAGAAAATCAGCTAAAGAATATATATTATAATATAAGGACTAGAGGACTTTTGGACTCAAACAAGATTTGGAAAACTTGTCCATGTATTTATCTTCAGCAGATTCAACTACTGTAACGGTAACTCTGTTGTGTCACCGTAAAAAGTCAATCAGAAAGCAAAAGCGGATCCAGAACATTACGGCTTGAGTCCTCATTAGGATCCCGAAAGTGGATTGCTTTACTCAAGTCTCAGGTCTTTACACTGGCTTCCTGTCAAAGAATTGACTTAAAAATCCTGTTGTTGGTTTATAAAACACTGAATGGTTTAGGGCCAAAGTACATTTCTTATCTGCGGATACCTTATGAGCCCCCCGCAAACCCTCAGGACGTCTGGGACATGGCTACTGTTCCCAGAGTCAAAACCCAACACGGAGAAGCAGCATTTCATTTTCCTGCTCTACATATCTGGAACAAAGTCCCAGAAAGCTGCAAGTCCCTACACTCCTTTAAATCCAGATGAAAGACTTTTCTGTCAGCTGCTGCCAAACCATTTTTGCATTTTATTAGTCAAATTCTAATCTGTTTTTTCGATTTTTAACTTTTCACTGTTTTTCTTATTTGTTTCAATCAATGTTTTTAACTGTTTTTATATATCTATCTATATATATATATATACGTTGTAGGTGATTTTATCATACTCAAACTCCATTTAAAATGAAATTCATACTATATCATTTACTTCTTACGTTTACCTGCCGTGGAGTATTTTCACAGTGTGGTATTAGCCCTTTAGTAAAGCATCTGATTACTTTTCACCACTGACCTTGAGGAATCACTGTTTTACTTCCTAGTAAAGGCAATATGTTTTTATATGAAGACCTATTGTCTATTTTAATCCATTTGTGGTGTCTCCATTTTACCAACAAACAGATCCAGCCATCTACCTTGATCTGAGTAAAGTGAACAGCTACACTATGACGAGTGAGAGAGGGGGGGGGGTAGTTTGCACATGGGGAGAGAGAGAGAGAGAGAGAGAGAGAGGGAGAGGGAGTGGAAGAGAGAGAGAGAGAGAGGTGCTGCATCAACCCATTATACAGCAGCAGCAGCAGGCTGGGCTTAGGGATCTATTGTTCCCTGTTTTATTTTTGCCAGCCCCGTTGTCGCTCACTCAGGGTCAAAGAGAGAAAGGGAAAGGGAACGGATGAGAGCAGACCTCAGCTCTGTTTGCCTTGGATTACTTACACTTGGACGCATTGGGGTAGACAAAGCAGAGGCAGATAACAGGCACACTTCAGTCTCGCTCCCTACCTCGGGCCCGGCTTGTTTTTTTCCCTCTTGACTGCATTGGGAGCTACGGTATTTGCTGTGCGGTGGCCATGGCGCTAGCCAGCAGGGCTGTGGGAACGCTGGGGCTCTCGAAAGAGGCACAGCTCCCCTCTCTCTGGAGGACAGCGCTGCTCTTCCTCTCCATATGGGAGATGGATGCACAAACCGCAATGGAAACTAAACCCTTGTACATCTGGCAAACAGGTACGGTCCACCCTCTTTACTATTGCACTACCTGGGGTACGGGAGAGGTGTCCAACAGAGGCTGAGTCGCTGGATGGAAGTTCTATCCATTACCACACTTGCAATAAATGCTCGAGTAGTGGGGTGCAGGAAAGAACTTGCTCAAAGTCATCTTCTTTATGATTTTGATCTCTTTCTATGTATAGCAGTCCTTACTTTTTATGATCTCATTAAACCATCTTGCAAGCAAAAGTTTCTTTTGTACCCGTCTCTTATGCAGACCTTCATGTGGCAGAGGTTGATGTATTGGAGCCATCTTGCCGATGTATGGTGAGGTATTTATTGCAGTCCATGAGGGGAATGTCTCCTCCCGCCCCCGATTGGGGCGTTAGATGGGTCGCTGTCTTTCGGCTATGCTTCACGCCGTTCTGGACTGAGGCAGCTGGGACTCCTCGTCTGCCCTGCGTTTCTATTGATTCATTCATCACTGCTTGACATAAAGTGTAATTGGTGAGAAATGCTGTGTGCACTGCAGCTGCATGTGTGAAATACAAGAATGCTGTAAACTGCTTTTAACATGCAGTGTTTGAGCAATAATGCAGATTTTTTAATCTACAGAGAAGTGGATGTTGAAGAGTTAAACCAGCTTGTTGTAGATGCAGTATTTTTACATTAAAGGCCGCTCTGCAGTTCAATACAGGGCTCATTGCTGTTGCTGTTTTGGGTGGTGCCTTTCACTGGTCCATGCTCGTTAACACAGCGAGAGAGCAGCACATGTTCACAAGGACACAATGCTGATGTATAGCGTGATGGAGTGGGAGGAGTGATGGGAGCTGGAGGGTGGGGATGAACCCCCGCATGCATTGGGACATTGGGACAGGGGTGCACATAGCTGGATCAATGTTTTCTTTCTATTCTGTCTAATTTCTCTCTGGTTCGCCGGATCAATGTACTGGTTTCACTGGGATCCTGCAAGTCCCCCATCGGTGGAAGCTGATCAATGGAAATAGTGCTGACAAAACAGCTCAGGCTGGGGCAAGGAAGTTGTAACAATAACTAAGTCATTTAATGTTGGTGTTGTGATTTGATTGGAGAAATACCTGTGTTTTTTTCTGTGTCACTGTAAAGTAGCTGACTGAGGAAAACCAATAATTTGTTAGTTTTAAAAAAGAATTAACTGTCAATATCTATGGTTAATTGGCCATAATCAACGTGATTCGAGATAATCTAAAAAATGAAATGGGTTAGACTTTCTCTGCTTCTTTAATTATAATCTGTTGCCCTCATGATGTTATTGTTTTTTACCAGCTTTATTGCTCAAACTGTAAATAAATCTAAATCCTCTGGTATTATGTGCTGTGCCTCCCTCCGTGTTAAGGCAGGGGAGGAGATTATGTGAAGAGAAACCATAGCAGATTGGCCAGACAAAGTTAACCTACATACAGGATAGACGTTTATGCATGTCTCCTCTCGGCTTAAGTGTGCCGGCACTTGGCTCCATGATGCTAGTTTGGCCAGCTTACCAGGCTACTGAGATGAATGGTAATGAAGCATTCATTTGTTTCGGTTATTTTAATATTTTTTCATATTCCTTCCCTTCCTTCCGGGGCCTCAATCCTTTCCTACCTGCTCAACACAACAGCCCAAACTGTTGAATGAATGAGACAAACAATGTGGATTAATGTGTATCACGTTAATCCCTTACACTTGTGTGGGATTTTGTGCCGATGAGTAATCTCGCACTGTGTGTAATGTCTTTTGGCGGGGGACCTGCTGGCTGAAGCCATGGACAGAAGGTTGCAGGATTAGATCCCTTTCTGAGTGGAGGTTGCTGGTTGATTCTCATCAGTCAGCTAGACTGGAGAATGGAACATTTATTAATGGATGAATACAGTTTATTTATATTTGCACAGATGTATCATGATTGACATATATTCAAGGTGGAAATAACTCACTTCATCCTTTTAGTCCATGCATTTTGGTATTTTTCATTTTGCACTTTGGTAGACCTTCGGTCAAGTATTTGTTCAGTCACATCACAGTGTATCACACATTTGACATTTTTTTATTTCTAAATGGAAATATTTTACCACTTGGTGCTATTGCTATCTCAGTTTCTAGCAGGAATATTTTGTCCATCTATGACATTTGCAAAACTAATAGTAATAGTAATGGAACTGTTGATAGTAGTTTTAATGTCTTTGTCTTTAGCTGATGTGGATTCTGGTTGCCTTAAATTATAAAAAGCATCTTTGTGAAAAGAAATCATCACTCAATATCAAATCAAGACATATTCCAAGGTAATCTTTTATCGCATTAATGGCCAATCTCTAAAGAGGAGGGGCTAACACAGTAGTGAAATACTTGCAGTAAGTATGTGGTGGGAAATATTATTACATTAGCTGAAGCTTTTATCGAAAGTGACTTACATTGCATTTCAACCCATGGTTTACATTTGGCCTGGGGAGCAGTTAGGGGTTAGGTGTCCTGCTCAGGGACACTTCAACATGGAACATGGAGCAGCTGGGATTCAAACCGCCAATCTTGCGGTTCCCAACGCACCACACCACTCCATGTGCCACCATCAGTTTTCACTGGTGAAAAAAGGGTGGCTTCTGAGTTTACTCCTCAACAAAAATGATGAGCTGAATATGCGTTTCCCTGCATGTCTCATGCTGGCAGTAGATGGCGGCTGAGGTGGATGGCGGTCGGTTAATTGCATATCGTCATCTTTTCACCCCAAAATTTTCCCTTAGTTGAGAGAAGATTTAAACATTCAATAGGTAAAGATCGGAAGGCAAAACTTGAATATTGACATATATGAATAGCCCTGAAAAGTATCTTTGTCAGAACATCACAGAACACATCTCAATGATAAGTGGACCTAGAAACAAGCAACCAGGATAGTTCTTAAACAGTTTTACGCAATATTCTACAGTCTACAGATCCAACTTTCATTATTTGGCAAAGAGATTTCTTTAAAATCGACCTCAAACAGAACAGTGAAATTATTTCCTAAAGCAGCTTTACGTCTTGTGTGTGCAGATGAAACAACGTAACATGTCACCATGCTTATTCAGTTCTATAGGCATATGGCCCAGTTTGCTGTATTTTATCATTATTAAAGAAATGTTCATTAATCAATTTCACGTTCATATAATATTTAATAACATTTTTGTTTAGGCTTGTATTCTCAGTCCTAAATACACTGTTTTAGTTTAGAACCTCTTTTTGGCGATTTCTCACCAGATGTGCAATCAATTGCATTAGAGATTAATTCTGTATTCAGAGGCTTATAAATCACAGTCATGCTTCTGTATACTTTTAGAGTGCCCTTATTGATCTCATCACTTTAATCTTCTACCCATCACCACCACCATGACCTGTAAACATCACACGGTTTGTCCATTTCATGTACAGTGCACGACAACAGAAGTCTTTGCAGAAACAAGCTGCAGTAACACGTGCTGGTGATTAATGGGACAGTTCCCCTGTAAAGACCCAGTCAGCTTCAATAAGACCCAATGAATGGAGGCTATTTAAGCCTGTTTTGAACCTCTCACACAGACACACTCACACACACAAAGAATAACTGTGCCTTATCCATGTGCGGCTCTGTTCAGGCCCTCTGCTGCAGATGCTAATGTAAATGTGGTGCACAAAAGAAGGAAAATCCTTTGCCTCAAGACATATGAGCCCCTCTTTGTTCTTCCTCCTGTGTCCCCATAGCACCCCCCATAGCCCCCTCCGCCCCAACAAACTGTCACCACCCTCTCCCTCTCTCAGAGCGACCTTTAACCTTAGAACTGAGAGAGGTCTCGAGAGGGTACCAACAGTAAAAAGGAGGCAGGAGTGGAGGGTGAGATACGGCTGTTTCAGCAGATCAAGTGTCAGCTGCGTAAATCAGCCATTTACACCAGTAAATTCAATAAAGTCCCGCTGACGTGAAGTGAATGTGAGAGTAATACTGACCCTCAAGGTGCCAGTAACCTTTGTATTTATAGCTGAACTCATCAATATTTTCTAGCGCTGTAACAAATGTTATCTTTCTTAAAATGCAATGATTAAATGTGGGCTTTTGGTTGGAACGACTTCAATTTAAGACATATGTCTTAATAATACAAGTCACAAGTGATTAAAGGGCGTTTCTTGTGTTGAATAGACCCTTGAGTGTGAGATTGGCTTGTGCAGAAGGAGCTGGAGGGGGGGGGGGGGTTGTTTCTGTTTTCCCTGGGATTCATCAAGTGCCAAATTGCAGCCATTAATCTGCATAGGCTTGAAGAAGATTCATCAAGTTGTTCAATTTTGCCCGGCAGGCCATCGAGTTGTTTGTGTGTACCTCATACTTACACACACCCCCCCCCCACACTTTGTCATTACATCAGCCGTGTAAACACTATCACAATAAACACACTTGTTTTCCTGCTTTTTATTATTTGACAAATACAAAAAATCATTCCTAATAAGGCAGTTTACTAAAGCTGAATGACTTTTATCTTCCAGCTACAGCAACACTGATCCTCATCCGTGCACACATGGGGACGGGCTTTGAGCGGAGTGTGTGTATGTTGCATGCCTCATTACTCTTAGCGAGAGAGTTGCCAGTGGGGGAGGAGTGTTTCTGTCCGTGTTCCTCCTGTAGGGAGTGGACACGAAGTGGCTGAGTGATTACAGGGGAGTGAGGTTGGTTTGATGCAACCCAAAACACACTCAGGTTGGACTGATAAATGGGTCTACAGATGTATGGGTGCTGACACTGGCCACGCATTAACTAAATGAAATATCTGGAGTGGTTGGCGGCCAGTAGAGGCTGCTGTGTGTATTACATCCAGAAAAGTGTCGACGAAAAAAAGAGGAATTGGATTTTTTTACGATCTGTGGTTAAAACTGGAAAGTTAGTTGCGAGGATATTGATATATACGACTGATTGATTTCAACAAGCTTCATCCAATGGGCATCATTCATTTTGCTCAGCAAATTTGAAGGTCATTTGTTAATTGTTTAAATGTGCTGTATACAAGATACCCAAATGGCTGGAAAAATCAAAACTGTCAGGAAGTAAGAAATAGCAGCCATGCTCTGTAACCATGAATATCCATAGCAAAGTTATTAGGAATGTGGCCATCCACTTTTGAGCATCATGTCATGGATCATAGTGATGATGGCTAAATTTACCATGCGTTATGCGCCACCCCAGACTGTTACTCTCAAACGATTGGAGCTACCATGCAGCAACACTGGTTAATGATATGCTAACATACTCTGCTAATCATTGCACCAGAGGTTTTCAAATTTTCTTTGACTGTAACTTGCTCCAAATCCACAGATCGAGTCTGAAAAAGATGAAGCTGTGAAATGATTGCATTAGAGTCTGGAGCAGAGCCGCATAGTTGTCGGAGCACAGTCAAAGCTGTCTGATGCTACGATATGATTGGCCAGTGTGCATGTGAGGGGTAGGGTTTAGAGAAAACTGACATTTGGCCTTTTTGTGGTATTAGAGAAATTGTCAGGGTACTCAACCACATGTTTAGGCATCATCCTCTTGGGACTATCATTATACACATACATTTTGTGGCAATCAGGGCTGAGTAAATAATGGTCAACGGAATTTCCAACTACAAGTATTCTCATCTATTTACAGTCTGGCCATCTCTTTCCTTAATAATCACCCATTAGTCCTGGGTAAATTGCTTAAGTAATTCCCTGTCCCTGCGTGTTCCAGTAGGCGATTCTTTTTTGATGGTGGACGACCAATGAGTACATGGTTGAACTTGGATAATATAGTTATATGTAGGTTAAGTTCATTGTTTTATTGTATTAATCATTAATCACTATAATTTGTCTTCAGACATAGTCAAATCCATCAGGTGTTACCCATCAAAACACCCGTATTGCATTGTCTTCACCATAAAATGAGAGATTTATTATGAAAAGAAAGATAAGGATGAAGAAGACGCAGCAAAGTTGAAAGCAGAGCAACTTTAGTGTGTTGGTGCAATAGTAGTCCAAGTAACCACATTACAGTGATTAGAGATGTCTTCCTGCTCTTAGATAAAGCCTTGTTTCGCCTTTGACTTCTCCATACACCCAATGCAGCTTGATTAGTCCTGGGAAACGTGCCTGGGGATTGGCCTAAGCAGCATAATGAGCTTTTCACCAACCTGCTTTTTCCTCTCCATGCCGTCCCCCATTAGCACTCACCTTGTGCTAAACCTCAGGTCAGGGATACGTGATGGTTCATTTCCTTCATACAACCCGGGATGCACGATGACATTCCGTTTTTGGCCCATTTCTAACACAAAGAAAAACATGAAAAATGAAACAATAACAGAAGCTCATTCATGTTCATTTTATACTTTCAATCAGGAATAGCAGCAAAAAAAACCCGTTAGTGTCAGTGTTCATTTGCAGCTTGACCAGGTCTCCGGTCTCAGGTCCAGGTCTCCGTAAAGAAGTGGGCTCAACAGTCACCAACCTCCTTCTGCCGGCTTCGCCCGGAGCCTTATTTCATCCACCTTTCTTTGACCCCGATAAATGGCAAGATGGCGCATTCACATGATACTGAAATGATCTGACAAGTAAACCATCATGTATGGAAAGAAATGTGTTAAACAAAAGCATAGTAAATAAGACTTAATATTTCGGATGGGTTCAACTTTGTTTTTAATTCTGAATGGCTGCAGATTCATTTAGACCATGAACCTTTGACTTACTGTGATTTGTTTTGGTTAGACGTTGTTAAATATCTCATTAATATGGTCTCAAGATGTCAACGTTAGACATTTTCTCCATCCCACACCCAAAACTACTATTTTTTTAAGACAGTGTGGTAATTACATTTTTTAAGTTACCATTGTCACCTTTTGAGAGAAGTGTCTATCACCAACCATTTAAGTTGGATTGATGTTGGAAAGCCAAACATATTGTTTCGTGGCAATGTGGCTCAGCCATATATTGAGGTTGGAATGGGGTTGTGGGCCATCAGACATCAGACATAGTGTTAGTGTTATATTATCTCTACACTATGACGATGTGCTGGCAGAAGCTTAGTGACACTCACACTAACGTGCTGGGGATTTGTACTATTTCCGTTCTGTGCAATGTGTTCTAAATAGCTGGGAGGCTGACACAGGCACAGATTCACCTCTGGCAGTCACTCCGTAGCCAGTTAATTAATAGCTCGCTGAAAAAGAGCAAGAGGGAAGTAAAACAAACTATTGATGATTTTGATGCCAACAGAAAATATCTCAACCCACGGAGAGGAAATTTATGTATTTATTTATATAGACAAAAATACATTTATGCTGCCAACATTTGGGATAAAGTTGGAGAAAGTATGTTGGCATTTCATTGATTAGTGTGGCTATATCTTGACTTGCAGTAGGACTTTCCTACCTCAACAAATACTGTAATCTACAAAAAGAACAAAAATTCTGTGGGCTATCGTTACATGCACGTAGAAAGTCGTTCTTAATAAACACTAACAACATGAAAACAAAGCTGCTGTGTCAAAAATCATTTTGACAAAATCCAAAAGTCAACTTAGCTCTGTGTCGCTGCTGACAGTCGCCTCCCGTCAGTGTTTAATGGTGGAAGCAGACACCGAGCGCCCAATCCAACCACCAATAGAAACTCCTGGTTCATTCAGCGTACAAACTCAAATCTCTTTTCCGGGACCAAAGCAGTAATTTTTTTGACCAAAAACAAAAGTGAACAAAAGCTTTGGTTTTGCAGCCAAAATTCTAGTTTCATGAGCAAAACTAACAAATAATTGATTCTCAGTTTATTTTTACTACTCGCTAGCAATGCTAGAAATTTGCTCTCAAAATAGTTTTTGCCTTATAAAGACACAAATCTACCTTCATACAAAAGGTGCAATGTGGTAATATAGAAGCAAGACACTCCGAACTCAAACTTCTATGGAAATTAACCTGATTTGGGCTTCTTCTTTTGCCACAACGTAATTCGTAACCTTTCAACCGCAATTCTCTTTCATTTGTGGTGATTCTTTTTGGTCCAGAGAGGATGAGTCCTAAGGTTTGATGAGAGCCCTTAATGTTTAGATAGAAGCAAGAGGATGTTCCCTTTCTAGCTCGCGCTGTTTTGGTTTCCTAAATCGTCAGGACACAGGTCAGCTTTCGACACCATGATAATTGTCAGATTGCTATTTGATTGACTGGGCATGTATATACTTATACTATAAGGGACCAACTTTTCTAATTATTTGGCCACATCAGCTTTCAAACTGTACACATTCTCCATTAAGAGCAAAACTCTCCAACTCTTTAATATTGTGCTGGGTACTGAATACTTTATTGCAACCTCCAGGGAGTTCATAGCCCTAATCTTATTTTGAATTGAATTAAATGAGTTTAATTAAGAGAGATAACTAGAGAGCGAGATGGAAATATATATGCTGTGATATGTGAAATGATTCATCCCTATTCCAGCCAACAACATCAACATTTGCATAAACATCTGCACCTCTACCGTAGTCATCACTGTATTATTCATCGGGTCTTGCAGGCAGCGGCTCCCTAGAAGACGCAAACACGGTCATTGGCGGTCTAATGAGGCCCTGCGGAGCCCACTGAAGTCAAAACACTGTCAGAGCCCAGCGAGTGAGCTCTCTCATTCACGGTCGAAGGCAACATCCTCGCCTGTTAATAAATGATCCTCCAGCAGTAAAACTAAATGGAGGAGACACAATCTCCTTGAAATCCGCTCCCAAGTCATTGTACGAAATGTGTACTGGCAGCGTGTCACAGCGGTGTCACTCCGTATATTTCTCACTTCTTCCACTATTCACTGATAGGTCATCAGATTGGTTAAGTGAGATGAAAAGTTGGCGTTTGGAAGATTTTTTATGGTCAATCTGTAGCTAGAGTTTTTATGTCCACATACATTCTACTTTTACTCCATTTGAGATAAATATCAGGATGGTTATTTTTATGTTTCTGGTCTTTCTACTTCTAAATGATCAAAGAAGATTAAAGGTCTATTTAAAGGCATTCTTTTTCTACCAGAATTGAAGATGCAAGACCAAAGAATATTATTATTTCGTCACACAATTAGTAATGCATTTAAGTTGTATTAAGTCTTTGATATTAAGTTTGGGTTCCCTTCACTTCAGGTGAGGTGTCTCTAAACCGAATGTTGCCTGTAAACGTCCAGCCGAGCCACAGTGAGCCCACCAACACGACAGGAAGTGACACGATCAGATGGGCTGGAGTCAGCTTTGCAGCTGTGCCTACATTCACACCAATACACTTAATAACAGACGAGTTAGAGGAGAGTGATCAAGCTTATCCAGTGTTCTCCAATAAGTGGGTCATAGCGGCCAATCGGGAGTGTCAGTGGGTCAGATTTAGCAAACTGGGGCTGTGACCTCCAGTAATGGATGGATGTTTTTTTTGGTGATGTGATCACTGACGAATCAGTCATTGAGCCCAGCAAAAACTTTAGGAAGTTCCTTTCCATGATGAACACACCCGCGTGTGTGGATGTAATCACAGCAGATCTATGACAACTCCATGTATAAATAACCAAAGTACCAGAAACAACGCTGTGACGAAAGTAATCATTTTTCTTTTGTCTGATGCAGAGAACCTTGTTCCTCGTTCGCTCGTTTTGATCACATTAAAGGAAAATTTGATCAAAATCTAAATAACAAAAGTCCTTGAAATTACTTAAAAAACAGTCCTGGATGTTTAAGAGGGTTTGTACGAAGTGCTTGTCCATAGTCAGTGTGATGGTGGTTGGAACCCCCCCCCCTCGCCCCAGTCTGGCGAAACCGACAGGGCTGCCAGCTGTAACATTTGTACTCCTGTACTTCTTCTATTCTATTCTTCACATTTTGTCTTCAAAGCACATGGAAAGTGATGTAACTGGAAAGAGCAGAGGAAGAGGTTAGTATCCAAGTAGGTGTCCACTTGGCTTGGTCTTAAGCGATGTTCAGTCCCTGCTTGGATCACCCTACTCATGGAAGTCACTGAGCTGTAGTCTCCCAAGGAATGCTCCTTCAGACCATCCTCCTCCTCTTCCACACAACACACCATTTTCCAAAACCCACTGGGTCACACACAGCTCTCACAGGTTATCTGCTCTTTGGGGACTTGTTGTGATTTCGTATTCTTCAGTCAAATGTTGCAGACGCAGCCATAGCTGACACACCTGGCAAACGTCTGCACTTCACTAAAGGGACTTTTAGTTCTTTATATTTTGGAAAAGGAGGCACAGTTACATCCCTTTTACTAATCTAATGGACCTGCTTACAATCCCAGGCACTGCTAGTATTAATATGAAGGGTTGGATTAAAGATTATTTAATATTCAGGGGATTTGGGCACTAGGAAATATGCCACTCTGCTTCTTTTCGCACATTTTTAAGTTTACTTTAGAGCTCTGATTAAAGATGAGGAATCATTTGAACTACTTTTAAACTGACAATGTGGTTCTGTCAAAAAAGCCCTCTGATGATATATTTAAAATGGGTCAATCATATTACTGTTACTGTTACTATTTTAAGTACTCAATTGAATATTCAATTCAATTCCATTCATTTTATTTTGTATAGCCCAAAATTGCAAATTACAAATTAGCCTCCGACGGCTTTACAGTCTGTACACATGCAACATCCTCTGTCCCGAAACCCTCACATCGGCACAGGAAAAACTCCCCCCAAAAAAACCCTTCAATGGGGACAAAAGGGAAGAAACCTTAGGGAGAACGTCAGAGGAGAGATCCCTCTCCCGGGATGGACAGACTACAATGGATGTCATGTGTACAGAATCAACAATGTAAAAATGTACAATACATTCAAATCCTCTAACAGAAATCACACAAGTAATTGCAAGTAGCAGAACAAGAGTACGGCAGGACCACTGCAGGTACAACCACCATCAGATAGAACCACCATCCACAGAGGCTTCTGGATGTTACACCATTGTTATGGCAGTTAACTTGCTACAAGGTAACAAAATAAGATAATTACAAGCCCAGGAATGTAAAATTATCCGAAGGAACATTAGAACACGTGGAGCAAATAATGATAGAAAGCAATGCAAACACCTCCAAAGCACCTTGGGCAACTCAGCGTGTACGACTTGTATGTATGTTCAGTAGAAACGCTGTGTGTCTGCTGCTCTTTTTTCACTTATATTGCAGCTCTGTGGTCCTCATTGGCTCGAGCCAGAGACCTTCTCCCTATTAAACTTGTCGGATCGCTGAGTTGTATCTGTGTGTGTGTGTGTTTGTCATGCCTCTGAGTGTCTCACTTGCGTTCCCTGGTGCGTCTGTTTTCACACCACTAGCCAGCAAAATGAAATACCGACACAATAACACACACACACCCCCCCCCACACACACACACACACACACATCTATCAACACACATGGGCAAGTTGTTTCTCTTGTCTACACATGCACACTGATATCATTAAGACGTTCCATCATTTTTTGCCAGTACATTTAACTAAATGTCACATGCTGACAAGTTCTCCATCTACTCAATAGGTGTAATTTGCTCGCCACTTCACAGGCTAATGGCAAGCAATCGGGCAGGTGGAATTGGTAAGTGTTGGTGAAATAAAAAGGGTAACAAGCGGAGCCAAAGCTTTTTTTCTCCTGAACGTGTTGCAGTCAGACAACGCTTGGACAGGAACAAGAGCAGATGGCAGAGTTCTGGTACTGTGAACTTTCTTCCCATCTGTGATGCACCTCAGAGGATTGCCATACAACCATAATGGGATTCTTGCTTTGATTTGGCTGTCCACCACATAGTTCATAATTTAGGTACACAAAGAGCTTGCAGGACGGGCAAATAAACAGGATACATTTTCCCCAACAGTGAACATAATCCCATCCAAATGTCATGTTTTTAAAGATTCTTTACATTTCTATTGACCTGTAGGAATGACTGCCATGAAAGCCGCTAGATCTCTAGTGAAGCAGCTCTGGAATGAGTAATAACTTTTTGAGAAAATAAACTTAATTACTCAAAGTGTTTGTCTGTTAAGGCTGTTTGGAATCCTCATAGGGAAGGGTGGAAAAGCAAAAAAAAAAACATGAAAAAACACATTATGTTTTAACAGTTCCTTCTGGTTAGACAACAGTAATAATAATAATAATACTTTTTATTATTATTATTACTGTTGTCTAACCAGAAGGAACCGTCATGAAATCTGGAGGAAAGGGTACTCCATCCATCTTCAACCGCTTCACCTGCACACAGGGCCGCGGGGGGGGGGGGGGGCTGGAGAGACGGGGTACACCAAGGATCGGACGCCGGCCAATCACAGGGCTAACACAGGGACAAACAACCATTCACACTCACATCTCTCTGGTCCCCCCTTTTGGTTTCTCAGCTGGAAGAATCAGCACAAATCTTTTGGCAGGGAATGATCGACATTGGACTCGTCAGGCCACTCTCATCCTTGAACATCCTGCTGTGTTGCTTTTTGCAGGGTTGAGGAAAAGGGGCTGCAGTAATCATGCAAAACCTTTAGTGACCGCAGAGAGAGGGAGGTCATTGGGAGAAGTGGATGTGAGGAACGCTTGGATGTGAGACCAGAATTGTGAACGCTAAATTGATCAAATTACCGATATTATGTTTTTGGCCATTATCGTGCAGCCTTACCTGATCCTTTCATGTTTCCTGTGAAGCTGCATAGGGAGTAAATCAAACACTTCTAATGTTGACTTCTCACTCCCATGAAGCAGCATTATGCAGCGCTGGCCCAGACAGTGATGACAAAACACCTTGCCCTTGGATTTCTTTCATTGTTCTGTGCAGCTGTTTTTTTTTAGGCTGTTATCACCACACAGGGGGCTACGGCTGTATTAATATTAGTTCTACAGAGACCCCGTTTCCCTGGGGGGTATAAGGGAGCCACCCATTGCCAAGAAGGGACCTCTCCCTGGACCTACGTTGTTACATTGAGGGTTGCTGAGGGTTGTATAACGTCAGAGAGGGCACTGAGGTAGCAGCAAAGGGAAAGGTTAAGTTAGGTTCACATTTTCCTGTGAATGCATCTGCTTTGCACGTGCACCACTTCATTCAAATAGCTTGCGTTGGGTTCCCTGTAAACTGGTTGACAGTCAGTAGTGTGTGAAAGACCTAATATTGTATTTCCCTCTCCCCGGTTCAGAGTGAAGCCATTCAGCCTCTATTC
Organism: Pungitius pungitius; assembly: GCF_949316345.1. Lineage (NCBI taxonomy): Eukaryota > Metazoa > Chordata > Actinopteri > Perciformes > Gasterosteidae > Pungitius > Pungitius pungitius. The sequence goes on along the minus strand of NC_084916.1, from coordinate 5,278,548 downwards.
CCCTTCTCTATGCTTACATGTCCAATCCACTGTGTGGCTCTCCCGGGAGCACTTACAGGCATTGTGGGTAATTCCATGCCACCAACATAATTAAATTGACTGCCCAAAACAAAAAAATATGTATGTATTTGCGGAGTTAATGTGCAGTTCCATTGAATACTAACCCTGGGAAGACCATGCTGTGTGGCCACAGCTAAATTGAGGTTTTACACCAGCCATGTCCATATATCCCAACTACTCAAGCACCATCATTAGCCAATTGTTTTGTGGGTTCTGTATTGCTTCTGTGGAATCCCAGAGTTATTGAGCTAAATGCTGTAGGTCATGTATTCTGCTGTGTAAGAATAAAAGAAACAACTTAGATGGTACCGGCTTAAAACTGAGATGAATTATATGAGTTTTTATTTCAGAGGCCACGTCTGCTTTGCAAATGACCTGCGCTCCTCTGTGAGCTCTTTAAGAGTTCCATTAAAATCACTGCAAAGCAAGAAAATATTGCCTTACCAGCTAATGAAATAATACTTCAACATTAAATATTAATGCCAGTTATTGTCAGACAATGCAACCTCCATATGACTAACACAATCTTTCCCAGGTTTGTCATTTTATTTCTTTACCAGTTGCCAGTTCAATAAGATCTACAAGCTATCTCAGCGTTAGATTCAAACAAACAGTTAAGAAAGAACATATTTGTATACCTATCATTCTATATTTCTCTTTTACTGATAAAAGACTGACATCAGCTACATTGACTAATTTGTATAACTCACCGTAAACCACCCGACATAAAAACTGGACACATTTTGGTATATATTAGTGGAAAGATTGTGGTGTCTCGAGCTGTGCTCATCATTCCGTTGCCTGAAGGCAAACTGAAACCGGCTCAATCAGCGGTTCACCCTTCTGTTCACATGCTGTACACGAGGTAGTTCTGGGCTGTCAGTCACTCCTGTGTTTTCAGAGCACTGGGGGGGGGCAATTCTTCGTGTCAGGTGATGAACACCTCCACCTCAGCTGCCAGGGGACACATTTGCATTAGCATCACTACACTATAAAAATCGTATTTAGCTTCTATTGGCCTGAAAACCTGTTTCAAAATGATTTCCATAATCCCTTTTTCATTCAAGTTTCATTTTAGCAATTTGTGACACAATGTGTCACCGTTTCTGACCAGTAGCAGTTTACCAAATAGAATATTGGGATGTCACAATTTCAGAAATGTTGCGGTCGATACTGTTACTTCATGGCTCAATGTTGGCAACAAAAAACGGAGGTCACACACACATGTTTCAAAAAGTTTAATTCAGCTACACAAGTTAGGGGGAGGCTGGTGCAGCAGGCCCTGCTGAGAGAGAGGCAGACACTCCCAGAAGTCCTGTCTTTGTTGTCTTGTTGGAGGCTCCAATCAGATCGGCCGGATCTTTACTAGTGTCTGTACACAGAAAATGGCGGTCCTTCTGCGTGGTTGCTAAGCCAGGGGTAGAAACAACATCACATTGACAGTCTTAAAGGCTTTCTAATAAGTGAGAGACTACTCAAACTTAACCTTTGGGCTGAGAAGAGAAGCAAGTGGGGACAATATTGTGGAGAAATTTCTACAAATTTCATCAGCGTTTAACAACTCGTTACTCGGATACTTAAGAAAGTCTACAGTATAATGGAAGCCTTTGTACCAGTTCAGTTTAGGTACACAACTGCAGCTTAGACAAAGTATCCACTACACACTTAAAGAATGAGAAACAATTTACTAACTACAACAAGTTAATAAAGGAACCAAATAAACTCTGCATTTGGATTTCTAAGTTAGTTAATAGAATGGTCTGTGTTGAGTACAGTTTGTAATTCTCAGATTCAGCTCACGTGTCTCCCATCGTGAGTGGTGAAATGTGTATGTGGATGTATGATTTTACTCGTTTTCCTTTCCATCCCATGGGATTAAGACATAGTGCTTGGTGTCTCACTGCTTGTTGTCGACCTTTAGCAGGCCTCGCACCACTGTAAACACATTAATATTTCAACAATGCCATATGCTGTATTTGAATATATTAATGCACACTGGTCGAATAGCGCTTTTGTAGATGTTCACAAGCCCTTCATGAGATAGAGGAGTGATTATTGGATCGTCGAATCAAACAGCATTTGTGATACAAAGCCACCTGTACATATTTTTTTGTTATCTCTCTTACTCTGGTTGGACGCGGAGCGTTATTTCATCTGCAGAACTTTCAAACAAATGCTTTCATCTAATAATACTCAGCGCCTGATGAGGTCAAGGCTAACATTTAATTGAAATACGTCTTCTCGTGACAGCAGCACAGATGGCTCCTCTTAAATCTTTGTACATAACATTTTGTCTAAAAAACCCAGTGAAATTTATTATGCCTCCTGTGTATTAATACTTTTGTTTAAAACAAAGAGAAACGTATTCTGCATCACGTTTGTGGTCTGTCAGAGAGCACGGCAGCATGCTTGTGCCAAAGAATTGAGAACGCAATAACCAACTAAGAAAATAAATCATCTCCCTCCCCACACCCTTCGCCCTGTTTCTATAAGTGAGAAACACTTACACTGAGTGATGAAGCTAAATATATCGCTGGCAACACATTGAAGGCAAGATCCCAGTGAGTCTATGTCGGCTAATCAACACCTTTTCCACCCCCCCCCCCCCCTCTTTGCCCCCACCTCAATAAAGCCCCTTTGGTGCACCTGTACCCCATCTGCTCTGTTTACTGCAATTAGCATGATCGGGTGGAGATGGCGCAGCAGCAGGGGGACGCTCCCTTGTTTTCCCAGAGTGCCTCTTTCTTTCTCTTTCTTATCCTCTTTAATATATCTCATATTTGCATGCGCCTTGTTTCTAAATGTGTCATTTGTGTACATGTCTATTAGTACACAGCAGCTGAACCCCTTTTATTATGCTGTGGCATAAGTGTCTGCAACAACATATTGTAGTGAGTGTGGAGTTCATACAGTTCAGGCACCAAATCAGTTGATGCTGTTTTTCACTTTTACTTTCAGATGTTCATAGGAACAACCAATTGATATTGAAATGTAAAATAATAAAGATGATTAGCTGATAAGGGCTGCATGAATCATGTGTGATGGAATAAGCTGCACTCTAAGGGCTTATTTGGTCAATTAAGCATAATTATAAACAATAAAAAATTAAATTCAAAACATGCACTCAGAATGTTTCAGCCAAGGGCTCTTTTCTGCCAGGATGAAACAATTCACACAAAAGGAGCCCCCTCCTTCATCCACATAGAGTTGAGATGCTGTGACGATTTGCACTTGAACCATTGCAGTGTTTCAAATCTCTTTTGGTATGAATATTCATTTACTTTATTTAGATTAGATTCCTCTGGGCTTCTGGCCAACACAGGGAGAGCAAATGCTTTTTGGGGTATTGAGTAATTATATGAAAATGGAATTGTTTTTTCTTTCCCCCATACTACTATGGCTTTGAAATGTACTTACCATTTCTGTTTGCAGCATCCTGCCACCTTCCAGTAGCATCTGGCTTTTCAAACTAAATACAATCAATGCTTAAATGTATGGTTAGAATTAGCATCTATAAAATGGATTTAACTCTAATTATCCAAATATTTGCACACCCTGGTTGCAAGAATGACTTGAACAGTGTGCTGCTGGTTAAAGTTTATAGGAGGCAAGGACAGAATTCTGCTTCATGTGTATTCATAATGAGCAGGTGTGTGTGATTTTGTGAGTGTGTGTGCACTCCCATCCCCCACACTAGCATGAGTGTCTATTGAAGAATAGGCCCTCAGGCTGGCTGGCAGACACAGACAGGAGACGACAGCTCTTCCCAAAGACCTCATGTGTTTGATTATATTCATTAACACAACACAGAAAATGGACATACATATACATCTCAACAATGTATAAATATTTTACTGTAACTGACTAGTTATCTCAATCTCATCAAAAAATTTGACAAGTTGCAGCTCAGAGTTGTGGGTGATATCTTGGCCAATCAAAATATATGAAATGTTACGTATATATCAATGTTCATTCATTTTTTGATCATTTTAAATTTTCAAAGAAATAATCAAAAAAGAGTTTCTTCTTTGTGATATTCATCTTAATGTGTGACGTAAGAAAATTAAACTTACTGTGTATGTGTGTTACGAATACACATTGTCCTAAGGCTCGCTGCTCTTTATTGTTTACATCCTTCTAAGCATCGTAACACATATATTCTTTAATAAGAATGTTTTTATAATGAATTCATCCAATTCTAGTGTAAATAAACATCTTAAATGTCAAGTGTTTGGTGAAATGATTCTCACAGATAACTTAAACACAATCAAAAAGTGTCACACTGCATTTCATTTGTTTGGCATCATCCAGGTGAAACATAATCTGATCTCGGTTGTGAATAATTCATCAGCTTTAGTTTACTGCCAGACATCGACTGAAACAAGAAAACATTTGAGAGTAGAAATGGTCAAAATGGCGTTTGGGATTTTTTTCACATTGTGTTTCAATGTACCTAAGTGGTAGACTTTCTCATATGATGAAAACAATCCAGAAGATAGCCACTGAGCTAATGCCCCCAGGACAATGTGCTCAGTTTATTCCAGAGTGGGAGAAGGTCTGAAAGAGCATCATTGTTACTGTACTGTAACTACAAACAGATACTCACTGGTTTGGAGGAAAAGTTACACAATAATAATTTCACAGGTTATGGTTTCACAATAATGGGCTTTCTAAAGCATACTGTGTGATTTCAAAGATTGCAAAATGAAATGTGAAACTATTGATATGAGTATTACTGAGTATTTTTTAACATTGATGGTTGAGTTACATGCTAATTATATGATTATTTACAAACCAGTCGAGAGTGCTACAATCAGAAACCCAAACTCTGTATTCTGTCTTTTAATGTCCAATTATTTAAAATTGGGAACCTGAGACATTGATCAATCAAGACTACCAGAAGAGATGTAGCATCAAATGTTACTTCAGTTTCTACTGTTCACAAGAGGAAAGAACAATTAATCAAACTTTAATCAAATTACCCACACAAAGAGGAAATCTGCCTGAGCGAGCACTTCACTGAAACAGTATGAAAGTGCAAAGCACGATTTGCTTCCTCTCGTTTTAGGCATCAACCCAGAACATAAATAAATAAAAATGTCCCCCTTCAGTCCCTTTTGACATCCACCCGGTGTCCTACACAAGCTGTGGCTTGTTAGTTTGGTTATTTAAACGTTTCCCCGTTTGGGTCTATCCTCTCTGCCAAGTGCAGATACCTCACTGGAGATGCAACCCTTACACACATATTGATTGACAGAAGCACATTGAGTGAGATGATATACAGGACACATTGTTGATCAATTTGATTCCTGGTCCGCTGAATGAGGGCCGTAAAGGCTACAAAAGCTGTGACAGTTCAAATTGAAGGATTCTCAATTGTTTATTGTTGATATGTCCAGATCCGGATGCAACGGGGTCCGGGTCTGTTTTGGAGCTTTCTTTGTTATCTCTTAATCCAGGTGGCTCTTTTATCAAATGTATTTAAAACATTGATTGGATGTTTTCTGTGATGCATTATGTTGTGTGTCTCTTAGCCAGCAGACACCTCCATCCACCCGCTAAATCCACCCTCCGTATCCTTTGTCTCATCTCACCCCACTCCCACTGACATTTAAGCATAGCCCCCGCCCCATCCCCCCACCATCTTCCCTGCCCCCCTTTGTTCCCCACCAGTCTGCAGAAGGTCCCTCTTTTACATTGCAAATGTCTGTATCTACCCTGCACGCCCTGTCACGTAGCTTGAAATCATTTCTAATTCCTTTTACCTGTCTGAATATTAAAACAACTGAATTGGATGACCTACTTATTTCATGTTATGCCCATTTATGTCATCAATATAAGCCTTTAACAAACCTTTTTATAGATCTAAAAGATCCATTCACAGAACCTTGATATACATTTGAATGAACTGGACCCCAATAGTGACTTATGGGGATCATCAATTTTTATGGAAATCAAGTCCATGCAAAAGTTATGGTAATCCCACCTGAAAGTTTGAGTTTTGGTCTTAAACATTGAAAAATACAACAATTTATTCAAAATAAAAATTAAGTGAATGAAAAATATTATTGGGTCGACTTAACATTGTTATTTTTCAATTATATACATTTTTGACATTAGAAGTCTTGCAGTGTGCAGATTTTTAAAAAATGAAAAAATGTCAAAACCTCAAATATATGTGACCTAAACATACTTTTAAAATAACTTGTTTTTATTTTTGAATGTTGTATTTTTCAACGTTCAAGGCCAGCAAAGTTCTTATAGTGTACACATGGGGACCATTTTTTCATTCATTTTGGAATCTTCTTCTATCTGTCAATTGTATTTATTCCCTTCTCCCTTATCCTCAGGGAGTGTAGTTCCCCATGTTCCCCAGCCAAATCCAATCATGTTTGCTTCCACTTTCTGCTCCATGCCTTTTCATCTTAAGGGCAGATTCCCCCTCCTATCTCCTGCCATTCGTCCTCTCCCTCTGTACCCAGTGACTATATCTATTTTTTCCTCCTCTCTGTCCCTTTGGCCTACTATTTCTCACTAAAAAGCCTTTCCAGATCAACCTCATGGGGGCCTCGGGTGTCTTGATAAGGTCGGCGGCCACTCAAAGCATGATGGCTCTTTATATTTTTTTACTGCTTCCTTATTTGCTAAAAATGTTCCAAAAGCCTTCTTTTGAAATAAGATAAATCCTTTAATTGTTCCTGCAGTGGGGCAATTCATGGGATTACAGCAGAAAAGGTACAGTTTACGCAGAGAGAAACAATTAGAGATTAGCAGTAACAAAACAGGAATCCACATAAACTCAATGAAAGATTATATACAAAAATAGATTATATGTACACAGATACTCTACTTAAACGGAGAGAACTAGTATTTTATATTGCAACGTGTTTTTTTGGCACACATGGAGCAGAGCGGTTGTGCAGCCTGACAGACCTGGGATACCTCTACTTCACACACTGAGGGGGAATCCGTCGCTGGCTGAAGGAGCAGCCAGGATGTCTTCATCTGGTGGGACATGTTGTCCATCAAGGACGATAGCTTTGCCAGGACCCCCCCCAGCGCACATTCTTGATAAATGTATTCTCTTTCTGTAATCTCTTTCTGCTGCTGCTCAGAAAGACCACTCCATAGGAGATGGTTGATGCCACGACAGTCGAAGAAGGTCCTCAGGAGAGCTCCCTGTCCTCCAAAAGTCTCCTCTGCTCTGTCCCTTCTTATACAGTGCTATAAGAGTTGTCAGTACAACAACCCAGTTAGAAGATTTTGACAATCTCAATGTCCGTCCCCTTGTTCTAGAGAAGTGTGTTTTCCATGGAGGAAGTCCACCACCAGCTCTTTGGTTCGGCTGCCACCATCTTCTATATGAAATCCTCATTCAGTTCCCTGTATTTACCGGCGGAAATGAGGCCCACCATTGCAGAGTGGTTGTGAGAACTTTTGCAGGTGACATTTAGCAGAGTTGTATTGAAAGTCTGATGTGTACACGGAGAAGTGATTGCATGAAGGCACCAGGTCTGACACACACTCCCGTATCCACACGTAATGTGGACGTTTGGTGAGGTTGGTTAGTACTTTTATTTAGCACTATCAATTTCTGTATTTTAACAGCATGTAAACAAATTAATATTTCACACTTCCTTATTCTGTCGGCGCTTTATTTCATTTATTTCAATAGAAATAGTAGGAAATGTTTAGGTTAATCTAATTTCAGAGGTGGATTCTATCCACTGGGCCGGTGTTCTGTTGGTGTGTTAATGGTGAGCACCCTGCTGAGCAGGGTTAGAGTGCAATGGGATGTTATTACACAGGCTTATGTTTAATCTTACCTGGAAAACTTGATCAACAGCACGTTACAGTACCAGCTCCTCTGTGACCTATAATCAACCCCTGTAGGGCCAGTGAAAATAGGGCTTTGTATTTATTTCTTCCTCATTCTGCTGTTTGGAGGCGTGGCCGATAAATGGCTGTGACTAATAGAGCCCCGATTACCAACTTTATCGCTACCGACAAAGGCCGTATGGAAGGATGTGTTAGTGCCTGTGTCCACTCAGCACCTTCATCTAGGAGAAAGAAACGGCAGCAGCCGTTAGCACTTCGTCCCAGCGTGTTACTATGGCAACGTTTCAACACTCTAACCTCTGTTATATGTTAGACTAGCATCACTTCCTTGATTTATTCGATCTCTATTGCTGCTATCTATTTGTGATGTGGGGAAATAAACACGCCCTCGAGACAGCCCTCCCCTCTGCGGCAAAAGCCAAATGAAACGTTTACCCCTTTAACATCACATATTCATAACAGTGTTACGTGTGAGTGTGTGCGTGCTTTTCTTGTGTCAACCAGCACAAAAAGCTAGTCAACCTAAAAACGTGGCTGTGATTAAAAACTATTTTGAAAAGTAATTAGGCGGTCAATTATTGCTTTGAATAACACATTGTTAAATATGTTAAAGACAAAGAAAGCTACATTTCATAATTTTTAGCGTTTCATAAAAAATATCTCTTTTTAATAAACCCCAATCCTATTATCTGCTGTCTTAAACAATGTTCTTTCACTGCAAACAAATTGTGTCTGACCTAGTTTCAGTGAATAAGCCTTTTCTTAATCTGTTGGTATTGATGGATTTAAACTCTGGTCAATTTAAAAAAACGACAAATCCCTTCTCACTGTTATTATGATATATCAATAAAATAAACCGGCTTTAGCAGGTGCACAGCTTCATTGATCCATAACAAAAGTGAGAGAATGTCACGGCTGGCGTGACCAAGTCAGACAGGCCGAAGATCGGCGTGATCTAATCCTGGGGGAGAGTTAGAGTTACCGATCTACCAAGACAGGGCACTGCTATTATACTATTTGCATTGTACTATTATACTCTAATTGAAAATTGAACTAATCTAGGATTTTAATAATAAAATTGGAATGGTTGCAGCCGTAGATTGTACTTGTACTTTGTTTTTTTCTGTTGTCTGTGTCATCGCTCTAGAAAGTCTATATAAAGGGCCAAAATAGCCTTCTGTATCACTATGATCTCCATGATAAAACCAGTTTTCATGTGGCAGGTTACCAATTTCACAACTCTCAGATGATATTGTTACTTATGCAATGAGACCTGTGACACAGTATATGATACTAATGTGCTCTGGTAGTTCTGGTCCGGCCCTGGAAGACCCTTAGAGAGAATTTTCAAATATTTTCACAGTAAGGAGAATCATTTCCACATCTTGAGATAGGCTTCCTCCTCCGCTGACACACACCTACACATGTGCTGGCACAACACTGGATTACATTTCTATTTTTGACAAGAAAAATGTCTAAATCAATTCTGAAATATAGGCTTGAAGAACCATCAAGGTGCTGATCATTTTTGATTCCGAAGATTATTTTGCTAAACCTAACATGTTAGTATCTTAAACATGTGTTTGCCACACAGATTATTTCTTGCTATAATCCTAAACCCAATTGAAAAATCTAATGTGCAAATGTACAAATGTATTTTTGTGATCACAATATCTATTTTTTCCGGAGACATCGTCATTGATTTTTCTCTATTTTGGTATTATGGGCATCACTTTCTGCTTTATTTTCATTATTCTTTTATTCTTCTATTCTTTTTTTTAATAATGACATTTCTAAAGGTGAAAGTAAGATCACAAATAGAATCATTGCACAAAAAGGCTCAAATAATTGCTGTCGCAGTGATATGATTAGTAAGAACTGCTTTGATGACAACCACATTCATTGAAAACACGTGGGAAGCAAACATACAAGTCAGTTCCATCTGCTCATGTTATGCTTCCAGTGTGTGTTACAAACGCAGCACTTACCAAGCGGCAGTCTGCCATGGTCTGCTGCAGTGAAGCTGTTTTCCATGTAGCAGCGAGACGCCCCAAATGAGCCGTGTAACGTCCATCCTGAAAGAAATGCCTTAGGTTCACTGACAAGCCTCATGAAATATGCATGAAGGCTGGTTTGTTTAAACTGCTGCTGCTACCTCTATCTCATTCACAGCAAATTGTGGCTGTTGCACTCATGCTAATCTAATAAAATGAACGCCACATCAACCACCATTTCGTCTTTGGATTAGTGTTCACTGCTTTCCATATTACTTCTTGAACCCCCAAATATGTGTGGTTTAGCTCTTACAAATTGACCAGATATAGTCATATTGCAATGTTATATTTGGAAGACAGACATTGGGAATCAGTGGCTACCAATTTGTTTTTTGGTGACCTCTGTCCTGTCATCTACACACAACCTCCTCTTTTTATGATTGTGGCGTCTGTCAATCAAAGAATAGAGGCACTCAGTCAGGGTACAGCTGAAAGCACTTCACCCTGAAACACACATGGCAGGTGGGAAGGATTGGATATTGAGCTCCAGTAAAATACCATAAAAAGAAATCCTGTTTCCCACAAGTAGGGCAATGTGGATACATCTGAAACAGGGTTCTTTTTGAATATCTTCTCTTCTTATGGATGCCTCTTTGGAGCTGTGGGATGTCCACCACATCCTCTTTTTTGTGCTGCTATTTGTGTCATCCGAGGCGTCAGCTTGCTTACAATGTCAAGACACATGCGTTTCAATGTAAAACTGTTATGTACATTGAGATATGAAATGACTGCCCAAAACAAGTGTTTTGAGTAGTGTTTTCAAAAAGTCTGAGGTCCTGGGGGGGATTCTTCCAGAGGGAAAGGGCTCAATGGAGAAGACCCCCTCGGTACAGTGCTTGGTAAAGTGGGGGGGGAAGGCGGTATGTGATGAGGAGAACCTTGAACTGTATTCCGTTCAAATGAGCTGTCACTCAGATCGATAGACCACAACAGTTTCTCAGCTGGAGCAGATCGAGCCGTCTGTCTAACTCCAGCTCTTCTGTTTCACGACTTTTTCCAGACCTCACATTACCAAATCCTTTGTGATGAATAGAGGTACCATCTCAAGCCAAAAAGCTTTTGCTGACCATGTTATTTGAATGGATGTGGGAGATTGTTGAACAAACCAAGGTGTCAGTTAGATACAGTGTATGGTGTGTGTGTTCATATTTTTTCTCTTAAACTGCTGCACACAAAATATTCACATCTTTGCATCAATAGTCCAACATGATCAGAATATGCATACTAGGGGTAAATCATGCTGAACTTTCTCTACTAAGTGACAGACCTAAAGGAATTCTTAGAGGAGTGTGGATAAGCAAATAGACGTGTCAGTAGGTCACGGTGTACATCCCATGTTTCTGAATTTGAATTTGAGAATTTTTGAGCTTGATAGCAGCTCGAACATGTGACCTATTGGGCACCCCTGCTCTAATGTGTCAAGTGAAGCATTGTCAGACTCTGTTACAGATGGATCAGCTGATTGCAGCTGGATCACCTCTAAGGCTGCACTTAACAGCTATACAGACTTTTGATGGAGTTTGAGTCGGTTATCATTACTGTCAAAGAATCAGTGTTTTTTTCTCTGTAGAATGTTAACATGCAAGAAAAAAGTGGTTGGTGGTCCTTTGTGGTCAGACTTCCAACATATCTTGACCAGATGGTGAATCAGAAAACTAATCCATTGTAAAACTAGAGAGTGATATAAACTATTCTATTCTGTGATCTGTCTTCACTCTGGTATGTTGTCAGATAAATTGCAGCTCCAATCAAAAAAATGGTTACTAGCTCACAGCTCCATTAGAAATCCCCCTTGCACCTTAGAGCAGAAATTCAAGATGGCAGAGCAGAACAACTTCAACGAAGAGTGAGGAAATGATGAACACAAATCTTGCGATGGTAAATGAACTGTTCTTGTATAGCGATTTTCTAGTCTTCGGACTTCTTCAAAGCGTTTTAGCACCTTATGTCATCATTTACCCATTCACACACTGATGGCAGGAGCTACCACACAAAGGGCCACCAGCCCATCAGTGACGAGCATTCACACACTGTAGTCCCAGCTACACAAGCAACCTTGGGGCTAAGTGTCTTGCTCAAGGACATATCGACACGCAGGTTAGCACGACCTGGAATGGAGCGGCAAATCCTCTGATTGGAGGACGACCGCGCTCTCCACTCACCCACAGTCATAACCATGTACCCCGGGACTCCTTTGTAAGATCACTGCATGTAAAGGAAAGCAATTTTCAGAACAGTTGGACAGTCTGTTGGACCAGTAGACTTAAAACCTTAGTGAAAGGATTTATTTTGTGGCTGTTTATCTTTGCAGAAGGCAAGTTATTATGGATTTACAGCTGAATCAAAATGAGAGATTCCACTGTTCAAAGAACATTTGCTTCGTATGAGGGCATCCAGTGTTTAATGCTAACCTTTTCACAGTCCCTTTATCACAGACATGTGTTCAACATATGAATACAGATTAACTCCCTGCTGCCACTGTCATTTATCACAGCCCTCCATCTAAAACCAACTGGTGAGATTGCATATTTCACACTGGTTTCCATTATCTCCTGTAAATGCCAATGCCAATCTTCGGTTGGCACCATGGGAAAAGCAGAAGGGAAGCCAGGTGGTTTGTCCGGGCGTTAGCAAGGTTTGGTGTTTCCAAAGGGAGCAATCTCATTATTGGGGAGTGAAATCACTTCTTGCAGTCCTTAATTTTCTCGAGCTGGCAAGCTACCGAGGACATGAACCTGTTGCGAAACATCATGAAGAGGAGCTTTTTTTCTGCTCCCCTGTGGCCTGACAGCTATAAAGTGGATTTCTCTCTGAGTAGTGGGTATAAAAGTGTTTTGCAGCTGTAAAGACATAATTTACTTTGTTGAAAGACCATCCTTTTGTCACTCCATTGATTTGTAATCTTCTGCTGAACAAGCAACTCAAATCAAAATAATTACAGAGACAGATGAACATATATATTTTTCCTGAAGGGCAGGGGATCAGTTTTGGGGACATTTGTGTACAATGCAACTTACAGCTTTCACGAGAACCAGCACAAATGCTGAAGAAAGCCAACCCACACAGGTATATTTTGAAAAGACAATGTATAAAATAAGGGAAACGGATCTGGTGACTATGATCAAGATGTAGCTGTCACTGTGAGGTGCCGTGCCAAAATGGAAAGATTGACAGAAGTGGTTACGGTAAAGTAAGAGCGACGCAGATGCTCCATGTAGTTTTTGAATCTGAGGAGCAAGCTAAACTGGGGCGCTGGGAGTGTGACAGCGACCGATCCGTACTTCACACTGTACCAGTGTTTTACAGCGGAAGTCAGTTGGATCATTAATGGCACTGAAGTGGGGAGGAGGGAACCTTACAGTAAAACCTTGGGGCCGAAGATCATCAGACTATGTGGTGGATTGTCGGTACCATTAGAGACTGCCGTCTTTTGCTGATTTCCTTTATTCTCACGGTTCCTGTCAGACCGTTGACCCACCTTCTGCCTCTCTCTGATGACATTTCAATCAGGAAAGACTCGGTCTGAATTGACAAACATTTATTACACCATTATAACATTGAAATAGAGCACAATCTTTGGTGAACCAGGACAATCAAGGGGACCGTGATGCCAAGTTCTGCTTGGCAGAATCCACCGCGGACACTGGCGGTGGTGAAGAAGGGAGTTGATGAAAACCAAGGAAATTACACCTGATGACACCTATCAAAGGTTTACGTCTCACAAACACAGAATAAATTAAGTTTTTTTGGTCTTGAGGGTTTAAAGCTATTTAAAGGGGATTTGATTAACCTTGGCTGAATAACATCAGTTATGTGTAATGCCAAATGAAACTAATGACTTCTTATATTGAGCAGTTAGAAAAGTAATGATCTCTAGTAATGATTTTTCATCTCCAGCTACTGGAACTTTAGCTCTGCATGATTTATAATCTGTAGATCAGATTGGTCTAATCATGTCACTACTGACGGATGTTTGTAGTATGAGGGTGTGGCGTGATTACATGTGTAACAAACCTGCTGGTGTTTCGGCCTCGTTGGCACAGTGCCCTTCATGCCTCCTGGCTCCTCTCTGTGGGTGATAGGCAATGTAGGCCAGCGGGAGTATAACCATCCTCGTTTACTTTTTGTATGCTCACCATCGGTCTGGAGATAACCGTCATGGGCATGTTCATAAATACCGGCGAACACCCGCGTGGGGCTTAAACAATACTTCCTGCCGTGGAGGTAATACTTCATGGCCTGCTGGGCCATTTTATAGGGCTAGATATGGATGAATAATCCAGCCATGATGTCTACTTAGTCTGGCATGTAGGCTTTTCCCGGCATTGATGAATAAAATGAATGACATTGCTTTTGGTCACTGACCTCTGCATCTCATTACTGACTGAGTATATGTCATGAAATGTTGCAGTGCGCTTCAGAAATCCTAATCTTTCTGTGGTATATTTTGCCATTTCAGAGCTAAAGGAGGATACTGGCTGCTGGTCAGAGATGCCCCATCTTTGACTGCAGCTGTCTGCTGTGTCAGGGGCAGTTTTTTGCTTCCACTATTGATTTGTATTGATCCAGACCCCGTGCCTGCAGCTGTATGCCAATTCAGCATACTGGTCCTTCCGTTGACATTTTTATTGGTGTAATGCTCTATTTAGTGAAACGATAAAGCCCTGATTAATGCAGCTTGTGGCATAGCGAAAAAGGGGGCAACCAGGGGAGCACAGCTTGTCCAGTTTTCCTCCCTGAACTTAGGGCTAAAATTCATTGAATACACATTTCAATTGCAATCATAGTTGTGTTTAGTCCTCAAGTCGGTTTTCGGGTTTGGTCAATTAATCTATTTCAATGGATTCATTCAACCGACTAACATAGAGTAAGAATGTCCAATTCAAGGTTTGACAGACATTGGAAATCAGTAATGAGGTTGACTGATCCCCTGTATTTTTTTTTTAGCTCACATTTGGGAGGGATGTCAGTGTTGTAGTTTTTATGAACAATCCAAAAGTGCCTTCTTTGGAGGAGTGACAATAAATTGACAGATCAGACAAACACACATTGAGTAGGACAGTGTGAAAAAAAGTCTTCTTCCCTTTCTGCATGGAAGTGGTCAATTTTTGTTTTTTTACTTAGTTTTGTAACCCCAGTCATTTTAAATTAAATTAAATGTGTTTATTAGTAAGCAAGGATTGCTAATTAGCACTGCCATGTTTGCTGTTAGCTCCTGCAGTCGACCACTCATCCGGATGACCCGTGTGTCAGAAAACACCAGATTTTTTTCAATGGCGGGCATTAAACCAGCCTTGTCTCGCGGATTGTGCACCCCTGTACTAGAATGTCTTTACATAATGGTTTGTACTGACATGAACAATTTACAGAGTATTTATCCTTAACTTTAACAATCTATTGTACAATTGTGTTAGTCGGAGAAAATTATTTTGAGTAAAAAATTAAATAAAGTCTAAAGATGTTCAATGTTCAAGCAGGAAGTTTTGGGTATTCTCCAAGGCAAACCTACTAAGATCCTTTATGTTGTGTTTTTCCTGTGATTTTGTGATGATTGTTAATTGATCTTGTCATAACAGATCAAATAGTTCAATTACAGATTAGAATGTAGTGGTCTCAGTCTGGCAAAATCTTATAAGATAATGCAGGCAAAATAATATTGTCTGTCTAACTAATCTATTTTTGTGATTGATGCTTGGGTTGCACTGGACCTGCATTGCTTCCCAGCATTGTAACCCCAGAATGACGGTAAAAGCCATTCATCACATCTGCAAATTTTTATGTTGTATTGATTGAGTCTGCAGCTACTCTGCTTCTACATCTGCTGTGCCTCTAACAGGGGTCTTGTAAAGAAATGTAATGTTGAAATAGAACTGCAATTGCATTCTCATGTACTGCAATCACAGTATCGCACTCCGAAGCAAAGGTAGTACTTTACTTCATAAGCACTTAAGAACTACAAATAATAATAATACAATTATCATTGGAATAGTAAATCTTGCTTCTGTTGATATTTTGTTTGTTAAAAAATACAACTTAAGTAAGTTAACTTAAGTATTAAATGTGGAACATGATCTCTACTGCAAAGTCCGGTGGGACAAAGAACACCAAAATGATGATCAGACATGTTGCAATAGGCCAAAGGTTTATCCTGATCATCAGAACTACTCTATTAGTATAACATTTTGGTATACCTTCTTATATGTTTTCCAATTATGGGAGTTTGACATCTGACAGTTCTTTTATAAGTAATGTTGTTAAAACATGGATCTTTCCTTGACTTCACTTATCTTATCTTACTCTTTACAGGTCCGTGGGGTCGTTGCATGGGCAGTGACTGTGGACCTGGCGGCAGCCAAAGCAGGGCAGTATGGTGTGCCCACTCGGAAGGCTGGACCACCCTGCACACAAACTGCAACCAGACAGAACGGCCTAACAACCAGCAAAGCTGCTTCCGAGTCTGCGACTGGCACAAAGACCTGTACGACTGGCAGCTCGGTGCCTGGAACCAGTGTGTCCCGGTGTCAATGCGCAGTGCCGGGGTGCAGCGCCCCGCTGTGTGCACACGGGGAGAGGAGGGCATCCAGACCCGAGAGGTTGGCTGTGTCCAAAAAGCAGATGGCGAGCCGGCAGAGGACGCAATCTGCGAATACTTTGAGCCCAAACCACGCCTAGAGCAGGCCTGTCTTATCCCCTGTCCGCTGGACTGTGTGGTATCTGAGTTCAGCCTGTGGACTCACTGCTCTAAAACCTGTGGAATGGGCTTACAAAACCGGATCCGCTTTGTTCTGGCACCGCCACTGTTTGGTGGGGCAGCCTGCCCAAATTTGACTGAATTTCAGACATGCCAACCAGGGCCCTGTGAAGAGGAGGAACGCCTTTACAGCCTCAGAGTGGGACCGTGGGGGCCCTGCTCTGTACCAATGCCCAGACATGAGAGACAAGCTGACAGACCATCCAGCGATAGCGACGAACCATCCAAACCTTCCAAAGAGGGTGACAAACGGTCCAGAGACAGCAAAAAAACATTACAAGGGGGCGAAAAAACAAATAGAGAAGGTATTAAACTGTCCAGTAAGGTTGACAAACAGACTAGAGAGGGGGACAGTCAGCACGAAGAGGAAGACAAAAGGTCCAAAGAAGAAATTAAACTGTCCAGAGACGGACACAAACCATCCAGACCCAACAGAAAAATGGGCAGGGCAAACAGGAAACCAGATAGGCCGTCCCGACAAGCAGAAAAGCCCAAACGTCAGAAAAAGGCAAAAAACAAAGAAAAGAAAGATAAAATGAGAGAGAAAGTCCGGGAGAGGTTAAGGGAAAGGGGTAAGGTGAAGGACCCTGAGACCAAACAACTCATCAAGAAAAAGAGAACAAGAAACCGTCAAAACCGTCCAGGTGGAAAGTTCTGGGAACTGCAGGTTGGCTACCAGACCCGAGAGGTGACCTGTGTACACAAGAGTGGAAGTGTTGAAGCTCTCAGGTAAGAAGGACTCATTTATGGTTTGTTGTGGATGATTTTCCCATGCAATGGAGAATCAGTTTTAAAGTCTCTTGTGAATCAATGTGGTATTTTCTGTTTATTTCTTGCAATGAGGAAGAGGTCTGGAACAGCTATATATTGACAGGCAGTGGCAAGCTTCTTCTTTATGTCCGAGAGCCACACAGATATATTTATAGATTGAGAAGGTTAACACCTTGCTTTTGTTATGCTAAAGGAATGGAGGCAGGCAACTAGGGTCCCAGACCTGAGGGAAAACTCAAGGTGCTTACAACATACATTTGATTGATTTAGGACTAGGGCTGTATTATGCAAAGACAAATGAGATCAAAGAGAAGAGGTGCTCTGAGATTCTTCTGCTCAGATAGTTCCCACACTGCTGGTGTTGTGGAACTTCCTCAGAATTAAAAACACGATTAGCTTTAGACATTAATCTAATAAAACATTACAGCATCATTATATTTTACCATTACAGGTTCCTTATATATCGTTTGGCATCTACAAAGATGTGTTTCTATTCAACGCCTTTGTGTAACATAGGGGTTGTCGTCAAACTCTTTTAAGGCTAGTCTACATTATAACGTCATTGTCATGAAACTAGAATCTTTTTTACATATGTGAAAAAGCTAAATCATTTTAATCTCAAAATTAGGACTAGGTTTAGGTAAATGTACAAATGTACTATTCAAGAACTACTGTAATAAAAGCACGGAGTAGTAGTTTGGATTTGGTATTATATGTTGAAATGTTACCTTCTCATGCTGAGACCTTTGTTGGTTCCATTGTGATCAGCAAAACGTCCTTTGAGTGCCAGGCAGCATGCAGTGTGACTGAAAGTTTCTGCAGGTTACTGACAAACCGAAACTGTGCTATACAGTATTAATACACATTTTACTGCACTGGCTCCACCTTATTATTTACCTGGAATCTTACTGTTTACAACCAAATTACATTTCAATTTGGCATCAAATGGCATATGTGTACACTCCTCCACATTGCTGTGACTACAGTTTGTGAATCTTTGAAATTCATGGGCAGGTGTCACTGTGTATGGTAGCTCCTGTCATCAGTGTGCATGGGTGAATGATCATATGTAGAGTAAAACACTAGATAATAGAAATAGATGTATTGATAAATTCAGTACATCTTTTCAATACTACAGGCACCATTTGAACTTATATCTATTCAACTTCCATATCACTTATTATGTTTCATGAGTTTTTTTGAACCATTTCTGAGATTTACATGGTGTGTATGTTGCAGGCTACAGTGGCGACTGAAAACATCTTCAGAATCTGGTTAAAATGTATTTATATCTCAGCAGAATTGCCACAATTTTTTCAAGCATCATTTTGGGATGAATAGATGAGAAATTTATGTTCTGGCTGTAGAAATGTGAGTTTAGATCCAAACAAACGTATAGTTTTAGCCACAGCCCTTTAGGACCGAAACAAAGTCCAACTCTCGCCCCCAAGGACATCAATCTAAATCTGGTGACACATTTATCAGAGAAAGCAGAAGGTACAAATTTTTGAAACTGCCTGTGGAGTCCTTGTTCGAAATGTGAAGTATATATTTGCGTTCGTCAGAGTCTTGGATCTCAGAAAATATTCTTATTTTTGGGATTTTACTCATATATTTGCTCATAAGGGAACTTGTTGGAGATGTGGCTTGTAGGTAAATCTGTTATTTTATCTCCCCTTTAATCAGCTTCTTAACCAACCGCACATCACTCAGTCTCTCACACAGGTTATTGGTATTAGCTGATAAGTGGAGTCACATGACACAGCTATTCAGTGAACTCAGACCAACATCTTGCAAAACCCCTCTCTTGTGGACACCCCCCCCCCTCTACTTCCCTCTTGCTCCTACTCACTAACCCCTCTTTCCCTCTATTTGTCTCTCTGTCCATCCTTGTCTCTCATGTATTCCCTGTTTTTCTTTCTCACTCATCTCTGCCTCTCCCCCTCTCCCTTTTGTTCTTACTCACTCTTCACCTCTTTCTCTCCGTTTCTCTCTCTTTTCCAATCCCATCATTTCAAAATAAAATCCCCATAGAGGGACACACATTCTGTCTCCTGACCCCCTCTATCCCTCACACAATCCAATCATTTAAAAAAAATAAAGCCTCAATGATAATCTGTACCTTAGCATGAGGCTTAGAATGAAGCTGCTTTGCTTGAATACTACTACAACTACTATTACAAGTAGTACTAATACAACTGATGGTACTTCTACTATTACTAACACTATTACTATTACTACAATGAAAGCTTTACTTGTATTTCTACATTAATACTAAAACTACTATTACTTAAACTACTATACTATTAATTAACTGTACTATTAATAATACTACAACTGATATTACTACTACTAACACTAATACTACTACTACAACTAGTATTTCTACTGCAATTAGTACTGCCATTACTGTACTACATTTTCAGTATTTTTAGCAATTTAAAAAAAATAATTTCAGTTTTTCTCATTTCTAATCTAATCTTAGATCCTTTTGAGCACATTGCAGTTTACAATTTTGTCTCTGGTGTGAATGACATCACATGCTAGGGCTCATTTCATCAAAACAATGTTTTTTTCTGCATTTAATACAATATTTACTCAGGGTTATTTGAAATTACTCTAAAATCATGCAGTAACCTTTGAGTTTAATTAGAGAATTTGTGGCATACATACCTATCATTTATACTCCCACAGTGAGTGGCCTCACAACCAATGCTCGCAACAAGAATTGCAGTCCGTTCCAGTTAGTCAATGTTGAACATCATTTGATGTACAGTCTCAATACATGTTTTTCACCAGCTAATGTCTGAGAGCCACGTTCTTTGTTGGGAGAGGGTTGGCCTCATTCTGTCTCACTGTGCTGGCTGGGCTCTGATATAGGCCACTGAGCACAGTCCTTTACATCCTGAGAAAACTGTGGCTCTTTAGTTACATTTGCCTTGAAGGTCATGGAGAAGTTCAAAATCCATAAACCATTCAAACGTCAAGCAAATGGCACTCGTCATGTCCCAGCGTTGCATGTTATTCATGTTTACTTTGGAATATTTATCTAAAAGACAACAACATATGAATATACTTACACAGGGCCTCCTCTAATCGAGTAGAGTATGTCATGGAATGCACAGATGGCTAAAAGCTTCAAAGAGGCTTAATTGATAGTGATGATCATAGTAATGTTTACCGTGGCCCAGAGTCAAGCTTATTTACAGTGCTGTGATTGTGGCATTTGATCTTGTGGATAGTTTAGCTCATTATCCCCATGTGTTCAGACTTCTAAATGATTATGATATTAAAAAAGTCCATCCTCTCTCTTTCACTCCTGATCTAACTATCGTAAAATATGTGAAAAACCAAATGAGTCTGATTTCGGCGATGAGCAGGGCACTTAACCCAAATTTATTCCTGCTTTTCCTGCAGTGTGTGAATGTTATGTGAAGGTTCGATTAGATTCTTCATTCATAGTTCATGATAATGACAAACGTTGCACGCCCTCGGTCATTGAGCGAATACAGTGATGACAGAATGAATGTCTGTGGCCACGTCTCTCAACTGCGCAAAAAGATTTTTAGGTGTTAGAGTTTACTAACTCCAACATATTGATAGGTATTCTACCTAATGTTTAACCAGAGCAGCAGCTCAAGGAGTGTTTGCTACCTGAAACATATTTAATTTCCTAAACATTTGGGGATAATTCCAAATATTGAATCTCATTCAAATTTATGTGAAAAGGTTGTAGTGATAGCAAATAGACCATGGTTAAGATGTAACTATGAAAAGAGTGCAAACTCGTCATCACAAATAATTAAAAAGGAAACAAACTTGAGACACTTGAGTTAACTATGGGATGCACTCTAACTCTTTCACATTTTGATTTCAAAATCCTGTAAATTTATGGTTCTCGCACTTCATTTGAAATTAGTTATTTTACCTTAATTTGTCAGATTTTGTCTGGCAGCCACTGCTGCCAGTCATTTGAAGATTATTTGACATGATTTCAATGTCACATAAGAAAACAGTAAAATACTCTAGAATAATTACAGTATTTCGTCCGTAAACAATTTGTCATTATTAGCATAATACTTACAGTTGGACTGTTCAGATACAGATAATATCTTTATTTTTTACAGAGTTTGGTACATAATAAAATATAATTTTATGGAAAATATATTTTCCATAAAATTAGGATCTTTTTTTACAGTAATATATTTGAAGCTATTGTGGGGTTTGCTGAGGTTTTGGCGTTTGATTTCGGGGCTGGAAGTCTGGAGTTTGCAAGTTCCCCCTTTGTTTCCCGATAACAGATATTTTCATTAATTACCCTTGGGTGTGTGAATAGTTGTTGTCATGTCAATGTCAATGGCATGGAATTGTCTTTTCCAATCCTACATTGGAGTGTATACGTTAAATCTTGTCTTACGGCATTTCATTTTCTCCAGCCTGTGCTCTCAGGAGTCATTGCCAGTGACCTTCCAGGCCTGCGTCATGACCAAAGACTGTGACGTGACTGAATGGTCTGAATGGTCAGCTTGCTCCAAGGAGTGCTACGACCCCAACGGGCCCAAAGGGGAACGCACTCGCACCAGAAAAGTTAGCCAGTTCCCCATCGATGGAGGAGCAGAATGTCCAGAGCTAGAGGAGAAGGAACCCTGCAGCCCCCAGAGAGACGGAATGCCACCCTGCATTGTGTAAGTACAGGACAGGTGTTGCTTATAAGTGTTGCTTATACAGCAATAGCACATTTCTTTCTGTAAACAATTTTTGTGGTTACTCAGGCTGAAGTTTAACCCCTTTGAACATTCAATATTTATCGTTGCTGACTACGTGGCTTAGACATCTGTGTTAACTATTCAGTTCACACATTCACTGCCCTCAGAGGATGAACCCACTTCAGTGATGACTACTCATCTAGTGCTACTGCGACATTGACATTTATGGTGTTACATTTTTGTGATTAAAAAACTATTAGATAGGACTATTGCGAAGTCTGAAGTCACATGTTGTCCGCTTATTTTGAATTTAAACTCTATCCCTTTAGACAGATTTTTAAAATAAGTGATTTTCCTCTTATCTGTTGTCCATGAATCTTCACATAACTAGGTCAATTGGGTAACGGGGTCATCATTTTTGGAAAGTAAACATTGCTGTTGACTTTAAATCACTTTTGCAATTTATTCGCCACGAGACAAGTGCTATGGACAAGAATTCTTTAAAATCCTTTAAAATCATAAATTGTGTGTGTTTTTCCTGGGGTCAAATTGACTCCCAACATAATACATCTCAATAACAGAAATAGTTTTAATTCCAAATATTATAGATAACAAAATTCTTTTATTAAGGATAATATAACACACATAACATGTGTATAACATAAAGTCAATCAGGAAACAGGTTCTGGATGTATAAGGACATTGGTAGGTTCTTATTTTTTATTTGATGCACTATTTAGGTAGCCAATAAAATTTCCTGGCACATAACTTGGGAAACAATTCTAATTACTATTTAAATCATTCTCTGGAGGTTTACATAGCAAAAGTCAAAATGATTCCAAGGATAAAAGATGTCGATAGATCTCAATGTTCTATAAAAAAAACAAATAATACATTTTATTTGTAGTGCCCTTTACTTCAGCGGATCTCAAAAGGCTACAGTTTAAATAAGAAAATAAAAACAAGTAGGCAGTTCTGTAAAAAGATTTAAAAAATTGTTTTACTGTACTGTGCTGTTCGCTATTTGTGATACTGTTCGAAGAGTTTCACAATTGGCTAATGTAACCATTGATTGGGCACAGAAAGCACAGAAAATTAAGCTCTGATCTGATTTCATATGCACACAATCCAAAAATTACAGACCTAATTATTTTTTACTGCATTTTCTTAATATAATTTTGTTTCTTGTTGACTGTTTTTATGTTTTTAGTGTTTTTACCTGTGCACCTGTAGCACTTTGAGATGTTGTTCACATGTAAAGTGCAATACAAATAAAACATATTCTTATTATTATTAATTAGTCAATTTAGACCAACAGGCCGAATCGATTTTTTTAATTTTTATGGCAGCACTACACAACAGTCGATGTCCTTTCCCGTGCGCCTCTTTTTAGAAACCTGATACCGACCCACAGCAGTATTTGCTGCATAGATAATATTCCACTAATGTAATTTTATTTTTGAGGAAAGACAATAAGATTTTATAATCTCTATCAGATTACCACTTTGTCTGTCCTCCTCTGTCCTCAGCTACAACTGGAAGACCACAGAGTGGACAGAATGCAGGGTGGACGTACTGCTGAGCCAGCAGGACCGACGGCGTGGAAACCAGACGGGGTTGTGTGGAGGAGGGATTCAGACTCGAGAGGTCTACTGTGTCCAGACCAGCATGGATACACCCCCCAACCGCGGCTCACTCCGCAGCAAAGAAGGTGATTTGCAGCATTTCTTTTCCTGAAATCTGATCTACTATAAATGTGCTTTGTTCACCATCCAGTGTTTTTTTCCATTTAGTTTGATGGTTTGTCTTGTGTGTGTATTAATGCATCCTCGGTGTGGAATACCCAATACAGAAGAATCAAAAAGTAAAGTAAAATGAAATGAAGAGAAAACAAATCCTTTCCCAAGATGTCTGAAGCGAAGGCACCTGGTGCTGGGGAATTGACAAGTGTTCACCTCTGTATCAGACATGTTTGCTATTTTTCATGCTAATTTTCCCTTGGCACCAGAAAGGAGTGGTGAGCATCCAGGGACCTTGAGATTGCATCTCCGCGTTTGCAAATAAATACTGACAGAACCTAATTAAAAAGATCGGCTACACTGATTTAAATACATTTCAGTTAGTGGTCTACACACCTTACATTTGACATTATAGGACATTCTCCAAATGGGTGTATTTGCTTTTGTCACTAGGTCACTATGATTGACGACCAGAAGCACACTACTCCTCCCACAGAACACTTTTAGTATATTAATGTGCCTGGTATTCATTATTTTTTGTGCTGAAAACATTTTTTATTTAAGAAGTGACCTTTAACACGTTTTTGAACGTTTGATCAGTCGCCATGTAAGTTTCTTCAAATTAAAGAATTGGGACACAAAACACGAATCCACACGAAAACCACATTCATTCTAGCATTGTAATCATTACATAAGATCTAACCAAAATGTTTTGTAGAGGAGTCATCTTTTTTAATGACACATGTTTTGACTAGGTCTGGTTAAAAAACGCATCAAATGTGTGAGGGTCCATCAGCACACCCCAAAAAGTTTGATGAGCTTTTGCGTCATCTGCTTAGCCTTGTCATTTGTTCCAGCTCTGCCGATAGCCATGTGTGACCCAGAATACATAGTTCGAGAGGTTTCTCCATCATATAAAACCTAGGGAATAAACTATATGACTATCATAATGTAAGCGCAAAAACCACATAGCAGATGAAATAGGATCTTTCACATAAATTGGCATTACTGAGCACACAGAGGCTGCAAGTGGCCTGGTAGCCAGCCCATGCTTACCCAGCACGGACACAGTCCATCTGGCCGGGGACGTGCAACTGGCATCTGCTGCTAGAAATGATTCCGATCGGACGTTCACACACAGCCACGCGCTTTCCTCCTTCGCCTTTAACATTCCATATTGCCCATTGTGGTATCAGTCTTGACTGACACTTCCCTCTTATGTATATTGTTAGGATGAGATAGGAAGCAGTAGTTGCTCCTCTAGCCATGCCAACCTGTCTGTATTACACCATGGTAATTCTTTAGGAAACGTGGAGGGACATTAACGTATTATGACTTTAAGTGGTCACAAACGATGGATGGTGGTAGATTGGAAAGAGTCGTCTAATTTGAACTACCTGCTAAAGATGTGGTTGTAAATGAGGAGCTTATATTTGTCCCCCATTTTCAATTTTTCACTTCCTTCTTTTAGCTGTTTCTGTGTTGGTTACATCTGAACTCTCCATTGGAGGCTTACAATGGTGGCCATGTCACTATTGATTGATTAAAATTGTTTTATGTTTGCATAATGTTGACCAATCGGCCTGAGGAAATGAAATGTCTGGTCAGATAACAAACCACATGGACAATAGAATCTGCCAGCAGGTGTAGGTGGGGCATCAAAAAGTGTCAAAGGAAGGGACACCTTTGCTAGTTACTCGATATGAAAGCTGTCAAGTCATGATAAAATATACCAGCTCTCCACTTAAAGGGTCAGGATCACTGAGCCCGCTGGGTTTTTCCTTACTGATGGGATACCTCAGATTATTTTAAGCTGTAGGTTTGAGATAACGCGCCTGGCTGTTCTACTGCCGTTCCTCCTGGTGTCCAAAGCCGAACCCCAACTCCATAATCCAGTCCATTTATTGTCCATTTGAGCAATCTCCTTGTCAACACACTCACGCAGATGCAAAATGATCAACTTCCTCATTTTGTCAGACGTTTCTCACTTGATTGCTTCACTCTTGCACACAGCCGTTTATTTCAGGTCAAATTGGTCATATGAGAACTTATTTCAACAGTTATTTCAATCTTATATTATCCTGTGGAACTTCATGAAATCGTTATTACAATTGCATTATGATTATTAAATAACCTTCTTAAATTTACGCTACATAGATGCTTGAATGAATTTTGGTTAAGTTATATTCTATTTTTACTAGTATGAGCTCTAGGTTCTGATCTTCATAGTCCAGTTTCCATGCTTTTTAGTTACAGCAGCACTTCGGGGATCTTAATTCTACTGGACAAAGTTGACAGGAGATCTAATGAAAGTAGATAAAAAAGATGTTAACATGAGTATCTTTCTTTGTTGCTAGGCTTTATTTAATAGTTAAAAGAAAATCATCGAGAGGCTGCTAACAAGAATGTTTCCATAAAAGCTCAGTAATTGCTGTTCAACTGTAGTCTACTTGACATGATAAAAATCACAGAAATGACCCACCACACTTAAATACTTAAACAGAGGCTTGGGAAGTTTAGCGCATAATTCCATTCCCCAATAAAGCTTGTCAATCGTCTCATTTGCTTTTAAACATGATCAGTAAATCCCAGAGAGACAGGATTGTCCTGATTACTATTAGCTATTATCTTTATTTTATTTTTTTACTGTTCGAAAGCAAAGTATTCACTCAGAAATGCAGTGATTACAGCCAGCAGTATCACTGCTTATCACAATGCTACTCAATTAGAGGATTTGGTTGTTTATCCTCCGTGGTGGCACACATTTAATCTCCATTATTTGTGAAAAACAAATTTCCTGTTACAGTTTTTTTCCAATTTGGTTTCCGATCGATGCTGGTCATAATTGGAGAGCGAACGGGGACATGCTATGTAACAGCTGTGCCATCGGATGCCTTGAATGCTCAACTGAAAAGGAACTGGGAGTTGGGTCATTATTGGCAGGTGGCATGTGGTTCCTAATTTGTCGGGTGGATGCGCTGCACAGGGAAGAATAAACCATCTGGCACAGAGATACCTGAGTAAGGTCAGTTTGGGAGGATGTTTCCATCAATCAACCATTGTGGTGGTTGTGAAGAGCTCCTCAGACTGGACAAGATGGGAAGAGAACAAAAGGCTATTACACTCCAAAATGTCTCAATGGCCCATGGGAAAGAAATGGGACTGCTGGATTTAAATTCAGCTCCTGGTATTTCAGTGGCAAGCCTTATATTCCTCCCAGCTGCAAGTTATAACCAATTAGAATGATTTGGCATTTTCACAGTTTGCCAATATTCAGTCAGCTTTTCCTTAGTTTAACCGGCCAATTAGCTCAACCCTGTCCAAATTTGTAGACCAATCAGTGGTGAGCTTTGAAGGATTGTTAGGTGGGAATGTTGCTTTTCTCTCCATTTAGAATATATACTAACTGTAGGGTACATTTAAGCCTTCTGTGGCCAAAACAAGCACAGGAGAATTTTACCTTCAGGGCTCTCTGCCAATAATCCTCATTTGTTAAAGCAATAAACAACTTGTCTCAATGTAAAAGCCATGGGTTAAAATGCAATGGGGATTGCTTTGGATAAAGGCCTCAGCAAAAATGCTGTGTAATGTATTTAACACTAAGCAGATTTATTTTTGACACTTTTTCCGAGTTAACTTAACACGAGTTAACACTTCGTTGAGTTTGATTTAACACTGACAAGATCGGGACGATATAAACAGCATCTTAGAGTTAAAATTGAATCCCACAGAGTTAATTTAACTCTATGAGGTATACTGTGATTATAAGGTGCTTATGTACGAGTCAGAAACCAATATTTCCCAGCCGGTGTGGCAGAGGAAAACATTCCTCATTCTTCATTTAACAAACTGAACTAGTTATCTGAGTTTGATTACGCCATCAATAGTGTCTGCAGGATTTTCAATGACACGAACTGTGGAACATCTTTATTTTAGTCTCTTTCATTGAAGTTTGTTGTGATAGAAACCCATGTTTCCCTATGTAATATTCCTCTCATCTGTGTCTCCAAAGCATTGCGGCCAATGGACAGTGATCTGTGTCTGGGTGTCCCCTTGAACACCACCCAGCTCTGCCATATCAGTTGTCCTGTTGAGTGTGAGGTGTCCTCCTGGAGTGCCTGGGGACCCTGCACCTATGAAAACTGCCAGGACCAGGCAGCCAAAAAAGGTAAGAAGAAATGGCAAATGTATCTGTACTTCTGCGCTTTTTCTAGTCAAGCAGCTAACACTTTATTTCATTCATAAACCCACACACAATCGTACACTGATTGCGGGGGCTACCATGCAATGGGCCACGTCTAACAATCCATTCATTCCCATTCATACACATGCACAGCGATTTGGGGTTAAGTGGCTAGCGGAGCCTGGAGATCAAACATCGCAGCCATGAAAACTGAGGCAACACAACACTTTTGGGAAGAGCTGTATTCACTGGTCTTCCAAATGTTACGCAACCTAAACAAAACATCTGACACTGATATTTTGTTGAGCTGTTGTAGCAGGTTGAGCTGGTACACCAGCGGCCGCTGCCTTGCCTCTTAATTATCCTTGAAAAAGCAGCCATGACAAATGCGTGTTGACTGTGCCTTAATGAAGCGCTTCAAATCAAAGGGACGCCTTGAAATTCTCCAGCATGCATCTTAATGATGGATCCGCTCCCACTAGCTCATTTCCTCACCACTCTGCTTCTGTCCTTCTGCTAAATTTTTACTGTACATAACTGAATGTGAAGATAAAAACAAATACACGCACACAGCATGGCTCTCATTAACCAGAGAGTATATGGACTTCAGATATACGATCTTTTCTATCCTGCTGTGATGGAACATGGGAATCATTTGGCCTTGATAACAACTCGTTAGTTTGTTGATGGTTCGTTTGTACTGTATCCTTTCTCCCTCATATTGAAATTGAGATTTACTTCACATTTGTTTGAACTTTGGTTTGAAAAATAAGTTTGCATCACACACCTATTTTCTCAAAAAAAAGGCAAATTCTTGATTTTCGATTTGTGGGCGATACAAAAATAATTGAATTGAATTGAAATTCAAACCAATACAGATTTAAACCAAAGACCTAACGATAAGAAGTTGTCTTGCGTAGTTTTCTCCAGCTCTGGAGAAAAATCTAAAAAGGGCTCACTTTGTCTTATAATACCAATTTGCTTTCATAAGAAATCTCATCCCACATGACACCATCTCCACAATATAGTCTTCAAACAAGCAAAGTGCTTTAAATTACTTCTGTTTTCAACAGTTTTCATTTACGTGCTTTTTTAAACTTCTTTGGTGATTTCAACAAGTGAAAAAGCATTCAGTTATCTCTGTAATACACAGTTCTCTATTTGTGTTTACTCTGTACACAATGATTTAGTTCACCACAACCAAATCACATTGTGGTAAAGTCCTCTTTTCAGGCTGCTCTCATCAGCTCCGACATAGCCTCCTCTAAAGCTGAAATGAGCAATTAACTATTCAAATTAGTACATTTAACTTAACAAACAATGAAATCTAATTCATTAGTAGTCAATGATTATTTATTTGATATTTTTTGTAATATAAAAGCATTGTTAAATATATGTGATATTTATGTCTTATGAACGGTATTAATACAAAAATGTAAAGGACCGATTATTAAATCAATACATAGTATTTCAAACAATTCATATACTATATAAAGTATTTATGTGTGACCATACAGAGTTTAAAGCACATTGTATATATATACTGTATATTGCCACGTTGCCACAAATGATTGACTATTTCAAATTGCAGCTTGGTCTAACAACAATTAAAAAAACTTGTTTTTAACCCTTTATTTAGTCCTTCATCTTTGATTTAAAATAATTGCAGAGCCCTCGGTTATATGAGCTATTATGTGATTGCTTCCATGTGTCTCTGTCTGACTGCAGCCTTGCCATCTACCCTGCACACAGTGACTGTGAACTGCCTGATCAAATTGAATTCCCTGCACCCCAAGCTTTATCTCCCCTATTATTACCCCACCTCCAAGATAAAACCTCTATCAAAAGGGTCTACACGCATGCTGGTGTATGTTCTACGACCTGACTGATTAAATGCAGTTTTTTGCAAAGGGAAAGAGAAAAATTAAATGGAAACAGGATTTCTGTGGCTTCCCTCTAGGACTGACTTATCGGGCTGTATCAGGAGTGTGGATTAGGGCACGGATGACCTTGTCTTGGCTGAAGCAGACATCCCCCCCCTTCCCATGACCTGGGTCATAGAATCCCCTTCCCTTGAGCAGAGGAAACGGCCAACACAATGAGAACAAACCCCAGCTGGATTAATGGAATGCATTAGTCACTTTGGATAAAAGCTAATCTAATGATATATCGTATAAAACATTCATTATTTTGTTGTTCCTGGATTCTCATTCAACTTCAGGTTTATTGGACTGTCAAGTTAAATAAAATATTACGGTTATCATCAAGGCACACTGTGGTCACAGAGTGAAGTTAGTGCTATTGCTGTGATAATGTTATGATATACAGTAGTTGATGTGCTATTGCGCACACATTACATTAGTTTGTAATCAGCAACTGATTAGCATGGAGAAAAAACGTGATTAAAATGTGAAGCCCGGTTAGGAATATATCTAGAAGAATTCAGCCAAACAACTTCTCTCGTTCTGTTAGATTTCTTTGTCAGATCGCAGGTCAAGTATCAGCGCTGCATCTGCAAAGGCAGGAGACCAAATCACATCCAATGTGTGGTCTCCTAACATTAAAGTAAACATGAGGAACAAAGTGTGAGTGTTGTATGGTTCTGCCTGGTTGGCACCTTGCACTCCTCAACAAGGACGAGACAGTGACTCCCTAAATGAGCACTATGAAAACGTTTTGGATTATCAATCAGGGTGGTTTGTGTTCAGTTAATTCATCAAGGTCCCGTTGTTCTCAACAGGCTTCAAAATGAGGAAGAGGAAGATCACAAATGAGCCGACTGGCGGGACAGGCAACTGCCCCCACCTGATGGAGGCGATTCCGTGTGAAGACCCCAGCTGCTACGAGTGGCTCGTGGCTAAACTAGAGGAGTGCGTCCCTGATAATGACAAGCTTTGTGGACCCGGAACCCAAATGCCACAAGTGCAGTGTGTCAACAGTGACGGTGAGTAGACACATGACATGTTTACATGTGAAGCAGCTATCCATGATACTGTTTTGTTTCTGAC
This sequence comes from Pungitius pungitius, assembly GCF_949316345.1. Taxonomy (NCBI): domain Eukaryota; kingdom Metazoa; phylum Chordata; class Actinopteri; order Perciformes; family Gasterosteidae; genus Pungitius; species Pungitius pungitius. Next base: position 5,247,437 of record NC_084916.1, on the reverse strand, counting down.
AAAATGAAAACAACGGTACATTACCATTGTAAATCTAGCCCATATTGCATCAGAGTCTGAGGCACACATTACTTTTCTTAAGATTTAGCTCCCTTCCTGTTGGGACATTGGAAATCAACATTACTGATGTGTTGATGAAGTCAAACATGGTTTGCAGATGCCCATTGAAAACAATTGTAGGTCTCATTTTGGTTATTTTGTTCTTTTTTTATTTTTCCATAATGTTAATAATAACAATACATTATTTGTACATTACTTTTCAAATATAAGAGTAGCATAACGTTACAGTAAAGGAAGATAGAAAATAGGACTGTTGAGATGCACAAAAGCTTGAAGAATTGTGCATAATTGGTATTTGGTACCAGGAGTCTCAGGCAACAAACCAAAACAGATCCTTTTCACTCACTTGTTTTAAGTTTTCTTAATGACTAATCTCTCAAAAATTAAATTCACAATCTGCTTTTTCATGAAAAAAGGATTAAATGGGTGGGATATAATGCTTTCCACATGAGAACATAAAATATATAAGTAAGAAAGTAGGACGAAGACAGAAAAACTTGCTTCATTTATAGCAGTGGTTACTGAGGTAGCCTCACGTATTGATTCACACAGAAGTTGTAGTATTCAGTTGTGTTTTCATTCATCCAATCCATCGTCAATAGACAAGAGTATGCCAAAAACAATAAAAAGGATATTTAGGATATAAGAAGCATTGATTATGCTTCCTAGTTTGACTGTTTTCAAATCAACAGTGAAAAGGTCTCAAGAGCATTACGTTACAAGCTGACGCGTTCATCTAAAGAGTTACATTGCATTTTGACCCATGTTTTACATTTTGCCTGGGGAGCAAATAGGGATTAGGTGCATCACACTACTCCATGTGCCGCCATCATAAAGAGCACTTTATTACACTTCCAAATCTATTGTTTAAGTAGTACAATTTAAACGTGTTTCTCAAAAACAGGGTGACAACGGAGCTGCTGAGAAACTGACATCTTCAAACTGTGTGCCAGACTTTTGGTGTCCCTCCACTGAAATCTCACTTCATTTTGCCTGCATGAATCACTTATACATGTGTTTCAGAGTCAAGCTTTGACAGCGATACAGTATCAGACTGACTCAAATGGCTCTGTCCAATCATGAAAAAAGGATTTAAAACAAGTGACAGAACAAATAGCATGGCCGAGAAATGTTCATAATGACTGTGTGTTTCATTTTCAAAGTAATAAATAATTTAAGGGACTTCCCAAAAGCAAATGCAGTGAGCAGGATCCACTAGCCTCTATGCTGCATTATACATAACATGCCACTGGGTCCAATTAAAAGTTGCATCTGCAGGACTTTTTTGTACTTTAAGCAAAGGAGATCAAACTTCCTCAGTAAGTCATTGATAAATTGGGTGGCTACAGAAAGCAACTGGAATTCTGGGCATATTTTGTTATTCAGACGAGGGTAAATCAAAGAGTTGCTAAAGCCAATATTCTCTAACAATCTCTCACATATTCTCTGTAGCAGCTCTATTCAGAACATCCACAACCTTCTAAAGTGTGCTAACAAGAACTCACAAAAGAGGTTTTACAAAGGACCATTTCATATTCCAAGGGTTTCATCTGAAACCCAACGATGGTTCTAGCCTTTTGTGTTCTATGAGCTATCTTCAGAAGCTGGTGGATCTGGGTTGAACATCAGCTCTTTAGAAAGAACATTTTATGTAACCCAAAGAGCCAATATAGGAACTCACTTTTCAACAATTAATCAATTATAACCCAGATCTTGTAATTTCATCTAATCTTTTTAGTTCCCTATTGTTTGCGTTTATGTGTGTGTGTGTGCGTGTGTGTGTTTGTCGGACCATGGTAATTAGGAGTAAATTGCTGAACCATACCACAGCAGCTGCTAATGAGAGCTCTGGGGAGAAGCAGAGTGAGGGATGGGGTTGCTCATCGGATTCCATATTATACTCATAGTCAAACCCTTTTGCAGACTGCTGTGCTCTGCAACGTTTCCTTAGCAGTTATTACCCTCCTTCTCGTCCCAAACCCACTGGCTCTCTACAGCTAATTATCTTTATTCTCTTTTTCCTGAATGTAAGATGTAAGGTCCTTAGAAGTAAAGGTTTTCTAATGCGCTTCTGGGATCCCTATTTTCTGTGGTTCATCGTCAGGTGACCGTAAGAGTAATTTGCTGATCAAAGTGATCCTTCCAATCCAAACATGTTAATAGTTTGCATTTACATATCAACAGGCTGCCCACAAAGCCTGGCTCAACATTTCTTGTAATACTACTAGCAAAGGAAAGGATCTTTGTTGTGTCCTGCCCTCAGTCCACCATTATTGGATACAGAATTCGAGCTGTCCTCATGCTTGTCAATAATACCCCAGTATGGAGACACGCAGCCAAGGTCAAAAAAGGGCTCTAAATTGCCCGCAGTGAGGGAGGAACAAGCAGTTTGGCAGATGCAGAGCGGGGTGTGCGGGTTGGGATGTAGGGTTTGAACATATCCTGAATGTAGACTGGACCCGCATGCGTGACGTGACGACCTTTTCTTTATCGATGGCATGTGATCGACTGGTACTGCCTTTGAGATTCACTGGTTGATCGCGATCGAAATAATTGGGCACCCCTGTTGTAGAGCGTGTACCGACAGGGTCGAATTGTCGCTGTAATGTTGGGAGTCAAGGGGAGTTGGTAGTTGAGTGTCACACCAAGGTTCCTAGCAGTCAAAGTCTCTGTTAACACAGAGTTGGTAGGACAACCTTTCCCAGGATCTTTATCCTGGGAAAGGTTCTCCTACCAACTCTGCCTCTGTCGGTCAGACAGGCAGAGATCCGCATTGACGATACAACCGGCGATCCTGATGGTTCAGCAGGGTGGGGGGGTGGCGCTGACAGTACGGCAAAGTCGTCCACACATCGCTGGACGCCCAGAGAGTTTGACATATGTGGTCTATAAGGTTGTTACGGTGGAGTAGTTTGTAGTTTTCTTGGGTTGCGTTTCTTCAGGAGAGTGTTAACTCTTGCCTCCTTCAGAGAGTTGGGGTAACAATCAGATAAAAGGGAAGTTCACTCTTTTTCCAGTCTCCTGTATAACTTCCAGATACAGGAGATGTGGCTGGGAAAAATCCCCTCCAGAACCCGGACTCAGCATGGCGCCCCCTCACTGCTATTCTCCCTCTTCAACAACATCTCAATCTCAGAAGACCCAACTGTCAAAAGTTCACAGATGACACAATGGTGATCGGCCTCATCAGAGAGAAGAGATTGAATAGCTGGCCTTCTGGGAGGGCAGAACTATCTGGAGAGGAATAAGCTCAAAACTGTGTTTTCCCTTTTGTATACGTTAAGAAATATACTGAACAGTATCTGGAGAGTAAAGTGATAAGCATACATGGCAAATAAAGCTATATTTTGATTCAGATTCTGCCATCCAACCTTCACATAATCATTCATTGAGGAGCTAAGTGATGGATATAATACCTTCCTTCTATCCCTTTGTTCCTTGAGGCACTTTTTGTAATATCTGACCATTTAAATGTCTGGTGAATAAGTCCAGGGAAGTAGTTTCAGTCTAAGCCGTTAATAAACAAGTCTTCAAGGTGACTTCATCTTCATCTTCATATCTCTCTTTCTTAATCTTTTTCCATCTTCTGAAAGGCACTCAGTTAAAGAGGTGTAGGCTTCCTTTTTATGGCGCCCTATTAACTTATACATATTGTTGAATTAGATTAGCACAGCCAGTTTGGATTTTGTCTTCCTTTCTCTCCCATTACCTCTGACTGCAAGAGACGCAATCTCCCCCGGATGTAGCACAATTGAATAGAGGAGATGTCCACCTCTGTCTGGTACATTTCCATCAAACAAGGTTCAGGTAGTGGTTTGACTTGTCTAATGTGTGTAAAGTTAAAGAAAAAAGGGTTCCTTTGATTGCCTTCAGTGCTTCTTGACCTCAGAGTGATCTCATATCTCCTCAGCTTCTTCGATCAGTAAAATAAGCAGAGCGATTTTGGAAGAAGGTGCGTTCTTCGAGACTCGTTTGCTGCTATAGCACAATTTCTCTTTTGATATGGTTCTTTTACCCTAAAATTCTTTCAATCACCAGTGAATTAAAACATGTATTTTTTACTACGTCCACCTATTAATTAAATCATTTTACCTGTATATTTCTTTCTGTCAGCTGACATGTGACACCTCCCTAAAACCTCACCTAAAGCAAGAACTGACACCACGATGACACAGCCTTCGGTAGACATTTGGAGTTAGGTGCGTTGACCAACTATAGACCAACATTTACTAGTGGAAAAAAACAGTTAAGAACGAAAAGGGGTCACCAGTACCACTGGTAAGATAATTGACAGTATGTATTTTTCACAGTCCCTCCTTTTCCACTTGGAGCTGTCGTTATGCTTGCTTTTTTAGTTTGTGTTGAGCAGTGTAGACCTGTGTTAAATTCTCAAGAACTAGAGCCCAATCATGCAGTGCTCCTCTAACAAAAGACTTTGTCGAAGCCATCAGTTCAAAAAAGAAAATGTAATGACTTCTTTCAGCATCCATCCCGTTGCTCCATTTGTGCCCTGTAACCAGCACCATCCCACCCCCACAGCCATGTGGTATCCCTCAGAATATCTCTTGACTGCCTCTTATTGATCTTTTGTTGTCTCTTTCTGATGAAAATGGATCTGTTTTCTCCCCGGGGTCCCAGACGTGTCATTTAACTCAGTGGTTGCCATTCCACAATAAGATTTTCACAGATATCAGTGGCAGGATTGACTGGGATAGATTGAGGTGAGCGTGAGGACAGCCTGCAGATCCTGATCGATATTGGAAACACAAGCATCACAGCTGCCCTAAAAAAGAAAGGAAAAACTAAGGTCACCAGGATAGAAATTAGTTAGTGCCATTAGACTATAAAAAACATATTTTTCCAACAATGAGTTATAACTCACACAACTAACAAAGGTTGTATTTATCATTTTAACCAACAGTTAACCCTAACCCTAACCCTACTGTTTATTTTTGGGAACTGCAGCAAAAGTCATTAATTTATCAATTCGATGAATTTTTCATTGTATTTTCATAGTTCATCAGACTGAGCTTTTGGATGACATCTTTTGAAGAATTTGAATTTATTTTCAGAGAATTGTTCTTTCATGTTTCATGAGAATGTTTTTGAGCTCTACACAAAGCTGGATTATATTTATTCAATATAACTACGGTTCTACTCACTATTGTTGAGACCAAAAGGAGGGCGGCCAGTTTGATGACGGTTGACGATGGTAAGAAGGAAAAGACATGAGTTGATGTCTTGGAGAGAAAAGCACATTTTCACATCCCTAAAATATTACTAAATAAAGTAATAGTTCAAACATAGCTCTGTAAATTACAGACCTTTTTAAATATTGACCTTACATTTTCAAACATCCATTTTCAAACATCCATTTACAACACTCACAACTGCCGAGAGTGCAATTTTGAACATATACAAATGATTCATAGGTATAAAGACTATGTCTTGTACTCTATGTATTGCTGTGATTGAAAGAGCAGAAAAACCCATTTTGGACTAGACTGACACAAAATACTTTCCAGATTTCTGAAGCTTACCTACATTTTAACATCTACCAAAATATTGGTTTGTCTATTCCAGAGACATACATGTAGACAGAGTGCCGTAGACCGTCTTTTCCAATGAGGATTGTCAGATTACTCAAATCATCATCGCTCAGACACATGAACATGTTAGTGCTTGATTCAATCCAATTCACTCTTAATCTATGGTCATTTCTGTTTTGGGGGAAGGGTACAAATAAAAGGATATAGTATGATTTCGTATATGTGCTGTAATACTTTTCTTTTTTGTATTTGTATTCATTCGTTTAATACATTCTATTACCTTTTTGAGGTCATGCTGGGCTTTGCTCACACATACTGACACAATTCCTGACACAGATGTTGACAAACTAACTATTAGCATAAACAAATCAAAAATTCCAATAACACAGTAACAACATCTTCTTTTTGTTTATAACAGATAAAAAAAGAAACTGCCCGGTATCGGTACTCAATAAAAATCATTACTAATCATTACAACTAATTGTTTTGTGGATGTTTTTTTGCCTCATAGCTATAATAATAATAATACTTGCGTTTTTTATAGCGCTTTTCTTGGTACTCAAAGACGATTAAATCTAAGTAAGGGAAAAAATACAGATAAGAGAGCCAGAAAACACTAAAAAGCTATTTCATGCCAACATGATCTTTAAGGTTCAGTAAGTTTTGTAAACACAACCTAGTGTGTCTGCTATGATCCAGTAAGCAACTCCTCAAGTGTGGGTACAAACAACTAAAGTTTGTCCCAGGTTTTTTTATTCAACAACAACATTACAAAAGCCTCTCGGGAATGCTCTGCCCATTATTAACACCTTGAGGGGCGGCTGTTTCATTTTGAACAACTTTGATGTTGCAAGCTATTGCTTTATCTTAAGTTTTTGGAATTCTTCTTGTCCTTTATGGCTTCTGGTGATTATTCTGCCACTTATATGTCTTTTTCTCTCGTGAGTTTGTCTGTTGGTAGATTGCGATAAATCTGGGAGTGCTGTTTCACACATCGTCTTACTATTTCATGGATCAAATTATTTTTCTGCTTTGATAACCCTGAATCAGTGTCTAATGTCCTTTTGCCAAGTTATCTTTTGGCCTTTGTCTAGAACAGAACAATGCAGTATGTTGTAATGCGGTGCTTCAAAAATAATAATACAATAATCTCTACATTTTATGGTAGTACGAAATTGTTTATTTGAAACTTTTTAAATGACCCATATGATTCTGTTCTTTTGGTTAAAAACTTTAATATTCCGAAATAATGTCAATATTAAGCACATTTGGATTTTCACAAATTCATGTGACCTTTTGTACATCTATTTTAACCATTAATCTAATTGTGTCCTCACAGGTGAATATGTGGAGAGGCAACTCTGCCGTGACGCCATCCTGCCCATGCCGGCTATCTGTGACGTGCCTTGCCCAAAGGACTGTGCCCTGAGTCCTTGGGCCCCCTGGTCTCTGTGTTCCCACACCTGCTCTGGGAAAAACACTGAGGGCAAGCAGACCAGAGCTCGCTCTATTCTCGCCTATAACGCAGGAGAAGGTAAGCACTGCTAAGTCCAAACAGGAGGGCAAAACACACAGTGTCCAACAGATAGATGGTTTTGCCAATACATGTGACCCATGTGGACTTTTCAAACAATGTGATGTGAACAAACATGCCAGGTAAAGAGTAGAATCTGTCTTGACAAAGCCTTATTGGCCAGAACCACAGTGATGCCAGTTTCAGAATGTCAATTTTTGCTCATATCTCATCTGCCTCTCCTTATTATACTGCAAAGGTTGTGGCTTGGGTTACTGTGACGCAGGGTAAGATATGACTGTAAGGCCAGCTTAGCTGTCACTAAACCTAAAGCACAGTGGTTGTTGTCACATTTAGGGCTGGGCGGTATAACGGTTGGTGTTACGCCATAACAACTGGCGTTGCTCTTCGGCAGGCGGCAGAATATATTTTCACACCTCATCTCCGAGGTTGCAGTGATCGGAGCTACTCGTCTCACGTGTGTTGAGATTGAGTTATCGTTATAACTTTATAACAACAATGAAGAACCCACAACAAACTCTCTTTAACCGGGTAAAACACCACAACACAACAGCTTGTGACACATAAACAATTTGAAACACTAATAATTGTACATTCATAAAAATGACCACGCCAAACTGCATTCTGGGTACAGCTCAAAAAAGAAGTAACGTTAACTTTGTTGCTACATGAAAACACGAAAAAGGAGGAACAACAATCGACCAGAGATGCATTAACACAACTTGAGAGTGGAGCTTTGTCTGTTTGGAGGGTTTTTGGTTTTGGAAAATCAGACCTAATTTGGATCAGAAAACGATTTATTGCAAAGCCTGTTGAGCCACTGGTATTGCCTCTGGTGGCAACACCACAACAACAACGCGCTAACGAGTTAACAAGCTAACAAGCTAACTCCTGGCCAGTTGCGAGCGAGTTGGTGAGCGATTGGCGAACAGCTGATCGGGTAGCCGCCCATCTCTAGTTACATTGTTAAAAGTTGATGTATAACATTTCCTTTTGTTTCAACTAATTCACAACAATGTGGCCTTTACTTCTGTTCAATTCAATTCAATTAATTTTATTTTATATAGCCCAAAATCGCAAATAACAAATTTTCCTTAGAGGGCTTTACAGTCTGTACACATGCGACATCCTATCCTCTATCCCGAAACACCCACATCGGCACAGGAAAAGGTCCTTCCCTGCTGTCATTGGTCAATGTTTGTAGACAAAAGCATCTGTTTTTGGGGAGGTAGAAGTAGGTCTATATCCATGTAATCTGTTCCATTGATCTGCTGGCCCAGCAAAATTCCTTTTAGAATAGAAAAGAAATCTCGTACAAATTAGAAGAAGTATTGAGCATTTCTTACCATTAAGGAGCTTCAAACTCCAGGTGAGGACTGGTAATCTAAAGGGGGCTGTAAGTAGACTGACGTGAGTGCTACTGTGTTAAAGCTGTGCCCATCCAAGCTGTCATTCAAAACTGTGAGAACTGAGCCAAGGAACCTCATCGGGAGAGGAAATTGGATGCTGCACAAATGGCTGGCATTTGGCTTGGCAGCGGATCACAATTTTATCTTTTACATCCCTGCTGGTATTTTAAGAGCTCTTGTTGTGTTGCTGTCTTTGGCACATTTGCAACATGGCAGTGTGCACGCTGGTTTCCATGTAGATAGATACTCTTCCTTTGTACATGCTGGACACAGGGAGGATTGCAAACCAGAACCCAATGCAAGCTGCATGCTCCTTGGGTTTTAGCTTAGGCTTTAGGATACAGACAGTGTAGTGTTAAGACCTTTAAACAACAGTGACTTTTTTTGCGATTAAGTCACATGCATTATATGTTTTTCAAAATGTTGCTTTTGATACAAGTATTGAGCATTAAAATAAGAACTAATCCCATAGTGCAGAACGGACATATTCAAGACATAGTCCATTATTCAAAGCCAAGATGGTTGACTCCTTCCATTCTAACCTATCACAATAAAAGACTCAACATATGCGTCACGGAACCTGAAAGGAATAAGATTACTAACAGTAGCATTTGCCGTTGTTGGGCCTTATGCGGGGGACCATTTGTTGGGCACGATGTAGGGGTAATGGGTTGGTAATAGCTAGTGTGAAATTACCTCATTGACATCAATAGAATTATTGATAATTGCTAAGATAATTCACAAAATAAATAAATAACAGGGAACCACCCTAAAAAGGGACTAATAACCAAATTATAAATCAAGTCTCATAATTGATTTTCACTCATTAAGAGCAAGGAATTTAAGGTTTGATTTTGTACACTGACTATGTTTTCTAACCAGCACTACAGTACACACTTCTCCTTGAAGTAAAACGGGCTTTATTGACTACATAATACTAATCAGATCGATACCATTTGAATCAACAAATGCTACTATACGATATTCTAATATCTAAACAACAAATTAAAACATTCATTCATGCATGTGGAGGGGGATGTGTGTGTGAGATAAGGAGGGGAGAGCTCAGGAAGGGAGCTAGCTGGCAAAGCATATGGCAAACGTGTTGGTAATAGGCTGTGTATGTCGACCACGTGTGTTCCTCACAAAGTTAAACCTCTGTCTGTAGGTAACTTTCTATGTGTGGAGCTACAGGTGTATTGGTTAGTATATTAGAAATCAAAGAAAGAAGGAAAGACTCAAAGCAAAGCATAGCCTATTCGGAACAGTGAGGCACAATAGCGGTTCGTAAAGATACACAATATCTCGTTAAACAATACAGTGAACACAAAAACAAAATTGACAACACAAGCTAATCTAATTTCTGCCCAGACGTAGCCTTACTGTGCATTAATGGGGTTTTCTGTGTTTCTCGAGTCTCGTTTAACTCTGTCTTTTGGTGCGGGGATCGATTGGGGATCATGAGGACCGTTGGATTTCTTATTGGCGCAAAAGCTGTTTTGTGCTCTTGTAACGCACAAGTTGTATCCAAGGGAGTAGAATAAGTTTTCCTTCTTGGCGAGTTTCTTGGGCCGGAAGTGAAGACTGAGGCAGCCGGACTGTGGAGCCAGTTTGGAAAATAAATATTCAGGAGAGGCTGTCTTTAACCTCACACTGACCTGAGGTCAGCCTGGAAAGCAAAAGATTCAGGAGAGGCTGTGATTAACCATGCAAAGGCCAGTTCAGAAAGGGATTTGAAGAGAAATACTGTCATTAACCTTGCATCGACGCAAGTTGATTCGGAAAGAAAGTTTGAGAGAGGGAGCTCACAGTCCACACCAGGGGGACCCCTGTGATGTCTGTGGCTTGGCCGCTCGGATCTCAGAACTTTTCCACCCAGAGAGAGAAGTCACACCTAGGTGTGAAGGCACATTCCTTTCTGGGGTTTTATCTCCTGCAGCAGAAAACTGCATTGGAAAGTCAGCCTTAGTTTTACGCTATGGTAGGAGCCCAACGCCGTAATATAATTTAGCCCAGACAGAAGAAGAGCAGCAAGTTTATTTTGAACCTTTTACTGAAAAGAAATGCAACGGTTGCAGCAAGCGATGATCAATGTTGGAAATGTATCAATCATTGGTTTATTATATTAAAAAATTAAATTCTGATTTGTTGGCAAACAACATACTATAAGACTTCTAATCATTCTGTCAAAATCTGTTTCCTTCTTATATTTCTTTTCTTATCTTAATTTCATATTCCTGTCAGTTATTTTAACATGGACCTTCAAATTTCTTAAATATGATTTGAGTTTAACTGGTAGCACTTAAATAACTATCAATGAACTATTAAATCATCCAGTGCAGATATAATGGTTCTTCAGTGTAAGAGTTAATGAGCTCCATGCCTGATAAATGACATTAGCCCTGTGCAGTTACACAGAGGTCAGCCATATCTTCTGTCTGCGGCTCTCTCTCGTGTACAATACAGACTCCCCATTGCTGACTGGAGATGGCCTTCGATGCATTCTGAGGCGTTAATGGATGACGTTCTCCTCAGGGTTCTCTTTTTCCCAAGATGATGTCTGCTTCATATGACAGGGCTTTGCTGTGAAGAGGGTCACACAGTGTGCACACCCCAGCTGGGTCCATATCTGGCTCCTGGCTCTTTGTAGACATTCGGCACCTTGGGTCAGCTCTTCTCTGCTGTCTTCTCTCTGATTGATCGTGCTGAATATCAAAGCTAAAAGCTGATCTGTAGCCTTACTGTTAATGTTTTGAGCCTTTGATAGAGATAACCAAAATAATATAGTATGATGTATGATCCAATCATGAAGTAAGTGTCAATTATAATATACTATAATGACTAAAATTCATTATCTTTGGTTATCTGCTATACAGGTCCATCATTTTTAAATCCTGCAAATCAATAATTGCTATGATTATATCCTTGGATTTTCTGTAGACTTCATTTTCTGATTGTAGTTCCTTTCCTTTTGTCCAGCCAAGTTGGATATTTAGTTACAAGCTGCCCAGTCATTCTGCTCCTCAGTAAAGGCTGCAGGTGCTAGCATTTGTATAAGTGTGTAGAAAATGAATTTGTATTTGAATTTGTCCTTTGTATTCATAATGTGTGGAGACCAGAGGCACTCCTCTTGTTGAAACATTCATTAGTATGCCTCATTTAAATGTATTTAAGTGATAATATAATACACATATAAGCATAAGTTATGATGTAGTACAATTCATGCAATCAGTGCAATTCAAAATGCATTTTGAATGAAAATCAAAAGAGCACATACAACATGAATATAAATAAATAGTCTTTGAGGTGAAAGAATGCTCAAAGAAATTGATTAATGGATAATATGACAAGTAAAGTGGTTACCAGTTTAGATCTGTACATACATATAGCAGAGCACTGGACAAAAGAAGCCAGTGCATCTTGGTTAGAATCCACCAGCATGCATAGCACTTGGATATCTTGGCAAACTCCCTCTGGGCTCCAGGGCTACCATCCAAGAGTCCTTTTAGAATAGAAAGTTATCTTCATGATGGTAATTCAATTCAATTCAATTCATTTTATTTTGTATAGCCAAAAATCACAAATTACAAATTTGCCTCAGAGGGCTATACAGTCTGTACACATGCAACATCCTCTGTCCCGAAACCCTCACATCGGCACAGGAAAAACTCCCCAAAATATGAAAAAAACCTTCAATAGGGAAAAAAGGGAAGAAACGTTAGGGAGAACGTCAGAGGAGGAATCCCTCTCCAGGGATGGACAGACTTCAATGGATGTCATGTGTACAGAATCAACAATGTAAAAATGTACAATACATTCAATTTCTCTAACAGAAATGATACAAGTAATTGCAAGTAGCAGAACAAGTGTACGGCAGGACCACTGCAGGGACAGCCACCATCAGGTCGAACCACCATCAACAGAGGCTTCTGTGGGGAGCGAGAGCAGAAATATGTTGGTTTATGATGACAGTAATATGAATCATATTTAAAGTAATGATGATGGCAGCAGCAGGTGTCAGCAGAGCCCTGCCAGGAGTCAGAACCGGGGTCCGCACGAAACTATGATCCACGGAGACCTGCTAGGCGAGAAAGCACAAAGAACCCACAGAAAGAAGCTGAATTAGTGATGTACATTGGATGATTGTGGAAGGAGAGAGTGAGAGTGTGAGAGTGAGAGAGGGGCTCGGTGTGTCCTAAGAAGTCCCCCGACAGTCTCAGTCTAGAGCAGCTTAACTAAGGGCTGGTCCAGGCTAACCTGAGCCAGCCCTAACTATAAGCAATATCAAAGAGGAACATTTTAAGCTTTATCGTAAATGAACTGACCAAGTCTGCCCCCCGGACTGAAAGTGGAAGCTGGTTCCACAAAAGAGGAGCTTGATTACTGAAGGCTCTGGCCCCCATCCTACTTTTTAAAACTCTAGGAACCACAAGTATCTACGGAGCGCAGATGCCTTGTATGGCAATACGGTGTAACAAGCTCTTTAAGATAAGACAGTGCCTTGTAGGTGAGGAGAAGTACCTTCTTGATTTAACAGGAAGCCAGTGCAGAGAAGTTAATACAGGAGTTATATGATCCCATTTCTTAGTTCTTGTCAATACACGTGCTGCAGTATTCTGAATCAGCTGAAGAGGTTTAAGCGATTTACAAGAGCAGCCTGATAACAAAGAATTACAGTAATCCAGTCTAGAAGTAACAAATGCATGAACTAGATTTTCTGCATCACTTTGAGAGAAAGGAAGTTCAGGAAGGGTGACAGGAAGTTTCTGATTTTTGATATATTACGTAGATGAAAAAAGGCAGTCCTTGAAGTCTTCTTTATATGAGAGTTGAAGGACATATCCTGGTCTAAGAGAACTCCAAGATTTCTGACGGTGCTGTTGGATACCAGAGCAATTCCATCCATAGAGACTGTATCACGTGACAGCTGACTTCGAAGGCGCTCTGGGCCTATCATGATAACTTCCGTTTTTTCCGAGTTTAACATCAGGAAGTTGCAGGTCATCAAGTTTTGATGTCTCCAAGACAATCCTGAAGTCTAACAAGCTGGTTTGGTGTCTTCTGGCTTGATCGATAGATACAGTTGAGTATCGTCTGCATAACAATGTTATATATGACAAACGTTTATGCAGATGTTTTCTGATAAGCATGTACAGGGTAAATAGAATCGGTCCAAGCACAGAACCTTGTGGGACTCCGTGAGCAACATTGGTGGTCCTCGATGATTCATAAAAAGTGGTTGGAAAATACAAGCATTGTTTAGTTTCATCGCTGCTGATAATTTCATTCACCTGCTTTCACATCAGAACTTTGTAGCTCAGTGAAAGTTCAGTCAGATTCTGTAAACACGGCAATTTCATCTTCCCAACTGCTCATGAGTTCTCCTTTTAATCTTTCCTTGACCATGTTATAAGAAAAAGGGGTTTAAATGGATGTCATATTTGGACTTTTCGTAGCCTTAATATTTTTTCATTCTACCTGAAATGTTTGATAGACATTTCCCTCATGAAAATTTGTGAAAGGTTGGTTCTGTTTCTCAGTTACAGATCAAATATTTGGGTTAATAATGGGTTGAATCTCAGTCAAATATACATATGTTCAAGATAAGAGAGAATATGCGTCAAATAAACAATTAGAAAGCGGCGATTACGATGTCATTGAACGTCTCAGACCAACCTTGATGAAGAGACCAGACTTTTGAAGATACCTTTCTTTTGTGGTCAAATGGATTGCACTCACGATTATAGAATAGAATTCTAGAATTTGAGGAATATAATTCTAGTAGAATTGTAGAATTCAAAAAGAATTGTAGACTTCAAAAAGAATTCTAGAATTCAAATAGAAATCTAGAATTCTTCAAATACTTAGAGGTTTCCCATCCCTGTGTATTACTGTAGTCTACTATTGGGTTATGTTTCCATCCGTAGCCCAGCTCAGACATTGATGCTTTTTTGTTTTTCGTCATTTCTCAGGTGGAATCCAGTGCCCCAACAACAGTGCTCTGCAGGAGGCGAGGAACTGCAACGATCACCCATGTACTGTGTACCACTGGCAGACCGGCCCGTGGGGGCAGTGCATAGAGGATACCTCCATTCCAGCCTCTAACACTTCTGCGAGCAGGACACGCGGCGACGATGCCTCCTGCTCTGTGGGGATGCAGACCCGCAAGGTCATCTGTGTCCGGGTCAATGTGGGCCAGGTTCCTCCAAAAAAGTAAGAATTCACCAAACTTCTACTTCTCACACATAGAGGTGTGTTCAAAAAGTTGAATGTCATTCCATCCCGGGTGGAAACAGTTTAACCAAATTGGCGGCAGTATAGATGATGTTCTGTACGAGTCTGTTGATTTGATGGAAGGGGAAAATAATCCCAATTTAAAATACTTATTTCAGAAAAAAAGCATCCAGACACCAAGCTTAAAAACACCAAACTTGTGAACAACTGGTTGCAGTGGCAGCAGGCTTTGAAAAGCTTCCATTGGTAGAAGTGAAAGGTATTCACTGCTTTTAGTTGCAAAAGTGTTTGCTTATGGCATTTTGTGGAGTTTATTCTCCTGGTCATTTTTTTGTTGCTTTCCAACAGATGTATTAGCTGATGAGCTGCTGAATTATATATTTATTTATTCAACAGAAAGTGATCATTATTCTGACAGCCACCACCAACCCCCATCTCCCACGCTGTGTATGGAAATTAATATCACTTTTTATTCCTACACTTGCTAAAGCCAATGCTACATTCTGAGCAGTGAGCTCACAGCCTTGGGACACACTTAGACATCAATGGAGAGAGTGGCACCGCCTCTCACAAACAGCACCAGCTGCGACCAGGATGGGGGACCACCGGCACTGAACAGGAATTGGCATTGGATTTCTCAATAATGCGTTGGGATACTGGTCAAATGTTTTTTTACATGTTTAACATGTACCAATGTCTGTTTGCCATAGAGGTTTTTCACTTCTCTGCATTTGGAGAATGGCTCGGCACACACTTGGTGCCTTACTTTTTCTATGGGTTTTCAGGATTTGACAATGGATTCAGTTTCAGTGCAACCTGTCAAATTACTGCTGATGAGTGGAAATGCAGAATGCAAACATTTTCAGGAACATATCCTTTGAGAAGCTAAGAACTAAAACAAGATAGTTTGGGACCATTGTTGCAAAGTTGAAAAACACTAGATAAGTGTTTAGTAAATGCATTCACGTCGTTCAAGTAAAATGTACTGTCTTTAGGAGTATAGTCTTGGCTGAAACGTCCTAGTCTTGGTTAATTTCAGAGTAACAAGCTGCAGCAAGGGCTAAAGCATACAAGATGTATCACAAGATTAAGTTGATGAAAGGAATTGCCTGTCCTCACAATGCTATGCCCCAGCATACACACATACACAGTCAAAGTATCCATAGCTGAGGTCAGGCACAATGGGAGTCTCTCAGTGATCTCCCAGCATGGTTCTTTGGCTCTGATCCGGCTCATCTCTATTGGACATTAAGGGGGTTTCTGTGTACTTGCCTGAGCGTGTCAATGATGTACTTCCAGGTGTCCAGAGAGTCTGCGCCCAGACACCGTCAGACCCTGCCTGCTGCCATGCAAGAGAGACTGCATCGTAACCCCGTACAGCGACTGGAGCCTCTGCCCAGCAACGTGTCGAGCAGGTAGGTTTGTCTCTCTGTTGGCCTCAGCGCACACAGTGAGACGGCCAAACACACCAGTGTCAGGAGAGGGAGTGCACCTAAGCCTCAAGTCATGCAATATACCAAAATATTGGAATAACAAGAAAACTGTGTGCAGATATTGAAAAGAATGGGTCAAGGCCGTTGACAACCCTGTGACTCTGTGATGAAACGGGTAGAGATGGTTGTGTTTATTTATATGGGGTGGGCCGGGATTCAAACCGCCAACCTTGCGGCTCACAGCGCCACCATCTCACCACTACTATTAACCAGACTGGAACCCACGTGCCAAGCCAATGTGTTATGTTAAGTAAGAGAGCTCCAAACTATTTTCAGCCTCATCATTTTGTGGCTGTTATTCCCCCGAGTCTTGCTTTAGGCATTGGCATAGTTACTCCCTTAGGGCACATACTGAACACATCATATTGTATCTGTTTACAGTATGAATGGGTCAGTCTCATTGCTCAGTAGTTCTGGCAATGAGTGCAGATCATCTATTAACAGTTTGGTTGGTGTTTCTATCTCCTGCTCTTTCCGTCCAACCTTGCTTTCTGCTATTAGAGTCAGAGCAACTGAGGTATTTTAAAGAGCTACAAAGGGCACGTGTAGACTTGGGATAATATTCTAAATCCCCGTCTGTCATGATTATCCTCCCTTTGACGTGGTGAGTTACAGTGAGCAGATAGATACATTGACATATTGTGAGAGATGACACATACAACAACAAATAGACCTTTTTGCAGGGTTCTTATTTTACTGAAAAACTACTCTTCTTGACAAAACAAATGAAAAACTGCACATGCACGAGGCGACTTGACATCCTGGTAAAAAAGGGCAAGTGACATTAATAAAAACCTGACACCATTGAAGAGGACGTGCTGGCTTGCTGTTGGGTGAATGATTGGGGCTTAAGTATAGGTGGGGCGGATGATTAACTAACTGAAATACAGCAAATAGTACCTTTTGAAAGTTGAGACATGCTATTTCACATGAACCACATCCAAGCTAAAACTAGACTCTCAAATGCACACCTGTTTTCTTCTTTCTTCCCGAGGCGGTAACACCAAGAAGAAGCAGTACAGGAAACGTATTATGATCCAGATACCAGCCAATGGGGGACAGGACTGTCCTGAAGTTCTGACCCAGGAGAGAGAGTGTGATGCTCCGTCAGTCTGTCAAGGATACAGGTAGGCTATTCAGCATTTACACACCTGCACACATTACATAGTGACAACATCCCTGTTAACCTACAAGTCATAGTTGTGAGTCATTTTGGAAGATTAGGATGTCCTCATGCTGCCCAAAGCCTTCCCATGGCATATTTAATGACTCTTTTAATCATGGCCTTGGTTATGGATTATTATTCCCACATTCGAGCACTCATTGATAGTGGAGCATTTTGCGCTAATTTTTCAGGGTTGAAAACTTCGAAACATTTTCCCTTTCGCCTCGTTTGGTTTCTACACACTTGTGATTCTGATACCTTTTTATTGTATTTCAGATGGAAAACCCACAAGTGGCGGAGATGCCAGCTGGTTCCATGGTCAGTTCGACAGGACAGTCCTGGAGCTCAGGTGACATGTGGGCCCGGACTGCAGGTTCGAGGTAAGGACAGAGACATGCACAGACTACACATGATCAGATCCTTCCGTATACATGCTGTCTTTGTGAGAGCCTGGAGTAGAGCAGGGGACGTCAAAGCGGTGCCTGGTGCTTGAATACAACTTTAATTTACCTGACGATGTCTTAGGTCTGAGATGAAGGAGGTGAATGTTTCAGTCCAAGAGTAACTGATTCTCAAATCTCACCTTCTCAACTACAGTAAACCAATAAACTTGAATTATGCGTTTGAATGCCAGAGGCTGAGATCTGTGTGTGTGTGTGTGTGTGTGTGTGTGTAGAGGGGTGGGGTGGGGGGTGACACCATTAGTCTCCTGTGTCAGAGCCTGAGACCATTATTAGATTCCAATGATGAGCATCCTGCTCCTCCATTACCTGTAATAGTATATTCTGAGAAGAGAGAAACAAGCCTCTTCCGATTGAACCACTCACTCGATACAACATGGAGAAGTTTGCAGCCATCTTACTAGTATGTCCCATGAATGTTTGTATTTGGTTAAGAAACCTAGACTCAGTGATGATGCTTGGATGTTAGCGCTTTTATCTCCCATCCAACCAGTAGTATTTCCATGATGTCCTCCACTTGTTAAAGGAAAATATACCTTTGATCCATATCATCTTAAGTGAAGATAACATTTCTCAGCAAGTTTAAAAATGTATTGGCGTATCCACATGCTTTTGTGCACACATCAAATCTACAAAGTATGACTAACAAGTAGGTAAGTGATAGGGCATGTTTCTCTCCATGAAAATTGAGATGGACATACATTTTACAGCTGGATCACCTTTACAAATGATCAAAACTTACTTTGGATTCTAAACAATGTAATTGTAATTTGTTCTCTAAACATAGCAGCAGAACGGTGATAATAAAGTTTACTTTGTTTAGGCATCCAATAATGTGTCAAAGTACCCAGTACACTAGGTACTTAATGCATTGACAATGTATGTACAAAGTTGTTTTTAGGACACTGGAAGTGTGGAGTCAGTTTGGGGCGTCAGACGCAACAATCTGCTGTGAACACACGGATGATGTTGCTATCATTAACATCAAAGTGATAAGTTTCCGCCATCATTAAACTGGCTTTGCTCTATCTCTACTGCAGCCGTTTCGTGCCGGAAGCAGGATGGTGGGCAGTCAGACGTTGAAGCTTGTCTTAAGTTAGCCAGCTCCATGCCGCCTCTCACACAGTCCTGCCAGCTGCCCTGCCAGGAAGACTGTCAACTCAGCAGCTGGTCCAAGTTCTCCTCCTGCACAGCCGACTGCGTGGGCGTCAGGACTCGCAAGAGGATGCTAGTCGGTGAGTGACAGACTTGGATTTCGATCTCACTTCAAGAAGACATGCACCTCTAGAGTAAGATCAGTGAATGGGATGTTTTTAATTTGTATAATGCCAGAGTGCTACAAACAACCATGTTCTTTTCTACACCTAAATGTCTGCTGCTCCACAGGGAGCAGTCACTAAGCGGCCTCAAGGAACCAGCTAGGGGCAACGAAATGAAACGGCATAATTTACCAGAACCTTATTCAGGATAATGGTTTATGTTTTTGTTTTTTTCCCCAGGGAAGAGCAAAAAGCGTGACCAGTGTAAAAACAACCAGATGTACCCCCAGAGCGAGACCCAGTACTGCCCATGTAACAAATACAACGCCCAGCCTGTGGGGAACTGGTCGGACTGCGTCCTACCCGAGGGGGGGCGTTTGGAGGGTCAACTGGGCATGAAGGTCCAAGGGGACATCAAGGAGTGTGGCCAAGGATATCGGTACCAAACCATGGTGTGCTACGACCAGGACAATCGCATAGTGGAGACCTCTCGCTGCAACAGCCATGGTGAGTTATATATGCTCAAAGAATCCTTCTTCTTGTGTACAAACACATTGTAAAACAACAAATCATCAAGTTCCAGTGGTGACCAAGTTTATTACAAAGTGTCTCTGTCAAAGAATGTATATTTTACCTCTCTGTCATAAATTATTGCAACACGCTTGACCAATAGTGTTATGTTATGCTGGCAAACATTTGATAGATATTGTTGATAAAACTTGTAGCTGACTTTGAGGCGCATCTACTATTACATTACTTTTATATCACAAACACCTTTGCAATGCATATGTAACGTGTCTGGTTACCGGTCGGTTCTCTGGGTGCACGAAGGAGGCGGATAAAAACACTGTTGTTTGTGTATTTGATCACGGGAATTATAATTTTGTTCCCTTGTGGACTCTCGTCTGTACTTTTCACTCTCCCCACTGAATTACCACTACTGCTTATAAAAGGTAGAGAACCAATTAACTCCACAAGATGCAGCTGAGGCTAATTACACAGTTCCCTGAGCCATTCCCCCACTCTGTCCCCTCTGCAGCTGAGCCAAACCACCATGGCGGACATTTAACACAACCCTGGTACAATGGCAGATCTAGTGACTGCATTGCACATGGCCTCTCAGAGAGTAGAATGGAGTGGGGTTTACAAATACACTATAATGCTTTGCATTCAGAGTCCTTGTTCACTCTCTCGCTCCTTCACCAGGCTCAATAGGAAATACCAAATTAATATATATACGGAATATATTATCTGAAATATTTAAAGTTGTACATTCTTTTTCATCAGTAATCGCTTCCCAATATCTTGGATCATTTCCCTTAAATCAACAAGAGAATTTGTTCAGTTGGGATGGATTGCTGACCAAATGAGTGAGGCCACTTTGCTGTATTAACATTTCCCAGTACAAACCAACAAAGGGAGAGAGGGGAATTCTGAATCACAGCGCTGGCGTATTCTGCATTTTAGCCTTGGGACAAACATCAAAGCACTGAGGGGAACGAGTGTGTCTGTGGTTGCTTTGGTCCCAGTATTTGGCGGCTTGGTTGAGCCTGTGAGTGTTAAAAGATTCTAGACTCAAAGTCGCTTCCGCTGCTTTCTCCTGGAATTTTGGAGCCTTTTTCTAAAAGATGTGTCTTCTGGCTACAGCAGCAGATCAAGATGCTAGAGTCCGGGAAGGCATTATATTTGCAAAGCTGGAGTTAGTGAGTAATAGAGAGAATGTTTGCTTGAGAAGTCACTGATTGTCACCGAGGCTGGCAGTCTATTTTTGGAAAGTCAGTTATGTTCAGATTAGTAAGCCTGTTATCATGCAATAAATACAGGGTACATCGAGGAGGCCTGCATCATCCCCTGTCCATCTGACTGCAAACTGAGCGAGTGGTCCAACTGGTCGCGCTGCAGCAAGTCCTGTGGCAGTGGGGTCAAAGTTCGCTCCAAGTGGCTCAGAGAAAAGCCCTACAATGGTGGAAGGCCGTGCCCTAAACTGGACCATGTCAACCAGGTGCGAGAGGTCTCATTCTCAACAATGTTGTTGTGATGTTTTAAACAAAATGCTTGTCCTGGTGAGGCTGAATGTGTCTTATGTTCTTACAATGCCAGAGAAACTTTTGGTTGACATCTGAGTACAATAATCTCTCTTCTCTCATCTTTCCTTTCTCTTCTTTGATGAATGGGTTCCATCTACAGGCTCAAGTAAGTATGCGGTGGCTTCTTTTTATTGAATGTCCAATGCATGAATGTGTAAACTAGATTTTCTTGTAAATAATTATTAGTCCGAATAAATATTCCTCTTGTTAACTGCAGATTAGTTCCAGAGCTTGAGGAAATAAGATATATTTCTTAAACAAAATCCTAAGTGTCACTTCTATGTGTGTCAGGTGTATGAGGTGGTGCCGTGCCTCAGTGACTGTGGGCAGTATGTTTGGGTGGCAGAGCCCTGGAGTGTTTGGAAGGTCAGCAATGTGGACCTGAAGGATAACTGTGGGGAAGGTGTTCAGACCAGGAAAGTCAGGTAAGATGAAGCGAGGCTTTTCTTAACCTACGAGAAACTATTTATTGTCTAGTGTCAATTCATCGTTGTATCTTTGCATGTTAAACCTTGTGCTGTAGCCTTAACCTTTAACTGAGGCCATTCAATTCAAATTTGTATCGTTTCCAAATTATTACAGAAGTATCATTGTCGTTGTCACTTTACGTAAAAGTGGGTGCTTATTCACATATGAAGCTGACATGAGACAGAAAATATATGTCATCCGATTCCCTGAGAATCCACTCAGTGGACCAGGCTTCTTTCCGATAGGAAGTAGTAGAAAGTGAAGACCAGTTAGGAATTGTCTTAAAGTAGCATTCTTTCTTATGGACTTCAGGATTTGTAACCAATTAAAATACATAAACACAATATGTCCACCTCTACAACTGTGGAAGACAAACAGAACTAGATAGTAGGTCTTTAGAAGACAGAAGCAATGGGCAGGAACTCAAAATATAGACATACTGTATGTTGCTCCTTTGTGTCTAGATGTATGCTGAACTCAATCGACGGGCCCTCTGAGCCGGTGGAGGACTACCTGTGTGACCCAGAGGAGATGCCTTTGGGGGCCCGCAAGAGCCAGTTGCCCTGCCCAGAGGAATGTGTGTTGTCCGACTGGGGAGCCTGGAACCCATGTCCACTGGTATAAATGACGTAGTACTTTCTCTGTCAATGCTTTGTATTTAGATATGACGTGAATACTGTCACTATCACAAGCATTTTGGTCGGTTAATGAGATGAGAGAACACAATGTCATGATACATGAAACGCCTTCATTTCACTAAAGATTCAAGAAGGGTTAGGGTTAGGGTTAGAATATACAAACACTCCACAAGGCTGTTGACTATCATTCATGCATATCCAAACAATATTAACCATACCATTTAGCTGTGGACTGTCAGTACCAGATGCTTCAACTTCCAGTCCTTTCAGTACTGAAAGTATAATACATCTAGGAGCTCCAGCAACCGTCACTCTTATCATTTGAACGGGTAATCTGGTATACATCATATGCTGACATATGTGACCTTGAGAAGGTCATCATTTTGCTTTGGTCAACATTGGTTGAGTTGTCAATTGCTAAATGACACAGGGTTTTTTGTGCGCACACTGAAATCCTGTGGTTGAGCCGGGCTCCTCCTTCTGCTCCTCAGCCATGCAATGGGAACAGCTCTAGAGAGAGGAGCGCTTTCCCACTCCGCCAACCTGGAGAGGGGAAGGAGTGTCCTCCAACTCAAGAGACACAAGTCTGCAAACTCAACAGCAACTGCTTCCATTACGCCTACAACATCACTGGTGAGTCCCATATAATGCAATTATCATCGACATGGGAAGGAACAACATCGAGCCACACTCAGGCTGGATTACATTGCAACGCATGTAATGCTGGTGGTGCATGAGGCTATTTGTCTCTGTGAATATTTTTGCTGATGAAAGCTATCCTTGCAGATTGGAGCACCTGTCAGCTCAGCGAGAGAGCGGTGTGTGGAAATGGCATCAAAACCCGCATGCTGGACTGTGTGCGCAGCGACAGCAAATCTGTAGACCTCAAGTTCTGTGAAGAGGTGACTTTGGTTTCTTTTCTTTTAAAAAGGTATTAGTTTTTGTCAAAGACTAACTGTAACCTTGTTTTTCTTTGCAGCTGGGCCTGGAGAGGAAATGGCAGATGAATTCTTCGTGTGTTGTGGAATGTCCAGTCAACTGCCAGCTGTCTGATTGGTCAACGTGGTCTGAGTGCACACACACCTGTGGGCTGGCCGGTACGTGTGTACTGTAGGCACATTAACAGGGTTAGGGGAATGTTCCAAGCATTTGGTTGCAGTTTTTGTTTCAACACAAAACATCTGTGTTGAACCTACAAATGTTGGTTTAGCTTTCCTCTCCCATAAATATACGTTTTAATGAATAATTCACATGAGCACCCACTTTAAAAAGCTCAAAGACATTTCCATCTTAATGCCATGGAAAGTCTGAGAACAGTTGCTAGATTGATCTTGAGGGGGATGAAAAACAAAAGTTTTGTTCAGAAACAAAAGTCAAAAGTGCAGTATTAGTAGTACTAACATCAGCAGCAGGGAAGCATAATAAGGACTATAATCCCATGACAACCTCATGACATCAACAGAAGTGTGAACCTTCATTTAAGAGTATTTTGATATCGGTTGTAAGGCCATGTAAGAGAGACTCTCATTTCATAGTGATGAGAAGCTCAGTCGCAGTCCCCCAAACATGGTGTTTCTGACGTACAAGAACCATAACAAATCACGGGAGTGTTTTTTTTCCAGAGTTTTTGGATCGGTAGATATGCCAGATACCCAGATTAACGTGTACTAAAAAAGGGGAATTTTCATGATATGTCTTCTTTAAATTAGCAGCCAAAAGAGCTAATAGATCCAAATGGTTTGATCCTAGTACAGGTAAACCTCCAGTGTGTCTGTTTGAAGTCTTCAAGCTCATGCAGAGCACAGGCTGTTCTCAAAGACCTCTTGTACTGTAGCTGTCACATTTACCACAAATTGTCTGACTACATGCTCTGCCGGTTATCATTTATCTGAAAGAGAGTTAATGGCATGAAAATACCAAAAACCTTTTTTACATCAAAACCAAATTCGATCTTTCAATAAAAGGTTATACATGCAGGCAGAGCGCCTGCCACTGCGAGGCTAATGACCCCCACAAGTCTGTCTGAAGGACATTTTTGCATAGCCCATTGAGCTATCAGCTACTTTATTGTTATGAATACATTTGAGTTCCCTCTGTCAAACAGTCAGGCACTCAAATTTCTTTTAAAGTTTTTTGGTTTTATTCATAGGTAAGAGCAGGGCTGTGCAGCTTTTGCCAATGTTGAAAGTAGTAATACATTTTGCTGTCTTGGTTGAGACTCCGTACTTTTGTACATTTTGAATGTGTACATTTTAGACAATGTTGTTGGTTTATGCCTTTATTAAAATTAAATCAAAGATTGGAAAAATCAACGATAATATTACAATATGTAAATCATCTTAATTGTGCCCGGTTGCAATTCAAAGGCTTCTTGTCCATGTGTTCTAAAAGCAAAGGTTCTAGGTTGGATGCTTCATCCAGACTCAACACTCTCCTTTTCTGTTCTCTAACAAAATAAACATTTTAATCCCACTTATTTGATCTCCACATCTAAACTGCATTACAATTTTATTAATTGTTTTGTAAACCACAGTCAAACATTTTCACAAAGTAATGAGGCAGGAACCTCCCCAAGGTGTGCCGTAGGTCGGATTACTCGAGAAACCACATAATTAAAATGTAAAATCTGACAACCAAACCAACCATTGCTTTGGTTGCAGATTGCAGGAAACTGCACTATACACTTCCTGTTGCACCTCCTTGTTCCAAGACTGTAGTAACGTGAGCCAGAAAAGAGCACAACAAGGGTAACGCTGGTCCTGTTTCTTAGAGGGTCTTCTTCATGTAATAACACTGCGTAGGAAGGACAGCAGTCAGACGCTGGCCCCCCTATGGTTACTGTACTTTAGTGTCATTTCATAATCGTGCCTTCTGTAGCGTAATACTTTATGTATAAGCAGTGACTGCTTTGTCCATTCCGGGCTAGCGTAGAAACATGGTGGTTCATCATGGCGGACTCGATGAACGGACCCGCTTCCAAAGTAAATAGGACGTTTTCATTTTGATAAAGTTAAAGAACAATGTAGTAGACGTTGTGATGACGCCATTTGTTCCCAAATCAAACACTGGGGCAGCATTATGCCACTGTTCTGTGGTTCAGTTTTAAAAAAGCAACGCTGGCTTAATGACAGATGTTCTTCATGGCAGTATGGAGAAATCTTATGAATATCAAATTCCATGCCTGTTAATCAATACCCTGGAAAAACTACACATTCCCTTTAACAAAGCCCATTCTATTATTTGCAATTCCTGCATTGTAGCGTCTTCCCACAGCTTTCCCATCATGCTTCCCATCATTGTTGCTGCAGTGATCCGCTCTTACTGGCTGGCCTCTACGGTAATGGTGGAAACCAGAAACGCTTTGTGGTGTGAGAAACATAGACGTTCCAGCCCTAAACCAACTGAGTAGGGGATAATGACGGCCGTGCATGTAATTCCGTTGGGTCAGGCCATTGATTGACGGTCCATTACAAGGAGGTGCTCTGGGGCTATGGGAGCACTCTGCACTCCCCGAGTCCTTGAGAAGAGCAGCTGCCAGGTGGAACAAGAGCAAATAGTAGATATGAAACCGATACAGGCTTTATATACTGTGGTAACATTAATCTGTCCCCAGGCGAGAAGGATGGTTTTTTCTTCCTCCTTCAGAGAAACAGCAGCTAAGCTAAAGGAGCAGAGGGACAGGTTCATTTTTCTAGCTGAGAAAAAAATAGCAATGAGATGGATTTATGATTTTAAAAATATGATCCCATCTGGAAGCAGCAAGGTGCTTTTTTTCAATCAGGCAGAGTAAAGAAACAGCTATTTTCCAACTTGTGTGCATAGATAATCATGACATTGTGTGATCACGAGCCAAACACTGACAGGGACAGCTGGCGCAGACAACCACTACCATCCCCATCACTGCGGCCACAGGGAGACTGCAAAAGGAATAAAATGTAATGGTAACTGGCTCCTGTCGGCATAGGGGACAAGCCACTGCTGCATTGCAACTGGTGAACAAAAGAGCACACAGAGGTGAAGCCAAGTCACTCTGAAAAGCACTCTGGGGCCCGGATTCACTTAAGATTTGTGCATCAGTACATGTGTGTACATTATTGGATTGATCAGGTCTATTTGGATCAACTGTTTTCAATGTGTGTACAGTAGGCTAAAATGTGTTTCTGGGCAGTAATAGACGCACTAACAGAACTGTGATTCACAGGTGATCAGTGGTTAGATGGCTATTTACTGGGAGAACACAACGTTAATGAGCTGGGATCGACATTGAATTTGACTTTTTTTTAATGCGGGAATTATTATTATTTATTGGGGGAAATAAAAGGAGGCGGATGAACATGTTATTTTTGATATATATTTAATTTACTACTATGAGGATAAAATGACAGTGTGAGCAAATAAGTTAATTTCCCAAATGCAGCTTTAAGATTAAACCAGTTTCCTTAAAGCTGTTTCTACAAGAAAGTCATATGGGATTTTTGAGAGAGCTTTTTTAATGCACGTTGGTTGGTTTGCTGGCAGATGAGCTTGCAGCGCCTGCGGTTTAGGGAAACATCATCCAGGGACTTGCCAGTAACAACACACTGGAGATCATATTAATAAATCCTGCATGTATTTTTAAGAATGGCAGTCAAGGATTTCTTTAAATGCACCCAGAGCTCAGAAAATGACTTATTTAAAGTAAATTAAACTCCAATCCAAAGAATAGTAAAATGCTCTTTTTGTATCATTATTATGTATATATTAAAAAAAAAATTATTATTCATACTTACTTTCCTATCTTATGTCAAATGTAGTATTATCGCTGATGTTTTATTTGTTTTAGGAGACTCCTTAGGAGACAGCAGCTCATTGAGAATTTTCTCACATCCCACATTGTTGAGGGAATGTGGTGAAGGGCGCTCCTACTATCCTGTCCAGTGACCTTTAATCTACTGCCATTCAGATAACACATGGTTTTGATGGTGCCCCCTTATGTTAAACTGATTGTTACTTTTAACCATTTTACTCATGCATTCATACACTGTTATGAGAATGACAAAACAGAAAATGTTCATTGTGCTGAATTTCACATGAGTTATACAGGAACAACTTCACTGGCATTGTTTTTATCACCTGGGATTTCTGGAATCATGCTGGCCATCATCTTAATGCCAGCTTTGATTTGAGAAATACCTGTGTGTTGACCAGCCCAGAGGTCACCTTGGCAGAAGATATACTATTCCAAATAACTCCACACCCACACACTTCCAGCTGCTTCGACCTGAATGTCTTCCTCAGTCAATATCCTCATGAATACATAATTCATTCTCTTTTTTCTGGTGTACTGCAGGCAAGCTGTGGAGGAGGCGGACAGTGATCCAGGCCCCCCAGGGTGATGGGAGGCCCTGCCCCTCCCAGATGGAGCAGTGGAAGCCCTGTCTTGTGAAGCCCTGCTACAGCTGGAGATACAGTGCCTGGTCTGAATGCAAGTCTGAGGTGAGAGGGCCTTCGTCCGGCTGTCAGTCGAAAGCTACTTTTTTCCATGTATCGCCTGCACGACTGGGACTGCACAGGCATCAGCATTAGTTAGCATAAAATAACATTTAAAAGCCACCGTGTGTGTACTTTTACATGACTACAGAAACATATTGAATATCTGTGAAAATACTCATTGCCCACAGGTTGTGAAAATATAACTGCACCGTTTCAATCCCATAACAATAGACCCATATATTTTTATTGAATAGATGGAAATTCCGCTGAATGCATAGAGTTTTTTTTCCCACATATGGTTTGGAGGGCCATCAACAATAAACGTTTTGTCCATGGTATATATTCACAGTATTTTATCTATATCTATATACCATGAATATATATATTTATTAGTGCTGTCAAGCGATTAAAATATTTAATCACGATTAATCACATTTACGTCATTGTTATCTCAAAATGAATTGCAAATGTGTATCTATTCTAAATGTCCCTTCTCTTCTAATTTTTTATTTTATTTTAATGCTCTCATCAACATGGAAAAGTGGATTGGCTTGCTTTATTCAAAATTTTACTGAAAAAAATCATTGACAAACAGTGCGGTGCAAAATAAAATGATATAGTGCACATTTCAGATAAACAAGGACTCAGCCTGTAGTGCAGTTAAACCATGGCTTAATATTTTCTTTTTTCAGCCAGCTACTCAAACAGACAAGTCTGTTGACATTTTCAGACAACGATCATCCACCCCCTCAAAATAGAAAGAAAACGTCAATCTCGCGCTAACAAAATCGACAAAGTCCACGTAGGCAGGGGGATGGAGACACAGGACTTTCAACCGGTAGTTCACTGTTTGACTAAGACATGATTTACACATTCACATAACTTTGTGTGTGACATTTGGGGAAAGAGAGCAGGGTGATACATGATTCACTAAGAAAGGACATCGACAAACTTCACCTCCCAATGTTGTTTGACAGTTTTTTCTGGCTCATTCGTCCCTATTTCCTTTCTCACATTCGGTGTTGTTCTTGTTTTCCTTCTTACGAGCTGGCTGTGGTACAAGGTGTTCAGAGTGGTCAGAAGACCAAGGGATGTACAAATGCAAGTCCATTCATTTGACATGCTGCTGTATGTCTGAGGAAATACATGTCAAATCTCTATCTTTACTTCACTAATGGCCATCGCTGGATGATTTTGATGCATTTTATGAGGTATTTGGTTTGCATGCTTGACCCGTCCATCTATTTGTCTTGTATTCAATCAGGGGGCGAAATGTGGAGAAGGACAGCGCTACAGGAACGTGTCGTGCTTTGTGTCAGACGGGTCAGGTCAGCAGGAAAGCAGCCTGGTAGATGATGAGCTGTGTGGAGATCTGGAGCCCTCAGTAGATGGAGACACCCACATCGTCCTGCAGGAGCTCTGCACTGTACCTTGTCCAGGTAAGAAGACAATACTTTCACAACAGTGAATCAAAAGATTAAGTCTACGAGTATCATCCCTGCATCAATCAACCTCCCAGGAATTGCATTAAAAATGATTGCAATTTTGGATTCATGTACTTATGAAAAATAATATAAACAAATCTACTTGAATAAAGCAACATTACTGAAAATGACTTCAACTGCATGATGTTGTAAAAACCCAATATGTCTATTCAAAATGCTTGTTACTAGTTTTTTTCTATCCCCAATATCAATAAACAACCACATCATGAACACTGTTAACACAAGGAGAAATACTGCACTGCTTTGTCTAAAAAAGCAGAAAGGTGTCCAGATTCTGCAAACAATTTGGGTGTAACTAGTTCAAGGTTAAATCTGGCTAAAACCAGATGGTGTCAGTATGATGTTAGCACCAACAATGCCAATGGCAGGTTTTCACGAGGACAACAAAGCACTTACTGATGAGTGTGTTTGATTGTAGGAGCTTCAAGAGCTCCAGAGTGTGCCACACAATGCAACACTGATGGCAACACTCTGCCGCGACCTAGCTGCTGTAAAAAAGCAAACTGGCTGCTGTACCAGCACCTGCAGTGTGTGTATGGCATTGCTCGAGTGTGTGTCTCTACATGTGGATACTTACAACGACTACTCCAGCTTGGACTGCGTGTGGGTGTAATCAAGTCAAGTGGCTTAGTTAAGACCACAAGGTCAAAGAGGACTGTCCAATCTGGTTCCTGTGTTCATTCTGACTTCAGTAAAGAACACCTTGGCTTTGATATAAACCTGGTTTATATGATTTCTGGCTCTGTCATTAACTGAATGCGTAGAAATATGCTCAATTCGCCTTAGATATTGAAAAGGAAACAATGTGAGCTATTTAACAGAGAAACCTCTCCTTGCTAACAATGACATTCCTCTGGGCAGATGATATGAATGAAAAATGGATTGTGCTTTGTTTGGAAAATATATTAAATCATAGATTTGATTTAGATTTCCCTTCAATCGGTATAATTTGTCCCACCAAACAACCTTTCACTGTAAGTAAGTGAGGCTGATATTTGAATGCATGTGTAACTATAATGAAACATGTCCTATCTTCTATGATGTCTTAGAAAAAATCAGGAGTTTTAAAAATGCAAAATGATCCAGTTTTCAGGATTTGCCTCAGGGTCCAAGCATCTCATGGTTTAGGGTGAAAAATGAATTTAGCAATGACAGCCATCAATGACATCTTCTTGTCCTCCAAGTATTTTTGTGACTAGAGTGCTAATAGCAGGCTTTTACTGTCTATTATCTATTGTCTAACAGCACTGTGTTATAAGCATATTCTATATTCCATATCTTAGTAAACCTCCACATTTCATGTTAAAGTTGTCAAAGCAAAAGCATCACTTCCTCCATCTTTGGCTATTGTCTTGATAAATGATTTAATTCCGTTTCCAAAAATCTAATTCCAATGGTACAGCAACAGTCATGTTCACCATTTCTGAGTTTGTGTTTATTACATTACATGTCATTTAGCTGACGCTTTTACGGTGGCCGAGAAGGTTCAGACAAATACAAAAGCCACAACACACCCGCAAATGCCACAACACAACACGAACGCGACAACACAAAATACAAAAGCCACAACACACCCGCAAATGCCACAACACAACACGAACGCGACAACACAAAATACAAAAACCACAACACACCCGCAAATGCCACAACACAACCGAACGCCGCAACACAACACGAAAGCGAAAACGGAAGTAGCTAAGTAACTGCCCACGGGAGCGAGCGTATTTTGGAGGAACGCGCACGGGAACGAGCGTATATTTGACGAACGGAGCTGGAGGATGCCAGATTGTTTAAGTAAGTGAAACATGAACCTTGCGGCTACAGTTAGAATTTACCTAACGTTAGCTAAAAGATGCGTGGCGCCATTTAGCTAACGTTAGTTTGTTAGTTAAATAGCCGCAAGGAATCATGTTTCACTTACTTCTTTACGGTGGCCGAGAAGGTTCAGACAAATACAAAAGCAACAACACAACCGCAAATGCCACAACGCAACACGAACGCCACAACACAAAATACAAAAGGCACATCACAACCGCAAATGCCACAACACAACACGAACGCCGCAACATGAAAATACAAAAGGCACATCACAACCGCAAATGCCACAACACAACACGAACGCCGCAACACGAAAATACAAAAGCCACATCACAACCGCAAATGCCACAACACAACACGAACGCCGCAACGCAACACGAAAGCCGCAACGCAACACGAAAGCGAAAACGGAAGTAGCTGCCCACGGGAGCGAGCGTATTTTGGAGGAACGCCCACGGGAGCGAGCGTATTTTGGAGGAACGGAGCTGGAGGATGCCAGATCGTTTAAAAAGTAAGTGAAACATGATTCCTTGCGGCTACAGTTAAAGTAAGGAATCATGTTTCACTTACTTCTTAAACGATCTGGCATCCTCCAGCTCCGTTGTTACGTGCCGACTGGTTTTTGGACCTACTGGTTTGGCTACGCGTTTAGATGTTATTAAGAGAGTAATCCTACTTGGGCAATGTGCTAGAAAACCTGACAGAACTATGTATTTCACGCTACGCCACCAAAAACCAGTTGTCTAGGCTCACCATGAACCAAAAGATGTTCTTGCCACTGACGATTTGCAATTTCATGATAAGTAGTAAAATCAGCAGTTGCACTTGACAGCTCGGTTGGCCGACGGCGTAGTGCCGCCGTCTTATAAAGTTTTGCTCGACTGCATGGGTTCAAATCCAGGTTGTGGCGATCTTTTAATAAACGTATGTTCTTTTATTTATTTATTTATACGTGGCAGTGATGTAAGGTTCACTTATACAATCATAATCGCTGCATTGGATATGGGATGCATTTTGAACATTTTCAGCAATATGTTTGCGAATGTGTGACGGATCAGGGGCCTGTTTCAGAAAGGAGGTTAAGTGAAAACTCTGAGTATGTTAACCCTGAAATGAGGGAAACTCTGAGTTTTCTGTTTCAGAATGGGAGGTATGTTAAACCTGAGAAAGCAGAGTAAGTCAAGCCTGTTTCAGAAAGAGAGGTAACTTATACTCAGAGTCAGTTACCATGGCAACTTACTCTGTGAACCTAACCTGGTCGGGAGCAGGTTTTCTTCGGGAAACCCAGAGTTTATTTCGTCTCCTCCCCTTTTTTAAAGAGGAAGTGGTATTTAATCACCTCATTCATTCTTTCGGTATTCATTCATTGCGCACATTTCAGTCACGCAGAGCGCATCAAATCAAGTGAATGAAATGGCATGTCCTTTTATGGACAATCCTGTGGATGAAGAGGCTGCATTAATCCGTAGGGAGTTGCATTTACGTCGGGAGAGGATTTTGAGACCCAGAGTGGATTTTTTGTCATATCCATATTCATTTTTATTTGAGCGGTACCGTTTTTCTTTACAGTCAATAAGATACATCCATAATCTCATCCATCCTTACATCAGAAACATCAGCCATCGCGGCCGTGCTCTAACATCCGAGCAGATGCTTTGCGTTGCATTACGTTTCTTTGCAAATGGTAGTTTTCTGTATAACATTGGGGATGCAGAACATATCAGTAAGGCTACTGTTTGCAGAGTTGTAAGGAAAGTGTCCCTCCAGGAATTCCCTCAGCCATTGGCCTTCCAGCATTCAGGCTCAGGGCCATCTCCTCTGCATTTGTCAGAGGTGGTGGTGCAGGTCCTCCCCCCGTTTTGCGAGCCTCTGCCTTCTTTCTGTTGGCTGAGTAGTCAAATGAGAATGAACATTTAGACCCATGTCAAAAATGCTGCTGCACTGCTAGACACTGGATGCTATTTAGTTATTTATATGTCAAATGTTTGTAAAGTCAGGTAGACTACAACCATGATATGTTCAAGCCTTACCTGATTGAATTATGTTTTTATATTATATATTTATATTTTCAGCTGCTGCCATGTTCTTTTAATGCCTGCAGGATTGCACCTACATGAAAATTAAAATGAGGTTGAATAACACACTGTTCTTCCAGTTTCACTTCTGATATTATAACAGTTGGGCAAGTCACTTATATTACTAACTACAACTGGCTTCTTCAACAGTGTAATTAGATTAATGTAATAATGACTATCTCTAGAAAGTATTGATCTACTTATTACTAATTACTTTCTAAATCCCATATCAACCTCAACCACTTGAACAATACAAGGAGAGACAAGAAACTGCACTTTTAATGCTTTCAAATAAACATTATACAATTGCATGAATTATTCTTGAAAAAATATATCTTTTAAAATTTGATGTTAAATCCACTATTGTTTTATACAGAATTGCTTTATAGTTTATGCAGCATTTAATGCAATTAAATCATATTTTACTTTAAATTACGGAATTAAATTACAGTTTTTAGATTACATAGAAATTAATTACACACAACACTGTATAACAGTAATTCAAATGTAAACTTACGCATTGACTCGAGCAGCTATTTTCTCCCAAGCTAACTCTCTGTCCTTCGCCGCTGCAGCCGTGTTGCTTTTTAAAAAAAATATATGTTCGTACTTTCCATATGCTTGCATAAGCACATCCAGTTCTGCTGGTGAAAAATATGAAGACCTCTTTTTGTCTGGCGCTGTTGCCATGGTGACTCGTAATATCTGCGCTCCATTGATAATGGCTTTTTATAGTTGTGGTGCACGCGCTTAACTCAGAGTAGGTCAACTCAGAGTTGATTGAACTAACTCATTTCAGCTGTTCTGTAACCGAAAACTCAGAGTTTCCCATCTCAGGGTAAGTCAACTCAGAGTTCAAGTTTTAACTCAGAGTTGGTTGAACCTCCTTATTGAAACAGGCCCCTGGTGACCGAGGCAGACAACATCTGCTGCTGTCGGGGCAAAACAAACACGCACGCGTAGCCAAACCAGTAGGTTCAAAAACCAGTAGGCACGTAACACCGTTGGTCAAAAATACGCTCGCTCCCGTGGGCAGTTTCTTAGCTACTTCCGTTTTCGCTTTCGTGTTGCGGCGTTCGTGTTGTGTTGCGGCATTTGCGATT
Source organism: Pungitius pungitius (assembly GCF_949316345.1). Lineage (NCBI taxonomy): Eukaryota > Metazoa > Chordata > Actinopteri > Perciformes > Gasterosteidae > Pungitius > Pungitius pungitius. Next base: position 5,213,107 of record NC_084916.1, on the reverse strand, counting down.
GTGTTGTGGCTTTTGTATTTTGTGTTGTGGCGTTTGTGTTGTGTTGTGGCATTTGCGATTGTGTTGTGGCTTTTTTATTTTGTGTTGTGGCGTTCGTGTTGTGTTGTGGCATTTGCAGGTGTGTTGTGGCTTTTGTATTTGTCTGAACCTTCTTGGCCACCGTACGCTTTTATCCAAAGCGACTTACAATAACTGTATTATAGCTTTATTAGCTTCCGTTCAGTAATTCCGTACTGCCCTATTTGATTTTTATAGTTGTGGTTACGTATGCCCTTCAAAGGTTAAAATATTTTTATTTAAAGTATAAAACCCTCTTCCCTTTTTAATGTGAACCATCTTCAGGAAGTTCTGTGGTAGAAATGGATTTAGAACAAAAGAAGGTTCACTTCTTTTCATTCTTTCAACTGTACTTTGATATGATGGAAGTAGCTCACTTTTCTCAATGTAGTTGACAGCTCTGATTTGTGACGTATGGATGATACTAAGTGAAATAAACACAATTGGAATTGATTGAAGAAATCCTTACGAGACATTGCAGTTAATTCCACCCCCCCTCCCCCCGATGCTTTTAAACGCTCCTAGATTGTATTTTGCTTTGCATGACCCAACTAATTACTTAAATACTTCTTTGGATTTGATCCATTCATGATGATCAGCTGTAATAAGAATGGGTGCACAGTATAATCATTTACAACCAAATATACTTTGTTTTGTTTTTTCAAAAACAAAAAAATCCTTTTGCAGGACGAGGATTTAGAGTTTTCTTGTTTGTGAACCCTCTGTGAAATCCGTAGGGGAGTGCTACCTCACAGACTGGACTGTTTGGAGCCCCTGCCAGCTGAGCTGCGTCAGCGGGGAAGACCTGGGGTTCGGCTCGGTCCAGGTCCGATCCCGAGCGGTGGTGGCCCAGGATCCGGAGAACCTGCTGCAGTGTCCAGAACAAGAGCTGGAGGCCAGACCGTGTACAGGTAAGTCTGGCAGACTCGAGCTGGACCTCAGAAAGACACCAACGAGATTCACAGATGAATATTTAGAATTGTCGCACACAAATGAATAATACTTTTGGACAATAAACATATGATGAGGAAACACGGGCTCTATCGAAGGATGGGAGAGGTGATTGATGGGTCAAACACACATGACCTTCGTCTAGAAGAAGGCCGTTTGAATCCTGTGTGGAAACCAAAGTTATCTTTGACTTTGGGCTTGTTGCGTAACATTGAATGCTTTCAGTGTAATGCAATAGCATGCTTTTAATCACATTAGTTACATTGTTGTTACCTTATTCATTTAACCTTGATTTGCTTTTTCGAGCTGTAAGCAAGTAGTTTAATCTTAACCTAAACAATGGTCGAATGGATGATAAACTTTTCTAGTGTTCTGACCACTCCAAGCCCATTTAACAGCACATGCCATTTACCCATTCACACTCATTCACTCATTCATGGCAGAGGCCTTGCACGCAAGGTGCCACATGTGCTTTTGAATAAACTGGGTTGTGCACATTATAGACGTACACATACAGATGTTCTAAAAGCTGTTAACACAGTCTTGATCGTTCATGTTCTTCTTGTAGAGGGTCAGTGTTTTGAATACAAGTGGAAGACTGGACCATGGAGAGGGTCATCTCGCCAAGTCTGGTGTCAGCGGTCGGATGGACTCAATGTCACAGGTAAGCATAATATCCTAGTAAGTGATGATACATATTGTGAACTGGAATTATGTAAAGTGGACACTTTCACAACCTTTCACTGTTTGCAAAAAACCCAAAACATTCTTCTATCAGCAAAACCCTCCAACCCTAAACTGACCCCTCGAATATTTACTGAATACATTTAGAACGTCACTTTATTTTAGACTAATGAAATGCTTACAGTTGGGCAATTCAGATTAGTGTCTATAACTATAATTAGAGTTTCAGTGTGACACATGGAACACTGAACAGCTGCTTTGTAACACAGCTGATTCACATGGGGGGTTGCAGTGTGTGAAGAGGATGATCATGTATATCGAGTTACTCAAATCATCTTGTGTTGAGCGTCAACGTCCCAAACCGCTTCCAGCGTGTTTCAGTGAGTCCCAGGGAAATGAAAACAGATGAGGTTCTAGTCTGTAGCAGTGCTGCAGTACATGTTCAATCTCATTGTCATCACATTGTAGGGTTGAACGCAGTGTTGATAGCATTGTTCCCAGTTCTTCAAAGTTATCAAAGAGATACCTGAGGAAATGGATTTCTCTCCTCAGGCCATCTGCTTTTATTTACAATGCATGTTGACAAAGGCCTGGAGCCATGTCACATTTCTGGGCTTGTGCACCCACTGCTCCACTGCTCCACTGCTCCAGTGCGTCAGCTTTGATTGGCACACTGCTAGATTTTCCTTCTTGTAGATGTGTACTTGCAGGCGGTAGTATTCCCCTAAATATTCATACTGAACTCTCTTTGCAGGCATGCCACCTAATAAATATTCACGAAGCTCTGACAGATTATGATGATATGTTTGCAGTTTGGATCTATGTCGGTGTTGTCTGTCTCTTTCATCCAGTTTGTTTTATCTGCAGTGGGAATACACACTCTTTACCCCTCACAGTGTACAGCCTCAATCTGAACACGTTGTGACAAACTGAGACTTCAAAACCATAGTCCACAATTCCAAAAGGTCTCAGTGCTAATGCAAAAATGAAAATAAATAGTATTCCAAGGGTATCAAATTGTGAAAGAGACGGAAACCTAGAAGCTGCTCGCGATGCTTTGTGTACACCAAATGCGACAAAGCTTTTGTGTGTGAGTAGATTACATAAAATCAAAAGCTAACATCACAAATTCCTCTGACACTGCGTCTAGATTCTCCTCCTGTCCTCACGGGTATCCTGCCGTTATTGAATCAGCAAAAATAGAGGAACAATTATTGTACCGTAGGTGGATACAGAGAGCTACAATACTTGATATTAGTAGAGACCGCACTATGTGTATACATGTATGTGTGTATGTACTGTATGTATTTTGTTACCCTTTTGTCCGTTTATTTTGGTTAAATCACTGCAAAAATCTGTTTAATTGGGTTCATACGTCCTTAGCAAACCGGCTGACATGTGGCTTGCACAGCATGTACAAATAGATAGATAGTGGCCTCGAGCTCAGCAGGCTGAAGAGGAGAGCGCTTTAAAAACTGGGCAACCTGGGTTTGTGTATTTTTTGGACTGCCAACATCTGACACGTGGGTTTGGCCTTTTGGCCTTTGCTTTGCAGGTGGATGCCCAGTGATATCTAAGCCAATGGCTGACCGATCCTGTGATCCCCGCTGCACCAAGCCTCGCTCCCTGTGCACAGAGGTGAGTTTTGGACTGAGTCACAAGCCCCACCATCCAGCTTCCACCGTGTTGCTACATTGCTGCCCCGGATGGGCTGTTAGAGGAGGAATTGAGTGATAGGACTCCGGCTTCTTGTGGTGTCTTTTGTTTTGGGGTTTTTGGCCCTCAAGGTTTTCTTGGCATTGTTTGCATTGTTTTTTTATGAATCCTGGTCTTCAGTTCTTTCCATAGATTTTCAATGGGATTTAAGTCAGGTGATTGGCTGGGCCATTCTAGCAGCTTTATTTTCTTTCTTTGAAACCAGTTAAGAGGTTCCTTGGATGTGTGTTTGGGATCGTTGTCCCTCGTTTCATCTTCATCATCCTGGTAGATGGCAGCAGATTTCTCTCAAGAATGTCTCTGTAAACTTGCCCATTCGTCATTCCTTCAATTATGTGAAGTTTGCCAGTACCGTTTGCTGAGATGCAGCCCCACACCATGATGTTGCCACCTTCAAACCTCACTGTTGGTATGGTGTTTTTAGGGTGATGTGCAGTGCCATTTCTCCTCCAAACACGGTGTGTATTATGGCATCCAAACAATACCATTTGGCTCTCATGTGTCCACACTACATTCTCACAGTATTTCACTGGCTTTTCCAAATGTTGTGCAGCAAACTTTAAACGAGCTTCAACATACTTTTTTCCAGCAATGAAGTCCTGCGTGATGAGCGTGCATACAGGCCATGGTGGTGGAGTGCATTACTTAAGTGTTCTCTTTGAAACAACAGTACTGTGCTAATTGCAGGTCTTTTTGAAGCTCTCCACAAGTGGTCCTTGGCTCTTGGACAACTCTTCTGATTATTCTTTTCACTCCGCTGTCAGAAATCTTGCGAGGAGCACCTGGTCGAAACAAATTAATGGTGAAATTCCACTTCCATATTATGGCCCCAACAGGAACATTCAGAAGCTTAGAAATACGCCTAAAACCAAGGCCATCATTGTGTTTTGTAACAATTAGGTTGTGAAGGTCTTGAGACAGCTCTTTGCTTTTACCCATCATGGGATGTGTGTGACACCTTGGCAATGAGACCTTTTTGTAGGCCATCAGTTGGGACTGAACCAGCTGATATTAATTTGCACTGAGGGTCTGGATTGATTTTTAATTTCTTCAATACTTTTTCCCATTATTACACATAACTTTATTTCTGAACTTCTTTGTTTCAGTTTATTTGTATGTATGTAATACTTCACCACATGTATTTGGTGGACAAACCTAATGGTGACACACACACACACACCCACACAAACACACACACAAACACATAAATATACATATCTTTGCAACAAAAAGCAGATTTGTTTTAGCCTGTGGTTGGACGATCCAGAGATGTGGTGGCTAAGGAGGATGCTCGGTGCCTGGGGGAGAAGAGGATGTGAATGAATGAATATTAGAGCAAGCCACTCTAGAGACCAAACCCACATATAAAAAAATCCTAACACGCTCCTAAAGTGCACTGCTGTCCCTTTGTTTGCCACTAAGGAGACTTTAATGATCATTTCCTCATTTCCCGCTCAGTCTGCTGTTGGACTTGCTGTTTGCACAGCAGGGGCTTCTGGGGGCTGATTGTCGGAGAGCAGGGGACCCCCTGCAGGGAGATAGATAGAGCCAGCATGAGGAAGAGATGTGGAGGAGGGTTGGCTTCCCTGTGTGCACACACAGACACACACATGGTGTCCTACAAAATCAAACACATTTGGTTTGACAAAACAGACGGACCAGCATCCGACTGCGATGATTTTATAATGAGACTGGGCGGTCAAATGAATAAAGGTGCTCAATGGTTTGTTGAAGATGCTGTATGTATTTCATTTCAACATGAACACAAACACATTGTATGTGGTTTGCCATCAGCTCCAGGACCCTTTTCTAAAGAACGCCTACTTGACTTTTTGGATGGTTTTCTTCTTCTTCTTTTTTTTAAAGAGATTTCACAATTGTGGAATGGAATGGAAACGAGGGGCCAGACAGATGAACGTATGTTAAAGAGCAGAGGGTTACTGAGCTGAGGAGAGTGAACGTCAGCAAGTTACCCAAGAGTCCTTTCATCATCTTTGTTTTCCCCTCCAGAGTGGATGAACCTCACAAAGGAAACAACAATACTAAAGAAATTCTGTAAAAAAAAACAGAGTGGATGAAGTGAAGCCGGGTTTTTTTTTTACAGAATTTCTTTAGTATTGTTGTTTCCTTTGTGTCATTTCACAGGTTATTGCTGTTGTTTCATAGAGTTGGGTGACAGGTAGCTAGTAGTCACGCTGGATTCGTCACATGATCAACAAAGACACATGTATGTTAGGTTCTGGTAACTATACATGTAACGGTTCCTTCCACCCCACAGGCGGGAGTCTGTGGTTGTGAGGAGGGCTACACAGAGATCATGACGTCAGATGGCCTGCTGGACCAGTGCACAGTCATCCCGGTGCTGGAGATCCCCACTGCAGGGGACAACCGGGCCGACGTCAAGACCATCCGAGCCTTCAACCCCACCCAGCCGGCAGCCAGCTCCCCGGGCCGGGCCGGACGCACGTGGTTCCTGCAGCCCTTTGGCCCAGGTATTGTCAGTGACGTGTTTGTATCCTGTTCAAGGGCATAACGAGTGTGGGAATTTAAGACTAAGCCAAATGTAAGAATAGGAAAAGACAGATTATCGGGGTGTGCGGAGGAAAGCCTTCATGCTCATGGAAAAAGGAGCAGAACCGAGTGAGACAAAGAAATGAACTGTAAGCCTTTGCCCAAATATTTCAAATGTATTCAAACTGGGGAATTTAAGGAGGACATGTATGCAATTGCTGAGAATACAAAATTATTGCTTACTAAGCCACACTCGGTGAAGTGGGAGGAGTCGTAAACAACAGAGATTGAAATTGCAAATGAATAAGAGGTATGCGGGAAAGGAAAGAAAACAAGAATAAATGATGAAGGTAATAAAAAGGAAGAGGATGGAGAGAAAAATAAGAAATACAAGAAGAAAGAAAACAGGAAATAAATAGGAAATAGGAAAATAATTGCTGAATAAAGACAGGAACACAAAGACAATCCACGATGAATCAAAAAGAAAAGAGAAGAACAAAAGGAAAGAAAGAAGAGAGGGGTAATCAGAGGAGCATTTAGGAAAAGAGAAAGCAGACCAGGGAAAGAAATCAAGCAGGAAGCTAGTAAGGAAGTAAAGGACCTAGACACAATATGACATTTACAGCTATAATCTAAATAGTTATATACATGATATCAAATGGTGACCATTAGAATAACTAGCAGCTCTTCACCTTAACACATCATATCTACATTCAATGCAATAACACATTTACCATTGGCGTTGATTAAAGACATTTAATATAATATTTGGTCGATATTTGTACGCTTCCGTCACGTTGGTCGCTTGGTGATTTGTGTAACTCTGCTGCCTCCTTCAGGCCAGAGAAGGAAGTGAAGGTGTCCCTGTGGCGTTAAACAGTGAGCTTGTGGGATTGTCTCTTCTAGATGGGAAGCTGAAGACCTGGGTGTACGGAGTAGCAGCAGGAGCCTTTGTTCTGCTCGTCTTCATCATCTCCATGACGTACCTAGCATGGTAACGTATTCCCTCACCTCCTCCTATGTGTTATCACTGTCTGTCTGTTCCCATCAGCACACTGTCACCTGCATTCAGTGATGTAATGGAGATCATAATGTCATTGCCATTTAATTACCAAATGTTTCATAAAAAACAATATTAACCTGAGAGTTATATAAGTTCCAAAGCTTGAACGTTATATAATAAATAATAAATAGATTCAATCTTGTAAATGATGCTGGAGTGAACTAAGCCTGCTAAAATGAAATGGTCTGAATGAATATATATACTCTTTTCTCCAATCCAGCTTGACTTCCCAGTTGCTGCTGTGTTTTAATGTTCCACATTCATGTTTTAGCCTATTGAATGTCTCTGCTCTTCAGGCAGGCTGTCCTGCTTATGGGGGCTCCTTTAATCAATCACCACGAAGTGAGCATACTCTTCCGTTAGCATAGCAACAAGTTACTGGCTACACTGGGGATCGCCAGGTTAGATGGGATATAAGTCAACTTTGGGTATTAGAATTTGGGTTAAAGTCTGATCTTTCTAAACCTGCCCCAACCAGCGCAAATTTGAACGCTAAATATAACCATATTATTAAAAATCAAGCTTGTTTTGTCCTGCCTTTAATGAGCAATACAGGAGTACATTATACTTTCAAATTCCCAATAATCCGGTCTACCTAATCCCTTTATATTTATTTCTTCCACACCATCTTTTATAATAGGAGTCTTAGACTTTAGTCCAAGCTTAATCCCTGTTTGGAGAGCAGCATCAATGTGGCTTCTCAAGGTCCATAGGGAATAAATATTTGAGTAAGCCAAAAAAAGAAGGCAAACCGTCCCTGCTAATAAGAACGTGTGGCCTCCATTACATCACTGCTTGCTTATTCATTTTGTTTCCTTTTGTTTCACTTTGAGTTCCCTCATCATTTCTCCCTTCATTTTCTGTTTTTCTCTCTCCATCCCCATCTCCACCCTCACACTCGCCTACTCAGCTATTGTGGTTGTTGCCTTTGCTGCAAGTCGAACTCCAAGTCCCCCTCAGACGGAGTTTACTGGACGGACCAAAACAGCTTCACGGCGCCTTACACGTGTCCTGCCTGTGAGAAACATGAGCACGACGAGTTACAGAGAAACTGCCAACTCCAGCAGCAGCAATATCAGGCAGTGCTCCAACAGCCCCCACCATCCCAACAAGCACCGGCACCTCCAGCGCCACCCTTTGAAACTCTCATCACGTAGTCAGGGCTGCGCTGGTGGAACTCGTTGTGCCTGACATTCTTATGTTCCCGTTCACATTCGGTGGCTGTTCACTCATTTCGTGGATCACTTTTCTGTAGGTGAGCAGCCCACCCTCCATCTGACACACCACCACTGTAGGTTGGTTCCTGTCACTACAAACATCATACGTTGGCTCATTAGGTTCCGACCAAAGGTAGACCTCTGCCAAATGAAGCCAATGTTGAAGTGTCTTTCTAGAATGGTGGGGGCGACTCCTCCGGCTGCGAAAAAGGAAGTCAAGGAGAAAATGACCCTAAACTCACTTGATTACATGTCATTTAGCTGACGCTTTTATCAAAAGCGACATTGCATTTTTAAACCCATGGTTTACATTTTGCCTGGGGAGCACCTAGGGGTTAGGTGTCTTGCTCAGGGACACTTCAACGCCGCACATGGGGCAGCCGGGATTCAAACCACCAACCTTGCGGCTCGCAGAGCATCTTGCTACTCCATGTGCCACCATCACCCCATTATGTCAGTAAACATTGTAGTAAACATTAGTTTGTGGTCTCAATTAGCACTTAAGTAAAATGAGTAAAATAGTAAAATAGATGATACGACCATGATGTTTTAGGGCAGGAAGCTTTTACTACTATGTATTAACAGCCACTCTAATGAATCAACCATTTCATTTTCACAGTACTGCACTTTCTTATAAGTATGTTTTGTGCCAGCCAAAATGCAAAGCCCAATTAATAAATTACTATAAATTACAGATACAGCGTACAAATCTAACCTAACTAGCGTTGATTGGTAACGTAGTAACGCCACGTGATTATTTATTTTCCTACTAGGGCCAACCCTAATCTGCCTCTGATTGGTTGGGTCTGATTACTCTAACTCATGTCACTCCTTCTGCCAATACCCAACCAATGCAATCGGTAGTAGCCAATCAGATGGAAAGTTATTTGTTGGCTTATTTCTTGATTAGCAGTGCATCCATCCATGCAGCTTGTCTTGTTCTGCAGCACAGACACAGTGACTCCAGCTCTACACTTTGGATTTGTACCTGTGAAAATTGAATATATTGAGTTTAAAAGTAGTTGAATTAGCATATTAGATATTTTTTATATTATATATTGAAGACCAACCTTTGTGTTTACAAAGGGAATACAATGAGCATGTTGTGAACTAAAAACAATGCAAAACTAAAAAATCAAATATTTATCAGTTGAATTCTCATTAGAAATGTGGTCCTTCTCTTTTGCCTCCACGGTGAACCAAAAACAGAGACATTTTACAATTTATTTTGCCTTCTCAAACATGGGCCACATTTACTTACATTACAACAAGACTATTCTGCGTTCCGTGATAGTAGCCAAAAATACAAAAATAACTTTTCTCCAATAAGTCAAGGTAACACAGAAGGAAAATTGAGATAGAAGTGGTCATTTTGGGGGTTTAATAGGTCTTTACTTATATGCCTTACCTATGTGCAACATTAACAAAACAACAAAGAATTTGAAATCCCACTCTGCTGCCCAATATTGTCCAAAATAAATCGGCCTAGTGTTAAACTGAAAACTAAAACTAAACACTACTGAATGGAACATTTTGTGACAAAGGCATAGTACTGCTGAGCAGTTGGAGCTTGACGATTTGATGGGATGTGAGACAATGACTTATCGATGTGTGCTTGACCAGCGTCGATGACATTGTACACCGAACTGACCACAGCGGTATGAATAAGCCACGTGGCTCGCTGTGCCCCCCTTGCGGTAGGAATAGACTCCGCCTCCCTCTAGTCTGACCCTCAGACTCTGCATCTGACGTTATGTCATTTAGTTTAAGGGACAGGGACACAGACCAACACCTTTGACCAAACCCTAACCATAGTGTTGGCTTAAAATGGAGCCAAAACAGATCTGGCTGCGGCTCCATTGTCTAAACGTCCTTTCCCTGTGGTTTGTCTGCTCTGTAGCAAAAAGCCAAAGAAGCCACAGCGGCGGCAGATGAACAACAGGCTGAAGCCGCTGACTCTGGCCTACGACGGAGACGCCGACATGTAGAAGTCTTCCCTCTGACCAGAGCGAACTACACACGTGCATCCTCCTGCAGGGTGGGAAGGAACCCTTGTGCCGCGGGTTATCGCCCTTCCTACATGTACGTGGACGAACCCCGGGGAAGACGATTCTGACAGAAAGACTGACCTCCAGGGATCCCCGTCCATTCGCAAGCCTCTTTGTTTCTGATTCCCATTTGAATACTTTGTTTCACAAGAGCCTTCATGAATTCTCGTATCTTCTTCTGGAAGTTTGCCTTTGCTTTTCTGCCACTGCCGGTAACACCCTAACCCCAGTCACTGGACAAAGATTTGCCTCTAAAAGCACACAATCTTCATTTGGCTTTTTTATGACTTTGTCACAGCCGTGTGGAATCGCCTCTTCTCACGACGCCTGTCATTGTGTGTCCAGTCGAGGACGTTCAGTTGCTGTGGCCTGGGTCCATCTGGTCAGATAAGAAGCCCAGAGAACAAAAGCGTCAAGGTTCCCTGAGCCACCATCACTTCTGCCTGCCTCTCCCTTTGTTGTTTTCAGGCATAATTTTGCACTATATTAGTGCAGCATGATATGTACTAATGTCTAGCTTTGCCATAGGAAACTGCCTCTCAATACAAGATGGTGTACAGTCGTGTGCTAGAAATGTTAAAAAAGTAGACTTTTTTTGCAATTGGAACTCACCGATGTTTGTTAATATTTTTCTTTGATTACCTCTTACGTGTGATACGATGGGACTTCATGTAAATAGAAGCTTTTTTCTGGGGTCTCAATTTTACCTTTTTAAAGTGTACAGCTAAACTACAAACTCTGCCTGGATTAATTTATTCGCTGAAGATTGTTTGACTGTCGTTTAAAGATCAGGATCTTCAAGTTTTGTAAACTATTGATTATTGACGTTTCTGTCATCAGCTCCGTCTGCACCCCACTCATGGAAACACTCCAAAAGAAAGCAAGAGTGAGAACAAATAATATGGAAGTATTGATTCATCTTATATTGCGCATTTCTTTCATTCAAAAGGCCTTTATATTACATTTGTTTAAATTGGCTTTTTCTAAAAATTACTGGAATATGTCTCAAAGCAGTAGTGATCTAAATCTACCACCATCGTCTCCTATTGGCTGCATCTCTCAGTCTCCCTTCTTACGTCTTATATCTCATTAGATACTCAATGGCCCAACGGGTAGATCAACCGAAAAAGGATTCACTTCTTTTAGTGTTCAAATTGTCAGTTCATTTGAAAGACTTCTTATCGTGGACCACTTCACCTTCTCTGGAGCTCAGACCTTACTTTATACGTACTACTAATAAAATCATTTTAAGAAGCCCATACAAGGATCTGTGCTGTATTGGCCAATGGAAAATGTGCCTCTTTCATTGGACTTTCATTAGGTCTACTGCACCTCCTAGCGGTGCATTCGATGCGAGCGTTACTTTGTTTTACCATCACTCATTTGTAAAATAATATTGGTCAAACCGGGAAGACGGCCGTCTTCTCTGTACTCCTCAGGGCACAAGTGCTCAGCTAAGCATGCACACACACACACACACACACACACACACACACTGGTAGAGGGCATGCAGAGAGGGGGACTGATCAAGCTGCCATTGTTTTGTCATCAAGTTTACAATCAGAAACTATGACATTATTTCATTAGTCACATTTTGAGGAGGTGGATCATACGGAGTTTGCTCGGCTTATGCATAACTACAGTACAGGAGGAGAGCACCATGGTTCCTTCCTTGGTGGTATGATAACGCTGCTAGAGCACCTCCTATTGGCCAAATGGTAGCACATGTATTATGTTCACATCTCCTCTACACATGCAAACCAACTGCAGGTTGCAAGAGCACAAAGCGTCCAGGACGGAGGACGGTTCTTTGTCATATAAGAATCCAAAGTAACGTTTTCCAGTTTGATGCTGCACTCCTTGGACTCATGGCCATACTGGACTAAGGGTTCATCACAGGGTATTTCCAAAGAACTTTTGAGCTATTACTTTGGTTACTTCTTCTCAACAATACATTTGAGTCTTCAAAATGAACTGAATTCCAACTGTTGTTGGTCACACAGACCACACACACAACAAACTATTCAGAATCTTTTCCACTGAGAAAATCCGTCCAGGGGAATCAGTGTATTTCTTATTAACAGTAGGTTGAACCTCAAAAACGTTGTTATTAATCCATGTGAGACATCATCATTGCCAGGGAATGGCATTCCAGTATTCTGTGGAGTTTGTTGCTAGTAGTTTGATGGAATGTTTAGTTTATATCTCTTAAACTGAGTTGTAAATAGAGTGTTAAATATTTCTTTTATTTATTTATTGTTCATGTACCATAACGTGTTTCCTTTTTTTTACTGCACAATTTTTATGCAAAAAAAAAACAGGAGGCTTGAATGTGGGTGTGATTAACGCGATACTGATAAACAACGTTGCTGATGAACTGTCCTTTTCCTACTGTTTGTTTATATGTATTTGATTAACTGCTGATAATAAACAGGGAATATTTGAAAGCTTACTGTTGTTTTATATCTTATTCAAATCCAATTCTACATTTCAAAAGAAGAAGATGTCACACACATACACTACACATATAGTTGTTTGCGCTGAGTCCGCCATTAAGACAAGGACGTACAGCTCAGGACCAGCACAACTCGCCTTTACTTGCAAAGGTTCAAGCTGTCAGAACAGGTGAACATGGCGTCAAATACCAGGTCACCACAGACATATTAATCCCATAAATCTCTGTGGGTTAATTTCCTCCTAGAATATAATTGAAGGTACTTCTCCTCACCTACAAGGCACTTGCTGGTGAGGCACCGTTTTATCTTAAGGAGCTTATAACACCGTATTGCCCTACTAGAGGGCTGAGCTCCACAACCTGTTGTTCCTACTTCTTAAAAAGTAGGATGTTATCAGGCTCCTCTTTGGTGGAACCAGCTTCCACTTTCAGTCTGGGGGGTAGACTCGGTCAGCTCATTTAAGATGAAACTTAATACTGTCCTCTTTGATAAGGCGGGCTCAGGTCAACCTGGACCACACAAAGATGTGTGGTGACATTCAGCTACTGAAGCTTGGACAAATTCTGTTACATCCTACGGTTACAGTTAATTGGGCTCGTATATGCAAGAAAATAATAAAGAATCTGTGCATATAAGTGTTTTTTGCTGTGGTTGATGACAGTATTGATTGATTTCCTCTGCCTTAAGATAGTAATATTACTTTTAGTTAAAAGTACACTGCTTATTATCTTCATTTTTAATTAAAATTACTGGAAAATGTATTTCTCTCAGCCTAAAATATATCATGCTCCACAGATGAATAATATCTTTCTAAATTCAATTCAATTCAATTCATTTTATTTTGTATAGCCCAAAATCGCAAATTACAAATTTGCCTCAGAGGGCTTTACAGTCTGTACACATGCAACATCCTCTGTCCCGAAACCCTCACATCGGCACAGGAAAAACTCCCCAAAATAAATTGAATTAACTAAGATATGACCCTCTTAGTTTTTACTGTTAAGCGCAGCAGGTTGCTAGGCAATGGGAGCAGCAGAGAAAACGCTGATGACGGGAAGCAGGAAGTGCCCCCGTAGGCCAGACCCTCCCCTTGGGTTGTTGTCATTGGAGGAACCATTAATGCAACCAATGATAGATTTGCAGCTTTAAACCTCTCCACACGTGAACGTTCGCTCTGCAAAGTCTGGATTCGATTTATTGAAGCAGAAGAAAATTAGGGACTTTTCAGTATTGACAGTTCAGACAAGATCTCCAAAATAGCTGTTTTGTCACATCTGTGGCGTTTTCTTCTCATGTACTAAATTATATATTTCACTTGTATGTCACTTATTGTGTTTATTACATCCAAATACAGTACAGTACAGTAAAAAGACCCCCCCCCCCCCCGCAACTCACAATATATCTTTCTAAACTCGGGAGAAGAGAATATTTTTGGCTCAGGCCCGGGTTCTGCTGTTTAATCTCATATGAGACTTCAACCATAACTTTGTAAGCATTGAATTCATCAAGTTATTTGCTATGTCTTCTTCTAGGCCCCTCCAGAGGGGGCTTGGGTGCTTTTGGGAGGTAAATGAATCTCATATATTTGAACCTATTGCTAGTGCTTGTTACCCAGTCATTCATATTCACGCAATTTACAGCATTCAATTCAATGGTTTCACAATTTGATGATTACAATGATTTTAAGGAATTTGAATGAATAATTTAAAATATGGACAATTGAATATAATGTATTTAATTGCATTTTTGTGAACTGAAAATGAAGCATCATATGACCAGCAGAGGTCAGTGAAATACAGCTAACGGTGTGCAGTCAGCTCAGCTTGCCGCAGGAGAGACTTTGCTGTAGCGATGCAATGATGCCTATAAACCTGTTTTTCTCTATTCTCAGAGGGCTGACAGCTTTTTGATGGACAGCTTTTTGTACTGAAGGATACTGGTTTCCAGAGTGAGTGCATATAGAACTTACCCCAAAGACATGGACTAACACATGACATACTGGCGGATGTGTTATGTCGTAAAGGAGAGCTCGCAGATTGCTGCTACAAGAGGCCTTTTGTCAAATAGGAGGTGTTTACCTGGATCGAAAGGGGAAGAACGCCGGTGGAGATGGATGATTTGCATCATGTGTGACCGTTGGTGCCTTGCGTATCAGGTGACATTTTCTGATAAACTGGTTGGTAGAAATATGCAAAGAGTTGTCTTTCTAAACGAGTACTATACTATTACTGACACAAAGGTGTGTTTTGGGCTATGGACCAACAATTCTCTCCTGATGCACTCATGTGCAAAAACAGGTGTGTTTATTCTGTTCGTCCATTGGTTAAATGAGTGTCCTCTGCTTGTTGAGGTCAATGTCATTTCCTCTACCAGCGCAGCCCTTGATTGTGATCAGATGTTGGGAAGTAAAACAGACACACGGTACATGGTTTTGGTCCACTCATTTAATCAGCACTTCACATAATCACGTTTCTCTCTTGTCCAATTAAATTCCCTCTGCCAAGGAAAAAGGCTGCCCTCATCAATTAAGTCATGTTGTAAAACCCACTTCAAACGGGTGACTTTGCTGCGACCTCAGAGACATCAAGATCTGGAGAAGAATGTGATTAAGGATACTAGGTCCAACACTAAAGACCATATAGGGTAGCATTCTTTGTTTCTGGGTTCTGTTTTTTCCGGGGCCAAAGATAAAGAGACTTCCCCTTTAACTGATAATCTCCTGATAAAATGAAGCATTGCCTCAATCAAAGAAGGTGGAGGTCTGTCTTCACAGTTCTGATTTCATCTTTTTTGCGTTTCTTGTCTTTACATCTGGTGGTGGTCAGAAAGGAGCTCTTTAATCGAGAGTGCCCAGAGACTCTACACGTTAATATCAGTAGACTGAACACAGCGCACTGTGTAACAGGAGGTTCCTCTGGTTTTCAACTGGAAAAGGATCCTGCACTGCAAACAGAATTTCATTGTGGCAAAAATGAGTGAATCTTTGTTTTTGTCTCTTTCTTGTTTGTGCAGAAAAGGTGGATTTCCATGATAGATTTGTACAAAGAACTGTTCAGGAATCAGGAATCAGGAAACGTTTATTGCCATAATATGTTGTACATACATGGAAATTGTCTTGGCGGAAGGTGCATGAAGACAGTACAATAAAGACGACATAGTGCAAATAAGATAAAAATAAAATAAAAGTATAATAAAATATAAGCTATGGGTTAGTACGCTAAAAACGAGAGCTATGGGTTAGTAAGTTAAGATAGGCGTAATGGTTAAGATGTGACTTCCTTCCTAAACATCCTTAAACCTTTAATGCAATGTCCTTTATTAAGTCCCAAATAGACAGTACTTGTATTCACTGTATTGCTTTGAGTCACTTTTACATTACATGTCATCATTCACCCATTCACACCCATTTAGAAACTGATGACAGGACCTGTCATACACAGTGCCACCTGCCCATCAGTAACTAACATTTACACACCCTAGTCAAAGCTACGCAAGCTATGTTGGGGTTAAGTGTCTTTCCCAAGGACCCATCAAGATGAAGACTAGCGGAGCCGGGGATCAAACTGTCGATCCTCTGATTGAAGGACGAACCTACTCTTTAACCTTGAAATCAGCTGCTTTAGTTCCTTTGGATGAATGTGTGATCTGAATACCATCTAACTCCATGATTCCCAAAGAAAGCCATAAGGCTTAGATGGGCTACTCCGCTCTCTCTGCGGCTGGACACACTACACGCACACATACTGGAGTCACTACATACAGGCAGTAAAAGGTAAAACTCTTACATAGAACTACAAAAGTATCAGCATCATAATGTGCCTACGGTCAGTCAGTCAGTTTCAAAGCCACAGTCAATCCTTGCACACATCCAGCAACGTATGGTACCCAAAGTAAGGTACTCTATTATCAAGTTATTGTTAATGTGAATCAACATTATTACAAAAGATGCATCTGGTAAAGGTGGAGCATATATACATTTATATATAAAGATGAATATCTCAATCTATAATAATAATTGAGAAGGATTTATTATATCCACATGTATATCCCTAATCTAAATAGAAAGTAACTAGCAGTATTTTGTTTTGTTGTCAAATAAATATATTATTTCCAAAACGTTTATAGTATCATGAAATGAAGTACCTCCATATTGCAGTACAACGATATTGTTTATTCTTATGGCAGGCTCCCTGGTGGCTTATAGCAGCATGAAGACCAAAGGTCAACTCTTCCCAAGTTAAGTTCTAGAAAGTTTTTCAGATAAAATGAGTCTCAGATCCCCGGCTGCATTTTCACTTGAAGACGTGCATTGGCACCCTTCAATAAGCCCAACGGAAGGCTGAGCTTCCGTCCCCCGCTCCTCGGCAGTCTTTCTAATTGTGGTGAGGAAGCAATTGATGTGCAGCAGCTGCATCCTGTGACCAGCGCTTCGCTCAGCCATTTGTCTCTGTCGGCTCCGCCCTGGCCCCGCCCACGCTCACCCAATCCCCTAAAAAAGTGCTGGCAGCTTCGACTGCGACCAGCCAACCGCTGGCCCTTTTGACGCCACACGTGGGCGGGCAACGCGCCCTCGCCCCCCCCCTCCTCCCCTCCCTTCTGGTCAGGCCCAGTTTGACTCGCGAGGAGTGACACTCCAGATGGCAGCTGGTTGGGCGGCAGCCACGGTCAAAAACCTGCTGCAACCACGTCACGGCCACGCCTGAGGGCCCGCGGCAACATCTGCCCTCACAATCGGGCGATGGAGCAGAGCCAGCAAAATGCATTCACGCCGCAGCACGCCAGCATCTCTCAGCTGGGCAATCATCCTCTTCCTCGCTCTTGTCTTTATCTCCTGTCCCTCCTCTATTCAGCCCGATGGTAAGCTATTAGGAAAAGGCTACCCTGTCATTTCCTCCCCCCGGCACTGAATGGGAACCAAAAGGTGCGCTCGGAAAAAAGCATCGAGTTGACCCGCGTCTCTATCAATGAGAAACAAATCCAATCCGGTGGTGAGGAGAGGAGGGAGAGCAGGTGTTTCATTGAGAAGTTCAAAATGTCCTCTCTTGTGGTGGTTGGCTGGCGCTCCCATCTCTCCGGGGCACACTTCTCATTCGGAGACACTGACACAACTCTCGGTGCTCTGCTGAAATGCACCAAGACTCATCTTTCCCACGTCTCTGTCACTGACCGGGAGCCCATTGCAAAGCATTTCTCCAAGCAATAAAACAACTCCAAGAAAATCCTGCATTTTATTCAGCCTTTTTAATGCGTGCTCTGTGACAGCAGCAAGGCCAAAGCTCTATCGGATGAGAAGCATCTCCACACCGGGAGGCGAGTGTTATGACGTCTGCCACTGACACTGGTCCCCTTTAGTAAACATCATGAACATGAATGGAATGGTTATTCATTTTTTTTAACATCTACCCTTTAAGATATTATTTGTCTTTTGTGATTGAAAATGCACTCTTGCGTTACAAATGTTTATTATCCTGTAAACAAAATGCAGAAAAAGCTCAGTTGAAAGATTAAATATTAGCCTAACAAAACTCAAAAGAATTACATCTAAACAATACACCATAGCAAACATAAATCTGCATGTGAAAATAATGCCCAGCTGAATGAATTAATTATTTTGAGATTATACATTTCATTTTGCCTACTCTATTAAAGAAGGTTATAAAAAGTACCAGATAGATCTTGGCTAATTGTTTTCTAAAACACAATATCTTTTATTTGCAACATTATTATTATTCGTGGGAATCAACCTGAAACTTGCATATGTCTGATTGTTTTGTCAGTGTTCCATGATGACTGGAAAGCATCTTCCTTATGAATAAATTAAATGAAATGAAGTGAAGTCACATTTAGGCCTATTGTTTTAAAAATATAAATTGCAATTTGTATGCATGAGATTTCCGTACCTGGGTAGGGTTAGGGTGTCAACATGAATTATTGTTCACTACATTTGGAAAGAGTTCTGTGAGAAATACCTTCTCCTCAATACTCCCGTAAAAAGGTCGGGTTAAGATCGGGTCCCTTCGGGTCCTGAGCCTATAGGACTGCAATAAAAGTTCATTTTGAGAAAAATCTTCACCAACAATGAGAGAATGTTGCAATAAATCTGAATCATGGAGTATTTGGGTCCAACCAGAGAACCCGATTGGGCTCCATTACAGCTGCAGTGAAAGTCAGACGACCCCCGTCATCTATCTGTGCCTGCTCTGTGAAGGCTGTCGGGGCCGCTCAGAGCAGGGGCCCATCAGCAGGGGCCCAGAGCCCAATCAGCAGGGGGCCATCGGCAGGGTGCCATCAGAAGGTGCCCATCAGCAGGGCCCCATCAACAGGCTACCATTAGCAGAGTCCCATTAGCAGGGCCCATCAGCTGGAACCCATCAGCAGGTTTCTGGGGCCCCATCAGATGAGTACGATCAACTGCGCCCCATCAGCAGGGTCCCATCATATAATTATAGTGACTACCAGAGTGTTGTAGCAATACGGTTTTTGTGGATGTATTAAAGGACAAGCTATCCTGCGTGCCATGTTCTAAAAGGAGACTAAAGCATCTTTTCTTCCAAACAATTGTTTTTCCTATTCACAACTTGGGGAGGGGGTGCACTTTTGTTTGGAGCCGAGGTCTTTCCCTGCAAGGTTGTGAAGTTGTGAAGCACATTGCTTAATGCAGATTTTGGGGGTGCAGTACAATTTACGAAAATGCAGTAGGTGAAGATTCTTATTGCAAATCACGTGATGAGAACCAGCAGCTGTGCCGTATGGGTTCGGGTTCGAGGCTCTCTAGTTGGAAGCTGCCTGGAGTTATTGGCAGCAGAGTAGTGGATGTCAGCTCATTCATCTACATCAGGCGATCGAACCAGCAGCCAAACGAAGCGCGCGAGGGGAGAGAGAGAGAGAGAGAGAGAGGGGGGAAAGAAACTTGGCTTTCTTCATCCTCCTTGCGCCTTTGACCAATCTCCTCTCGTTGTATGCGTTCTTTCCCTGCCCAGCCCACCCTACCTCCATCTCCATCCGACCCTCCCTCGTCTCTTTCCCTCGTCCCTCCCCCCTAGAGCCAGAATCTCCCCCTGGTTGTGTCGCGGGCGCGCGCTATAAAGCTGACAGCTCCGCCACTTTCTTCAGATCGGAGGACTCCGACCTGCTGCGCGCGCCAAGCCGTCCTCCACTCCACTGACCCCTGGATTAACCGGCCAATTGCCGCCGCCTGTCGCCCCGCTGTCCCTCTACCTCCATCGGGTGCCCACAGCAGCAGCGTCCCCCCCCCCCTCCCCCCGGCCCAAGTCTCCAACTCTCACCTTTGTTCTGCAGCCATGGGGTGCGTGGTGTCCATTTCGCCGGGGCTGCTGTGAGGCGGATAGCGGGTGGATTTATGGTCCGGAGAGCCGCAGCGACCAGCCGAGGGACGTTAGCGGAACTTTGAGCTCCGAGAGGATGCGGGTGACGCGCTGGTGCGCCGTGCTCCTCCTGCCGCCTGCACTTTTCCTGGTGAGTCTCAGCCTTGCGCACTTAAAAACAACTTTTCTTCCACTTTGCTCTGTGCTGAAGAAATAGCCTTACAGCCATTTTCTCGCGTTAACACGACTCCAATATGCGCGTTTGGTGGCGCGCGCGTTGGTGAAGCGCGCCTCCTCAATGTGGAACAGCGGTGTTTTAAGTGTTTTGCAGTAAAAGTTCCCGCAGATCCGTTCATTGTTCCCGCTGCGTGTACAGTGGAGTCCTCTCTCTTGAGTGGGGTGTCCACGCACGGGAAACGTGATAAGACAAAGGAAAGACGGTTGTTTGAATGCTGAAACATCTGATACCTGAAAGCGGGGGGTCACTGGACGGCACCGGCAGTGAGACCGTCTCACGGGGGCGCCATAACAAACCGGAGAACTCAATCCACAGCACGTGAGAGCAGCTCCCCACGACGCACTCCACGCGAACCCGCCTGCCTTTCAATCGGGGAAGGACGCATGTGTATTAGATAGAAAACTTTTGGGTTTCGTTCAATACTAAAAATAGCCAGCTGATAGGAACAAGGGTTATTCCGAAAAGACGAAACGGAACATACACTCCAATAATACTTGGTTTAGCTGAAGTACGTTCTCATGTTTTAATTCACACATCTAATGTGACGCTTATTTTAGTCTGTTATTATTATTATTACGAAATATGATATCACTTTCTCACACAAACAGAGAGAATGATAATATTAAAAGAGAGGAAATGAATTAGTTTCTCTCTCTACTATTTAGATTTCAGGCCTGAAAGCCCCGATCTATCTCTTCTTTAATTAAGAATAGCCCATCAACATTAAAAAGTACAATACTTAAAAACAACATTTTATGTGTCTTACCTGTAGTTTAAACAGTAGCCTATGTATATTTTCTAATTGGAAAAAAATTAAAAAATGGGTTTCACCCCAATGCCTACAACTGTAATGCCTTATAAAATAGAGTTATTTTACGTTTTAAAATGAATAGTAATGCCTGTAAGAATTGTATTATTATGGAGATTCTATTAACGCCTTGTGTGTGGTTAGCAGGCCTAACAATTATACTATGTATTTCAATTCAAAACACATATTTAAATGAACAAAATGCGATAAAGTAATAGTTAAAGTTGCGCTGTACAACTGTCTGCCCAACTTTCTCAAGCATTTTTTTTACAACATTTCTTTTGTAATTCTCACTGACCACAGAAATGTGTTTGTGTGTTTTAATGCTGTGCAGTGGTGATGAAATCCACTTTATCCATTAACCGCCCCCCCCCCCCCCCCCCCATTTGCTCCCCGCCCAGAGTACACCGAGTTTACGTTGCTGCGGGGATTAGAGCTGAACTCTGGTGGTTTTATTCTCCGCTTAATCCTCTTGTCTAAGAGACGCGGCTTGACCCCAGTAGAGCGCGATACGGGAGGCACCGATCACCTGCCGGTTTACCGGCATCTCTCCGCTGTACCTCAATGCAACTCAGCTACATTTAATAGAGATGCACGTTCGGGGATAAACGGGCAACGGGGTCGGGTCTAATTCGGCTTGTTGTGTTATACGTCACACAGTTCAATGATCCACAATCAAAGTCTTTCAAATTGACTTCCATTTAATTGAATTTAATACCATATTATTAGGAATCTGGTATTTTCCTCATCCAAGTTGTCAGATATTTTAGTCATTCCGCAGTGTGTGAACATCTGGCTGAAGGAGGATAAGGAGACTTTTTTCTATTCTGAATTGCCGTTTTGATTTTTTTTTTTTGCCTAAAACTCCAGTATCATTAAATTATGTTTTTATTAATAATCTTATTTTTCCCATTTACCTTTTTTACGTGTCATTTTGTGTCGTCTATTAACAGTTGTGTATGTTTGGTGTGAATCTGCTAAATTATGTTGCTCTCCTTTATTTTGCTCTAATTCAAAGATTTGAGCCGTGCTGGCAACTTAAAAAAAAAAATTAAATCTATGTGGGCCTCGATGCGGCACTGTGACTTGAAGGTCCCCCCCCCCCCCCCCCCCTGGGATGCAGTGGACCACTGGAGACACATTAAAGTGTTATTATCACACGGTGCAAATGGGGCCTGCAGTGTCACGCAGTCCGCCCGGTGGGGGGGCAGAGAAAGTCCCACTGAGATCCCCACAGCACAGCTCACACAGTGTGACCCCCCCCCCCCTCCTCTTCCCAGTTTCAGTCCCTGAGCCCATAATAATAAAAAATACTAGTTGTTTCCGTTGAGTTCTTTGAAGCTGAAATCAACAACGGGCCCGCATTCATTCAAATCCCCCCCCCCCCGGAAGAAGTGCATTGTGTGTAGTCAGGTGATATGGGGGAAGAGCATTGAGAGGGTTGGGACTTTTTCTCTCAGCACAGATGTTCAACTAAGTGAACATTTCTCTCAATTGAGCCGCGTGCTGCTCAGCTTTTAGAGCAGCATGGAGGCGTCACTTTGGAGCTGTTCAAGAGCCGAGTACAAAAGGACCCGGAGTTCAGAGGGCCACACTTCAACCCCCCCCCACCCTCCTCTGCCCGGTTGCCCGCCTCTGTCCCCGACGCCGTTCCTTCCCGGTGACTCCCGCCTCCACGGGGCAGACATGAAATATGTAATATGCAAATGCAAATATGTACATGGGGGGTTTCAAAGGGGGGGGGGGGGGGGGGGTTTGAGTGGCCTTTAAGGTGGGGTCAAGAGATTTATTTATTGAAGATAAAATTACATGGTAAACAAAAAGTATGTAATTTACATGTGATGTATATAACTATTATAGATATTCATAATAAGGAGCAAAGTTATGTTTGATGTTTGAGATGAGAGCACCAACAAGATGATTTTCAAACTATTAACCAAGTAGGTGCTCAAATAGTGTCATGATATTTTTGTTTTAACCTCAGATATCGTCACCATCACCATCAAATCTAAATTCATTCATTTTTTTTTTAATTGCTCTAAAGCAGAATTCTGAGTAAATATTATAAGGCTTTCAAAAAGAAATATGTTTGAAACTGGGGTGTCTGGTGTGAACTTTGACCTCCAATCCGAGTGCTGCTGTGAGACTGCCCAGGAAGATTGATGGTGCACAACTTTGGAATACACGTGTGAAGGTGACCTGGTCTTCTTGCACTGCTTTATAATGTAACTGTAACCTATGTGATCCTGACTCTGTGAGTCCTGGCCCCCCCTTGATCTTGGCTCAGCCCCCCCCCCCCCCCCCCCCCCCCCATGCTCCCTCAAACAACCGGAACAGCACTTGACCTTGGTGTTTGGCCATAAAGTCAATGATAAAACCCCTAACTGTGGCGCCTGGAATGGGCACTTTGGGCTCCTGGTTATTTTTCTTCGCAGCATGCATCATTGCAGGGAGGCCTATTCGGGCGTGGGGGGGGTCAGGGAGGCTGTGCTAAGGAAAATCCACCCCGGATTTGGATCTTCCATATAGGGTTTAATTGGAATTGAATCTCTCTCAAATATTCCCAGAACAACACCCAGTCCGACTTTGCAGCCTGAATGTCAGCAGAATGTGTGTGTGTGTTTGTGTGTGTGTGTGTGTGTGTGTGGTGTGTGTTGGTTGTTTGTGCGCATGGACAGTAGGTTTGAGGTGGCATTTGTGATTAATGGCCTCAGCCTCCATTCTCTCCTCAACGAGCTGCTCCACATTTTCAATCGCATCACAGTTCAGAGGTCAAAGCTGCGGATCGCTGAAAGACGTTGTTCTCTGAGAAACCAGCCCCAGCCCGCGGCCCGGGTTTGATCCTGAGGGGAACTTCCCTCCCCCCTCTCATCTTCTCCCCTTCTTGATAGTGGCACTTTGAAGTAGAGAGGGAGAGAGAAATGTCTCTGAAGCGAGTAGATAACCTCGTCCGACCTGCTTTACATCTCCAGGAAGTCCTCCGGTTCCTCATGGCTGCATTGGTGGAACAGACCTCCCTGAAAATCACCTGCATTCTTTTTTTTCAGCTTGTTTTTTATTCACATTTTATACTTTAAATCAGGAAAATTGAAAATACAGTTGAACTATTGATCTGCTTTACAATAAGAATGATTTCAATGAATGTTTTTTTTTTAAGTTTCCATAACCTGGTGGGAAGAAAACCTCCAGATTACACATCCGGGTATATTTGACTACTTTGTCTACCCGTGTCTGTGGTGGTGATATCTTATTAGTATAATTATTATATTAGTTTAATTAGCCACCCTGTATACTTGGAGTTTTTACACAATGGGTCTTTAAAGGTGTTTATCTCTTCTACACTGAACTTTTTCCTCTTTCGTTCCAATCTACATCCCAATTCAATTCATTTTATTTTGTATAGCCCAAAATCGCAAATTACAAATTTGCCTCAGAGGGCTTCCCTATCCCAAGTGGATTGGTCTTATATTATTCACGGCCTGGTTTATTTATTTATTTCACTCTCATACATGGGATGATAGAAAGAGAAACCTCTGACTCTGACACGTCTGAAACATGTTTTTAACTGGGGGGGCTTTTACAATATATAAGCCCATTGTTTTGCCCCTGCCTTTACTGGGCTGGTACTATCTCAGCACTCTTGTCAACATTTAACCTTCAACTTGAGGAACAAAGCTCTAAAAATCCCCTGCACAGCAAAGGCCAAGCACCAAAGATCAGACGGACAGTTCATTACAGCAATGTTTTCACTAAGCTTTTCTCTCAGGACTACAATAGGCAGCAATAACACTGTGTCCAATTATTCTTTTGTTTGTGCATTTTAACAAATGTTCTCACACAACACAGGTTCCATTCTTTAAAAAATGACATGTTACATATCAGCTGTACAGCTGTTATTATCCAACATGTGAGAATGAGTGAGTGTAATGGGGACCATTTGGCATTGTTGGTCTAATCAGAGTCTGGTTCACTGACTCCACTCTAATGGTGCTCCATAAAATCTGCTCCACAGCTTCTCCCAAACGGTGACATTCTGGCAGCTTCTCTTTACAATTTCAGTCCAGTTTACCCCTTATGCCTCCAATTTGCTACCTCTGATAGACATGGCCCATACGTCTGGAGCCTGAAATAGATGCTGGAGATAGAAGAGCAGACAGCAAAGGACGCGAAAGAGAAAGGAGATGAAATGCAAGCACTTACATGGTTAATAATGCGCCACCAGATGCTTTGTATTATTTATACCTGATAATATAATTCAATTCCAATTGCCCACACAACCTAAACAACAAAGAGAAAGTCCCATATAATAAGTTATTTTATTTGTGTTGGCTTAATAGTGTTCCTATTTCATTCCCTGCAGGCAGCCATACAACTGTGAGGACAAGATGCCTCATTGCCTTACCTTTGCCAATTGTTTTTATTAAATGTAATGTGAGTTCAATTCAATTCATTTTGTAAAGTCCAAAATTTCACTCCACATACTGTATATTTGATGAGGAGAAAGTCTGCAAACAACACAAGCAAATAATAATAAATACACTTTAACAAAAAAGGGAGGGGAGAGGAAAAAAGCTGAAAGGCATAAAAAAAGGGACAATTCAGTATATGATAACACAAATCAATGAAATTCAAATTTTAGGCTATGCCCCAGAGTGGCTTCAGCCCCCCTAAAATAGGGTGCACACATCTTTTTGGGATTCCGTGTTTTAGCTGCAGCGGCTCCGGCTGAAGTTAATCATTAAGTAGACGTACTGTATGTGTGAGAAGGTTAACACAGGGCAGCTTTACAGCTGTTTAGTGATGTGCTGCCCTACTCTTTGATCTGATGACTAACTGGAACAGGGCCCACAAAGATGCTGCACTCTGAAATAGTGGAAATGGAAAGGCGGAGGGCGCCTCCCTCCTCTGTGTTGGATCTGCCATTGGAGCTCACATCCGACATTCACACCTCCCGCCGGTGGGAATTAGCAACCGTGTCAATTATCTCCTACTTTGGATCTCACCATCCCGTTACGTCACAATGAGCGGCCAAGCGGCCACTAACGCCCCACTTCAGAAATCACTCCAGAGTGCTGAACCATCCAAGGTCTAACGCATATACTGGGTGTCTTTACTGGAGTATTTCTGGAGCATTGCAGTGGAATGTGGAGGGATATTACTTATTGTTCTAAAACCTGTCATGAACCCAGCTGCAGACTGTCTAAAAAGCTATTAAATAATTCTATTATCTGTATTTCGCTGGGGAGGAACACATTAAAATATGGACCTGTCCATCACATTACTAAACTAAATTACTGAACTCTGGCGTCGTGAAACTTTCTTTTCTCATCCAAGACTTGCAATCCAGTTATAAATCTACAACTAGTTTTGTCAATCATTTAATAGTTACATCAGGGCTGCTGTATATGACTCACAAAACATGGTTATTTATTTTTAATGCTTAATTTCTCTCACACATATATTGCATTCTGAGCTGTTGCCATAGTAACTAATGCAGCAGCCCAACATGGAGTCTTTTGTTGAGGCCCTTTTGACTATCAAGGTTCTAATTGTATCATCAACAAAAATGGATTTTACATTATTAACGTATTAGTTTCAATCATATTACTCCTGTTTTGTGGTTGCAGTTGAATTACATCACTAATGCAACAGAACACATGGTCAACATTTTCAATAGACTTTATTATGGAGTATGCACTTAACATCAATGCTAATGTCAGCCATAAAAAGTAGTTTTTCTTACCCAATGTAAGATTTTTCTAGATCCTATTCAATTCCAGCGTTAAAACACTGAAATGACCTCGCCACCCCCCAAAAGGTTTTGGAGATATCAAGTTGCGCAACAATTTCCCTTATTTATTTGTTATTTTGTTGAACACTGCCGTTATCTATTTGCATCTGTTCTCCTTACACAATCTCAGTAATATAGATATCAATAAATAGCAGAGAACAGCAAAATCCTGACCTTCAATCTCCCAAGTGGCGACTCTTTCCTCACTTTATTGTGCAGAACCATGGATGAATGAAATGGGAGATGTGGAACAAAGGAGGGGTAGGAGCAGAGGAGGGAGGCGTTTATGAGTGACTTTTATGCTCAGCCTGCTTTACAAGTACACTGCTCCAATTTGTTGTCAACAGCCCCATGTCTGTGAAGCCGGGGCTTTTTGTGCGGTCGCCACTCCGAGCCAACAAGCTGATACGTACATGTAATGCAGCTGAGGAGAAGCACAGATAGAAGGATGCGTATTCTTGACACACATGGGTTTTTATTGACAAATAAATAAATAGTCTAGTCAGTCTCAACTGTTAAAGTCAGGCGGCAAACTCAGTTCTGCAGAGGGAAGCCAATGCGGAAGTGTTTTAAAACCTGCAAAATCTCTATTGACCAGCAGGGGTCAATCCTCTGGTTACAAATAGAAGTCTGATTGTATAGACGTTTATGGAAAAATGACTTGATTTATTCCCTCAGCAATCATTAAACACCCGTTTATGGTCTCAACTTCTAGTTTAAGGTCCTCTTCCATACAGTATGATGTTACTTTAGTAAATGATGGACCATTTAGAATCAAATAGAGCATAAAGACGGGTATGGTTAAAGGTAGGATTACTGTGATTGAGCAGTCAATGACGCTGTACAGGGCTGTATGATCTCTACCATCTACCATCTCCATACGTAACTTCTGTTTTTTCATTATAAAAATAGCATGGTAATCGCCATAATCCAACATTGCAACAACAAAATAAAAAATCTCAGTAGTCAACTCGATCTAGTCTAGTCGATTTTGCGTGTTTTGGGCTTTGGGTGTTAAAAAAAAGCGAGGCAATCATTATTTAGTTTGGAGGGAATTGTTGAAGTTGTTTTTTTAAATGTTGTCTTAGCATTATGTAAAGTAACATCAGATCAAATATAAGCTGAAATGACATATTTAGTCCATAATGTGTTTACCTGCTGCCAACATATATTCTATATTATTTTACAATAGTTTACCTACTTTACCTACTTAGATCTTTAATTTCCTTAGAGGTGTATATGTAGCATTCCATAATTTAAATTGTACTCAATATTTATGTATTTAGCTGCTGGGAGCTTTCACACACTGTTACACCTCCAACTTAGAAAGGAAGGGAAGATGCTCCAAGAAAAACATCACTTTCTTTTATGCACTACTCAATTTTGAGATTATGGCAAAATTGTTTCTAAATGATGTCCAAAAGACCCATTGAGGTGTTTATTTAAGTTATAATTATGTATATCTGTATCTCTCCATGGGGACCAAACAATTAGCTTATAAAGAATATGGAAAGGCACATTTTCGAACAAATCAATACATGTTTACCACATCTAGTTTGCAAGATTTTTAACATTACAAATTCACAACATTAACTGATTCAAACGTACAAATGACCAGGACCAGACGTATTGATTTCCATCAGGTAGTGAAATAAATGCATAAGTTTAGGTCTAAATTTAAATTAACATTTAAGAAGGAGACATGGCTCTCTTTTAACGTAGAAGGCACTAAAGAGAGTGGATGTTTATGCAAAACTATTCAGCCCCCCCTTCACAAACCTACATCTAGGTCCAAAGTAAGGATTGTCACTTGAATAATAACAAAATGAATTTTCTCCACCAACAGTCTTTAATGTAGCTTATCCTGGTTTTCTAATCAATACCTCACAACGTACACCTTTGTGTCCTTTTTTTTCTCTGAAGTGAGAGACGATGGAATGGATCGATCACGGCCCTTATCGGCTCCCCAAATGCTGCAAATGACAGGGCTTCCCTACAGATTGTGGGCACATCGATTTCCAGTGTTACAATTCTAGATATGTTTTTTTCACTGTGGATGTTTTCAGTCACAGCGGAGGGAAGGGGAAACAGCCAGGAGGAGTGGGTGTCAGCAGTCAATCACATGTCAGCCGAACGAGGCTCCTCTCGTGGAGAGGCGAGGACAAAGACCAGGAGAAGCCTGCCATTCCTCCCTTATCGCTCTTTCTCATTTACCGCTCCTCGTCTGGTTATCTCGCTCTCTCTGACTTCCATTCTCCAAACTCTATCCTCCAACTCACTTGAATGACTCCTCTTATCAAGCTGACCCCTGGACTTCAAACCCTCCCTTCCTTCCTCATAGGAATCACATGCACTCCTTTGCCATTTTGCTAGATTTCGTAGTCCTTCTTATCATCCCAATACCATAGCTGTGTGATTTCCTACCTCAGAGGGATGGCCTTCCATGCAGGGGCCGCGTTCAAACAACAGTGCAAACACGCTCACATGCATATCCCTGTTTACCGTCACCCCCCCCCCCCCCCCAGTTAAAAGAGATCCATGTTCTCAGATCCATGTTCCGAGGATGGATTAAAGCTGAAGGGAGGGGCACAGCGCTGCAGACAGCTAGTGTTCAGTAGCAGCTCCTGTGCTCCTGTGCACATCAAAGCCCATCAAGTTTTAGAATCAGACGGATACCCCATGCACATGTTTTTGCATTCCTTTGCTTTTAATTGGGTTGAACCTTCCTCCGTATTCATGTGAACAGAGCTGGATGAAGAGTGTTTACTTAGGTTTGACAAAAAAAACTCTCAAATGCCTCCTGATGCCTGTATGCCTGTAAGATTGTGGATTCATGTGTCCTTGTTCTTCATCGTAGTCTTCAGTGGCACAAGAGCAGATTCTGAGTAAAAGGTAGAACAGAACCTTCAGCTGAGACACACACCTACCTGCTGGACCCAACGGAGGGAAGGGAGCCAGCAAATAACTACAACCAGCACCCTGCTGCAGTAAAACGAGAGGTTTTGTAAAGGGACACACTCGTCTACACAGACCTACAAAGCCGACACACACTGAAAGTTCTCGTCAAAGCTTTAACTCGAGGCCCTTTCAGCGGGCGAGACAGTGTAATAACACTCAGCTGGGGGAAGGTACGATACCCTTTGGGTTTTTTATAAGCTTTGGGACTGCATTTGGTTGCCAGACCGGATGGTTCTTGGTACGAAATTAATCGTTCAAGCAAATACGAAGCAGAGACCCCTGAGGACATTCAAATTAATTAAATGAAAGAGAAAAGTGAATTGTTAATCAAAGGGGGAATCAGTGTGACGAAATGTGGATACTTTGTTTTGCCAAAATGGCCAGTGGTACGAATTTATTGAGTGAGATTTTTTTTCTCTCACTGTGCCACTTTTTCTTGCTTTTGAACTTAACTAAACAGATTAAAATAATTGTCTCAGAGCTACTTTACATTAGACTAAATGGTTATTTCCATGGAAACCCCCTGGGAAACTGGTAGGAAATGACAGCAGTAAAAAAACATCTCGTCTTTAGTGCAAAAAGGGGAGAATGTTTCTCTTGCAGCTGTTTGAACAACCTCCCAGTGGATCCCAGGGAGCCTAAGATTAATATAAAACCGTTTAGTACTGCAACATTTACTATAATCAATAACTATAAAATCATTATATTGTTCTTTCATTTCATTACTTTTCCTCTCTTTTACAACATTAATTTATTCCTTTTCTCACTGTTTGATAATTATTTACATGTGATTTACTTTAAACTGCACTAACATGCATCATACGTGCTATACCATGGATAGTATGAAATATTATTCATTGTATTACATTGTCTGTGCTATTTAAACAAGAAATGCTTTTTTAACACTTGCATTTTAAAAACATTTATCAGTACCATAATATTTTATTTCGTAAATATAATTGCAGCTGTATTCATAAAGTAATGCACATTGTTGCAAGAATAATAATTGTAAATATATCTATCTAGCTTGTATATTCACATTGCTACCGTATGTATAAATGAATCTGTATATACAGTATACTTTATATTTAGCACTCAGTAGGGAAGAGGATATGGAAAAAAACTACCTACCATTTTTACACCCGTCTTAACATTACAATATGAGCACATTAAAGAAAAGAAAAGAAAAGAAAAGCTGGTTGACATCTGGGTGTCACTGTTTTCCACATCTGCATGAGTTGATGAACTTGCTAAGACCTCTATATGTAAATGACCATTTAGTCACAGTGGTTCTCAGCTGGTCTCATTGGCTGCGGAACCCACCATCACAACTTAATGAAAAGCCACGAACCACATTGCTTATTATTATTTAGAAGTAAGAGCAGCAAAGATGCTGCAGTGAGTACAAATAAATTAACTGATGGATACCACTTTGAGAAATATCGCAGTAGAGTTAGAATGTCATGATCTACTGCTACCAAACGGTAATAAGAAGTAGAAAAAATTACTTTTTGAGTAATGAACCCAGCAGTAAATAGAGCTGGATCTGTTCTTGCAGAGTGTCTCCGGTTCGCACATTCACCAATATAACCCAAGTTTATATTTTCGACTCAGCTGAAAATTCCAAACCCTTTGGCTCCGAGTTTCAAGTTAATGGCTCCGGCAGTAAAGAAAGAAATGCAGTCGAGCTAATTTAATTTGTTGGCTTCTGCAGATTCCGTACAGTCAGCATAAATGTGTTTAAGCTGCATGAGCAGGAGGAGATGATGGGGCGGGACACCATGTAGTGACAGCGTGTCTGTGCCCGGATGCCGAGCAGTGATTGACAGGTGAAAGAGTCTTTAACGACTTGCTTGCTTGTCAGAGAAAGGCAGGATCTTCTTCCCTGTATTCAACCTGAGCATCACCTCTTAAACGCCCCTCGCCCTTCTGCTCTTAGTCACCCACGTGAAATTGTCAATCAGGAATCCCGTACAATCATTTGTAACACATTAGCATTAGCGTGTGTGTATTTGGCTGATTGTACACAAGGAAATGTTTTTAATAGGGCTGTCAAAAATAGCGTGCTAACAACGTTAATTAGTTGTTTTTTGTTGATTACGTCAATTTTTGTAACACATTTCACGCATGCGCAGTGTGACAAATTATTCAGGTCAGGAAAGTACCTCTTCCTCTACGGAATGCACTTCATCCTATACAACACATTACTGCCACCTGCAGGCATATGTCAGGCCGTCAGGTTCAGCAAGTCGTTTGCCCCAGTCCACACTAGCACCTGTGCGGGTGCCAGCGTGGGGTGCTCTACTGCGATATTTCTCAAAGTGGTATCCATCATTTAATTTATTTGTACTCACTGCAGCATCTTTGCTGCTCTTACTTCTAAATAATAATAAGCAATGTGGTTCGGGGTGCTAGCGGTTTTCTTTGCAGCGCCAGTCTCATCTTTTTCCGTTCTAATTGCCGCGCTCGACTTCAAGGTATAACCTTTATTATTGTTGGGTCTGAAACGGCGCGCCCAGTGACGGGTGGTGCAGCAATATTGTTGTTCGGGTGGATAATCGGGAGAAATTCGGGAGAAAGGTCGGTCCGGGAGATTTTCTGGAGGGGCTTTGAAATTCGGGAGTCTCTCGTAAAAAATATCGGGAGGGTTGACATGTCTGGTCACCGCAGCCCTGGACCATCAGGAGCACAAACTCGTTTTGCCGACCGCAGCAGAGTGGGATAAACTGCAGAGGCTCAAGACCCTTCTACAGCCATGCAGGGAAATCAGTCTGTAACTTATCAAATAACATTGATTTGATTATTTTCTGGAATGAATTAAACCAAGTCAAATATCAATAACATGTATTTATGTAAAAAATAATAATGATGATAATAATAATGATAATTATGTATCTGTGTCCTGTTATTTATCTTTAGTATGCATTTCAGAAAGAAAAAATTGTTAGCATTAAGGTGTAATTGCAAATAGTGATTAATCATGATTAATCCACTGAAAATTCTGATTAATTTGATTAACATTTTTAACCATTTGACAGCCCTAGTTTTTAATCATTAGCCTCAGGATCATGGCTAATGAATCATTGCAATCCAGTCGCTGCTTCATGGTTACACTGGAAGACGTATCCTAATGTTGGGAAAGGCAGGAGGTCGTATTTAGTTAATAAAGTTCACAAGTGTGAAACTTATTGATATCAATAGAAATATTAGATATGATATCAGATAAGATAGTAAGATAATTCTAACTGATATTCATATAACACACGGCAATCTAGTCTGACCAACCTGCCAAAGACAATGATGGTGCAGTTCTACACGGCCATCATCGAGTCCATCCTCTGCTCCTCCATCACCGTGTGGTACGCTGCAGCCACAGCCAAGGACAAGGGCAGGCTGCAGCGTGTCATCTGCTCTGCAGAGAGGGTGATTGGCTGAAATCTGCCGTCTCTCCAGGACGCTTCTAGGACTTTGAAGCGGGCCAGTAGGATGGTAGCCGACCCCTCTCACCCTGGACATAAACTGTTTGTGCCCCTTCCATCTGGCAGAAGGCTGAGGTCCATTAGGACTAAGACCTCCCGCTACACTAACAGTTTCTTCCCATCGGCAGTCATGCTCATCAACAGAGCCTGGGTCCCCTCTGACTGACTCTCACTTTCTACATGCACATAAACTATGTCACTTTCACTTGTCACTTTCTGTTGGCTGGTGCACTTTATTTTTATTTTTAACTCAACTAATCCATAGCTTTACATTACTAACCCATAGCATTATATTTTTATCTTATTCCTGCACTACGTCGTCTGTGCAACATTGTAGTGTCTCGATCTGTTGCTGGCCGCCGCCCTCAATGACACAAAACATTTCCTCCTCTTTCCTTCAGGCTCAAAGCTCATGATTCCGTTTCATTCCATGGCAACACAAAGTTGTTCCACTGAGGTGTAGTTCCTTTTCAGTTTATTAGTGAGCTTTTTACTTTTACTGAATACATTAATGCTTAAAATCTTAAAGGTTGTGTTCATTTGTGAAGATTATCTTGCCATTTAATTTAATTTTCATAATAATCTCAGATCAAAAGGAATAAACCCATTGTCTTTTTTTATGTTGACTCCCTGGCTAACCTTCAAATATACATTGGTGGTTCAGACTGGTCTCATGCAGGACTTGTAGCTATACCTAAGAAAAAATTGCCTGACTACTTTGAAGGAATCCCATAAAATAAAAGTTTATTTCAATACTCATATAATGGGTCCAAGTCATTGACAAGCATATAAACCCCCTACAGACTTTTATAACTTTTTGGTTTTCCATTCAATTAAATTCAGTTTATTCTGTGTAGACCAAAACCACAAAATACAAATTTCCTTTAGAGTGCTTTACAATCTTTACAGACCATCACATGGGCACAATAAAAACTACCCCGACATGATGAAACCGGAAAATTGCAAGAAATTGTGGATAGAAATGAGGGAACGCAGGAAGCACAACATTGTGTTGCATTGGATTCAATTATACACATTTTTCTCATGACCACCAAATTTAGTTATCTAAAAAATGAGATAACATTGCATGCCCATAATAACAAAGCACAGTAATGGATCATTTAGTCCAGGCAGGCACGGAGGTTACATGTTCCATACACTCGTGCATGGACATCTGTTTCAATAGGCAGTCCATACAGACATACAGACCATTGACGTCCATTCAGTCTGCAGCTGCAGTCTGATGCAGCTGCTGTACCAACACTGAGCTGCCTGCTGTTTGCTTTCAGAGATGTAACCCCCCCCCCCTCCCCCACACACACACACACACACATCCCCATGTTCCCCCTGGATTAACACTTAGTTTAATATGCATTTTGAATGGTTATAGAGTTCGGTGAGGTTCAATAAATGTAGCGTAGTGTCCAATATTACAGAGCTTTAACACAAGATATTTTTGAGACAACAATGAGAGAGACTGTTTATCAATAGTTTCTGACTTCCCCTCCACGGCTCTCAGCGCCAGCTCCATATGCTCTTTATGAAGATGTTTATCTCTAATACAAAGCCAACTTCCAGCAGTGGATTAATCCACTTGTTGTGCTCTAGTGAGCACACAGTGTTTGTGGTATGAAGTCAAAATAAAATGCAGGATCGATGGTAATGACGGAACTTATTGTGACCCAGTTGAACAGTGTTGATCATTATTGTGTTTTTAATAGTTTATGACAGTGGTCCTCCATGGCACAGAGGAACAAAGTATATCAGGTCTGTTTTGTTATTGACAAACCCATTCAGGTCACCCTCTCACACACACACACCAACATGCATTTACACCTTCCAACCTTCTCTTCTCTTTCGCAATTAAAACCAGCCTTTCCCATCAATCTGAACATGGCAGTCCGCTCCCCACCACCGTGATTAATGACACACGGCATTGGGCTGAAAGGCACACTGTGAAGACAATGCGCATTTTAAATGCCCATTACTACTACAAAAGTCCCACAGAGCTGCAGGACAATGAGCAAGGTCTTGACACAGTCAAAGTCAACCTCTGCAGCTTTTCTTTAAATACCAGTGCTTATTTTTGCTGAAAGGGCTGTACAGAAACATGGAAGATGTTGCAAATGGGTTTACGCATAGAAGGCCAAGTCATGCTGAAAATACGTCAAGTATGTCAAGGGCAACAGGGGCGTTGCACACATTCAAGATTAATTTTACACAGGCCAACACTTAGGTCAATTACACACTAATGTGGAAAACCAATGTCTGCATTCATATTTGTTGAAGTCTGCTCGTACAAGATTAAAGGACCATCCTATACGTTTGCCGGAAGGTGAAACCCTTTTGATTTGAGATACTTTTGACACTTTTAACAGTTCCCAATCTCCACCAGCAGTCTCCACCACCTCTTTTTTTGTGTGCAAAAAAAAGAGATGGGGAAAGCAAGGATCTAAATGATGCACACCTTTGAGCTCAACTGACAGGGGCTGCATGGAAGAGAGAGGAGTGAGAGTGAGGAAGGGGAGGGTAAACGCATTATCCAGTTTCTATGCTCAGACATTGAAATAAATTGCAACAAGAAAGAGACAACCAACACTCTCTCACATTATTGGAAGTTGGCGGATATCTTGGGCCGTCATACTACTTTGAATTTTGTTTTTCATTTGAATTGCTAGACACTTTGTCTAAGCATGGTTTGATTGATTAACAATACAACTAACTTTGCAATTCCTGTTTAATTGTTTAGTATTTTTTGGGGGCTTATGTTGCATTTTGTAGAATGGGTTAACCAGCTAGTCGGGTCAGTGTTCAAATGATGATTTTCCAAAAAACATGTTAGAATTGATATTTTTATCCCGTCTGACTGTTTTGTCTTTGTTATATTCATCCAAAATTTTTATTTTTGTAATAAGCAGTGGCCAGTGAACACGCTGACACTGCTTGGTGTCATTTAAGTATTTAAGTCCATTATATTGCACAGAGAACAACCCCTTTTTTTATGGGTTTTCTCTTGATTGACAATTATCTCAATTTATCCTCCTTTAAAAACCACACAACATTTGCTATTTCTCTCCTATGTATTTGGTTAGTCCCATTTGTCAAACTTTTTTTCAGTTGACATCTCGTCACAGTGGGAGCCTGTCCAATGATGTGCCCGACACACCTGCCAAGAGCTCTTGGTCTACCAAAACCGGGAGACCCAGAGCCCCGGTATGCAACGCTGTGATACGATGACGTTCGGTCACTCAGTCAGTTCAGAGCTTCTGAAGTGAGCACAGATCTGATATGGAATTAAAGGGCCAATTAGTCCTCAGGTAATGGATAACAGCTCATGTTCCTCTAATTCTCTGCTTTGATGATGCGAAGAGAGAAAGACAGACACGGCATTAAGTCCGGAGCGCGGCGTTCACTTAGCAGCCTCCCGCCTCGCTTCAGAGGCTACATGGGACTTTGATTTTCCCATTAGCAGCTGGGAAAGAGGAAGCGCTGTATAAACCTACCTGGCTTAGGATGTTCAAAAATGAGCAATGGATATAACCCCCCCCCCCCCCCCCCCCCCCCCACACACACACACACACACACACACACAAAGGGGCTTCAGTCAGCTTGATAAGGGCTAATCTCTGCCTGAGTGCTCTTCCTTTACACCTGAGCTTGCTCAGAATCCACACGGACGTAGCGTGGTGGGCCTTGTATACCCCCGTACGAGATGCAGGTCAGCACTTGGTTGGAGTCACTGGAATGAAAATGAACTCCCTCACCTCACAAGTGTGATTAAGAAGCGCAGCTTGGTAGGAAGCAGCCGGTGTGAATTTAATTGGAATTGAATATTAAGGCTTGCTAAAATCTATTGGCCGTCACTTTGATTCTATTAATCGAAAATGGCTCTGGAAAACTTTTAATTTTTGACTTCTGAGAAGTGATTTAAGGGCGTTTGTCTCCAGTTTTCATTATTAAATAATAATGTCTACCTCATCTGTTGTACCAGTCTACTTGTAATAATTTCTACTTTGCACACTATGACAGTGAACGACATGGTGCTGTTTTATCTGAAGGAATATTCATGAGCAGACAAATATGCTCAACATTAGTACTAGAATTAATCCTTTATTAGTTTTTTTTTTTAACCAGAATCTAATGATTTAAATATGACGATTTATTTGTGTTTTGTGCTGACAATGTACTCCCTATCAATTAATAATATTGCAGGTTGACAATTGAATCTATGCAAAGTTAGGGAGTTGTATAAGGCATTGGATCAAACTTGTCTTGGTCCCTGCCTGCATGACTGCAGGTCGACTCAAACAAAACGGCCTGCATTTCAATGCATCGGCTAGATGGATGTTAAAAGTTGCAAAAAAAGGTTCCAAAAAGTCTGCTTGTCTTGTGGATCGCCGGTGGGATCAGCTAACGGCTAAAATTAAATGACTTTCCTTTGGTCGATTTGAACACGGATGAATACAAACAAATGATCCTCGTCAGGAGGAAAGTGTCTTCTCAAGTCTTTTAGTGCTGTGCCATTGATTCAAGAAATTGATAATCACAGAAGCATGCGATTGAAAGTAATTGGACAACAAGTTATTGATTCCCGCCCCTACTCAATCCTGCTAGCTCAGTTTGCAGTAATTCTTCCTTCCTGTTTCGTGACTCTGGGGCTGAGGATGGAGCCAATGATCCTCTCGGCACACCTGGTGATCCGCTGTATTCTGTTCCTGTCCTGTTTAGTGTCAGATCCAAACCACACAGAGATGGAAGAACAGAGAACAGACTGGATGATGGCAAAGTAGAACAGGACAGGAAGCTCCTGAGCTGGCGCAGGAAGTACAACCTCTGCTGCGCCTTCTTCCTGATGGTGTCAATGTTGGAGGCCCACTTCAGGTCCCGGGAGATTGTGGATCCCAAAAACCTGAATTCAATTCAATTAATTTTATTTTGTACAGCCCAAAATCGCAAATTACAAATTTGCCTCAGAGGGCTTTACAGTCTGTACACATGCAACATCCTCTGTCCCGAAACCCTCACATCGGCACAAGAAAAACTCCCCAAAATATGAAAAAACCCTTCAATGGGGAAAAAAGGGAAAAAACCTTAGGGAGAACGTCAGAGGAGGGATCCCTCTGTCCAATGGACAGACTGCAATGGATGTCATGTGTACAGAATAAACAATGTAAAAGATGTACAATACATTCAATTCCTCTAACAGAAATGATACAAGTAATTGCAAGTAGCAGAACAAGTCAGTTCTGTGGAATGTATCCACAGCAGACACAAGCTATGTCTCAATGTCGGTTGGCTGCATCCTTGTAGCCTCCAGCCTTCAGCAGCCTTGGAGGTAGACCTGAGCTGGTCCTCCAACAAGCGCCTAGGCTGAACCGAGCAGCCTCTGAAATGGGACGGTCTGTCCATCGAGGGGACTTGCATCGTCAGCTTTACTTCCACTGCTCCCGTTGCCTGGCAACCTGCTGAGCTTGACAGTAAAAGCCTTAAAAGCCCCAAAAATCACAAAGTACAGATAAAGAAGATATAAGACTTATTTAATTTAATTTACGAAGACATGCTTTTCCTCTGGAGCATAATATATTTCAGGCTGAATCACTTGTTTTGGTTATTTTAAATTGAAATTTAATCAGTTAGGCCATGCACTTTCAGCTAAAAGTAATGATGCAATCTTAAGGCAGAGGAGATTCTATCAATACTGTCAATAAATATCACAACAGCAAACTCATTTATTCTGTAATGTTACTGACTTAGAAATTGATATTTCATGTTCATGACTTGACTGCCTGAGCTCACTTTGATCTATTTCTGTTCATAATATGAAGTATAAACTATATATATATTTCATGACCACGGAAGTCAGGGCTGTAGTCATTTCATTCTGGGATAGAGGGCTTCTTGGGGACTTCACACAGCTCCAGTGATTGGTTAACGATTGGCGTGAAGACGGGGGCCATCTGGTCAGCATGGACGCAACACCCCGTCTGTGCCTGGAGCCTGGTCTTCAGTATGTAAAAGAGGCCCCCGTCCTCTTTGCAGATTATCAGGGCCGGAGGGGGGGGCAGTTAGGAAAGGTGAGAAGGAGGCAGGGAGAGCTAGTAATTAGTTAGTAACACGTCCTGCGGTGAATATAAAAGTTTTGTAGTCAATTAAAAGAGGTCCCCTGTGATTCACCCAGCACTGTGACACCCGTACACCAACTTTCGTTAATATGAAAGCGGATTCCACCTCCGATCATTTTCCTTAAGCAGTGCCGTTGGACGGTCCGCTCGGAGGTCCGCTTCATCATGGGTTTGTCACAGCTTTGCAAGTACACAGCTGCCATCTGCTTCTGGTAACAAGGTCGATGAGAGCTGTGAAATGGTTTTGTAATAATATCACCCACCAGTATGTTTCTAATATAATATAATTTTTTGCCCTGGGACCCCTTTACAGGTTGATCCACACTGTTTTTATCTGCAGAGCAACCACTCCCTTTCACATAGGGCTTAATTTAGATTTAGAATTGCTGATTCATTATATAGTATGTGCATGCATGGCTTCTGCCTCTTCCTCTTCCTCGTCAATGTCCCTCAAAATCAATGATAGACAGAAGCAAACTACAAAGCGTTTCTGAAATGTAATTACAAGCAGCCAATACAATGCGCTGGAGTGACCCTGTAACTACATGTTTTGGCTTTAGCTGAGTTATTTATGCATCATGTTGATGAGAGCTTGTCCTAGCTTTGAGATGAGATTCTTGCCTCAGTGAAAGCCAAAAAAAGGCATTGCATTATAGGCTTAATTTGATTCCGGGCAACTACTCTGCTCCGTGATGAGATGTGGAGTTGTTACAGCGCTCCTGCCTCCTCTCTTTCTGATTCCCCATCACAGACAGACCCCAGGTCAGCTCCAGCGCACTCCCAATTAAGCTCTCAATGAGAGAAGGACAAACTTCAATATGTGTGTAAGAGCAAATCAAATAAAGCATCAGAACAGACTCCATCATATTGCTGAATTTATATTTAGAATATTTCAGGGTCTGAGTAGAAGTCTGGGATGTGTGTGAGTGTCCAAGCAAACTACCTTGATCAACCCAAGCCCATTCCTTGACATGCAAATCACAATTCTAAAAATACTATCCTTTTATGAAGTTGTAGGGCATGGAAATGTTGGATGTGGGGATGTGTGGGTTTCCTCTAACTGAGTCCAATAGATTCCAGGTGTTTGTACTCGGTGGATATTAAAAAGCAAGCGTTGTGTAATAAAGAGCGTGTGTTTGGGGTTAGGAGGGAACTCTCCGAACACTTTTCCCTGATGTACTGAACCGACTTGTGACTAAAGACTAATCACAATGATTACACTAAGCACACATAATTACTCATAGCAATGGACTTAGTGGAAAGCAAGCTGCATCCTTCCACTGTGAGCTGAGCTCAGACATTAAAAGAATACTACAAAGAATTCATATTAGTTCAAACTGTGATCTCAGCAGGGCCTTCGTCAACAACAAGGCCTTTCGTTGTTTTTGGTCTGTGGATTAATGAATGAATGAATAAAACTCAGATGTGGCACAACGGGCAAGGCATCCCAACTTCTCACAACACAATAATCTATTAAAGACTAATATAGAAATATTTAAGCACATAAAAGGCATCTATTTGATTACTTTATTCTCATTTTAATATTAGACATTGAAAGGTCCAGATTCGTACACTGAAACTTGTCCATTCATTATTGTAACTATGAACTTTAATATCTTAAAATGTTTTAGTACTTTATTTTATAATGAACATTTTCAAAACTTTCTGTCGTGCATTTTTCTTTTCAACTCCACCCTTTATTGTAATTGATTGTTTTTTTTTCATCAGACTATTTATTATTTATAACTCATCCATCTGACAATAAATATTGTCGAGATATTATTCCAGATTGATTTGACAGTCAGTTGTTGACTACATCCAGATGTTAATAAATCGGCAATGCTACTTCAGTTATTATGGTGCTGAATCCTAGACCAAGTTGGACATTACTGTATTGTGTACCGTAACTTGACGTGATCAAATGATCTCTAACTGGATCTTGGTTAAAACTAATTAAATGCCACTTATTACTTGTATTAATCCTGTTGGATTGGATTCTTTCTGGAGATCCACACAAGTAAAAATAGCAAATAATAGTACTACTACTAATATTAATATAATCAAAAGACTAAAAGTTAGTTCCTCTTTTAATTTGTATCAATATGCATAGTTATCTGATCTTCATGACTGTAAATGACTCGTTTTTGTCCTGAGAACTGCAGAATTAGCTCATCATGTTTAATAAAGCCAAGAACACCAAACATTATGCACATGTACTTTCAGCTGTGCGTTTTGCAGTGTGAAAAATTTAAATAATAATCCCCTATAATGCGTCTCCTACCAAGAGGAGGAATAGAGGGAAGGTGCAGAAGTTGCTTAAAAGCATTCAAGGCGATGGTGGGAATGGAGACGGTGGCGAGTGCTGGGGGAGTTATTGCTCCACTTACTTTACAAACTGAAAATCTCATTAAGTGTGACACTGAAGATTAGTTTAGAGGGACCAAAGTGGAAAGAGAATGAACTCACAAAGGGGCTGTGACGGGGGCTTTGGCTTTGTTTGCCATCATTAATTCAGCATTTCAACAGCTCAAGGGAAGCTCAGAGCCGCTGATCAGAAGAGCGGCGGATAGAACAGGCGAACAGGTGCCCTCTTTCCTCTCCAAACACTTTTCCCTTCTAGCTCCCCTCCTCGGGTCTTAATTGAGGTGAGTTGTGTATTTGGGCCATCTGCATGCTGACAAAATAAAGCCGGCTTTGATTTATGGTACCTCGGGACATATTAGCTTCTGAATATCCTCAGCCAGAATCTTAAGCTTGTAAACACCAAGACATTGGCAGTGAGAATGGATTTGAGGTTTTACTACAATTTATGAAGGCAATGTGAACCAAGACTGAAATACACGGTTTTTGTATAATAAAATGAATTATTCTCATTCCATGTTTCTCTGACTTACTATAGGTGTGTGTGTGTGTGTGTGTGTGTGTGTGTGCGTGTGCGTGTGAAGTTCAATTTAAACAGCTGATGTCCATAGAACAAATAAATGTTCTTGAATGTGGTTGTTGTTAGAGAAAATAATTCCCTGGCGGTCTAGCCTATTTGACAGCTTTTCCCTCATTCATTACAAAATGTCCAGTGAAAAGGGGAAAAGACCAACTGAAACAACTGCGGTGGAAGAATATTTTTGAGT
Organism: Pungitius pungitius; assembly: GCF_949316345.1. NCBI lineage: Eukaryota > Metazoa > Chordata > Actinopteri > Perciformes > Gasterosteidae > Pungitius > Pungitius pungitius. Next base: position 5,170,555 of record NC_084916.1, on the reverse strand, counting down.
AGCATTTCCAGAAGTATTGACACTTATTAATCATCCTGCTTCATCACTGACAACTCACACAAATAACACAAACAAGTCTTTAAGCTATGAAATGTGACACATTGCATTGTGGGATAGCCAGCAGAAGGATCCTAATAGATATTTGTGTTATATTTTGGAAGGGCACTTCACAATGTTTGACATTCATACTAAAAAGGTTAGCATTGGCATACAATGATGGATTGTAAATGTGGTTGCTAGCTGTAAGTAGAGGAGAGAGTTGGGATTCAGTCCCCTTCTTCTGCCTGACTGGAATGGGATTGGAGCATAAAGAGGCCTCACTTTTGTGTAACCTATAACTTATAAGTAACTTTAATGAAACTAATCAAAGCCAATACAGGTTATTACATACAATAATACGGTCAATTGTATTTTGTAAAAAGTCTACACAGCATTCTTTTATTTTTCGATAATTTATGTTAAATATTTTTTCAACAATAGATGCAGTCGCTCATTGCAAAGAAGATCAAAATGGATTTCAGCTGTGATTGTCTCTAACCATCAAGGCCTTGCTTGTGATTGGACCGTGCGGCAGATCACTGATGCAGACAGGGTGGAAGATCCCGCATTTGGCCTTTTTTGGCATAACGTCTGTACAGGGAGAGACAAGAGGTCTATCTATTGATGAAATCTATGGGAGGGCAGATCAGTTGCACTTTACAGCAGTGTGGCGCCAAGCAATAGTGGTTTATCTCACACTGTGTGCAGCATTAACAGCCGTTAGTGACCTCGTTTCATGGCTTATTCTCTGTGAACAACACTAGGTGCTGTGAACACAAGGACAGCAGACATCCTCGGTCATGCTCACGTCGTAACACCAAACGCTGGTGTGTGTACATATGTTTGAACGTACTGTATGTTTGTTGAACGTGCAAAGTCTGTCCTGGGCCGGGTGCAATGTAGGAACGAGGATGTATCACCGGCTCGGGGTACCCACACACACACAGCTAATGTTGCCCTTCATTTATCCAACATTTTTTTCAGATTCTGCAACTGTCTGCAGGACGTGAGTGACGATGGGGAGCATTTCAGTGCTGTTTTGTCGTCGAAGTTGAAATATTTTAACTTTCGCATTTACTGTGTTTGGTCGTTTGATAGCAATTTATATATAGATAAATATAAATATATAAGTCAATCTTATCTTAATTTAATAAGTGACTCTTCCTTGAGACAAGGCACTTGAAAGGATGGGTGTGAATGGGGACATAGTTTCCTTTCATCTCTATCTTGGTTCATTTTAGGATCTCTATCACGCAGATGAACCGGATGCTGTAAACATAATGTCACATGGAATGAATCATTGATTGTCACTTTTACTGAGCTCTCTGACGCTTTTAATTCCTTCTGCAACAACAGAGATGTGAATATGACCATTATTAGTCTCGACGGTAGTTAAATCTCATTGGATTTCTGATATTATACGACAACTTAAAGTCATCTGCATTCGAGGGCTTTTGGACTTTTGAAGGATGGTGACGGCCTGAGCCTCCCACTTTGACCTTGGCGATGGCTCAAAACCACGTCCATGGTGACTCCGATTCTACACAACTTATTTCATTTAGTCCAAAATCACAGTGGTCTCAGAGGGCTCTACGACGTGTACACGTGTGACATCCTCACATTAGTAGTGCAAAATATCCCCGAAATGAGGGAAGAAACCTTAGGGAGAGCAACAAAGGAATAAAGGGACATGATTAGAAGCCTTGCACTGTTCATCACACCGAGTTCTTTGTTCTCTTTGTAAGATTATACTTGGAAAGTGGGAACCTAGATAAAACATGTTGTTGAAATAGCCATTTTAAAAGGCCTTAATTTGCTGAATTGATGGATCGCGATCAATAAATGAAATTATATTCAGCATTTCTTTTATTCTGGCTGAAATGTTGCAGATTCAGTGATTATTTTGTAATTACTAAAGAAGTACATTTTTAGAAACACACTGAAATTAACATGCTTACAGGGTTTTGCAGGGTGTTCACTTGAGAGCTCGTTTTTTTTGTGCTTAGTCTGCTGAACTTCAGGTTAATTGTCTATATATTCAGGGTCAATCCTCCTCAGTCCTGTTCTCCCTCTATTGTAAAGCTAACATCCTGAAATTGTCCTTTTTTCTTTCTACCTTTCTCTATTCATTCTGTGGAGCTTTGGTGAGGATTCTTTCACACACCACATAGTGCTCAGGCTTTGCAACCCCCTTGGCTTGATTTTGTTGATTGGAAATGTTCAAAAGATACAGAATATCTGGAGCTCATCTCAGATCTTTTGTCTTGAGTGATCCAATTATTGTGCAGTAAAAAAAGACACGGCCACATTTTCTCATTAAGATCAATGAGATGTGTACAAAGGCTCGTACAGTATTTACTTTTACAATTTTACAATTTTCTTCTCCCGTCACTGAGTTACAAATTACCATAGAGCTCACAGCACAACATGGATTGCAATCCAAGCGCAATTTGATGTATTGCCGCATTCTTCAGCTCTTGGCAATAACAGCGCCACATCAATAATACCTGTGTGTTAAGCACAACGCGACAAGTCAATTAGAAGAACAAATGGGGAAAATTCCTTCTGAAGAGGGCACAGGTCAGAGCAGTGGTTCCAACACGCAGGGTCGCCATCACCAACCCATTTTCAGGGTGCGGTTTGGCAATGTCTCTGGCAGAAAAAGTTTGGGAACCACTGGTTTAGGGCACCAAGGGTAAATGTATGTGGATGACTCTTTGTGTATCCAAATCAAACATCAAAAGTTCTTGAAGGTAGGATTCTATGTTTTGTTCCAGTTGTCATTGGTTACAACTTGCTGCAGAGTCACAGAAAAAAATAGTTTTAAGGGGCATCTTTATTTTGGTAGGTGGAAAGCCAGTGATCTTTTACTTGTAGGAGCTTTTTATGTTTTGTGAAGTTTGATGTTTTAAGTTTGAGGTTTAAATGTAAATACAAATCAGTTTTTCTTTCATTCAAAGCTTAACACGATTGTTGTTGCTGCAAAAATCCTTGTTAATGGGAAAATTTAAATATTCACAGAACTACATTAAGTTTTGTAACGCTGTCAAAATTTTGGGAATACTTGACCCGATAAAATACACCCGATAGGAAACACTTTTTATCAAATATAATAATAATAAGTATTACATGGCAAATTTAAGAATTCCTATTTTATGTTCCTGTATACAAGGGAGTCTCCTGAATTGAGGAAGTTTTACCTTCTATCCCTGTGAAAATCACCCAATTGGGTGCCTGTTGAAAAAAACAGGGATGGGATCAGGGACACACGCCTACCTTCAGGGACATGAAGCTACCCAAGGAGCCACGCAACCCAGACAGCAGCAACACAATGAAATCAAGTCAACACAACTGCATCAAACATCTGATCATGGGGTTGATTTCTTGGGTCACAAAAGAATTGTGACACTCCAAGTAATGCAGATTGGTTAGTATATTTAAGATTTGTAGTACCACCTTGTTCCCTTACCAAAGTTCAATGTGCCTGAAGTTGTGGAAAGCCTTTTGAGGCTCCAGAGGGAGCTGTGGAGAGCCTTTAAAGAATTGCGTCAAGGGAGCCATTGTCCGTTGGGGCTGAGTACGACACGCGTGTGGTCGTTTGAATGAAATTAGTTTACCAGAACCTCTGTTGCCCTCTCATCTGTGCTGTAAGCTGAAGGCTCCAGGCTCCATTAGGACCTTTACGCATCAGAACCTCATCTGACGGGTCGTATTGTGTAAAATGTAGGCTCATTGATTTGGTGAGGTCGAACAGTGTGTGGAATAACAACAATAACAAAACGGATTCTGCTGCATTAATGTGGATTTTCTTTAGAACTTACGAGTTTGTCACAAAAACGTATAGAAGTGCAATGGGTAGTGGAGTACTTGTAATGTTGGGATCGACTTCTCATTCAGGACATATCGATTGATTAAATTACTGTTTTATAATAGAGGGGAAAAATACACTGCTTTGCTGCAGTTAGTGAAGGGAACATGGATATAATGCATTTTGTATACAACTGTACTTTTTCTTTTTTCTTTTGCATTCACGCTTAAAAAAAACAGAATCGTAAACGTCTGACAACAAAATGATTTTCTGCAATAATCTAGAATCCGAGGGTAAAATGCCATTGGCTTTTGTGAAGGAAACCAGTGGCATCCTAACTTCGGAAGTTAGCAGTATGAGTCATTAATTGGGGTACGCGTGTGTTAGCCCTGACACGCATGCACAGCACACAAGTGCAACAAATTGAAAAGAAATACCATGTTGAATATTTCATTATATTTAATTTCCTAGATCTTACCAGAGCAACGTGCCCTCTCTATTGACTACAAGCCCTCATGTTGTAAACCCATATTTACTTAATGGGGGATCATAATTGACATGTTGTTGGTCTTGCTCGTTTAAACATGATAATCTCTATGAGTGACTGATTTAAAGCCTGTAGCCAGTGTGTGAAAGCATTTGCATAATGTTGTACTGAACCAATACACACCTACATTACATTCAACTCCACAGGATTCTTAAATAAGTAAGTAAATAATACACATTCATGCCTTGTATAACGCTCTTTTATTTTTTATTCCGCTGAGAAGTACAGACGTAATTACAAAATAATTATTTTTACATACACTAATATTGCATCCGGCGGGTTATCCTGATTTGTATTTCTCTACTGATCAGTGTGGACAGCTCGTGCCTCACAGAACATGTTGTATGCATCACAAACACTGTGATACACCCTCTACCTCAGACGTGTTTAACTCGCGGCCATTTGTCTCTTATGACTGGCCCGCCACTCAATAGGGCGCATAGAGTACAGGCTGATGCTAAAAGTCCCAGAAGGCAGTGCAAAAGCTACTAGTGACCAATCTAACCTCTCTGCTGTTGTGAATCTACAAGCACGTCCCATCCTCTGTCACTGACGTAACAGACCAAAGTACTCAGAGACGCTAGTCTCACAGCTTACGACCTCTCAGGTAGCTCCCTGCCTCACAGAAACACGGACTGAAAATACCTCCGGTACGATGGTGATTAACAATGGGGTCCATAGCGAGAAATGGCCTATTTCAATGGCAAAATCAAAACAAGAAAAAAGAAACAATAGAAAATACATTTGAACCTTTTTTTACTCACTTTTTGCTATTATGCAAATGAGACTTTTGGGACAGCCAATAGCTATTTTCCTTACTGAGGAGTTGGCAACACCACCCAGCTGCACCTTCAGGCTGATAAACATGTATTCTTTTGCACTTTGTCCGATATCCCTTCTGTCTTTTTGGCCCTCAACGTGGTCCCTGTTTTGGATTTTGGCCCCGTCTGTGATTGAGTTTGACACTCCTGCTCTATCCAATGACCTGTGACTGGAAAATAGCTAAGGTATCGAAATGACCACTTTAAAGTGTTTCAGCTCAAGCCCAGCTCAGGCCAAGAGGTCAAGGGTTATGAAAAGAATAGGAGAAAATGAAGTGTCTGGCTAACACGTTTTTTTCCCTCCGCGAAGAAAGAAATTTAAAAAACATTAAAACTTAAGCATTGCAGTCATTAGATTTCTAGACAGGGTAACCTCGGGTTCTGCTATTCACATAAAATACTTTGAAACAATTGTACTAATGATCACATTGATCTACACAAAGAAAAACATCAATACCAAGGCGACAAACTTAATATTATTTTCATTTGATTTCATATGGGTCCAGCTCAGAACAATTCCCGTGATTCTAATATTTGAATGTATGTATGATTTATTTGACACGTTCAGATCAGTACAGACGTACCAACTGAAGACTGCAGAATTATTAAAACAAGTCTCTGAAGGATTTGACCAAACAAGTCGTTTAGCACAGTGAGGTAAAAAGGATTAGTTTTTCTCCATTGGTTTGCTTTTTCTTTGACCGGCTTTATTTACAGCACTGTAGGCTGCATATAATTTTCATTGGTTTTTGTTTCTGTGTTTATTTTACAGTATATTTTGCTGTACACATTTTATTTATACTCTGATGTGTGGTAGTTATTTTATGTTTGTGAATGATAATTGCAATTAGAATAAATTACAATTTCTGGTAGTATGATTGCAATGTGTGACCCTAAAATCCTATTTCCTTTCATTTTTTTTATACACAATTGTATTCTGTTAGCTAGACAAAAAAACATTGTCAATAAAGAACTGGGCTAAGACTGGTGGACATGAGGGATTTCAATGGTCCTCTGCCATAGTGACAAAACAACTAAACACATGCCAAAGGGACAAAGCAGTTTTGGGGCACTGACTGTTTAAACGAGAAAAAAATGTAGTATTGACACATGAGTGAACTGTTTTGGGAGAGTAATGTGCTTTTGCAAGTGAGCATTAGTGTTGTGCAGAACTGTAAGACTATTTTTCCAAATGATCTTAGAGTTTTGAGACTGTAATTTTTGTTTCAAAAAATGAGCCAAACCAATGGAGAAAAACTGTAACGAAGACGGGCCTGTTGCTGAATGAACCAGGATTGGGTTGCACGCTTCATTGGGAAGTTTTCACTAGAGCAGACGGAGGCGGTGCTGCTTGCCTGGCCCAGCAGTCTTCCTTGCCTGAGGGGGGGGGGGGGGGGTGAACGACTGGCCGCCTGGCCGGTAGTCCGGTACCTGCGAGTCCTCCGCTGGCCGCGGTGCACCGTTCCCTCGGCTGAGCCCAAGACAGCTGGCAGCTCCAGGATCCAGCCACCCCGCTAGCCCTTGGCCCCGAAACATGCTGAATGATGCCCGGGCCAGAGAACTGCAATGACAAACATGTGTGTATTTGCTACATATAGAGCCCACCCACGGGAAACAACAACTAACAGCCATGCTCTCTGATTGTTGTATGTTATTACTGCAGAGTTTGTATGAGGACACCCTCATTCTTAAATGCAGTGACATTATTCATTATTAATACATCACTATCAGTGGCTCTAGGGACAGACTGGTGGGAATTGACAGAACATCAGTGATGTCATTCCTGCACAGTATTACGCCCAAGAGCCTAACAGCTACCCTGGAACAAAATTGGACAGAATGCTTAAATTTGATGAATTTACTTTGAAAGCCTTAAAGTGGCGGTGTTGAATATTTTTATTTAAAACAAATGTCCATTTGAGTCACCACCAATCACTGAATGAGGTACCACCGGTGCTAGAGCCCATAGCCCGCCGATGAGAATATTGCGATATTTATATAATCGTAGTATCGTAAACTGTGCGTCTCTGTTGATATCCCTGAAAAACATTCAATATTAGTTTTTCTCCACATAAAAAATGAAAAATATACAGATAATTATTGAAAGTCTATTTTGAAGTGTGCACATTTTTTTAAATTTAATTTAATTGTTTCTTTCCCAGTTTAAGAATTCAGAACGCTGTGTGGCACTACACACATCGCATGCAAATGAGCGGCCACGCATGACGCCAAAACACCCAGCAGCGTTTGACCAGTGGCCGTGTGGCAACAGGGAATCTATAAATCAATACATTGATCTGCAAATCAATTCATTCATAGCCATTCAAAATAACCGCATGGTCAAGCTCAATTTTGTATAATCCTGTTACATACAATTATATCCCATTTTCTTGAGAATTTAATCCAAAGGCACAGTGCATTTATATGTAATATGATAGGAATAATTAAATATTAGTCATTTATATTCACAAAGGGGACATCAAATGTAATATACATTAAAGACATCTGCTTCATGCATTTTATAGGGAAGGTGGTAAAATTAAGGCTTATTATAATTTACACACACACATCTCGGTCTGAATCCACTGCATGAATGCCGCTTGTAGATGCTCACAGATTATTTTATATTCCGTTTAGCTGTGGTTGGCTGTAGAGAGTTGTTTTGCAGATTTAAGTCTTCATTTTTTTGCAATGATGCAATGAAACAAAATGGAAAATAAGTGTACAGCAGTGCCCACCTTTAATCGCCCCACATGTAAACCCTGATACGTCTGCCAGCACATTTGACATATCTTGTACCCTTAGCACGGTTATCTACACACTGCCAGCCCAGTCGTGTCCATGTGGAGAGCCGTTGACAGGCAATCAAAAGGCTCTATTTATACTCACTTGATAGAAGACTGGAGTACAGTATCTTCAATCATCTGCCACTGCTGTTAGTATCAAAAGAAATATTGTCTCATGCTGCTTGTCTCAGTGTTGATGTTGGTTTTTTTCTCCGAGCTGGAAGATGGAGAAGAAAATGACTAGCTCCTTCAAAGCAACTGCATCTGAACCACTTTGTCTTCAGTATTTTATTTTTTTATTTTATTACCATAGATCTTTATCAACATAACCCTCACACCCCACTGTCCTCTGGTATTCTTCAGTATGAGAAGACCACCTCACCTATTTGAATAGGAAATGATTGCTGAGTGTGTGTGCCTCACGCAGCAAAGGGCCCTCTGAGTCAAACCCTTGAGGCTAAAGATAGATCCCCTGAGACCCTCTTCAGCTCCACTGAGTGGGCTGTTAACTTCAGTCAGCTTCTGTTTGTGTCTACCCTTTTTTTCCTCAACTCTAATGTAGTTCACAATCTCCGAGGTGGGGGAATTACTATTTTAGTCTACTTAGTCCACAATTAGGTCTGGGTGTAATACATTTAATTTACTATTACAGTTTTCCAGATTAAGTTGGAATTAATTGATTTGGAACTGGGAACTCATAAGCGTGAGTTGCTAATGCTAATTTGGTCATTTGATTTAATTATAGTAATTTATGGTGGTTACTGCGTTACCAGAATGCAAATTTAGTTTAATGGCAGGTAAGCTTATGAATGCCAATATTTCTGAACCTCATAATCGGCACAAGGAATCTGGACAGTTATTGTTATTGAGATGGGTTTTTTTTAGCTACAAATGGTAACCTTTTGATATTATGAGATGAAAATTTATCCCACAGGATTTATTATCAGAGAACCATACATTTCTTTAAAGGAATTTGCATGGACAGGTCAATTCAATTCAATTCAATTCATTTTATTTTGTATAGCCCAAAATCGCAAATTACAAATTTGCCTCAGAGGGCTTTACAGTCTGTACACATGCAACATCCTCTGTCCCGAAACCCTCACATCGGCACAGGAAAAACTCCCCAAAATATGAAAAAACCCTTCAATGGGGAAAAAAGGGAAGAAACCTTAGGGAGAACGTCAGAGGAGGGATCCCTCTCCCGGGATGGACAGACTGCAATGGATGTCATGTGTACAGAATCAACAATGTAAAAGATGTACAATACATTCAATTTCTCTAACTGAAATGATACAAGTAATTGCAAGTAGCAGAAGAGGTGTACGGCAGGACCACTGCAGGGACAACCTCCATCAGATCGAACCACCATCCACAGAGGCTTCTGTGGGGAGGGAGAGCAGAAAGATCTTGGTTTTTGATGACAGTAATATGAATCATATTTAAAGTAATGATGATGGCAGCAGCAGGTGTCAGCAGAGCCATGAGCCAGGAGTCAGAACCGGGGTCCGCACGAAACTATGATCCACGGAGACCTGCTAGGCGAGAAAGCACAAAAAACTCCCGGAAAGAAGCTTAATTAGTGATGTACATTAATAAAGCATGGATGATTGTGGGAGGAGAGAGTGAGAGTGAGAGAGGGGCTCGGTGTGTCCTAAGAAGTCCCCCGGCAGTCTAAGCCTAGAGCAGCTTAACTAAGGGCTGGTCCAGGCTAACCTGAGCCAGCCCTAACTATTAGCAATATCAAAGAGGAACGTTTTAAGCTTTATCTTAAATGAACTGACCGAGTCTGCCCCCCGGACTGAAAGTGGAAGCTGGTTCCACAAAAGAGGAGCTTGATAACTGAAGGCTCTGGCCCCCATCCTACTTTTTAAAACTCTAGGAACCACAAGTAGCCCAGCATCTATGGAGCATCTATGGATAAAGGACATTCCTGTTACAATTTGAGCCAGAAGCCAAAGTATTTTAACACAATCACTGTTCATTTAAAATGTATGATTCGTCAGTTTTCATCTTACGGTACACCCCTTGCTGTTAAGAAACTCACTGTGAGGCAATTCAATCCTAACTGATTGGTAGCAAAACCTTATTTTACAAGTATCGATCTGGTGGGGAAGCCACAAAATGCAAAAACCTCAGAAAGACATATCTGCTGTCACGTCTTACAGTAGAAATCAGGCAATCAATGTCACATAAGTCCACTGGGCCTGTATCAGCTTCATTCCACTCATCGCCACTAAATGGTGAAAACCCTAGGTTTCATCAATCTTCCATTCAAGGAGCACTCTTTAGTTAATAGTCCACTCTTTAACCCCTGAACAAGCACTGCATATATCTGGGAGCCACACACTGCTTCTCATGTCGCAGGGAAGATATGGGAAGCATAGGTCTCACTTTAAATGCTGCATTCTATTTCTAGGTCAGCTTGCTTCACTATAATTCCCAATTAGGAGCTGTCGTTTGTCACCATTTATACATTGAACCTTTTAGAAATTATTGATCTGGGCAACCCCCCATGGAAAACCTTTGATTGGTCAATCTAGAGGAACATGACATGCCTCAATGTGAAGGTCAATATTTCCTGAATTGATATAGAAAATACAGAGAAGGAATTAATCTCATGACACACCCTTACACATCTATATTGGTTTTTAAACTGAGACCTCCTTCCAACCCGACCTGCTTGAAAATTAACACAGCTATTCAACATTGTACTAAACATTGTGGAAGGTGTGGCTTACTAAAGAGGCCACCATTATCTACCCCTTAGTAATAATAGACAATTCACCTAGTCAGTGAGGACTCAATCCTTGATATTACATGTGACGTGAGGTCTAATTCCCAAAACAGGCACTTTTAGTCACATAAGTACTTAAAGTAGTCCTTGACTTAGGTCGAGGCAACAAACAACGTGCTAACAAGCCCAAAGTGTCGCCAAGGGTCCAAGCGCCCGTGTGTGACTAGTTGGAAATGCGAAAGGGTCGGTATATGAGGTGTAAGGCCATTTGGGGATTTGAAGTGGTTTTTGCTTTGTCTAACAATTTCAAAAAGTATTCCTTAAAGGATGTTCCACCTATAGTATGTGATTAGACTTTTGCACAGGTTGATTGTTGGAGGAGCTATGATGAGAAGTACACTACAGAGAAACGTCAGGGTCTTAGAGAGACCTGTGTGTTGTACTCATCTAAAACCCAAACAAGGATGCACATGAATGCACACAAAATAACGCACAGTCATACCCTTTTATGCTGTTTCACTTATGCAACATAGTAACACAGTAAGGTACCAGCAACTGGAATTATAGAGTCCAATACATCTAACTCTAATTCATTCCTTGATCATTTCATGGCCAGTAAAGAAGACCTGTAAAAATTGAGAAAATATTTACTGATGATTTTGAATCCTTCAACATATTAGAAACTTGAATACAAATGCAATATTTTCTATATTCTGCTGTCCTGTTGGCGAAAAATGGTGACGATGTATAGAAATTGATGAATTACAACTACAATATCTTAATTTCACCTGTATTTAATACCAAATTAAAATTCCAGAAAAAGTTCAAGTTGAAGAGAAATGTAGCAAACCAGAATTGTTTTTTTCTCCACAGGTTACAACTGTCCACGCCTCAAAGTCGGACGTTGTCAAGTCAGGAAGCCCCAAATCCACACTCAAGCATATATGGACAGGAAGCAGTAAGGACATGTCCATCAGTAGGCTGCTGTCACAGACTCTACATGGAAAAGAGAACAGCACAGCCTTGGACCTCCGCTATGATACTCCAGAGCCCTACTCCGAGCAGGACCTGTGGGACTGGCTGAGGAACACCACGGACTTGCAGGACTCGCGGCCCCGGGCCAAACGACGGCCAATGGTTAAGACGGGAAAGTTCAAGAAGATGTTTGGCTGGGGGGACTTTCACTCTAACATCAAAACAGTCAAACTCAACCTGCTCATCACCGGTAAGATTGTGGATCACGGCAATGGCACCTTCAGTGTCTACTTCCGCCATAACTCCACAGGCCAGGGCAACGTGTCCGTTAGCCTGGTACCTCCCACCAAGATAGTGGAGTTTGATGTGGCTGCACAGCAGTCCGTCATCGACGCAAAGGACTCAAAGTCCTTCAACTGCCGCATTGAGTACGAGAAGGTGGAGAAGGGTGCCAAAAACACACTCTGCAACTTCGACCCATCCAAGACCTGCTACCAGGAGCAGACCCAGAGCCACGTCTCCTGGCTCTGCTCCAAACCTTTCAAAGTCATCTGCATCTTCATTTCCTTCTATAGCACCGACTACAAACTGGTGCAGAAAGTTTGCCCAGACTATAACTACCACAGTGACACGCCCTACTTCCCCTCCGGCTGATCGTCCCATATTGTTGTCTCATATAAACCGAAAACTGGACAAGTGGAGCACAGACTGGGGCTTCTCCCCATCCCAGAGAAATGTGTATGTTAGCCTTACTGTCCCTTACCATTTCCATGTCACAGAGTCAGCCATCCTAACTGCTTCCGCAACTTCAATGTTCAGAATTTTGCAGAGAGTTCATTCATTTTTAAGTTAAAAGGTGGTATATAACACTGTCAAGTGCTTAAAATGACCCCAAAAACTCTGTGATTACAATCATAATTAGCAGTTTTCCTCAGTTATTTTTTGTCACTGTTGTGTAAAAAGCAGCATTTTTGTATCCTTTTGGGATGACTTTTGAACTCTGCCCTTTGATGTATGCTTTATTTTTACAAACACACTTCTAGATGTTTCTAACTTTGTTTTCCTCTTTTAGTATAGAAGCCTGGACAACAACGTATAAAGTGTTCATTCCTGCTGTGCTGTTTACGCTCTGCAGTTTATCCTTTATAACTGGAAAACAAAATGAAATTCCTCATCTAAGAAGAATAAAAAAACCCTCCTTTTTATTCAACCTGCAAGGCAGCTGACGGGAGGAATTTGATGGGCGCCTCATGCTTTTGGCGATATAAGGTGGTCTTACCTTGCTAGGGGTGAGCCGGATCTGACCAGGATTCCTTCTCAGGTTTGGAGAGAAAACGAATTAATGCGCTCAGTCACTGTCACACTCTCAATCTTCAGCTGATTCCAGTGTTCCTGATCTTACAGGTTGATGTTTGTTAGGTGATTGGCTCATTCTCAGCTGATTGAATATCTGGTTACCTGTTTGATTGATCTGCAGGTCATTTGTGGGGGATGGGGCTTGCTCATTGTCCCTTAATATATAAAATGTAATGTTATGAATTCTCTATCTTAGAGCCTAATTTGTATGGTTTGTATTGTACATAGAATATTGCCCTGCTTCTGTACATACCCCCATGAGCTGTGTGTTCACTCCTTACCTGCTAAGTCCTCTTGTACACTCCATTTATGCTTGTTCTTGGTTCCTCTAACAAAGAAAATGATGTTGCTGCCCTAGTTGTGAGTTCCTTGAAATCAGCAATCATGTACAGAAGCTGTAAACTGACTAAATATATTAAAAGTATTAAATTAAATTTTATTTGTTGTGGGTGGGGTTGTGGGTTGGGGAGATTTGGAGATATGGTACATATGAATTAAAGAACAATTTTATCAATTGAATGCTGGTATGTGTGGTTTCTTTCATTTTGTAGGGTGTAGTGAGTAAGTAATAAAGTTCAGTTACATACTTAACGAACACCAGATATGTAAGCCAACTTACCAACATTTATTTTAAGCCAAGCCATGAATTTTTCCTAACCTGAACATAATCAAGTTTTGTACACTACACTTTATCTCTCATTCAATTTTCAACATGTTTGTTTTCCACCCTTCAATGTGGCAGGTACAGTTTCGCCCATCATAACGCATTAACTACCGATTGAGAAACTACAATGAGAAACCCGGCAAACATTTTTGGTTTCTAAAATACATGACAATATCAGTGCCATACTAACAGTAAAATACCATAGTTATGGGAAATGAATAAAGTTTATGGTGCAGTTAGTGTAATGCCGCTAAAATGGTGGTAGGAGTACAAGGGAAAGATTGTTCCTTTTGGTAAGTGCAACAGGCACAGATTAACCCTCACGGTTTGGCACGCATGGGTTCCAAGGATCCATTACACATTTTAATCTGTCAAATAAAGTGGTAAGCAGCACCGCTTTAAGCCCTTGACATTCCATTCAGTTATTTTAGGATACGTTAAGGCTAGCCATGTTTTGGAGGGAAATTATATTTTTTCACATATGATCTCATAAAATGTAGTGTTTCTGAGAAACTTGAATAATTAAGAAGATTATTTCCACCTACATACAGAAAACTGGTATTGGGGATGAGTATGGTGATCCTATCCAATATATGATATATCCAATATTGTTTATCAATGATCACAAGTTACTAGTGATAATTGATGATCACTAGTAATAAGGTATATTTCCTTGCTTTTTGGTTTTGTGCTGATTGGATCTGTGATGGGATGCACAAATAATGGTAAATAAGTTAAACTTGAAAGTAAAACAACAAAATATCTTATGCACGTGATGGGATTCAAAAAAAGGCTTCCTGCTTTTTTTTCAGAAAATGCCATGTAGTGGTTTGGTTGCAGATTGGAAACAGCTGAACCCTAGTCCTCCCTCCGTCATACCCTTCACCTTTTTCAGAGGCCATCCTTAAAAAAGAAATACATCAACATCCCATTCTGCTTTCTTGCTGCTTTTTCCATTCACAGAATAAAAGGGTGTAAGACTTTCACCTCACAGAAGTGCTGAAGAGGACAAGGAAATGAGGGGGTCATTCTGGATCTACTGTAACGCAACATGCACAAAATGACTTTGCCCTTCCACTCTGCTGCTACTCCATCAAGCTGTCAGAGCTACCATGAAACCTCACCATCACTAACTGAATAGTTTCTGATTTGACAGACAAAACGGTTTAAACCAGGCCATGTCAAATAACTGCATTGAAAATAGGTTAAAAATGAAAAGAAAGAAGCTAAAGCACACAGATTACAGTAATGAAAAAGTACTTTTCTTTGGCGCTGGAGTTGAAGTGAATGAACATAAGAGAAAATACTGTTATTAGGCTCTTTATTCACTGCAATCATTAAAAAGAAAATCAGCATGTTTAGCAACTCACTGGTTTGAAAAGCTAGTAGCATAGACTTAGACTAATGTAAATGTAAAATAGTCTACTCTATTCTATATACTTTGTAATACTTTTGCACTTTTTATTCTATTGCGTTTCAAATGGTTTTCAATTGTCCAATGAACTGATGCTAATGATTTGGTTAATTAACTGGTATAACTCGTTTTTACCACAATATGACAATTTTGTTTTCTCGATGGTGAGAATTGTTTTAATGTGTCAGCCTCCATATTTCTCTTATTGTGTAAACAAAGTGTAGGTAAATCATCTTTGGAAAGCATGTTGCCTGACTGATTAAGCTGATTTCCTAATAATCGAATGTGCCAGAAAGTTGGACACGTAGTGGTGTAGTTGTAGTTGTAGACCCTCGGAGTTCTGGAGATTGGGACGCAAGACTGATAGCGTCTGTTCAGGGACTTCACAGTGGCACCTGCCATTGAATCCTCCGACTCGGCAGTTAGGATCAGCAGTCGGCTTTAAACAGATTAGGGGCTCTGGGGGAGG
Organism: Pungitius pungitius; assembly: GCF_949316345.1. NCBI lineage: Eukaryota > Metazoa > Chordata > Actinopteri > Perciformes > Gasterosteidae > Pungitius > Pungitius pungitius. The sequence continues at coordinate 5,154,939 of NC_084916.1, read as the reverse complement.
GAAATCCACTGCCTTTAGCTGGCTCACAACTTATCAGTAATTAAAGTGGATGCCAGGTTTGTGTGTGTGGTCCGCAGGGTGCTTTCAGAGCTGTCCTCATTAAGGAGCTGCCTTCAAAGGTTTGCCCCCAATGCTGAATTCCAACAAGCCCGCAGAGGTTCCATGGTATATGGATAAATAGCATCAGCGTAAAAGCAAACATATAACAAAACAATGCCAGTCAATTATAAAAGTGATAAAGATGAAGACGTTTCTTTCGAGCTTACAGTCTTGAAGGACAGACCGTCCTGGTGAGGACACCAGGCATCAGCTTTGGTTGAAATGTTTATCTCTTTAAAATGTATGTTCTGTTTAGAGTTTAGGTAGTTTGCTTGTCAGGAGAATCAGTTGCTTTAAAAAAATGTTTTGTCTTCTTAAATATGATAAACCACATTCAGGACCTAGATCTCTTTCAGAGGTCTACGTCTGTTAAAGCCATCTACTGCCGATCGGACAAGACCCGGGTTACCTGGATTATTGCAGAAAAATTCTGAAATGGAGTAAAAACCTTGATCTCACCTGGAAAAGAATAACCATGAACTCACTTGGACAAGGGACATCATTTGGAACACACAAACTTGAGTGCCAGCGTTCAAAGGCCATTCTCTTGAATGCATCATCACTACAAACAAACAACTCTGGTGTGAATAAAACAGAATCTTAAACGCATTCCTAATAGCTTTAAACTTCGTTTCCTTTTAGTCATTACATGTGGGACGCAAAAATCTATGAAAGGTCAACGTAAGGTAGCAAATCATTTTGGGTGAAGTATGCAGGTCCTATCCCTGAGCTTAATGTATTGATGACAGACGGACAACATAGGGTGTGTGAAAATAAGGAGGAATTAAACTACTATATAGTCGAGGGATGTTCCGGAAATTGCCAGACATAGGGGAATTTACTTTATTTTGGACTGGTTTCAGTCTATCGAGTTTGCAGGAAGCATTAGGACTGTCGGTAATCGAAAGGTTCACTGTTGCATTGAAATGTGGTTATTTAGACTACAGAAGTATCATTTTGGTTAAACAACCATTTAAATAATAATATTAAAACTGTTTTTTAGAAACCTGATTGGTTAATTTTAAACTTTATCAATCGCTAAACTCACATCGGGGAAACTCATTTGCCCCCCAAAAACCCTAAACTAATTACAATAAACACATTTCCTTATCAGGGATCTCGAGCTGCGTAAAGACGCTGTGGGAACGCCCCTGCGTGACCGCGTCATGAAGCACGTGTGAAAATTAACCAATGGCGAGCTGGTACGTCATAGCGGGGACGCCGGACCAGGGCGTTATAAAGGGACCCGAAGGGCAGGACTATTCATCTCTGTGCCTTCATCTAGTGCGTGTGAAGTTTTCCACTTAGATAGAAATGGCTGAGCGGTTCGTCCAATGTGTTCCCCCTTGCACCCGATTTATTACGGGCAGAGACTCACACGACCTGTGTGACCTGTGCTTAGGCATGGAGCACGCCCAGCTAGCCCTTGAGGGGGCTGGCTGTGCAGACTGTGAGCATTTGCTGTGGCAATCTCGCGTCTCCCGTCGAGCTCTCTTCAATGAGGACGGCTCGACGAGGCGTGCTCCCCGCGGCTCCGCTTCGGCTCATGCCGAGCCCCGGGTGCCTTCCTGGGGATCACAAATGGATCTCACTGAGGATTCCGGGACGGCTGACGCCTTTTCGGAAGGATGCCGGCCGCGGAGGGGGCCCTGGCGAGCCATGTTTCCCCTGCGGCCGTGCCGTTGAGGACACCGGTACTGCCCACCAAGCCTTTAAGGAGTACCTCGGTTCTGGTGGGCAGGGCTTACACGGCGGCGGGGCAAGCGGCGTGCTGCCTGCATACGATGGCGCTTATCCAGGTGTATCAGGCAGAGCTGCTGGCCAATGTGGCCGAGGGGACGGAACTAACGCAGGAGGCAGTGCGTGAGCTGAGGCACACGGCTGACGTCGCGTTAAGAGCCACGAAGGAGACGGCGAAGTCCGTCGGCCGCTCCATGGCAGCCATGGTGGCTACGGAGCGGCTCCCATGGCTGAGCCACTCCGCATTGCAGGAGAAGGACAAGTCCTTCCTCCTGGATGCCCCTCTCTCCCCCACTACCCTCTTTGGAGGTGCCATTGGGGCTGTGGCGGATAAACTCCGCGCCGAGAGGTGGCAGGCGGAGGCGCTCGATTCTTTCGTTCCCCGACGACGCCACGTCTGCGGGGCCGCTCGAGGGCGACGAGCTCTCACCACCTGCTGCAGCAGGAGAGCGTCACGCTGCGCGCACAGTTTAGGTGGGGCCGCCTCGTTTTCGGGGCGTACTACCCACGGTGGTAGACCCCGGCAGGCTCTGGTGTTGAAACAAGAAGTACAGACCCTGCTGCGGAAGGGAGCCGTAGAACGAGTTATCCCCCCAGACAGAGAGTCAGGTACTTCATCGTTCCAAAGAAGGATGGGGGTTTGTGTCCGATTCTGGATCTCTGCCGTTTGAACCGCGCTGTTGCGAAGTTGAGCTTCAAGATGCTCACTCTCAAACAGATCACACAAATCAGGTCCGAGGACTGGTTTGTCACGGTAGATCTCCAGGACGCTTACTTTCATATTCCCATCCTCCCTCGACACAGGAAGTAATTTGGGATTCGACCACGATGCGGGCACACCTGTCTCCCGCTCGGGTAGATTCGATCCTCTCTGATGTTCAGCAGGCTAGGCTAGGCCAGCCACTCACTAAAACAGTTTCAGAGACTGCTAGGTCTCCTGGCAGCGGCATCCAATGTGATACCTCGCGGCCTGTTACACTTGAAACTGTTGCAGTGGTGGCTCAAGACCAAGGGGTTCTCCCCAAGGGGGAACCAGCACCGCCTGATCAGAGTCACTCGGCGCTGCCTGAGGGCTTTGGTCATATGGAGGCACCCTGGGTTTCTAACCCAAGGGCCCGTTTTAGGGGCGATCTGTCGTCGGGTCATCCTCACGACAGACGCTTCCCTCACGGGCTGGGGTGCGATCATGAGTGGTCAATTAGCCTCGGGGCTGTGGCAGCATCATATCCAGTCCTGACACATAAACCAGCTGGAGATGCTGGCGGTGTTTCAGGCGCTGAAACACTTCCGCCCAGCCCTGACGGACCAGCATGTGCTTGTCCGGACTGACAACACATCAGTGGTTTTCTAAATCAACCATCAGGGAGGCCTGCGCTCTCGGCCGCTGAACAAGCTAGCCAGATCCTCCTATGTGTGGAAGCTCCGTTCGTTAAGAGCGGCTTATATCACGGGCGTCTTGAACCAAGGGGCAGACACCCTGTCGAAGCAGGGGCCGAGGCCCGGGGACTGGAGACTCCACCGAGAGGCGGTGGAGTTCTTTTGGGGTCACTTCGGCCGCGCCGATGTGGACCTATTTGCCTCCGTAGAGACAACTCATTGTCCTCGGTGGTTCTCCCTCACGCACCCCGCCCCTCTCGGCTTGGATGCTTTGGGACAGGCATCGCCAAAAAGCATGCGCCTGTACGCTTTTCCCCCGGTTGCTCTGCTCCCAGGGGTTCTGGATAGGGTCCGTCAGAACGGCGTCAGCCTACTGTTAGTAGCCCCATTCTGGCCGGCCCGCGTATGGTTTGCGGACCTAATATCGCTTCTCGCAAGCCCCCCGGTGGAGATCCCCATCAGGTCGGACCTGCTGTCTCAGGCGTCGGGGTCCATAGTTCACCCCCGCCCCGAGCTTTGGAAGCTATGGGCGTGGCCCTTGAAAGGGCGCAGCTTTGAAGGTCCAGTCACTCGACTGAGGTCGTAGAGACCACCTCCTACTCCAGAGCCCCGCCACTAGGAGGGCGTATGCCGGTAGATGGTGCCACCTGCTGTAGGAACAACTGCGGACCCAGTTAACTGCCCGGTTGGTTCAGTACTGGAGGTCCGGCTATGTTTTCCACAGGTCTTCCCGTCTGCCTTTGGGGCCATTTCTCTTCTTTTGTGGCACCCTGTCCTCCGTTCCTGACATCGGACCAGGCATATAACAGAGCCGCAGCAAGTGAATGGTTAGGGCCATGACACTTGCTTTTGAATCGGCCGGTCAGCCGGCATCTCGGCTGCCCGGGCCCATTCTATCGGGGTATGGCGGCTGCAGAAGCCCTCCTGTCAGGGACAGACCCTCGCCTTGAGCACCGGTGCTCTCGTCGAGTGTGCGTTTTTAAAAACTTCACACCACGGTCACCTGCACGTATGGTGAGTGGGTATAAGTGTTCCCACAGCGTCTTTACGCAGCTTGAGTTCCCTGATAGGGAACGTCTCTCGGTTATGTATGTAACCTTCGTTCCCTGAAGGGAACGAGACGCTGCGTAAACGTTCTGCCATACTCCAGGCCTGCCCGTGGCACTCGCTTCGGCCTTTCAGAGATGAATGGTCCTGCCCTTCGGGTCCCTTTATAGCGCCCTGGTCCGGCGTCCCCGCTATGACGTACCAGCTCGCCATTGGTTAATTTTCACACGTGCTTCATGACGCGGTCACGCAGAGGCGTTCCCACAGCGTCTTTACGCAGCGTCTCGTTCCCTTCAGGGAACGAAGGTTACATACGTAACCGAGAGACGTTTACTGTGCATGACAGACAAGAACAAATGACAAATGATAGTGTCAAGTTGTGACAAGTGCTTGTGGCTGGGTGCCAACCACAGACCCCTTTCCAACAAGTGTTTTCAAGACACTGGTTTACAATAGATCAAAATGTTGATTGGATAACTTGCATATACTAAAATTAGCAACGTTTTGTAAACGTTACCTGAGATGCAATTGAAGGCCTTCATGAAAACTGAGATGAAACCAGCCTTATGGTCTGGTAAAATAGAATGGCCTTTGACAAGATCGTAGCCGAGAAAAGCGGCGTTTAAATATTGCTTGGGTCTGCTTGTTGTACTTTTATCCCTAACAATGCAGCCACGGACGGTTCAGTAATTAAAGCCCTGGTCAGACTGACAGCTCTAAGCCAGGGACCTGCAGACCTCTTGTAAACTGGTTTGACAGTATGATTGAAAAATGGAGAAATGTATTTGTGGTGGCGGGCGTGGTTTCAGCTCGGCTGCAGGTGTGGGAGAGAGGGGGAGCGGCTCAGGGAACAGTGCCAGGTGAGAGCGCTGTACAATCAGCCGCCGGTAATTGATGTGTGTGTCCTCTCCTCCCTATTTAAACAGTGAGGCGAGCGAGTGTGGGGGTGTGTGTACGAGCGAGAGGAACGCCGGCGCGTTAACAAACGAGAGAAATAAAAACCCGTTGAGAACTCTTCACCCTGTTTACGTCTCTTTGTCAGGAGCCAGAGCAACCCACCCCGTACAGTGGCGCCCAACGCGGCGGAGGATGGCAGACGAGGGACAGCAGGCAATGCCGGCACAACCAGCGCTCGCACTGGGCCAGATGATCGGAGAGCTAGCGGCCATCCAGCGAGACCAAGCCGAGGCTAACCGGCAGTTCCTGGGGGCGCTCCAGGCCCAGGCGCTGGAGCTATTGGTGGCGCGGTGGGGACCCACGCTTCCACCACCGGGCCCGACAGCAATGGCGAGCCCGACCCTCCACCGCATGACGGCGGAGGACGACGCCCAGTCCTTCCTGGAGGCCTTCGAGGTGACGGCGGAGGCATGCGGCTGGCCGGCGGAAGAGTGGCCGGTCAGGCCGGTGCCCCTCCTGACCGGGGAGGCGCAGACGGCGGCCATGGGGCTCCCCCCGGCGGCCCGGAGAGACTACGCGGCCGTACAGAAGGCCGTGGTGGACAGGCTGGGGCTGCTGCCCGAGGACCACCGCCGGAGATTCCGGGGGGCCAGGCTGGGACCGAAGGACACGCCGTTCGCCTACGGCCAGCGGCTCCGGGACGCCGCCGCCAGGTGGCTCCGGCCGACGGGGGTGGAAACGGCGGCAGAGGTCCTGGAAGCGATGACGCTGGAGCAGTTCGTGGAGGGGCTCCCGGCCCGGACGGCGCTGTGGGTCCGATATCACCGGCCACCACCCTGGCCGAGGACCACCTGGCGGTGCACCGCAGCGGGCAAGGCGGCCGGGAGGGCGCGCCGTCGTCGACGCAGCCAGCAGCAGCGCCAACCGGAGGGAGCCCGCAGCGGACCGCGGGACGGCCCACACCGGCCCCACGTCGGGACCGACGTACGGCCGACAGCCGTACATCGGGACCGTCCGACCGCAGCAAACTCTGGCACCCTTCCTGACCCACCGGGAGATTCTCAGACGCCAGGGCAGGAGTGCTGGAAGTGCGGGCGGCCCGCTGATGGAGGTGGGGCAGGTGATCCGGGTCGCCGGCACTCCATCACCCTCCCCCGGCCCGGAAGCGACGTACCGCGTTCCGGTAAGAATCCAGAGGGGGGCCACGCCAGGCGATGGTGGATTCGGGCTGCTCGCAGTCCATGATACACCAGAGCCTGGTTCGGCCAGGGGCATTGGTAGAAGCGTCGCGGGTGAAAATTAGGTGTGTGCACGGGGACATTCATGAGTATCCCATAGTGTCCGTCGAACTTAGGTTCAAGGGGAAAAAATATAGAATAAAAGTCGCGGTTAGCTCCCACCTGACGCACCCAGTAATTTTGGGAACGGATTGGGAGGGATTTAACACGCTAATGGGAGAGGCTGCGGGGGTGCGTTCACGACCGACAGGGAGATGCGGTATTTGTGCTGTGCTCAGCGGTGACGCGAGGTCGTCCGACGCCGCCGGGGGAGAGGGGGAACCGGCGGAGCCTCCCGTGGAGACTCCGGCGGTTCCCGAGTTCCGCTCCATGGAAGATTTTCCACTCGAGCAGTCTCGGGACGATACTCTACGCTCAGCCTACGACCAAGTGATAAGAATTGATGGTCATTTGGTGCGCCCTGACGCAGCACAGTCGTACCCGCACTTCTCATTGATTAGGGACAGACTGTATAGAGTGAGTCGTGACACTCGAACGGGGCAGGAAAACACCCAGTTGCTGGTGCCGAAAAGCCGCCGGGAAATGATTTTCCAGGCGGCTCACTATAATCCGATGGCGGGTCACATGGGATACGGGAAAACACTAGACCGGATAATGGCCCGATTTTATTGGCCAGGCATCCGGGCGGACGCGCGCCGGTGGTGTGCGTCCTGCCCGGAGTGTCAGTTAGTCAATGCACCAGCCATCCTGCGTGCCCCGCTGCGGCCTCTACCGCTGGTGGAGGTCCCGTTCGAGCGCATTGGCATGGATCTAATCGGGCCATTTCACCGGAGCGCACGCGGATACCGCTTTGTGCTAGTCCTCATGGATTACGCAACCCGGTATCCGGAGGCGGTGCCATTGCGCAATATCTCTGCAAAGAGCGTCGCGCAAGCACTGTTTCAGGTCATCTCCCGGGTTGGAATCCCGAAAGAGATTCTAACAGACCAGGGCACCTCGTTCACACCGGGAGAACTTTACGGGTTACTGGGCATTAAGTCCGTCCGCACCAGCGTTTACCATCCCCAGACTGACGGCTTGGTGGAGCGGATGAATAGGACGCTGAAGTCCATGATTCGTAAATTTATTAGCGACGATGAACGTAATTGGGATAAATGGCTTGACCCGCTGTTGTTTGCAGTCCGGGAGGTTCCCCAGGCCTCCACCGGGTTTTCCCCCTTTGAGCTTCTGTTTGGCAGATCACCAAGAGGGGTGCTGGACCTTATTAAAGAAAGCTGGGAGGAAGGTCCGAGCCCCGGGAAAAACGAGATCCAGTACGTCCTGGACCTGCGAGCAAAGCTCCACACACTGGGTAGGATGTCACGGGAGAATTTGCTCCAGGCCCAGGAACGACAACAGCGGCTGTACAACAGAGGAGCCAAGCTGCGAGAATTCACACCGGGAGAAAAGGTACTTGTATTACTTCCTTCTTCCAACTCAAAACTCCTGGCTAAGTGGCAAGGGCCTATCGAGGTCACACGCCAGGTGGGGGATGTTGATTATGAGGTGGTGCGGTCTGACAGGGGCGGGGCTACACAAATATACCACCTCAACCTCCTGAAACCCTGGAGAGAGGCGGAGTCTGTTTCTCTGATTTCCACAGTATCTGAAAGAGAGGACCTGGGGCCGGAGGTGCCAAAAGCGGCTAATCCCACCCCGCTCCCGTGTGAGGGTCATCTCTCTGAGGACCAGAGAGCAGACATTGCCCAGTTGCAGGAGCGGTTTGCTGATGTGTTCTCCCCCCGGCCAGGCCGCACCGACCTGATAGTGCACCGAATCGAGACACCCCCGGGGGTGACGGTGAGGTCACGACCCTACAGACTACCCAAACACAAAAGAAAAGTGGTTCGGGAGGAATTGGCGGCTATGTTGGGGATGGGGGTAATAGAAGAGTCCAACAGCGCCTGGTGCAGCCCCATCGTTCTGGTGGCCAAGAAGGATGGGACTGTGCGGTTCTGCGTGAACTACCGCAAGGTAAACGACGTGTCACGATTCGACGCCTACCCAATGCCCCGGGTTGACGAACTCCTGGACCGGCTGGGCACTGCACGTTTTTTTACGACCCAGGGTGCTGCAACCCTGGGCGCAGCACCCTGTCCTCATGGACAGGGTGCTGCGCCCGCATGCCGCGTATGCAGCCGCCTACCTGGATGATGTCATTATCCACAGCACCACCTGGGGGGAGCATGTGCGGCTGGTGGACGCGGTGCTGGAGACGCTGAGGCGGACCGGGCTCACTGCCAACCCGGGGAAGTGTGCAGTTGGACGGAGGGAGGTACGGTATTTGGGGTACCACTTGGGGGGGGGGGGGGCAGGTGCGTCCCCAGGTAGACAAGACAGCGGTAATTGCAGCCTGCCCGCACCCCAAGACGAAAAAGGAGGTGAGGCGGTTTTTGGGGCTGGCAGGTTACTACAGACGGTTCATCGCTGGGTTTGCGGACCTCACCAGCCCCTTGACCGACCTGACCTGGAAAGGTGCGTCAGATCCGGTCCAGTGGTCGGAGCAGTGCCAGCGGGCGTTTGAGAAGGTAAAACAGACAACCCACCCCGTACAGTATTCTTGTCCATAATAACCACTTGTTGTGTTGTCACCACAGTCTTAATCCTATATGGGTGCTCTATCCCAAGGTCTCCTGAAAAGATTTATAGATACACCCGTTTAGCTAGTGGGGACCTAGGCAGGCCAGTGATTGAACAAAGGCTTTGTGGTTGGGATACCCATGACAGCTCCCTGAAACATGTAGTTGTTTCTCTAGGTTTTAGAAAATGCACTATTAATAGTGATCAAGGGGGAATTTGTGAAAACATTTTTTCTTAAAAGCACTCCTAGTACCCATAAACGGCCTTCGGCCTCCACGGAAAACATTTTTACGTGATAACATTTCTGACTTCACTCTTTTGTTAAAGAATAAACATCCTTAATTTAACCTATTCAAAATGATGGTTGTGTGCAGAAGTCCAAAACAAACATTAAGTAGTAAAAATGATTCATATTTAAATGAATTTGTAATTGAAATTATATTAATATCAAAAATGTAACTCAATAATTATTTAAATAATTATAGTTTATATCAAATTACCTATACCAAATTAGAATGTTTTAATTAGTTCCGCATTAAGTCAAAACTTGCTTCTATAAAAAATTAAATATAATTTTTGACAAATTGAAAACATTGTATCAAAGAAAAAGATCAAAATTTTGACTGGAATTTCATCAAAACTGGTTAAAACAAAATAAAAAATATAATTTTAGAAAAACAAATGCATTTAGATTTTTTAAACTTCTCTAAGATGGTCCCCAACATCATTTTAATCAGTTTATCCTTATTTCAACAAACATGATATATATTGGAATAATTCGTTTTTTAATTTCTCTTATCAAATGGATCTTGCATACAAATCATTGTGTTCTACAGTAGAGGGGGGTATTTGGGTAAGAAAAAAATAATGAGTTTGCTTATTGTGACCTTGGAAACAAATTTGTCCTCAGTCCTCTGATAATTCCATTATCTATATATATTTTTTTAGGCCAAAAAGCAAAGAAACCAACATGTGATTCGGTCTGAGCAGCAGGCAGTCATTGGACTCACATCAGCCTCTGGGTCACTGTGGACCACAGAGCCAGCCGTTAGGCAACTCACCTCATGACACAATATACTGGAGTGAAGACTTTATAACCCCCACTCAGAAGACATCTAATCTATAATCCCTTTAATACGCTTTTTCCTTTTCCCGATTGATCCTTTTCCAACTGGAACAGCAGCACCAGGGGCTACATTAATCCTGTTATTGAAAGCCTGAAGTGTGGCTCTGGAAAACCAAATAGCTCTTTTACCCTTTTCACCCACGCACCCCACCAATCGGGTCCTGTGTTATTGTCTGTAATTGATGATCCCATCAGAATGAAACAAAAGGAACACCAGACAACCAGAAAAAAAAATGTGTCTGTTTAGTATCCGTTGAAAAATCTTTCCTTTTCAGGGAGCGTTATATTGCAGTCAATGAATCAAAACACTCCACCAATCATTCCATTGAAGCACATGTAAGGAGACCCTTTAATAATATATGGTACGGGTACTGTATGAAAAAAATATAGAGGAGCAGTTTGAATGCTTCCAGAGGAGAAGGTCAAAAAGTCAAGGCTAGGAAAGGATGTGACAAAAAGGGGTGTGTTTTTCAGCAGTTAATTAATTTTCACACATTATAATAGTTCTTGTTTCATTAGACATTTTCCAAAGCCCCAGGGCAGCTCCCTTTTAAACAATCATTACAAATTAAATTGTTTTTCCTTAGCGTTATTGAACTTTTAATAAGGATAAAAAACACCCGTTGAGAGGCCTGTTCATGTCAGAGCTGCAGGAGGTTAAGTAAGTTTTAATCATTTATTCAAGATTGCAGTTTTATTCAATCACCAAGTCTCCCTCTTGTTCTAGGTGTCTTTACTGCCAGCCCTCATGTCTTCCCAGTGTGCTAATTACAAGTGTCTTAACTATTGTGTCCACCTGTTTCTGCTTGACTCACAGAAACGCAGGGTGGTAGAGGGCACGTGTAGTTTATTTCCAACAAACAAAACTCTCGTGAACAAAACCGAGAGAATCCAAAACCAAAAAAACACCCAGAGGACTGCGGCAGACAATGAAATCTGGAGACTGGCCCGGTGCTCCTAGTTGTGCTGACAAGACAGGACAAAGGGACAAGGACACACATACAACACGCACAACAAGCACACGGCAGGCCCTGCTTGAAACCAAAAAGGGCCGTCACACCTGTGTGTACTTAAATTGCACGCTCAGTATTGTTTGTTGTCAGCTCGGATGGTACTGCTGTCAAACGTCCCAGCACTTTTTTTCCCAGTCCTCTTAATTTTTGAACAAAGTTTACAACCTCGTTACGTTTTTGGATCCCGTCTTTGCCTAACCCTTTTCTTCCTTTTCCATCCACCTATTTTGCTGTAGCCTTGCCTGTCCTTGACCACGTCTCAAGAACAAAACCCATCTGAAACTTTGACATCCGTTTTCGAGCCGTGTGCTAGATGCCTCTGGATGCTCTCCTTGACATTATAGTCCTCTGGGAAATGTGAATCATTTAATATGAGTGTAACCTCTCTCTTGTTTGAGACTCACTGATGCAGGTCTAATGGAATTTGGGAATGGTAGTGTGATGGTGATAAGGTTAAAAGTTTTATAAAGTTTGTATGCATCATATGCATAATGACTGTCAAAAGGTGGTTAACACTTGGGATTTAGGTAATACTAATGATCAAGTACTGTGAAAACCCACACATCCGCACAAAACAAATCGATATAATAAAAACACAACGAGGTTCTGATCTGTCAGAAGTGACTGTGCATGCATGGGGACCTTTCTATAATTCTCACAATAGCAGTGTCATCCGGTGGGCTGCACTGAACGCCCTGGCAGGCTGGGATTGGCATGTGGGCCGCGAGTTTGGCAGATGTGCTTTAGAGGTTGAATATCTTACTAAGACTGTGTTATGTGCACACAGACCCAAATGCAGACACAGGACAACCAATATCTCTCTTAATCCAACAGGTGAGTTTTATTCTCTTATAAAGAAAAAAGGGAAACACTAGACAAACTTTAAAGTCAGATCGGAGTGGCAGAAGAGCCAACAGACAGGGGAATGACATCAACATGAGGAGAGAATATTGGGGAAACAGAGGGAAAACACCAAGGTAAAACAGGAGTCCTTACAGTACCCCTCCATCCATCCAAGACCCTCCCGCCCTCTGCCAGGCTTATCAGGGTGCTAGAGGTAAAAAAAATAATCCGGGAGCATGGAACCCAGCATCTTTCCTCTAAGACATACTACTCCCAATCTACAAAGTATTGGTAACCTCTGCTTCTCCGGCTGACCTCTAGGAGATGGTTGAGAGTGTATACCGGACCACCGTTGATGAGCCGTAGGCTGTCGGTTGTTCCTTGACACGACCAGGAGAGAAGGGCACGTCCGATGAGTTATGTGAGTCAGTGAACTTCCATCCAGAGCATTTGGGGCATTCAAATGCCTCCAATGGGATCCTATGAGCGAGGGCTATTGAAGAGTCAATGAGCGCCAAGACTGGAATCGAACCGGACGGGTGCCGGAACCCTGTAAATCTGCTCTCTCCAACGCTCACGCATCCGAGCATCCAGTCGGATGATGAGAGCAACAAGGTGACTGGGCCTCTCCCAGAATGGCTAGCTCGTACTTCAATCCATCCTCAAGGCTGGTGAGGTCAACCCTCTTCAGCGCTCTCTCCACCCAACCGAACTTTGCAGCCAATATACGAAAGCCTAGGAATGTTCAGCAGCGCTGGCGAACCCCTGGCGGAGGTGGAGGAGGTGATGCACAGTGTCCTGAGTGTGCAAAGGATGGTCAAAAGCTCTCTTAAATGCATCCTGGAATAGTCAAAAACATATTGTATCCGACGGGTTTTGGGTAAACCAGGCCTGTGGACCAAGATAAACATTTTTATTTAGCACTAAGAACTGGATCATCCAAAAACATTCACGAAGTGACAAAAGTCTGGAATGGCCAGTGTCTTAATTATGAAGATGATTAATAACAAATTATTTCATGCCAATTAAAATGACTAAAGCTGAAGGGCTTTTCGCGTTTAGTCTAAAATGCTGAAGGAATGGGGTGGCAATAAAGCTGGGAAGCAAATTGCATTAGTAAGTTGAGGAGAACTGTATTAAAATGCAAATGTACAGCTGTTAATAGTTCTTCAAAAACCAATAATCCCCCACAGTCAGTCATGTGTCAAAGTGGTTAATGGAAAAATATCCCAGCGGCATGCAAGGTCCAATTTCCATTCCGGTTTTGATTATAACAGAAATTCTGTTTGGGCAAAAGCTGGGTTTAGGTCAGAATGGGATTGGCAAAGATGTAGACAGGATCCCCAAATCGTTGTTCTGAAGTCCTGATTTCACTGATATGTCTTCCGATGGGAGGACCCTTTATTGCGCCAGACTGCATATCAGATCTGCACTTATTGCAAGCAGCAGCTGAGTGGAACACAACCCGTGCTGGTAAACAAGGACATGAAAGATGTTATGTACTGCTGAACTGAGAGGAGGGGGGTTCGAATATTTGAGTGGCACAACCAATACTAAAGACATGATTGTTTTGATTATACTTCTTGATGCTAAAGAATATGAACAAAACAAGCAATAAGAGACAGTTTGTTCATAGTCTACTTTTACGCAGATTACATTTCAAGATTATTTATTTGGAGAAGAGTAATACTAGTGGATAAACTGAGTTATATCATTTTCAGTAACAATAGTTGGAAGAGTTATATTTTGACCTGATGGAAAAATTAGGATATCCAATTATGTAATGTATATTTTCTTATCACGCATGCAAGGTCCGCAATCAGAACATTTAAAAAAGTTAAGAAAAAATAATTTACACCTGAATCTGCATTAAAAAAAACAAACATAAGGAATCTTAGAAAAGCAATTCCTTTTAATTTTAGGATCTTTTTTGTGTCTGCCATGGGATGTACTGACAGTGGACTTTGAGCCGGTCTTGCACCAGACTGATACACAGTGTTGTGCCTGAACGCGTTCATTGAACGATCAGGACAAGTACCCCAACATCAGGAATAAAATATGAACGAGTTCATGAACTTGTTCATATTTTAGTCGAACGTGAACTGAATGTACTGTATTAATGCCCGATGAACATTACTGTGAACTCGTTCTTGGGGTGCCAGATATCTATAGAAAACACACCGTAAACGCGCCTTAATAAGTAGCGGAAAAAACACCCAATCTGGCAACACCAGCCACCAGCGTCGCACCGCGCATTTGTCCTAAAAAAAAAAGAAATCCACGGAGGCGACAGCTGCGTGTTGCAAAGAGGCGGCGTATAATAATTTAAATGGGTTTTATGAAGTTACTGACAAGGTCGGTGAGGATGGGAGGAATCTGACCTTTCTTTGCAAACATTTGCACCTTAATGATAACTGTTGTGTTTTTATTCCTTATTTAAAAAAGACCATTCAAGCAGCATGTGTTTGAGAATGTACTGTAGGGGTGAACGCTGCAGCTGCTGCTAGTGTGGAGTGAATGGACAGCAACATTAAAGCAACAAAGGGGAAATGCTGTCCCCTCAATGCTAATGTAAACCCTGGTTGGATAAGGATTCAAAATTGGATATGAAGATTAAATCTGATGCATAGCTTCAGTGTTAAAACTGATAAAATAATTGCTGTCTGTGGTTCTATATGGGCTGTGGAAATTTGAAAAATAATAAGCAACATATGGAAACTGAACTAGTTGGAACTGTGAACTTAGTTCAAATATTTTGAAGTTTGAACTATGAACTGAACTAGTTCATGTAGAAAGTGAACTTTCCCAACACTGCTGATACATTGGGAGAACTGTAATAGAAATCTGATGGGAATTTGGGATATTTCGCTAAACTCATGTTAAACATGCAAAGAATCATGCAGTTTAACACTAACATTGCGACATTGTGATGGTAGCATTCGGATCAAAGCACATTTGTGCCTCTGTAGAATACCAGCCTTTCCAGATGGGTAATGACTTGTCATTATGACATGACTTCCTCCTGCAGTTGATGAGAACTACTCCTGTAAAATACAATAACTGGAAGGTCTTTGAGCCTAGCCGAGGAAATAGTAAAAGGGTGCAGAGTGGAAGAGATGTTATTAATGCAGAGGTATGGAATCTGTGCCATCGGGGGTTGAAATAAAAAGGTGATTGAAATGATGTACTTTGTGCTTTTACATCCATCTTTTTGTGTCTCCCTAAAACTCCCAGACCAGGTAGCTCTGCTTTGATAAGATGTCCTTAGCAATTTCCAATGATCAGCAATTTAACGTCTACCCCCAGCGGCTTCCAGGGTTGTGTATCTTCACATATAAATCAATATGAACATATACTTAACAGGCTTTATGACGCAAGATTTTTTCAACTGAAACCTTTTCACACATCCTTGTGTCATAAAACTGACACCAACCAGAAAAAAATACTGCTGGATGTTTCCTTGAACCTGCAGTTTTCAAGGACCAGTGTTTATATCTTGAGCCACTTATTTACTGCAGAGATCATTCCGAGCAGGTTTGACAGCAGAAAAGGGGGTTAGGGTTAGGGTTAGGGTCAGCACGGGTGGGTCTTGGGCACGGATGGAGGACTCAGATGCAGAGTATTCAAAATAAAAGGACTTAAATAGTCAAAAGTCAAAATCACTCTAACAAAAAAAGGGCGAGAAGGAGGTGAAAACAATACCGACAAAAAAAGGGACCTGGACTTGGAGACTTACTTGACATGACACGTAACGACGCGACAAGAGACGAGAGACTCACAGGGCATAGACAAGGGAGGTGCAGGTGATTGAACACAGCTGGAAACAATCAGGCATGGCAGACAATCACAGGGGAAGACAGGACAAGGCAGGAAGTAAAGTTACCCATGAACACAAGAGACATGAAACTATAAAATAAAACAAGACAAGAACCCAAACCGTGACAATCTAAAAATGCATGGCAATACTTTTAAATATTGGTTCATTTATATATTAATAAAACAATTAACCAACATTTTCTGTGATAGTTATTTTAGCTTGTTGCCCCAGCATATTGCAGCCAGACTGGAGGAACTTTTTCTGCATCATGTTGTAGATGCTGACGCCTCTGAGCTGTCGCACGAAGTAGAATTGGCTCTGGTTCTTGGTTCTAGAGGGCACATGGGCCTCTAGCCCATTCTAGTCTGCTGTCCAGGTGCACAAGACTCACCTCGACATCCTCCCCTTGGATGGACACAAAAGTCTGACTAGGTTTGGTGCTTCACCTCACTAATGATCAGCTGCAGATGGCCATCCACCAGCCCTATGTATTCGGGTACACTAATATTAGTACACTAATACATCTCACAATGTTTATAGGTTTGTCCTCACAGAATGCCTTTTCGGCTAAAAGTAGAAGTGAGGCAGGAACTGAACTGTATCCAATCTCTATAGATTTCTGGCCTTTGCAGCCCTGTGTCGTAGTATTGGTGAAAATCTCAAGGAACAAATGGACTTCTTCATTGGTTGTGACAGCTGTGTGGGATTTGACGGACAGGAACTAATTTTTCAATCATCCACAAATACAAACGAAAGGAGAGAGAATAAGTGGCTTATTAGAAGCAGGTGTTGAGCAAACTCTATGCATGTAAATATCAGTTAGCCTGCTTCATTTCTATCATAATGCAAACATATCTGGCATATTTGAAATATGCTATTTCTTTCTGGAATGTTTTACCTGTAGGCTTTTTCGGCATCGCTGTTTTGAATTTTGTTGCGCTCAGTAACATGAATAAAAGTTAAATCCATTAATGATGTGTTTACCAAAATAATTGGATCATTCAAATAATATAAAGATACATTCATGTGTTCATATACTATCTACTAAAGAAGGACCACAAAGCTGATAAAAAATGAGAAAACCAATGTTTTCAGATATTCACTTCATGTAATAGAGCTAATAGCCACATTGGTTTTTTAGAATAGCATGGATTATATTGTGGTTTATTTGGTACATTTCACCTATCATGTTTCTGTAACTATCTTCTCCCCAACCAAACTAAGTAGTTTTGTAACCTACATTATCCGTGTGAAGGTGGAATTCATTTTGAAAAGATTGTAGGCATGTACCAAACAGTAACACACTAATGTTTCTGACTAGAAGCAGGAAAAAAGATGAATAACAACTCGTAACTGTTACTAAGAATAACAGCTGTACGTTGTGTATGAGGAAGTTAGTTTGAGTTGATTGGCAGTATACATTTTTTTTGTGTTGTCCATCATCAGTAGTAAATTTCAAATTCTTAATATTATCCATTTTTAAGATTGAAGACTATTTGTATGTATGCATCTTTTTCAGTTCCTTAGTTCTACTGTTTATTTGAAACAGAAGTAAAAAAAAAGAAAAAAGAATGACATTGCTAATACTGGCTCACGGACTAATGCAAGTGACGTTTGTTATCAGTCATTATTAATGTGTTATACTATTATTATTTTCATTTGGATTTTCTGTAAAAACACAGCTTCATCTTAGTGAGACTACATGATTAAACAGAGAATAAATGTTAATTATATGTAGTATTACCCTGACGTTGTGTCATGGAAATCCCCAGGCTCAGTGTACGGCAGCCTGTTTGTGTTCACAAACCCATGTTTCACAGTGCCAATGCTTTTTTTTCTTTCTTTTGCTGGAGCACATTACTCATCATTTGAAAAGGCAGTCATGCTTGACACACCAAAACAAAACTATTAGGCTGTTCTGCAGAAGGTTCAGTCCTGCTTTACACTAGGATACTATACACATACAGCTCTCGCGTGGATGAAAGAACAGGATATTGAGCACGACAGAGTAGGTCCAATCTGTTATTATATAGATTTAGGTTGTAGGAACATATTAACATTTTTAATCAAAATTAGTCATATGAATCTCCTACTTGCATGGGATCTAGTTTTTGTTCTTGTCTTGCTGGACCTCAGTGCTGCATTCGACACCATTGATCGTTGTATCCTGTTGCAGAGACTAGAACTCAGCTGGTTTAAGTCGTATTTACCAAGTCGATCCTAGTTTGTGTTTGTAAACGGTGAATCTTCGATGACCACCAATGTTGGTAACAAAGTCCCACAAGTTTCTGTTCTTCGACTGATTTAATTTACCCTGTAAATGCTTCCTCTGTGCGACATTATCAGAAAACACTGCATAAACTTCCATTGTTATGCAGACGATACTCAATTGTATCTGTCACGGTGTGGGGTTGTTTCCTGTTTTATTTTGTAGTTTCATGCCTCATTGTAACAGGGTTAATTTTTCTTCCTGCCCTGTTGTGCCATCCCCTGCGATTGTCTCCGGTGCGTTTTGCACCTAGGCATTTTAGATTTTGCGGGTCCCCCTCTCCTGCTGCGTACTGCGCCAACAACTACATACTGGTCTATCTTCTTTCCTCTTTGTCCAAAACTCTGGGAATGGGTATTTTTAACCAACTCCACTGTATCAACCTCCTTGACCCCCACCAGTTAGGCTTCAAGGCAAGCCATTCCACAAAGACTGCTCTCCTTGCTGTCTCATACTCCACACTGCTAGAGGCGCCTGTCTCTCATCTATCTTCAACCGAAAAAGACAGAACTACTTCTCCTTCTGTGAATAGGTTCTCCCACCCAGGACCTGACTTTTAACTTTGCCAACTCAGTGTTAACGCCCACTGTGACTGCTGGGAACCTCGGTGTGACACTTGACAGCCAACTCTCCCTCACTCCTAACATTACAGTGACAATATGATCCTGTAGATACACGCTTTATAACATCAGGAGAATACGACCCCTTCTCACTCAGAAGGTGGCGCAGCTAATGATTCAGGCTCATGTCATCTCCCACCTTGACTATTGTAACTCTCTCCTGGCTCTATAGCTAGTTGTAAATCGGCTTAATTGATGGAATTGCACTTTCTTTTTCTTAGTTTGTATCCTCATTGTTGAAATGCACTCAATGTAAGTTGCTTTGTATGAAAGCGTCAGCTAAACAACATGTAATCAATGTATGTCCCTTGTCTGTGTGTACCTGGTCTGCAGTTTTCCCCTATGCATTTTTGATTTTGGTAATTAAAGAATTTTTGTCCTCGAGTCTGTGTTTGAGTCCTTCTTCCGTCACCCCAGTGTGAGAGATCAAGCCAGATGCGACCGACAAGGTTGTTTGACTTCAAGAATGTCTTGGAGACATCAAAACTTCGTTTTCTTAATAGGCCAAAAACGTCCTGCTGTCTGGGATATAGTTTTGTTGGATGGAATTGCTCTGATATCCAGCAGCAGTGTAAATAATTTTTTTATTCTCCTTGACCAGGATGTTTCCTTTGACTCTAACTTAAAGGATTGCCCTACTAGACCCTCTTATAGTTAGAGCTGGCTTAGACTAGCCTGGACCAGCCCTTAGTTAAGCTGCTATAGGCCTAGACCAGGGGTGCTAAACTCTTTTTACGTAGGGGGCCACATACTGTCCACTTGGATTTCACAGTAAATTCATAGGCGATGGTCCAGTCGAACGCATTTATCTCCCTGGTCTAACACATGAGCTGACTCACTGAGTCCAACCCCCAGTGGACTTTTTAGGAGTAGAGCTACTTTTATCGAAATGCAATTCATGTCTTTCTGTAATTTTTCACACTTAGCAAAGTCATCCGGCGGGCCGCACTGGACCCCCCGGTGGGCCAGATCCGGTTTGACACCGCTGGCCTAGACTGCCCGGGGACTTCTTAGGACACGCTGAGCCCCTTTCTCTCTCTCTCTTACTCTAACCCTCTTTCTCTTTTCATGCTTACTTGCCTCACCATTTGTATTACTGTCCACATTCACATGATTCACATCACTAACTTTGTTTCTTCCATGGAGTATTTGTGCTTTCTCGCCTCACAGGTTTTTGTGGATCATGGTTCTATCTGGATCCTGTTTCTGCCTCCTGCCATGATCCTCCTGACAACTGCTGCTGCTATAATCATTATTATTATTATAAATATTAATTATATTACTATTACCGTCATTATAACAAACATTCATTTTCCGTCCCCACAGAAACTTCTGTGGATGGAGATTGTGTCTGATAGGGGTTGTCCGTTCAGTGCTCCTGCCGTACACCTGGCTTAATACTCATAATATTTTAATCATTTCTGTCATAGAAAGTGAATGTATTGTACATCTTTTACATTGTTAAATCTGTACACATGACATTTATTTATTCTCCTCTTATGTTCTCCCTAAGGTTTTCTTCCCTTGTGTCTACAGATTTATATAGCAATTTATTCACACACACACCGAAATGATTGGTTGAACGCACATGAACGATTTGCATTTTTTAATTTTTCTATTATATACATTACATTATTAGATTACATGTCATTTAGCTGACGCTTTCATCCAAAGCGACTTACAATAAGTGCATTTCAACCATAAGGATACAAACTCAAAAGAACAAGAAACAAAATATGAAATATGCCGATTTACAACATGTTAGAGAGCTCACTCCAGTGGTGTAGTCTATGTGATACGCAGGTGTCCCTACTAGGAAAAGTCAAGGAATTCCGTATACCCACCAACAAAAGCACAATGATACGTAACAACATAACACAATGAGCCGCGATCTTGTCGAGTGTTTTGCTCTCAGTGAGGGAGGAACAAGCAGTTTGGCAGATGAAGAGCGGAGTGTGCGGATTGGGATGAATAATGAATATATACAGCTTATATCCACGCTCAAATAGATGATTGATTTGGAGTAACATTCTTCCCCCACATATTGTCCAACTGCAGTGTCTTTTGCTTCATAACCATCTTTTCATGCCACTGCAACAATTCAAAAGCCAGGATTAGACTTTTTATTGAATCGTTTAGTTGACTAGTCAGTCTCACCATAACTTTTAATACAAAATTAATTCAGTATAAGTTTTCATCACTACAGTAGATTTCTTGCTATTACTCCGGTTTGAATTGAGTGTTAGTGGCCCATAGTCGGAGTGTAGAGCTTGCTCAGGGCATAAATTATAGAGTAATTGGAATGCGGCAAATATGTGAAACGATTCAGTGAGAAATTCCTAAGGTGATTACACTCAACGAGTTCAAAGCACTTATCTCAGGACCATTAAAACAGCCATTACAGCTGCACAGATGACACCTGAGATGTTAAAAAAAGACCGGAGAATGGGGATAAGGTGTGTGTGTGTGTGCACTGACTGTGGAGCATGGTGGGTGGTGGATCCGAGAAAGCACTGAACAGATTTTTTAAAGACGTATTAAATCACTTTACTTGTTAGCTGTCCCAAATAGGAATACGTGAATTTATACAGGCTTTGGTTCAGTGATGTCAGACTTTGGTGATGTCAAAGAAAAATGAAGTGTACTTTGATGAACTCTAAAGTCTGTACATAATATTCAAACCCAGAATTAAATAAAAAATTACTCCTAATTCAATTCTAAGGGTCCTTGAAAGAAAGACGTGCATTTACTATTTCTTATTTACACATTTAGTTGTCTTCTCAGTTATATTGTTTTGGTATTTTATTATCCATTTAGTTACACTGTTGTTATTACTATTACAACTATTCATTTATTAAGATGCATTTTCAAATTTTCTGCTTTTGTTCATGGTAATTACCAAAAATCTTTGTTTGAGTACAAATGTGGATGTGTATATTTGTAAAAATAACAGAATTAGGAATTTTTGACATTTATGCCGATTCTAGATTCAGTAAGTGTCACGGTTTGGTTCTGCTTCATGTCTTATTTTGTAGTTTTCATGTCTCTTTTGTCGCTGGGTAACTTCACTTTCTGCCTTGTCCTGTGATTGCCTGATTGTTTCCACCTGTGTCCAATCACCTGCACCTCCCTAGTGTATTTAAGCCCTGTGTGCCTGTTGTCCCTTGTCGCGTCATTGTCTATGTCAGTCATCGTTGGTGCACGTCCTTCCTCGGTTTTGCATTCAATAAAGAGCAGCTGTTTGCGAAGCCTGCGTTTGAGTCCTGCCTCCTTCAGCCTGCACCAGCACCGCTTCCTGACAGTAAGAGTACCAAGAATCGAACATGAGAGGTTTTGGATTCTCTTAGAATTAGTTTTTTCCCAATATTAGGTCTCCTCAGTCCAATAACGTGGTCTTGACAAGTTCCTAGCCTGCATAATCACTCCTGTCACAGCAGACCAAGAGGAGACCATGAAAAATTTCCTCTAGTCATCATTGTCATCGGGGTAAGCCGTCGTACTTAGTCCTGTCACCTGCAATTAATGTCAATGGGAAAGTGTAACCCTGCTGACACAAAGTTTAACTCTATGACAGGCTGTCAGCCACTAGATTTCTTCCATCACTTTGCCTCCTTCTGTGGTTGACCAAAGAGCAGAAGGGCACGGCGGGATCGGTTCCTTTCGTATGATGAAGTCGACTTTGTCGGTAGTATACAGATACCTGTGCAATAGTAACGTTAACAATAAAGCCACTCACGCTACATAACACCATGGAAAAGAATGTGCACAGCACACTCGGCTCTGTTGCACACTGGACACATGAACTCTGTCCCGCTTTAATGCCAGCTTGTTTCTTTCCGGCTCTGTCACATACGACAGTAGACTTTTGTCAACTTCATTATGTATACTATCCACAAACAGAATAATTCTATATTTAAGAAGAATATAATCAAACGTTTATGCGGCAAAACTAATTTAGAATCAAAATATCCTTTGAATTATTATACATTTATTTATTTACTGCATTATTTTCTTCATTGTGTTAATTTTCAAAATACAATAACAAAAAGTATGAGAATATACAGTATATATAATCACAATATGAAATCAGAGGCTTTGTCACCAATAAAGAAAATTTAGATTGTAAATACATCATTTATATTGTGACTTGGGTGGACAATCCACTCATTGCAAATTCTTTAGGGGTTATCCAGTCGATCATTTATCCAGTTTTCATGTTCATGTATAGCATTTAATCAATTAATTATGAGGTGTTATGCAATTCTTGTATTGTGGAACTAAATTGTCAAGTAATGATTTGGCGCATTGTCGATTTCATTAAGCCAAGTGGCTGTAGACAAACAGATCTAATGAGAAGCTGAAATGAAATTAGCGCGCTGGTTGTAATAATACAGTTAGCGGGTTTAAGGCCAGTGGTGCCATTATGTTTCTGAGGCTAATAAAGCATTGTGCTCCTACCTTTTTGTGCTCCGAGGGAATGCCTCTGCATTAGGAGAAGTCTTTTTTTGGCTTCATATGCCTCTGTTGGCATAATGCAAAAACAGTGACCGACATTGTAAACAGGTCTTTATAATCCTGAGAAGACTGTAACTAAATTTAAAAACAAAACACAGAAGACATTTTACCCTTAAAAGAAATCCTGGGTTAATGAAAGTGAATGAGTTTTAAATAATAAATTGTCTTTCATGGCTTTGGGTCATTGGTCTATTAATGTTTCTAAGAGAATCTAAAAGGTAAAGTAGACATAGTACAACCGTTAAGATATGTTTAACAATCCAACAAAAAATTGCACATGCACAAATGAATTGATAAGAATATTAGCTTTCTTCAATGTTATGTTTCTATATCTTGTCTTTATGTATTATCATTCATTTTCAAAGTCACTCAAGGTAAGGGTTAAGGACTGGTAACCACAGGGGGCAGGACTCAAAAGCAGACTGAGGCAAACATAAGGTGAAAATCTCTACTTTTTTGAATGGGGTTTTGGTTCATGGGTAGTCAGCTACACGGAAACTGGTCGACGCCACGGAAAAAACACTAAGGATGGCTGGTAAACTCACTGGAAAGAGACAGACAAACTAGCACAAATATTAGACACAGACTAAATACACAGTAGGCCAGGCAACGAAACTGTCAGGAGATAAGTTGAGTGACAGGAAGCACGGACTACCAAACAGTGAAAACAAACTACATAGAAGGACTTTGTCTATTGTACATATAGCACCCAGATCAATGCATGGAGACACAGACAACATTAGAAACTGCATATTTGTACTCGTATCAAGACTAAAAATCTTCCTTAAAAAGCATTAATTTCTTTCTTTTCAGATTAACCCTCAGTGTAATCTTCAGAAATTATGAAAGAAATTAGATAAAAAATCTGTATCATGAAAACATTGATGTGTCAGTTCTGCATTCACAAAAACATTTCATTTCTTTGAGTGTTCTACTGTAGGAAAACAGCTGATATGTGCATGTGACCGGTTGCCAATCAGGGAGTGATAAAAAGCTCACCAACTGTAGTCATTAGTCGTAGTGTTGAGTTTAAAGGTCAGACATGACGACTGACAATTACAATATTACTATGTAATCGGACCATCTGCAGCCGTTCGAGATTGTCCGATCGACGGGGTGGGAAACAGCCGCGGTGCGCGGTACCCGTGCTCTATAGCAAGAGCTAATTCATACGGCAGCAATCTTGCTTTTTTTATTCATATGATAACGCTAAATGTACGAAAACTGCGCAGGATTTTAGAACGTGCAACATGTTACAAACGGCGCCCCATAGTAATGCACCTATAAGATGGATGCCAACCGCCGTAAAACAACAACAAGAACAACAAAAAGAAGGTTGATTTCTGATTTTTGGTCCCACTAGGTTGATAGCCAGGCACAAGTTCCCGTCCTTCACGAAGTGAACTGGGGCAGCAATTTATGTTTTGACTAAATGTTACCCTTGTGTTGCTTATGCCACCGCAAGCCACACGCTACCTTTTATAGAATGTTTTCCAATTTGTATTTTCTATGTTTCAGTTAACCACTGATAAAGGAGCTTATTTTTTTTTATATGCTTTTGATGGAAGTTTTGACATAGGTTTTTCTCCTCAATTTATATATGCTCACAGCTTGATCCTGTTCAAGGCCAGGTCCGTGTCTACACACTGCTTCCTCATGGTGAGACCGCACTGGGTTACACTGTCACGGTGTGTATGTAGCCTCGACACTGTAGATTTTGTAGTGACATGCATGATAATTTGTAGTGGATCGTGTAGAAATAAGTGTGTAGTGCATGTCTTTGTCAGTGCTGGGCCTTCTGTCTCCTCTTTGTCTCCCACAGTCGTGTCCTGGAACGGTGTGCGCGGGCCGAACCGACCTTCTTGCTATTAGGACAGTAACACGACCTATATCGGCCATCTAAGTTATTGTTTTATTCTACCAAATGGCTTTTTTAAGTGGAAAACTGTTAAACTTTTTCTAATAAAACCAAACTTATTTATGTACAAAATTTGCCTCCAATTAAATTGTCCCTGTTAGGGGAAAATCAGAGTTAGTCACACAACACACTAATTAAATATAGTAAGGGTTCCTCCTAGCCCTCAAAAGGAGGTGGCATTGTCAGCTTTGAAGGGTTTTATGCGGCTCCGGCACTACACTACAAAGAAATGAGTTTACATATAAATATTTGAATCAATAAGAAAATGTTTTTCATAAGATGTGCAGATGGTTATTAAACTCAGAGCAGCTGTTCATTTTCTGACTTCAGCTTGCTCTGAATGTTTCTCTTTGTAATGCATTTCAAGAAATAATATGCAAATAAACAAAGTAATATAAAACATAAAAATGTGTGTTATTTTGTCAGATTTTATTATCTGACAAAATAACACACAATTTTATGTTGGTACCGCACAATAATTGAGATGAATTAATGAAATAAACATTCAAAATCAATAGTGTTGGATATATCCTTATTGTCCAGATAGTCTACTGTCTAGATACTACTGTATCTAAACTGAAATAAAAACATCAATAAAGATATATAATATGAAACTTATTTTTGTTGTGTAACCTGCAAACCAAACAGGGTTACATTGTTGAAACCAACCCAGTCTCCAAAAAAAGCGTGAAATGGCTACGTTGGTCCACCGTAATAGACGTAGTCTTGTTAAGTTTCCCCCCAAAATAACGTTAATATATTACGTTTCTTTTGGCTGACAGGAGAGCGTCACGTCGCGCTGCGCGCACCCCCCCTTCGAGGCCGGGCCGCAGCACGCTCGGACTTCGTCCAATAGGCCCTGTCACCGTAAGGGTCAGGGCCCGAAGAGTGACTTCCACCGCACCCTTCGGTGCTGTTGTCCCCGCCGCCGCTTCGAGGCACGCCCGGGTCCAGCGAGCGTGAGCCCGAGGGCCGTTCGCCCCCTCTAAGGAGGGTTCCGGCTCTACTACATCAGCGCTTCCCTGCCAGTTCGCTGTTGCAGGGCGCGGTGTCTGTAGACCCGGGACTTCCAGAGACCGGCCCCGAGGGGCCGGAGCCCCTGAGAAACTTTTTGGGTGAGTGGCGAGCCCTCCCCAACGTATCTCAATCTTGCACACAATCGATGTCTGCTACGCCATCCAGTTTAGGTGGCGGCCGCCTCGATTTTGGGGCGTACTACCCACGGTGGTAGACCCCCAGCAGGCTCTGGTGTTGGAACAAGAAGTACAGACCCTGCTGCGGAAGGGAGCCGTAGAACGAGTTATCCCCCCAGACAGAGAGTCAGGCTATTACAGCCGGTACTTCATCGTTCCAAAGAACGATGGGGTTTTGCGTCCAATTCTGGATCTCCGCCGTTTGAACCGCGCTGTTGCGAAGTTGAGCTTCAAGAACTCAACTTCAACTCTCAAACAGATTGCGGCACAAATCAGGTCCGAGGACTGGTTTGTCACGGTAGATCTCCAGGACGCTTACTTTCATATTCCCATCCTCCCTCGACACAGGAAGTTTCTGAGGTTCGCTTTTGGGGATAAAGCTTATCAATACAAGGTCCTTCCTTTTGGCCTAGCCCTCTCGCCCCGTACGTTCACAAAATGCGTGGATGCAGCTCTGGCGCCATTGCGTCTCCAGGGCAACCGTATTTTGAACTACTTGGACGACTGGTTGATTTTAGCGCCCCCCGAGCGCCTGGCGGCCCAACACCGTGATGTTGTGCTCGCTCAAATTAACCGTCTGGGGCTGAGACTCAACACCAGGAAAAGCGTGCTGTCCCCAGCACGTAGGACCACTTTCCTGGGCGTAATTTGGGATTCGACCACGATGCGGGCACACCTGTCTCCCGCTCGGGTAGATTCGATCCTCTCCGATGTTCAGCAGGCTAGGCTAGGCCAGCCAGGTTTCAGAGACTGTTAGGTCTCCTGGCAGCGGCATCCAATGTGATCCCTCGCGGCCTGTTACACTTGAGACCGTTGCAATGGTGGCTCAAGACCAAGGGGTTCTCCCCAAGGGGGAACCAGCACCGCCTGATCAAAGTCACTCGGCGCTGCCTGAGGGCCTTGGTCATATGGAGGCACCCTGGGTTTCTAACCCAACGGCCCGTTTTAGGGGCGATCTGTCGTCGGGTCATCCTCACGACAGACGGTTCCCTCACGGGCTGGGGTGCGATCATGAGTGGTCACTCAGCCTCGGGGCTGTGGCAGCATCATATCCAGTCCTGGCACATAAACCAGGTGGAGATGCTGGCGGTGTTTCAGGCGCTGAAACACTTCCGCCCAGCCCTGACGGACCAGCATGTGCTTGTCCGGACAGACACACATCAGTGGTTTTCTACATCAACCTGCGCTCTCGGCCGCTGAACAAGCTAGCCCGCCAGATCCTCCTGTGGTCCGTGGGGAAGCTCTGCTCGTTAAGAGTGGCTTATATCCCGGGCGTCTTGAACCAAGGGGCAGACACCCTGTCGAAGTAGGGGCCGAGGCCCGGGGACTGGAGACTCCACCCAGAGGCGCTGGAGTTCCTTTGGGGTCACTTCGGCCGCGCCGATTTGGACCTATTTGCCTCCGCAGAGACAACTCATTGTCCTCGGTGGTTCTCCCTCACGCACCCCGCCCCTCTCGGCTTGGATGCTTTGGGACAGGCATGGCCAAAAAGAATGCACCTGTACGCTTTCCCTCCGGTTGATCTGCTCCCAGAGGTTCTGGATAGGGTCCGTCGGGAACGGCGTTAGCCTAGTGTTAGTAGCCCCATTCTGGCCGGCCCGCGTATGGTTTTGGGACCTAATATCGCTTCTCGCAGGCCCCCCGGCGGAGATCCCCATCAGGTCGGACCTGCTGTCTCAGGCGTCGGGGTCCATAGTTCACCCCCACCCTAAGCTTTGGAAGTCATGATACAAGGGAACTTAGGTGAGTGTGTTTAGATGTGAAAATCAGTATATGTATTTTGATATTTGTATGGGATACACAAAAAATGAAAAAGAAACTCAGTTTCGCTTGGGAAAAAACTACTTACAGGGGCTTTGCCCCCATAAATAATAAAGGACAAAGCCTCGAAGTCTCCGTTATGTTAGCCTAGTGTGTATATGTGTAAAGCAGAACAAATAAAGAGAGACTAGTGGACGCCTCACGGCCACTTCACACACAGGGCAGCGTCAATGCAGCTGATATCTCACCGTTTGCCGCCAAAATTATAAGTCCCGCCTATCTATGGAATCGTCAGAGCAAACGGAATCGAGCCAGACCCACGTGGGATAGAGCGCCCGCTTTACTGGCCAGTAAAAGGAGGAGACGTGTGGAGCGAGAAATGACGCTCCGCTCTGAGGGTGAAGCCCCGCCGCCCCTTTCCCATGTAAACAATACGTAATGTTTTGAAAGAGACACACACACGCGCTAAGCCTTTAGGATTTGAGCCCCCGGGAATTATGCATTCTTTAATTGAAAACTCATAAAAATACGGCAATTTATGTTTAAAAAGTCATAATATGATTCGAGTGCTTTGTGTTTGTTTTGTTTGGCGATTAGTGGCTTTAAGGCTTAAAGCGCCTTCACGGTAACGCCCCCAGTAGAAGTGCTTTTAGTAACGTTATTTTGGGGGGAAACGTAATAAGACTACGTTTATTACGGTGGACCAACTTAGCCATTTCACTTTTTTTTGGCGACTGGGTTGTTGAAACCCTAATTAGACATTGCATCACAAAACACTACTACTATTGTCTCTGCTGCTGTTAATGTTTAGCATTATACATTATATTAATTATGGATATATTTGCCTGTCTGTTGCTGCCCGAGCTGTGAAATATTATTCTTCCAGTACGCTTCTCTATGGCCTGTTAGGACTGCTGGTTATTGACTCTTATTGTCCCCTCATGTACAAGCTTACACTCGGTATTGCCATTCAAGCCCATAATGAATGGCCTTGTGTTGTGACTTGATGAATCCCCCGTGGATCGAAGTACATTCTGCGCCAAAGGGCTTTGAGCAAAATACAGCCACCTACGAGACTGAGATCAATGAGGCTCTCGGCCCACCCTCTCACAGCTGCAGGTTGAGCTCGTACAATTTGGAGGTTCAAAAAGAGAAAGCCAGTGACTAAGTTTAATTATTCTACTTGGAGTGAATATTTCCTTTGAAAGACTGAACTGGCTTGTGGTTTTGCCTTTTTGCAGATATTCATGAAATGTGCTCTTGTAGCTTTGGCACTTTTTTAATGACAAAACTATTGAGCTCGCTCAAGACAAATCTGAGCAGTAATCAATCTAAGTCGAAAGTTGAGTCCATAACAAGCTTTAAAAGGTCGAGCCTACATACGATAGTGAACTGCTACATCTTATTGGAAATGGAAAAGGAAGCTGCACAGTTGGCCATTTTCAGTGGTTATTAAAACCAAATTGATGCTTCAGATATGACCTACTACATCCTTTTTGTGAAAAGGTCCTGGGTTAAAGTTTTATGCTACACAGTCTGTTGTACAACGTCACAGGACTTCATCCTTTATGATATAAAGCAAGGACATAGTTAAGACCGTTAAAAATGTGGGAGCAAACAAAAGCATGGGTTCACGCCACGTTTTAAAATATTGAATTGAATCGCGAGTTTTACTGCATGCTCAGTAGTTTCTCCATGAAAAAGCTAAGGTAAATCAATTATGGATCCAGCTGAAAAACGAAGAAAATCTCAAAAATAAATGTGTAAGATCCTACAGAGCGCACTGGTATAACTTTTGGCGCCGTGTTGGTGCTGGCTGATGCAACGCTATGATTGGCCAGTCGCATTTGTGGGGTACATTTAGTAAAGGTAAAAAATAGTAGCCTTTTTACGCATGCAGTTACATGTGGCAGTAAAGGTCTTTAAGACATCCTTTAGAGTAAAATGGGCAGAAAACTAGTCTATAACCTGTGGATGACAGTGACTGACCCAATAAAAAGCCAATATTGCCAAACCCATAACCACAGTTGTATAGCCAATCTATACACCTAATCATGTGTCCTCAGGGATTCAGAGGAGGTCAGAGCAGGAGATACAGAGGTTTCAGATATGCCACACGGAGAAAGAAAATAAATCACATTCTTTGAAGACACCTGAGCGCGAGAGCTGATAATGAGTTTTGTACTTTCTGATTACAGGCTAATCATGGCCTGAATGGAGCCTTTGCTCCATCTCATCTGCGGCACGTGATGAGCAATCTGCTACTGGAGGGGAATGAAATCAATGGCCATTATTTATCAAGTTGCGAGGCTGATAATATTTACAGTACGCAATTTAAGCTTCTAATTTGCATCCAAATGTACACACATCACAAGATGTGTTGTCACCTTAACCAACGTTAAACATACTTATTCCACAATACAAATGTGTCAGGATCCGGGTCTCTCTCTCCCCTCTCCTCTGCCATATACACTCACTGTCACACTCAGTTACCCAGTAGTCTCACCTTAACGCACACACTCACTTCTCACATAGTCTTCCCACCCACCTGCCGCTCATCCCAATCAGTGCCCGCCCTGTTTGGTGTTACACCTGTTTCTTGTCCTGTCTAATCACCCTGGCTATATCTTGCATGTGTTCCCTGTGTGTCTTGTCGGATTGTTGTTTTGAGTTGAATCCGTGCCCTGTCCCGCAGCCTCAAGACTCCTCTACCTCTCACGCACAGCTTAGGTCTGCGCGCTCGATCTCCAGCGACGTGCCGCGGAGGCTACATCCGATGATGACTTCCCCGTCCGGAGGATTACTTTGTGTTTAACCGTTTGCCCAGCTGATCTCCTAGAGAGTACATTTTTGTTCTGTGTTCTACCATCGAGCTCGGCTCGTTGTTTTCGTTGAAAATTAAAACCTTAATTTTGTGACTCCCTCTGCGTGTGGATCCTTTCCGCCGATACGTGCCTCCCTGTGACAGAACAATCCGACCAGACTATGGATCCAGCAAGGGAGGAATCCATTGCCACTGCCGTAGAGTTCCAGGGAGCGATGCTGGGTCGACACCAGGAGGAATTGTCGGCAACCAGGCAGGCCGTGGAGAGCCTGGCCGCTCAGGTGAACGACCTGTCTATACGCCTCACCCAGCCCCATCCCGAGTCTCCACTTTCACTCTCTCACTCGTCGTCTCCTGAGCCCCGCATCAATAACCCCCCGTGTTACGCTGGGGAACCGGCGGAATGCAGGGCATTCCTGACGCAGTGTGAGGTGGCCTTCTCTCTGCAACCGCGGACCTATGCGGAAGACCGAGCCCGCATCGCCTATGTGATTTCCCTACTGACCGGACGCGCCCGTGAATGGGGAACCTCAGTTTGGGAGGCTGGAGGTCCCCGCTGCGGACGCTTCCTCCTCTTCAAGGAGGAGATGATAAAGGTATTTGACCAGTCAGTCTTTGGACGCGAGGCATCGCGTCTCCTGACCACCATTCGCCAGGGAAAGAGGTCCGTTGCCGACTTCGCCATAGAGTTTCGAACTCTTTCCACGACCAGCGAATGGAACGAACCCGCCTTGGTGGCCCGTTTTTTAGAGGGGCTGAACATTGAACTCAAGGAGGAGATTTACGCTCGTGGGTCACCTGACGACCTCGACACACTGATCGAGCTGGCAATCCGCCTCGATCGGTGCTTTCAACAACGACGACGAGTCCGCACTGCTGCCCCGACACCTCAAGAGTTATTTCCCCCTTTTTCCCCCGAACCTGAGCCCATGCAGCTGGGGGGCATTCGTCTCCGGCCAGAGGAGAAACAACGCCGCCTCTCAAACAGGCTATGCCTGTACTGCGGTGCGGCGGGCCACTTCGCCGCTTCATGTCAGGTAAAAGACCGGGCTCGCCAGTAGACAGAGGAGTACTGACGAGCGCGGCGGTGTCTTCATCCTCATCCAGATCCCGCACCACCCTCCCCGCCGTTCTAAGGTGGGCTGGCTCCGCCTCCTGTCCGGCGCTGATTGACTCGGGGGCAGAGGGAAACTTCCTAGACGAGGGATGGGCTCGGGAACACAACATTCCCCTGGTGGACTTAGAAAGACGCACCACTATATTTTCCCTGGATGGTGGAACTCTAGCTGAGGTCCATCAGGTCACCAGTCCGGTGAGTCTGACTGTCTCCGGGAACCACCAAGAGACTATTTCTTTTTTCATTTTTTGTTCCCCCTATTCCCCCATTGTCTTAGGGCACCCCTGGCTCGTCCAACATAATCCCCATATTAACTGGGTCAGGAGTACTATTTGGTCTTGGAGTCTTTCGTGTCATAGTAACTGTTTAGTGTCTGCCATCCCTGCCGTGTCCTCTGTCTCTGTTTTTCAGGAGGAGCCCGGTGATCTGACTGGCGTGCCGGAGGAGTACCACGACATGCGGGCGGTTTTCAGCCGCTCCCGGGCCGTCTCCCTGCCACCTCACCGCCCTTACCACTGTAGCATTGACCTCCTCCCTGGCACCACGCCCCCCCGCGGTAGACTATACTCTCTCTCATCACCCGAACGAGAAGCGTTAGAGAAATATCTCTCGGAGTCGCTGGAGGCTGGAATCATTGTCCCATCCTCTTCTCCTGCCGGTGCGGGGTTCTTTTTCGTGGAAAGAAGGACGGGTCGTTGCGTCCTTGTATTGATTACCGAGGGTTAAACGACATAACGATCAAGAATCGCTACCCCTTGCCCCTTATGTCGTCCGGGTTCGAGATCCTACAGGGCGCTAGATTCTTCACTAAGTTAGATCTGCGTAATGCGTACCACCTAGTTCGTATCAAACAGGGGGATGAGTGGAAGACCGCGTTCAATACCCATATTGGCCACTTTGAATACCGGGTCCTTCCCTTCGGATTGGCCAACGCCCCCGCGGTGTTTCAGGCACTGGTAAATGACGTCCTACGCGACATGTTAAACATCTTCGTATTTGTTTATCTGGACGACATTCTAATCTTCTCACCCTCCCTCGAGCTACACGTCCAACACGTCCGTCGGGTCTTACAGCGCCTGCTCGAGAACCGCCTGTTTGTTAAATCTGAGAAATGTGTCTTTCACTCGCATTCGGTTACATTCCTTGGGTCTGTGATCTCCGCGGGGGGAATCAGCATGGACCCCCAGAAGGTACGGGCGGTCCTCAGTTGGCCTGCCCCGGAATCTCGCGTTGCTCTCCAGCGGTTCTTGGGATTCGCTAATTTTTACAGGCGATTCATTCGCAATTTTAGTCAAGTGGCTGCCCCCTTGTCCGCACTCACGTCGACCAAATCAAGGTTTTATTGGTCAGAACCGGCGCAAGAGGCCTTCAATCGGCTTAAAAAGTTATTCACCTCCGCGCCCATTTTAGTCAACCCGGACCCCGCAAGACAATTTATTGTTGAGGTCGACGCCTCTGACGTAGGGGTTGGGGCTATT
This sequence comes from Pungitius pungitius, assembly GCF_949316345.1. Lineage (NCBI taxonomy): Eukaryota > Metazoa > Chordata > Actinopteri > Perciformes > Gasterosteidae > Pungitius > Pungitius pungitius. The sequence continues at coordinate 5,121,428 of NC_084916.1, read as the reverse complement.
TTGTCGCAACGCTCCTCCCATGACGATAAGATCCACCCGTGCGCTTTTTTTTCGCACCGGCTCTCACCCGCGGAGCGAAACTATGACGTCGGCAACCGGGAACTATTGGCTATCCGGTTGGCGCTGGGGGAGTGGCGGCATTGGCTAGAGGGGGCCAGTGTGCCATTCATTGTCTGGACCGACCACCGGAACCTCGAATACATACGCTCCGCTAAGAGACTTAACGCGCGACAGGCCCGCTGGGCTTTATTTTTTGGCCGCTTCGACTTCTCCATCTCGTTTAGACCCGGTTCAAAGAATGTTAAACCCGATGCCCTCTCCCGTCAGTTCGATTCCACGGAGGATGCCTCAACCCTGGAGGGAATTGTTCCCCAACGCTGCGTGGTCGGAGCGGTTGTCTGGGGAGTTGAACAGACTGTTAAGAGGGCCCTGGCGCACGCCATCAGACCTCCTACTGCCCCCGAGGGGAGGCTGTTCGTCCCCGAGAACGCACGAAAGGCCGTACTCAAGTGGGGCCATGCCTCTAAACTATTCGCGCACCCCGGCGTGAAGGGCACGTTAGCCGCGATCCGTCAGAGATTCTGGTGGCCCACCAGAGAGCGTGACATACGTCGGTTCGTTGCTTCTTGCCCTGTCTGCGCGCAAACTAAGTCAAGCAACGCTCCGCCGGCGGGTCTCCTCAGACCCCTTCCCATTCCATCACGCCCGTGGTCACACATCGCGTTAGACTTTGTCACCGGTCTCCCTCCGTCCGCCGGCAACACAGTTATCCTGACGGTCGTCGATCGTTTTTCTAAGGCGGCGCACTTTATTCCACTTCCCAAATTACCGTCCGCCCGTGAGACCGCGCAGGTTATGGTCGATCATGTGTTTAAGATCCACGGTCTTCCCTTGGACGTCGTGTCCGACAGAGGGCCCCAATTTGCCTCTCTGTTTTGGAAGGAGTTCTGTCGACTAATTGGGGCTTCCCCCAGTCTGTCGTCAGGATTCCACCCACAGACCAATGGGCAAGCCGAGCGGACCAACCAGATTCTTGGGCGCATGCTACGCAGTTTGATCTCTCAGACCCCGGCGTCCTGGGCAGATCAGATTTCCTGGGCCGAGTTCGCCCATAATTCTTTACCCTCCTCCGCAACCGGTCTGTCTCCTTTTGAGAGTTGTCTCGGCTATCAACCCCCACTTTTTTCGTCACAGGAGTCGGAGACTTCTGTCCCCTCCGTGCAGGCTTTTATTCAGAGATGCAAGCGCACTTGGAGGAGAGTGAGATCCGCCCTATGTCGCACCAGAGAGCGCACTTGTAGAACTGCCAACCGCCGCCGTGTAAAGGCACCCAGATACGTTTGTGGGCAGAGGGTGTGGCTCTCCACTCGCAATCTGCCCGCACGCGAAGGCTCACGGAAACTCTTGCCTCGCTTTGTCGGTCCCTTTTCCATTGTTAAGGTCTTCAACCCGGTAACCGTTAAATTAAAGCTGCTCGGTTCGCTACGCCGGATACACCCAGTCTTCCACGTTTCGTGTCTCAAGCCTGTCATTCGTGCACCCCCCCGCCCCGCTCCCCCCCCCCCACCTCTTGACGAGGTGGACTCTATCTATAGGGTTCGTAAACTTCTGGATGTTCGTCCCCGAGGGCGGGGCCACCAGTTCCTGGTGGATTGGGAGGTGTACGGTCCTGAGGAGCGGCAGTGGATTCCGGCCCGGGACGTCCTGGACCGCTCGCTCATTGAGGACTTCTACCGGACTCGCCAGACTCCCTCCTCGGAAGCGCCTGGGGGCGCTCGTTGAGGGAGGGGTACTGTCAGGATCCGGGTCTCTCTCTCCCCTCTCCTCTGCCATATACACTCACTGTCACACTCAGTTACCCAGTAGTCTCACCTTAACGCACACACCCACTTCTCACATAGTCTTCCCACCCACCTGCCGCTCATCCCAATCAGTGCCCGCCCTGTTTGGTGTTACACCTGTTTCTTGTCCTGTCTAATCACCCTGGCTATATCTTGCATGTGTTCCCTGTGTGTCTTGTCGGATTGTTGTTTTGAGTTGAATCCGTGCCCTGTCCCGCAGCCTCAAGACTCCTCTACCTCTCACGCACAGCTTAGGTCTGCGCGCTCGATCTCCAGCGGCGTGCCGCGGAGGCTACATCCGATGACGACTTCCCCGTCCGGAGGATTACTTTGTGTTTAACCGTTTGCCCAGCTGATCTCCTAGAGAGTACATTTTTGTTCTGTGTTCTACCATCGAGCTCGGCTCGTTGTTTTCGTTGAAAATTAAAACCTTAATTTTGTGACTCCCTCTGCGTGTGGATCCTTTCCGCCGATACGTGCCTCCCTGTGACACAAATGGACCCGTTAGAATGGAGTTCTGTTACAAATTCATGTGTGTTACCATCCGCACGGTCAGCCGAGATGAGCTGATAGAGGTCCACTCGCTTCACTCTAACTTATTTATATAAAATATGTGTAGCCTCATTGATTAGTGGCAGCTTTGAAGGAGCAGAGGGGGAGGGTGACATGCTGCAAAGGGCCCGAGCTGGATCGGACTCTGCACTGACACATGCTCTGCACCACAAATTGGTTTTCCATCTATTTTTAGTCTCGATAAGTCAGAGTCAGACAGGATTCTTATGTTTCACATTACATCCCAAATATGAATTACAAAAAAGGGTGCATTTGAAAGAAGTTGAATAAAAAAGGTGAAAGTTATTGACTATTAAAAAATAAATTACCTCATGCTACTTGAAGATTTCCTCTTGGCCTCTTGGAAATGTGCTACTGAGTGTGACACATGACTATGAATGTGGCTTTAACCCCAATAGTGTGCATCCAAACGCTATTGTGCAGCAAGCAGAAATCTCTCAGGTTCCTTTAGCACAGCATCATGCATCTCTCTTTCATTAGGCACATGCAGCACGCTGGAGGACGGCAAATTGGGCTGAACTAATTACAATTTAAACGAAACCATAATTGGACATTTTGCGCTTGTCATGCAATGAGAGACAGATGGGTTTGTAATTACATTACAAGTCTGACATCATGGCGATGAGCTGCGGTGCACACCTCCCCGTGCCCTTCATGGAGCGCTGCGGAGATGTGGCCCACGTTCAAAAACAATTTGTTGTTGATTTACGTAATCAGTCAGCGTAGACAACAGGATACCTCATCAACTAAATCAGGATGAATCACTGTGTCCTCTCAGTCACATTTCAAGCCAAAATGGGACGGAACCTGAAAAAAACGTAAATGTCGCAATCCTAAAAATATGAACAACCCTTCAAATAGTGCAATCATCATTTAATGGGACAAATGTTGGGCTGGTAATTGATTCTAGAATTTTCAGATTCCCAACTTAAACATCAAGTAGAATAGAAACTCATAAAACTTCCAATGCAATTCCATGGTGATATTTTGGCTCAGTGTTAGTATGATTTCCTAATACTTATTTGATAACCAAGCAGTTTTGTTGTCTAAACCTAAATGAGTAGTTTGGTTGCTCAACATAACCTGTCACAGGGCTGGTGCAGGTAGGCAGAGGCAGGACTCAGACATCCGAAAAAGAATCAATTTAACTTGTCCAAAAAAAAAGTGGACGAAAATACGTACATCGACCAGGGACATTCACCAACAACATGTAGATAATGACGCAACAAGGGACACAAGACACACAGGGCTTAAATACACAAGGGAGGTGCAGGTGATTGGACACAAGTGGAAACAATCAGGCACGGCAGACAATCATAGGGAAAGACAGGACAAGGCAGGAAGTGAAGTTACACAAGCGACATGAAACTTCAAAATAAAACAAGACAACCCAAACCGTGACATAACCAAAATGTTTATTTCCACAAAATTATCCTTGTGGCTAAATAAAATAACTCATATTTATCTCGTAAGTGACACAGATATCAGACAGCATGGGGACAAGACAGCTTAATATCTTTCTTGTGAGGTCGAGAGTGGCCGGAGTTCAAACCACAAACCCTGCAATTCAAACCATACGGTCGCCTCTGGGTGTCTTTTAATTGGCGTCATCATCTTTACCGAGGCAAATTCCATTAGCAAAATCATGTTATAAAAGAGGTATGTCAGAGGTTGATTATTTCAAATGTTATATTTTTATTACTGTTTTTATTTTGTAATTTCTTTGTTCCCATTGCTAACTTAGTCTGTGTGTGTGTTTGTGAGTTCTATAGACCCTACCAGCAGTAATCCCTGCTCTTTTTGTATTCATACCTTTTGTTGGGAAAAGACTTCTCCAATCTGTATGAAATAAAACCTTCATATTAATTTATTTTTGGAGCAGGTGGAGGGCTCTTTCTCTGGATTTATTTGATCAGAAAATCTCATTGAGATCAAAATTAAACTGCTAAAGCCCAAACTTCAATTGATGTTTGATATCATCCTCTGGTAAACATGAGTGGATTTAGTTTTAATAACTGCCTTTAATCCTTGGAATGTGATTTAACCTAAAGAAGTATGGGTCAATGATTAAAAACTTGGGAATGATGATTATGAAGTCCAGATACATTTGAACTCTGGAGAATTACCTGTCACAGGGAAAAGGGAATGAATGGGCCAAATTCTCATCAAAATAACACTCTGTTCCCTGTATACAAATCGGCTTACGCATTATTTTGACAAATTGCACAACAGTGCTGTTAAAATTCAGCTTGAGCTGCAGCCATTGTACCAAGGAGTCTGTTGTAAGTAGAACAGTTTTGAAATCATACATCAACTACTGTGCACACAACATCCCTGAAAAAAGCAGGAATGTGTTTAAGCTCAGGAATAATTAAATGCATGCTTTGGCCAGAAACCGAGTCTTAACAGTTTTGGCAGTACAAATAAAAATCTGTGCATCAATGAATTTAAAGCAACTGCGGGACATTTCTATAAGACTATTATTTGAACCGTGTACCAGACAAACTACTCATGTGATTTCAGGAACCTTTTTCTGTCTCCAAAGACTACATGAACTTTTCATATCACAAATCGACAAAGATTTGGTGTAGCGAGAAAAAAAAACAATTGGAACACTTGGAGCAGTATTTTACTAAGATATTTTTACTTTTTCATCCCTACAGGAAGGCTGTTTTCCTCTGTTTTACAGTTTTTTTTCCATTGGTTTGGCTCATTTTTTGAAACAGAAATTACATTGTCAAAACTCTAAGATCATTTGGCAAAATGTCACAACACTAATGCTCACTTGCAAAAGCAGATAACTCTCCCAAAACAGTTCACTCATGTGTCAAAACTACATTTCTTTCTCGTTTAAACAGTCAGTGCCCCAAAACTGCTTTGTCCCTTTGGCATTGTGCAAGCACTGCAAGTCAAAATGTTTAGTTGTTTTGTCACTATGGCAGAGGACCATAGAAATCCCTCATGTCCACCAGTGTTATCCCAGTTCTTCATTGACAATGGTTACTGTACTGTTTTTTTGTCTAGCTAACAGAATACAATTGTATATAAAAAAAATGAAATGAAATAGGATTTTAGGGTCACGCATTGCACTCATACTACCGGAAATTGTAATCTATGGTAATTGCAATTATCCTTCACAAATATAAAATAACTTCCACACATCAGAGTAAAAATAAAATGTATGCAGCATAATATACTGTAAAATAAACACAGAAACAAAAACCAATGAAAATGATATGCAGCCTACAGTGCTGTAAATAAAGCCGGTCAAAGAATTAATAAAATAAAGTTTCACCCGACTGTCAAATGTTGTAATACTGTGAATTTATCAAATGTTATTCATGGTATTATGTTCTTGGGAAATTTTGACAATTGAACAGACTATTGTGCATGTGATGACTTGTACAATGAAATTTTGCTGAGACGTTTTGGAGCGAAAAACAATTAGACTGAGAATCAACAATCAGTTTAGATCAACAAGATCAATTCACTTGGAAATTGTGCTAAACGTAAGCTACATGTACTTAATCATTTGCAAAGATGTACTGAGACTTTGAGCAATGTACTTAGACATTTGCAATTTAATCAAATGAATGAGAAATTAAATTCTGTATTGAGAAATTGTGGTTTGGAGGTTTGTCCATGTTGTTTTGAGAATGTAATTTCTGTTTCAAAAAATGAGCCAAACCAATGGAGAAAAACGAATTGTTGATTACCAATGCAAATTAACGAAATCTACTGTATGTGGCCGCAGTAATTAAGGTAAAGGTCATAGTCAAAATACACACGACTTTTAGCCAGGAGAACGCTATTTGTAAGTAACAAAATATTGATATAGTTATGTATAACCTGTATGAATGACATAAGTAAACTGCCAACGGGTGGTTTGGTTATATCTATATCAGAATTCTTAATCCTCCGCCATCCATACAGTTAAAAGTGAAATGAACATGATTTCTTCTCCCTTCATGTGCAGTGTGGATAGCGCTCCCAGGGATGTTCAGCTGGACCTCATTGACCTGCAGTCTGATTCAGTACTGGCAGAGAAAATTAATCGGGTATCACTGCTGGATTTTTATTGCTCAAAGAGAACTTTCCACACCTGGAAAAAAAGAGGTAATTTGTAAAGTAATACGCAACACACACACACACATATGATAATGTGGACAGTAGCTATTTATTAAAGCTGCCTAACAAATATATTAAGAGTAAAATGGATGATATGTATCATTACATTCTAACACTGATCATAATATTTGCTCTCACAACTCAGTTTAATAAAAACATGTTTTGAGGTGGAATAATGTACAGAAGGTTTGAGTTCAGTCTTTTTGTTCGGCCCTTCAGTCCCTGCTGCCCACTGACCCTAGAGCCATGTGAATCGTTTTTTGTGTGTAATCATACAGCAATATGGAACGCATAGACACAGTGGTGTGTAACCTCCACAATGACAAGGTGGGAATGTGCTTTGTTGGACAATGCACAGGCATGAGAATTAGGTAGAAATCAAGTATGCAATGCATGATTGATTTGAATTTTTTAGGGGGAATAAACTAATGCTTCATATTTCATTATATTAGGCCAAATCAAAAAGCTAGGTCATACTTAACTAAAACCATGTGGTCTTAGCTTCCTGATCAAATGAAAAAACGGAAACCTAAAAATATATTCTCCTCAAAAGGCTAAAACTAAATTAAAGCCATGTTCCAACATGAACACAACTAGAGCAGAAAAGGATTACGGATTCCAGATTAAGTTGTGTTTCTGCGTGTACTGAGATGAGATTTATCTATCAAAACAGATTTCCACATTATTATGCCCTAAATTGGCCAAGCTATCTAAACTCAGACAAAGAGAGAGACAGAGAAAACCAGCAATTATTAATCAAGGCAGCAGCTAGGAGCGTTTAAAAAAAACTCATTCATACTAAAATGTGTGGCAGCATTTCAGTCCCTCTGATTAGAATCCTAGAATTGTAAATTGTGGCTAATTAGGCTGTCCTGGGTTCATTAAGGGCTTCAGCAACTCAGCTTTCCCTCACCTGCATGTATATTAAAACTCATTAGCCTCCTTGTCTGAGACACCACTTCCTTTAATTGCCATTGATGCACCAGCTCTCTGTGGTAGGCTCTTTTCACGCTCCCTAACACAGCATAGTTATCACCATAAAAGTCCCCTGAGATAAATATATATATATATATTTTTTTGGTTAACCTTATGTGTGCAGTTCATGAAAGTATCAGATTATATAAGTACACTGACAGAGAGAAACATTAAGCATACTGGTCACTCAACCACACAGAACTGCTCTCATACCAATTTAGTAATATTTAGACATTATTTTTACACGGTAGAAGGCCTACTGCGAGCATCAAAGCCTGCATGTGGCAATTCAAGTTTTTTCCTCATTGTCTCGCTCTTGGAATGCAGAAAATTGCATGAAGCACAAACCCCAACGACAATGCAAAAATTCTGAATGTGTGACATGTTAAAAACAGTTTACAGTAAATCAAGGTGGAGAACTAAAACGTTTAGACATCCCTCCATGGGTGAAAAAGAAACAATGTTCACAATGCTCTTCAAACCTGGGTCTGTGGTTTTGAAGACAAATTATGTCACCACTAGGCTACTTGCCTTGCTGCAAAAGCCCTGCAAAAAGTAAATCAAATATGTAGGATCACCTCCATTCAGTCAAGGCAAAGGATGGAAGTTAATCACACATCTTCGACTCGATCAAGAAATAATAATCATTGCTCTCCAGTGAGGATGGGACATTTGACCAACTAGATTTATTATTTTCATGCCTATTCTGCTGATATGCAGGAGCAATTTGCACAGCTGTATCAATGCTGTGGCCATCAAATGAGTGCACCTGGATCAAAGCAGTTTCTGGGCTGCTTTATGAATACGTATAGCGGGCGCTATTCGGGCAATTTACCACTTTTGAACCAAAACTCCACATCAGCTTTTCACCTAGGACACTTACAGAAGTCTTCAATTTGCAAAGGCACCAAAAATATGTGCTTGAACTAACTCAAAATGTCAACTTTACTAATAAGGCTGTCACTGTTTGGGTCTTCTTCCTGTTTTAGTTTGTAGTTCCCTATCAGGGAACTCGAGCTGCGTGAAAACGCTGTGGGAACGCCCCTGCGTGACCGCGTCATAAAGCACATGTGAAATCCATCCAATGGCGAGCTGGTACGTCATAGGCGGGCGACGCCAGGACCAGGAAGCTATAAACAGCCCCGAAACACAAGCCCATTCATCACTGTGTCTTCATCAAGTGCGTGTGAAATTCTGACGATGGCTGGCTGTAGGGATTGCGAGCGCCTCTCATGGCGCACGCGACTCTCCCGTCGGGCGCTTTATGAGGAGAGCGGCTCGTTTCGTGCTCCCCGTGGTTCGGGTCCGCTTTTGCCGAGGTGGAGCGGCGGCTGTCCTTGTGGGGGTCGCAGGTGGATTTCTCGGAGGGGTTCGGGACGGCTGATGCACTTTCCCGTCCTTTTGCCGCGGGATCCAGGGCATCACACCGGGCATCGGAGGCACCCAGGATGAGGCACCACTTACGCAGCCATCCAGCTATGAGGAACTGGATGTGGAGTTAAAGCCAGAGGTAGTGCAAGAACTACCGCACATGGTGGACTTGGCTCTGCATGCCACCAAGGAGACGGCCAAGTCGGTTGGCCGCTACATGGGAGCCCTGGTAGCCACAGAGAGGCACCTGTGGCTCAGCCAGTCGAGTATGAGGGAAAAGGACAAGTCCTTCCTCCTCGACGCCCCTCTCTCCCAGTCAGCTCTCTTCGGGACGCCATTGACGCGTCGTGGATAGATTCCACGACGAGAGGCGGCAGGCAGCGGCATTTGATAGATTCCTTTCCCGCCGACGCCACGCCATGCCCCCGGGGCTGGAGCAAGAGAGTTTTGCGTCACGTGCATCCCCTCGTCGAGGCTGGGCCGCGACGTGGCGCTCTCAGACGATGTCTTTGTGCGGTAGGGCTGGTCTGAGGACGGTCGCTGCCGCCAAGAAGGCATTGTCGAAGCGGCCCTGGCGCCATGGTCACCAGGGCCCGGAGGGTGATCCCCCCGGGAGCGACGGGGCTGCACTGCACTACCCGGTGCCCCCATCCTCCCGGTACTCTCCAGGGGTCAGGCTGGTTTCCCCGCCATCATTTAGGGGCACGGCCGGCGCGAGGGCCGCTCGCTCCCTCCAAGGAGGGTTCCAGCGCTACTAGACCAGTGTTTCCCTGCCAGTGTGCTATCACAGGGCACTGTGTTTGCAGACCCGAGAGTTCCAGAGACCAGGCTGGTAACCTTAAGAGTTTTTGGGAAAGTGGCGAGCCCTCCCCAATGTATCTCAATGGGTCCTGCGCCATCCAGTTCAAGAGGCGGCCGCCTCAATCCAGAGGGGTTCTACCCACAGTGGTAGACCCCCATCAGGTTTTGGTAATGGAGCAGGAGGTGCGGGCTCTTCTGCAAAGGGGAGCTATAGAACGAGTTCTAACTCCCTGCAGGGAGTCAGGCTATTACAGCCGGTACTTTATTGTTCCAAAGAAGGATGGGGGTTTGCATCTGATACTGGATCTACGCCGGCTGAATCGCGCAGTCGCGAAGTTGAGCTTAAAAATGCTCACACTCAAACAAATTGCATCACAGATCAGGTCCGAGGACTGGTTTATCACAATAGATCTGAAGGACGCTTACTTTCATGTACCCATCCTTCCACAACACAGGAAGTTCCTGAGGTTTGCTTTTGGGGAAAAAGCTTACCAGTACCGGGTTCTTCCGTTTGGCCTAGCCCTCTAGCCCTGTACATTTACTAAATGCGTGGACGCAGCTCTGGCGCCATTGCATCTCTAGGGCATACGCATTCTAAACTGCATCGACGACTGGTTGATTTTAGCTTCGTCCGAGCGACTGGCGGTCCAACATCGAGATGTTGTGCTCCCCTACATCCGAGACTCAACGCCAGGAAGAGTGTACTGTCCCCGCTGCAAAGGACCACCTTCCTGAGCATGATCTGGGATTCGACCACAATGCGGGCACGTATCAGGAATCAGGAAAAGTTTGTTGTACATACATGGAAATTGTCTTGGCGGTAGGTGCATGACAGAAGACAGTTCAATAATGACGACATAGTGCAAATAAGATAAAAATATAATAAAATATAAGCTATGTGTTAGTAAGTTAGAGGAGATAAGATAAAATTAGCAATAAAAATAAAGTGCACCAGCTCAACAAAGTGACAAGTGAAAGTAACACAGTGAATGAATGAACATGGGAGTCGGAGTCAGTCAGAGGGGGCCCGGGCTCTGTTGATGAGCCCGACTGCCGAAGGGAAGAAACTGTTCGTGTGGCGCGAGGTCTTAGTCCTGATGGAACTCAGCCTCCTGCCGGATGGAAGAGGCACAAACAGTTCATGTCCAGGGTGGGAAGGGTCGGCTACAATCTTTCTGGCCCGCTTCAAAGTCCTGGCAGCGAACAAGTCCTGGAGAGACTGAAGATTGCAGCCAATCACCCTCTCTGCAGAGTGGATGACACGCTACCACACGGTGATGGAGGAGCAGAGGATGGACTCGATGATGGCCGTGTAGAAGCGCACCATCGTCGTCTTTGGCAGGTTGAATTTCTTCAGCTGCCTCAGGAAGAACATCCTCTGCTGAGCCTTTTTCGTCACGAAAAACCATTGAGGTCCTCGGTGATGATGGAGCCCAGGAAACGGAAGGAGTCCACAGTGGTGACGGTGGAGTCACACAAGGTGAGGGGTCATCAGCAAACTTCAGGAGCTTGACGGACTGGTGACTGGAGGTGCAGTTGTTGGTGTACAGGGAGAACAGCAGAGGGGAAAGAACGCAGCCTTGGGGGGAACCGGTGCTGATGGAGGCCGAGACGTGTTTCCCCAGCTTCGCGTGCTGCTTCCTGTCGGAAAGGAAGTCAGTGATCCACTTGCAGGTGGAGTCGGGCACGTGCAGCTGAGAGAGTTTGTCCTGCAGCAGAGACGGGATGATTGTGTTGAAGGCAGAGCTGAAGTCCACAAACAGAATCCTGGCGTAGATTCCTGGGGAGTCCATGCTGGAGGATGAAGCGGAGGGCCATGTTGACAGCATCGTCTACAGACCTGTTGGCTCTGTAGGCGAACTGCAGGGGGTCCAGGAGGGGGTTGGTGCGACGGGCCTGTAGTCATTCAGTCTTGTGATCCTGGGCTTCTTGGGAACAGGGATGATGGTGGAGGCCTTGAAGCAGGCTGGGACGTGGCATGTCACCAAGGAGGTGTTGAAGATGGCGGTGAACACAGGAGACAGCTGGTCAGCACAATGCTTCAGGGTGTGGGGGCGAGACTGAGTCAGGACCCGCCGGTTTCCGGTGGTTTTGTCTTTTGAAGAGCCGATTGACGTCACTCTCCAAGACAGAGAGGGGCAGTGGGGGAGGGGAGAGTAGTCCAGAGGTGTGAGCACCTGATGGGTCGGGGGAGGTGGTGGATGGAGTCAGGACATTGTCTTTCAAATCTGAAGTAGAACTCATTCAGCTCATCTGCCAGGCAGAGGTCATTCATGGAGTGGGGGGTTTTCGGCTTGTAGTTTGTAAGGTGTTTAAAGCCTCTCCAAACCGAAGCAGAGTCGTTAGCTGAGAACTGATGTTGGAGTCGCTCAGAGTACAGTCGTTTAGCGTCTCTCACCGCCTTGCTAAACCTGTATTTAGACTCTGTGTACAGGTCTTTGTTCCCACTCCTAAATGCCTGGTCTTTCTGCAGACGTAGTTTCCTGAGTTCCGCTGTGAACCAGGGTTTGTCGTTGTTATAACTCACCCTGGTGCATGATGGTACACAGCTGTCCTCACAGAAGCCGATGTAGGAAGTTACAGCCTCTGTGAACTCATCCAGATTGTCAGAAGCAGTCCTGAAAACATCCCAGTCTGTGCAGTCAAAACACGCCCGAAGATCCTCTAGCGCCTCGCTGGTCTACTTCTTGGATTCCCTCACCACAGGTTTACAGAGCTTAAGTTTCTGCCTGTATGCAGTAATCAGGTGGACCATGACGTGGTCGGAGTGTCCCAGCGCAGCACGAGGGACGGCGTGATAAGCCCTGCTTGCTGTAGTGTAGCAGTGGTCCAGCGTGTTTAATAAATTGTTTGAACTTAGGAAGTTCATGGCTGAGGTTTCCTTTGTTAAAGTCACCGAGGACAATAACTAAAGAGTCCGGGTTGGTCCGCTCCACACGCCGTATCTGGTCGGCAAGTGTCCGCTGTGCCTCGTGCACGTTGTCCGCCGGCGGTATGTAAACACCGACCAGGATGAATGAAGCGAACTCACGGGGGGAGTAGAAGGGTTTGCAGTTGATGATAAAAGATTCCAGAGCAGGAGAACAGTGTTGTTGGATCACTGTTACGTCGTTGCACCAGTTGTTGTTGAAGTAGAAACAGATACCTCCACCCTTCGTCTTGCCGGAGAGCTCCGTGTCGCGGTCCGCTCTGAGCAGCTGGAAGCCGGCCAGCTGGAGCGCGGAGTCCGGTATCGATCCGCAGAGCCGCGTCTCCGTGAAGCACAAAACGGAGGATGAAGAAAAGTTGCATGGAGGGAGGACTCAGATGCGGAGTTAAAGAAAAAAAGGACTTTAATAGTCTAAAGGCAAAAACTCAAAATCACTCCAACCAAAAAAAGGGCGAGATGGAGGAGGAAACAATAAAGACAAAAACAGGGACCTGGACTTGAAAACCAACAAAAGACTTGCATGGCATGGGGGACTTGACGGGACACGTAACTGGGTACTCAGACATTGACGCGCAATGACGCAACACCAGACAAGGGACTCGCAGGGCTTAAATACACAAGGGAGGTGCAGGTGATTGAACACAGATGGAAACGATCATTGACACGGCCGACAATCACAGGGGAAGACAGGACCCAGAGACACACGAGAAATGAAAGGTATCCGGTTACGTATGTAACCGTAGTTCCCTGAGGGGAATGAGACGCTGCGTGAAAACGCCGTGGGACCGCCCCTGCGTGACCGCGTCATGAAGCATGTGTGAAATCCATCCAATGGCGAGCTGCTACGTCATAGATTGGCGACGCCAGGACCAGGAAGCTATAAACAGCCCCGAAACACAAGCCCATTTATCTCTGAACGGCCGTATCAAGTGCCACGGCCATGCCGGGAGTATGGCATAAACACGCAGCGTCTCGTTCCCTTCTGGGAACTAACGTTACATACGTAACCGGAGATGTTCCCTATCAGGGAACGCCAATACCCACTCCGCCATATGAGCCAGTGACCGTAGTGTGAAGTCAGGGCGCACATTCTAACGAGAGCACCTGCGCTCCAGGCGTGGAGTTAAAGTCAAGACGATAAAACCTCACGAATGTGTGCGGAGAGGACCAGCCTACCGCCATACAAACGTCGTTCAGCAACACTTTACCCGACAAGAGGGCTTTAGAAGTCGCCATACCCCTGGTAGAATGGGCCCGGACAGCCAAAGGTGCAGGCTGACCGGCCGATACATAGGCAAGTGAGATGGCCTCAACCACCCACTTGCTCATCCTCTGTTTAGATACCGGGCCCCCAGTGTTGGGTGGTCCGAAACATACGAATAGCTGTTCGGTAGGTCTACACAGGGCAGTTCTGTGGACGTATGCGTCTAGAGGAGATTTACTTCGCTTGGTCCGACGTCAGGAAAGGGGGAGGACAGAAGGCCTGCAGCACGATAGGCCCGACCGAACGGCGCCTTAGGAATATAGCCGGGGGAAGGCAGTAGAAACGCCTTTACCATACCGGGTGCAAATTCCAAGCACGAAGGAGCCACCGAGAGGGCTTGCAGATCTCCGATTCTTTTGAGGGAAGAAATGGCAAGCAGGAAGATGGTTTTAAGAGCCACATATTTCACTGCTACCTCTTTGATGGGCTCGAATGGAGCACCGGAGAGACCCTCTAGCATGATGGCCAGGTCCCAAGACGGTACTCTTGTGTGGGCTGCTGGCCTCAGCCTCAGAGTGCCACGAAGGAAGCGAGACACCAGTGGGTGTCTCCCCAGAGAATGCCCATTCAGTGGGGCATGGGTCGCCGACAAGGCCGCCACGTATACTTTGATCGTGGACGGGGATAAACCTGTGGAGAATCGTTCCTGCAGGAACTCCAGTACTGAAACCACCGGGCAGTTAACTGGCAGAACAGAGAAGAAAAAAAGCTCCGCCCAGCAGAGCTTTGCTAAGAAAAATAAATGAAAAAGATCAGCGCTGAGGTAGAGGAAAGACCATCGGAGAGACCCGTAATACTGTTCTGAAACATGCGGAGGAAGAGAAGCCAATGCGATCTAAATCTTCCCAGGTATGGGAATATTTCACACTGAAATGGGGGGTGCTAGCGGATTTCTTTGCAGCGCCAGTCGTTCTAATCGCCGCGCTCGACTTCAAGGTGTAACCTTTATTATTGATCGGTCTGAAACGGCGCGCCCAGTGACGGGTGGTGCAGCAATATTGTTGTTCGGGTGGAAATCGGGAGAAAGGTCGGTCCGGGAGATTTTCGGGAGGGGCTTTGAAACATCGGGAGGGTTGACATGTCTGGTCATCACAGCCCTGGACCATCAGGAGCACAAACTCACAGCAGAGTGGGATAAACTGCAGAGGCTCGAGACCTTTGATTTGATTAAAATTTTTAATCATTTGACAGCCCTAATATATATATATTTATCGCTTTATAAAATTGACTGACCTGAAAATATGCATCTTGTGCTGTTATGGTGACTAATAATTGAAATCATGGGTGTCATGGGTATCATGGGTAGGTATGTGACATGTCCCGACAGTCCTAAAAACAATAGCAGCATTGAAACCACAATTGCATGTCCAATTGCATTTATATGGTAGAACACACAAGTTATATTTGTGCCTCAAAGAAAAAGGATACACAAAAACCACCAATCTGAGCATTGAAGAGACACAGCTACTGTGATAGATATAGACATTAGTAGATACTCAGGTAAGAGAAGATGCTTCTGAAGAGTGAGTAGAGGAGGGCCCCGATCCTGCATGAAAATAAAGTATAGCAGCACCAATTGCAAGATAAGTAACTTATACCACAAGATTAACAGAGGAAACACATTTGACAATAATTTTGACCAAAGTCTACTTACAAAGCAAGTCTTGAAGAAGTGTTCTCATCTCCAAGGACACCAGGGAGGCTACTGATGACTGCTGTTCACATGTAACATAGACAATGACGCAACCTGGGACAACAGGAACACGGGGCTTAAATACACTAGGGAGGTGCAGGTGATTGGACACAGGTGGAAACAATCAGACACGACAGACAATCACAGGACAAGACAGGAAGTGAAGCTAACGCAGGGACACAAGAGACATGAAACTACAAAATAAAACAGGAAGAAGAACCAAACCGTGACAGTAAGGATATGCAAATAACCCAAGCTCAAGATGCACCTTTAAAGCTAACTAACCATCAGTTTAATGGAGGATTTCAAGATTTTTACAGTTTTATCTGCCCGCTCACAAATTGCCTGGAAGAAGATTAAAGGTCCTTTTTACATTATATATATTCTGTCATTTCCAGTCAGTATTAAAATATAACTGTCATGGTGCCCCTGTCAGACTCCTCCCCCTCCAGCTCTGCTCCACTCTACTCCTGATTTCCACCAGCTGCAGTCACTCATCCTCATCACCTCATCTCCTCTTAAGGAGCTGCAAAGCCTCAAGCCGACGTCAGTTCGTTGCCCTTCAACGGTGACTCGCCGGGACTCAGCCATGCTCTGTCTTGCGCTCAAACTGAAACTAATTATTGTTCTCGTGCCTCAGGAAACGACTTCAGGAGTGACGCCAGTGTGGACCTTCTGCTAAGCAGCATCAGGAAGCCGGCAGCCGCTGCCTCTGTCGCTAATCGCGTTAGCACCTCCAGCCACGCCACCAGCCATCCTCAAGTCCGGACCTCGTCTAAGCCAAGTCTCAGTCTTCCACGGAGAAACAATAAACCTTTACTCACCTACAACTTACCTGTCATTACTCTGGGTTCCAGCGCCTGGGTTCACTCCGCCTGAATATCATGACAACAACCTTCTGTCTGTGGTCGAGAGCTCCGCCATCATACGGTTGTAGTTAAATTATTCCTGGGATAACCGTGGTCAACTCAGCCGACACTTGAATTTAAGTGCAAACTTTGCGAAATGGTGCTTTTGATCATGCAAAAATATGACTTTTACTTTTAAGATATTTTAAAATCTGTACAGTAAAAAGTGCTTTATATTCATCATGGTAGTAGTCACAGGGGTCCTTAACACAGGTGCATTGGTCTCTGCCTGGAACCATTGCTGAATCTGTTTTTATTGCAGTCCATATGTGGAGAAATTGTGTTTTTGAACTTGCAAAAATATGACTTTGTACAGTAAAATGATTATATATTCATCATCCTGGTAGTATACGAGTAGTCAGAGAGGTCCTGTTCATACACACTTATATCATTGTTCAGAATTTACTATTTAAATAGACCTTTTTCCGGTTACTTGCTCAATACCGTAAATGTCAGCATAAACGTGCACTAAAATTCAAGCCTTGGCTGAGTTGACCACAGTTACACCTTAGACAACAGTAGTACACAAACAATAAGCAAGATAACAATAAAAATACACGAGCGGCGCTGAAAGATTATCATTGAACCGGCTATCAAGCATGCAGTTAAACGTTAAATATAATGCTATATTTATTCTAGAGGGTTCCACAGGTGACAGTCAAGCTAGCTTAAATGTTAACAGCTAATCTTAGCTTTCAAAATCGAAGAGATAAAGTTAACCTCCAAAAACGTTAACAGATGAAGAATATGGCAAATGGACGAGCAAGTTTGCTAAATAGAACCGTGCCAGTGAACAGTAACATTTTATTATGTAACGTTAGATGAAAAAAAAGATGGACCGAGCAGCGTTTTTTTCCCGCTTCTAACATCCGCCTCACCGAAAATTGATGTCTTCGGTGGTCTAGGGCGCATTAGAGCCGAGTTTAGCCGAACATTCCTCCTCACTCATTCTTTTAAGTAAAGTTTGCTTGAGATCATAAGTTTCATAAAAAAAAAGCAGTTTTTGAAGAAAATCCACATACTGTTGGTTTAGTGCTTTCTTGGTCAGTTCATCTAGGATGTAGACAGTTGTTACTAAATAACGAGTGAAGACAAATTAGGAATTTTATAGATAATGATTAGATAGGAGAAAACAAACAATTTACAAAAATCGAGTTGTTCCTGATCTATTGCCAATTTGGTCTTTAGATTCTGAACTTGTGAAATTATATTGTTTTGCAAGCAACTGTTATTAGATGTGTTTAAATGCTTCTTTGAGTTTTCCAACCAAAGAGGTCTACACATTTTAATTTAAAAATGGAGGCAGCGTGGCAAAGGAAGGCAGCACGTCTGTATTCATAGCTGATGACGCAAATAGGAAGTCCCCCCGTAGGCCACACCATCTCATTTCAGAGACCGCTTGGTTCAGCCTATGTGCCTGTTGGAGGACACATCCTAGGTCCACCTTACAGGCTGGTTCCTACAAAGATATAGGCTATGGAATTGAGATACAGCTGCTATTAACGTGAAACTGTACAAGTGTACTCTACACGCACTGGGCTACAATGTAGATGTGGCTTTAGCCTGGCATCTCCCTGTTTTAAAGGATTTAGAGGGCTGTTAGAGAGATTTTAAGCGCTACACAATAATTAAAGTTTTCTTTGTTGTTGTATTGATTTATTTCTTCACCAGTAACATATAAACTGATTTTTACAAATAACACTAACAGGGGTTTCCCTTTTCCCCCACAGAAAAAAGATTTATCCAGATGGGTAAAGCAGTTAGTTATTACACTGCAGGTGAGGTTAAAAGACATTTCTGAAATGAAAGAAAAGCTGAGGAAATATAATTTTTAGACATAAAGATTTAGACACTCTAAAATAAGATAAATAAATAAAAAACAGATGCAAATAGTAAAATGTGGAGAATGTGATGGAATACACCTGAAATAAAACTATCCAAGCAAATGATATAGTGTGAAAATGCTCCTCTCATCCCACCATGTGCAGAAGGGAGCAGCCGCTGTGTGAAAAGACTCTGTGTGCTATTATCACACAGTGGGGGTGCTCATGCAGGATATCAAGTGGAGCTTTCTCTGGGAATGCAAATGCAATATACCCCAGAACGACCACAGCACCCGCCGATAAATTTCTGCAGGTTTTGGAACCGCATATTAGTCTTCTAACTCTAACTAAGAAGATGTGTTTGAGGTACATGCCTCAAAGAGTGGTTAAAACAAACTTAGATTCATTATTCCATCACTGCCATTGCAAGCTCTATTTGTCTTAAACAAAAACAACCAACACTGTTTATAGTGTATAGGCTTTATTTAAGGCCAGTGGTTGAATTATGACTTATGACTATAACTAAATTTACTGATATGGATTTAATCAATTATATAGATAAATGATATTGCATGTATGAACAGCTGGACTAATAGATATAAAATGTGTACAAGAAAGTGACGTAGTCATGGAGACGTCACATCGGCTTCTATACCACCTTTCTATAGGTGGTATAGAAAGGTGGTATAAAATACCAATATGCAAGTATTTGCACAGGGAAATAAAAAACATTTGCTAAGTTACAGGTGCTTCGTTCTCAATGTAAGTCATAGGTGTCAAACTCAAGGCCCAGTTCGACCCACCAGATGACTTACTATTGTGAGAATTATAGAAAGACATAAATGGCATTTCTATAAAAGAAACTGCTATTCCTAATCTTAGACCAGTGATTCTCAACTGGTGGGTCGCGACCCTTCAATGATCAAGACGCATGTCAGGACTACCCAGCAGGTTTCTGGTGCGGACAATGAGGGTCCTTTCCCTAGGAACCCTACCACCAGAACTCCTCTACCCAACAGGTGGTTGACTGTGAGGTCAGAGAAGTTCTGTCTTGGACTACCCCATCTCGCCCCTACCCCGGAAATCCACCAAGTCTTCTATCGTTACAAAGAGGCCAGGAAATAGCCACCATGGCTCTCCTTAGCTTAAGCGGGCTCTCTGCTGGGGAGAAAAGAACAGGGCAGCTACGTGGTTGGGCCTCAAACGGACTCTCATAGATGGAGAAGGGCCTGGGCAGTGGAATGGCGAACATAATAAGGGACTATGTCTCTCTCTTAGTTCCCAAATGTAGATCAAAGCATTGAAACATCTCTTATGACAAATTTGTCTCTTTCAGTGTTATTAAGCCCTTGGAGAAAAAATCCGAGCATAAATACAATTGTCTACCTTGATCACAACATGCTTAGTAAAAGAAAAACGCTATTGCAAATTATTATTAAATTATATGTTTGGACATGTGAGAAATTGCACACAATGTTCATTGTTGAAAATGACTGGTCTGTGGTCTTAGTACTGTAGGAGTCCATTTCTGTTCTGTATCATGTTGGTGTGTGACATTTACAATGAATCGGGCTGAGCAAAGGTGTGTGAGTGTGTGTGTGAAAAAGGGATGGTGTGTGCCCATGTGTGTGATGTGACTCTTTGCGGTAACACAGTGTCTCCTGATACTGTGTAGGCAAGAACTCATTCTATATTAATTCTACTGGTTGAGGTCTTCTTGAATGATAAACCACACCCTCCTATCGTCACACATAGTTAGGCACCATAAGTGGTAAAATACTCGTCAGAAAAGCAATTTTTAAATTAATTTCCTCACCACAACAGTTTTCCTGGTCTAATCAATTACGCAGAAGGAATAAAGCCCTTGGGCTAAGGACCCCGACACTGGCAGCATGGGGAAAAAGAAAAAATAGAAGTCATCGGGCATATGTATCTAATGACAGAAAATTCACCCCATGTAGACAAAGCACATCAGCATCTTGACAACATTTTTGTTCCACACCATTAATCTGCAAAAGCTTCCATTGCGGTAAAAGTCTAAACAGAATGAATTAGGCAGATGCAGGACACCAAGTTGAGGAATTAATAAAACCGCATTACAAGTTAATGGACACAAAACAAATGACGCCATTATTCTTTAAAAGGCAGGCACCGCTCAGTGCGCTGTTTGCTCTTTTCTTACTCAATTACAATGCACGGAGAGTAGAAGAGAGAAGAGAAAAATTAATTAGGAATTGCAGCACAGCAAGGAGTCTGGAAAAAAACAAAGCAACTTATTTTTACTTTACCACCTTTCCTTGCAAGTTTATATTTAGTTAGACACACGCAAATTCCTTTTATAAGAAGTCGCTCCCTTAAGAAGTGTGTATATTTGGAATACCAACACAGTCCTTATGAATTTGATATTTGGTGGTCTTAACTAGTCAAAGGAATCTCCAGTACTAAATTTCTGCTTTTATTCTTTGGGATTTTTGAAAGTAGCACATACTCACCCAGCAGATGTAAATAATGAAATGCATTTCAGCCTGAGGGTGAAGATAATGCTCTCACTGTGTGATCATAGTTGTTCGTCATCAACAAATGTGCCAGGAGGTTCAACGCATTTGGCCACAACACAAACTTTTTGTTGTTGCCCCAAAGGGTCAATTACCGCACCCTGCCGGCCATGTACACCACAACTTCTCTGTAAACAGGGTTGGCATGCAAAGCTGTGGGGTGCATACGTGGTGGTGGGGTTGGCGAGGGTCAATCAGGAGTGGAAAGAATCAATATGTGATGACTCAGAGGGAGGAGAGGGCTGTCTTACCTGAGGACAGTGAGACCCTCCTCTAATCTACTCAGGGAGAAAATTGCAGAGCTCAATTTAAGACCTAACCCATGAAATTAACACCTCCAGCCCTCTTTTTTTGCTACCAAGAGTAATTTCACAGAATGGGCAGCCTCTTTTAAACTTTTCAAAGTGAGAGAGACACCTCGACCTTATTTCAGAATTCACCTTACATGCCTCCTCTTCCAAAGGGGTTGAATATGACAGGAATGTGTTGGGAGGAGAATTAAGCATTAAGAACAAAATTAATCAAGAAATCACTTAATTTTACTACTTAATAACATGACTATATTTAAATGCAGGCTGAAGAGGTATTGTGGTTCCAGTTCAGTTTAGTGTGATTGAAAATATACTTTGTTCTTTTGTCCAAGTCCTACACTCGCCATCAGCGCATCAAACCGTCAGACCTAGTAGCTTGTAGCAGTGTGCCCACACTGTCACGCACTACGTTTGACGGATCTTTTTTTTTAACATCAGCTGGTGTTAACTCCACTCCATGTTCTTATATAGAAAATGTAATGTTTAGGAAACGTATAACTCTTCTTCCAACTGGGAAAATAGTGCCACTACTACACAATGTTCAGGTAGGTCTAGCTCTAAATCCACAATGGCAAGTTGTTGAACTCTGGTCAGAGCTGGCCAAAGCTATGCGATTATTTACCGGTTTTTATTAGAGGGCGGTATTTAGCCAAGGATAAATTGATTTTTTAATTGTTAATGTATACTAGTTGAGTAATAAGCAAGTAGTAAAACCAAATTTTACTCATTTAAAAATACGGATATTGTTAACTTAAAGCACAATATGAAATGCACAAGTAAGCAACAAGGCAAGCTGAATGTGGAGTATCAAAGCTGAGTCCTTGCCAAAGCACCAGTCTTCCACAGTAGGATTCTTCGATTTTAATTTAGTTTATTTTGTTGCACAGAATCACAAATGCAACATTTGATTCAGAAGGCTTTGTTAGCTGGAAGCATGCAACATCCCCCCCCCCCCTTATACAACAAAACAACAAATCCCATTAACAGAGAGGAAAGGAGGAAGCAGTGGTTGTCCAGAAGGACCTCGGTAGGAATTAGCACGACCTTCGAGACAAAATCCTGCTAAACATCCAAGGCGAGAAAATAAAAATGCTCCAGTGTGAGTCTTTAATGTCCGTTAATTGTATCAGTAATATGTATGACGAGGAAGCTTTGGTGTTATCCCTTAATTACAAAGGCATCACAAGCCAATCGTGTATATGCGGTGGGGGTTCCCTCAGATTCACCTCAACGTCAAACGCGTGTCACGCTTCTGGTATGCCTGTTTTCCACCGCTATTGCAGATTATCACTTGGGGCCCCCCTAATCCTTCACAGTTGACTCACCTGTGGATCAATGTTGCTGCGACGTTCTTTCCTAATACCTTCTTATGCGGACAAACGTTGCATCATCAGGGACTGTTGGGTCAGTTGCCAGATAGTGGCGTCCACCAACCTAGATTCATGGAACGCTAATTTTCTTTTCTCTACAGGATTTCATCTTTCCGGCCATAAACCTGTTTTGCCTACATAACTGTTTTGGCAATGACCTAATCTGTTTTGCTTTCACGGGACTGCATCGCATCTTGGACTTTGCCTGAACCCGCACTGTGAGAACAGCTTTGAACGTTACACAGCACCTATGCGATTGGTTTACGGAAACGGTGCCGATGTCTGGTTGGCTAGTACTCAATAACATAATTCTCTCCATATTTCCTGCCGTGCAACACTTTTGAAGGCAATGATTGGATGCAATGGAGGCATGCAGGACACCCTGCTCAAACAGGGACAATCTGCTAAGTGTCTACGGTTATTTATTTCTCTTTCAGTACATAACTGCAGGTTATGTTTTGTTTCATTAACTCCCTTCCATTTTCAATCATGATCTCTTGCAAATTTGTGTAAGCATGCTGTGTCATTATGTATCTCTTATTCTGCTATAATATTGTTGTTAACAGTAGAAACAATGTGCTTATTCACTCTATACTTCACAGGAGGGGCTAAGAACTATGGATCAGTCACTAAAGTCGCTTAGGATTTTTACTGGAAAAAAAGTTGCAGAGCAAGTGCTTTGACAGTGAGGCAAGGTGGTGATTAAAAAGGCCTAGAAAATCATTGGGACCCATCTGATCTAAAGAGTCTGTAAAGAGCTCAGTAAATATAAATTACAAGCCACCCCTAAGTAACGCCTGGTCACCCTACTGCCCGACAGAAAGACCTCAGATCAGCTTAACTAACTCCTGGATGTTAGCCTACTAACATTTTGTTAGCCTACTTTGCATGCTATGTTGTTATGATGAGCTGTGCAAAATCTTAAACTTGCATTATTTCTAATGGCCATCAGGGGACAACTCTTGAGTCTGCAAAAGGAGTTGGATTGTCCTACCATTGTTTTACTAGTTTTCATTTATTCCCACAGTAAACACAAGTTTATAGTTTCAATCTCTAGTTTCAAGTTGTCTTCACTCGAGCATAATGTTTGTTAATAATAATTGTTTTTATATATATTAAGTCCTAATAAATATAAATATATTAATTTTGTTGCAATATCCTTTACTGGGATCTCAATTTTAAACCTCAATGCATCACTTTTTTACATTTATGAAGAGTTATCTGGAAATAATATGTTAAATTATTACATCAGAGAGGGTGGATTTAGGCTCAGACCTGAGGATGGAGTGACACAAAAACTAGTCAATTCTTATAAAGATAAAAGCACTGCCATGATATAACGCTATGTTTAGTAGTAAGGAGCAGATTGTGATGCTGAGTCCCCTTTCTCAGGGGCTCACATGGCGTCTTCATGCACATTTCTCCCTGTGACTTGGGGGAATTTAAGGCTTATTTGAGCCGGGCAGTAAAGACCTCACTCCATCTGTTTAATTACAGTGAAGATTAGCAGATTATTTTTGTATTACGGGCGCCTCATCACATGGGCAACCAAGAGGGAATGCTGCTCAACTCTGGCAGAGAATCACTAACTGACTACAAAGCAGG
Organism: Pungitius pungitius; assembly: GCF_949316345.1. Taxonomy (NCBI): domain Eukaryota; kingdom Metazoa; phylum Chordata; class Actinopteri; order Perciformes; family Gasterosteidae; genus Pungitius; species Pungitius pungitius. The sequence goes on along the minus strand of NC_084916.1, from coordinate 5,097,281 downwards.
AGGAATACGTTCCAACTCAGGTTTCATCTAATGTGTTACATATACGTTTGTTTTTCAACAGTTTAAAGTATACTACCTGATTAGGCTAACATGGACTTTAAGTTTTGCACGAGAGGACGTATCCTGGTTTGAAGTTTGCTTAATTGATCACCTGCACCTTCCTAGTAAATTTAAACCATGTGTGTCCTTTGTCTCCTTGACGGATGGTTAGTCATCTTCGGGGAGGCTTGCTAGTTAGTCTGTTACGTATTTCTGGTATCTGGTGTTTTTTACCACACCCTAACCCTAGGGTGCATTGAGGTTCTTTCCCCCAATGTAGTGCTTGTTACCACCAAGCAACCTGTTTGGTTTTCCTTGCTAACAAAAGCACCTTTTTGAGTTTAAGATAACAATTCTGCAATTGACTGCTACTTCTGCACCATAGCGTTTTAGTACATAAACCATTTTTGACAAAGAATGGACCTTGTACTGACCTGAAACATCGGTCAAAAGGAAATATGCTTTCACAAGAGTGAGATGAACTGATCAATGTCAATCGCATGTCTGTTTATTAAAAAACAAAGAGAAATTGTTTTTTCGTAAATGTTAATTCAATATATCCTACATTGTTACTTTATCTTCTGTCAGTATTGACCAATCCTTGTTTGAGCGCATTAACTGCATTAGGTAAACCTTAAAAGATTTGAATGGATATTCTTAATCATCATTTTCATGTTTCAATTGTGAGTTTAACTTTTGGATTGAACAAGGGTAAACTATTGTTGAATTGTCTTTCCAATTCATTTGGAATCTCCCAATTCCAGACTTCCAGATTCTCCTACCAGTAGTAATGGATTTATTATATTCTTCCACCAGAGACACTGCAAATGAGGACCACACTGCTGTAGGTTCTGTAAAGTATTTTGAACATTATGTTGAAAGCTGAAATTAGTTGACTTATGTCAAGAGGACAAACTGGTTAGCCTACTTCAGAGGACTTTATTGTACGTAGGCGGGTGTGTTTGTGGACACGTCTCTGTCTGTCTGAATGCGAGTCTTGGCTTTAGCTGCTCAAGTGCAATTGCTCACGGTGGGACAGATAGGGAGCAGCTGTGAGTAATTGTTTTGCTCAGTTGCTGAGGCTCATCCTGGCCCTTTATAGATAAGCTGGAGTAAATCTCCCTTTATGTCCTGGGAGAGCAGGGGAGAAGATGGAGACGGGAGGAGAGCAAACACCAGGCCATGGCCAGCCTCTGTTTGAACTGCCTCTTCAAGACCCACAGCTTGAAATGAGTTTTTCTATCAAGTAAATTAAAGTAAAGCAACCATTATTGTGCTCCTCTTGGTTGATGTTCCCAAGGAGTTTGATGCAGAGGAGTCCTCTAATATTCATATCGGTCAAATAGGTAGAGACCGGGAGATGGAGCAGAGTCTCAGAGAGAAGACCTGTTGGCTGCTCCCTTGTTACACAACTGGAGAGGTACTCAACACTGTGAGCTGCCTTTTAGGTTTGACAAAATCAAGGTAAATAAGCAACAATGTCACTGCTGTGCCTTCACCCAGTTCCTCCAATGACTTGGGATCAACTTAATTCTAATATTTTGATATGAACAGATGCTGACACAATGATTTGCACCATGATCAAACAATAGTGGGATTGTCCAATGCCGTTTACTTCATACTTAATTTAGACTGTGTATGCAAACTCTGACTGTTCTAACCTCTGAAAGGTAGCAGGAGCGTTGCGCATTCCGAATGGCATGACAGTGTACTGTAGAAAGTTGTCTGGTGTAACAAACGCTGAAATGTCAGAGGCCCGAGAAGTTAGTGGCACCTGCCAATAACCTTTTAACAGATCTAGCTTACTCACATAAGCAGCAGAACCAATTCGGTCAATACAATCATCTATACGAGGCAGAGGGAAGCAATCTGGTATAGTCACAGTGTTCACGCGTCTATAATCCGTGCAAAGGCGAGACGTACCGTCTGGCTTAGGGACAAGAATACATGGAAAACTCCACGAGCTGTTACTGGGTTTTGCCATGCCGTCAATGCATTCCAACTAATAAAGATTCGAAGAACAATACTTGGAATGCATCAATGCATTCCAACAATTACGCCGTTGTGTCTAACTCTAAACCTAAACCACCTACGTAACAAAGTTTCAGTAGAATAAGTTTGAATATGCATGCTCACAATTAGTCTTTTCACATCCATTACTTTGCAAGCATAATTACTGACAGGGGTTAGAAAAAACTGTGTTTGCTGACGTACCAAACTGTACCGCTTACATTGATGATGTGGTAATTAATTCGTCCACTTGGGCTGAACATTTGGTCTCCCTGAAAATGGCTTTTCAGCGGTTGGCGGAGGCTTTGTTAACCCTCAACTTGGCCAAGTGCGAGTTCGGTAAGGCCACTGTTACCTATTTGGGGAAGCAGGTGGGACGGAGACAGGTGCGTGCCGTCACTGGCAAGGTTGAAGCCATTGTGGGTTTCCCTGCTCCTTCTACTCGCCGCCAACTGCGTAGGTCTCTCGGGATGGTGGGGTACTATCTTATAGAGATGAGCCGGATACTCGGCTGAAACGAGTATCCGGTAGGGATAAAGCACTTTTGCCGAGTACGAGTATTATACGAGTAATACGAATCAATATCTGCGCTCGGATTGAATAAAAGTCCTCATTGGGTAGCTGTCTGTGTCTGCGTTCTGTGATTGGCTGGTAGTCACAGCGCCCCTCCACTACACACATACTGTTTGTGTTGCTGTGTCCCGCTCGGCTCACTCACACACAGAACTCCTCTCTCCCTACCTCAGTCACCAGGTTCGCGGGTCTTTCCCGATAAATTTAAACGATTTCTTCGCCTTTATTTTTTTTTACTTCGGTTTGTTGTTCTTAACTAGTAGAGTTCAGGTAAACGTGGGGCTTGTTAAGACGTGGTGCTTAAGAATGCGACTCGCATTGCGTCTCTGCCTGTCGGAGTTTTTTTTTTCAGTCGGCTGTAACCAGTTTTTTTTTTTTACTTCACGCACTGACCTCATCAGTTTTTTTTACCGTCTGCTGGCTCTCTTCACGCACTCAGTGTCTGACGTTGACTAGTTGTGTTGAATAACTAAATATTAATATTACAAATTAAGCCACACACACTTCCCCTCTCTCTCTCATGATCATCAGTGATAAGAATTAAGAAGGAATGCTGTTTTAACCGCAGAAAGGGGTAAATCCTTCCTACTTCCGGGTTAGGCCCCGCCCAGTCCGAGTACGGATACGGATCTCCCGTAAATTTAGTGAGTGTCAATCCAGGTACTCTACCATCGAACAGGAGACGCTAGCACTTCTGCTAGCCCTTCAGTTCTTTGAGGTTTATGTGGGTTCTAGTGCTTTGCCTGTTGTGGTCTTTAGAGATCACAATCCCTTTAGTGTTCCTAAAGCAAATGTACAATCAGAATCGCCGCCTTATGCGAAGGGCTCTGATTGTGCAGGGTTACAATTTGCAGGTTGGTTACATGAAAGGTTCGGATAACGTGGTAGCCGATGCGCTATCGCGTGTTTAATTACTGGGGTACGTTAGTTGTTTTGTTGTCGCAAACTAGGGGTTTGCTTTGTTTGGTGTGGGCGTGTTACGTTCCCCAGTTTCTGTGTCTGCTTGTTGTCTCCCCTTTCAAACAGGTGATTCCAGGAGCCAGATTGGAGACCTGGCTCCACCCACTCGTCAGTGGCAGAACCTGTTACTCTCAGCCTCGGAGGGATATGAGAGGTCACACTTGTGGGGGCTCTGGTGTCCTGTGTGGGGGTAGTAAGCATGATAGGTGACTCTGATTGTGTTCTGTGACTTTTGTGAGAGCGAATTTTCAGTTCTGTGTTTTACCTGTTCTTTTTGTTCAAGACCTGGGCTGACCACCCCTCTGTATTTTGTTTAGTGAGCCTTGTTAGTGCTCAAAGTTAGGTCAGTTTGAGGGGGGGGGTGTTTCAGGTCAGGTAGGCAAGAGATACTGTTTTGCTTTGTTCTTTGTTTTGGTTCCGTCCAGCCCCTTTTCCCAAGCAACCCGTATATATACATGTTTATCTGTTTTAATAAACATTTCCTTTTTACGGGTAAACTGTGTTTGATCATCAGTGCACCCCCACACACTGCAGCTTTTTCACCCAGGCTGCATTGAGGTCACGAGCGGCGGGTCGTTGCGTTGCCTCCCCTTCCTTCCCCTGCCTTCCTTGACTCCTACACACTTGTTTCGTAAGGAGTTCTGTAGTCTCAGCCAGCCTGTCTTCTGGCTACCACCCTTAATATAAACCTTCACTCTCTGGTGTCCCAGAACCACACTTCCTGGTGCAAGCACCTTATCTGAGTTGAGTTTGCACACAAAACGCTCCCCTCTTCGTCGACTGGTCTTTTCCCGTTCTAGTGTGCCCAAGGCGAACAGCTACCCATGTTTCTTTGCTCTAGAGAGGGAGACTAGGGTGCCCCCTGCTCTGGACATGGTCCTCCATCCCCACTACGCACCTGGGACCCAGCCCGACGGGCTCTCCTCAAAAACTATGGGCGCTTCAAGATAACGGCGGATCGTCGTGTTGTGGAAGATTTTCTCATGCTATTAGGAATCAAGTCGCTTGTGAATCAAAGTTGTATTTTCCGTCTATTTCTTGAAAGAAAAAAGACCCCTACAACAGCTATACCTCAACAGGCAGCGGCAAGCTTCTTAATGTTTGAGAGGAACACAGATATATTTATACATTGACAGGTTTTAACATCTTGGTTTTGTTATGCTAAAGAGGAGGTCTCCTTCCTTCATGCAACTATGTTATGCATGGATCAAAGAGGGCTCTGAGATTCTTCTGCTCAGATTGCTCCCACACAATTGGTGTTGTGGAATTCTAACAATTAAAATTATCAGACATTAATCCAATAAATCTTCATGGCATCATTATATTTTACCATTACATTCGACAGACTGTGGCCCCTAACTATCGGGTCGGCCAGAGGGTGTGGTTATCTATGCATGACCTTCCCCTTTGCATCGATTCTCACAATCTAGCTCCATGGTTTGTTGGACCCTTCCCGATCTCTAAAGTGGTTAAACATGTGACCTTAGAAGGGGGTGGTTTCTTATCATTTACGTTTTTGTTATCATTGATGTTACCGTTATAGTTTCTGTTACCGTTAGCAATAAGACTAGCAATTATTCCATAGGTTGCTAGCTAGCCATCAATGGTGTTTCTGATTATGCTTAAATTGGGCCTGCTATTTCTTTTAGCCATCAGAGATAGAGGCCCTTTCTCAATATGCGTTCTTGTGTGGACTCGTGAAACGTCAGTCGCAGCCCGAGTACTGTTCCAATTCGCATCTGGCCGAGAACGGCCCGCACAGAGCAGCCTGTTTTTGGCGAGTCTTCTGTGAAATGCTCCGCTGGTTTTCACGTCTCCGTAGCGGTTATACATGAGATTTAACTGTACTATAACGAGTCTTTATACGTTTTAATGTGGTGTCAGAGACTGATGTTGTTTACCGGTTACGTCTGTTTGAGGACAGAGTTTAGATTCATAACTTCATGTTTAAATGTAACTTTAACGTCTTGTCTGTATCCGCGGAGTGCAGCTTGTTTATTGTCCATCATTGTGCATTAAAACTAACGATGTTTTAATTAAAGAACATGAGGAGACCGTCATCAAGACTCCAAACCGGCAGCAGAACTTCAGCTTCAAAGAAACTCTGAAGCTCTGAATTATAATAATAATGATTAAAAAAATTCCACATATGAATTATTGTATAGTTCTCTGTAAGATCTTTGATGTGTGGTCAGCAGCTTGCTGTACGAGGACCACTATACTGATTATCAGCCTCTTGATGTTTGAGTAACAAGACAAACGGTATGTGTGTGTGCATTCAAAGATTTTAGTATAATAGCTTATTATATATATTATATATATTACTTTTTTTGCGTTGGTTATCAATTATGTTCAAACAATCTTATTGTGTAGTGAAAAAGTAGCCTAGCTACAAGTGACACTTTCACAACCTAATGAAAGGATGAGTGGGAAACGGCTCTTGGTAAGGTTATCTTTGGAAAAACCCTTTGACTGAACGTGATGTGATTAGGGAACGTTTAAGTGGTCTGGCTGTCATCAGCATCAATGGGGACGTGGCTCAGAAACTGTCATATGACCTGATAGCTGATTTTGCAGCTAGGAAATGCAGGCGTGTGCCTCTGTAGGGCCTTTGACAACTGATGGTAGTGAAAATGTTTAATATTGTTCTATCGGATAGCAGAATGGTCTCTTTTATAGAGATGGTAAAGTAAGTTCTACTGTGCAGTTTGCACTTTATTATTATTATTTGTACTTATATTACTACTTATATATTTTGTACTGTATATTATTTACTGAAAAAATGTGCACATTATTACTTACACGGATGTATACTTGAATATTTTCTGTGTTTACAATGTTCAGTTCCAAATCTGTGTTTTTAGTAATTATGGTGGTATTTAGTATTTATAATTTTGTTTTAGTTTGTTTGTTTGTTTATGTAAATTATTTATGTTTAGAAGTTATTTGGGGAATAAAGAGAACCTAACTAAGACATTCTGAATGGTTGTTATTCCTTTGGTGGTGGTGGTGGTTGGTTGGTTCGTTGGTTGAGGGGGGCACCACCAAGCATTTGTGCTTATGGCACCCAAATGGCTACCGCCGGCCCTGCCTCTGACCATAGAATCTGCGCCACCTACTGAGTGAGAAAGTGGTGTACTCCGAAAGTTGTGCAGCATGCATCTACAGGAACGTGTTTCTGTAATGTTGGCAGTGAGGGAACGTTGAATTTTGAGTGTCAAACTGGTCACATCACATAGTGTTGTCAGTCAAACAGACAGAGATTCATGCTGCTACCTACCTACCTGAGTTTCCTGAACTATAAAAAGTTGTTTTGCTCTCTAAAGAGATTCTGCCAGCCCGGATTCATTAATAGAACATTCATCAACCGTAGCAGCTAACAACACTATGCCGTGTAAAAAAGAGGATGAGGAACCCTTTCCTTTGTGTTACAAGTCCTTCTCCTTGCCCTGTTGACGTTTTTATTTCTTCTTTTTATCTTGTATATTTTGTTTTGCGCTACCAGATGAAAGCTCTGAACTGATGCCTTTCCGTCGACAGATTGAGACATTGAGGGACATGAAAATCCTCTAAATCTCTGATCTCGGGTCATATGATTTACATAAAACCACAAGAGTCCCAATTCACATCTAAACAGATCAAGACTACTTTACATGTGGCTTGTTTATATCAGGGGTGTCAAACATCCCGCCTGCCAGGCAGTCCAGCTTTCCCCACCGGATGACATTGCTAAGTGTGAAAATTATAGAAACAGATAAATGGCCTTTCTATAAAAGTAGGTGCTATTCCTAAAAAGTCCACTGGGGTTGACCATGAGGATCCGGTCGTTCACCAACGCAATGCCACTAGATGCCTTCCATTAGAAAAAAAAAATTATGTCAGGTCACCAACAGAAAACTGTGGTAGTGGTGTGTGGTTAGCTCAGCTGCAGAGGGGAGAGCGGGGAATGGTTCAGGCAGGTAGTTAACAAGCGCAGCTGAGTGACATCCTAACTAATTGTCTCCCTTTAAAATAAAATGAAAAGGACTTGGAGAAAAGATGCCAGAATCTGTGCTCACTGCAAAGTAAAAAATAAAAGTCTGTTGGTTTTACAACTCTGCCGATGGAGCTGTGCGCGTTGCAGTCTGTGTCGTAGTATCTTAAGATGCAATAGGAGATATGTCTGCATCAGAACCAGGTGTGCTCGATTCTCCGTCGTTCACCATAAATCCATCCCTTCCCTCCTGGAAAATCTCTGGAGGACTGTGGAGAGGTTTCAGATATATTCATATTCATTTCTTTTTTTGACCGCGGTGTGTCACCTCGCTTAAGAACCAAAGCCAACTTTGCCTAGCTTCACAGCAACACTGGTTCCAGGTTGAAGGTCTGTTAGAGTTCTGATGCTATTCCTGTCGTTGTAGGCCTGCCTGTAGCTCTGGTTTGTCCTCTCATTGCTCTGTCTCACTTTGTGGAGGTCTGGCCAAAAATTGCCCTGTCTAAAAATTGGGAACCATTGTCTGTGACAAGTTTGTTTGGGCATCCCCATCTAGGGAAGATGTTCAGCTTAGCTCTTGTGGTTTCACCTGACATGTTATTGAGGTGGGCGATTTCTATATATTCTGAAAAACTACCAAATACCAAGTAGTTGTGATTGTTCAGCTCACATATGTCAGCTGCTACTCTTATGGGCAACTGGGTAGCAAGGTAGTCATCAGAGGTTCTCCTTTCTGTGTCTGCTTGGACTCTGGACAGTTCTTTCATGACTCATGGGATGCTTCCTCAGGTGGCTTACTATAACCCGATGGCTGGTCATATGAGGTAGGGGAAAACACTTCATCGTGCCATTTCACCGGAGCGCACACAGATATCGCTTTCAGTTAGTCCTCATGGATTACGCAACACATCCGGAGGCAGTGCCGTTGTGCAATATCTCTGCAGAGAGTGTCGCGCAGGCTCTTTTTCAGGAGAGGAAGGGAGGAAGGTCCGAGCCCCGGCAAGAAGGCGATCCAGTATGTCAGGACCTGCGAGGCAAAGCTCCACACACTGGGTAGGATGTCACAAGAATTTGCTCCGGGCCCAGGAACGGCAACAACGGCTGTGATTATTCACACCGGGAGGAAGGGTACTTGTATTACCAACTCTAAACTCCTGGCTAAGTGGCAAGGGCCCTTTGAGGTCACACGGCAGGTGGGAGATGTCGACTATGAGGTGGTGCGGTCTGACAGGGGCGGTGGTACGCAAATATACTACCTAAATCACCTGAAAGCCTAGAGGGAGGCGGAGTCTATTTCTCTGATGTCCGGGTATCAGAAAGACAGTAGCTGGGGCCGGAGGTGCCAAAAGCGGTCCCGTCTCTCCGAGGACCAGATAACAGATGTTGCCCAGTTGCAAGAGCAGTTTGCTGACGTGTTTTCCCCCTTTCGGCCTATTCCTTACACTTTTAATCCTTGTCTTGTCTGACCAACCTGATGTCATAAGAACGTGTATAAATAGCATTTTTAGGATAACTCATGTATCATAATAAAAGCATTTTAGCCGCTATTCTGCAAAACGTTGTTATTGTGAAATTGTTCCCGAAATAAACAAGGGATTCCTCATGGAAGTCCTTTGTTCTTTTGTGGAGCATTTTCATGCATTTGAGTTTATAGTTAACAGACTACATGATGTAAAATGACACACAACAAGCAGATGTAGCCAAATTTATTAACAATTGTTTTTAATAGATTAGGTGGGAATTGGCTAAGCAACCAGGTCCCACCAAATCAAACCAGGTTCCATGAAACACATAAATATGTAGTTGTTTTCTGTCTTTTGCATATGAATATACATTAACAACTTCTTTAGTGCCAAAACTGTATAACTTGACCGTCTAAATTTTAGATTTTTCCAAATTTTAATTTAAATAAAAAACAATTCATGAAATGTTCTATTAAATACATATATTTTGGCAGAGAAGCTCAACATGAATTATTTGAATATTTAATATGTTGTCATTCCGCAAAGATTGCAAAGTCACACAGATTCATTTGCAAGAAGCCACCCCTTAACAGTCCATCCCTGCACATTAACTCAAGATTAATCAACAACTGAGTAAAGTTGACTGATTGTCAATTTGCTTGTCCTCAGCTGAAAAAAAACAACAGAGTGGGACATTCGTCTCAAAGTTTGTGTGTTTGTTGTGTGTACTTTGGTGTCACTTCTTTGGATGGCAGCAGTCTTAAAGTGCCGAAAGAGGCCAGGGCCCGCTGAGAGCCAGCCCATAAACTCTCTGTGTTGAAAGGTTTTATGACACCACACATTGTTGGACAGTAGAGATACGAGCCCAGGGACTGCAGCGAGTACACACGTTTTTACTTGGATGTAGTCTGTATTCTGCTGTAAATAACTCTAGTGTCCTCTCTCTCCTCACACTGTATATAAACCTATGTTTACAACATTTTTTTCTAGAATTTACTGTGCTCCCTTCAGTGCTGTAGAGGCAGAAAGGATGGGCCACAGAAGAGCAGGCGAGCAGAAAAGGTTGAACTACGGGAAAATAAAATGGCTTCAGTTCAAGAAAATGCTCTACAATAAAACCTGCTGCAACCTTTTTGTTGTGCACATGGCCAGATAAGGTAAGAGCAACGGGTGAATCCTAATCATGTTTTCCCTTTTCAGCATGGTGGGTGTTCCCAGTGGCTCGAAATGTTAATCCAAGATCATTATTTTTAATTGGACGTATCATAAAATGTCATACTTCATGTCATCTGTCCTCTGTGGATAGAAGTTGCATTCCGTGAGCCATCAAGATCTAGATCAGGGGTGTCAAACTCAACTAACCTGTGGGGCCGCTGAAGGTAGAAGGTATATGTGAGGCTGGGCTTCATCAAGTATTAAGCAAAGAATGTGTTACAGGTATTACAAAAAGAGTACAACTAATAAACTAAAAACCAATCTCATCAATCTTTATTAATAATAGTTCAAAACATTAATGGTTCTTCAGAACACTCTTGCCTACTCCTTGCTGCCCGGGATCTGGCAACGCTTCCTCTCACATAGCTGAGCCACATTTGGCTTGAGGGAAGAAGCAGGTGAGACCCTTAGTATGGCTTGACCTCTACTTTAGGGCTGGGCAATATAGACCAAAAGTCATATCCCGGTATATTTTTGCTGGATATCGATATACGGTATATATCCCGATATTTTCTCCACATTAAAAGGGAAGAAAACCTGAACACAAATGTCAAAGCAAAGTTAAAGCCAAATATGACATGTCAGTCGTTTAATTGAAACCAGCTATTTCAGTAAGGAGTTGAAAAATCAATAGGGCTGTCAAATGATTAAAAATTTTAATCAAATTAATCAGAATTTTCAGTGGATTAATCATGATTAATCACACCTGAATCCTAACCATTTTTTCTTTCTGAAATGCATAATAAAGATAAATAACAGGACACAGATACATAATTATCATTATTATCATCATTATTATTTTTTACATAAATACATGTTATTGATATTTGATTTTTCAGAAATTCATTTCAGAAAATAATCAAAGCAATGTTATTTGATAAGTCACAGACTGATTTCCCTGCATGGCTCTAGAAGGGTCTCGAGCCTCTGCAGTTTATCCCACTCTGCTGTGAGTTTGTGCTCCTGATGGTTCAGGGCTGCGATGACCAGACATGACCAGACATGTCAACCCTCCCGATGTTTCAAAGCCCCTCCCGAAAATCTCCCGGACCGACCTTTCTCCCGATTTCCACCCGAACAACAATATTGCTGCACCACCCGTCACTGGGCGCGCCGTTTCAGACCGAACAATAATAAAGGTTACACCTTGAAGTCGAGCGCGGCGATTAGAACGACTGGCGCTGCAAAGAAATCCGCTACCACCCCCATTTCAGTGTGAAATATTCCCATACCTGGGAGGATTTAGATCGCATTGGCTTCCCTTCCTCCGCATGTTTCAGAACAGTATTACGGGTCTCTCCGATGGTCCTCTACCTCAGCGCTGCTCTTAGCCAAGCTCTGCTGGGCGGAGCTTTTTTTCTCTGTTCTGCTGCGCGAGAACGGGGAGGGGGGGGGGGGGGTGCGGGTCTCTGGCGCAAACGACTTGCTGAACCTGACGTCCTGACATATGCCTGCAGGTGGCAGTAATGTGTTGTATAGGATGAAGTGCATTCCCTAGAGGAAGAGGCACTTTACTGACCTGAATAATTTGTCACACTGCGCATGCGTGAAATGCGTCAAAAAAATTTACGTAATTAACAACAAACAGCTGATTAACGCCGTTAACGCGCTATTTTTGACAGCCCTAAAAATCAAACAAATAAAAATGGATAAATAATAAATTAAATTAAACAATAAACAAATGTTCAGCCGTTCAAATAATAATATGTAAACATAAATAGTGTATAACAGGAGTATTTTTTGAAAACAAAGCTCCATAAGGTGCACATATAAATAAAAAAATCCTGTTTTCATCTCCCAGTAATGAATGAAGTGAACTGTCACGCTCATGTAGGACGCTGGTCAATGCAAAATGGGTCACATTAGCGAGCCGGTCAGCAAGGCTCTGCCTGACTTCAGTATACATTTTTGGCAGTGCTTCTCTTGCAAAGTAGTTTCGACTGGGAAGCTCATATCTCGGGTCAATCGTTTTCAGCATCATTTTGAATCCGACTTGTTCAACAGTTGCAACAGGGACCATATATTTAGCAATATGATAGGACACCGCTTTCGTTATAGTACACCACTTGTCACTTTTCCTTTCATAAGGCACACTGCGGGAAAATGAGGTTTGCAGTGAACTTTGTTTCGTGGCTGGAGCTTGTTCAGGTTGTTTCTGGCGTGCGGCTTCTGCAGCGCGCAGTTTCACACACTCTTCGTATTGCAGTTTGTGCCATTGTTTTAGGGGGGGGGGGCAGCGGAGAATGAGCAGCGCCAGCCTCACTGCTCATTTTAACAGATACGTCACAACTTCACAACAACCGTGAGTTTTTCGCGCGTCATTGATTTAGCAGGCTGTGATTGGTGCCCATCATTCAGGATGTCCCGGGTAATACGGGATGGTTGGCAGCCCTACTGTAACCTGTTTATGGCACTCCCTACCTATAACGTTGTTTTGTTGCTCATCGGATACTTTAAATCCGAACCATCTTCAAATGACTGAGCCACTGCTTTTTTTAACGAACCAATTCCTCCTCCGCACGCTGCGCAGACGTTGTTTCTTCCTCCATGTTTGTTGAAGTGTGTGTCCCTGCCCCTCCCCCCTCTGCGCGTGATGCCCCTCCCCCTTCTGCGCGTCAAAGAGGATGGGCGGGGCGAGTGCGAGAAGCAGTGCAGAGCGCTCCGGGTCGGCAGCTTGCTTTCAGAGCGCAAATTGAAATATATCGATGTATGCGAAATTGTCTAATTCCATATCCCATTAAAAAATATATCGATATATTCGTTTATACCGATATATCGCCCAGCCCTACTCTACTTTGACTTAAAGTTGATGGTGAAGAAGAGCTTTTCATACAGATGTGCTCCCAAAAAGGTACATGGTCCGCTTGAACAGTCTGGAAAGCCCAGGGAATATGGGGGGCTAATTCCTTCAAGTTGTCCAAGCTTCTCTGCTTTTTCATTCAGCTCCCCAAACTTGGCTTTGAGTTCTGTATTGAACCGGAGGGGAATAAGCTCCATTTGAAGCACATGAGGGGCATCTTACTTATCAATGGAGAAATGGTCAGTAAAAATGTGAAAAGTGGCTCTGAAGGTCTCAAAGTCTGCAAACATGTGAAAAATTCCTCCTTTGCCGCTAAATGACGTCACCGCTCAATTTGCATACTTCTAATGGACAGTGTAGGATCATCAGCGGCTTTGCGCATGCACAATTAATTTCTGCTCGGACTGTAGCTGGGGCTGCTGCAAGTCTCCTTTGAGACTAACTTGCTGAGGACAGCAGAACGAGCGCCAGAAAAGTCTCCAATAACACCAGAAAAGGCAGCTAGATTTTTTTTCTCCTTGTCTCACTCGTGGATGACCTTAAATACATTTTTGATTTTAAAATGGCGAATTTTGCAGAGAAGCGATAGATTTGCAGGATGAAGCCTGTGGAACTAATATGGTTGATGCATTTCACAACGACAGACATCACATTTTTCAACTTCAGGTATTTTATGCAAAGGTCCTGCTGCTGGCCTCCTCCTCTAGTTTTCTTTGAACGAAGACCACCCGTCCATTTCGCTTCCCAATCATTGATGGCGCTCGATGTTTTTTATTCCAGCTAACCTCTTCCATGGTTAACCGGCAACCATAATGGCATCATGGCGAAATATCTCCTGATTGGGATCACTGTGAGCAACTACTCCATAACTTAAAAATTGTCTTCAACGCCATGGACTTACATTGGGAGCTGTGCAGTGTCAGTGATGTCTGTGCTCTCATCGAAGCGGCTTAGGATGCACAGAAATGTTTGCCTTTCTCACGCAGTTTATCGTATAAGTTACCTGATAGGTCACAAATGCACTCTGCCACTATGGCCCTTTCTCAATATGCGTTCTTGTGTGGACTTATGTCATCAGTTGCAGCCCGAGTAGTGTTCCAATTCTAAAGTCCGCATCTGGCCGAGAACGGTCATAATTGTCACGGTTTGGTCCCTCTTCCTGTTTTAGTTTGAAGTTTCATGTTCCTTGTGGTCCTGGGTTAACTTCACTTCCTGCCTTGTCTTGTGATTGAGTGATTGTCTCCACCTGTGTCCAATCCCTTGCACCTCCCTTGTGTATTTAAGCCCTGTGTGCCTGTTGTCCTTTGTCGCGTCATTGTCTACTGTCACTCGTCGTTGGAGCACGTCTTGGTCTCATTTTGGAATAAAGAGCACTTGGTCTAGAAAACTCTGCGTTTGAGTCCTCCCTACAACCTGCGCCAGCCCGATCCTTGTGACAATAATACCCGGATGTGACTTGCCCCGCCCATTTTACTGGGCATGCATCGGAGCAGGCTCGTCTGTTCTTGTGACAGCCAAATATCCCAGAATGCATTTCACCTCAGCAACAGGCAATAAACACAACTGTAAGTCAAAGTTTATAAATACAACTATATTTAAGTAACGGAATGTAATTTTAGAACTTTTTCAGATGAGAAGTTAGTTGTTAAAGCAACATTTCTGCGAATGGTTTGTCAACATTCAGCCTTTGTAACAATTTGTTCCGTGGATGTCAGACATGTGAGGTGTAGTTAACGGGACCCCCAGACCCTCCAGCAGCGGAGTCATCTCATCTCAGCCCTGAAAGAGCAGCCTGTTTTCGGCAAGTCTTCTGTGAATTGCTTCGCTGGTTTTCACGTCACTGTAGCGGTTATACATTATACATATACTTATCCAGATCATTGTCCATTAAAACTATCGATGTTTTAATTAAAGGACACGAGGTGACCGTCATTGAGACTCTAAACTGGCAGCAGGACTTCAGCTTCAAAGAAACCCTGATGCTCTGAAGTGTAATGTCATTAAATACAATATGTTTGAGTAACAAGAAGACAAACGGTTATGTGAGTGTGTGAAATATGTTACTATCAATTGCTGTTACTTTACCCAACGTCCAATCCATTATGAAGCTAATGCAGTGTAATGTAATACAACAGCCCTGAATTAAACGTTCACCTCAGTAACGTTTTGTGTTTCTTGCATCCAATATGAATACAAATAAAATATACACTTATCAGTGTAATCCAGTTTCGTGGAGTCTTCGGGGCGACTGAGCGCGGCGCCTCACATACTCATTCGTAACTATGTGTTTTATCACTGTACCTGTTCGAATTTCTGCCCGCAGATACTACCGGCCCCGGCCTAGATCAATTCTTTGTCGTAATCCCTCCTCCCTTACCTACCCCGCCCGCTCCACACATGTCCAGCACCTTGTCACAGGAGGACTCTGGAACTGCCAGTCAGCTACTCGCAAGGCAGATTTCATCTCCGGCTTTGCTATCCAGCAGTCGCTTGACTTCCTCGCCCTCACTGAGACATGGATCACACCGGACAACACATCCACCCCAGCTGCACTCTCCTCTGCCTTCTCCTTCAGCCACAGACCCACTGGCAGGGGTGGCAGGACAGGTTTACTCATTTCGCCCAAATGGACCTTCTCCCCGTACCCCATACCTTCCCCCCCCCCCCCCCACTGTCTTTTAAATTCCATGCTGTAACCATTACTCACCCGGTTCAATTAAACATTGTTGTCCTCTACCGACCACCAGGCTCCTTGGGCCACTTTCTGGAAGAACTGGACATCGTCCTGTCAAACTTCCCTGAAAATGGCCCTCAGCTCATCCTCCTAGGTGACTTCAACATCCCGACAGAGAAGTCATCTGACCTCATACTCTTACTTGCTTCATTTGCACTGACACTCAATCCCTCCCCTCCGACTCACAAAGCTGGCAATCACCTTGACTACATCTTCACTAGAAACTCCGCTGCATGTCTCTGATCACTACTTCGTCTCATACTCCCTTCCGCTCTCACCAACTAACGACCCTGCCCCATCAATCGACTCTATACCCGTCCGCCGTAACATTCGCTCACTCTCCCCCCCCTCCCTGGCCTCGTCCGTTATATCGGCTCTCCCCGCAACCGACTCTTTCGCACTTTTGCATCCCAACGTTGCCGCAGAGACTCTACTAACAACTCTGTCGTCCTCTCTCGACTCGCTGTGTCCGCTTAAGACTCGACGGGCTGGCAGATCCCCTCCAGCTCCGTGGTTGACTGAACCGGTGCGTGCTACGAGAGCCACTCTGCGAGCATCTGAAAGGAAATGGCGAAAATACAAACAACCTGATGACCTGCATGCGTTTCAGTTGCTTCTGTCATCTTTTTCTGCCTGCCTGCAAAAAGTGCTTTCTACCAATCCGGAATTGAGTCCTCATTTTCCAACCCCAAAAAACTATTTTCCATCTTCACTAACCTCCTCGAACCCCCCAGTCCTGCGCCCCCCTCCACCCAGGAGACCTACTTTACCAGAAAAATAGATGACATACGCTCCTCCTTCTCCAACCCACCTCCTTCCAGTTATATCGCACAGACCTCGCCCCAATCGCCCTCACTTCCCTGTTTCACACCCCTGTCCCCTAACAAAGTCCTTACCTTAGTAACCTCTCCCACAACCTGCCCCCATGACCCCATCCCACGCCATATCCTACAGTCAATCGCCCCCGATCTTCTTCCCTTCCTCACATGTCTCATTAACAATGCTCTTTTATCTGGCTGTTTCCCCAACACCTTGAAGGAAGCAAGAGTTAACCCACTCCTGAAGAAACCCACCCTCAACCCTTCGGAAGTAAACAACTACAGACCGGTATCCCTCCTTCCCTTCCTGTCCAAAACAATTGAACGAGCCATCTTCAACCAACTCTCCTCCTACCTCCATAGTAACAACCTCCTAGAGGAAGGGCCTATGTTCCCTGTTCTTCCCCATCGCTCTCCACTTCCCTTTTTTCTGTCATTGTCTTGATAAAAACCCAGTCGACTGCAGTGGTCTTGGTTGGCCCACATCCTCAGCATCTGATTCTGAGGAAGATGGAGCATCTCTAACAACAATCAGTGGTGTGCTCTCTGTTTAAAGAAAGTTTTGCCACACTACATTATTATCCAAAAGCTTGACAGGGCATCAGGTTACCAGCACTTAGCCTAGCGTTGAGAGTGATCTTTACCATCACTCTTAGGTCAAGTCCGTCAGTCCTGTCGTTGAGGTCTAGAACTCAAGTGACTCCTTGATAAGGCAGATTTTGGTTACAGGTCTGCATATGCGGCTGGTTGAGGTCTTGATCCAGACTTGTCTTACCAGTCCCCTCTGGTCTGGAAGTACTTCGGTGAGAATCCAAGAATTTCGTGGTGCCGAGTCGTCCACTATAAGTACAATGTCCCCGGGAATGAAATTGCGTTTGATTTTGGTCCATTTCTGTCGTTCTTGTAGTTGTGGTAGGTACTCTTTGGTCCATCTTTTCCAAAAAAGATCAGACATGTATTGGACTTGCTTCCATCTTCGCCGTGCATAGATGTCCTCCCTCTGAAAGAGACCAGGTGGCAAACACGGCTTGGTCTTGAGGAGCAGAAGATGGTTCGGTGTTAATGCCTCCAAGTCGTTTGGATCAACGGATTCCTTAGTGATTGGTCTGCTGTTAAGGATCGATTCCACCTCACAAAGCACAGTGTGTAATGATTCGTCGTCCAGGCACTGTGTCCTCAGAGTGGAATTGAAGATCTTTCTGACGGAACGAATCAGCCTCTCCCATGCTCCTCCATGATGTGATTCATGAGTATCCTTTGATGTGCTGATGTGTCCTTTGTCCTCCGTTCGGGATAGCGGTGAGTCTGTTGCGTCACTTCCTGTCGACAGCGTGTTTGATGTCTTGAACTTTTTCAGAGCTCTAGCGATACCAAGTTGATTCTGTCGTGATATTGTCAGTACAAGCGGCGAATTATCTACGTGAGACGTTGTTAAACGCCTCACCGTCCAGCACTTTGTCGTTTAAACGAATAGTTGCTTAGACGTTGTTTAGCGTTAGCGCTACCTCTTTTAGCATTAGCTTAGCAGCTAACATTGTGATGTCTTCCCTCCCTACCTCCCCTGCTCTCTCTTGCTCGGTGTGTCACATGTTTAGCTATTCCTCTGCCTCCCTTACGGATAATGGTACATGTAAGAAGTGCAGTATATTTGATCGCTTGGAGGCGAGGCTTAGTGAGTTAGAAGCACGGCTCCGCACCATGGAGGTAGCCGCTGTTAACCAGCCATCTCCTATAGTCGGTGCGGACCACATAGACATATCGTTTGCTCCTGCTAACCGTCCCCCGGCAACCCCCGAGCGGCCGGGAGGCTGGGTGACTGTCCGGAATAAGCATAAGTCTAAGTCGAAGCACACGGTTAACCACCAACCACTTCACGCTTCTCCCCACTCAGCGACACACCTGCTGAGAAGCCAACTCTGGTTATAGGTAGCTCCATTCTGAGGAATGTGAAGTTAGCGAAACCAGGGTCCATAGTCACTTGTATCCCCGGGGCCAGAGCGGGCGACATTGAGTCTTATCTTAAACTGCTGGCTAAGGATAAACGTAAATACAGTAAGATTATAATACATGTCGGCGGTAATGACTCCCGGTTACGCCACTCGGAAGTCACAAAAGTTAACGTGGAATCGGTGTGTACATATGCTAAAACAATGTCTGACACCGTAGTTTTCTCTGGCCCCCTCCCAAACTTGATCAGTGACAACATGTATAGCCGCATGTCGTCATTCCGCCGCTGGTTGTCGAGGTGGTGCCCAGTAAATAATGTGGGCTTTGTTGATCCCTGGAAGACGTTTTGGGGAGTGCCTGGTCTGATTAGGAGGGACGGCATCCATCCAACTTTGGATGGAGCTCAACTCATTTCTAAGAACCTGACCCAGTTTCTTAATGGACTTAATCCATGACCCAGAGTTCAGACCAGGAAGCAGAGTCGCAGTCTTACACACTTCTCTGCGCTTCATTCCGAGCAGTCACTCAGCGTAATTAACTCTATTGAAACTGTTTCTGCCCCACGGACACCGTTATTTAAGTTAAAGGTAAACAACCGAGGAGTTATATTTAATAACTTAATCAAAGTTAAATGTAACAATACAACTGTGCAACAAACTAGGAGAATTAAAGGGGGACTTTTGAATATTAGATCTCTGTGCTCTAAAGCTGTTTTAGTAAATGAACTAATATCTGACAACCATGTTGATATTTTCTGTCTTACTGAAACATGGCTATCGGATGGGGAGTACTTTAGCTTAAATGAAGCGACTCCTCCAAGTCATGTTAATACTCATATCCCCTGAGGCACAGGCCGAGGGGGTGGAGTGGCAGCTATTTATGACTCCTGCCTTTTAATAAACCTTAAACCTAAACTGGATTATAACTCATTTGAAAGTCTGACTTTCAGTCTTTCACAACCAACCTGGAAAACAATCCAGCCGGTTCTCTTTGTAATAGTGTACAGGGCCCCAGGTCCTTATTCTGAATTTTTATGTGAATTTTCACAGTTCTTAACGAGTTTGGTCCTTAAAACGGACAAGGTAATTATAGTGGGTGACTTTAACATTCATGTGGATGTCGATAACGACAGCCTTGGTACTTCATTTCTCTCTTTGCTGGAATCAATTGGTTTCTGTCAGACTGTAAACAAACCAACTCATTGTTTTAACCACACCCTCGACTTGGTTCTTGTGTATGGTATTGTGATAGAACACTTAACAATCTTTCCACAGAACCCTCTCCTGTCCGACCATTGTCTGATAACCTTTGAATTTCTACTGCCAGAATCTCCTCCTCCTGCCAAGGGTTTCTACAGTCGATGTTTATCGGACACCGCTGTAGCCTCATTTAAAGAAACCATTCCCTCTGCTCTAAGTTCAGTGTCCTGTCTCAAGATATCAGAAGACTCCTGTGAAAACTTCAGTCCGTCACAAATCGACCATCTTGTCGATACTGCCACAGGCTCTTTGAGAATGGCGCTGGACGGTATTGCTCCCCTCAAAAGAAGAATGGCAACAAGAAGGAAGTTCGCCCCTTGGTATAACTCTCAAACCCGGAACCTAAAGCAAACTGTGCGGAAACTTGAGCGGTTATGGCGTTCCACCAAATCAGAAGGATCTAGGCTAACTTGGCAAGACAGCGTTAAAACATATAAGAAGGCTCTCCGTAACGCAAGAGCATCTTATTACTCATCATTAATCAAGAAAAATAAAAACAACTCCAGGTTTCTCTTCAGCACTGTAGCCAGACTGACAGAGAGTCACAGCGCTGTCGAGCCGTGTATTCCTGTGGACCTCAGTAGTAACGACTTTATGAACTTCTTCAATAATAAGATTCTGACTATCAAAGAGAAAATTGATGGTCTACTACCCCCAACCGGAGCCAACCCGTCCGCGGATGTAGGATCCTTGGATGCAGCCGTGGGCCCTGATACCTACTTGGATGGTTTCTCTTCCATCAACCTTGATCAACTGACTTCTACAATTTTGAAATCCAACTCTTCCACTTGTCTCCTGGATCCAATTCCAACTAAGCTGCTTAAGGAAGTTTTTCCGTTAATTAGCACATCCCTACTGGATATTATGAATCTGTCTTTGTTGACAGGACATGTACCACAGTCCTTCAAGGTAGCTGTAATTAAACCTCTTCTGAAGAAACCTACCCTAGCTCCAGAGGTGTTGGCTAACTACAGACCCATCTCTAATCTTCCCTTCCTCGCTAAGATTCTGGAGAAATCTGTCGCGAATCAATTATGTGACTTTCTACAAAACAATGCTTTGTTCGAGGATTTCCAGTCAGGATTTCGAATGCATCACAGCACAGAAACGGCACTGGTGAAAATTACAAATGATCTTGTACTTGCATCGGACCAAGGACTTGTATCTTTTCTTGTATTGCTGGACCTCAGTGCTGCAGAGACTGGAACACTTGATTGGCATCAAAGGAACTGCACTCAGCTGGTTTAAATCTTATTTATCGGATCGATCCCAGTTTGTGTTTGTGAACGGTGAATCATCGAGGACCACGAATGTTGGTCACGGAGTCCCACAAGGTTCTGTGCTTGGACCGATTCTATTTACCCTGTACATGCTTCCTTTGGGCGACGTTATCAGAAAACACCGCATAAACTTCCATTGTTATGCAGACGATACTCAACTGTATCTATCGATCAAGCCAGAAGACACCAACCAACTTGTTAGACTTCAGGACTGTCTTGGAGACATCAAAACTTGGATGACCCACAACTTCCTGATGTTAAACTCAGAAAAAACGGAAGTTATCATGATAGGCCCAGAGCGCCTTCGAAGTCAGCTGTCACGTGATACAGTCTCTATGGATGGAATTGCTCTGGTATCCAAAAGCACCGTCAGAAATCTTGGAGTTCTCTTCGACCAGGATATGTCCTTCAACTCTCATATAGAGAAGACTTCAAGGACTGCCTTTTTTCATCTACGGAATATATCGAAAATCAGGAACTTCCTGTCTCAAAGTGATGCAGAAAAACTAGTTCATGCATTTGTTACTTCTAGACTGGATTACTGTAATTCTTTGTTATCAGGCTGCTCTTGTAAATCGCTTAAACCTCTCCAACTGATTCAGAATGCTGCAGCACGTGTACTAACAAGAACTAAGAAATGGGATCATATATCTCCTGTATTAACTTCTCTGCACTGGCTTCCTGTTAAATCAAGAATAGAATTTAAGGTACTTCTCCTCACCTACAAGGCACTTGCTCGTGAGGCACCGTCTTATCTTAAAGAGCTTGTTACACCGTATTGCCCTACAAGGCATCTACGCTCCGTAGATGCTGGGCTACTTGTGGTTCCTAGAGTTTTAAAAAGTAGGATGGGGGTCAGAGCCTTCAGTTATCAAGCTCCTCTTTTGTGGAACCAGCTTCCACTTTCAGTCCGGGGGGCAGACTCGGTCAGTTCATTTAAGATAAAGCTTAAAACGTTCCTCTTTGATATTGCTTATAGTTAGGGCTGGCTCAGGTTAGCCTGGACCAGCCCTTAGTTAAGCTGCTCTAGGCTTAGACTGCCGGGGGACTTCTTAGGACACACCGAGCCCCTCTTTCACTCTCACACTCTCACTCTCACTCTCTCCTCCCACAATCATCCATGTTTTATTAATGTACATCACTAATTAAGGTGCTTTCTCGCCTAGCAGGTCTCCGTGGATCATAGTTTCGTGCGGACCCCGGTTCTGACTCCTGGCTCATGGCCATCACCATTACTTTAAATATGATTCATATTACTCTCATCATAAACCAACATCTTTCTGCTCTCCCTCCCCACAGAAGCCTCTGTGGATGGTGGTTCGATCTGATGGAGGTTGTCCCTGCAGTGGTCCTGCCGTACACCTCTTCTGCTACTTGCAATTACTTGTATCATCTCTGTTAGAGAAATTGAATGTATTGTACATCTTTTACATTGTTGATTCTGTACACATGACATCCATTGCAGTCTGTCCATCCCGGGAGAGGGATCCCTCCTCTGACGTTCTGAAGGTTTCTTCCCTTTTTTTCCCCATTGAAGGGTTTTTTCATATTTTGGGGAGTTTTTCCTGTGCCGATGTGAGGGTTTCGGGACAAAGGATGTTGCATGTGTACAGACTGTAAAGCCCTCTGAGGCAAATTTGTAATTTGCGATTTTGGGCTATACAAAATAAAATGAATTGAATTGAATTGAATTGAATTGATTCAGTAGGCGGGTTAAAGATCCACCGGATTCCCTTCAATGAGAGGGTGTCATTAATTCTTCCCAAGTTCCATAGTCCGATTGCTTGCCTCAGTTCACGTTCTGCCCCGACAAAGTTGGTGCCATTATCAGACCGTAGTTCTTGTACCTGTCCTCGTCTGGCAATAAAGCGCCGCAAAGCGTTGATAAAGGAATCTGTATCCAGTGATGAAGCAACTTCAATATGTACAGCTCTTATTGCCAAACACGTGAAAATGACACCATATCTTTTAACAAGGCTCCTTCCACGTTTAACCTGAAATGGGCCGAAATAGTCTACTCCGACGTTACTAAAGGGAGGTTGTTCGGAAGAAACTCTGTCCTCAGGTAAATCCGCCATTTGCTGTTGGCCTGCAACGCCATGAAGTCGCCGACAAGTGACGCATTTAGACAGGATCCTCCTAATGGAACTACTTGCACCAGGGATCCAGTATTTCTGTCGTAGCCTGGACAACATATGATTCCTACCACCATGGCCAACCTCCTTGTGAATGTGGCAAAGAATAAGGTCGGCGATGTGCAGATCCTTCGCTATTATTGCAGGATGTTTGGCCTCTTCGGGCATGGCCGCCTTAGCAAGTCGTCCTCCAACTCTTAATACTCCATCTTCTAGTATGGGATTGAGCTTATATATGTGGCTATTTCCTTTGACCCCTTCCCCTTTCTTGAGGGAAGCGATCTCTTCTGAGAACCTTCTTTTCTGGCAAAATTGAATTATTTGTATTTCTGCTTCCCTGATCTCTCCCAAATGAGAGATATCCACAGCAGAGCTGACTCCTGAAGTCCAGTGTCTTCTTATTGTTCGCTTCTCCCTGTAGAGTCTTGTGTGACACGGGCTCCGCACGTTTCCTGATACTTGAAAGCAAGGTTTTGAGTTTTAAGATCCAGCCCATCACTCTAGTGAGACGTGTCCATGAGGAAGTGCGATTAATCAGACATGTAACCGCGTCGTCTACGTCTTGTATTGTAGAAACCTCGATGGCGGCTGATACCTTGACCTCAGGATCGTCGGTTGGAAGTGTCTGTAAGTTGTCCGGGTTAACAGGCCAATCTTCCTTTGGCCGTATGAGGAAGGAAGGACCGGGTATCCAAGTTTTGTTCTTCAGGAACAGCTCTGCTGTTGTGCCTCTTGAAGCGAGATCTGCAGGATTGTGTGTAGTATTTACATACCTCCATTGATATGTATCTGAGATCTTGAAAATTTCTGCGACTCGGTTTGCTACAAAGATCCGAAACCTTGAAGTTTCATTGTTTATGTATTTCAGTACCGAAGTACTATCTGTCCACAAGATGGAGTCTTCAAGCGGTAGTTTTAGTTCTCTTCTCCACAGTTTGTCCATACGTGCTGCTACGACTGCCGTTGTTAATTCCATGCGTGGAATTGTAACAGGTTTTAAAGGGGCGACCCTGGATTTTCCCATAAGGAACGTACAGTATATTTCAGAACGCTCATTGTGCAGCTGTAGGTAGGTTACAGTACCGTAACCGCGTCTGAAAAATGGTGCAATTGAGCAGTAATTACCTTTCCGAAGCTATAAGGTTTTAGGCATCTTTTGATGTTGAAGCCTTCCAACAGATGTAGCTCCTTCACCCAGTTTATCCATTCCTGAGCAACTGATGCTGGTATGATGTCATCCCATCCCAGCCCCTTCTGGCACAGGTTGTCACAGCCGGTGTCCCGTTAAGTGTTTGTCTCTACCCCTCCCAGGTGTTTCTCGTCCCCTGATTGCCTCCCCGGTGTATTTAAACTCTGTTTGTTTGTCAGCTCCCTGCCAGATCGTCTTGTGATGTCTCCAAGCTTTCCAGCGTTCCCGTCTCTCTGTCTTCTCCCGGCCTGCCCTTCGTACCTGACCCCCGTCTGTCCGACCACCTCTGTCTCCAGCCTGACCCCCCGCCTGCCTGATTGCCTCCTGCCTGACCCCCGCCCGGCTGAAGACGCCTGTCCCCTGCTTGATCCCCGCCTGGCTGACTACGTCCGTCCCCTGCTTGACCCTCGCCCGGCTGCCTACGTCTGTCCCCTGCTCGAACCCCGCCTGCCCGACCGTCCCGCATCGTGCCCCGCACAGACCACGCTACTCATAAATAAAAGCGTTGCACCCTGCTTACCTGTGTCTGCGTCTGCTATTGGGTCGCCCTCTGTCATTGTCCTGACAGTACGATCTGGCCATGTCCGACCCAGCGGACGCCGAGGACTGGCGGGACGCCATCTCCCGCAGCCACGCTCGATTTGCCCACCACGAGCAGGCGTTTCGAACAATCATGGAGGAACTGGGGGAATTGCGGCACCTCTGTGCGGCGGCAGGGCCAGCCAGCCCCAACACCGACGCCCCGGTTCCAGCGCCTCTTCTTTCGTCCAGCACGCCAACCCGGGAGCCCCACCTAGCTCCCCCGGAGCGTTTTTCCGGAGACGCCAGTGTCGACCGTTTTTGTCACAGTGTTCCCTGCTGTTTCAGCTACAGCCGTCATCTTTTCCGACCGAAGCCTCCCGGGTGGCATATATGATTTTCCATATGTCGGGGCGGGCAGCTGCCTGGGCTACCGCGCTCTGGGACAATCGATCACCACTTTGTCAGAGCCACGACGCCTTCGTGGAGGAGGTGAGGAGAGTGTTCGGGGCACCCTTGTCCGGGAGGGAGGCGGCCAGGAAGCTATTCCGTCTCCGCCAGCGCGGTCGACAGCCAGTGGGACCAAGCAGCGCTCTTCGACGTATTCCTACATGGACTCGCCGACGCAATCAAGGACGAGTTGGCGGCACGGGACATGCCCGCAGACCTGGACTCGCTCATCGCTCTAGCCAACAGAGTGGACGGCCGTTTACAGGAGCGGACGAGAGAACGCTACGGACCGGGAGGAACGGCACTTCAGGGTTCTCGGGACGAATTTCGCCTACGCCGAGGATTTTTCGCCAGACACAGCCGAGACTCTCCGGGCGCAGCCGAGTTCGCAGCCCCGGAACCCATGCAACTAGGTCGCTCCCAGCTTTCTCTGACCGAGCGGCAGAGGCGTATCAGGGACCGTTGTTGTCTCTACTGTGGGGAATCAGGCCACTTCATCGCCACCTGCCCGGTAAAAGGGCGAGCCCAGCCGTAGCACGGAGCCTGCGGCTGGGGTTCCGGACAACTACGCTGACCTACTGGAGGTCTTCAGCAAGGTACGTGCCTCATCCTTGCCCCCGCACCGTTCGTACGACTGCGCCATTGACCTTCTCCCGGATGCAGTTCCCCCTCGGGGTCGCCTGTACTCCCTCTCCCGTCCAGAGACTAAGGCCATGGAGGAGTATATTGAGCAGGCTCTCCAAGCAGGGCACATCCTTCCATCCTCCTCGCCCGCCGGGGCGGGATTCTTCTTTGTAACCAAAAAGGATGGAGGGTTGCGCCCCTGCATCGATTACAGAGGGCTAAACGACGTCACCGTCAAAAACCGCTACCCGCTTCCCCTCATGTCGTCTGCGTTTGAGCTGTTACAAGGAGCTACTATCTTTACCAAACTGGACCTGCGCAGCGCCTACAACCTGGTACGCATAAGAGAGGGCGACGAGTGGAAGACTGCGTTTAACACAGCATCCGGCCACTACGAGTACCTGGTAATGCCCTTTGGGCTAACTAACGCACCGGCATTTTTCCGGTGGTCCTGAAGAATCCTTTTATCCTTAAAGACCACAGGAGACAAGATCCCGAGAGGGTCATAGAAGGAGCTTACAGTTGAAAGGATTCCTCTGCGGGTCATTGGTCTACCCGTTATGGCTATATTGAATTTAAAGGTGTCTGATTGGACGCACCATCGCACTCCAAGTGCTCTCTCAACAGGTAGCATGTCCTTGTCCAGATCCAGGTCTTTAACTTCCTTTGCCTTCTCTTCCAACGGTATCTCTGACAGTACGGTCCGACTATTGCTGATCCATTTAGTTAGATGAAAGCCACCCTTGGCGCAGATCGCTCCAAGGTCTCGGTAGAGGGATATGGCTTCCTTTTCCGTGGCTACTGAGGCAAGACAGTCATCTACGTAAAAATTGTCCATAACTGTGTCAATCACCTGCTGGCTAAAGAGCTCCGTATGGTCTTCTGCACACTTCCGGAGTGCAAAATTGGCACAGCTGGGGGATGATGTTGCCCCAAAAAGATGGACAAGCATTCTGTACTCCTCTATACCGTGACTCAAGTTGCCATTAGGCCACCACAGAAAACGTAGCAGGTCAGTATCCTCCTTTGGGACGCGTACCTGATGAAACATAGCCTCAATATCGGACATCAGAACCACGGGTTCTCCGATTAGAGTACTTGTTAGGTCAGGGCCGTGCAGGAGTTGTGCGTTGAGTGATGTGCCTTGGAAGGATGCGCCGCAGTCAAAGACGACTCGAATTTTTCTTTTCTTGTCCTCCCTGGAGGGCCCTGGCTGTTCATCCTGGCTACATTCAGGAAAATCGCTCTTGAATTGCTGTTTCCATAGTTCATCCATCGTCACGGCGGAAATCCTGTTAATAGTTACAGCAAGATGACTCTTTACTTCGTCCCGGCATTTTCCGCCGAGTGGTCCATTCACTATCCAACCAAGGATGGTCTTGATGGCATATGGCCCTTCGTTTACACTCCGAATGACCTCGAGTGGTTCTAAAGCTCTGGGCACATTCATTCCTATCAAAAGCTCCATGTCTGCATCCAACTCGGGCAGGCAAAGGTGTTTCAAATGAGGCCATCTATTCAGATTATGTGGTCTTGGGATGTTACTCCTGTTCACAGGCATCGAATGCTGGGTAAAGATATCTGGCATTTCACAGTATGTTCCAATGTCTAATCCAGCCACTTCCAAGTCTGACACAATACAACTGTCCACAATTTGTTCTTGACCCATGGTGCGCAAAAGGATCTTAGTTTTTCTCCCAGGAAGATTCAGTTTATTCATTAAACCTTCAGTGCAAAAGGAAGCTGAACTCCCTGGGTCTAAAAAGGCAAAGGTTTCCACTGTCCTTTGACCTTTCCTTGATTTAACCTTTACTGGTATGATGGCTAGCTTACATTCCTGTTCCCCGGCCCCAGTGAGACCACCAGTTTGCACTGCAACCAAAGAGCTGTCCGTTGGGCCACTAATGCTGCTCCTGTCCTTCTCAACGTAGACCTCTCTCTCCTTATTGTGGATGTGAAGCAAAGTAGGGTGTCTTAACCCACAAGTTTCACAGTAAAGACGTTTCCTGCAGTCTTTGCTGATGTGCCCAGTGCACAGGCAGCCAAAACAAACTCCATTAGCTCTCAGAAAATCTATCTTGTCATTATTTACCCTTTTCGCCAGTGGAGCGCACGACTGCAATGTGTGTAACCCCTTGCAGTACAGGCAGGTTTCTCCGGATGGGGGGCGGTTTGTAAATGCGTCTTCTATTCTGGTGTCATTTCCCACTGTTGTCACCACCGTTGCAAAGCTACTTCTTTTAGTCCTTGGGCCAGAGGAAGGTGTTGCTCTTCCTTCTTCTCTGTGTATTGGTGACTTTGGGACATCAAGTATGTTTCCAAATACAGGATCTGTTAGAATTTTTACTTGATGTTCGATAAAGTCCACAATATCTGCAAACATAGCTCTTCGCTGAAGCCTTTCCTGAATATCACATGCTGCTGTTCGCCAATAGTCTCTAAGCTTGTATGGCAATATTTTTGTCACTGTGAGCATACTGGCAGGTGTATTCAGTTCATAGAGACTCTTAACATCTTCCATGGCATTGCAACATCCACGCAAAAACAGACTGTATGCCTGTAAAGCCCTTCCGTCCTCTGGCTTAATTGGTTGCCACGAAGAGACCTTCTCTAAGTAGGCGGACGCTATTCTAAACTCATTTCCAAAGTGTTTATATAGTAATGCCTTTGCCTTTGCGTATCCAGTGCCGTTCGTCATGTGTTGACAGCTTCTGACAAGCTCTTTTGGTTGCCCTCTAGTGTACTGTTCCAAGAAGTACAGGCAATCTTCAGCGTTATCTGTCCTTCTCTCAATTACTTGCTCAAAAGATCGTATAAAGGCATGGTACTGTAGGGGCTCTCCATCAAATATGTGGATGTCTATTGTAGGCAGCAGTGACATACGTTGTTGATGCGCCAGCATTGCAGTTATTTCATTTTGTCTTTCCAGTATAGCGAGCATCTGATTCGGGTTATTACTGCTATTCATGCAAAAGGATGTGTGGACGTCTCTCTGATGAGATAATCGAGATGTGGGGATTGGGACTGTGCTGGGTTTTATGCGCTCGGACGCCGACAGGTGAAGGTGCGTGGCATGGAGTATTTCCCTTTCCTTTGGCCGAGTGGCACCGAAATTTGATTCAGCATTACCTATTGCTGGTTTGTCCCCTCCATTTATTCTCATTTCAGATGGTACGAACTGGTCTGCATCGATGTTAAGTACCTTTTCCGTCATTTTTTCAAAATAGGATTCCATGCCGTTTGATTGCCTAGAAGCAGCGCTGCTTGCTCCAGATCTAGGGGCTCTTAGAACATGGACTTTTGCTGCAGATGACGCAATGTCTGCTTCCAGCTGCAGATTTTCTTTACATTTTCTTATTTTCTCCTCCTGTTCCTCAAGACTGTGTTTTTCCTTCAAGAATTTTTGACGGGTTAGCAAGGCAGCCATTTCGGCCTCTGCTGTGAGGCGTGCAGAGAATGTGGAGGAAACGTTTGATTTCAACGTGTGTTTCTCGCTGCTGTGGTTTGAAACACTGTCAGATGGGGATATTTCGTCCTGAACATCCTGTTGACCATTTAGAGGTCTGCTGGTATGTTTGCTAGGTTTTATAAGCCACAACTTTACATCTTCAATAAATCCGTGATTATATTTGTTGATGTTTGTGAACCATGTATTTTGCCTTTCTTGTTCCTACAATGGAATTAAAGGCAAGAGAGATGCATGCAAGATGCTGGCATTTTCTAATGATTGCGTCAAGATATCATAAAGAGATTTAACTTGTGAAGTATTTTGGTCATCTCTCATAAGCTCTTTGAGAGACAATATTTGATGTTTTATTCTGTTTACTTCCTTCTTACGTTTCTTCTGAATTGACTATGTTGTTTGCCAGAGCCTTCTCGGTTGGAAATTTCGTCCTTTTTTCCACTTCAGTTGTGCCAATTATCGAACTATCCTTTGATTCACTCATTTTAAGCAAACGTTATATTTTTATTTTATAATCCCGGTAGAAGTTCGTTCTAAAGTCAGTAACCTCAACGGCAATATTGTAAATGAGGTCGCGTTGATTTTAACGTCTGACCCGCCGAGTCCATTTGACACAACGGTCTCCAAAGCTCCAAACGCATCGTACATGAACCCCCGCGGCGCACCAAACACACCGAAGCGACAGCGACCTGCGGCAGTAACCGATGCAAACTGCGCTCCACACGAGCCGCACACAGGATATATATACTCGTTATACTCGTACTATTAGTCCATTTTGTTGACAATCTAGACAACGTAACTTGTTTGTGTCGCCGAGGGGCTGAGTAGAGGAGAAAAGGTCAAAGCGGTATGCGGCGAGACCTTTTCCTAACAGGCGTGTCCATATATGATGTTCTACTCCCTCGGCTAAACCAACAACCCACTCTGAAGTGGAGAAAAAATCGGATTTCTCATAGAGACTCTGTCGTAGTGGGTTTTCCCATTCCGGGGTAAGGCAGAATCTTAAATCAATCAGTGACACGTATATTCTCGTCACCATATCCGTTGAATGTAGATATGCAATCCTTGTGAATGGAGAGATGGAGGTGATCTTTCTTTCATTCCGCAACGACTCAACTTTTCCTTGTCCATAATTTTGGAGAATACAACTGTTGGCTGCACAAACCGGCTTGTTTGTTGTTACCTTTTACAGAGTGCTATATGCTCACTCTAGGGTGCAGAGTTTTGACTCTGTATTCTTGCCCATCAGTGGTTGGGCTTAGAATGGCCCAGGTGGTGCTCTCTTCCATCAGTTGTTGGACAGATACTCTGTTCAGGGTTGTGCTTGTGTGGACTGGTCTGAGGGACAATACTGAGACATGTGCCCTTAATTTCAGTCAGGCAACGGTATCCAAATCGTTAGGCAAAACTCACAGGTATACAGAAACTGGTTAACGCACAGAGAAAATCACTGGTAAAATCAGACTGGGACAAACTGGCACAGAACAAGGGATTGACACAGATTAAATACAAAAGGGGGGGCAAGCAACGAGACACAGGTGGTGAACAATCAGGGAGGAGCTTATAATCACACAGTGGGGGAGGTGTCTGAAACAAGAGAAAAGATGAGCCACAGAAAACACAGACATAGAAGGACTGAGCGTAACCGGTACCAATATATCACCAGTTCCTACACAACCGGTACCTACCGTCCAGAATTGCAACGCAGATTTCAGTGCTTGGTTTCGGTTTACACACTCTGATGACACTGTCCTCACAGCAGCTAGCTAGCCATCTACCTTCTATTTATTTAAGTCAGTGTTTTCCTCCGTTCTTATTAAAGTCTGCACCTTCTTTCACGGCACGTGGCACTTTCGCCCCAACGGACACAGGCAGACTATTGCGCACACACAGACACGTGCGCATACACAGGAGAGCATGCGCTCACCAGCGGACACAGAGCGTGCGTTCGCTGCCCCCCCCCCCCACCAAAGTATTAAACCGAGGGTGTATCGGCCTTCCTTTGTGTTGTTCGTCATTGAGCTGCAGACACATGACTCCATTTCCTCACGCGAATGACACCAGATCATTTGATTATTTTCGTCATTATTGCACGTGCAACGCACCTTCCCCTAGTCCCTAGCTCAGGCATACAGTGAAAAGGAGTTATCTGGAACGCTTTTACGATTCCATTTCTTAACATTAGTGGCCCTGAATGGACTTAAACCGGTCAATTGTTGCTTTTCAAAAAAATTGCTATTAGGTTAAGTATTTAGTTAATCTCTCACTCCCAAAGCACTCGCTCCTTCACTACATCATCAAGCCATCAGACCTCTCCATTACTAACTGCAGTCCCCGTGAGAATGTAACTTAAGTTTTGTTTTGTTTTTTGGAAAAAAAGATAGGGTAGAGATAAGGATATGTACAAGATAATGAGGGCAAAATTAAGCAGCAAAATTTAAGTAAAAAACAACAAAAAAGTGAAAGTGAACACCCATACATTTGGAGACATAAAACAATGAAACACTATTTTGGTATTGGCATGTTTACATTAAAACACTAAACTAGCATTTGTGTACAGGCACGTTTATACAGAAATTTTGTTACACAAGCTCAATCTGCCCACCCGCATTTTAAAATGAAAGCATGTAATACCCTAATGATTTTTTAAATCAGATGAATGCAATTAGTTATTAACTAAATAATACACCAAGGCAATTTCAATGTAGCAATATGTCAGATTACTGTTGTGTGCTTTGGTCTTGATAAAGGACTGTTCATGAAAAGGAAAATACCTGTACTCATTTAGACCTAAGTCACCAGATGGTGACTTAAGTCAATAAAATATTGCTCTGCATTATTGAGATTCACCATGTGGATAAAGTAGACGAAGGCATCAAAGCACTGATATGTCATCGGAAAAAAGGCGATTTAATGCATTCAGAAGCACAGCTTTCATCCTCTTCATGAAACGCTAATCATCCAGCCTGATTGGAGTGAGTGGCCTTTTGTAACGTTTTTAATCCGGTGAGTGTTTTAAGAAGTGCATAATTGAAATTCTGTTCAGGATGGCTGCAATTTTCAACTGCAGGATAATGAGCCATCAGTTGTCCTTGGCTGGCAATGTGAGGGCCTGTTTTAAATATGCCGGCTGATGAACCTTTGATTGGTTCGCCAATGACTGCACCATATTGACAATACCAGAGAGGGACAGAGGTCTTTTTATTTAGTGCTCACCCTGATCCTTTGCTGGGCCTAATTAAACAGTCTGCCAGATTGAGGATCCATTAATGATGTCATTGTCATGCTAATTGGCGCTCTATGCTCTAAAAGTACAGTACCAGTCAAAACTTTTGACACATTCTCAAATTCAGAGAATATGTGTCCAAACTTTTGACTGGTACTGGACATCCTAGACCCAGTGTAAACTACCAGAATATAATCCAATCTATAAAAAGGTAGGTTGTAGTACTTTGAACAAGTTGGTCACACACATTTTCTCTGCCAATTGTCTCTTTGTAAATTGTCACATTCTCATTTTCAAAAGGCAGACTAATTGAGCCTACTGAGGTTAATGAAAAACCAGATTATGGGGCTTCTATGCTAGAACATGTCAGAAGGCATAACTATTAGGAGTATCCGGGATAGAGTTACCCCTTGGGTTCTTGGACAGAGACACGGACACAAGGTACTGCGTTGCCAGTTTGTTTATTGTTTTTCAACCACAGGTCTGTCGACTCTCCAGTTTGCCTCCTCCTCGCTCCCGCCATGCCCCTGAGCGTCTTGTCGCCCCCTCTGTCAGTCCTGCTCACTGTTTATCAAGGGGAGACAATCAGTTCGGATTGTGATCAGCTGACCTTATCAACTACTTACCGGCACCGTTCCCTGCACCACTCCCCCATTCTCTACCCTCTGCAGCTGAGTTAACCACACCACGGCACCAACGAGTTGTTCTGGGAGATGAATCGAAAACCCTGCCATTTACAGTAATAGTAACCAGAAGTACTGGTTTCAGTGTTTTCTGGGGAAATTGCTAAAGGCAGGTCTTTTTTGCCAAAAGGTGCTAAATGAGGGTTGTGATGTTTTTGCGTGATGACGTCATAACATAATAACTATGGCAGTCCAGTTGAATCTGTGGAAAGACTCCTTTGGCTCAAAACGCTTGTGTGGCATTTCTTGTGAACGTAGCATGAGACTACTAATTCAAATTAATTCAATTCAATTGATTTTATTTTATTTTCTATAGCCCAAAATCGCAAATTACAAATTTGCCTCAGAGGGCTTTACAGTCTGCGACACAAAGCCCTCACATCCGCACACAAAACACTGCCCAAAAAAAGAAAATCCTTCCATGGGGAAAAACAGGTAGAAAATGTCAGAGGACGGATCCCGCTACCGGGATGGATGGACTACAACGGATGTCATGTGTACAGAAACAAGTATGTAAAATATGTTCAATACATTCATTTATTATGACCAAAATTATTCAAATATTACAAGTAGTAAGCCAGGTGTACGGCAAGGACAACCATCAGATATAACCACCATCCACGAAAGCTTGTGGGGAGGGACATTAGTGTTTACAGTAATTGAACTGGGAATGTTAATGGTTTTAGAAGCGGAAGGTGTCCGCGGGGCTAGACCGTAGTCAGCACCAGGGTGCAGACGGAACCTTGATCTACGGAGACCTGCAAGGAGAGAAAACAGAAGAAACTCCGGGGACAACGCTAAATTAGTGATGTGCATTAATAAAACGTGAATTATTGTAGAAGGAGAGGGTGAGAGAGGAGCTCTGTGTGTCCTAAGAAGTCCTCCGGCAGTCTAAGCCTAGAGCAGCTAAGGGCTGGTCCGGGCTAACCGGAGCCAACCCTAATAATAAGCAATATAAAAGAGGATAGTTTTAAGCTTCATCTTAAATGACAGAGTCTTCCCCCCGAAATGAAAGTGGAAGTTGGTTCCACAAAAGAGGAGCTTGATAACTGAAGGCTCTGGCTCCCATCTTTGTAACCCAGCATCTATGGAGTGCAGCTGCATAGGGCATTACTGTGTGTTAAGCGCTTTAAGATAAGACGGTGCCTCACCAGCAAGTGCCTTGTAGGTGAGGAGAAGCACCATAAATTCTATTATTGATTTAACCGGGATCCAGTGTAAAGAATCTAATACCGGAGTAATATGATCAATTTTCTTAGTTCTTGTTAATTCACATGCTGCAGCATTCTGACTGTGTAAACTGGAGTGGCTTAAGAGACTTATAAGAGCAGCCTGATAATAAAGAATTTTCGATAAATTACCTAGATGAAAATAGGCAGTCCTTGAAGTCTTCTTTATATGTGAGTTGAAGGACATATCCTGGTCGAAGGGAACTCCAAGATTTCTGACGGTGCTGTTGGATACCAGAGCAATTCCATCCATAGAGACTGTATCACAAGAGGGAACGAAAGTGTCTAAATCCCACACTGAACTTGTCATTAAAGCATAGGAATATCAGCAAGGCCAATGCACGTCACCCTGAAGATGACACGAGGCAAGAGAAATTCTGTGCCAAGGATTCTGCAATTAATGACAGGTCTGTTTGGATGATGGACATGTGAGCTGTGCTGCAGAGATATGTGAGTTAAAAAGTTATGTTAAGAGTTATTTAATGCACTTATGTTGCACAATAATGTCAATAGTCATCTATTGTCAAGAACTTTTTTGTGAAATTATTGATGAATACCATATAATCAACATTAGCTGAGGTTTTCGTATTTTCTGAATAAATGGAAAAAATTACAAAGGCCATTATTTTAAGGAGGTGACAATATTTGTATTCTCTTTTTAATCCATCTCAGTAAGTACTGATCCCACTGAGAGGCTTGATGAATATGAAAATGCTAACAAGATGGGGAAATTAGTACAGTACAAAGGAGTGTATGTTTATTGATCCTCTCAAAACAGAACCTGATTAACTAGGATATTGACAGCGTGGCTCCCCCCATATATTTTTGGGGAGTCCTAACCAAATAACTCCAAGTATCTTTTTTATACTGTCCACGAGAACCAGGAGGAAATTGTGTATATAAGTTGAATTGAGTTCAACTATAGATAATTTGATTCCTTAAACACAGGTATTACTAATAACTAGGGCTGTCAAAAATTAGTTGTTTGTTGTTAATTACGTCAATTCTTTTAACACATTTCACGCATGCGTGAAATTATTCAGGCCAGGAAAGTACCTCTTCCTCTAGGGAATGCACTTCATCCTATACAACACATTACTGCCACCTGCAGGCATATGTCAGGCCGTCAGGTTCAGCAAGTCGTTTGCGCCAGTCCTGCGCTGAATGTTCGCAGGCCATTAACAAAATCAACCTCAGATCATTTGACCAACACAAAAGCAAAATGCTCTAACACGTTGGAATTCTACGCTGGAAATCAAGTCAAGTGCGTGAGCAGAAATAAAGAGGCCGTCATCGCCATACTTGCCAACCTTGAGACCTCAGAATTAGGGAGATATTCAAAAGGACCGGGGGGGTGCGGGTGCTAGCGGTCAACGGGGGTGCTAACAGTTTTCAGCTTGCAGCGCCAGTCTCATCTTTTTCCGTTGTAATTGCCGCGCTCGACTTCAAGGTGTAACCTTTATTATTGTTCGGTCTGAAACGGCGCGCCCAGTGGCAGATGGTGTAGGAATATTGTTGGTCGGGTGGAAATCGGAAGAAATTCGGGAGAAAGGTCGGTCCGGGAGATTTTTGGGAGGGGCTTTGAAATTCGTGAGTCTCCCGTAAATATCGGGAGCCCTGGACCATCAGGAGCACAAACTCGTTTTGCCGACCGCAGCAGAGTGGGATAAACTGCAGAGGCTCGAGACCCTTCTAGAGCCATTCAGGGAAATCAGTCTGTAACTTATCAAATAACAATGATTTGATTATTTTCTGGAATGAATTAAACCAAGTCAAATATCAATCAACATGTATTTATGTAAAAAGTAATAATGATGATAATAATAATGATAATTATGTATCTGTGTCCTGTTATTTATCTTTGGTATGCATTTCAGAAAGAAAAAATGGTTAGGGTTTAGGTGTAATTGCAAATAGTGATTAATCCTGATTAATCCACTGAAAATTCTGATTCATTTGATTAACATTCTTAATCATTTGACAGCCCTACTAATAACATTACATATCGCTAAACTACATTCCGATAATTAGGGCAACCATTAGTATTGCTAGTTCAGTGACCACTGGGTTATATGCATGCATAGCTTATGTACATGACAGAGATTTTAATGGCTGATAAGAGGACTTCAATATATTAGTCATGTTGGGATGAATAGCAACCTGAAGAGCAAAATACTGTAATTTTTGTAGTTGTTGGTATTGCCAATGTTTAGTTATTCATTTTCAGATGATCCTTTCCTCTCTTTTGGCTTATAGTTGGTGTTCATCCACTAATAATGGCTGCTTTGTCTCTGACAGAGTCTGTCTGCCCGATGAGTAGGTAATGCAGGGTGGTTCTCTGTGGGAGCTTCCCCTTGCTACTGGTTAAAACCAGAGATGGATGGTCAGATTGAACCACAAATACACCTTGACTCATCGTCATTTGATCCATTGTTGATACAAAATCAGTAGTACAGCATGAATTTTCTTCAGACATTGCTGAAGTCCCTGAAGTATTAGCTGTGCATTCAAAGAAGCTAGCTTTAAGTCAGGGGAGATGTAAGATCAACGTGTGGTGGGGGGGGGGGGGGGGGGGTAATAACGGTGGATTCTTTTTCAGTGCGTGTAAATCGACGCAGGAGGGGACATTGGATTTGAAGGTTTTGTCTTTTCCTCTAACTAATCCAGCTTGTGTGAGAGGACAGATATGAACACAGTTAGAACCTCACAATCAAAATGTGAAAACTGACTGATAAAACCAGCTGAAAACAGCCTGGTGAGCACTATCTCTCCCTCCTTCTCCCTCTCTCTCTTTTTCTCTCTCTCTCTCTTTCTGTGCTTGTGCAACTAAATGAAGCCTTTGAACCTCTTCACGGTGATGGGAGCTGAATGCTCTATCAACGGCAGCATGCCGGAAACAAGCTCCTGGCCCAGGATTCCAGATAAACATGTAAGAGGCACTGGCCGTCTACAACAGGCACATTCAAGGGCAGACAATAGGGCTCTGATCAGAACATTGATTATATGGGCCCTCTGCCGTCCTCTCATTGGCAGTCCACTTTCTCCATTCCTATCATATTAATTAATTCTGTGATATTTCCAATGTCCGGGCTGTATAGACCCCTAATGAGAAACCTCATCAAAAGACGCACAAGCTGGGCAATTTGATCTGCAGCAGGCATGATATTCCTCCAACCCCAATTACTTTCTTTTCTTCATGATGCACAGCAGCGTCCGTAACCACAAAGAGCTAGGGTTGGCTCCTGGTCACTAACAGCACACCTGTATTTGTGCATGTCCTTTCTTCTTTTCCTTTTCCTTGAGGTAAACACACTTTCTGTTTTTACAGGTTTGCTTTTGTGTACTGATAGCCATCTCATTGACTTTAATCAGCCATCCATCAATGTGACAACGCTTTGAGAAGAAAGGTTTTGGGGTACTAGTTAATTAATCTGCCTGCTCTTGTCTGCCTGCACTGCTCAATCATGTAGTAAATAAAGGCAGTCAAGAATGTAATTGTTTGTTTTCTGTGCAACGTTTGAAAAATAAAACACTTTTTCAAGGAGATGTGAAAGTTGCCCTTTTCACTTTCATTTGCCAAAGGTATCTCATGA
The DNA here is from genome assembly GCF_949316345.1 of Pungitius pungitius. NCBI lineage: Eukaryota > Metazoa > Chordata > Actinopteri > Perciformes > Gasterosteidae > Pungitius > Pungitius pungitius. The sequence continues at coordinate 5,059,099 of NC_084916.1, read as the reverse complement.
AGCAAATGAGACAAAGGTGAACAGAAATGTCGCCTTTTTTTGTGATTGAATTAAAAAAGTCCTGTTCTTGATAATGTAAAACCTTTTTGTTGCTGTTACTAGTTAAAAGTCATTAAATTCTGATAAGCTAAAAGTGAAAGGATTGTACAGTCATCATATCAGACGGCAGGAGTACATAATGCCTACGATGCGATACAGTATAATTACTAAATACGGAGCGATTCCTTCAGGAATTATTCTGCCCTATTTTATCTTTGATTGTAGTTTTTAATCAGTATTTGCAGTGAGGGAAGAGCTGTTTACATGCCTGTAGCAAAGTATTAATGTGGTTGTGCTTACTCGATTGCATTAACTGCCCTGGGAAAGGACATATTGGGTGCAGTGTGTGTAATGGTTTCCGGAAAAAAACGCTGTCATCTATCAACATATGCAATCTTTTCAGTAATGGCAGTTTCAGTCTTTTATGGTGACATATTTCAAGCTGAGGTACCATGGATATGAATGGTACCTCCACAATTTCATGGTCTCATCTGACACAAGTAGACAGCTGTAATTGCAATATACTGTGTTCAGATTTTCAGTAAAGTCGAGGTAATAGTGCTTTTTACTGGCACATCAGTGTGCGGATGGCATAAAGAACAAATTGTTTGATTTAGCGAGAAAATATAAAATATTGTGTAAATGTTTTTGATTTGTGTGTGACGGCTCTGTTAAAGAGGCCCCTGACTTTTCAAATGATATTTGAGCAGTTGCGAAAAGCTATGAAGGAACATAATAACAAACAAAAATAACTCTGATTTGACATAGTTGTGTATCTTCTGTTGACAACACTAGGAAGGAGATAAGTCTACATGTTGAATTATCTTAAACTGATATACACTCACCTAAAGGATTATTAGGACCACCATTCAAATACCGTGTTTGACCCCCTTTCGCCTTCAGAACTGCCTTAATTCTACATGGCATTGATTCAACAAGGTGCTGAAAGCATTCTTGGCCCATATTGATAGGATAGCATCTTGCAGTTGATGGAGATTTGTGGGATGCACATCCAGGGCACGAAGCTCCTGTTCCACCACATCCCAAAGATGCTCTATTGGGTTGAGATCTGGTGACTGTGGGGGGCATTTTAGTACAGTGAACTCATTGTCATCTTCAAGAAACCAATTTGAAATGATTCGAACTTTGTGACATGGTGTATTATCCTGCTGGAAGTAGCCATCGCAGGATGGGTACATGGTGGCCATAAAGGGATGGACATGGTCAGATACAATGCTCAGGTAGGCCAAGGCATTTAAACGATGCCCAATTGGCACTAAGGGGCCTAAAGTGTGCCAAGAAAACATCCCCCACACCATTACACCACCACCACCAGCAGCCTGCACAGTGGAAACAAGGCATGATGGATCCATGTTCTCATTCTGTTTTCGCCAAATTCTGACTCTACCATCTGAATGTCTCAACAGAAATCAAGACTTATCAGAACAACATTTTTCCAGTCTGTCCAATTTTGGTGAGCTCTTGCAAATTGTAGCCCATCCGCCTCAAGGTTTTGCGTGTTGTGGCTTCACAAATGCTTTGCTGCATACCTCGGTTGTAACGAGTGGTTATTTCAGTCAAAGTTGCTCTTCTATCAGCTTGAATCAGTCGGCCCATTCTCCTCTGACCTCTAGCATCAACAAGGCATTTTCGCACACAGGACTGCTGCATACTGGATGTTTTTCCCTTTTCACACCATTCTTTGTAAACCTTTGAAATGGTTGTGCGTGAAAATCCCTGTAACTGTTGTGAAATACTCAGACCGGCTCGTCTGGCACCAAAAACCATGCCACGCTCAAAATTGCTTAAATCACCTTTCTTTCCCATTCTGACATTCAGTTTGGAGTTCAGGAGATTGTCTTGACCAGGACCACACCCCTAAATGCATTGAATCAACTGCCATGTGATTGGTTGATTAGATAATTGCATTAATGAGAAATTGAACAGGTGTTCCTAATAATCTTTTAGGTGAGTGTATGTTACGTGTAGAGAGATGTTTGCATGTGTGTCTCTCTTGCTCTTGCCTCCCTTTGTCCTCCATGTGAGGGGTGGAGGATTGGCTCACACTCCGGCCATTTCAGCCATTCAGAGATGGAGGACACTATTTAAACCCTCTCACTTTTTTTGCTCTGACTTTGTCCATTAAAGTTTGTGGTGGGGAAGTGGTACTGAGGTAAGGTTGGGGTACCCCGTACATGCATACGACCAGAAATGATTGTTACTCCAATAGGTTATGTATTGTTGCCGCCAATGTATTTCTATTACTTCTGGACACTTTTGAAGAGAAGAGAGTCAGGCCTTTTGTTTTCTTTCTCCTTTCCCCACAGTGTTGAGCTTGGCCCTATTTTATTGTACTTTGCTTATTTTGTTTGGCATAACCCCCACAGTTTACTTCTCCCCCCCGTCGTGACAGAACCCCCCCCTCAAGGACCGAATTCCAGACGGTCCTCAAGGGGAACCGAACCAGAGAAAAACAGACAAGGGGAGGGAGGGTGGGGACCCGACGATCCTGGACCGCGCAGGGAACTCAGGGTGATGGCGGACACTCGTCGGGTCTTTCGGGGGACCGACCGCAACGGCGATCGGGCCTCAGGGTCTCGGGGGGTCTGCCGGGGCGGCGGCCGGGCCTCAGGGTCTCGGGGGGTCTGCCGGGGAGGCGGCCGGGCCTCAGGGTCTCGGGGAGCGCCGGGCGGTGCGGCTCCGGGGCCGTCGTGGCGGGGGGCTCCGGCGTCGTCGTCGTCGTCGTCGTGGCGGGGGGCGCCGAGCTGTGCGGCTCCGGCGTCGTCGTGGCGGGGACTGCCGGGCTCTGCAGCGGCGTCGGACCAACCCCTGACCCCCCCCCCCTCTCAAGGACCGGATCCCAGACGGCCCCCAGGGGTGGGGGGGGAGAGGATCAAGGGACGATCTAGGGTCGTGGGGACGGGGCTGGAGACGGGACGAGCGGAGACAGGCGTCGGGGGGCTGGAGACGGGACAGGCGGAGACAGGACTCTGGGGGCCGGGACGGGCAGAGACAGGACTCTGGGGGCCGGGACGGGCGGGGACAGGCGTCTGGGGGCTGAGTCAGGTGCCGGGACTGGGGGGGCTCGTCGTCTCCTCCCTCCCGGGCTCCTTCTCCTCGGATTGAGGAGATCCCGGAGCTCGAAGCATTCCTCCTGGTAGCTCCTGGGGCCAACAACGACGTTCGTCTTCCACTGGAAGAAAGGGCTCCTTAAATCGAGGTAGTCGGGCCCAAAGTCGCTCCAGGAGTCCGCTGGCAAGCCGGTGCCGGTGTTGCGCCGGGCAGCCCGCTGCACGCTGCGTGGACCCCCACGAGCCAGGCGAGTTTCCCAAAAAGGGCTGTCAGAATCGAAACCTGCTGAGTCCTTCTGTGGTCGCGTCATTCTGTCACGAGTGTTGCTGGTGCAGGCTGCAGGGAGGACTCAAACGCAGAGTTTCTTGAACCAAGTGCTCTTTAATCCAAACAAAACCAAAGACGTGCACCAACGATGACCGACAAGGGACAACAGGCACACAGGGCTTAAATACACAAGGGAGGTGCAGGTGATTGGACACAGGTGGAAGCAGTCAGACAATCACAGGACAGGACAGGAAGTGAAGCTCACCCAGAGACACGAGACACAAGAAAACTACAAAATAAGACAAGCAGACCCAAACCGTGACAATATATACACCCAAATGATTTTCAACATTTTGGACTAACTAGGGCCCATACAAAATGTATTTTTTTTAATTGCTTATTCATTCATTTTAAGGTACAAGCAGCTGTATAAATCATTTTCTAACAGAATGAAGCAGATTGTTTTTGTGAATCTGTGATATGCAGAAGGTCAGAATATATATTGTCCCCCAACTATTCAATTGACTTCCCCTATATTTTATATCCATATCAATGTAGACATTATATTGTTAAATAGATCCCCCTACAGGTGAAATTAAAAGAAACACACAATTCTGATTCTGTTTTTTCCATTTGATATCCAAAAGACCAATGTTTTCCTAATATATAAAACATGAACCTCTCACTGAAAGAAACTTTTCATGGTTTTGTGCAAATGAAAAACTCACACATGAGAAGACAATAACATGCTCAAGTTACAAAAGGAAGAGATTTGTATTAAATTGTAATTAGATCTTTAGAGCATGCAACAACAACGCTAACCTTAGTTTGCTTACACTCTCATTTGACGGAAGTTGCCATCATCATTACTTTAATTGTGTGTGTCTAATACGGTCAAACCTTTTGCACATTTGTATTTCATTCTTAAAAACTGCATTGAACTGGATCAATTTCAAATCAGGTCATTAGACTGTGCTATAACCCTGCGTAATTCCAATTATCTTTGAAAATCAACCTGTGACTAATGACATTCTAAAATCGTCTACACTATAGAAATTACAATGAGTGGATTTATCAGACAATATGCTTGGAAAACCAAGCAGTTAACCGCTATTTATAGTTTAGAACGCAGCTGCAAATAAATATTTTGTAGGAGTTATTCCATTGTTCCTTTCTCTTTCCCAAAGTGAGGTGAGGCAAGGTAATGCCTCTCCACACATTGGCCAGTATACTCAACGAGGCAGGAAATTGAAAGAAACCGACAGACTCGCGAAACTATTGGAGGCTGGGCTGTCGACCACAATTACCCCAAGTGCTATTCAAATGGCACCACCTCTCTTTATGGACAGTTAAGAATACCCACGCTGTCTAATGTTCTCTTGCAGCGCAGGCCATGTTCCTATCCACTGGTCATATTCAGACGCACTGCTACAGCTCACACACAATGAATGGTTAATAGCCAGGTACTTGGAGACACTACATCAGAACCTGCATCCTGCTGCTGAGCTTTAGAGCTCATTTTCTAGTGTGTGAATATACAGGAAGACACTGTGACAAATGGGTTATTTTTCTCCAAATCCACACAGACATCTGAAAACCCTTTACATAACATATTTGAACCATATGTATATATATATATATATATGTGCCGAGATCAGAATACCCAATGTACATTCATTCTTTCTGTCTTCTCTGCAGCAGCTGTTGTGTTTTTTGTTGTCTTATGTTAAATAAAGAACATGTTAAACTTCTTTAAACAGTGCAACTCCATTCTTGTGTATATATATATATATATGTATATATATATATATATATATGTATATATATATATATATATATATATATATATATGTATATATATATATATATATATATATGTATATATATATATATATATATATATGTATATATATGTATATATATATATGTATATATATGTATATATATATATATATATATATATATATGTATATATGTATATATATATATATATATATATATGTATATATATATATATATGTATATATATATATATATATATATATATATGTATATATATATATATATATATATATGTATATATATATATATATGTATATATATATATATATATATATATATATGTATATATATATATATATGTATATATATATATATAATATATAAGGGCTGTCAATAGATTTAAAAAAAATGAATATCCCACATTTTCATTAATCTCGATTAATGAATGTTGTAGTTACAAGCTTTTTTTATGAATTTGAATTTTTTCCTCTAAAGACCAAATCTTAAAAGTAAGGAGAAGTGCTTTAAGTCGTCCGTATGCCACGGAGTCCCTTCTGTCTGACACGTGGAGTAATTCCTACGCTTTTTGTTGCGCCTCTGTTTGTTTTACTTGCAATACAAAAGCTCTCTCCATCTTGATGTAACTGACTACGGCTAGCGGCCGTTTCGTCTCTGTGGTTGTACGTTAAAGTATTTTGTTGGATTCATTCGGCCACATTAATCGCATAGATTAATGCGTTTATGTTGACAGCACATACTGTATATGAGTCTTCAGTTGTCATGCATGCAAGACAATTTATCGTTGACTTGATAATCTTACAAAGCATTAGGCCCATTTTTACTAATAAAAAAAGCAGATGAACCAATCTCTTCATGTAGTTGTATTCATGTGCTGGAACCATGTGTTGGCAGTCAGCAGCCCGTTGCAACCTGCAGAAATGATGAACATGTAACAGGTGCTTATTTTAAAACAGACTGACCAGTTACAATGACCAGATTTCCTCCTGCAGAGGTCTTTCCCTGCACTGTAGAAGAAAAAACCCACTTTGTTCGAGCTTAACTGATTCAAGCCCAGTTGAGTCCTTGCCGATACATGTCCCTCAAGGTGTGTTCAAGAGTTAGGACCGTCAGTTAGAATCTGTCATCCCTCATGTTTTTTTATTATTAAAAATGTATTTACTTGCTTGTGTTAAGTCAACATTAAACCACAAAAGTGTACATTCACAACAACATTACAAAGAAATCATCATCAACAATGGGACTGTTTGATACAAATGTTTAACTGACAGATTTGTCAGTTTTGGAATAGTCAACTATAATCGGTAAACTGACAAGACACAGTGACAAATAAAAAACAAAAGTATTTATAATTAAGAAATTGTATGTTTTTTTTAAAAGATGATAATCAGTAAAATCTTTTATTTATTTTTGTAGGAGAAAAAACCTATTCAAAGTCATTTTTAAACAAAGCCCCCTTTTTGCTGCAGTCTATCCAAGTAGTTTTTGTTGGTAAACCTTGACTCTAGAGGTGGAAGATGGGGAAACATTTGTTATGAGCATTCAAATAACGTTTTTTCGTGGGGAAAACCCTTTAGAAACAACGCCACCTTTGGTCAGTTGAGGAAATGCTAATATTGCTCCTTTTAAAACTGGTATTAATGGAGTTTGAACAAGTGGGAGCAATGGGATGAGCTGAAAAAACAGCAGTGACACTTGTGAGATTATTAGAAGAAATTCTTTGTATCATTTGATTTTGTGTCTTAATGCTGCACTGTACAGGTTCTTTTAAGAGGAACTCCAGTTCTTTCAACTATTTTTCGCCGGACACGTCTCATCTTGACAGCTCTCTGTTGTTTGTGTCCACTAGCATTTCTCCTTTTAATATATGTAGTGTATTTAGCCCTGTGCGCCTGTTGTCTCTTGTTGCATCATTGTCTATGTCAAGTCGTCGTTGGTGCACGTCCTTCTGATTTGTTGGTGAATAAAGAGCAGCTTTTGAAGATCCTGCATTGGAGTCCTGCCTGCCTTCGACCTGCACCCCCACGTGACAGAATGACGCGACCAAGAAAGGACTCAGCAGGGTTTGATCATTCTGTCACGAGGCTGCTGATGCGGGTTGCAAGGAGGACTCGTATGTAGAGTTTTTGAAGGAGCTCTTTATTCCAAAACAAAAACCGAGACGTGCTCCAACTGAGCATAGACAATGACGCGACAAGGGACAACAGGCACACAGGGCTTAAATACACTAGGGAGGTGCAGGTGATTGGACACAGGTGGAAGCAATCACAGGACAAAGCAGGAAGTGAAGCTAACCCAGGGACACGAGACATGAAACTACAAAATAAAACCGGAAGGAGAACCAAACCGTGACACATTAATTGTATGTGTTGCTTTAACATTAATAGGAAAATGCACAAAATAATGTCAAAACCATTGGATATGAACCTCTGATATATGAGATCCTGAAACTGATTTGTTTTCCATTTATATGACAATTTTTCACAGAAATAAACAGTGCACTTCATTGCGTGGTTCTTGACAGCATTGACAAACAGCTTCCTTAAATTGTAGGACTTGTAGCAATCCGCTTGTCTGGTCAAGGTGTGTTAATAATGGTTAAACGTATTTACGGGAGCTTTTTTTAACTGGTAAAAAGCCTGGTCAAAATTTTTGAATTGCAAATGCCTTTACTATTTGTTTCCCTTTTGGCACATGCTTTATCCTCCACTGCTCAACATGTAGAGCTTTTTACTTTGTGCTATTGCCATGAGTGGCTGTTTAAAAGAGAAATAAGAAATGTAGCTGGAAGGTAAAATAGCAGCATTCCCCCAAAAGTGTTCAACTCGGGCACATGTGGCATTAAGTTAGTGAGTCCTTTGTCACAGCATGTTATGACAATATGTAAAAGTTCAAATAGGGATCGGTTCAATTGGCCCTGGAAGCTAAGTGCTGCTTTCTCTGCTGGCGTGCTGCTGGTAATTGATCTGGCAGCACTACTAACCATCTGTCTGATCAAACACAGCGGAAAAGCCTAACCCTGCATTCTCTCAGATCAGTTTGGACTGCAGCATAAGTACAACAGTCTCTAGTTACTTGGCTGAAACCATTCTGGTTAATGGTTAGTGCAGTGTTGAACAAGACAGGAAGGGCTGGCTCTGTGCACACTGGCCATGCAGATCAATCCAGCCGTTCCTGTCTCGTTCAACACTACACTAACCATCAAACAGAATGGTTTCAGCAGTTGTACTTATGCTGCAGGGGAAAAGGATACCTTCCAAAAAGAACAATTTCTGATTCACTTTCTTGACTGGTGAAATGGTCTTACATTGATATAATTTTCTATTCAAGTTGTTTTTCAGATTTTTATTTTGTCTGTTATTTATTTGTTCTTAAGTTCTAATGACAAAAAGGATTTGTCTTGCAAAGGATCATAAAACTTGGTTTGGAATCATGGATCGGATGAAAAATCACAACGGGACAAAACATAAGAGGGAACAAATGTGACTTGAAGAGATCCCTGATAACTTTTTACTTTTGGGCGATAATAATAACTGCAGATATCGGATGATCCATGTTGGTCACAGCATAAAAACCTCATAATTTACAATCGCACAATGCCAACTTTCACCATATACAGGTTAGTTGCACAGTTAACAGTTCAAATACTTATTGTAAATCTCAACATAAAAATACATGATAAATATCTCTGCCCATAACAAACAACAGTTCTGAACATTTCCAACATTTCCTTTTGCCACTTCATATTATGCACTGCACTAAATGTTACCCCAGAAAGAAGCCACCTCTGAGCATCCATGTAAGAGCGTGTCCTTAGTTCTACATGTCTGCTTGTGTTTGGGCCGGAGTGTCTTGCATATCGCAGCAGGGAAGTGGGTGCTGTCTGCTCAATGAGAACGACTGTCTGCTCCAATCTGTGTAGCCCCCCATGTTAAAGGAGTCCGGCCTGCCACAATGAAAGGTAATCTCCGTTATCACTTTCCATAGCCTCGGCAATTGGTATGTATCTGGTATGTAGAGGGGCTGCATCCTGCCCTCTCAGTGGATTAGGACTGTGTTATCCTCAGAGGAAAAGTGACAGAGGAGGAGTCAATCTTAGCTTTGTAAGTGCTCGCTTGGACTTTCCTTTACCACTGCTGTTTTCTATGAAGGACAGAATGTACTCTAAGAAACATCATCCCTCAGCAAGTTACTCTGCTTCTGTCTGGAGAGGTCTCAGACAGATCACCAATTATACGCCTAAACACCCCCACTTCATGAATGACTTCCGCCTGCCAGACGAGCTGAATGAATTCTACGGTAGATTTAAAAGACAATGAGAGAGTCCTGACTCAATCTCCCACAGCCACCAGCAGACCCTCCAACCCCCGCTTGCACACCGGCTCATGCTTCTCTACCACCATTCCCAGCACCTCCCCGATTGGACTACATTTGTCATGTTGGGACCCATTTGTATTTCGAGTTTCGTTTTGATGTTTGCCTTTTTGCTGACGCCCTCTTGCTTAGGGCAACAAGTCACTATATTTAGGTGTCAGGGTGGAGCTGTAGAAAAGGTAGACACTTGGATGCATCAATAAGATTAACTGGCCCTACCAAAAAACAATCCACCAGCCGCAACTGATAATACTTAATGCCATACTACAACATTTAAATAAGAGGTATATATTATGGTGTTTGCATTTGTGGGAAAGTTGAACACATTCAACCAAAGCAACATGACTGTTCTGCATCTAAGCACTTTCTCAGGCTTTATCTGTAGCACTAGCATGGCCTCAGATGGTGATGCAGTCTTCATTCCAGTCAAGGTCAACTTGCAGATGTATTGGACTCAATCACTCTCCACCTTCCAGGAAATAAAGAAAAGAGAAATCAAAAAAGATTCTTAAACCTAGGCTCCTAAATAGGAAAGAGGAATGCACTGAGAGGAGGAAGGAGAAAGTGAGTCATCCCGTGTTGACGACTCGCTGCCTTGTCTCTCATCTCAGAGTGACAGCGCAGAGTAATGACTGGTAACGCCTCACTGTGATTACCTGATATCATTTTTCTTCCTACAATCTACAAAAATGTTTTATCTCGCCGCTACAGCAGTGTGTGTGTCTGTGATTGAGTAGGCAAGCGAATGAATGAATGAATGAGTGCAGGAGTGAGTGAGTAAGACGCAGAGGAAGCTGAGCATTTCATGTTCTCTCGCAGTGTGTTATGGTACCTACAACACTGGAAAACAAAATTGGTGTAATATCTGTCACGGTTTGAGTTTGTTTCCTATATATTTTTTAGTTTCCTGCCTCTCGTGTCCCTGGTTTAGCTTCACTTCCCGCCCTGTCGTGAAGGGGCCCTCCGCCAGAGTTCCCCCAGCTGCCCGACCTTCATTCCCTAGTCCTCTCCGTCCGCCCTCGTATGTCTTATGGCTGTCTGGAATCCGTCCCTTAAAGGGTAGGTACTTTCACGGTTGGGGCTTGTTTCCTGTTGTATTTTGTAGTTTCCTGCCTCTCGTGTCCCTGCATTAGCTTCATTTCCTGTCCTGACCTGTTATAGCACCCCCCCTGTGATTGTCTGCCATGTCTCTGATTGTGGACCTGTGTCCAATCAATCACTGGCACCTTCCCAGTGTATTTAAGCCATGTGTGAATCTGATCTGATCATTGTATGACTTTCCTGTGCCTGGGAGGTTCTGGTTGTGGGCTGTGTTTTGCACCTAGGCATTTTGATAGTTAAATTCAAATGTACATGCACATCCAAATGTGCAAACAAGTACGTGTCACAGAAATGCTCGCCTGTTGAATAACTATATTCCACCAGTGATGCAAAAAGTTTTTCAATGAAAAGTTTAACCCTGAATCACCCGACAGGTGTTTAATTGATGTGGCATGTGCAAGTTACATAAAACAGTATACCTTTTTTGTTTAGTGCAATAAATATTTGGCAAAATGTAAAATTAACAGAAAAATATAACAAAGAAAAACTCAGTATGAAACAATACACATGCTACATTTTTGGGGGAAATGTTAATGTTTACATTACAAGTTTGCAATAATGAGAAAAAAGATTTGCTTTAAACAGGTGACTCATTTTAAAATCCCAATACCCCTCTGCAAGAAGCTGATCTTATGCACAGCAGCACCACCATATGGCATTTAATACTGCAGTCAGCCAACCCTCCACAAAGCCAGGAGAGAGAGCAGGCTAAGCTTGAAGGCCTGCTGATCCTGGCCCACCTCTCTCTGTTCCTTTTTCAATTAATCAAAGTCTTGATTAGGCTAACACTGACTCCCTCAGGTAATGATGAATGTGCTGCTGGAGAAGCTGTGCTGGGAACTTTGCATATTGTACGTGAGGCAGAGGATGGAGGACTAGTGACATGGTGACGTGGACAAGGCAGTGGCATCTTTCAGCAACAAGGTTGCTCGAAAATGCTGAACATGAGACAAGTAGAAGACATACAACATGTGAAAAAGCCAAGACAACAACAAAAAAAATCTAAAGACTTGAAACGAGTAGGTTTTTTAATGTATACATATGCAATACATACTTTGGTTTAAATATTTGATTTGACAGCTAATATTTAACTGCATCAAGTGATGGATTTTGACTTTTGTATGAATAATGACGTTAAATGAAATTATCAGGTTTGTAACAGCAATCGTATTTACTCAGTATTCTCTGCTGAATCAATCTTTTCATTCCGTGAGCAGGGAGGTGGTGCATAACCAATGGCTGTGTGAAAAGAAATATGTGTACATTAACACATTACACCTCACAAACATGAAAAATGAATCTACATTTATACAGAAGTTGTAAAATGTTGCACAGTCTAAAATCCTGCGCGCTTTTGGTACATTTAGCATGATCATATGAAAAAAAATGTAAGTCTAAATGTCAGACATGACAAAACATTACAATATTTACGATAATTCATGCAGCAAGCAAAAATGGCAAGTCTGAATGAAATAGCTCTTGTTAAAGAGCAGGGGTATCAAACAAATTTTAGGTATGTGGCCACATACAGTCCACTTTGATCACACGGGCCGGAACAGTGAAACCATCATGCATCGGGGGGCACGATCGCGGATGGTCCTGTAGACAAGGGTTGCGCATCCCCTCGATCAGACCATCTGACTTAAATACCATTGAGAACATGTGGACTATGCTGAAGAGTCCAGGTCAGAAAGCCATCAAATTTAACTGAACTGCATCAATTCTGTCAAGAGGAGTGGTCAAAAATTCAACAAGAAGCTTGCCAGAAGCTTGTGGATGACGAGGGCAGCACAACGGCACGGAGTGTTTAGTCTTTATTGAACACAACAACACAGCAGGCAATAGAGCACAGTGAAATGCAGAGCAGAGATCAGTCTTCAGGATCATGGTAACGCTCAGAGTGGCCAGAGAGCGAATACCAGAAAACAGCCGCTGTGATCGCTCAGCAGGTCTGGAAGCCGGAACACAGGAACTGAAGCGCCGATCAGTCAGAGGAATCGCTGACCAGCCCGGGGAGCAGGCAAACAGAAACCAGAGACGCTCAGGCAGAACTTGCGGTCGGGGACAGAAGGCTGAGGTGATTACCAGAATGGAGACACGCAAACAGGTTGAAACCAGGTGATCAGTCCAAGTGTGAGTGCCGGAAAGACTTGCATAACACGAAGAACAATCTGGCAGTGACTGGCTGGGAGTGGAGTGCTTAAGTAACGGGGTTGATTGCAGATACGGGGCAGGTGTAGAAGGCGGGAGAAACCATAGTGACAATGAGGAGGCAGAGCTGGCATGTGAGTGTTAAAGACAGGTATGGAGCTGGAGTGCATGTGGCAGTGGATGGCTACAAAAAGCGACTAATTGAAGTGAAAATGGCCAAGGGACATGTAACCAAATATTGGCACTGCTGTATGGATATTTTTGACCGAGCAGATTTTGTCACTATTTCTGTTAACCCATAATAAAGTCATAAAAGAACCAAACTTCGTGAATCTTTTTTGTGACAAAGAAGTATCTGTTCCTATCACGCCATCAGAGAAAAATTAGACTTGTAGAAATAACGTGAAACTCAAAAGAGCCATGACATTATGTTCTTTACAAGGTGTATGTAAACTTTTGACCACAACTGTAGTACATTATACTGTAGGAGTTGTATTGTTTAACACCATGCTACTCAGTATTAAGTAATATTACAGGAAGTTTACTCAATAATAATGTGTGGGTGGCTCTTAAAAAAGCCATTTGGATGTGCTTGAGCATTACACGGTGTCATGCCCTGCAACAGTTCCCTGAAGAAGTATGATGCTTTCTTTTCTAATGCTCCCTCTGTGACTACATTTCACCCCCTTTATCTTCATCCCCTTTCCTTTCCTTTTCTCTAGCTTGTCTACCAACCAAGTTCTTACTTGAATTACTCTCCTTGACCTCACTGCTAGGAAACTCGGCGTGACACTTGACAGTCAACTCTCCCTTACTACCAACATTGCGGCAACATGAACATGTTCCTTCAGATAGATGCTACATAACATCAGGAATTTATGTCCTCTTCTCACCCAAAAGGCGGCAAAGGTACTGGTACAGACTCATCTGGTCAGCCTTGAAAATTATGGCAGATCTGCTTGGTACCTATTCAACCTCTGTACCTATTCAACCTCTGCAGTTTATCCAGAATGCAGCAGCTCGACAGGTCTCCCAGGTAGCCAAAATTGCCTGGCCCCGATCCAGCTTGAGCCTGGCATGCCGGAAAAAACACGTTGGGCCGAGTCCGTTTGCCGACTCGTCTGAGACTTGGGATGAATGACGCCCAAGAATCAGGCCGAATACATTGGCCCGAATCCGGTATACGACACTGCCGTCACTGCGCCATAATCGGAAATAAACTGGGCCATCGGCCCAAACACGCCGCTAGAAAAGAAACATGTCGGCCCACGTAGACGTAGTTTTCTGAGTTCCGCTGTGAACCAGGGTTTGTCATTGTTATAACTCACCTTGGTGCATGATGGTAGACAGCTGTCCTCACAGAAGCCGATGTAGGAAGTAACAGCCTCTGTTTTCCGCTCCTTTGGCATCTGACTGCGTGAGTAAAGGTGGGTACACCTTTGACTAGAATGTCCAGTAATTCCACAGATGAGAGAAGAAAATAACTCCGCTGGAGTTTTTCCACGGACGTTCAAGAGCTCATCTCTGGTGAAATCGCAACAGGAAACACAATTTACGACAAAAACAACAAAAAACAAAGAGCACCGAAAAACACGAAGCATCCATCTGCGGCGCTATCTTGGATTGGAGACCAACATAATATAATAGGCTATATGATGTTAGAATCATATATGATATAGTAAAAAATTTAAAATGTTACAGTGAATTTGTAGAAAGCCCACTTTTAATAGTGTCAAATTACATAAAATCTCATACTGGATAGCAAACTTTGATTCCGGACAAATTCTAGAAGTCGCAGCCTGGTAGAAAAGAGAAAGAGAAAGAAAGTGTTGTGAGATTTCTCAAATTACAAAACAAGAATGGTAAATCTATCAATAGTATTACATACCATTCTCACTCCTTATGCCGACCACTGTCTGGAAGGACAACAGTGTGGTTCTCTTCAGACTGTGTGCAGCGCTGGGTAGATGTTGACATAGATGTAGCGTAGCAGCTAGCTTACCCATGCAGCTAGCTTGTAAAGTATTCCGTTTTCCACTCATCCCAGTTCTGTTTGACACACGTAAGACTTCTTTTGCTTGTTTCCCTTCAAATGCAAAAAACGATCTCCATCTTCAACCACCTCGCGATCAAAGATAACTGACTGCAGCTAGCGGTGGTTTCGTTTCCGGGAACACAGCCAAACTAGCCGACACTCAGCCACAATACGGCCGAGTTCGCTGGCTACCTGGGAAGGAATTGAAAGTTTAAGTTTAAGGAAACTGGACTATGCTTCAAGCCACCATCACAGCACATATGCACAAGTTATTCACAGAAACTGCTCATTAAAATATAGCTTCCAACAATACTAATTAGATCAATACCATAATAACTGAAAAACAAAAAAAATGGTTAGTAAATTATGAAACAAAAGAAAGAATGACCCTACACAATCTTAGACCCCACAGAATTCTGAATCCCAAATGATGGAATGAGCTCCTCAAGGATATCAGGACAACAAAAAGTTTATATACCTTCTGACGCAAACTAAAAAAGCAAACAACCAACTACACCTTGACCAGTTGCACACTAGTACTACTAATACTAGCATTGCTAACTCTACTAACTCCCTCTCGTTTCAGGTCCCGGATACCCGGATGTGACTCGCCCCGCCCATTTTATCGGGCATGCATCGGAGCAGGCTCGTCTGTTCTTGTGAGAGCCAAATATCCCATAATGCATTTCACCTCAGCAACAGGCAACAATGACAGAGGAAAATAAACAACTTTTATGTCGAAGTTTATAAATACTACTTTATTTAAGTAACGTAATGTAGTTTTATGACTGAAGTTAGTTGTTTAAGCAACTTTTGTTGTCACAATCTGTCCGTGGATGGAGATGTGAGGTGTAATTGACGGAACGTCAGACCCTCCTGCACCGGGCGGTCAGCTCATCTCAGCCCACAGAAAGCAGCCTGTTTTCGGCGAGTCTTCTGTGAAATGCTCCGCCGGTTTTCACGTCTCCGTAGCGGTTATACAGGAGATTTAACTGTACTCGTCTTCATACGTTTTAATGTGGTGTCAGAGACTGATGTTGTTCACCGGTTACGTCTGTTTGAGGACAGAGTTTAGATTCATAACTTCAACGTATTGTCTGTAACCGCAGAGTGCAGCTTTTTTATTGTCCATCATTGTGCATTAAAACTAACAATGTTTTAATTAAAGGACATGAAGGGACCGTCATCGAGACTCTAAATCGGCAGCAGAACTTCAGCTTCAAAGAAACTCTGAAGCTCTGAATTGTAATAATAATGAATAAAATAATTCCACTTGTGAATTATTGTATAGATCTCTGTAAGATCTTTGATGTGTGGTCAGCAGCTTGCAGCTTACCGCATGAACTTCCATTGTTATGCAGACGATACTCAACTGTATCTATCGATCAAGCCAGAAGACACCAACCAGCTTGTTAGACTTCAGGATTGTCTTGGAGACATCAAAACTCGGATGACCTGCAACTTCCTGATGTTAAACTCTGAAAAAACGGAAGTTATCATGATAGCCCCAGAGCGCCTTCGAAGTCAGCTGTCACATGATACAGTCTCTATGGATGGAATTGCTCTGGTATCCAACACCGTCAGAAATCTTGGAGTTCTCTTCGACCAGGATATGTCCTTCAACTCTCATGTAAAGAAGACTTTGAGGACTGCCTTTTTTCATCTACGTAATATATCGAAAATCAGGAACTCAATCAGTCTCAAAGTGATGCATAAACACTAGTTCATGCATTTGTTACTTTTAGACTGGATTACTGTAATTCTTTGTTATCAGGCTGCTCTTGTAAATCGCTTAAACTCTTCCAGTTGATTCAGAATGCTGCAGCACGTGTATTAACAAGAACTAAGAAATAGGATCATATAACTCCTGTATTAACTTCTCTGCACTGGCTGTTAAATCAAGAATAGAATTTAAGGTACCTCTCTTCACCTACAAGGCACTTGCGGGTGAGGCACCGTCTTATCTTAAAGAGCTTGTTACACCGTATTGCCCTACAAGGCATATGTGCAGAGAAGTTAATACAGGAGTTATATGATCCCATTTCTGATCCGAGCCATGTTTCAGTAAGACAGAAAATATCAACATGGTTGTCGGATATTAGTTGATACTAAAGCAGCTTTAGAGCACAGAGATCTTATATTCAAAAGTAGAACAGAAGCCTCTGTGGATGGTGGTTCGATCGGATGGTGGTTGTCCCTGCAGCGGTCCTGCCGTACACTTGTTCTGCCACTTGCAATTACTTGTATCATTTCTGTTAGAGGAATTGAATGTATTGTACATCTTTTTTACATTGTTGATTCTGTACACATGACATCCATTGCAGTCTGTCCATCCCGGGAGAGGGATCTGATGTTCTCCCTAAGGTTTCTTCCCTTTTTTTCCCCATTGAAGGGTTTTTTTTATATTTTGGGGAGTTTTTCCTGTGCGGATGTGAGGGTTTTGGGACAGAGGATGTTGCATGTGTACAGACTGTAAAGCCCTCTGAGGCAAATTTGTAATTTGCTATTTTGGGCTATACAAAATAAAATGAATTGAATTATTAGCCTCTAATGTTTGAGTAACAAGACAAACGGTAGGTGTGTGTGCATTCAAATATTTTAGTAAAATAGTTTATTTTTTGTTACTGTATCCAACCTCCTCCTCCTAAAATGATAAAGCTAATTATTTTATGATGGATTATATATATATGGTGCCCAATATTATATATACCATTTCTAATTTTAAATTAAAATGAGACAATAGCTTGTTAATAGTAAAATATTTAAGTCAAAAACTGAAACGTATTAGCAAGACCAGCTGACGTGGTGATGTCATCAAGTCAGCTGCTGTTCCAATTGCGGAAATGACCGTTCTCCGTTCTCCCGAACCTGCGAGTCAGGACTCCCGAGTCAATTCTCGTGGGGACGCAAGTCCGTTCTCGCCGTCTCAGGTATTGACAAAGGGCCAGAGTCTCCCCTGATTCTTGATTGTGTCCACCTGTTCCCACACCTCCTTCATGTGTACTTATAGTCTGCATCGCCCCTTGTCCTGTGCCAGTGTGTCTTGTCGTATTACGCTATACACCAGCCCCGCGTCAAGAGTCAAGTCTGGTGGAGATTGTCATGTAATTTGATTTCTGCTATTTTTCCTCGTTAGAGAGATTTTGCCTTTTTGATTTTGATCGATTCCCTTGTGTCCTCGTTACGAGTGATTTTGAGTTTTTCCTTTTTGTGAAGAATAAAAGAATTGTCAGCTGAACCCTCTCTCTGCGTCCTCCTCCTCATCCGCCACCTGCCTGACAATACTTTCCTGATTCTCGTTGTTCTTGGTCTGTACCCTGTTGACTGAATTCACTTGTTGTAAAACACTTTGGATAAAGGCGTCAGCTAAATAAAATATAATGTAATGTGAGTTATGGTATCGGGTGCCCAGTGCATTAAAAAAGGCGCCAAGGGGGGCTGAAGAAATGTCAGTGTGCGAGGATTTGTGAATGAGAACCCATTAGGGTAACAAAGGACTCTAGATACATAGGAATGTCCCCCACTACATCTAGTCATCAAGCATCTAGCAGTATGTATTTCACTTTGTTTCTTTCTTTTGTAACCAAGCCTTTGTTCAGGGATTGTATTGGACAATAGAGAGTAGAGCAGTCTGTTACTAATCAGATGGTTTGTGGGTCGATCCCTGGCCCCTAATCTATGTGATGAATGACCTTAAGCAAGATACTGATCCCCAAATGGCTCCCAATGGCTGTGGAGTCAGTGTTTCAGTGTTCACCTGTGTGGTGGAATACTAGCTTGCGTTGTAAGCGCTTTAAGTGATCAAAATGATTAGAAAAGCACTCTTTAAATACATTCAATTGAATGTAAATATATTTCTTGGCATGGTATTTAAAATATTTAGCATGTTTGTGTAAGTTGATTATGTATTAGTATGTAGGGGTGGCTTGGTAATTGTCAACAACAATCATCCATGTTTTATTAATGTATATCACTAATTCAGCTTCTTTCTGGGAGTTCTTTGTGCTTTCTCGCCTAGCAGGTCTCCGTGGATCGTAGTTTCGTGTGGACCCTGGTTCTGACTCCTGGCATGGCTCTGCTGACACCTGCTGCTGCCATCATTACTTTAAATATGATTCATATTACTGTCATCATAAACCAACATTTTTCTGCTCTCCCTCCCCACAGAAGCCTCTGTGGATGGTGGTTTTATCTGATGGTGGTTGTCCCTGCAGCGGTCCTGCCGTACACTTGTTCTGCTACTTGCAATTACTTGTATCATTTCTGTTAGAGGATTTGAATGTATTGTACATCTTTTAAATTGTTGATTCTGTACACATGACATCCATTGCAGTCTGTCCATCCCGGGAGAGGGATCCCTCCTCTGACATTCTCCCTAAGGTTTCTTCCCTTTTTTCCCCATTGAAGGGTTTTTTCATATTTTGGGGAGTTTTTCCTGTGCCGATGTGAGGGTTTCGGGATAGGATGTTGCATGTGTACAGACTGTAAAGCCCTGTGAGGCAAATTTGTATTTTGCGATTTTGGGCTATACAAAATAAAATGAATTGAATTGATCCCGCTGACACCTGCTGACCCAACGTGTCTGCTGTTTTGCTACCCTGTGTACTCATCACTCTCCAGTATTTTCTTTTAGTGTTCACCTTTATGGTTTATGATTTTGCTCTTGACTTCAGCATTGTCCCTGTTAGAAGAAGTTGCTTCCATTGATCAACTTCCCATTCATGACTTCTTCGCCTTTACTACCTCACCCTGTCTCATGTGTTTTCCTTTGTTCCGACTCAGAACCCAGCAGTGATGGTGCTTGATGACGGATATGTCTTGTCTGTCTTCAGGTAATAAAGGGACTTCCTGAGTTGCAGCCATATAAGCCCCACGAGGAGCCCAGACACTGGTTATGGTGGCTGGGTGTTCTCCTGAAGTTATTGGAGTTGGCTGTTGGCAGATGAAGATCTGCCTTCAAGGGTCCTGAATGTGAGAAGGCAGATCGAACTGGTAAAGGAGAGGATCACAAAAGAGGCCAGCAGGATCCTAGAGCCGGAGTTAAAGCACATTTAACCTGCCAATTTATGCCAAATATATGATGCTTCACACCGTTCAAAACATTGGAGTCACACAGGTTTTAGGGGTTGGGAGAGAGACTTACGGGATGGGTTTCAGATCTTATTTTAGGATTTACACAAATTGAAGGTTTTTTTGTGTGTTATAATGATTTATTTATTCACAAGTAAGATTTATACACATTAGAACGGGTGGGTTGGTGGGTTTTCCTTTTGTCATGTCTAAGAAAGGTTGTTAAGTTAATTTAATCAGTTTATCTAGTGTCTATGTTGTCTTGTAATTTCCCTTTTTTACTTTCACTTAACTTTCCTCTTGTTTCAGGCAACTTTCTCCTTCCCCCTGTGTGCTTTCCCGCTGGTCAGATTGTCTGCCTGGCCCATGATTGTTTCCACCTGTGCCTTTACCCTGTGTGTATGTATTGTCTGCGCCTCCCTTTGTCCTGTCCTTCGAGTCAGAGAGCCAGTGCTGTATCCATGCCATTGTCATTGCCAGGTCTAGTTATTCTGATACTTTGTTCATGTTTGAATTCAGTTGGCGTAGAGTTTTCCTCTTCTGAGAGTGATTCGACTTACTGACCTTTAGGGGGTAGACCTCGATAATTGGCACTATAACTTTTAATGTTTGACATTAAAAGAGAGGAAGAGCTTTGGCCTGTTGAACCATTGGAAGTCTTCTGGCAAGTACACAGAACTTTTTTGCTACGTTAGTTGCTGCCACTGCGTAATATTGATTTGAATGCCTTAACATTGGAGTTAGTTGAAAGTGTGGTTTATTCCCGTAACTCAATATACCATATTGCTATAACTGACTTATGTGTGAATTTCTTTGAATGGGTTTAATGTTTAATTGTACATGGCCAAAGACTGTAACAAAAGAATAGACAAGTTTACACTAACACTATAATCTTCAAAAACATTTTTTTTGTTCTGTCTGAACAAAAAAAAAGAGAAAGTGTGTGTGAAACTTACAGGCCACTTATTCGCCACTGTCCAGATAAAGAAAGTCGGCCAGATGTTTTATCCCTTTGGGCTTAGTGGGCAGGGCTGAACTGTGCGACCATGTAGACTGTCTCCGGCAATTGCAGAGGAAGAGCCCCCCACCAACTCTCAAATCCATGCAGCCGGCTGCAACGCTTTGGCTGCTCGCTCTGCCACCCTGCCAGATGGAGGGCTAATCACAGGAACAGCACGCAGCTCAAGCCCCCGAGTTAGCCCTGTCTGTCTGGACACAATGCAGGATGTTAAGCTCTGTCTTTCACTGTACTGGACTGCCACATTGCTATTTGCTCACTCCATCTGTCTTCCTCATTCTCTGATCCTTTTTATTTTGCCTCACCGCCCACTTTTTCTTGTCACAATGCTGCCTATTGTCCTTTAACATTAGGGAGATCCACCAAGATATTCTAGAATAACTCGGCAAACACAATGGAACATTTATGAAATTCTTTCAATCCAAATGATGCAGACCCACATCAGCATCACGTCAGCTGCCGAGTTTTCTCTAGAGGGGAGCAGTTGCAGGTGATAAGAGAGACCAAGGTCGATGGTATTGAATCTGGATTTCTGTCCCTGATGAGATTAACTGACCGAGAGAGACAGAGATGTTCTGTAAACCACAATTTGAAAAGAAGTGCAGTGTATGGATTATCTGTAATCTTATTAACACCAGAAAGCCCCTCTTCCTAGCACTTATCACTCAATGACTACATACCATCATGATGTAATTATTCTTCTTCAGTTTCTTGGTATTTCGCATCTAGGTGTTCAGAACTTTGTTTTAAGCTGGGGTTGAATGTTTGTCATCAAGGTTTTTCATTTGCTCTTTTTCAAAACATTCTAAATATATTTTAAATCCTTCATTTTGTGGTCACTTTGAATGCAAATGTTAATAACTCAAACAGAAGTTGAGAAAAGCTCTGTCTCTCGTCTAACTTGACGTACCAGATTCCATTATTTGAAACTGTTTGGAAAAGGGAAGGCATCTAAAGGTGAGAAGAGAAAGCCCAAGTATCTTGTGTATTTACAAGCCGGACGCACATATAGCGCTCATTACTTTATCTGGCCATGCAAACTTGTAGTTGTTGATCCATTTCCTTTAAATACAAAACCTTCTCATTAGTTTAAAATGATTACACAATCACTCACTACCTGTTGTGACCAGACACAAAGGATGGTCCATACATTCATCCATCTTCAACCACTTATCCGGGGTCAGGTGGCGGGGGCAACAGCTCCAGCAGAGAACCCCAAACTTCCCTTTTCCGGACCACATCTACCAGCTCTTACTGGGGGATCCCAAGGCGAGATATAATCTCTCCACTTAGTCCTGGGACTTCCCCGGGGCCTCTTCCCAGCTTTCGGGTCCCCCGGATGCCTGGCTAATAAAATCGGGTCATTATCCGGTCTAGTTTCAATTCAATTCATTTTATTTTGTATAGCCCAAAATCGCAAATTACAAATTTTACCCAGAGGGCTTTACAGTCTGTACACATGCAACATCCTCTGTCCCGAAACCCTCACATCAGCACAGGAAAAACTCCCCAAAATATGGAAAAACCCTTCAATGGGGAAAAAAGGAAAGAAACCTTAGGGACAACGTCAGAGGAGGGATCCCTCTCCCGGGATGGACAGACTGCAATGGATGTCATGTGTACAGAATCAACAATGTAAATGAATGTCCGCCCCATTAGCTTTTTAAACCCCGGCCAATCTGTTACCAAAATTACGGGACGCATCAGCCGGGAGCTACCCGCAACACTCACGCTATGCTTTTTTCCCCATATACCTAAGTTCCACGGACGATATGGGATACTCATGAATATCCCCGTGGACACACTTTATCCTCACCTGCGATGCCTCCACCAATGCCCCTGGCCGAACCAGGCTCTGGTGTATCATGGACTGCGTACAGCCTGAATCCACCATCGCTTGGCGTGAACGTGGTACGTCGCTCCCGTGCCGGGGGAGGGTGATGGGGCTCCGGCAACCCAGGGCTGCCCGCACCTCCAACATTCCTGCCCTGGCGCTTGAGAACCTGGTCGCACTTGATGGCCGCGAGCTCGCCGATCATCTGGCCCAGCGCAATGATCGGCTGGGCCGGTATCCCTTGCTGGCGCTCGATGTCTGCCATCGTCCGTCCCCCGCCAAGATGGGGCCCACTGTCACACCCACACTGTGGGTGTTTAGAGGCTCCGGAATAATGCAGCAGATGACTCAGTGCGGGTACAATCTTATTTTATTTATTATTTTCAGTAACGCCGGGCTTCTCATGTGTGTGGCGTCCCGCTCGCTCGTCTAGCACTCACTCCCCGCCTCACTGGGTCATATATGGGGACACAAACAGTCGTTATTTCCCAGCTTAGGCTCATTGCCTCAACCTGGCCCTGTTCCCAGAGCCACCCCCCCTCTCTTCCCCCCTGCAGCCGAGCCAAAACCACGCCCGCCACCACAAGCATATTTTTCAGGAAAACTACACCTATTTTGGAGTCTTACAATAACCCATATCATTTTATTCAATGTATGTATACAGGCAAATTTCATGAAAAATAGTAAGTGTATGGGTATTTTTCCAAGTAGGCCGCTGACTGGTCGGTACGTGGGATGCATTGAGTGGGCAGCGTGTCACAATGGTGCGGGTAGGAAGAGGCCGGACTCAGACACAGAGCTTCAGGCAAAAATTACTTTAATAGTTTCCAAGTTCCCCAATAAAAACAATCAGGCGAGAAAACAAAAGGCACCAACATGTAGAACATGCAACATGCAATGATGAGACATGAGACTGACTCTCGAATTGCAATCCATTTCATGAAAAGTTATCTTACAAAAAGGGCGGAAAGGGTTTATTACACTGGCAGCTGGTCTAATTCTAAGGTCTTGGATTGTGGGGTACCTCAAGGAAGTTTCCTTGGACCATTCTTGTACGCCATCTTCACTAATGATCTTCCTTCAGTATTGTGTAAAGCAACTGTACAAATGTATTCTGATGATTCCACATTGTACTATGCTGCAAAAACTGTCAGTGAACTGGACAATGTTTTATGAGTTAAATATGGTTTTGATTGGATTGAACAAAATAAATTGGTACTTGTTACATGTCCCCATGTTTTGTGTGTCTGCCTTTAACTGTGAGTGGGGGTAGTGTTTTGTTTTTTGTCATGGCTTACAGGTGTGCAGTGCTGGTTGGCTGTTGGCGAGGAGGTGTGGCCGTATAAGACCTGGGGAGCAATCAGCTAACGAGCTGGTGGGCTATATAACCAGCCTGTTTGAGGAAGAGAAGGGGAGAGAGAAAGAGAAAGGAGAGGCTGTGTTTTGTTGTATGGCCTGGCTGACATTGTTTTGTTTGGGATCTGGTCGAGTGAGACCCAATGGTACTCTACCTCAGTTCTGGAGAAGGGGTAGGTAGTTCTGCCCATGGGTGTACATTTTCCATCACGTAGGTAAACCTTTGTTACACACACTAAGTTAGCTGGGTGGGGTCACCCCTGTAGTTTTTGCAATAGAGAGGTGAGCTGGTTAGGGATAGATTGTGTTAGGCAGGGAAAGGGGTGTAGAACAAAAGGGACCTTTTGTTTATTTCCTTACTTTGACCCCAATCCCCACAATCCCCTTCTCCTCCCTGATTTGGTTATGTGTGTACCTTTTGTTTTGTTGTTGTTGTTTGTTTGTGTCACCTACTAAATGTCCCACGGGGACCAAACACAAATTTTACGTGTCAGGCCTCATTTGTTTCAGCTGCACCCCCCCCACATTACTTCACTGTCCACTGCTGATTATACAGGGGGCGCCAGCACAGGTTTTTACGTTCCCCACCTGTAAAACGAGTTCCAACCTAGGTGGGAACGTAACAGTACTGAACATCTCTAAAACCAAATTAATTATCTTTGGATCGAGTCATGACCTGTCATCTACACCAAAGATGAGTCTGGGGAACCTTTAGAACAGGTAGATAAAGTAAAATGACTAGGTACAAGTATAGAAAGTCAGCTGTCATGGGCAGAACCTATTACGATTGTTATTTATTACTCACAGCCCCAGTCCTCGGAGTCCATGTATATTTAATAAAATGTTTTTGTAGTGGAACCATGTCTCTTGCTGTAGTACCAACGGAACTATGTGCTTGAACCCTGACGAAATTTAACACACGGGTTAAATCTTTGGGTGGAATTCCCAAGGTGGCATTGCGAGAACCTGATGTCACGTCCTTCTGATGGAACCCAAACAAGACTAGATGGGTTCAGGTGAGAATGAGTCTTTAGTGATAATGTGCAGGAGTAGTCCAAACGTGCAGAATGGCGAGTCCAGGTGAGGTGGTGGGGTGGAGGCGTCCCCGTGGCCAGGCGAGGTTGACGGGTTCCCAGGTGCAGAACTAGAAAACAGGACAAAAAGACAGGTAAGTGTTTCTCAAGGGGTTCTCGGGATCTCAGTATGTAGCGGTGGTTGCGAATGCAGGCACACGTACTACCACGTCTAACAATCCAGCAGGGACTGGATGTCCGACTGGATGTCGGTCTCAGCTTAACTAGGGTGGCTAATCAAGATCAGGTGTGTTGCTTGATTGGCCGCAGGCCTGGAACTCTCCGCCTCTCCTCGTTGCTCGGCAACCATGAAAAACAGACAGACAACAGGGAAACATGCTCAGGGAGCTGGGGTCGTGACAGTACCCCCCCTCCGACGGACACCCCCTGTGCGGACCACCCGGTGCACCGGGGTGGCGTTGGTAGAACACCCTCAGCAGGTCAGCGTCCAGGATCTGACGCCGCGGAACCCAGCACCTTGCTTCTGGACCATAGCCCCTCCAGTCCACAAGGTACTGGAAACCCCACCCTCGTCGCCGGAAGTCCATGATGCGTCGCACCGTGTAGGCAGGACCTCCGTCAATCGTCCGAGGGGGAGGAGGCCGAGAGGGGAACTGAGAAGGACCGGCTTGATGCGGGATACATGAAAAGCGGGGTGTACCTTGAGGGATTTGGGAAGCCTCAGCCGGACTACTGCCGGGTTGATGACCCTCTCTACCTTGAACTGCCCAATATACTTGGGGTTCAGCTTCTTGGATTCAGTTCGCAGTGGAAGGTCCAATCTTCGAGGCATGTGCCCACTGGAGTACCGCCGATCGAAGGGGTTCGGGCACAAACAAACGACCCGGTGGGCCATTACCTGGACCAGGTTGGCTCCGAAGGGCAGTCTTTACCTCCTCTTCGATCCTCCAGACTACTGCCCCCACCACGAGGCTCCGGGGTAGGATGGTCTCCGTCCTGGCCCTTGTCTCCTTGCGAATACCCGGGACAGCGTGTCCGCCTTGGCATTCCGGGAGCCTGGACGATACGTGAGGGAAAAGTTGAAGCGACCAAAAAATAAGGCCCACCTGGCTTGACGAGAGTTGAGACGTTTGGCCGATTGCACGTATGCAAGATTCTTGTGGTCGGTCCAGACGATAAATGGTTGTTCCGCTCCCTCAAACCAATGGCGCCACTCCTCCAAGGCAAGCTTGAGGGCGAGTAGTTCTCTGTTCCCCACGTCGTAGTTTCTTTCTGCTGGGGAAAGACGACGAGAGAGAAAAGCACACGGGTGGAGCTTACCATCGGCAGAGCTACGTTGGGACAGGATGGCGCCTACGCCAACCTCAGAAGCATCCACCTCCACCACGAACTGACGTTTGGGGTCCGGCTGTGTGAGAATGGGTGCCGTGGTGAACCGGTTCTTTAGGTCCCGGAATGCTCTGTCCGCCTCCGGGCTCCAGCAGAAGGGCCTGGAACTGGACGTCAGGGCTGTCAACTGGGCGGCCACCCAGCTGTAGTCGCGGATAAACTGGTGGTAGAAATTTGCAAACCCCAGGAACCTTTGGAGTTGCAATCTAGTAACAGGCTGAGGCCAGTCCAGAACCGCCCTCACTTTATCGGGATCCATCCTCACCTGTCCCTCCGAAATGATGTATCCAAGGAATGATGTGTGGGCGTGGAAATCGCACTTCTCCGCTTTTACGAAGAGGCGATTCTCCAAAAGGCGTTGAAGGACCTGCTGGACATGCTGGGTGTGGATACTGTAGTTCTCCGAGAAGACTAGTATGTCATCCAGGTAGACAAATACAAAACGCCCAATCATGTCGCTAAGTACCTCTTTTATCATTCTCTGGAATACTGCAGGGGCGTTAGTAAGACCGAATGGCATGACTAGGTACTCTAAATGGCCCATGGGAGTGTTGAACCCAGTCAGCCATTCGTCCCCTTCTCTTATTCGGATGAGGTGATAAGCGTTGCGGAGATCAAGCTTTGAGCAAGCAATGGCAGAGTTCATCAAGGGCAGCGGGTACTTGTTCTTGATTGTTATATTATTCAAACCCCGGTAATCAATACAAGGCCGAAGGGACCCATTCTTTTTACCCACAAAGAAGAATCCAGCCCCTAGGGGGGAAGATGAGTGACGAATAAGGCCCGCTGCCAGGGCATCCCTGATGTAGGTCTCCATGGCCTCGCGCTCCGGTCGGGAGATGCTATAGAGGCGTCCCTTGGGAAAGGTGGCGCCAGGAATCAGGTTGTTTGCACAGTCATAGGGTCTGTGAGGAGGAAGGACCAGTGCCTGTTGTTTACTGAAAACCTCACCTACGCTGTGATAAACCGTTGGCACCAGAGCCAAATCCGGGGGAGGGGAAGACACCACCTGGCGGGGGATAGAGTGGGAACAGGCCGATTTAAGACAGTTAGCATGACAGTGAGTACTCCAACTAGTTACCTTGCCTGTCACCCAATCCAGGGTGGGGTTGTGTTTCCTCAGCCAAGGGTGACCAAGAACCAGGGGGATGCGTGGTGAGGACAGGATGAAGAAGTAGATGTTCTCCGAGTGGTTGCCCGATAACTGCATCTTCACTGGCTCCGTTCTCATGGTTACACGTGCTAGTAGTCTGCCGTCCAGGGTGGTCGCTTCCATGGCCTCCGGAAGTTGTTCCTTGGAGAGCCCCAGCTGTTCCACCAGACTAGCATCGATGAAGATGTCATCTGCGCCAGAGTCAACGAGTGCATTAATCTCCACAGACTGGTCTCTCTTGGTGAGGGTGACAGGAAAAAGGGGTCTGGCACGAGGGGAGGGGGTCTGAGTGGTTTGGCTCGCTAGAAGGCCTCCCAAACTTAGCGAGCCCGGGAGTTTCCCTGGCGCTGAGGACAGGAATAAAAGTAATGGTCAGCGCACCCGCAGTAGAGGCAGCTCTTGGTATCTCGCCGCCGCTGGCGCTCCTCAGTGGACAACCCCGGTCTGCCCACCTGCATTGGTTCAGGGTCAGGCAGTCTCACCTCTCTTGTCTCGCTAAGTGTCGGGTGATTGGGGTGCTCTGTGCCTTGAAAGAAATTGGGTGACCGTGGATGGTTTGGCAATCCCAACAGTCTCTCCATTCTTCTCTCCCGACATCTGTTATCCACCCGGATGGACAAGGCCACCAGGTCTTCGAGATTCTGTGGCTCAGGATAAAAAATTAACTGATCCTTCAGTGGCTCGGTCAACCCCTGGTAGAAAACTGCCTGTAGGGACTCGTTGTTCCACCCACTCTCTACAGCCAGTGTTCGGAATTCAATCACATATTCTGCCACGCTGCGGTTTCCCTGACGCACAGAGAACAGGCGCTTTGCTGCATCCTTACCCCGGGTGGGGTGATCGAACAGCCTCCTCAGCTCTGCCGTGAATTCCTGGTATGCGGTGGTACAGGGGTCTCGTTGCTCCCAAATAGCCGAAGCCCATTTCAGTGCTTTGGGTAAATAGAATCGGTCCAAGCACAGAACCTTGTGGGACTCCGTGACCAACATTGGTGGTCCTTGATGATTCACCGTTCACAAACACAAACTGGGATTGATCCGATAAATAAGATTTAAACCATATGTTCCCCTATCAAGCTAACCCCTGGTCCCACTAGCTCCACTTCAAGTCTGGCTAGGACTCCTCAGTGGCCATAAGTATTATTTTATTCGTCATAAAATAAACCTGTTTTTGGGGGATATAGCTCGGCTCAGCATCCCGGCCCCTGGTCTTTCCTACGGCAGGATGGAGTCCAAGCCCCAAACACATTGCAATATCAATATTAATGCATGTTATAATAAAGCAGTGTTCAAACTTCAACAAGTCTCTCCGGATTGAAATATATAGATATTCAATGCCCTTTCAGTAGCGATTTATGGTGTACAGTTACAGTTTTTCTCCATTGGTTTGGCTCATTTTTTTAAACTGAAATTACATTCTCAAAACTCTAAGATCATTTGGCAAAACAGTCTTACAGTTCTGAAGAACACTAATGCTCACTTGCACAAGCACATAACCCCCAACACACTTCACCCATTTGTCAAAACTACATTTCTTTCTCGTTTAAACAGTCAGTGTCCCCAAAATGCTTTGTCCCTTTGGCAATGTGTAAGCACTCTAAGTCAAAATGTTGTTGTTTTGTCACTATGGCAGAGGACCATTGAAATCCCTCATGTTCACCAGTCTTAGCCTAGTTCTTCATTGACAATGGTTACTGTACTGTTTTTTTGTCTAGGAATAGAATACAATTGTGTATTACATTATATGTCATTTAGCTGACACTTCTGACACTGACACTTATCCAAAGCGACTTACAATAAGTGCATTTCCACATAAAGATACAAACTCAGAAGAACAAGTAACAAGAAAGTACAATTTCGTCAAATAAGCACTTTCAAAACATGTTATAGAAAAGTGCCATTATAAGTGCAATTTAAGTGCTACGGTTTGCTAGTGTTTTAGTCAAGGTAGAGTCTAAAGAGGTGTGTCTTGAGTTTTCGACAGGGAACCAGGACAGCAAAGAGTCGCGATTTTGCAGAGTGCTTTTCTCTCAGTGAGGGAGAAACAAGCAGCTTGGCAGATGCATAGCGGAGTGTGTGGGTTGGGACTGGACCCAATCCATTCACAGCATGGTACGTGAGTACCAATGTTTTGAACTGGATGCGGGCAGCCACTGGTAACCAGTGAAGAGAACGGAGAAGTGGTGTGGGGTGGGAGTATTTCGGAAGGTTGAAGACCAGTCGAGCTGCTGCATTCTGGATGAGCTGCAGTGGTCGAATGGCGGTAGCAGGGAGACCTGCCAGGAGAGAGTTACAGTAGTCAAGGTGGGAGATGACAAGAGCCTGAATCAGTACCTGCGCCGCCTTCTGAGTGAGAAGGGGTCGTATTCTCCTGATGTTGTAGAGCGTGTATCTACAGGATCGTGTTGTCGCTGTGATGTTGGCAGTCAGGGAGAGTTGGGAGTCGAGTGTCACGCCGAAGTTCCTAGCAGTCAGAGTTGGCGTTAACACAGAGTCGCCGAAGTTAACAGTCAGGTCCTGAGTGGGAGATTTCTTTCCGGGGAAGAAAGGTAGTTCCGTCTTGTCGGGGTTGATCTTCAGGTGATGAGCGGACATCCACTGGGAGATGTCAGTCAGACAAGGAAAGAATTAGTTGGGTGTCGTCGGCATAGCTGTGATAGGAAAAACCATGCAAGCGAATGACGGAGCCAAGAAAGTTGGTGTAGATTGAGAAGAGGAGAAGACCCAGGACGGAGTCCTGAGGAACTCCAGTAGTAAGAGGACAAGGTTCCGACACGATCCTCTCCAAGGTCCAAAGCTATTCACCGCCAGCATAGGTGGCACACCGCCCCTTGTAGAAGGTGACCCAGAACACAAAGTCTTTTGCGTGTGGAAGTTGTTGATATGTTCAGTTATTAGTTTCCGCAGCCATGTTTGTTCCATAGTTTCCTCCAGGACTTTTACGCCCCTCAACCGGCAATTTCAGAGATCTCCCACAATGAGTTTGGAGCCCATCTGTGCGTCCTCATAATCTGCTAATGACTGGTTGAATGGGTAAACGCAGCTCTGTATTACTTCCGAAAAAGCGCTTCAAGTCGATTTGTTTCTCCTGAACATCTTTTATACGCCGGTATTATGCTTACAGGATGGATGGAAAGGACATAGTCATCCGACCAATCACAGCATTGCGGGTTGCGCGAGGCTTGCGTAGCTTGCTAGTCCAGCACATTTGGTTGACAGCTGCAAGAAGGGGTAACCAAGCACGGAACGGGCGTGCACCGGGTCCTGTGTGCATGCCCCTGTGTTCCTCTGAAAACGCAGGACCATGAACTAGGCTTTTTAGGACCTCATGCCGGTGGTTAACGTGTCGCTGACGGGCAATCTGAGCTGGGTGACCCAAAGCGCCGCACGGATAGATTGCAGTTGAATGTCGCTTGCGGCCCTGGGCAGTGATTCCATTTCCACCAGGACCTATTTACCGGGACTTGTTTCTGTATGCAGGAGTCGCGCAAGCTTCCTTTTATTTATTTATTTATTCATCCTTATATTTCTTTAGCTTGAAAGCCTTGAAAGCCATGCACCTGCATAGGCACATAATTATGACACTTCCCCCTTATTGCTAGTGGTCCTGTATTTATTTATGCTATACATTAGCCTATTTGACTAGAACATCATGTCCAGTTGTAGCCGTTATTCTGATCAATTACTTGTAGTCAATACGGTGGACCCGGCCTGAGTACCTTAGAAGCTTCACGGTACTGGTTGCCGACCTGTTACTCCCGTACTTCACGCTGAGATCGCTACCCAGCTCTGTAAGAATCTAGCTCATGCCCCCTCTCAGGGTAAACATTACATTACACCGCGCAAACAACGGTAGACGCCGGCGCTGCGTGCTCCACCGCGGAGCGCTTACTTCAAACACCACAGAGCGTCATCTCGCGACGTGCTAGCATCACATGAGGACAGCTGGACAGTGCTAACCGGGGAATAGCTTCGCATCGCGGAGCGTGTCCATACGTTAACAGCTTAGTATCTGCGTGCTTACCCGGTGGACAATCAGGGAATGCGGGTGCCTGTGAATGCCGAGTCGTGGCAACTGCCTCGTGTGTTTACTCGGTCAAGAGACCGGGTCCTCGGTCGGGGGAGCTAAATGGACCGGTGCCTCAAGTTAAAAGGAGCGTTACCACGATCTATGGGAGCGATGCCTCGGCTTGTATCGGTACCGGGAGCGCGTGCTTTACGCTCCCTCAGCGCGAGCTACCGTTAAGTCCCTAACAGCTCGACTGTTTATGCCCTGGCTCTTAATAACGCACTTGTAGTTTGGCTACTTGATTTATTTGTACTCTATTGCTTCTCGTCCCTTGGATTAAATCGTATGCTAAATGACATAAAACATACTGGGTTGTTTCAATTCGGTGCGGTTGGCAGGGAGGGATCGACTTGCTCTATGCCAGCTGTGAGCCTTACCCACTCACACCTGGGCAGAGGGATGCTTGGTGCTGGGACCGCGCAGCGCTCTTACGTTTAGCATAACTGCTTCCTCCTGCGCCTCGTTAAAGTGCTACTACGCCGGTACCTCGGCGGGTGGCTCGCCGGCTCAGATTTTGCTTTAGCTTCTCGATCGATCACAATCAATCGACGTCCCATCGGCGTTTCGGCGTTTACCGCAACATTTTTGTGTCGGACCCCCTTCTTTCTCCCTCGTTCTCTCTGCCGCTGAATGAAACTGATGACATGAAGAAGAGTTAAAGCCCTGTTATTATTGGACATGGATACAATCCAAAGCCGAAGGTGTTTTGGGTGCTCGCTCCTTTAGCTTGACACACGCTCCTGATCTTGAATCTAGAATCGATTGCTCTTCCTTAGTGTCCCGGATGTTGGTGTGCCAAGGTTGAATTTTTTTGGGTTGAATATTGTAGCCTCCATTTCGAATATTTCAACTTTTTTTTTTTTAGGTTGAATTTTTTTGCGGTGTTTTAATGTTGAAAAACATTCAGGTACATAATTTCAATGCATAAATATTCAGTGCTAGAAATTCAATCAACTATTTATTTCAACCCCCGATGGCACAGATTTACTTCCATAATCGCGTATAGCGCTTTATTTGCAGTGTCCTCCTCGTCGTTCTCCTCATCCTGGGCTACTTACGTGCGGTTCTCCTCCCCCCGCTGCCGGAGCTGCGCCAGCGCATCCCTACCAGCGGCGCATGGCTGTCCCGCTTTGAAGCAATGGATGAGATCATCTTCACTCCCGTCATCTTTCAGTGTCAGTCCACAAACTTTGACGGACTTTCGGATCATGTCCTTGTCCAGCTTCTCCCAAGCAGCGACTACCCAGTTCACTAGCAGGTGGCGGGCTATGGAATGCCGTTTTAGTCAAAATTAAATAAATGAACAAATACACGGTAATGCATAATGACACTGCATTTCATAATAAATAAATGAATAAAAACACGGTAATGCATAATGACACAGTATTTCATTTCACGTTCTTATATGCAAATCAGGGGGCGTGGCTATCTATCACATTGAGAACAGACGACAGAGCCGTGTGCCGTCGACACCGCTAGCGAACGCGGAAGCACCCCCCCCCCGATCGAATTGGGTCGCCTCTTGTCATTAAGGGGTAAAGGTGGGTCCCGAAGCCAGACAAGTTGAGAACTACTGGGCTAAGGGACGTGAGAGTGTTGACATAATGGAAGACATCGGTGGGCTCCGAGATAGCATGCTAGCATTAGCGGATCAAATCGATCAACATGGGTTATCTGCAGATACTATTTTGACACATATTGAGGGTTTTCTGGAAGTACTAGGGCTTGCGGTTCCGACTTCGGCAGCTCTAGACAAACGGCCCACCAGTTGAGAAACACTGCCTTAGCCAGCCCTTTTTGCACACGTCTCCGTTGTCTGTTCTGAATGTGATCGATAGCCACGCCCCCTGATTTGCATATAAGAACGTGAAATGAAATACTGTGTCATTATGCATTACGGTGCCATTATGCATTACCGTGTTTTTATTCATTTATTTATTATGAAATGCAGTGTCATTATGCTTTACCGTGTTTTTATTCATTTATTTATTATGAAATGCAGTGTCATTATGCATTACCGTGTATTTGTTCATTTATTTAATTTTGACTAAAACGGCATTCCATAGCGGGCAGGGGCTCTCATGTTACCTCCAGCAGTATATTCTTTACTAATATAATATTTGTCCGTATCGACCGAGCCCCCTATCTGAAGCCTGGCCACTAATTGAATCCCGGTCTTTATTTGAGGGTTTACGGTATATCTAAATGAAAAAAACATTATCCCATTAAAACAATTTAATTACAACAATATCCATATCCTATGATTACAAAACATGTTTTTAAAATTACAAGACTAAAATAACATGACTAGGGACGTGCATGTAATCAGACACAGAAATGTGTGGATGCTGAGATCCAAAGAAATCATTTTATATAAATATTGTGTTGCGTCTCAGAGCTCAAGTAAATCTTTTTTCTTTTCTTAATTTTTTTGAAAGTACATAATATGGATCTTACAATTATGAGATATGGAATTCATATTATGAAAATTATTTAATCTATTTCTTTTCAATGTGTAATGAAGATTTACAGTGTTGCTTTTCACTTGAAATATCTACATGTGGTATCCTGAGTTGCTCTTCCAAATTAAACAAATATTACGAATACGTTCTGTCTTATCATACTTTATGATAGGCAAATGCACACACCACTGAGATAACCTCATGTGCTTTAACCCCACCCCCCAGTCTTCGTTGTGCCAGAAACCTTAATAAAGTGTTAAATCTAACAGTAAGTTATCTAATGGAGGCTATTACTCAGCTCCTGGTCCTCTGATGATTCCAGTGCATCATCCAGTCATGCTATTTTAAAGCTGGTATGGAAATTTTCCAAAGAGCACATATGCGTGGCCCACATGCATAGTGACTTCTGTATTGTTAAGCATATGTACTATTGGTTTACTGCATGGGTTCTCACAGCAATCACAATGTCATCTGGCTTCAAAAAGTCTTGTGATTTCCCGGCTGCAGTTTGGAGGTGTGAACACAGAGTGTTGAGTCAGGGCTTCGGTGCATCTGTGACATTTGTGTAATGGACACAGACAGGCCAGCCCAGCTCTTTTTGCAATGAACCTGTTTGATGGAGTCTCATTAATTACCCGAAGCAAGGGCGGCCATGCGCAGCTTACACGTTGGCCTGCTCATCACCTGCCTGGTTAAGGTTAGAAATCATTCAGCGCTCTAGACTTCCTCAAAATCAAACATGGATCTCATCATGGAGAGAATAGCATAGTGTCGGACTGTGTCAGGGCTCCTTTGTCAACAGGGAAAAAATTAAAAAGACTGGCAAGGTGAGGTAGTGTGAATTGTCAGCAAAAGAATGAGCTGTAAGGGCAAAATCTGATATTTCTGAACATGCTCTGAAAATTCCACTTTAGGTTGATAAGCTAAAGCATGAAAGGAGCTAAGGCAAGAAACCTTTTTTTATTTAATCAGCAATTGTCTAAAGTGCTTCTAAGACCCGCCTTCTGGGTGCAATTTTGAGATTGTCTATAGCGCAGCTAGAACGTGCATGAGGACAGGACGAGAATATAACAGGCAGGTACATGGATTTATTTCATCAAATTTCATAAATATTACATTACATATTTCAAAAACACAAATATAGCAATTTCTTATAATAAACTTTTTTTTTCTTTTTTGCGGGGGCTCAAGGAGGGCGCTCCAGGTGTTGTGACGCCCCATTGCCTTCTATTGGCTTGCAATCACTGGTCCATTCTATTAATTTGATCACAATATTGTTCACTTGTAACATAAGATTTTATTGCTTGTTCAAATAGGGTAGAACTTTGTGAACTTTATTGATTGTTGTGCAGGGAAAGTGCCAGATTTAATCCCTTTGCACCGCCTCTAATACTCTACACCCAAGAGCCATTTTCTTCATTTTTTTATCACAGCAAACATAAACTCTCATTTTTAGAGATTGTTTTGGTACAGACAGTTTTGGCAAGATCTCCATAACTTTCCCATTTGCATTTCATCACATACCAAACTATCTATGTAATTAATAGTCGTCAATACATCCCAATACTTAATTTGAAGAGGGATGTTATTGTAAAATGAAACCAGACATACATGTATTTTTCAAATCATTAAAAAATACATAAAAGTCTTAAAATGGCCTTGCAGTACGCCGGTTAGCGTGATTGACAGCACTCCAGAATTCAGCTGTACTCATCATCAATAGGAGATTGGCAGAACTGTTAGCCAACCAGAATCAGCAGAGCGCTACAATGACGGAAGACAGGGCTAATCCCAATCTGCTCCTAAACCCTTAACCCTAAACCCTCAAGGACTCAACAGATGTCAACTTGCAAATGGTTGAGGATGATAGTCTATGAGGGCTTGAAATGGTTTAAATATGAATGGGACATGACTTTGTTGACACATGTCACCAATATGATTGGGTACTAACTCTCTGACTTGAACTTCTTTCAGGCTCTGTCCTCACTGACTTGACTTGTGGGTAAGTCCCTTGGAAAGGGTTCATAATGGGTTCAAAATAAAAGCCAAAGAGCCCTTAAAAACCCATTGATTTGACACTGGCATTTCTCTAACTGGCAAGTGAAAAGGTGGTTAAGTTTAGTAATGATTCAATACGTAGGGATACATAGTATTCAATTTCATCATCCACAGTTTTTCTTTGTGGAGACGTTGTCCTTCGGTCTACCATCCCATGATCCTTAGGTTACGTGAACCATGTTGGAGGAAGTGATCATAAAGGTACGTTTTTTTGGTCTGTTTTTGTGTATAATATAGATTTTAGTTTAAGTTTTAGTCTTCTGATGAGTGTATTTTTTGTTTGACCAATATACATCATATTACAAACATCAAATTTTTGGATTTGGGTTATGTAGCATGCCAGACAGGTGCTTCCAGGTGAGTATGTGGGTTATTGATGAATGTTATTGTCACATATTTGACCGCATCATAGTTTATTTTCATTTTCACTGCATGGTATCTAATTTTCCTGTCATTTCAGATCCTCCCACATTGTCACCTCATTAACCTCACCTGGTTCTCCTTGCCCTCATCTGCAGCGCTATTTTAGCCCGTCACACTCAGTTGTTCCCTGCCAGATTGTCTTGTGTGTTTTGCCAAGTTTTCCAGCGTTTCCCTCGTGAGCCTGATCTACCTCTGTCCTGGCCTTTCGACCCCGGATTACCTGCCTGCTCCCTTTTGGATTTGTTTGCCTCCCTGATCGCCATCCTGGTTCTGAGTCAGGCAAAAATTCAAAATTCACTCGGCTGCCTTTCCTGGACAAATACGACAACAAGAAACCATGTCATTCAGACAAAACATTCACCCCCAAACTGCAAAGTAATTTGTACACACTTAAATTTACACTAAAAGCCTCATTCCAAACATATTTCCCAAATTCTGGGTACTCCTGCCAACAGTTAATTGGTGAATCTAAAGTGCCTGTAAGTGTGTGAATGTGAGTTATTGGTTGTTTCTTTGTCAGCCCTGCATTTAGTTGCCTAATGTCACCTGAAAATGACTCCAGCCACCCTCCCCCAAACCCTCTAGGGATAAGCCACAAAATGGACTGACTGAGTAATTGCAAATGTTATTTTTAAGATTCATTTTAATAAAACAAAAGTCTTTTTTCAATCTTGTGGGAAAATGGCAATAGTGGCAGAATTGCATTAACTTGACAACTTCAAAGAATACATTTTTACTGTTTTTCAAAATAGATCTTAAACAGAAGGGGATCGATGGGAAAAAGACAGACTTTGACAATGTCAATTCTCAGTGTTATAAAAATGAACCAGGAAAACATTTCTTTCCGGCAATTTTACTGTAAATTATCAGCATAATATCTGTAAATTAGACCTCATGACGGGGCAGCTGATACAAGGGATGTGTAATTCATGTTGTTTTCCCATAAGTTTCCAATGATGCCGTATCTGGTGATTCTGGGTAACAAACCATCTGGGGTGTCCGGAAAGTATCCCAAACCCTAATTCATGAATTTAGGAAGCCGGAAAAAAAGCTAATAGTTAAAAAAATAATTTTCTTAAATAAACTCAATGCATGATTATATGTCTAGAAAATATTAACTGAAATGCACTTTCTGTTTCTAAAATGAATAACTTAAATACCAATGCATGACGATTGGCGTTAACTACACATTCATACCTATTAGGCAGAGCAATATTTTGTTATGAATATAAATTTTGTTCGCACATTGATTTCATTGCTGGCTTTCAGGCATTTCTGTTATCCCTAAAAAAGGTCAATAAAGGGACATTGCTTTTGCTTTTATGGACAGCATTTAGTTTACTGAGGTAAAAAGACTTTAGCTCACTAGAGTGGCATTTTGAACTGTGCCTCAGCAACCCTGACCTCTTCCTAGACTCTAATGGCATTGCATTACAAACAGTTCCAGCTTACTGAGTCTTAAGATTGAGCCCTTTGCATTTCAAACAGGTGTGACATTCAGACAAGCTGTTCTCCTTTGTCCTTGGACACAAATCGAGATCTCCCGAAATGTAATGTTCTGTAGCTGGCTGATGCTTGAGTAGGCAAAGGAAGTGTGCTGAGTGAATATATCAGCACTCTCAAGGTTAAGAAATACAGTTTTTACTAATCTCAAAATATTAAATGCTGGAAGCGAATCCAATGGTTCGGGGCTAGGTATATTTGATTGTTGTACAACCTGTTAAAATAATGAAAATATTGGTTGCTTTACTTGTGAAGAAATAAAAAGTAATATGTTCATCACATACAACAGCTCTGAACATATGAGCTAAAAAGTACTGTATCAAATATGTGTAAGAAAAAGACTGTGTTTTTGGAAATTTGCTTCCAAACAATCATTGTGAAATATTAAAAGGACCAAATAGACAGCTAGCACAGGCTAGTCATTTTCCTAGAACCAGAGGGCCTTGAGGGAGGAGCCTAATCCCAATGTGCCTCTTAAACAGTGCAGCAGTGGATATAGTACAATAATAATAGCAGTAATGGTATCGGTCATAGTAGCAGAAATGTGACTTATAATGAGTATGGTGTAATAAGTATAGTGCGTGTCAGCGGGGTTCAGATATAACCATGATTCATGAAAACCTGGGACAAGAGAGCAGCTAAGTTAGTAGTGTGGCTTACCCACAAGCTAAAACACAACAAAACATATGTTCTTTATACTACAAGTGTTGACTGAATTTTGACTGCTTTAGACTTTTTTTTCCACCTTAAAAGGAGGTGAAGTTCTGCCAGAAATTATTATTCACTATGGGTAAAAAGAAGCTCTCTCTGCTGTTGCTCTTTTCATAATTGTGTATTGAACTTGAAATACTGAACATGCTGTACTGTAGGGTAAGGTTGTGCTTTTAGGCATTTCCCTTTTTACAAATGATAATGACTTTAGTTGTTTTATAATTTTGTATATACAAGAATTAAAATGAGAAGTCAGGTTATTGGTGTCACGGTTTGGTCTCTCTTCCTGTTTTAGTTTGAATTTTCATGTTCCTTGTGGTCCTGGGTTAACTTCACTTCCTGCCTTGTCTTGTGATTGCCTGAGTGTTTCCACCTGTGTCCAATCACCTGCACCTCCCTTGTGTATTTAAGCCCCGTGTGCCTGTTGTCCCGGGTCGCGTCATTGTCTATGTCTACCCATCGTTGGTGCACGTTCTTTTGGCTTCAGTTCGTTTTTGTGCATAATAAAGAGCACATTTTGGAAATCTGAATCCTGCGTTTGAGTCCTGCCTGCCTGCCTTCCACCTCAACCTGCACCCTCGACACACCTGACAATTGGAGGCAACAGATTACAGATGGACAAATTAAAATTGGAAATTAGAGGAAAAAAAGACAACCAACAATTTTACAGGACTGCTTCTTTGGTTTGACTTTTTATTTTCCAGAGGCAGGTATCTTGACTTAGTTTCTAAATAAAATCTCCCCCTGAAGTCTATGCTTCTAAGCTGTAATTTATTCATGCTGAAAGCTCAACATTTTTTTCCTTTCTCGGGGCTTGAAGCAACGCTCGATTTGTTTATCAAAAGCTGATAGAAAAAGCGTAATTCATCCTGGAATGAAGCCGCTCATTGCAGTCAGTGAACATGAAAATTGGATTCAGGTAGATAAGTCAATCTCTGGATCGGATCCTTTTAATGTTGACCTAAGAGAGCAAAAGTGGGGAAGTTGAGAGAGCCATAAATGTTTATTTACTTAACTTCATTGTTACTTACAATGGGAATATATTATGGCTACAGTTATATTGGTATATATTATATTTTTTAATTTGATGTTATGGCTAATGAAATATCATTTATTTCCTGAAAAGAGACACAAGTACGTATCAGCGACGAGCTGTTCCTCTCTCGCATGCATCAACCGAGGCCCGGACCGACGGATGCTCCTACCACCCACAAGAGCAACCGTTACTCTGGGCCTGGCTTATTAAAACTGCTGGCAGCAGCATCAGCCTCCTGCCGAAAAAGTTCACTAGCGAACAGACAATAATATTAATTAATTTCCTTGTCTTGATCAGGAACACTTCCACAAGGCGTATGGGGCAGCCAGGATTTGAACTGTCAACCTTTCGGCTCCCAGCGCATCATGCTACTCCATGCGCCACCATATAACAAGTTCATAGTATTGCTGTAAAACAAGCAATTCCTCCTTCTGTAAATAAATATTGTATTTAGATGTCAATGCAACAATGTTAATTTAAGAAAACTATGACGAAAAATATTCGTTAACGACCTTTTTTCCATGACTAAGACGAGACGAAAACGGACCTTAAAAAATAAAAACGGACTAAATCTATGCTAACCTTCGTTAACGAGACGAAAACGTTGGTGGTGACGAAGTCACAATACTATTTCCATCCGGAGAGACTTGTTGAAGTTTGAACACTGCTTTATTATAACATGCATTAATATTGATATTGCAATGTGTTTGGGGCTTGGACTCCATCCTGCCGTAGGATAGACCAGGGGCCGGGATGCTGAGCCGAGCTATATCCCCCAAAAACAGGTTTATTTTATGACTAATAAAATAATACTTACGGCCACTGAGGAGTCCTAGCCAGATTTTAAGTGGAGCTGGTGGGACAAGGGGTTACCTTGGTAGGGGAACATAGCATGGGTCACGGGGAGTCAAGAGCCGATAGCGGCCACAATTAACAAGGAAAGGACAGGAAGATCTCGTTGAAACACAGACAAGGACACGGGGGCAAGGGAAGCCGCAGGACGTAGCGAGGGCCTAGCTGGGCCATAGTAAGGCATGGTGGGATTTCAACAGATCCCGAAGTAAAAGAGAGGGTCTGCTAGACCAAAAGACGGTATAGGTTGGGGTCGAGATAGACCCAGGACAGGGAGTGGTCGTGTAAGCCCGCAGACAAGATAGATGTGATCACGGTCGACCGCAGAACAGGACAGTCAGAGTCAAGGGAGACCACAGAATAGACATAGTTGCGGAGGACCCCTCACAGAACAACTTGACCGGGTTCGCTCAGACCGGGAAACAGATGGTCACATGGTGTCCCTGACTGATCCTGTGCGCCCGCTGAACAGCCCTGTGTCGCTTGACGGGTCCAGCTTGGACCGGGCCCTGCTCAGACAGGCAACTAGCCCTGATCTATAGGGACCTGGTCGCGGGACAACTAAAAAGAAAGGTAGTCAGCTTGACTGGTCCCGTGAGACCGCGAAACAGAGTGTTGTCAGCTTGACGGGTCCTTTCAGACATCTTTTGGGGAAATTTATGTGGTCCCGTTAGACCAGGAAACAGACACGTTAAGCCAGGTAACGTTAAACCTAGGAAACACAGCCACGTTAAGTCAGGTCACGTTCACCTAGGAAATTAGATTTTCTTAGGGAGACTGGAAGGAACTATGCCGTTCCACTGCGAGGGGACGCTGACCTGGCCTTCCAACATGCCAAAAGGGAATACACCACCACCACCAGTTATATGCATGCTTACCCGCTCATTTACTGCTTATAGATCTTTCTTTGCACGTACTGCGCTACGACCAGGGCGGAGGAACGTCACAACCTCTGACGACCCCCCTGCCCTATTGGCTGAAAGCTTGTCACTGGGATGCTAGCAGCTCTAGCAGTTATTACCTTCTGGAATTCACAGACCCTCTTAGGTTTCCAGAATCCAACTCACCATCCTTGATGTTGGAGAATGTGTGGGTTGCCGCGGCGCAACATACCCTTAGGCAGGGATGACGAGGAGATACCTTGGTTTATAGTCAAGTAGCTGCCCCTAAATGAATGCCCTGCGTACTGTTGGGCCAACTTCTTAACCGGATAAATATTTCAGCCAACCAAGAATAATTTTAGCCCTTAGTTGAGATTGCTGGCCGCGCTTGATTGTCACGCTAAATGGAATCATCTGAAGAAAGGAGGCCATGGTCTAGCCAGCCGTGACTTTGACCACAACCCTCTAAACACAGCTGGCCTGCATGCCTCAATGTTACTGATTCAGAACCGCTGTTGTGGCCGTTACACTACCACATTGAACCCACTGACATTCACGCTCCGTCAGTACCGCTCCGATATCGGTTGCGTGGTTGCGTCCTAAAAGGACCGGTACCACGATCTATGGGAGCGATGCCTCGGCTGGTAGCGATACCGGGAGCGTGTGCTTTACGCTCCCTCAGCGCGAGCTACCGTTAAGTCCTTAACAGCACGGCTGTTTATACCCTGGCTCTTTATAACGCACTTATTAGAGATGAGCCGGATACTCGGCTGAAACGAGTATCCGTTACGGATAAAGCACTTTTGCCGAGTACGAGTATTATACGAGTAATACAAGTCAATATCTGTGCTCGGATTGAATAAAAGTCCTCATTGGGTAGCTGTCTGTGTCTGCGTTCTGTGATTGGCTGGTAGTCACAGCGCCCCTCCCCTACACACACACTGTTTGTGTTGCTGTGTCCCGCTCGGCTCACACATACACATAACTCCTCTCTCCCTTCCTCAGTCACCAGGTTCGCGGGTCTTTCCCGATAAATTTAAACAATTTCTTCGCCTTTATTTTTTTTTACTTCGGTTTGTTGTTCTTAACTAGTAGAGTTCAGGTAAACGTGGGGCTGGTTGAGACGTGGTGCTTAAGAATGCGACTCGCATTGCGTCTCTGCCTGTCAGAGGTTTTTTTTTTCAGTCGGCTCTAACCAGTTTTTTTTCTTTTACTTCACGCACTGACCTCTCTCTCTCTGTCTCTGTCTCTGTCTCTCTCCCTCTCCCTCTCTCTGTCTCTCTCTCTCTCTCATCAGTTTTTTTTACCGTCTGCTGGCTCTCTTCACGCACTCAGTGTCTGACGTTGACTAGTTGTGTTGAATAACTAAATATTGATGTTA
This sequence comes from Pungitius pungitius, assembly GCF_949316345.1. NCBI lineage: Eukaryota > Metazoa > Chordata > Actinopteri > Perciformes > Gasterosteidae > Pungitius > Pungitius pungitius. The sequence continues at coordinate 5,016,031 of NC_084916.1, read as the reverse complement.
CAAATTAAGCCACACACACACTTCCCCTCTCTCTCTCATGATCAGCAGTGATAAGAATTAAGAAGGAATGCTGTTTTAACCGCAGAAAGGCTTAACCCGACAATTTACGGGGTAAATCCTTCCTAATTCCGGGTTAGGCCCCGCCCAGTCCGAGTACGGATACGGATACAGATACTGCTGTACTCGCTCATCTCTAGCACTTATAGTTTGGCTACTTGATTTATTTGTACTCTCTTGCATCTTGTTCTGTACCCTCTGCTGAATGCACTCCTTGTCCCTTGGATTAAATCTTATGCTAAATGACGTTACATAAAAAGATAATGGGTTGTTTCAATTCGGTGCGGTTGGCCGGGAGGGATCGACTCTGCCAGCTCTGTGAGCCTTACCCACTCACACCTGGGCAGAGGGGGGCTTGGTGCTGGGACCGCATCGCGCTCTTTAGTGTTTAGCAAAACTGCTTCCTACTGCGCCTCGTAAAAGTGTTACTACGCCGGTACCTCGGCGGGTTGCTCGCCGGCTCAGATTTTACATTAGCTTCTCTGCCGCTGAATAATAGCTTATTTGATCACATAGTCAACCGGTCACATGCACAGTTGCGCAAGGACGTGCCGCTGAGAACTAACTCGATTTAAACGTCAACCGGTCACATGCACAGTTGCGCAAGGACGGCGGCTGAGGGATAATAGTTGCTCTTCCGGAATCGTCTTACCGCGAATGCCCTGCCGTCAGGGCCAACCTATCACATCTGTTTTTTGCGTTGCAATGACACCTGCTCACGTCTGGTGCGCTCTGATTCACCTTTGGTACGCGCTGAAATGACAACTGACAGCAGAGAGAGAGAACAGTCTTTTAACGTTTGCCAGCACTGATGCAATTGGTTTATGGTAATCACCCACATCTGGTTGGCTGGTACTACCTGACCCCGCCCCTAATCAGCTGGTCATGTGCCCCCATGGTGAGGGGAAGCCTACCGGGAATGGCAACGCCTGTCCAGTCTTCCTGACTGAATTTTCGCCTAAGCTTCATTTCTTTTATTTTATTTGCGTGCACACCTAACAGACGTGGCCAATGTACGGAATAAGACAGGGTGTTTCTCATAACTTTATATTGTTATTTGAAACAATGGAAAATTAAGGAAAGGAAGTAATTTTTAACATTTTATTCCAACTCAACAAAGAGTTGAAATAATTAGTTAGACCTAGTATAACAGAATGCATGATAACTTGTGTTACAAAGTAGAAAGTACTACTTTGGGCAAGTGAATAGAATACATGGTAATAAGTTATTTTTGTTTTAAACTTATGTTGCTAAGTTGAATCAAAATGTACTATACCAGGGGTGTCAAACTCATTTTAGGTTTGGGCCAGATACTGCCCACTTTGATCTCAAGTGGGCCAGACCATTCAAAATCATCGGGGGGGTGCTGCTGCGCTGATGGTCCAGCCGACAGGTGTGTGGGGGGGTGGTGTTGGTGCGTATGGTCCGGCGGATGGTTTAGCCGGCGGGGGGAGGTGGGCAAGGACGCTCGATGGTGAGGACACAGTCATTTTTAAGCGGGCATTGCTCCCTGGAGTAACGCCGTCATCGAAAAGGTCTAACGCAGGTGTCCTCACACTTTTTCGCGAGTTACTTTTCATTTAACTTTTTCTCAGGTCATAGCGATCTACCCGCCCCCCTCCGCAGTTCACCCAAATAATAATAATTACAAGCAGTAGCCGCAACAAAAGTTAAGGTGTTGAAACAACTTTATTATTAAAGTTGATTCATTCTGCGAAGTTAATACTTAACAATAGTTGAACACTAGCATTCAAAGTCAATTTACCAATGTTGAAAACTTTATATAAAGCAAAACAATGTTGCATTATAGGGAAGAATCCATCACTTAATCACTATATCTCATTTTATTAAATATATTGAGGATAAAATAGCTTTTTCATGTAGCCAGTAGTTTTGGGCTTTTAATATACATATGTTCTGTATCCAAAGTAAATCATGTATTTCACATATTATAAAAACGTTGCCTAACTTATTTATTTATGTAACTTATAAGTAAATGTTTTGGTTGTATTTTTTCCCCCAATCCATTTACCTTGACCGTCAACCAATGTGATTGTTTTGTATTTGTGAATCACTGAAACCGACAAGGAGTCAGGCCCTAAACTGTTCCATAGTCCGTTGAAAAGGTCTTTTAGTGTTATAATATGTCTTCATGAAGAAGGATCATCACTACATTTGGCATGTGTTTTGGAAAGAGCTTGGGAATGGTAGTGGTGGAATTTCTATGGCTCCCACAAAGATAGTTTGTCCCAGCAGGGTGGAGGAGAGGTTTGTTTGTAAAAGGCTCGACAATGCATACTTTGTTATCAGCGCAGTGCACTGTGCAACGCTTGTTGGGAAGTAGTGGAAGAACTGGCAGTCCCTTAATTCCTCCACCGAAGAGCCGAGCTACACACTAGCCTACAACAGCTTTTCTCCTCCTTGCAACATGGGACATTGCTGGGGGCATCTCCCTGTCAATGATCAAATGACCAAAATTGTTTTAAAGTTCATGTAGCTACTCTATGTAAAAAAATGCCTGTATCTTATTCCTGTTTAAATAATGAAACCTCCTACGACGCTAACATCTGCTATATACCACAACAGTAGGTAAGATTATTTATTTTCTTTAAAGGTATTTGGTCATGACCTGAAATCTCAGTTGTTTTAGAGGAAAAGCCAGGATACCAACAAATATATCTTCAGTAGTGTCAAGATCGGGCTGGTGCAGGTCGAAGAGGGAGGACTCAAACGCAGGAGTTCCAGACGTGCTCTTTATTCTAAAACATAAGACTCACCAAACAGACGAACGTGCACCAACGGCAACTGACGTAGACAATGACGCGACAGGGGACAACAGGCACACGGGGCTTAAATACACGAGGGAGGTGCAGATGATTGGACACAGGTGGAAACACTCAGGCAATCACGGGACAAGGCAGGAAGTGAAGTTAACCCAGGACCACAAGAAACATGAAACTTCAAACTAAAACAGGAAGGGAGACCAAACCGTGACAAGTAGAAGATCATTTTCATAAAAGAATGGCTATTTATTACTTTTTTTTACAATTTTCACTGTAGTAGTCAACTTGGCCTTTGTCCCAGTCTTGACCACATTGTTCCATCTTCAACCGCAGTCGTAAGTTTGCGTTTTTTTGAAGTGTTTCTGGAATTCCTGTGTTTAAAAAAAATAGTTTTAATTCAGCATTGATCGTTATGGTCAGATTGCTATCCACCTGCCTATTTGCTTTTCTGTATTACCTGCTCACTTCAAAACCTTCAAATCCATCTCCTCGTTCCAATCAATTCGGACGTTGTCAAGAACAGTCATTCTTTTCACATCCATCAGTGGTTGGTTTCTGCCGAAGGGTAAACACCGTCAGCACCATTAGTTGGAAGCCAGAATGACATTAGCCATTTCCACAGTGTCCTTTCAAACTATAATCTTAGGAAGTCAAATGTCTGAACCAACAGCCAACTTCATAAACATGGAAAGGAGATTATTTCAGTGTCTCATTCCCTCTTTCTTTTGCCTCAATGTAGAGACGGTTACATAAATAGTGACTGTCGCCTATTCTGATATTAGTCCGCTATTTGGCACTACCTAATTCCTGTTGAACAGTTTAAGGGTTTTCGCATTGCCAATCGCTAATGGGTCATGTAAAGTGACCTCGGGGCACCTACTTCCTTTCAATTACCGTCCCCCCATTGGCCTTTCCATTTGATAAAGCAGCAATCCTACTATTTTTATTTTTGTCACAAGTCGTTTGGGAGAGATATTGTGAGCCAAAAAAAAATATGCATTACAATCCAATACACCAATCCATACATGTGATTATGACAGCAATGAACCATTTAACTAATTTACCTGTCCCCGTTTAGTTTGAGCTAGCCAACATATACATTCCATATTTCCAACAGCAGGGCAAAAAAAAAGACATGTTTGTCATCCCCCAAACAGATCTCAGAGGCTTAGTCTTCAGCATTGTCGAACCACTGGAAGTGCAGGAGGAGAACTGAGGATGATGTGGTTGGTTGCTGTTGGAGTCCACCCTGTCCCAAAACCTGTTCACAATAAGCAGCTGGCTGGGGACACTTTCTCTTCGTGGCTGGCATGCTCAGATGCTCGTGGACGCCTGCCCTATAAAATACTCCTCGCCTTGTGTATAAAAAGCCACATTTAGCATAATGAAATGTAGGAAGCAATCAGTGAGAACACTGACAGAATGCAAGTTGACAGCAAAGATATTTCCTGCTTGGGAGAAGTCTAATGTGGTTTACACTCATATCTAGTCTCATAACTGTATAAGTAGAGACACGGCCACTATGCAGATGCTACCCATTCACGCTACTTGGCTTCACAGCCAACTTTGATGCGCACAGCCAAACGCCACGCAGAAAATTAGCTTTATTTGCATTTTTTGAGGTTGCTTAGTGATGCATCTTGAGCAGCTATTGTGCAGTTCTGCACATTGGTTCTACATGTCCTATTTTTGGCTTTATATATATTGATATGGGAGTTGAAAGTAAGGGGTGTTTCATCAAACCCCCAGTTACATGTAATAAGCACTCAATGAGGCTCTCAATCATCAAATTAAACTATATCACGGCTGTAATGTAAAGCAAGTAAATCTTTATCACCATTGTTAAGAGATGGAACTATGAGTTGATGACATTTTTCCTCATGAAGTGGATCTAATTTGCATAATTTCTGGAGCAAGACCACACCTCCAACACGCCTCTTCCGGTATTTCTATAAATACAGCTCAACCCACTCATCTTGTTCTCGAGTACGCATTCTGAAACATGACCGAGGTCAGGTAACACACGATCGAACGTAACTTACAACCGCCCTACCTACATTACGTCATAACCGGAAGCTGCACACCACTATGGCCAATTCCCCGAAATTCAGCCTTCACCAATCTCCAACTGGACTGCTGTAACCCCGCAAGAAGCACTAAAGGAAACAGAATCTCATCAACAGATTGGACACAAACACTAAACTCTTGACTTGACTCTTGAACATTGTGTCCAACCGCTGTGCCAACCATCAGGTAAACGGCGGCACACTTCCTGATGACGTCATCGTATTACCGGTTTCAAATGGGAAGTAACGGCAGTAACAAAAAGATTCTTTATGGGGTTCACTACCCTCACCTCGATGTCCGTCTGGAAAACAGAAGTACTTTGTCAGCGAGAGAACGAGCGAACCGCCATCTTTAGATGCCAACTTCAATATCTTTATTACAATACATCAAGTCACAATAACAAACAGTAACATTTCCTAAGGTACACATATTTCAGTTTGTTAATGTCAATTTAACATGTCAATAAAGTTTTCTACACCTAACAGTGTTCATCTTCAAAACTTACATCCTCAAAATACTGTCTTAACAGAAATAAATGTCCCTCTCTTAAAGTGCTATAATAAATGCAATAATATCACAAGGATAAGTCATTCTTAAAGCTATATGGTTATCTATATTTATAGTTATTTGTTTTCTGTTAAACTTCAGAAATGTATCGTCTCTCTAAGGCAATTATGTGATTCAAACACTTTAGGAATATTTAAATGACTACAGTCACAACATGAATAATACACATAGGGAAACTGTTCTTCTGTAACCTTAATATTATCTATTCTACGTTTTAACATCTCTCTTTTCTCAACATTTACAACATATTCAAAACATGTCAGGATATTCACAAACTCTAAATAAGTCACCGCTGGGGAGTGAGGACACCAATGCACCGACCCATACATTCAGAGTATCAATACGCTCATGCTGAGCAACTGCCGACACACGCCCTCTCCCGCGATCACGAACGCGGCTCTCCCACTCGGCTCCACCCACCCAACTACCAACCCGCCACAGCTACAACACACCTCATACACCCCAGGAGGAAACAGTTCTTGTTCTTTTTCAGAGTACAAACCTGGAAAACAGAAGCACGTTGTCCCAACTTCAATATGAGACAAAAGTAAGGCGTCCGTCCCTCTAGGCGGCGCAATGCAACCCCACTTGCACTTTGGTTCCTTTTTACCTGGTTCCCCCCCAATCAATGCTGTACAACACAATAAAAGCTGTGATTCTTAGGAGTGCTGTCTTGCAGATGCCTCCTCGTACTATTTGGCATGGCTTACTGATTAAATACTACCAGACCTTTTTGAAGTCTCGCTTCTGGCCCGTCCACGTCCTGTTTTGCCAAGATTGTTAAAAACAAAAAAAAACACTATTCTTCCTTGCCTCGGTTGCAGTTAAACACGTTACTGCCCCCAGAACTTCCTATAGTGCTTTGCAAAACCAAATGGAAATCAGCTAGCCCCCATGCTATTTGGAGCTATCAGCACCGGGATGCCAGCTCACAGCAACATCCTCATCCTTTCCTGCCAGCTTAGCAGGATCGCCAAGAACCGAGAAGCTGGGGCCCCTCTATGCAATTTCCCAATAACTATAGCGGCCAGCTTTAGCTGGGGCTCATGGCACCGGAATGCCAGCCACCCTACTGCTAGGCGTTTACACCGGGATGGAGACCTTCACGCCTTACAGTCTCACCAATTGTTGCCACTCATACTAGTTAGAGCCATCAACACAGAGATGCAGCTCACAGACATAATTCTCAGCATTTACATAACGTAACATCGTAGAAAAGAGAAACCTTTGCTATGCTAGCTTATCAGGAACACCTGGCACTGGGATGCCAGGGACCGCCAATTCCTACCACAGCAGCTAGCTCTATCCGGTGCACCGGGACCCCCCCAACTGTTACAAACCAGCCACCCCAACGGCCCTGGCGTAACCCTTGGCACCGGGGGGAACAGGGATGAGGGGTGGAGGCCTTGAAGCAGGCTGGAACGTGGCATGTCACCAAGGAGGTGTTGAAGATGGCGGTGAACACAGGAGACAGCACAATGCTTCAGGGTGTGGGGCGAGACTGAGTCCGGACAACTCTTTGAATTGAGTATTTACACAATGTAACTCAAAAAATGTTACCCAACAAGGAATGCAACTGGCTAAAGCAACAAGATAACGCATCAACGCAAATCGCAGCCGGGGCTCAGGCACCGAGATTCCGCTGGCACTGGGAAACCAGACCTCAGAATATAACGCAACGCAAGGCTCATGGCACTGGGATACTAGTGTACATCTTGCAGAGATCCTCATCGATGGACTTAAATGTTTCCACGTGGGACTCATCCCTCAACCGTCCACCCTTTCCAAACAGAATCAGTCAACCAGCTCCTCGCCAAGGAAGTGAAAAAAGGCTTTATGATCTACCCATCCACACTAACGCCGTTCCCTCATTACCACAGAAACCCTATTGGCATCGCAACTAGGAAATACTTGGGAAAGAAACTGTATCAACATTGATCTCTCCGCACCCCACTGCAGCACCATACCAACCATAAACAGCTTGATTCCTAGTGAAGAATTCTCTGAACTCTGAGTTCCTCTCTCAGCAAAAAAAAACAAAAAAACAAGACCATCTACACCCACTGAATTCCTTGGAATCACACTCAACACAGGGACATTTGAGGCATCTCTGCCAACCGAAAAAACTCAACCGTATCGGCCTTCCAATCTCATACTATTACTATACCTTGCCACACACAGCGCCAAACGTCAACTTCTTTATCTTCTGGGCCACCTAATCCCGCCCTACGTATCGTCCCTCAAGGAAGATCGTTTTCACCTCTTAGCATTAGCCGCATTCACCCCATCCCTCCTAGATTTCATCTCCCTGGACAATTCAAGCTGCGCCGAACCTCGTCGCTGGCAGAATCTGCTCTCCAATCAGAACCTTATATAGAATCTTATAGTTTGGTCATTAGTCCTTTTTAATGCTTGGGGGTTAGTCTTTTTTTTTTTCTTCTTAGTGATCAGTTATAATCATATTCAACAATTTAATTCCAAACTAGCTATTTAACAAAATGATGACCCTACCCCATTCCCATTTCAATCCATTTTATTTTTGTATAGTCCAAAATTGCAAATCACAAATTTGCCTAAAAGGGCTTTACAGTCTCTTTACATGCGAAATCCCCTTCTCTGAAACCCTCTGCGCATAGGAAAACATGCCCAAAAAATTAAAAAAAACCTTTATGGAGAGAAATAAGGGAAGAAACTGTAAGCAAAAGGGCAGTCACCTCCCCACCAGAGGTGCATTTCTCCTAGCCAACAGCAACTACTCTGCCCCCGCAGATTCTTACTTGTTACTGTAACTCCTCACAATGGTTACGATTTCCAACATGGCTACCTTTTCAGGAGGAGAATGGTACATCTGTCTTGAGAAGTGCCAGGGAGTGCAACATAAAGAGCTGGTTTTGGCACAGACAGTCCCTCTCTCTGTAGCGTACATCTACAGCCAAAGCAGACTTCACTGGCAAGGTAAAGATACAGTAGCAGCAACAGAGCTGTCAGTCAAAGCTTCAGGGAAGCAGAACCAAAGGGGGGTCTTCTGTGGCCTGTAATTTTCTTGAGACCGTTTAACCAAACCCTTTAATTCCTCTCTCACACTCAAGCTATTCTTACTGTAAAGTGGCCTTTCAGTGCGAAGCTTTTCATCCAAAGACAGGGATGTGAGAAGCACTTTGCAGAACAATACTTAACACATCGTGCTAATTTTGTAGGCTAAAAGGAAATATAATGGTGGAGACATTCATTTAGTTACCGCTCACTAAAGATTCTCAGGCAGTTTACTGGATATTGTGTTTTATGTATATAATTAAACAATGAATATCTGATTAAGAGGCTTTTTTTAAGCATATAAATTTTGAGTCTTAAAATTAAGATTGGTCCTCGCTATTCCTTGCACATTGGGGCAATATATAATATATATAATATGGAGCAGTTTAGATGAAGTATGAAGTAAATTTGTTCTCTTTTCTTTACCACGATTTAAGTTTTCATTTAGTCTATCATCAACATCGTCAAAGGTGACATTCTTTCTGAGTAGATTGTGATGTCTTTAATAAAGCAGCAATCAAGAGCCCAATGTAACTCTGGATGAGCTGCATAAGAAATACAGTTTGGAGTTTAACACCAGTCATGTGGGAGACACTGCAAACATGTGGAAGAAGGTGCTATGGTCAGATGTGACCAAAATGGACCCTGAACCCAAAACTTCCCATCATCTTGAGAATCCCATTGAGCACATGATCCCAACATGGAATTATTGAGATGCTGGCACCATTTCACTTTTTATATTGGACCTATTCAATGAAAGAGATAAATATAACTAGAAAATGTGGCTTCCTGTTACCAGTAGGTGGCTCAGCGGCCATAAATAGTTGCACAGTAATTCCATTTCAGGTAGAGAGTACACATCCCCAGGGTGTGACTTGGTGATAACCAAGACATTCTGATGTACCTGTCCAAAATGAAAGCCCCTCAAAATACCATACAATAGCCATTTTCTTCAATATCTCAATCACCAGACTACATTTTGTCATTTTTAGATTAGATTTGAAAGGAAACAATCAATACTTTCATGACCATTCCACACCATGGTGTGACTTGGTGATGACCAGGACATTCTCTCAAAATACCATACATGACCCAACTTCCTTCAAAATCGTTCAAAAGGTGTTTTTTTTATAAATTGAGCCTTACGCACATTTTACACACAGTTTAATATTTCTTCCGCCAAAATGCAAATTTTAGAGGCCAAGGTCTCAAGAGCACACTGCGTGGATTTGAAAAGAATCTGGTTTAATCCCTGGGAGGAGTTCGGTCTTTTACAACTGTAAGAAATTATTAAAATATGACAAAAAGGCTGTCTAATGATTAAATGCAGCACCCCCTAATCTTAAAACATTCTGAAAAAGTTAGCGTGTGTTCAGGGGTTCAATGTTTATACATCCTGCAATTTTGGTGAGGGCAGGCCAAGCCATTTGGAAGTTAGGAATCTTGACAGATTAAGCCACACCCCTTGCAAAGTTCATTAACTGTAATATCTTCCTAAAACCATAAGACAGGTCAGAAATGATCATATGGATGTTTAAAGGGTGAGAAGTTCATGCTTTATGAGAAATATGGAGCAGATTAGATAAAGTCTGATGGAGTTATAACAACTTAAACGTTCGTGGCGAATGGTGGTTTTTTGAAAATGCTCCCTACACACATAGTTTGGAAATCCTTCCGGCTAAATGCAATTTTTAGAGCCTAAGGTCTCAGGATCACACTGCGCGATTTTGAAAAGAATCAGGTTTAATCCCTGGGAGGAGTTTGGTCTTTTACAACTGTAAGAAATCGTGCAAAAAGGCAGATTTTCAACCATTAATTACAGCGCCCCCTATTCAAAAATTATGAAAATATTAGTGTGTGTTTAGGGCTTCAATGTTCACACATGCTATGATTTTGGTTAGGGCAGGCCAAGTCATTTGGAAGTTAAAAATCTGCCAGATTAAGCCACACCCCTTGCGAAGTTAATTAGCCCATATCTCATCAAAAAAATGAGTTACCTAAGGTGAAATGTTAAATCCAACAATGTGATCTCGCTCAGGGTTGAAAGACATAGTAGCAGTCATAAACTCGCCACATCTGAGGAAAGCATAAAATGGTTATAAAATCACTGCTTTGAGCAAGGCATCACAGCAGGGTGCCGAAACCCCTATTTTAAGTTCTCTAAGTACAATATCCCAAGCGTGATAGGCTGTCAACTGTCACGATTCTGGGGAGAACATTTAACAATTCCTTTAAGCCGTAATTTGATGGCCGCATTAGTAAATAAACTTGGTGAAGCTGGATCTGAACATCGAATATGAAATTAAATACCAACAATCATACTGCGAATATATGGGTGTTTAGTGTGGCACGTCGGCGCAGAAGCAAATTAAAGCACAACTGTGTTGATTGAACCAGTTTAAGAGGAACAGTTAGAGAACCACAAAGCACAGCAATGGTCTTCCAGGAAAAATCATACATTTTTTACGTCGACGCTGCTAAACCCTTCCTCCTATATTGTTTTACGGACTCCATATATAACCTCATTAAAGTATTAGGGTGTACAATAGAAGAACTGAGAGCCCCACGGAGCTTCCAGACAGAGCCTGAGGAAAACCTGGAATTTAAAACGCATCAGCCAGTGTGTTACAGAGATCTGGCACATGACCTGCGGTCATGATAAAGTTATGAGTGACAGCTGACCACGTGATACTGATCATGAAGCGCATGATGTCTCTGGAAGAAGAGTTCCCTTTGTTAATTATGTCAGCCACTCCTTGGTTATCGTGTCAAGAAGCCGGGAGATGAAAGAGCATCCTTGAGGAATGATCCGCATGGCAAATTTGAGACGCCCCAGTAGTGAGAGTAACTATTGTTTAGTTATGCTCCCTCCCATGCTATATATGTTTTCAAAATGTCCCAGATGCATTGCAACTTTGCGATAGGAAGTGATGCTTTGATCTCTCTTGGAATCTAGCATGATGCCTAGAAACTCCAACCGCGTGTGTCAGGATCGCAGCTGGAGCAGGATGCAGGGAGGACTCAAACGCAGAATTTCCAACGACGAGTGACGTTAGACAATGACGCGACAAGGGACAACAGGCACACGAGGCTTAAATACACAAGGGAGGTGCAGGTGATTGGACACAGGTGGAAACACTCAGGCAATCACAGGACAAGGCAGGAAGTGAAGTTAACCCAAGACCACAAGGAACATGAAACTTCAAACTAAAACAGGAAGAGAGACCAAACCGTGACAGAACCCCCCACTCAAGGACCGAATTCCAGAAGGTCCTAAAGGGGAGCACAACCGGAGAAAATCAGACAAGGGGAGGGAGGGTGGGGACCCGACGATCCTGGACCGCGCGGGGAACTCCGAGTGATGGCGGCCATGTGTCGGGTCTTTCGGGGGCCGGCCGGAACGGCGGCCGGGACCTCAAGGTCTCGGGGGGGCGACCGCAACGGCGATCGGGCCTCAGGGTCTCGGGGGGGCGACCGCAACGGCGATCGGGCCTCAGGGTCTCGGGGGGGCGGCCGCAATGGCGACCGGGCCTCAGGGTCTCGGGGAGCGCCGGGCGGTGCGGCTCCGGCGTCGTCGTGGCGTTGCGGCTCCGTAGTTGTCGTGGCGGGGGGCGCCGGGCGGTGCAGCTCCGGCGTCGTCGTGGCGGGGGGCGCCGAGCTGTGCGGCTCCGGCGTCGTTGTGGCGGAGACCGCTGGGTTCTGCAGCGGCGTCGGGCTCTGCGGCGGCGTCCCAACCCTTGACCCCACCCCCCCCCTCAAGGGCCGGATCCCAGACGGCCCCCATGGGTGGGGGGGAGAGGATCAAGGGACGGGAGGGAGGGGGCACGATCAGGGGTCGTGGGGACGGGGCTGGAGACAGGACAGGCGGAGACAGACGTCGGGGGGCTGGAGACGGGGCTGGGGACGGACGGAGACGGGGCCGGGGCTGGGACGGGCGGAGACTGGAGTCTGGGGGCCGGGACGGGCGGAGACGAGACTCTGGGGGCCGGGACGGGGGGAGACGAGACTCTGGGGGCCGGGACGGGCGGAGACGAGACTCTGGGGGCCGGAACGGGCGGAGACGAGACTCTGGGGGCCGGAACGGGCGGAGACGAGACTCTGGGGGCCGGAACGGGCGGAGACTGGAGTCTGGGGGACCGTGTTGCCTTGCTGTAGGCAGCCTGCAGCCTGGCAGCCAAGGTCAGCACCCGGTCGACATGAGGGTCGACCCCAGGGAAGGGCCGCCAGACTAAGGGGGGTCCTGGTGCCGGAAAATGCCCGCTGGTGACCTCCCCTGAGGTCAGTGTAGGGCGGCGGGAGCGGCGAGGGCGGTGACCGGAACGCCTGCTGCACGCTGCGGGGCCCATCAAAGGCCAGACGGGTTCCCAAGAACGGGTTTTTCAGGTCAAACCCTGCTGAGTCCTTAGGTGGTCGCGTCATTTTGTCAGGATTGCAGCTGGAGCAGGATGCAGGGAGGACTCAAACGCAGGATTTCCAACGAATTGTCTTTTATTCAAAAAACCAAGACGTGCTCCAACGACGAGTGACGTTAGATAATGACGCGACAAGGGACAACAGGCACACGGGGCTTAGATACACAAGGGAGGTGCAGGTGATTGGACACAGGTGGAAACACTCAGGCAATCACAGGACAAGGCAGGAAGTGAAGTTAACCCAAGACCACAAGGAACATGAAACTAAAACAGGAAGAGAGACCAAACCGTGACAGCGTGTTTGGCCCCATGGTTTTCTCCTCTGTTAGTGGAATGCTGAGGGATTAGCCACGCTCCTTGTCCCGCTAGTTGTATTAACTTAATGGCATTGTCAACCGAGGCGTAATGAAAGCGGAATGGTTAGGGCGTTATGAGGCTGTTGACGCTTGCCAGCGGGCAAAACCGGGGAGCAGTTAGTTTAGATAAAATTCATATTTTTTTCCCTGAATACTTCTCTGTTGCTACACCTATAGTTGTCACGGGCGTGTGACGGAGCCAAATGCAGCACAACGGCACAGAGTGTTTAGTTAATGTCTTTATCAAACATGGCTTGACAGCAGGCGTTAGGGCACGATGAGAGGCAGAGCAGAGTTATATCGATCACCTGACAAACCGTACCTGGGTTATTTACCACTGACTTTTTCTATATATGTCCCCGTTGGCATAGTGAAGACGCCCACACGGAAACCCTGTGACAACCCCATGAGCAAATGGTCCACAAACACAGTGTCCGGAGGAAATGACAGTTCAATTGCAAATGCCTGGACTTTATTGGTGTTGAGGGATGCGGTGTCAATGTTTTTGACCCACAATGTTGCCCTCCTTGTGATGGGATCCTGGCTGCGTGCCGGGGTCAAACTGACATGGATGAAATGACAGTTGGGATATGTACACACACTCTCATTGAGATTATTACAAATTTTCATGCTACTGTGACATTGAATCCCGTCCTCTGCTATCATGCATACTCTATGCCCGTGGCGATTCCGCCTGCGTCACCACGTGTGCAAGGATAGGAGGGTGAAACACCGCACCGGTACACCCCAAAGCAACCATGAACTCCAATCGATAGATCTTTGATCAATCGTAGGACTGCCGATCTAAAGATTGCTGTAACTTTCCCAACGGAGGCTATGCTTCTATCGCACTCTGGAAATGGCAAAATGATGCTGAACAGATTAACATCTTTACCATGCAGTAAAGTACGTTTTATCCCCGAGACCCGGGGTTATATTAGCTTCCTGAGTAATGTAAGAACTACCCATTGGAAGAGCAGAGGCTGAGGACACCAGAGAATACTGGGCCACTTCAATCTGCGCGGGTAAGGATGCCTGAACCAGCCCAACCCCTTGAACATCAGAAGAATACGACCCCTTCTCACTCAGAAGGCGGCACAGGTACTGATTCAGGCTCTTGTCATCTCCCGCCTTGATTACTGTAACTCTCTCTTGGCAGGTCTCCCTGCTACCATCATTCGACCACTGCAGCTCATCCAGAATGCAGCAGCTCGACTGGTCTTCAACCTTCCGAAATAGTTCTCTTCATTGGTTACCAGTGGCTGCCCGCATCCAGTTCAAAACATTGGTACTGACGTGTGAATGGATCGGGACCAGTTTACATCCAGGACATGGTGAAACCCTACATCCCAACCCGCACACTCCGATCTGCATCTGCCAAGCTGCTTGTTCCTCCCTCACTGAGAGAAAAGCACTTGGCGAGATCGCGACTCTTCGCTGTCCTGGCTCCCAGATGGTGGAATGAGCTCTCTGATGACATCAGGACTGCAGAGAGCCTCTACATCTTCCATTGAAAACTCAGGACATACCTCTTTAGACTCTACCTTGACTAAAACACTAGGAAACCGTAGCACTAACAAATGGTAGCACTTAAATTGTACTTATAATGGCACTTTTCTATAACATGTTTTGAAAGTGCTTATTTGACAAAATTGTACTTTCTTGTTACTTGTTCTTCTGAGTTTGTATCTCTATGTGGAACTGCACTTATTGTAAGTCGCTTTGGATGAAAGCGTCTCTCTGCATTTGCATTGTTCACACCCTCGTTTGCATTCGGTTCTGAAATGACAGCTGACATGACCCGCTTCACAGCAAGGATATGATTGGTTGGTTGATTGTTACTTGTAGACCCCCTCACCCTCTTCGCTGCTTGCGTAATGCTGAGATGCTAGTCATTCCTTAAGGACCCGCCGTGTCTTCCTTCCAGAACTACCGCTTAAGCTCCATATGTTTTGATCCTTATTCAAGTACACTGTTAACAAAACAGTCTATCTTCGGTATGCAAGGTACATTCACTTGATCCTCATTAACAATTTAGCTGTAAGTTGTGTCCCTTTTATATTAGCATGAATGCTGATCACATAGGTAACTAAACAGCAATATTTCAAAAACCAAGAGGGTTATTTAAAAATACCCTTAGCTGTAGGGCTTACATTCTTGGCACCATTCCAAAATACATCATAATTGAAGAACATTTTCCTCCTAAATAAGATTTTGACAATTGCACAAATAGATGACTTTCGTCATTTCAAATAAAACGATTTTGATTGGCCAAAAAACTTTGTTGACTTTGACTCCCAGATATTCAGTCAGGAGACGTATATATTACCAGGCATTCAAAGGGACCAAACAACCTTGTGCCCATACTAACGTACAGGTAATGTAGATTGAGTAAATAACTTGGTTGAAAAGCTGCGTGCCTTTTATTCCCTTGCCTCCCTCTCCACATAAGTGTGCCGTACTCAATTTCCAGCTTCAGTGAGAATGAAGAAAGATAGGAGAAAATTGGAAGTTTGGTTTAGAATGCAGAAAGCCCTGGCTTTCTGCTTGACGGCCTGTGACATCTCCCCGCACCACACTTTGCATGGCAGAATAGGAGCTTGTAATAGAATTTCCCCCACCAAGGAGGTTAATTACATCCCCCCTTCAGCCAAGCCGAAAAATAAAATAAAAAATGCACCACATCTTCTGAAAGCGCCTGTGACAGCCACAAATCCCCACCGCCATCTCACCTTCAGGATTTAATTTCAGGTTAATGTCTGCCATGATGTCGCATTATAGTGAGACACTCAGGGGAACCCGAGGGGCCTTCAGCCAAAATGAATGACATGACAACTTATGGCTGCAGGGAGAGAAGTGGAGGGAAACCATGCTGTCTGTCACTGCTCTGTGAAGAGCTGTCATCATGTAACTTGACTGAGAGGGTTTGGCTGAATGGATCTCAAAGCACACCTCGAAGAAAAACGAGAGGAAGAATCACAGCAGGCCAAACGGAACATCTCAGATCCCTGTATGCTTTACTGTCTTGCTTCTTCATATTTTTTAAAAATAAAAACGTGCCACAAAAACGTTACATTTCACTATATCCATTAGCTGAAGCTTTTGCCCAAAGGAACTTACTATAATCCCTGATTTCTGCTTGATGCATCGGTGAGGGTGGCAAGTGCCCGCAAAGGACTAGGCGACGTCATACATTTTCACTGCACTTTACACTTAAAAATATCGATCAGCAAAAGAAGGAAAGGAGGGACAAGCCCGCATGGAGTATTGAAGATCCAGATATTTCCTCCTTACTTCAACAATCGTCTTCATTTCCTAAGAGAATACAGAATACAGAAACACAACTTATTGCAAAGAAAGGGTCAAATGAATCTAATGTTCCTTTGGAGTTTGGTTGTTTTCTATATTTGTCGAATTTGTATTTACATGAATTAATGACTCTGATTTCATCTTTGATACAAGTGTCCATACTGAAGGCATCTCGTTAGAGCACTGAAGTGCACAACATGAAATACTATCAACTAAGAACGGATTTGAACTTGCATCCTATTCATTTGTCAGTATTCAGGGCCCCATTAACCCTGGTATTAATTTATTAAGACTTCAACTGAATTGTATATGCTTAACCTTTGACCTATTTTCTGCATACCACTTCTGCAGACATCTGAGTTGTTTCCATCGAGCGGACATGAAAGCAATACAACTCATTGTATAATTAAAAATCCACGCCATGGGATAAGAAACACATTTCATAGTACTACCCAATTATCTTCACACTGACCAGAGTATTGAGCAGAGACTCAGAGATTTTGATTGTTACACCAATGAACGTCATGTATGATAATACTTTTGTGGTTCTTTACAATGCATTGAAGTACAAATGAAGACAGATTCTCAGTATACACAATGTTAAATTGTCCCTTAATTGTCCCCAAATTCAAACATTTGAATCCTTTGCATAAAAGCTGCAAGCAATTGTTAGTAAAGTCAAGCATTGCTTGGGCATACAACTATTTCACGGCTTGTGAAATGTCGAGGACCCGAGGAAGCACCGTGTTGAGTGTGAAGTTGTTTGGATGAGCGGTTCTCAAGAAAGCTGTAAGCAGCAACACGACAAGCCAAGGAACCCTCAAGTTCTGCACTAGCAGGCTTTGAACAGACACTGAACCTCTTGCTATAATAATCACAGCACATGTAGGGAATTGTATGAGGGGCCGTTTAGGACTTAACTACTGAGACACTCTCACACACACTACTGAGACATTCTCACACACACTACCGAGACACTCTCACACACACTACTGAGACACTCTCACACACACTACTGAGACACTCTCACACACACTACCGAGACACTCTCACACACACTACTGAGACACTCTCATACACACTACTGAGACACTCTCACACACACTATTGAGACACTCATGGCATTTCACTATACAACATGAGAGCATCTCACTATACAGTGTGAGAGAATCTCAGTTACACCGGAAGGCGGAAGCAAAGAGCTGATTTTGAACAGCGCAATGCGCCAATCATACGCCCTTCCTTCCTATGCCTTGAAGTCCGGGCTCGCCCGTCCAAGTTTATAAATACTACCATATTCATATTTCTGCGGTAAATCAGGACGGTCCAACATCCCCCTAATACAAGTAGTCAATTTCACAGAAGTCTGGCCCAGAACAGGCTGCTGTCTGCGGCGTGAGATGAGGCTGACCGCCCGGTGCTGGGGGCATCAGGTGGTCCCGTTAACTACGCCTCACGTCTCCCACATCCTCCATGGAATTTTTTACGATGGCTGAATGTTAACAAACCGACCGCAGAAATGTTGCTTAAACACCTAATTTCTCGCCTGAAAACGTCCTAAAATGACATTCCGTCCCTTGAATATGGTAGTATTTATAAACTTGGACGGGCGAGCCCGGACTTCAAGGCATATGAAGGAAGGGCGTATGATTGGCGCATTGCGCTGTTCAAAATCAGCGCTCTTTGCTTCCGCCTTCCGGTGTAACTGAGATTCTCTCACACTGTATAGTGAGATGCTCTCATGTTGTATAGTGAAATGCTCTCATGTTGTATAGTGAGATGCTCTCACGCAGACTAGTGAGATGGCATGAGTGTCTCAATAGTGTGTGTGAGAGTGTCTCAGTAGTGTGTGTGAGAGTGTCTCAATAGTGTGTGTGAGAGTGTCTCAATAGTATGTGTGAGTGTTGAGTGTCTCAGTAGTGTGTGTGAGACTGTCTCAGTAGTGTGTGTGAGAGTGTCTCAGTAGTTAAGTCCTAAACGGCCCCTCATAGAATTGAGTGCCATGCTATAAAAAGTCAAATATATCAGAGTCAATATATTAAATACAATACTACATTTTAAAGAAACCTTGTATACATTTGCTGTTGTGTATCACCAAGAATTGAGTTTTAACAATTTCATGATTAGTCAAATACCACAGTTTCCTGTCTTTGATCCTCATCCTTCAAACATTCAAACTACACAGCTGTGCTGCACGTTAGAGTAGTGGAGAGAGTGGAAGGACCCCAACTCATCCTCAACCCTTCAAGAGGCTTCACTTTGAACTTCTAACAATCTTCCAGGGGGTTTACGACAAAATCCAATACACCACCATATCTTTTGGAACTGTCCCAATATACAAATACTTTTGTAAAACATTTGGAGAATCATGCAAAAGATCCGGTAGACATCCAAGTTAATCTATTTGGGAGAAATAACAGGAAATAGAAACCCTAGGGAAATATTGACATATTGGCAGCAAAAAAAGGGTAAAAGTAAATTGTTATAAACCGACCCACCTATCGACACAATATGGATGAATTGATTTTCCTTCTGCGATTAAGAAAGGACACAGCACAAGATAAAAGATACATACACACCAAATATTTGTGAGAACAAGGGATGGGCAGGTGACGTGCCCTTCCTACCTATTTTTATTTTTTATTTTGTCTGCTTATGTTATTGGCTATTAAAGACAATTACTCTGCTCAATGAATATAAACTTGACACGATTGACTGACAACATTGTTGTTGTGTAGTAAGAATGTTTTCAAGTGTTTTCTTTTATATATTATATACTATTTATATTTTGTTTAATTGGTTTTCTTCTTTCTGTTCTTTGTCAGGTGCATGTTTTTTGTTTTTCATTCTACCATTTTGTTTTGAAAATCTTTTTCTTTGTAGTAAATTCATGCTGCTGTTACACATGCACCTCCACCTCCCATTCCCTATAGGCCGATATTCATCATTTTTAAAAGCCTCCTCAGGCTACCAGTCACTCTCTGGTCTCATAGGGATTTATCTTTCAGCTGTAAAGGGCTCGCAACCCTCATAAACAGCTTAAACATCAGTGTGTTAAATGGTGCTTTCATTTAAAAATAAGGTTTTTATTATATTCAAACTGAAAAGCAGTCCATAATGGGTGTAGTAATACTGCACACATCTCTGATGGCAACTATTACGGCAACAGAGTGAGCTCAAAAGTAGTTTAAAAGTAGGAGTTTGTTGTGGGAAAGTAACTTTTGTTTTGAATCCCAAAATGCAGGCAGTCTCATTCTATTCAATTCAAATAATTTTGTAAATCCCCAAATTACAAATCTTCCTCACAAATATGAAGGTAGATTTGTGTCTTTATTATGCAAACCAAACAACATGTTTCGAGAGCAAATTTCTTGCATTGCAAGCAAAAATTAAGTAAAGATGTATTGTCTCGGGAAAAACAAGTTAAAGTTGTGACTTACATCTGCAGTAACGATCTGTTACATAAATGGTACACATTAAGACATGTAGGTGAGCTCTATTTATTAGGACTGCTTTATTATATTAGAGGTCCTTCCATATTCAGCTCTCCCTAGCTTCACAGAAAGTCTCTGTTCCGCGTGGAGATGGAACAGCATGTCCTGCAGGTATGGTTGAAAGAAGGGATGGAGTCCAAAAACAGGATGTGAAGGGCCGAGTTAATGTGACCGACCTGTTGAATTTGTAGGTGAAATGCTGGTGTCCAGGAGAGGCTGGGTAAGGGTTTTGAGGCGAGACAGTTCCTTAAAGTATTGGGGTTGTTTGTGTTATGAATTTGTGTATGAAGGTAGATTTGTGTCTTTATTATGCAAATTAAAAAACATGTTTCGAGAGCAAATGTCTTGCATTGTAAGCAAAAATGAAGTTTGTAAGTAAAAATATATAAACTGAGAGAATTATTTGTTAGTTATCTTTGTTATCTTTTTTGATATTTTACATTCCATGTTCCGTTTTTCTGTGCCTCCATGTGGGGATTTTGTGAAACTATTACGCTGCTACTATTACGTGTTTGGAGCACTGAGGAAAAATATTCTTCTACTTCTTCTACTAATGTATTTAACTTGTGTGATTTGCTTAAGATACTGAACTACAAAACAAGCCCTTTTTTACACCTTATGAAGACTGCTACAGACCAGTACCACAATACAGGTAAATCCTCCCCTCGACTGCCAAAACAATTACCAAAGCCACAACAAATAAATTCTGAATATGATAATACCCATCACAATAAAAAATCCAGGAGTTTGTGTGTCTGTGTCTTCCACAATCGTCCATAAACGGTTACATGGCGCACCATAGTGTGGGGCCGCCGAGGCAGCTGTTGCTAACCAATTGGTGGCGGACATTTCTATCTGACATTGTTTTTATGAACATAAAAAGTCAGGTACTTCACTGCGTGATCAGCTGAGTTCCTGAGCTTTAATACAGTGCATGGCTTTGTGTAATCCACTGCAGACAATCATTGTTGGACTCCGATCCACCGTGCATGCTCTGACCAGAGAGCAGCAAACAATGACAAGATTACATTTTATATTGAAATATTCAACTCAGTTGAGCTCAAACGTAATCCCATGATTAATCAACCTTCTCTGGGAGCTTACATTGATCTTTAAAGAATAAAAGTCTGAGTACACCCCTTTCAAGGGGGGCAGAGAAGTCATAGCAAAATAAGTTGTTTTTTCTATTGTAGGGGATGGAGGAAGTTAAATTCTATACAAGTCCGCAAAGCTATTTATTTTTTTGTTTATGTAGGTTTATTGTAGATAAAGCTTCCCAAGGAAAAAATTGCAAAGAGGAAAAGTCCTGGGTGTATTTTTGCCAAGCTTAATTATATTTCTAAATGCTTCAGTGATGTTTTCAAGAGCAGCTATCTGTAATGTGTAATATTTATGAAGCATCTGCATAATATAGATAAGGTATTCAATTAACCGAGCCATAAACCCCTCCATGTTATTAAATATTAATCATTCCCCATATTGCTTTGATTTCTAACTACTTAATTACAAACACGTTGCTTTGCTGCAGCACTGAGTTGGCCATTTTGTCGTATTTTTGCAGAATGTGAAGTGTTTTGAAAAGCACTTCATACGCAGCGATAATGGCATGTGTGAGCTGAGCGAGGGCCCCCTGCCCGCCACCCTCTGCTCCACATGCACAGCATGCGACCAGCATGCTTTTTCCCTTATTTCATTCAAAATATCAAAGTGACGCAGCATATTGTGAGACTCATTTTGTTGTACGACTATACATCCAACATTTATTTATTTATCTATATATATATGTGTACCATATTAATGTTAGAAGGAATGTGACATTTTTTATTTAGAAAGAACTGAACGATACCTCATTTTTTTAAAATATTTTTTTCAAAGCTCATCTTTTACAGGAGTAAGACTGGTGTACTTGTGAATAATCAAACACATATCTTCCATATACTGGATGCACAAGAGTGTGAAAAAACTGAAGGTCAAACGTCTACCAGTCGTAACATTTTATCTGCGTTGCTGTTGATCATGACATGAATAGATTGATTTGCATTAAATGTCAATGTGTTACTGTAAAATGTTGGAAAAAACAACATCTTGAATAACCTTCCCTTTCTAAAGTTGTGACCTTTCTATTCTTGTCCCCATCGAGGGACATTTAGAGATTTATGTCTCATTCCATTGCCACATAAAAGGACAGTGTTGGAAATTGCTGTTTTCCGCTCTGCTTAAGTGTCAATCACACACACACACACACACACAAAATCAGGGAATTGAAGTGGCGCTGTCTTTAATGTGTTAATGTGTTTTGAAGCTAAAATACACAAAAACAGTTGAGGCAAACTGGGGCCGGAATCAGCTTTTTAGCCCGCCAGCCATGGAGGTTGCAGACCAAGCCCCCCTCATCTCTGCAGCATGAAATCCAGGGCTGTAGTGGGGGGATTTGGTTTCTTGGTCTAAAGCCAAGCAGGGAATTGCATGACTGGCCATCACTGGCAGCGACACCCAAAACTGGAGACGCTTCCCCTCTTATCTGCCCCTCAGCATCATGCTGCCGCAGCCCGTACTTCGTGGTGCATAAGCAATATTTCCAGCAAGCATCCTCCACGAACCATATCCAGAGATTTATCTGGCTGTTGAAGTAGAAAATGAATATTTTACAGTTCACTTGGCTGATCAATTACCTGCAAGCTGTTGCTGTATGTTGTGGCTGGTCGGAAGAAGCGCTCGTAGGTAGTGATAGAAAGGTCCATGGGGAGCCTCCTCTTACTCAACAACGACCAAATGAAAAAGAGCAAAGCACTCGTGAATGAGACGGTCTCTGGTGAGCCACTCCTTTATGTATTTACACTGCTCTGACACTGTTGCAAAACAAAATTAAGCTTTAGGCATAATTAGTGCGGGCTAATTTCAAGAGGTAACAAACACACTGGGCTGATTAGAAGCTGCCAAGTGCTCCTTGATTCAGGGCCAATTAAAATATTCACTAAATAAATGTATGATCCCATCAGTGTTAACTGATTAACATCCATCTCCAAGTAGCGTCTTTAGATGAGATCAAAATGTATTTATTTTCAGGGAAATTATGTCTTTGAGGCATTTCTGTATGATAATAAGGACTACCTTGATAATGACTTTGTTCCTTGTGCCTAACGCAACACATGATCTCTTCCAACTCAAATACAGATGGTCAATGTCCCGACATTCATTAGGAAAATCTGCTCATGCCATGCTTGTTACATTTAAAGGGTCTTTTAAAAATTAACCTTGATTTCTGTCGTATGAAATGAACAAAATTGTACTAATCGAAGAGCCTTTTTCCTTTTTGGGGGAGTTTTCCGATGCAAGGGTTTCGGGACAAGGGATGTCTGGTGTATACAGACTATAAAGCCCTCTGAGGCAAATTTGTGATTTTGGTACGAGACCTCCTGCATTTGGATGAAGTAGCTCCTGAAGAATGCAGTGGGCTTAATTTAAGTTATAAATTTCTACAACACCTGGTTGTATTTACTAGGGTGCACATTTCCTGAAAAATAGGAGAGAGTAAAATTTAAGGGGTAATTTAATTTAACAGCATTGAAATGTACAGGATTGATCTATACCTTATATGGGCCTGTCATTATAATCTAGACGATTTACCCATACCATATATGGGCCTGAGACTCGGGAGGAATGACCGCCGAGAATCAGGCCGAATACACAGGCCCGAATCTGGCGTACAACACTGCCGTCACTGGGCGACACTCAGAAAATAACCGGGGCCAGCATCAGAGATGGGGACTCGAGTGCGACTCGAGTCGCACACACGGTGACTTCAGACTCGACTTGAGACTCGTCCTCGAAAGACTTCAGACTCGACTCGGACTCGAGCTTTGGGACTCGTGAACAATGTTTAATTTTAGGAAAAATCTGATGAGCTCGCTATACCGCTCCCTCCGTTACCTGCCTACGTAACATGTACATTGACATATGTTGCTGGCTGCGAGAGATGTCGAATGCACCGGCCGCTGCTGGGTGGCGTTGACGGGGAGGCGGGGGTGCCGCTGGCGGTCCGACCGACGGTTCGCTGACGTCGGGACGTATGCGTTCCAGCGGCGGACCGTTTACTCTGCGATCTCCTTAAACTGTCTCTGCTCTCCTCACTGAAGCAAAACAATACGTGGACAAGAGCAGCGAGTGTAGTCACCTACTGCTGCTAACACATCCCGTCGAACCAGGATTATTTATTTATATCCGTTAATGAGCTTTTCTCCTCTTGTTACCCTAGTAACCGCTGTCATTACAGACGGTTGCGTCGATTCCTACTGTGAAAATCTACGTACTTCCGGTTTAGCGGCTACGCTTCGTATTTTCATTTTATGGGAAAAAACACAAAAAAACATTAAGTTAAGAGTAAAGGAGGAGTAAAAAGTTGTTGGTATGGTTTTTTTTACGGTAAAAGGGACGATGATAAGAGATGGGGACTCGAGTGCGACTCGAGTCGCACACACTCGACTTCAGACTTCAGACTCGACTTCATACTCGTCCTGGAAAGACTTCAGACTCGACTCGGACTCGAGCTTTGGGACTCGTGAGCATCTCTGGCCAGCATTGGCCCTCACGCGGCGCTAGAAAAGACAGTAGTCGGCCCGTCCGAGACTCGGGATGAATGACGCCACAGGATGGCGCCGAATACACTGGCCCGATTCAGTTGCACGACACTGCCGTCACTGGGCGACAATTGCAAAATGACTCGCTTCAGGTCCGGTTGCCGACTCGGCTGCGACGCCACAGAATCGGGTTGAATATATTCGTCATGTCACAAAAACACACTTCTATTACTTACAAAATCAAGCCAGTCAAGATCAGATTGTTTGGTGATGAATGTACGTCCAGAAAAGATATCAAGTGAAAACCATACCCAAAAAAAATTGTAAGTTCTGATTTAGATAACTGACTGCAGCTAGCGGCTGTTTTGTTTCCGAGTCATTGTTGTTTACTTCCGGTTTTCTACAAAGGTGACCCTTGTATTGGGGATTAAAATATTTTATTCTAGACAGCCCTACAAACAACAACCAAATACTTACTAAAAACAGTGGACTTTGGTGGAGAATTAAAAGAAAGTGTGAGTATGAGGTCTGTTCCTATTTAGTGGAGGCCGTTTAAAAAAAAAAAACATTCACACAGCCAGTTTACAATACTTTTTTATTGTGTTGGTTTATATAAGGCAACTTTGAGGGATGTTATTACATGCATGCAATGGAATATTATTTGTTTAAGATGTAATAAAATAAACCTCATTGAAATGGCTGGAGCAGATCTTTGGAGTTGAGGTGGGCTTAGAGTTGTGCAGTGACAATACGTTGCAGTTTCTTTGACAAGATTGAGATGGGCCACAGGGTCCTCAGACTTGCAGGCTGGTAGTTTGGAGAGCTTCCAGCCTGTTAGCCTGACAACCCGTACAGGTCTGGTAACCACATGATCCCCCATGAAAGATCCTGGCAGGGTAAACAGGTGGGCTTGTGCCGGCTAGCAATGTGGCAGCCAGACTGACCGCTGTGGCCCCAACACTGGAACACTGGAAGCACTGGGGCAAGCGGGCTAAATACTCTTCTAAGTTGAAAGCTTGCATGAGTGTTTACCCCTGGTGAATGCAAGCTGAGAGCTAAAAACTGCTAAAAGCTTAAAAAATAAGAGACGGCAACATCAAGGCTGCCATCCACAGTCATCTTAGATTCGAGAACAGTGCACACTGTACTCACTAACAAAAAACTCTGCTGTCTATGTCCCTTAGAAACCCGACATACAACCTATTTTCTTTCTCGCAACATGTCTCAGTCTGAATAGGCCTGATTCTGTAATGCCAGATCTGGCCCAGGTTTGGCAGCCATCAATGGGTCAGAACCGGTTTCAGTGCTGGCTGCCAATAAATCCAGCTGCCATGTCTTGGCCTGAATAGGGCCGTTGCTATGAAGCCAGATTGGGCCCATATTCTGCAGCCATCAACGGGCCGGAGCCTGTTTTAGTGCTGGTTGCTGATGAACCCGTTTGGAGTCAGTCAGGGGGGGACCCGGGCTCTGTTGATGAGCCCGACTGCTGACGGCGAGAAACTGTTAGTGTGGCGGGAGGTCTTAGTCCTGATGGACCTCAGCCTCCTGCCAGATGGAAGGGGCACAAACACTCTTTGACCAGGGTGAGAGGGGTCGGCAACAAATTTTCTAGCTCGCTTCAGGGTCGTGGAAGCAAACAAGTCCTGGAGAAACTCATACCTTATATGGCGCTGTCATTGGAATGTACAGGATTGACCCATATCTTTTATGGGGTGGCTGTTAGTCCATCATCTGCTCTTCTGGTTCATCTATTCTATAAATTTAACCAGATTTTTCTACTGGAGAAATAGTTTCAACTTCCTAACTCTTTTTGACCCTTTGAACTGCTTGCTTAATCTTGCAATAACATCTGCATTAAATTCCTTTTGGTTTTCACAATCTTTATTTTTAATATCTTCCCAGGAGTCAAAGGTGATTTAGACTGTAATAGAGAGTTTTTACCACATTACACAAGGTAGACACTGCTTCAGTTTTCATATTGAAAGCTACCGTATGTGCTTGGGCAGGCAGAGGCAGGACTCAAGCGCAGAGTTTGAACAAAAATCACCTTTTAATAAGAATAAAAATCCAGAATAAAAAAGTCAAAAAACCACCAAGGGAGAAAAAAACAAAAACAAGGACACGACGACTCTCTAACATGGAGTCAAGTAGAACATGCAGAACATGCAACATAAGACAAGAGACTGACATGGCTTAAATACACAAGGGAGGTGCAGGTGATTGGACACAGGTGGAAACAATCATCGACACTGCAGACAATCACAGGGGAAGACAGGACAAGGCAGGAAGTGAAGTTACCCCAGGGACACACAAAACATTAAGCTACAAAATAAAATAAAACAAGACATGAACCCAAACCGTAACAAGTGTGTTGTTCAAACCAGTCAAGTCAAACATACCAAATTAGGAACCTTGTTCATCAAAAATGTCAGGGAGAGTTTGCAATAACAGTTGACATTTTTAATAAAATGGGATAAAATAATTATTTTCGACTTGGAAATGCTGTCAACAATTACACTTTGGGCCCCAGTGTCTTATAGAGCCGACAGCTTTGACCTCTTTAAGAGAAGGACCGCTATGTGATTTTTACCTCAGGTCTGAACGCTGCTGATTTTTCTCTGAAGCTGAATTAGAGAAGTGTCTGATTGTCTCAATCAAACACTTCCATTGTCCTGCAATCAATGCCCTGATTGCAGTACAATGTGCTTGGTAGTTTTAATAATGGAGTACTTCTTCATCAGAGGACATTCATTCGTGGAAGTTGGCAAACCCTGCAATCCCCTTACACTGCAATCTCCCACTGATCACGACTTCAACATATTGAAGTACATGGACAACGTGACGTTTTATTTGGAAAACAATAAAAAATAGAAGAAATAAGCGAACAACGTGGCCCTGATCATTCAGATGCCCCGATTTCCCTTTCCACCACCATTCCACCTTAAATATAAGATTAAAACAAATTAGAAATGACAGTTACTAATTATCAGAGTTTTTCTCATGTTCATTTGGAATGTAGGATTGAATTAGATCAGCTGCAGGCCTAATGGCGCCATTATGGCACATGTCATCAAAGTTGCCAACGCTAAAAAACATGCAGTGTTGTTTGGTTTCATCCGGAAAAAGGACGTTTCATTGCAGTCAGGTTGAAATAAACTTTTCTTTCATATCCTATCCTGACAGAGTAAGAGAGCTAAACATTAAAAACCTTCATCCACACAAGAGTTTATGTCAGTTAACATTAACAATATATTGTGATTATTGTGCAATGGAAACCCTTATGGATGTGTGGTGGTGTGACCAGGAAGTGAATGGGTTGCTTTATTAAAAGAAAGTACAATACTATATTACTGGTATTGTAGTATTTTTTAACAATGAAAGGTTCTTTTTACTTAAGATATTCTTATAATCTAAAGAGACGCATTTTGTGGGTTTTATTTATTTTTCATAGTGCTACAAAGTTGCAGGCATTGCTCAATCTCTCTCACATATAAAATGAACCCTTACAAGCCCCGCTTCTAGTCCTGGGTGGAGAGCTAAAGGTCAGAACACAGGGTCGAAATATGTTAAATGATGGATAAACTGACTGACAAGCAAATACGTTGGATCCGCTGCGAATGGGACAAAAAGTTTAGCGAATGTTTTTGGCAAAAACTAGGGCACGTACCAAGATTTGTAAATGCGCTTGGGAGTGATTATTTATGTCCTGGACGGTGTCAATTAAAACTGACTTTATTTTGCCTCCATTTATCAGGAAAGAGATGATAAATAATCCGGATTGGGAAAATTGCTGGATTACACAGAAATTCATCACAATAGAAGTGATTGAGACTTTGCAAAGCGCTTTCTGTCTGGCAAGAAGTTGATGCAAGTACAGATTATCACGTCAGATATGGGAAAAAGTCATTTTGGCTCTTGGTTATTCCATGCCAAGAGCTGTAACAAAGGTTTTAGTAATCCTCACCCTTCATTCAACATGCAAGGCATACATGATTGAAAAGATTATTTGATGAACACGGCTGGCATATGAGTGCGAGAGAAAAGCCACGCTAACTTTGCTCATGCGACAGCGTAGAATGTCGACGCGCTTTAATCTAGATAAATATAATAATAATCTAGAATTCTGTAAAGGCCTGAAGCTTGAATTATGAACACAAATCATCTCCATTATCAGTGGTCCTTTTATCTGTCCCGGCCAACAGAATCCATTCCATCTCAAACTCATCAACTCATTTGTGAAACGTTGAAAATTAATTTCAGTCCTCTCTTGCTGACAGTGACAGAGCGCATTCGCTAATTGTATTGTTACCATAGTGACAGAGTGGGACAAAGCGCTGCACCTTTTTTTCCATAGAAAAAGCGCTGCTTCTTTCCCTTTTCAGTACTATCATTTATATCTGATTTATTCAGCTCGTAAGTATTCAGTTCTGAGGTCCCCTGCTTGCATTGCTCCTGCAAATGTTTTTCAAACATGTACACTGTAAAAAAAACGGCATTCAGCATTTGTCCTTCAAGAAAGCCGAGCCAGAGGCCGAGTGTTACATGACCAAGACAATGGTGTTGGTCGCGGCGTCATTACCCTATGAGACCAGTGGCCAACCTGCATGTTCCAAAACATAGATGTACATGAGTGGACATAGTTGTTGTGAAGTCATCCAATGGTTTGTGGGCTTTTGTTTTAAAGCTTTGACTTTGGAATTTTGATTTCCACAACCAGTTATTAAAAGTTGGAATGCTAAATAAACACTATCTACTTTACTAATATAGCGCTTTACTAATGTTCCAAGCAGTCAAAGTACTTTACACTACAACATGGACAACATGAACCCCGCTGTGATGCTGTATACTGCTCTTTGAGCAACCTCCTGGCATTCACAAAGGAGGTCCTGGCACTGTCTACCCTGACTGGGAAGTCTGGGAAAGGGGGGGGCACCTCTTAATAAAACACTTGACGTTGCCAAAGTGCAAGCCATAACAGGTAGATGGTCTTGATTTGCATGTAGACAATTTAAGGCTTCTGTTATTTACAAAAGAGCAGGGTCACATGTTTGTGGTAACCTTAAATGAAATATACGCTTAACCGGCACTGGTAGGAATATTGGCATGTCATATTGTTCACGTAAATCCTTATTTAGGGTTTGAAATAATACAGGATTTTTACCTGAGTGTCCAAATGAGGGAAGGAGAGTATTAGTTGGGTGCCATTGGCATAGCTGTGGTATGAGAAACCATGCGAGCGAATGACAGAGCTGATAGAGTTGGTCTAGAGAAGAAGAGGGGACCCAGGACGGAGCCCCGAGGAACTCCAGTAGTAAGAGGACAAGGTTCAGACACAGATCCTCCAAGTTACCCGGTAGGTGCGGCCAACAAGGTAGGACGAGAGAAGGGAGAGAGCAGAACCTGTGACACAGAGTTCCTGAAGGGAGGAGATAAGGATCTGGTGGTTTACTGTATCAAATGCAGCAGAAAGGTCCAGAAGGATGAGGACGGAGGAGAGAGAGAGGCTCTAGCAATTTAAACTTAAATTTACATGGATTTATATTACTATTACTATCTATGAAGTTGATTACAATATGTTAATGAACAATAATATGTAAGGTACAACATTATCTAGTGTAGTAATAACAATGTGTGTTCTGAGTAATTGGAATAAGTAAATAAAAATATATAAAGTGAAACGTTATACGAGTGTTATTTATAACCTAGTGTAAAATCTGTGTAGTGTAAAATATTAACTCTTAACACTATGTTCAGTGTAACTTTTGAAGTGATATGCATTTTCTACATTATTATGTCCAGCTAAGTTAACAATGAAACCAAAAAAGTTTGCACGATTTATTAAAAAGAATAAACATCTTTAGAAGCTCTGTTTTGTGCTAAAAGTTCAAACAGATTACAACAGAATGAATCAGTCACTCCGGAGACTGGCTCCAGTGTTGTCTTTGAACATTATTTCTGCATTTCATTGTGGTAAATAGTCCTGGTCAATGTATTTGACCCTGGCTTGTTCCCCTGACAAATATGAGGGGGTTTTATTCATTTTAGAATAGAAAATATTCAGAATGAATTATATACTTCCAGATGTTGGCAAAACTAAATATATTTGCCACCAGCTTTTCCATTTTAGGGCGATTTAGATGATTTATTAGTCAGGTACGTGATGATTATACATATATGAGTATGAAGCAGGCATATCTGTGTGTAGATATGTCCTGTGCATACCTTCCTTTTTCAGAGGATACAAGGAACAACTGCTACTTCTTTTCATACTTTTGTTACTCACCATATTCAGTTGTTTCTAATATGAATGAATACAAGCAACAAGCATTTTAATTTAATAAGCACAAACTAATTGGGTGTTGCGGAAAGTTGCAAATCATTAGAAATTGGGAAGCGATAAGTTGTTTGTCATATCCATTTAAACAAATGTGTATACGTCAAATTAAAAAAGAATACTTATCATTGAAAAGTGAATGGGTCCTACAAACAAAAAAACAAGTATTTAATGTAATTTGGTTTGTAAAAAAAACATACACAGACCAATAATAATAAGACAGTTTGTTTCCCTGTACACAAAACCAATAGTCTGTATTTTGTGAAGCCACAGTGAGACTGTGTTGGACCCTTAATCGTTAGTGTCCAAGCAATCATTAATACTTCCTCAAAGACCCCACCAGACTATTAATCAAGTTGTCATGGCTGCCAGTTAAACAAGTTTTTGGGACCACTGCTACTACTACTTAAGGAGCCGACGTGGACATCTTTTTTCTGGAAGGAGGGGGCTATAAACAGTGCAGCCTCGTACATGTTGGGAAATAAAGAACACAAATGGTGTAATAGGCACAGCATGTTCTCCTGTTCTCAAGTGCAGCTTTCACTATTTGCATCTCAACTGCATGTGCTGTGAAGATTCAATGATTCATGTGGGCTTTCTGCTCCTCATGTGCCCATGCTTACCTGCTCAGTGTATGCATGTACTGTAGGTTCATATTCTGTGATATGTCAGAGTCAGGGGTTAAATCA
Organism: Pungitius pungitius; assembly: GCF_949316345.1. NCBI lineage: Eukaryota > Metazoa > Chordata > Actinopteri > Perciformes > Gasterosteidae > Pungitius > Pungitius pungitius. The sequence continues at coordinate 4,984,353 of NC_084916.1, read as the reverse complement.
GCTTTCCACAAATTCCATTCTGCATTTTACAGTACCGTTTGTTTGTCGCATCTAAGGAAATAATGATGGCAGAAATTTTGTCATTGGTTAATTAGCACGATTAGGTAGTGAAAGAATCATCTTGTGCCATTACAATGACACATCTAAACTTGAGGAAAAAGCTAAATTTAAAGTACCTTCAAGAATAGGGGGAAAAAAAGAAAAAAATCAAAGAACTCAAATGAGGAATGCTACCACCATGCAGAAAATGTGCACATTTTATGTGCGCAAGTTAATTATGCCACTTCAGAGGAGCTTGTGAAAGGATAAGGAAAGCTGCATAAATTTAGCTGTAATCCAGGCAGGCAGAACTCATTTGCAGGGATGGTCTTATCTGGGCACTGCAGCTTTCTCACAAAATTAACCTTGGATATTTGGGCCCAATTCAGCCAGCGTTTGATTCCCCCCCCGCCACCCCACCCCCTTTTCACACACACATCGCTGCTTACACGCCCTCCCCCATATGCCACTACACCACCCCCCCCCTTCACTCTCCCTTTGTTTGTATATCCCTCTCAGCGTATTACAATGTGTGAGTCGAGAGTTTATCATTGCAGAGACATGCAAACAGGCAGGCTGACTGACAGACAGAAAGGCGGACGGACGGACAGACAGACAGACAGACAGAAAGGCGGGCGGGCGGGCGGACGGACGGACAGACAGACAGACAGACAGACAGAAAGGCGGACGGACAGACAGACAGACAGACAGGCAGACATACAGGCAGACAGACAGAAAGGTGGATAGTCAGAAAGTTGGACAGACAGACAGACAGAAAGTTGGACAGACAGACAGGCAGAAAGACAGACAGACAGACAGAAAGGCGGACAGACAAATTTGACATCCGTGATACTTATTTTTGTTTTGGTTGAAGTTAAGAAAGGAAATGTTTTAGTCTTACTTTTTTTTTGGAATGTTACTCCATAATTACAAGGTTTGGACAACTCTGAATTCTTCAGGATTCCATAAGATCTGAAAATTCCAATGGCGTCTCCGTGATCCAGATGCCGCTTTCCTCACTAGAGAAGCAACCGAGTGGAGTAAGCCAACCTCGCTCTGGCTATTCCGGGCTCACGACATGTAACATTAACGGAAGGTCCATCACCACGCTGCGGGCGATCCTCAGAAATACAGTCTTCACCAATCTCCAAATGGACCGTTGTAACCCCGCAAAAAGCACTAAAGGAAAACGGAATTACTTTCAACAGATCGGACACAAAAGCCAAACTCTTGATTTTACTGAACGTCCAGCCACCGTGCCAACCATCAGGTAAACAGCTGTTCGCTTCCAGATGACGTCATTGCTGATAAATACTCCAAGACCTTTGAAGTCTTGCTTTTCCCCCATGATTGTTCAAAAAAACAATATCCTTCCTTGCCTTGGTTGCATGTTAACACAGAGGCAATACTGCCCTCAGCACACACTATAGTGCATTGCAAACACCAAATGGAAATCACCGGGATGCCAGCTCACAGCTACAATCCTCAACCTCTCCAGCCAGCTTTAGCCGGGGCTCACGGCACCGGGACGCCAGCAGCCCCACCACCTTCTTCCAGCCACCCCACTGCTAGCCGTTTCCACCGGGATCCAGACCTTCATGCATTGCAATCACACCATTTCGTAGCCACCAATGCTAGCTGGAGTCACCTGTACCAAGATTCCAGATCACAGCCGTAATCCTCAGCATTTACATAATAACGTAACATTGTAGAAAGAAGAAACCTTTCCAGCTAGCTTTAGCAGGAGCAACTGGCACCGGGATGCCAGGGCCCGGCACTTCCTACTCCCACAGGAGCTAGCTCTAGCCAGTGCACACGGCATGGAGATGCCGGCAGCCCACCCAGCCCCCCAATTGGCCTTCACGCCTCCTAGTTGCACTATCCGACAATATGATCCTGTAGATACACGCTCTACAACATCAGGGGAATACAACCCCTTCTCACTCAGAAGGCGGCGCAGCTACTGATTCAAATAATCAATGTTTGCTGACATGACAGAACTATTCTAACTTTCCCAATTGGAACCAAGTCCTGGAGCTACGTTTTCATGGTCCATGGAGACCATCATAGATCAGATGGCCTATTCACAGCCTCAACTTTTTCTTCTCTGTTTACAGAAGGTTTACTAGTGTGTGCCACCAAAAGTTATTTATTCATTGCAGTTCCGGGAAACTCACTGAATTCAATTTTTCTGCAACATTTTCCAAGTTTGCCCATGAAATATGCCTGAAAATTGGATGGCAACTGATGATGTTTTTACAGCTTATTATCTTGAAAAGACCATTTTTCCACATCTACTTGCTGAGCCTCACCACCTCAAGTGTCCGGGCATTTCTCTACTTTGGGGCTTTTATCGATCCAAGCCGTACACGTCCATACGGTCAATATCGAAACTTTAAAATGGCAGTTAGAACTAGAAATACATTTTTAGTCCTTATTTAGTGATTTATGAATTGTTACTGAAGTCCTCTTCCTGAAAGAAATAATGTACTATCAAAGCATCTGCCTTGATATTTCAAACAGTAATCTTCCACTAGGCGCTCTCAAAGCAAGTGGAGTAGCCGCAAAAAACTTGTTTTATTTTTTTAATAGTGACGCTACCCATAATCCTCGCTGCCTGCTCCTCTCACATCATTTTGGCAGTGTGTCTCCTGGAGACTGATGGTCCTGACAACGTCACCTGTCCTCATCTGTAACACTAATGTCCTGTCAGGTGATGCCAACAGAAAACATAAATCAGTCTTTCTGCCGGGCTACTAATGGGACAACTCCTAATGTATGTATATCCCCCCACAAATTCATTCAGTATGCCGGGAACATATGCTAATCACACCTCGTGTCCGTGAGCCATGAGTCTTCAAAGTAAGCCACAAATCTTAAATTATGTTTTTTTTGTACTTTATATTTAAACAGGATTGTATGTGCCAAAGCTGCCATCACACTTTAACTTATAGTATACTCGTTATGATCCCTCTTTCTTTGGAATGAGCAGACAAAAGAGGGAGATTGGCTTTTCTGTCAAAAGTAATGATAGTGCCTTCATCTTTTAAAGACATTTTTTTTGCATTTTTAAAACCAAATATGCACTTTGATAACTTCCTGTTACCTGCAAATCACCAAAGAGGAAATTTGTTTATGACATTTAGCGTAGTTGTGCTCAAACTCCCCTTTTCAATGCAAGTGTAATAAAGCAACAAGCAGCAATTATCACAATCAGGACGCGGCCTTGGTTTTTAAGGGCACATTTTGTAACGTTTATATTGAAACTCAGTTTTCCTACTTCCAACCTTTCTTTTAATGTCCGTGGAATTACCGTACTTTCCTCATGCAGCAAAACGCCGTCGGAGCACATTTCTTTCTGATGTGGCTTCCTGAAGTTTGCAGATGACGTCCAAGCTCCGTCCCTTTGACAGGACCCAGTGTAACATTTACAAAAACTAAAAATGCACTATTCATGGTTTGGTTGTACCTAAGTCTACCTTTCTACTGTAGTCAAACCCCTCTACAAAAACATATTTTGAAAATATATTTTGCTGGTATTTCTCCTCACTAATGCCTCAAAATGCTATTCAGAAAACTTGCTGACAACCCATGGAGAGCTGTCTGTGCTGTGACCTCACAGGTCACTCCCTCACCTCAAAGTGTTTTGACATTTCTCTTTGCCCAAATGGCTGAATCCCTCTCAGACGTCTGCCGCGTGACACACAAGCATTTTGGGCTCACAAAGTGCTGCTTCATTTAATTCACAAAGGAGTTGTTAGTCACCAAGTGAGCTGAACTTCAATTAAGTTAAACTTGTAAAACTATTGTAACCTGTGCTGAGAAATTGTAAGAAGTAAAAAGCTGATTGTTTAGGACATAATGTTCGTATTCAGAGACATCTTTGCTGAGCATGACTTCAGCACAAAATGAAAGCTTGTCGACAGAGAGATCCAACCATTAAAGTTATTTTCTATGGAGGTACAGTACGTGAGTGGCAGTGAAAGGAGGAAGACAGTTCCTCGCTGCTTTTTTTCTCTAATTTGAATGAAATTAGGTGGAAGGAATTGCGAGACAATTAACTGTGCTTTTTTATCAGGGTTGCACAGTCTGAAGGAGGTTCAGTGGCGGCCCGCCTGCACTGCCAGCCACAATCTTTCCCTCTGCTTTTCGCAGCCTTTTGTTTATCTCATTTTTCAATTAACCTCCACGATTTAACTCCCTTCATAAAGCCGGGTGCATGTTTGCTCCAAAGAACAAATAAAATGGTCTCTTTTTCTCTCCCTCTCTCTTCCCCCCTCACACATGCAATCTTTTCTTCTCTCCGCGCCTCCCTCTATCCCTCTGACTCCCCTCTCTCTTTGGCTGCGGCGTTCTTTCAGCCCAGGATGCTGAGCTTCACAGCGCCTTGCAGGGTTTTAGAAGGCATGAGGCTGTATGTGTCAGATTAAAGAGTGAAAATCTGTGGCGTGCAGGGAGAGCTTTATAGATATGGCAATTTGGTGATAACTTCCTCTTTCCCTCACCCTCTCCCTCCCACCTTCTCCCCACCCTTCCACCCCATGCCTTCCATTTGGAAGAGACCACTGGTAGCCGGGGAGGGACACTGCTGCTGGGAAGCTTCGGCAATCTTTTTTCCCAGATCTAGTCCTCCCTGCCAGTTATCAGAGGGATGGAAGACATGTTTATTTCATTCCAACTGTGTCCGTCTTTGCTTCCTAACTGCGCTGATCTTGTTTAAATTATAATTCAAACCGACTGTGGACAATCTGTCCACGAAACGCGGTTCAGAGCTAATTCAGAAACGTCTTCCCTTCCACACCTAAAAAATGAGTCAATCCTATTATCTGAGCCTGTTGATTTAAAACATTGCAAAAATGTGACCCCCTAACCTGAGAGCGTATACTCCCACACTGGATGAGTAAGAGACTGAACCCCAAGACACCAGCAGGCTACTCCGTGATTAATCGTTACTAATGAGAGAGGAGGCCCAGGAAATACACAGCACATCCAAATGAATTAATTGCCTGCAGGACATCGAGTGGTAGAGTAATTGCATTACTTGTTCTCAGTGTCCCAGGGGTGCCGTTCCCTTTCACAATCAAAGACCAGTTTGAGAATCCAACACAGTGGCATCTTGAGACTGCACTGATTCTGACAACACTGATTGAATGAACGTATTAGTCAGAGCCCAAGGAAAACAAAACGTTTGCCAAAATCCCCCCCCCCCATTTTTCCTCCACTATAGGGAGAATACTTATCAGTGCTGCGGTTCTATGGTTATGGATGATCCGAGGCGCGTCATGGCATAGGTTTTCCCACCTCGAGGAGCCCGAGCTCTGCTTATTTCAGCAGAAAGCTGCAGTGGAGAGTGGGCGTTTAGCAAGCATAAGCACAGGACATGGTGGATGTGGTGTCAACAGAGGGCCTCTAATGGATCAATCTGACCCTCGCAGATAAATCTGGGGTTTTATCCTTTTGAACAGGGCACTGGTCCCGCTTCCACTCAGTAAATCAGAGATTCTAGTGGAAATTGCTTCAGCCACATAAGTGACTGGTGAACCTTAGTGTGTTAAGGACTATCAATCACTCTCAACACGTTATATGGCTATCTTTAAATAAATATTCTGCAACATTTTTTCTATTAAAATGTCTTCAATATCTCAAATAAAAATGATGATATATATATTTATACATAAACTTCAGGGCCATGTCGTCGTCTGTCCGATGCAAGGAGAACATGTGCTTTGTGTGTGTACACTATTCATCTTTTTTCTACATTCCCTCATGTATCCACAATTTACAACATTGTCCTGTATATCAATTATTACAAAACCTCAGAGCTCCACAATGCAAAACTAAAATATCCTGTTTATGAAAAACAGATATTTAATACTCTCACAGAAATTGAGGAGATACTCAAATACCGTATTGTATTACAACTATTATCAATAATAATATAATCATTTAGAAAAGATCTCCTCTCTTTATTTTAATGGCAGGTAATAAACTTTGTCGGTCAAAGGTGGACAACAAGAAAGGCGAAAACAACCCCTGCTTCCAATATCAACAGGATGTCCACAAAGATGTCGATGCTCAGAGATCCACTGAAATGAGCGGGCTAACCTGTCCTTATTGTGGGTCAGCTGCCTTTTTCCCCATCCTGCGTGTTTCCATCTCCCCTTTCCCCTGTGCCGGTCTATGCTCCACCTGCAAGAGGCGTGGCCTTCCAGGCTGCACAGCTGAACCTCATCCGGCAATCACCCCGACAGCATTTAGCCCTGGGCTGCTCACCTCTCCAGCGCCAGATCGTTGAATTCCACTACGTGATCCAACTACCCACCTGGTCCTTCCCTGCTGTGCTGCCTGTCACCCCGACCAGTCTGACGTCTCCATTTGGACTTCGCACTGAGTTGCCATACCTGTACATTCAAGCTGAGCATTAAAACTACTTGAATCACCAGTTGGTGTCCTGTGTGGGATCTCTGCGTGCTGGGTCATACAAAGCCCTTAACAGTCCTGGCTTTAATACCACTTGTATCTTGAGAGTGTAGCTTCTACTTCAACAATAGCTGGTGCAACGACGAACAGTGATCCTACAACACTGTTCTCCTGCTCTGGAATCTTTCATCATCAACTGCAAACCCTTATACTCCCCCCGTGAGTTGGCTTTATTCATCCTGGTCGGTGTTTACATGCCGCCGCCGGGCAACGTGCACGAGGCACAGCGGACACTCGCCAGCTAGATACGGCGGGTGGAGTGGACCAACCCGGACTCCTTGGTTATTGTCCCTGGGGACTTTAACAAAGGAAACCTCAGCCACGAACTTCTAGAGCTAGAGGATGTTCGACCGTGTTTGGACTCCACAGACAGATGTTTTCAGGACTGCTACTGACAATCTGTATGACTTCACAGAGGCCGTGACTTCTTACATCGGCTTCTGTGAGGACAGCTGTGTGCCATCATGCACCAGGGTGACTTCTAACAACGACAAACCCTGGTTCACAGCAGAACTCAGAAAACTAAGACTGCAGAAGGATCAGGCATTTAGTAGTGGGGACAAAGACTTGTACACAGAGCCAAAATACAGGTTTAGCAAGGCGGTGAGAGAAGCTAAACGACTGTACTCCGAAACTTCAACAACAGTTCTCAGCTAATGACTCTGCTTCAGTTTGGAGAGGCTTTAAACACCTCACAAACTACAAACCAAAATCCCCCCATTCCATGAATGACCCCCGCCTGGCAGACAAGCTGAATGAGTTCTACTGCAGACTCTATCGCCCACGGCTCCACCACCCCTCCCTCCCCCTGACCCATTAGTGGCTCATACTTCTGTATGTCTGATTCCACCCACCTACCAGCAACGACCCTCTCTATTCTGGAGAGAGACGTTAACTGGCTCTTTAAAAGACAGCAGCCGGTCCGAACTCTGTCTCCCCCAGCACCCTGAAGCATTGTGCTGACCAGCCCAGGATAACAGGACTTAATCACTATAGGCCCACGTCTTAGCTAGTCCTTTACCACCTGAAGACCCTCACCGACCCCCTCCTGGACCCCCTGCAGTTTCGCCTACAGAGCCAACAGGTCTGTAGACGATGCTGTCAACATGGCCCTCCACTTCATCCTCCAGCATCTGGACTCCCCAGGAACCTACGCCAGGATCCTGTTTGTCGACTTCAGCTCTGCCTTCAACACCATCTGTTGCAGGACAATCTCTCCCAGCTACACGTTCCCGCCTCCACCTGCAAGTGGATCACTGACTTCCTGTCCAGCAAGCAGCACATGAATCTGGGGAAACATGCCTCAGCGGACCTCGGACCTCGGACCTTCAGCACCGGTTCCCCCCAAGGCTGCATTCTTTCCCCTCTGCTCTTCTCCTTGTACACCAACAACTGCACCTCCAGTCACCAGTCCATCAAGCATCTGAAGTTTGCGGATGACACCACCCTTATTAGACTGATCTCTGGTGGGGATGAGTCCACCTACAGGTGGGAGTCTGACCACCTGGTGACATGGTGCAGCCAGAACAACCTGGAGCTCACCGCCCTGAAGACAGTGGAGATGGTTGTGGACTTCAGGAAGTACGTAGCCCCACTGTCACACTGTGGGTGTTTAGGGGCTCCGGAAAAATGCAGCCGATGACTCAGTGCGGGTTCAATCTTATTTTATTTATTATTACGTAGTAACGCCAGGCTTCACATGGGTGGCTCGCTCGTTCCGCCCTCCCTCGCCGCCTCACTTGGTCATATATGGGGACACAGTCATTATTTCCCAGCTGAGGCTCATTGCCTCCACCTGGCACCGTTCCCAGAGCCACTCCCCCCTCTCTTCCCCCCTGCACCCGAGCCTGCCGCCACACCCACCTTCCCCCTTCACCCTGTCTGACTCCCCCGTCACCACTGTGGATTCCTTCCGTTTCCTGGGCTCCATCATCACCCAGGACCTCAAGTGGGAGCTGAACATCAGCTCCATCACCAAGAGGGCCCAGCAGAGGTTGTTCTTCCTGAGGCAGCTGAAGAAATTCAACCTGCCAAAGACGATGATGGTGCACTTCTATACTGCCATCATCGAGTCCATCCTCTGCTCCTCCATCAGTGTGTGGTACTCTGCAGCCACAGCCAAGGACAAGGGCAGGCTCTGCAGAGAGGGTGATTGGCTGCAATCTGGTGTCTCTTCAAGGCTTGTTCGCTTCCAGGTCTCTGAAGTGAGCTAGAAAGATTGTTGCTGACCCCTCTCACCCCGGACATAAACTGTTTGTTCCCCTTACATCCGGCAGGAGCCTGAGGTCCATCAGGACTAAGAATCCCGACACAGTAACTTATTCCCATCGACAGACAGGCTCATCAACAGAGCCCTGGTCCCCCCCTAACTGACTCTTACATAAACTATGTCACTTTCTGTTGCCTGGTGCACTTTATTTTTATTTTTAACTCAACTTACCCATAGCTTTAGATTACTAACCCATAGCATCATATTCTATTATATTTTTATCTTATTCCTGCATGTTTTCTGTTGTCCATTGTCGTACTGTCTGCCGTCATGCAATTCCTTGTAGGTCTGACATCATATTGCAATAAACGTTTCCTGACTCCTGATTCCTGTAAGGGTCGGTGCAGTTTGGGACACTTTTTATTGGATGGAATCTAAAGTGGCAGGAAAGAGAAAAAAACTAAATTTTCTCCATACTCCTGCCACAAGGCTTTTAAGGCAGAAAGGAGAGCAGCCAGTGGAACGAGCCAGATCATGGGGTTTAGATAAAGGACTTGGGACCTTAATATGCTCAAAATGAATATAAATGTGCCCTCTATAGTACATGTAGATTTACATTTTTGTCCCGATGGAACTACAAAGGTAAGACTGTAGTATTGACCAGAACTAAAGGACTTGGAATGTGATAGTAGAGTAAATGTCATAACTGAAAGCTCTAAAACCAGCCGAACATATTCTTCCGGGGATTTTATAGCCAATATATCCATTGTACCTTTCCTGAGAACTTGATGCTTCCGTATGTAGTGGTTGAGATATTTCAGTCAGGACAACGGACTAGAGCAATGCTGGAGGCCAAAACATGTGGAGAGGGACTTAATGAAGAAGTGAATGCCGGAAATAAAGTAAGTAAAAGTAAGTACTAAAGTATTAAAGTATAGAGGTTTTCTATGCAATATTTTAAAAATGATAGAGCAATAAAGGGAACGTTCTGACTTTAGTGTTAGTTTTATTAGTTGCGCTGAAATCATGATGATTTTTTTCCAACAGATTTCCCTGAAAACCTAAAGTTCCATATCAGACATGTGCTAACTTCCCTATGGTGTAACTTTCAGATTATTCCCATGTTGTTAATGTTGTGATTCAAAATTTGATTAAAACATTTATAAATTCTGATTTAATCCAATGAGACATCTTCCTCTGAAACAAAGTGACGCATGGAAGATTGGATGGAAATGATCTTCTCTGAGGGCAGGCCACTTAAGTAGGGTTCAAAACATGTACAACACAAAAACAGGTGTAAATAATTACCCGTGCACCTCGTTTCGGTATGTTGAAAATCATACCACCATTAAATATACAAAAATGAAAGAGCTAATTGGCTGTCGGGTTTTAAATGTTTCAGCTTCCGTAAGAGCTAATATCACATCAAAGTGGAAGTTACCATGTGACAATGTCTTTCAACTGTGTTCTCACAAATTCTGTTCACACCCATCCAGAGGGAAAAAAAGCAGCTTGAGACTGATTTTAACCCAAGCATTATCCCTATTCTCTGATCTTCTCCGATTTTGGTTTAATATATATAACAGGAAGGAATTATTCAAATAAAACTGCTCAGTGGAAGTCTGATCTGTACCTGCAGGCGTTTGGAGGGAGGCAGGGGAGGAGAGACGAGGGAGATAAATTGGGGGGAACTATGGAAATGGCCTCCAAGGTTTCTCTCCATCAGACTTTCCCTCTTACTCGCCTTCCTTACTTTCAGCCTATCTGTTTCCCATGTGTTGGCGGACATCTTAGGGACTTTAGCTGGTATCCTAGCTAAGCCTGGTAATTGACTCTGGGCTGTTTGGGTTGATCTCCTAGATCAGACACTGGAGCACAGACCTTCAGCCTGCTGAGCTCACACTCTGGCTTTGAAATAATAACTGATGGGGCTGATGATAGTCAGTCGGCATTTATTCTCGGGAGCATCAGGCCAACATTATCATGGCTCAGGACTCGGACATCAAAAGAGTCAACAGAGATAAGTAACTGCTCCTAAACATGCAGGTATATGAATTATATGGGGGATGGGGGTGGTTGTCTGCACTGGAAGCTTATTGTATCACCACTAACATCCACACCATATAAGAAATACATGACGGTGCTAGAGGAACGTATTCCTTTGCCACTAATTGGATTAGTGGACTTTGCTCGGCGAGCTGCTGTGAGCACTTTGGGGAGGAGCAGGCTTGCATGTCATGGTACCCCATGCCCCACGCAACATGAGTCACCCCCTGCAGGTCGTTGGAAATACCGGTTGAAGGCAGTTCCACATTGGTTTCCCCCTAGAGATCGCTGCTGTATAGACCAACACTAACATACTCACACACAGATGATGCCATTTTCTCGACAGAAGCTAGCTGATCATTTTAAACCAGCAGCCTGTTCCTGCAGCTGTGTATGAACCTGGTGGAGTGTTGCTGGATGCACGAGGAGGGTTCTGTCGGGTACAGTCTAGTGGTGGTGCAATCAGTTCGTGCTACAGCCTAATTCAAAAACTGTCCCTCCAAAGCTGATTAAACAGGTCTGGCAAGTGACAACAAACCCCTGTTTTTCTGTATTATTTAAGTTATTCATGGGGAGAATTCTGCATGTTTTAAAAAATCTAAAAGCTATCGAGAACAACTTGAACCATTTCTGTATTCAGCAACACCAGTGGTAGTAATTTGAATAAAGGTATGTTTGGTTTATCTGTTGCTTTTGTAATGGAGAGCGGCACATGTCTGGATTTAGTCAATGGGGCTCTTTTCTTTTGTCTAAGGATCGGGGGGGTCTCTGGTGTAGTGTACGTCTGTAGTGTGATCAGCGACAGGACATTCAAGAATAAATTCAGTCTCTCAGCCTTTGGTAATTCTGATGTTCGTTTCATGAATATTTCATGAAAATAAGCATTCCCTTGAAAGAAAACTCAATTTAAACGAAAAGAACCCATTTAAACCCATATAATTATTTATTGATCGTTATTGTAGTAGTGTATGCTTGCCTTCAGACACATTTCACCTTTCTTCATGTTCAGCTTAGCTGCCTTTAACAGTGCCCTACTGGTAATGATTAACTGAAGTTTTATTATGTGTTTTTCCAATATATACATACACAGTTCTATCCAGTAAATCCTAATGATTATTCCGGATTCTCTGTTGTATTTTATGGCTGTTATTTATCGTTAGCCTTTTTTTCTCTTCCAACCTGGCGGCTACTCAAACTGATCGGGCCTGGCAGCTGTGTTCCTTGTCCTGTCGCACCTTCACTTCTTGTGCCAGACGTGTGACATGGAAAACAATAAAAGTCATCGTGGATAGGTTTGATTGAGGATAATGAGTATGCATTAATAACAGTCCATATTGTTTGGCAGTGCTTGTTAAACGAGCATGTGATGATGAAATCTTCCTATTGTTAGTTTCATTAGCTGTAGTTTTGATCATGGACACAATTGTTCTCACCATATCAACTATATATCAATCCCAGATAATTGTTAATTACACTGGTTATTAAAACACTGCCAGCCATCATCGAGACCTGTCGCACAAGTGCTAACCATGAGAATGATCCCTTCAATACTTTTCCCAGCAAAAGAATAAAGCCAGACAACCAAGCTGAGGCTGAGGACATTTTTACTACCATATAACTGATTGTGGGCGAGTGTTCAGCAGGGCCAGGGACCAACACAACCACTTCAATCTTCTCTATGTCAGAAGTGGTTTAATTCTGTAAACCTCCCTACAAATAAGGCAAAATTAACCTCCACCTTACACCCATTTGCCTCTTCACCAAAGCTGCTATTGTTATCCAGATAAACTGAGGGATCCAAAAACTGGTGAATCTTCTGTCATTGACTTGCCTTTGTTACTGGAGCACCAATGAGCCTATACATGAGATACACATTGGAAAGGAACAGATGGCCATTGGATTTAAGGCCAACTTGGATTTGATGCTGCTCACTACCCAACCTTCAACAGGGTGTTTCTCTATGAAAATAACTGAACATTGAACCTTAATTCATGACCATAAAAGCAGCTGATGATCCGTCAGGTTTGCGCCTATGCTATGTGTTATTGTGTATTAGATGTCACGAAATTTAAAAAGAAAGGCAATGCTGATCTATCCATTCAACAAGTACAATATGATTTATAAATGGGAAGCCAAATCCACTGAAGAAACTAAGATGCAACCTAGATGCTAAGCAAGCTCTTTATTTGTGCACATTTTTCAGACCATTATCTCCTAATACATATTTGAATCTCTTATTTTAGTGGCTTTAAGCACAACAGTTCACATTTGACATCCAAAATATTTCCTGTGAGCTTGGAATAGGATTAGGAGCATTAGGCAATAGAACAAAAAAGAGCCTTCAAGGTGCACTGCACGTTGAAATATGGGATCTGGCACATGATAGCTTTGTGTTGCCTTGCTATTGTTAGCATACATAGTTTAATAACCACTGATTCCTCTATTCTTCCTATTTTTTTGTCTCCAAGAAACCAAGGGAAATATATTTAGCAGATAAATGCTCAACCAGCTTGTTCCTGACTGCGTCTGCCTGCTTAACACAGTGGCTAAAGTGGATTTATTACAACGGATTCGGACAGATGGTCATTGTAAAGAGGTAGAAGTATCTGGTATATCACAATAAGTCAGATATTTAACTTATTTCTCTTTAAACACCTTTGAAGGGTCCCATCCTTCCAAGATGGAAACAACACATTTAGGCCACAATGTACAAAAGATTTTGTGAATAAAGCATTGAGCTAAGCTTCTCAGGGCTTTACTTTTAACTGCAGTACTCCCTTCATACAGCAGCAGTTACTATTGCAGTTATTTACAATATTTCTTGTAAATCTCAAATTAAATTCCATTCCATTCTCCTCTCCTGCTCGGTTTTAGAGAAGTTAAAACATAAGTGGTGTAAGCAAGTTGTTAAGTGTCTCAGTGTGTAGGCAGTTTAAGGGAACTAAAAAGACATGTGTATGAATGAAGCCATCAGCCAGGACCTTCTATTCTCTGTTTCCATTTTTTGCATGTTAATAAAGTAGGAGTTTGCTTTTATTTGCTCTGGCTTACATCAGACTGTGTTTACTGTTAGTTTTACTGCCCCCTGCAGGGAATCTGTACAGGGCACAAAACACACACACACAATGTGCACTTTGCCTGTTTTCAGTGGTACAGAGGGGTATTTCCAGTTGGATGACAGATTAAACATTTGAAATCACCTGAGTTCATATTTGGTGACACACTGCCTATGCTGTTACTTACATAGATTTGCAATCCAATCAACACAAACAGCATTCCCGTTAACTTCACTCACAATACAATAAAACACTTCTCCCTCTCTTTGATATTCTCATTTAAAGTTCCCCACATAGCCATGGCAATTAATCACACAAAGCAACATAACGCACCCTGCATGGTGTTTCTTGGGCCTCTAAATGGGGTAAATAACCCCAGCACTCACCATGCGGGGAGACATTTTGTCAAACAAATATGATCAAAACAAAACTAATGACGTGTAAATTGTTTATGATGTATTCTGGAATGAGCGAGCCTGGCGCGCTGTCTGGGAGTAATCATTGGCAAACAAAAAAAGACGTAATCAGGAGGAAATGAATACGAACGGAGCTGGAGTGCACTTTGACACTTGGCTCTGTGTGTTGGAGTGGTCTGAAGGCGTGTGAGGCAGATGTGTGCTCTCATGGCAGCGGCCAACCATGTGGTCTCTGCCATGTGTGATGGGTGGAGGAGAAAAAAACGCAGTCTAAAGGGAGAATAGAATGACAGACACAGATATGGAAAGTGCTCCTCCATTTCATAAAAGAGCAATCACAATGCGGAGTGAAGCTCTGTTGAACAGTGATTCAATAAATGAACCCAGAGGGCATCATTACAATGCATTTCAATTAGCCAACAAAGGCAGCTGCAAATGTGTACATTATAGTTGCAGGTATATAGGAAACAACTACTGCATTTCAAATGCATAATATTGGGTTTATTAAAGGTAGCAATATACAATATTCAGAGCATTAATTGGAATAATTTGGAATGTGTTAATCAAAATAAGCGTGGTGTAATAGTGTATTTCCCTCGGTGTGTTGTGTAAGGCGACCTTGTCTTTTCTATCTGTGGTAGCCATGCTGGCAACGTGTGCATGTGAGTGCATGTGAGTCCCTTCCTTTGAAACTGATGGCCCGTACCGTTTATTGTTCTCCCCGCCTCGTGTTCATGTCCCACTGGCTAGCTGATTACCCTTATGAAATGCACACTTGGTGGCTCAGGCATGTGCACGTGAGCAGTGCTCAATCATCCTGGCAGTTACCGCTGATAATGCACCGGGGGGTTGGCGGGGTCTTCAGGTGAGTGCTAGCTATCGGCCATTGACGGTGTTGGCCACGTCGCCCGTGTTCCCTTAGGCAACGATGTTAGCACAGTAAGCGAGGCGATCATCTGAATTTCATTTCCTTTACTGCTCCTATATATATTGTTATATGTATATAATGATGATAATATAAGATAAATTATTTCCTGACTTCTTGATGACAAAATAATTCTTTGCTGCCCCATGTACTTTGGGAACTGTGTTATTTAACCACATTTATTTTTCCACTTGTAAATACGGTGTCATCCCATCAACCTGGACTGTAATCGAAAGAATTTACACATTAAAGTTCCTTGGTTGCTTGAGCAGGTTCCTTAGCATACTGTAATGCATGTGTGTAAATGATCACTATGACCTGATATCATATATAGCAGCCTGTCAGGTGTGGGTTTGTTTCCTCTTTTATTTTGTAGTTTCCTACCTCCTGTGTCTCTGGGTTAACTTCACTTCCTGCCCTGCCTTGTCATGTCACCCCCTCTGATTGTCTGCCGTGTCCCTGATTGTTTCCACCTGTGTCAATCACCTTTACCAGTGTATGGAAACCATGTGTGTCTCTTCTCGGTCCAGTGAATGTCTTTCCCATGTCTGTGAGTGCCCTGTCCCTGTCTTTGTCCTCGTCTTGCGTTTTACCCCTAGGTATTTTTACATTTCCGTATTGACCTTGAAATGAAGTATTTTGTTAGTTAAAGCGATTGAGTCCTGACTCCGCCACCCCGTCGTGACAGCAGTCATTTCCTTTAATCATCTCTGTTGGCAGTGTAGCACAAAAACTACTGTGGGCCCTGTGGCTGCAACTTATTAAGACACAAAACATCCACCACACTTAACTCTTCCCATGTCCAACATGCCGAAACATCAGCTGGGACCACCATTCTTCTCATGCATAATACGTGCATTCACTCACATACACACACAAACAGATGAAGCCGGTAGAGCCCTTTAACAACCTGGCAGGAGGTTGCATTAAATTCTTGCTGGTGGTCTTTTTCCATTTTGGCGGTAGTAGTCAAGGACAGTCAAGGAGTTGAGAATTGTTGAGTTTAGGAGTCTACCAAGTACAACCTGACCCCGAGAACGGTTTGATTAGTAACATAATAATAAAAAACATTTTAAACATTAACATACATTATATTTTATGTAAAATTCCAAACTTCCCGACAATGTCAGGACTGGGTTCTGAGGTTTTTGGCCTAAAAGAAGCATTTTCACATCTTCAAACACTACAGCGAACACGTTGTCTGTGTCCGTGGTGATAGGAGGGGTGGCTTCAATGTCATTTGTCCGGCGCCCTAGCAGCCAATACCTCCACTGCGGGCTCCCTGGCACTGAGGCCGCTGTGCAACATTTGCCAACTAAAGCCGGAGATATTACCAGTGCTAATCCCCCGGGCTGAGGCTGACAATCTTACACACAACAAAAGCTCCATGTTCAACCCAGGAGACACATGGGACATGCAGGGATGGGCTGTGTACTAGCAGGGATTTTCTGTTTCGATATATATCAGGCAGTTAAGGGTCAAAATATCACAATTCTAGTAATTAGCACAATTTGGTGAACTGGAAATTCTTTTATTGTCTTTACACCGAGGAGAACCACGTCCTCTGAATGAGCCCCTTGTTCTCGGTTAATGAGTTTGATGATTTGTTTTGCTTTGATGATCGTACAGTGTAATACCATATATTGTTATACAATGGCTACTACGGAGGCCAACAATGTCCCATGTGGATTAACTCGGCACACTGGATCCGCAAGACTCTCAGCTTTATGGACAGATCCGATTCATGCATTCACAAGACTTTTCATGCTCCCCAGAAAATTCATGCAAAAAAACATTTTTGCATGAATTATCTCATGATCATAAAGTGGGCCCTTCATTTTTTTCACATTAATGTATCTTCAGGTGAGAGGTCGGGGCAGTATCACCCCTTTTAATGTCATGTTTGTTTGTAGAGTTTAAATGAACCAGTACATTAAGGGACGCATGCTCACAAACGTGTTACTATGTCATAAAGTAACTTGACAGTGATAGCACTTTGGAACATGGCTCCTGATTGAAAGCACTATACTAGCTCTGCTTTTTTGTCTCATTGTGGAGCACAATCCAGCACACTGTGCTTCCATACTCTCCTGCTCATTGCCTGCCTATCTTAACAAGGTGAAGAATGTTCTGCTAACCGCTTCTCAGAAAAAACATCTAGTCCAACCCAACATATTTCTATTAGATTTGATTTGTAGAAAGAACCATGTGTTTCCCTTTTGAGCATTGTATGATAGAACATCTACCTTATTTCAGGAAATATATCACGTGCAGCGTTTCCAAAGAGTTAATTTACAATGGCGTAGGTACCCCACACTGCTCTACCTGTTTTGATGTTGATGTAAATGGATGTGATTGAAGGCTTGAGGAAACATCATTTCTCCATACAATCTCTAGGTGTAACAGATGGATTTCCCCTCCAGGAGCTGAATGAAGAAAAAGACCATTCGATATGTAATTACTTTCCGTGGACATCTTCACAGTGTTGTCAGGAATTCTATAGGCAACCGTGACACTGGCGATGTAGGGCAAAGGAAATACATGTTTGTTTGGCTCTGTGGAGGAGGGGCAAGGACCACCTCAAACTGCTCATCACGGGAAGCAGGTCTAACCCCTGTCTGATCCAGAGAGATGTCTCCCCCTGCCAACAAGTTCCCGCCCGAAAACACCACAGACACACGCACACCCCCAGCGACTCCTGTGTGGTATTTGTAATGGCTGTGAGGAACTCCATCACAATATGATTTTTGATTCTTATTAACTGCAAGGGGTGTCATTTATTTTCCTCTCAGGCGATGGAGGTGCTTGGGAGTGAGGCTAACTCTGGTCAGAGCTGATAAGCGCACGGCCGGCTGGGGGGGGAGCGGATTTTCCACGACGACAACGTTCACGATGTCCATTGAGTTTAGTCTAGTTTAGTGGAGAAAATTGTTGTAGAAATTCATACCTTTAAGGCCTTTACAAACAAGGGGCATAATGAATAAACAACAAGCCTACCAATATTTTTCCTCAAAACCGCGTACGCCGGCCAGCCTTCTGCAAACTGTTAAAAAGCAGGCACCGGCTATTATACTAATAGATTTGTGATAGATAATTATCAATCGACGGCAGATCAAAACCGCTGTGTGATCTAGAGACAATGTATGGCTTGGGTATAGTTTAAGCTGTCTACTGGTAAGTAGTATGTAGTGTACAGTAAGTAATGATTAAGTGTGTAGTCAACCATGTATTACTTTGTCACACAATCTGTGCATTTTTGTTA
This sequence comes from Pungitius pungitius, assembly GCF_949316345.1. NCBI lineage: Eukaryota > Metazoa > Chordata > Actinopteri > Perciformes > Gasterosteidae > Pungitius > Pungitius pungitius. The sequence continues at coordinate 4,965,920 of NC_084916.1, read as the reverse complement.
GTGGCTACTGTGGCCCCAAAGTGGCCCAACGTTCAAAAAGTACACATTGTCCCTAAACAGACGCAAAGTAGGAATAGTTCTCCCCAAATCTCCAAAGCATCAAGAATTAGGACTATATGTTCATTATCAAATGCTATTTGGACAGTTCCCACTGTAGTTTTTCATCTTGGATATTCTGTCGCACACATTGTGTTTGACATCTGTCCAGTTTTCTTCCGTTACAGTTTGTTTGTAGGACTCTTTATCTTAATTGAGTGTCTACAGGAGGAGTCACTAATAGTCCAGGTCCGGACCAGACCTAAAACAGATAGATAATTGAGAAGAATAGTGGGGTTTATTGCCTTGACGGCACCCTATCAGCTGCCATGAAGACCATACAGGCAATCATACCCATTCATCTACTGCAAGAATAGCCCGTGGGAGCAATTTGGGGTTACATTTCTTGCCTGAGTACACATTGACATGGACCAGCTGAGCTGCCGATCATCATGAGCCCTTATTCCAATGAGGTAGTGAGTGATGATGACCTTCCAAGGCACGTGAGCCCCATCAACTGAGCCGACCCTCCCAAAGTCATGATTATTCAAAGGTGCTGCTTGTTTGTTTACTCGAGGAGGCCTGCAATGAGCAGCCTTACGATAAGGGAGAAAAACTACAGCACGGTCAGGAGCTGATATACGTCTATAAAGTGAAAGAAGCACTGCGGTATCGGAATATGACAGCCAATCCATCAGGGAAATGGAAGCTGTGTCTCAAACGCCACAGAGAGGCTGCCTGGAAGGTTTATGAATAGTTGCACATTTTAAAAGGAAATTGGAAGTTGTCAGACACATGCCATCTGCATTTTTTGATAATATCTCCAATGGAGGGCCTCTTTAAACATGACTGAAGCATCATAACATATGAAGTGGCAGGGCTGAAAGTCTACATCGGATCTACTGCTGCACCGAGGGCGGCTGATTCGTGACTCAGTAACACAAAGTCAAGGGCTAGTTTCCATGAAATCTATTAACCTTGCTTATACTTATGCTCAATGTGTTTTGTGACTGAGTGCATGTGTGTGTATGTATGTGTGTGTAAATGTGTTACTGTGTTGTCTGAATATCTGTCTTTATTAGGACAGCTGACAAAATCCGTAGCTCGGATTTGTCTTCTTAGAAGGGGGCCAGCTGACCTGATGGCCGAACACAAGGTCTGTAGGTCTCTCAGATAGAAGAGTCTGATGAGCCTTGTCAGGAGCTACCTGGGACTGGGGATGATAAATGGTAAATGTACTGTCCTTGTATACAGAGATGGGCTGTATTTCTATTACTTTGAAATACGCATTTCATTTACTTTTGAGGATTTCGGAATTGGTATTTGATGAGCCTGATAAAAACCTTATTTGTAGAAAAATTTGTATTCAAAATACTCAAAATACTGTGATGACCTGAGAGGTGTGGTCCTCAATGGGAGGTGCATTCCCACCCGCTGGCTGCAGACTACAACTCCCATGTCCCATGTCGGCAGGGCAGCCTGGGGGGAATGAGGCTGACTGACCTGACGAGAGCTGAAACGGAGAGGAGTCGAGAGAAGAAGGGAAGAAGGTTGACGTTGCAGAGAGCTAACGAGAATTGTATCGGAGATTTATGTTTGATTTTTGTTTTTTTGTCGGATTTAAGTTTAAGACTAAAGACTTCATGTTTTTGAATCATTGGTTGTCGTCTTTCTTTTGGGCAACCTGCGCCTCGCCTCGTATTCCCAAACGCTCACAATACTTTCTCCACAAATCAAAATAAAGTCGACGAGTTCAGTCTTCAGATCTTCAGGTTGAACGGATTGTCTGTCAAACCAGCACCAGTTTATGTCTGGTGATGGTTAAGATATCAAACTAGCAATTGATGCTAACATGCTAATGATGCATGCTGTCCAGGCTAGTGTTTAGTGTTAGTGGGAAACACTAGGTCTCGACCAACTACATTTTCAAATCAATGATACTCCAATCACTCTAAAAAATTCTAATGATCCTTTCCATTGGAATCCTCTTGCACAAAGACGCTGAAGACCTTAACAGAGCCAGAGCAACTTTGAGCAACCGCTGTAGTAAATAGAAACACATGAAAACAATTTCCTTCATCTTCAATATATTGCATGGACAGATTAATTTGACTGAATTCAAGAAAATAACCCGTTTTTCAATATAATTTGTTTAGCACGCCTCAGAATGAATTGCTTACTAGACAACATTTTTATTGCAACACATGGGCAGGCACTGCCAGCAGGGCAGTAATACGATTCACTTCCTCCAGATCTAGAATGGATTGCAAAGGTAGTGTCATGAAAGATGAATGAAGAACATGGTGTCACATGATTTATACTATTTGAATGGATAGATATTCCAATCTAAATGCAAACTCTTGAAGAGGAGGGAGGTTGTACGTGTAGATCAACACAGACATTTCGGTACATTTTACATAAGGATTCATGAATCACAGCCAATGCAATTACTCCTCTTCAAAAGAGGTATTAAACCTTACTTGTCATGGTTATAGTAATGTTTTTATTTCCTAACCGTTATCCTGTTATTCTTGCTCTCAATGTAACTGCTTCTGTCCTCTGGCTCATCAGGCTGACTGATGTTTGTGGTGGGGCACGTTCTCAGCTCTCTGCACTGAGCCTTTCTCACCGCTCCTCTGAAGTTGCAACAATCTAGTTTTATTGTCTGCCACATTTCCGTCTCCTCATCAGCATAATGGGTTAAGGGTCATTTTTATCTGTTTATGCACCTCGTTGATTTTGTTTAAATGACTCAAGCCACTCTGTGCTTTCAAGTCACAATATGTGAACCGTTGAGTCTATGTGTGATCAAGTCCTCATACACAGATGGCTTCTAGCTACACCAGTTTGTTGTTTCTAAACTAGTGACTGTACAGCTGCGAAGATTAGCTTTTGAATATTTTCGAACCAATTGTACTATGCCGATTGACAGGATTTCAGTTCCTCCAGAATTCGATTGGATGGATTGTGCGTCCAAGTACAAAGTGACCAGTGATCATACTGTCTGCCGTCTTTATACATACACCTTTACACCATCAACTGTAAAGATCCAAAGGAGGGAAATGGGGTATTTTGGCAGTTGGGACTTTTTGTTGTTTAATTCTTTCTATAAGCCCTGTTTTATTTGAGAATTTTGCTGTCCCTTGATTCAAGGAATTAGAAAATTAAAACGATTTAAAAGAGTCAAGGATAACATACGGTGTGACACAGTGTTGCATGATGAAATGCTATGTAGGCCTCTCGGTTTGGAACGCATGTGAACTACGAATTCTTTTCGCAGTTTACCTTAACTATCACAGTGTAAAATAAATTCTTTCTGCCATCGTGATCAATCTAATTTTGAAAAGTTTGAAAAATACATTCTCACAACTATATTAATAGATATTAGAGAGGGGAAATATAACCTGTGTGTTGCGGTGTGTTGGTTAGCACCGGGTCATGGGTTCAAACCCGCCCAGTGGCCTTTCTGTGTGGACATTGCATGTTCTCCATGTGCCTGTGTGAGTTCTTTCTTGGGTGTCCTCCCACAGTCCACAGACATTCAGCCTAAGGTAATTGGTGATTTTATATTGCCCGTAGGAGTGTGGATGTGAGCGTGAATGGTGATGGTTTGTCTCTATGACAGCCCTGTGATTGGCTGCCAGGGTGCTCCCCGTATTTCGCCCGATGCCAGCGGCCAGTAAATCAAATCAATTTCAGCAAACATCCCAGGTTGATTAAATGCGAAACAATTAAAGTATCAAAAACGTATTACTACTTTGTTAAATGTTTCATGTTGCACCGCGGGCTTCGCCTCATGCCTCATCCTTCGTATTTTTCTGAGACAGGGGAGCAGCCAAAGTCATGCTGGGTAGTAAAGCGGCCTCTGATGGGTTAGCTTAGCTTCCGCTTTGGCTCTCCTCCCTCTCTTCCCTGGGGCCGCTTGGTGGCGTTTGGTCCGGCCCGTCTGCCTGGTGGTGGGCGGTGATTGTCTCAAAGAACGCTGAACTGAATACCCACGTCTCCTTTTCAGATGTTGAAGAATTTATTCTGTCATATGCCATTGGTGATCTGGTAAGAAACAACAAATTAAGACGTGAGAATGCAGCAAAATGTGTGGGAATCACTGTCCGAAAAACTGAAGCTCTGCATCTTTCACATCAAATTACTGATTTTGATATTGTTACGTAATTTGATACTTTGCAAAGTCGAGGTCATAATGTATCTTGTTGGATTGAATGTGTCATTAGATCTAAAAATGTAGAATGGAGCCTTTACATTAGTGCTTTGTATAAATTTGTACAAAAAATTGTATCAACTGGGATCTACTTGCAAAATTGTTATTATGCGAGTGAACTTTTTTAAGATCACACCTGGCCTCACTAACATAATCCCGACCAATTGACCAATGCAATATCACTTGTCACAATTCCTCCAACACTATCTGGCTGCATCACAGGCTCTACATTGATTAAATCAGAGGAGAGAAAGTAATGAAAATGCTGATAGTGATGATGACAATGATGGCCACTGTGATATCCCCACGGGGTTTTGATGCAAGCTGATAAAAAACAACTCTTTCTAGCACAATGCAGAGCTATTTGTCATCAGGCAAGAACAGTTGTAATCATCCCTTCTGCTTTCTTACACAATCAGTATTCCCCCTTTCATTTATCGGGATCAATCCAAGATAATTTATTTGAATCGTATTTGCTGAACTAGCAAACTCATTGGAGGACAACAGAAAGAAAGCTCACTTTTGAAAATGAGCCAAAATACTTTTTGTTTGTTTTTTTATGCAAAAAAATCTTTTCAAAGGAACTTTCCAGCGTCTTCATGAATCTCAAAGAGAGTCTAAAAACAGGAAGGATATGATCTTTCAAATATGTATACATATATATTTACAAGGAGACACAATTTCACCAAATTACAAGCTAAATAGAAGATGAGTTTAACAGGATAATTTTCAATACTAAAGCTATTCAAATTAGAGCTCATTTTTGTAAGAATTGTTCCAAACATTTCTACCCAATCAAAAGGTCTGTTAAACAATTGCACATGTTGCACATCTGGCCACACCCCACACCTGTGATGTCACAGTAAGTAAGTAAAAGCACACACATCTGACAAAAGTAAATTGAGCAAAGGCAAAGTGAGGAAAATAATGCATTGCAATAGTCCAGGAGGAAAGTAGAAGCAAGCATGATTAGGAGAAGGTTCTAAGTCCTTTAGAGTGGCAACACAGGGCGACAGTGACTAAAGAAGAACCTCTGGTAACCACAGGATTGGCCAATTTGATTTATAACGTGTCTATAATGTCTTAACATTTTGTATTATATATTTTTTATATTTGTGTTGTTTATTTGTGCAAAGAAACTTGATGTAATGTATGCTTAACATGCATGGACAATAAAGCTGATTCTAATGTAGCCATCGTCCCTATCTGTACCATATATGTCCCCATGGCAACATCCTCCGATCGGGAATACGTCACAGCTGTGTTTTTCATTGTCCACATAACATGGTGCTAAAGGGAAACCTGTCTTGTTCATTGTAGTAAATACCAACTACAAAGTGAGTGCTTTTTTCCACTTTGCCATTTCCCTCGAAGATTCAGGAAGGGTTTATTAAGTTGGATTAGCTAGCGCTCCGATTTAACCACGTTATTTGTTGCCTCGATCTCCTAATTGTCAGTTAGCCTGCTAAGCTAGCCCAGCTGTGCTTTGTGACTAGGACTTGGTACTGCTTAACAATACTAATTTTTCATTTCATTTGATGTTTGGCACTTGGCTGGGCATTGTATTGTTCGGTCCAACCCGAATATTGTATGATTTCTGCACACTCCGATCTGTAGAAAGCTAACGGGAGTGCACAACGCCATAATTTAACGCGAATGGCCATTGCTAATGCTAGTTAGCTAATGCACCTTTAGCTAACGTTAGTCAGTTACTTTGCTGGGCTGACTATGGTTTTGGGATGCGATAAATGTGTCAGCGGGGTCCTTCCTGAGAATGACTGTGCAGACAGAAACCTGTTGGATTTACCGTGAGCTCAAAGAGCAGGACTTTGCTCCTGCAGCTTCTCGGCTAGCGGTGCTCTTTGTCTGCTAACACTTTGCTAATAGCTAACGTTAACTCGGTGCGCACGTGATGTTCACGAATCTCATATGTGTCCGACTTATTCGCATTATTAGAGTTGTCCGTAATAACAGCTAAATAAACCCAATTCAACCTGTGTATCGCAATTCTGTTTTGACCGCCTTCTTGTACGTCCGTTTAGAGGTTTGCAAAATGTAAACAAACATCAGTCGGAAGGCGGAACGGAACCAGAACCTCTGGGTTTCACCCAACACGCCACTCGCCTTATATTTTAAGTAATTAAGACACTATGAAAATGTATTCCTGCATAAGTTTCCTCATAAACAACAAAATCACAAATTGAATCAAACTGAGTTGATGTAAATGAAGGCAGCCTTAACAAGGGCAAAACTGACCCACAACATTAGTCACAAGACTCGTTCACTACAGTCAATGTTTAATTTGTCCTGTCGTAGGCAAAATACTCCAGCACATACCCACTATAACTCCCATGGGGAATCTGTGTTACTTGATTGCTTAATCAATTAAAACAATGACAAAGTTCTGAAATTATTTAAATGGCTCATCGCAACCTACCTGATGCTTTTAGTTCTATTGGCACTGCATAGATCCATTTAAAGAGGAGGACACAACTGAAATCCCTTTGATTCATCTCCCTTTCGCTGTGTTTTTGTATTCTCATATATCTGATCTGTGAGGGAGCTTCAGGCAACACTTTAATTAGAGGTGTCCAGCTACCGGCCCACTCAAAGTGTTTCCTCGTGTGTTGTCCTGTAGTGGACCGCAGTGTGAAGCGCCGGCAGGTGAAGCCCCTCGCTGCCTCTCTCCTCGATGCCTTGGACTATGACAGCTCTGACGACAGTGACTTTGAAGTGGGAGATGCTTCAGGTAAGCACAGTCTTTTTGTGGTATTTAGAGGTAATGTTCTGTTAATAAAGACCTACAGAAGCTTCTGTAGGTCCATATTGTGAGCCCCCATCTTTGGAATCCTCATCCGAGGATCAGGAACCACTGCCACTGGACTGCAATAAGTCTTTTTTTATTATAGTGAAGTCACCTTCTTAAAGTATTCAATTCTAAACACCCCTCCCCATCTCCCAAAGCCCGGAGGGACATCTTCAAATGTCTTGTTTTTTTCCATCGCGTAGCGCTCCTGTGTGGTGGTCCACTCCTCAGATTGAGGTGCCATGTTTGTGTGTACCGACAGGTTCGGACGGCACGGGCAACAACAGCGACGAGGAAGGGTCCAAAGCCAGCGCCGCGGGTTCAGGGAGTGACTCGGACAACAACGCCGTTTCTGCAGACAACGGCATCGACGAAGACGAGGCCAAAGACCTCGCGGCCGAGGACAACCTGACGGAAGACGATCGGAAGCCCAAAGAACAGGCGTCCTCGGACAGCTCCACCAAAGACCCCCCCGCCACCGACCCCCCCAAAGGGCGGCGCAGGAGCAAGAAGGTGTCCGAGTCCGAACCAGCCGCTGAGGCCTGCACGGAACCCACCTCGACGTCTGGGGGCGGCGGCGTGGACGCAGAGGAGCCTCAGGCCGAGCCCAAGAAATGGAATTTCCGCAGGAACCGGCCCCTGTTGGACTTCACCACGATGGAGGAACTGAACGAGATGGACGACTACGACAGCGAGGACGACAACGACTGGAGACCCGCGGCAGGAAAGAAAAAGGGCAAAGCCGGCGCTCCGAAAGAAGGCGCCGAGGAGGAGGAAGAGGAGGAGGAGGAGGAGGACGGGGGCAGCGCCAGCGAGGACGACGATGACGACGACAACGATGACGACGACAACGACGGCGAAGAGGATGAAGATGATGACAAGGAGGACGGGGATGACACCAACACTACCACCACCAACACTACCACCACCCCCACCACCACCAACAACAACAACAACAACAACAACAGCAGCAGTGAGAGTGACAAAGATGTGAAAAAGCCCAAGAAGAAACCCAAGAGCACCAACGCTTTTGATGAAGAGCTGACGAACGACAGCATGTCCCAGGGAAAGGGCAATGAGGTGAAAAATCACATATGCAGCATATTTCATACTTATCTCAAAATTGTTGGTAAATGATACTGAGTGAAGAGTCTAAAGCATGAAGAACACAAGCATCAGTCTGTATCGGCCACATCTTTTACCCAAACTGTTACTTTAGCAATTTTTTTTGCTTTACGTCATGAAAGTTGACATGTATGTTTTAAAAAACACTCAATGGAAGCTTTGAATGTAAAAGAAAGACTGTAGGGTGTAAGTAGTTGCTTAACGATGGTTTCTGATACAGTAGTGTGATCTAAGTCATAATTGTGGTTGTGGACAAACTTAGTGCTCACACTCCAAAGAGTGCTCTAGTTATGTAACCTCTGCAGATGAGCTGCATATTTGGCGTGCACTTCCTGCTGCTTTCTCTGTACGATCGTCCGTAACACCAATCGACAATGTGAGCCACTAAGTCACCGTATAATCCAATGAGAGGTTTCGATGCTATCGGCGTGATTCCTGCCTCTGTTGTTATCGACTCAGCACAGTGTCCACCAGCATTGTATGTGGGATTTACCAAACAGTCAGTGACGGGATCTGTGGTCAGATAGGAAGAGGAGGAGGAGGAGGGGGGACGTACATAAGTGGCTTTACTGTGTGTCTCTTGTTTCCTGATTTCCCAGGATGCATTGCTGGAGCGGTCCCAGACCTGGAACACGCAGCACATCCTCATCTGCTGCGTGTGTCTGGGAGACAACAGCGAGGACGCAGACGAGATCATCCAGTGTGACAACTGTGGGGTCACTGTGCACGAAGGTAGGCCGCTGGGTGACTGACCAAAACAGGATCAATGACTCCTCGGGTCACCTGTTCAGCATTTCCTTTCTTACCTGTATGTCCCCGTGCTGTACTGATCGGAATCAACAAGTCAAAGCGAGGCAGACTGAGAAAAGGTCTATCGCACAATATTTGAGCTCCTCTAGAGCAGTGATTCTCAACTGGTTTTTTAATGACCTCTGCATGGGAAAATAAAAATTAGAATTAAAAAAAAAATCACAAAAAAATTCCTGTGATTTTATTTTGAAGGGACTTTTTTAATGCAGCGGAGTGTCGTTTTTTTTGGCCGGCTAGTCCGTCCATGTCCATGTCCATGTTTTCAGCAGCGTGTGCCAGGTTGGCTCAAACCATTCTGATATGGGGGAGACATTCGGTTTTTAGGATAATTAAACATCCTGAATATAAAATATAAAATTCAGCTTATGAACTTGATTTTGAATAAATTTGAGAAGTTGAGAATGTTCCTCGATTTGTGTCGCGGCTTGTGATTACGGGGTGATGGTGGGTCCCGGAGCCAAACCAGTTGAAAACCACTGCTCTAGAGGATTACTCTATATACAAGAATATTAATTAGAACTGCTAAAATGATTGGTATGCATTGAATTGGATATTGGTATGGTAAATTAACTCTCACTTGACATAAAATGAATTGATTTAAGTCACTGATCACAGATTCCAGCCTTTCAAATGTGAAGATTTGCCGGTTTTCTAATTTGTATCTTTGGGTCAAAAGCTCTAAAAAGCGGTGACCAACTTTATGAAGAATAAAAACAAAAACCAAATGCAGGCCACATATATGAAAATGTACCCTGCATACAACCATGGTCGTGAATGCAGAGCTGCTGGGGGGCTGGGGGGGGGGTTCAGCAACTTAACGTACAAAGTTATCGGTAAGCTCGGGTTGTAATTTCATCGCATGCAAAACACACAACACAGCACACTCAGACACTGTGTATGTGTCGGGTGGGAAACGTCCTAATCACCGATCCTCCACTGGCAGACAGGAGATATTAGGAGCAGCCCTTAAGTTTATCTTGTTCGCTGGCGTCCTCTGAGACACGCTTTAATCTCCCTGAAAGAGACAGACGAGAGAGTAAGTGGTGCGCAGCAGATGCTTGGGAGCAGCAGGGAGCTCCTATCTCCCCATCCAAGGGCAGGAGCAGTCCGGGGGCCCGGCCGTAAGGAAGGGAGTCCGCTCATGAGTACATGTGTGCTTCTGTGCTGCTGGAGGTGTAGTCCAGTAGTGCACAAACTGGAGATACAGACTAATCACTCCACATGTTCTCTTAATGAAAGTTTATTTAAGAATCCCCCCCAATATCACAAAACCTCATTCAGTTAAGCATTAATCAAAGCGATTGTTAAAGTAATCGTGACCCAGGTGTACGTCAGTATATTGGCAGCTTTATTTTCTAGCTGTACAAGTAGCGGTCGCTATGGTGGAGACGAAGACGTGCTCGTAAGCGCTTTGTGTGTAGCGTTTTGAAGGGTAACCCAAGGTCAAAGGAGGAGCGACTTTGAGGCAGGGATGAGGGATGAGCTGTCTGTATCTGGAGCTCATGCAAGTCGGTCCTGCTGCTCGACTTCACTGCCTGGCTTTGTTCCGGTGTCCGGGCGCTGCCTCTCAGGCGAGGGGAGCGGCTGACGTGAGGGGTAGGCGCACACGAGCCGGGTGAGCGATGACAAGCTGGAACGAGCAAGTCGCTGTCACCAGATCACACATCCCAGCCCCCATTTCATTCATTTACATCTGACTGTAAATGTCAAACGAGCGCCTTCTGTCACACATTAATGTCTGAACATGCAGAGCCCTTATTTTGTCATCTAAGGGCCAACACGCTTCTCTGTGAAATACTTCACTGGTTAAATCACATTAGGGAACAAAGGAACGACACACACACAATTCTTCATTATACAATAAACTGTATTATCCTTGGCCTAATGGGGACGCTAGAAATGACACTAACTACACAGGTGATATAGAACATATTGGAGTGGGTGCAGCGGGATCAAGTACTTCAACTTAAAGGAATAGGATCTTCCGGATGCTTCTCAATGTTTTGGGGAATTATAAACAACATGCTGCAATTTATATGAAAACTAGGTAGTTTTCATCAACCAGTTGTGGTATTTCAATCAACCCCGTTAAAATGAGGAATTTTGGCAAATGAATATATCTTGCCAAAATAATAGACAAGTTGAGGGCTCTGGAGACAGATGGCTGGCTAGTTAACTCGATAGTTAAGGACAGGGAATGACCCGGATAAGTGGCAACCAAACAATGTTAGTATTTTGTAACCAGGCTAGCATGGTAGAATCAGCAAGCTGGCTAACTAGGCTGCTAGCTCGCTCTTTGCACATCACTTGCTAAAGTGGTTCCAGAAACTGAATCTAAATGAACCTCGTGGTCACATATCACATAAAACCTCTTTTACTCAGCTCACTTTTTGATCAGTGAGGACTTTAAGGAAGACATCACATTTTTCTGCAGTCAGGTGTCAAAGACCTACTTGTTCTATTGTCATACCCATAGAACCACCCGGAGGTTGTTTCCTTGTGACGATGGGGAGGGTGGGCGATGAGGGCTTTAACAGAGCTCAATCCTCGTTCTGTTGATGGTGAACGCCTATGTGATGGTATGCAGATGGATTGATAACTAGGAGAGCCTGCAGCCATCACCAAGGAAGACCCAGCCATGGGAAAGCCCCGCTCTCGTTATGCTCCTCCTCACTGCTGGATGAGTCCACATAAAGAGTCCACATAAAGAGGGCTAACAGTTATTTCTATTAAATTTCAAGGCGGTTTAAGGCACCGTTCTTGGTTCAGACAACTCTACCTTGCACCCCATTTCTTTTTCCTGCCAAGCTCATCATTCCTGACAAGGATAATCTTTCCTTCAGGGATTATGAAGATATCCTGTCGTCATCACTTTTTGCCAGCTTAGCTCATATTAGCCAGCAAACCGTGCCTTAGTGGTCTGAGCTTTGTATCTCAGTTCAAAAGGAACACCGGCGATTGGTGCCACAGTTCAGCCATAAGTCGGTTAACCCAGCGCGGTGGTCCTCTTACAACCCGCGGCGCCACGGTTCCAAGCCCAATCAGGGAGGATGAAGGGGCCCAAGTTACTGCAGTGATGCCCCTTTTCTCTCAGAAAAAGGAATGCGTCGAGGATATAACCTGCCGGGCCTCTGAGGAGCGGGATCGGGAATCAGTGATTCAACGTGACACGCGGCGAAGCGCTCGCAATCATAAAAGGACGCGCGCCCACCAAACAAAGCGTGGCGCTGAATCAACAACTCTGTCCGCCCCGGTGTTTGCTTTCCAAGGCTCCCCAGTGCGGCACGCGGGGACGGGCATGCAGAACATGAGCTTTGGATTTGTGAGTCTTTTCCTATTGCTCAAAAAGCCTGAAGGCTGGTTGAATGAATTAGGAGTTTGAGTGTTATCTCCCCAGTGGAGGCAGGCTACTGATTGCTGGCCTCATTGGTAGTGAACAGCACGTCTGCCTGGTGTAATAGCTGCCATAGAAACCACATCAGCCAAGTAATTGTTTAGGCAACCTCGGAAAAATTAAGAGGACAACATTAAAACTATTTCGCTTGGCTTCTCCGGGGCACTTTATAATATCAAATGTTCAATTTGTGTTCCAGCAGATAGTCAGCTCAGAGCAAACAAGGTCATTTTAGTTTTCTAAAACTGTTGCTTTTGGTCTTCTTCTTGATTCCCAAAGCGTTACAACGTGAACCACAGGGCTACATATATTTTACCAGCCTACTATTTGTATCAGTTTAAGATAGAATCTGATGCAGCTGCACATGACAAAAGCATTTGTGAACATTTTAAACAAAAGTTCAATGAGCGTCCAGCAGACACTACACTTTCCTTCCGTTGCTGTGTACTTGTTTGTTCAGTCCAGGGCAGAACCGAGCTGCTACTGCAGTGCAGGGATGTCAATCTAGGAATGGCAACACTGGGTTCCTTGAATGTTTACCCTCTAAACGCAGTCCATCAGCAACGGTTTCTTACCGTGACAGATCATTTCCTTGGTTCATGCAAATTGGAATAGAGAAAACCAAAAAAAATTTTGCACATTATACTCATTATCTGAATTGCAGTTTATTCTGTCCACGTGGTCATCATTCCTGGTTATTTGTACTCACCATGTTAATTTGTTAAACCATAAATGGGAGGAGAGGTTCAGGTTGTATCGTTCATACTATTCACTCACTTCACTTGTGTGGAACAGAAGGCCTGCTTCACATGGGATTGAGGAGTTTGAGGATTGTTCATTTTCACTAGAGTCTAAAGGATTGGAAAAGCAGAGGGTTTTAAAAAAAATATATAATTACCTTCATAGATAACAGAAAATAAGGGCCTCTCTGTCTTCCTGGTGAAGTTAACAGCAACACAATCAATAATGCCACACCGGCGGCCTCTGGCTGTGTTTCCAGGATGTTACGGCGTGGACGGCGAGAGCGACTCCATCATGAGCTCCGCCTCGGAGAACTCCACGGAGCCGTGGTTCTGCGACGCCTGCAAGAACGGCGTGACCCCGAGCTGCGAGCTGTGCCCCAACCAGGACGGCATCTTCAAAGAGACGGACGCCGGCAGGTGGGATGCAGCGAGAGGCGATCGGCGCCCAATGACCTGACCCTGAGGCGATTTACGTGCCGTCGGAATGGCGCACACCCAGTGTTTGTCGGCATTGGAGGAAAGTTGGATAAAGGAGGCGAGCGAGAGAACTGGCAGAGGAAGGAGAGAGGCGGATGGAGGGAGGAGAAGAGATACAGAAAGAAAGGGAGTGCGAGAAAAGAGTGTGTTATGTGAAGCGTGGAGACTTCAGCCACGTTATCGCTGATAGTGCTCCTCAGCTAGGCTGCACCCGAATTTACTACTTCACTAGAGCATGAAAAACACAGCAAATTAAACTGTGAAGCGGTTGCTTGCTAGAGATGGATATCTTTATATTGGACTTCGGATTCTCTTCCCTAAAGTCCGCATTTGAAATAGTGTCACACCAAAGCACAGCTCGAGTCTGGGGCCACATGCATTTACGAATCCATTTCTTTTTGAAGTGTCTGAGCAACTGACTGCAGCCATTTTTGACAAACAAAGTTTCTTGTTGTCTGCAGTAATCCACTGTACCAAATTCAAAAAATAGCCACAGTCAATGTGATGGTGATGCTTAAAACCACTCGAATCAAATGTCACCTTCTCAGAGCAGTGCAAGGTTTCCATACTAATGTGTCATGGTGTTTCTTTCTGTTAACCTTCAACAAACCACTTCATCAAGCTACTACGGTTTCTTTTAATTCTTTTTTTAGATGGGTGCATGTGGTCTGTGCGCTTTACGTTCCCGGAGTAGCATTTGGAGACATCGATAAGCTGCGACCGGTAACGCTCACAGAGATGAATTACTCAAAATATGGGGCCAAGGCAAGTACTCACTTTACTTATTATAAATCAATGCGTATGTCACATGCTCCACATCCTGCAGGGGCCACTTTTGATTACATCACAAATGTATATATAAAAAATATATTGATTATATTTCATTATTCCTGCTTTGTCAACTAGATGTAGAAATTGTACATTTTCATTAATGAAAGCCTCAGGTATGGGAGGCTATTTTTGCTTAAACGACAGGAGATTTATTATGTAGATACATAGTCATCATTTAGAAATACTTAGCCTCTGAGTTATTTTGAGGTATTAGGTCATTAGTTAGATAAAGCTTATTACTTCTAAGTCATTATTTTGAGATAACAAGTTACTAGTTTCAGTGAGTTTATTATCAGAGAGGCTTACGGGATCCATTTCTTTTCATCAAGTTGAATGAAATTGGCTTCCTCACGGCTAAAAAGGGTTGAAAGAATGAGACTAAGTGTCAGGTGAAGAGTTAAAGAAGCAAGCGGTTGAAATGTAACTTTATGTGGAAGCCATTTAGCTGGAGAAATGTCTGTGGAAGTGGAAGCGCTGCAGATGGGTGTCTCACAGAAAGTGACAGTAGACACGTCAGTAGGACTTTCAGGCTGTTACCTCTCAATGCCTCTGTGCATTCCAAGTGAGTGACGCTGAGCCTGAAATCAGGTTCCATGATTTACATGTCCATGTGGAAACGGCCTACTGGTAGCAATAGTCAGTCTCCTTGTTGTTACATTCAGGAGTGCAGCTTCTGCGAGGACGCCCGCTTCGCTCGAACCGGCGTGTGCATCAGCTGTGATGCAGGAATGTGCCGTTCTTACTTCCATGTCACCTGTGCACAGAGGGAGGGGCTGCTGTCTGAGGCCGCAGCAGAGGAGGTGAGTGAATAAACTATTTCAACGATGAATCACGTCCAGAGAAGGGCAGTCCCGTGTCTTGTCCTACAGCTCATCAGATTTCTTCATCACACTGGAGGATGTCATTACTCCTTGTATGATCAGCTTAACAAGTTATTATTATTGTGAGTTATTGTTACAGTGAGCTCGATTGGACCAAAACCTGGTATTTGTGCACGGTTGCACATAAAGGTCAAATTAAGATGTTATTAAGATGTGTAGAACAAGATTCCAGAGTTTTTCTGCTTGTTTGCTGCCAACATATGCAATAACTCCAGGACGAAATCAAGGCTAAAGGTCATCAAATCAAATATTTTTAGCATAAAACTAAAGCGGTATCAAAAATGAATTACTATTTTGGAGTTAAATATTTAATATCAAACAGCTGCGTTCTGTTTGGTTTCTGTAGGAGTAGACGCCATTGGCTCATCCAGGATTCATTGAACCGCAGTTCCATAAGTAACCTTTCCTCATTTCATCTGTCACAGTGGTAAAAAACTGTAAACCACAAAGTTCTCATTCTGTACCTATGATTAAAACTGTGACTGCACGCGTTTGTTTCCTCAGGAGATTGCCGATCCGTTCTTTGCGTACTGCAAACAGCATGCAGACCGCTTTGACAGGAAGTGGAAACGGAAGAACTATCTGGCCTTACAGTCGTACTGCAAAGTCTCTCTGCAGGAGAGGGAGAAACAGCTGACCCCGGAAGCCCAGGTAAGGCTCATTCATTCATGTCAGCTCCTCCATCTAAAAATGCTCATCTGACTTCAGACAGAGAGGAAGACGAGGAGAATGTCCCAGAGTCCTGTTAATAGGGGAGTAGTGAAGACGAGCCTTGTGGTCCGTCGTCATTTTTGTTTAGGAAGCTTTGTTCTGAGTGGAATGGGCACCACAAAAAGGGCTGTTTGAATTCTGGAAATGCTTGAATGCTTCCCTTCTCAGTTCCATTAACATAGGCAACATAGGGCCTTCCATTACCAAGGGAAATACCATAATGCAGCTGCAACATTAAAGTGATGCTGCATTCGGCCATCGGTGAAAATGAAATTGATGCTTTTCCTGCACAGGTTTAACAGTTATTAGGATTCAGTCATAAACATGTAGCAAATAATAATAATAATAATTTTTAAAAAGAATATGAAATACAACACGGGAATACAGCAAACTGTCTCAATAACAAGAAGCTAAACACCGGCCTATAACAATATTTAACTATTAAAAAGCAAGCAGCAGGATGGAAGGAGCTCTTAACATACGCTCTTCATAACGCTCTCCATGGCAGACCTACATGAGCAACATCTAATACCTAGTTTAGTGAAATATGTCGGATCCTCCAAGCACCTGGGTTCCCTTTTCCTAACTTCTCATGAATTCTCCCATCACATTGCAATAGAAAGTTGGCTGGAAGAGATAATAGAAATTCAAAGTTATGCATTTCCTTCCGCAGGCCCGAATCACTACGCGCCTGCAGCAGTACAGGGCCAAAGCAGAGCTGTCCAGGAACACCCGACCTCAGGCCTGGGTACCCCGGGAGAAGCTGCCGCGACCCCTGACCTCGAGCGCCTCGGCCATCCGGAAGCTGATGAGGAAAGCTGAGCTGATGGGCATCAGCACGGACATCTTCCCCGTGGACACGTCCGATGCCAACGCCAGCCTGGACGGACGCAGGAAGCACAAGCAGCCCGCCCTCACAGCCGACTTTGTCAACTACTACCTGGGTGAGGAGGCTCTCCGCTCACTGCAAGGGGCCAGCGTTTCTTTTTTCGAGGGTGCAATATAAAGAATAAGGATGTGGATAAGCATTTACAGCATCGATAACATTCTAGAACAAGCACCGTCTAATAGATTTTGTAATCCAAAGTGCAAAATGATGTCTCAGGATTGTCGTCTGGACAAAGCTGAAAGAGGTGTGCATCTCCCTACAGTACATGAAGGGTTAGAAGGACAGTGTGGGCCTTCTGAAGGGGTTTGTTTGAGCCACTCATACATCGTCAACCCCAGTTCAGACGGACAGGAGCACTGTGTTTAGTCCACTGACAATGGTCAACAACGTGAAAACAACCCACCTGGCACTTGTAGTTATTGTGTCCTCTGTGTGAAGGTGTTTTCTCCCTCCCTAAATAAATGATTGGGATGACAGATTTGTAAGTAACCTTGAGAGGATTCTTCATTAGCCTGCAGCCGTCAGCCTATCTGCCATCAGTGCACTCCCTCATGTGCCTTTTCCTATGTATCTATAGATAGGGATCAAGATATTGATTACTTTTTGTCTCATTGATATTCAGAGCGGAACATGCGAATGATCCAGATCCAGGACAACATCTCGGAACAGAAGAACTTAAAAGACAAGCTGGAGAGCGAGCAAGAGAAACTGCACGTGGAGTACAACAAGGTGAGCAGCACTACGCGGGGGGTTGTCGTTTTGGCTGCATGACATTTCATATTATGTCATAATTAGCAGACTCAAAAAAAGAGAATGTGTTTCTCAAAGTATATTGCAGAAGGAAGTTTGGTCGGGCTCATGGATGCAGCACAGCCACTTGATCCAAGGTGAAAGGCCCATCTTTGGGCTGCTGATAAAACACGGAGGCATTATTCATGCACAAAGATGCACCAAAGCTGCTCATGCATGCTTTGTGCCATAGATCCTTTCCACCTGCTCACTAGTCTTCGAGATAGTTGTCACCTCCAGTTTAGTCTCTGGACCAGCAGTGCTGCTCAATGTGTGGAGTACGATTGAATGAGAGAATATCGCCAATAAAACACACTCCTCCTGCCTTTGGTAACGCTTTGAACAGCCTTGGTTTCTTCAGCTCAACTTAAGTATCACCATATTAGACATGGCCTTACTGTGCTGCTTGGTGGGCTCCCGTGTGAGCTGTGACCTCTGAAGAGTCCGCCCCTCCATCTGTCAACATGAGGAAGGGAACACAGCAGCCGAGTAGGAGTCACAGGAGTTAATGTTGCGTTGAGTCCGCCATGCGTGTTAAGCGTTATTAATGGAGTGTGTGTTGCTAATTGCACTGCCCGAGTTGCTCTTACATGACTTAGGCCTTGGGAAGAATGTCATTACAAGTCCGGCTCTGACCGATGTGTATTACTACCGCCCAGTTTCTTAAAACCTGCAGTCAGGTTTCGGCTTTCTAGCTCTTAAGCTTTTAATAAATTAATATTCACAATATATTTAACATTGTTTTGCAATTGAGTTTTCTTTCAAATCCTCTCAAACTTTCAAATTCTTCTTCTTCCTTAAGAAGAAATTCCATAAGCCACAATTTCAACTTTGAAATATTAAATATCAAATATATCAAAACCCTAAATTATTCATAAAACCCCCTTTTTGATATCTATTTAACTTTTTGTATTATCACTAATCATGTTTCATGAGTTTTTCAGACATTTTGAGATTTACATGGGTGTGTATGTAGAGAGCAACATGGAGGGGGGGGGGGGGGGGGGGGTGATGTATTAGTCGGGCAAACGGTTCAGCCAACGTGTCAGTGTGGAACTGCCGTGAGTGGAAATATAACAACAAAATTGACTAGTTTCTGTATCTTCAGCATTTCTTTCAAATTAATTTCAGCTTTCAGCGTCCCACCGCATTTTCTGCAGGAAATGCATTTTGTAGTTGTGATGCGATCTGCATACGTGACTGGGTGGGGCCTCACGTTGTCCCCTCTCTCCTGTCCCAGCTCTGCGAGTCCCTGAAGGAGCTGCTCAACGTGAACGGGGAGCTGCGGAGTGAAGGCCAGGCCATGTGGACTCTGCTGGGGGGCATTCTGGGCCAGGTACCACCACCACCACACCCCTCCCCCCCGCAGCCTTCCGACCTCTTTAGCCTAGCTGTGATGTGTGATGGAGAGTTAATCAGATCGGGACTAGCATGACCAACAGCAGTGGGACACAAGCAGGCTTTGTGAAAAAATCCTAACTGATTGACCTGTCATTTGCCACGAAGTCCGACCAGGCTTCGAGGAATTAATAGCCGTCTCCCGCTTCCCGTTTCTATGGTAACCAATTGTAAAGATTTACCACAATGGCTGATGGGTTTTAAATGAACTGCAATCTGCAAATGGGGGCGGGGGGGCAGCATTCAGGTATACATAGTGAATACGTAGTGAATAGCCTTATGAATAGAGTTATACACCGCGGAATAGAGAATCTCCCATCCCCAGTCTAATATGACCCACAACAATGGATCTCCGGAGGCTTCCGTGTTCATTATTTTACAATCGTATGTGATTGGCTGCACATTCGAAGGCAACTCCGCCCAGTGCAGTCATCGTTTTTTACCGTCCTAACTAAACATAATACGGCATGTAATATATCATCATTATTATCTATATGTAATACACTAATCACAACATCTTAAATCAACATATTTGATAACATCTTGAACATAATATGAACTCATTTAATATATACAATGAAACAGTTGACAGGGAGCCCTTCAGTTTGCATACATGACACATCCCCTGTCCCAAAACTCTTCAATGGGGAAATAGGACACATTCGCACACGGTTCGCTGTGCGTGGGAAAGTAACAGAAAAAATATAATGGGCTTATTCCACACTTTTTCTGGGTGGGGTGGGGGGGGGGGGGGCGCTCCCTGTGTTTTAATGGTAGGGGAAACACTGGTTTATGATAGCTCATGATGTTGTTTATTGTGACTTCCTTTGTCTAAAGTGACATTTGTTTGCTAAACAAGGAATACAACAGGCACAGGAGAGAGGAGGGATGTATGTATTTGAAATAAAATAAATCCCCCACTGGTTGAGGTAAAAGGTAGTTTGGGATCCCTGTTCTAAGTTAAACATTTGTCTTCAGGGACCTTTAGGATAAAACACAAGGAATGAAGGAAAATGTCCATTACATACGATAGGATTATTGTCCCATAATGTCTCACAGTGATCGGATCATGATTGACGGAGAGCTTACAGCAGTTTATGTGCAGTGCCAAGCCGTCTCTCCTTCAGAAGCGATCCAATGACTTTAGTCACAGCGGGAATTTACCTCACCTTTTAATATATTCCAATTTAACGAGTGGAAACTAGCTTCAAGCTGTCGTCCCTGCTGATTTCCCTCTACAGTTCCCGGTGGGAAAGGTTGGTCTGACGGCAATATAGCATCCACTCAATACATGTAGATGTTTCAAATGTCTTTTATTTCATATTATTTCCAATCCAGCCATGATCAATACATTACATGGATAATACCTTTTGTTGACCTTTAAGATCAGAGGAACACTGTTCCTTTATTCACTACTTCCTCCGTGGTGCCTGGTACTCCATCTGGGTTTTTATGTATATAAGTGCCAGCAAAAGCAATAAAAAGTCGTATTAAAAGTATGGTCTTTGAGAGTCTGACCCGTGTAGATAAATGGGGGAGTGATGCTAATGCGGTTGTTAGGCAGCAGAATGGACAGGAACTAGAAGGAGAGTGGAAGTGAATCTGCAACGACCACCATAAATCACCTAATTATGAACACGTAGAATTTAAGTAGCAACATCAGTCACAGCACTGCATGCTTTTGTGTCATCTATCTGACACATTTTCATCTCCTATTTGTCATCATGCCTGGGCATTTGCAGAAATTATTGATGTCCCCGACCAGGACTCACATCCCTCTTCTAGTTCCCACTGAGAGCTTTTGTTCCTGATGCTCCAGGCAACTTCACAGGAGAACACTCACGAGACATTTCCCACCACCCGCTTTAAAATGCAACCAGGGACAAACAGCCACTGGGCCGCAGATATTTTCAAGAGGATAAGTGTTCCAGTGTAGTCCAGTTTAGAATAACTGCCATCCTGGCCTGAAAGCACATATGCATGGTCTATTAGCAACTGGTACAATTCAGCACTGAAGGGCCTTTTAATTCATTTATTTGTATAGCCCAAAATCACAAAACAGCAGCAGTGGATAGAAAGAATAATACAAAAAAAATGGCTGACTAATAACTAATAACTATTTGTGACTAATAAACCAATAATACTATCCGTTGAAGTGTGTGTCAGTAGGGCCACGGCAGGAGAAAGGACCAGGGTCCAGATAGAACCATGATCCATGGGAACCTGAACACAAAGACAATGTTAGTGATGTGCATTTATGGGATGTGAACTGATACTCACTGTATCCTAGCAAATCCCCAGGAGGTCCAGGCTGATGGCAGCTTGATGCTTAATGATACTTTCGTTTGACATACAAATGCTGATCTGAGGGCTGGTCCAGTCTGACTCCAGACGCCTCTAACCACAAACCTGAGCCAGCCTTCACTAGATCTTAATCAGATCAGTTTAGACGCTTGGTCAGGACAATCAAAGCAGTCATAAAGGCTTGAGGGTTCATCAGATGTGGTGTGGAGGCCAGACATGATTTGTTTTAGGAAATTGATCTGCACCCACCATCATTTGTACCATAGATTATTCTACATTGGCTCACTTATAGGAGGTATGTTGTATTTTTATTTTATTCCAGGATTTCTTGGGGGGGGGGCAGGGCTTCCCCCTTGTGTTTAGAGGAAACACTGTTATTGTTATTATTTGGCTTCTTGAGTTCCTGTAGCGGGGCTTTTGGGATGCCTGTGTTCTGACACACATTGCTTTTTTTTTGTAAATCCAAATTTGAACAAGAATGCACATAGACATCATCTAAAAATACTTCTCAATTCAATTCAGTCGAATGGCTGCCGTTCCGTGCCTCAGCTTGCTATTCAACGGGTCACTTTGTCCCGTGTGCCGGCTGTTTTTACTCCCCATTTCTAATCCGTCTCCATCCGCCCGATAAGGCGCGCTGCTCCGTAGCAGGCCGGGCGAAGGTGGACTGCAGTCCAGGTCGAGGAGATAGCCTCGGCAGGCCCTTGTGTTTTGCTCACTCTGCCCCCCCACCCCTCGATCCATCAGGCCTCCCGGCGGGGGACGCTCCCTCGCCGCCGCAGGCAGAGCAAGCGCGCCCAGATTAGAGCTTCCTCAGGGGAAGCCTTGTCTGTTTGGTGACAAACTGGGTCCCTACGAGATAAGTTTTCTAATTAACCCGCGTGACAGCGGTGCAGCTGGGATACACGGGATGCTGCTGCTTTCCACCTGACACATTCAGGAGGTTCCCGTCGACTCCGCTGGGAGGGAGCTCTGACAGTCTAAACTCGGAGCCGACACAAAGCAGGTGGTCATTAGAGTGTCACTTTGGCGCTAATACAACTACTCTACAATTTTACTTTTCACTCTCAATCGTTTTTAGCCACTCAGCACATTTGGATGATATACAGTTTTCTCCTTCCTGTATCAACAACATGGACTTTTCCTAACGCTGATTTGACAAAGAGGAGCACTTTGTGTCAAGAGTATGATGAAAAACACAATCACTCGAAGTGACAAGATTTGATGTTAGAACCAATTTAAGGCGGCGCCTCTTTTGGAAAAACGGGGGGGGGACTAAATGTGACGTTAATCTATTCAATCTCCGTTTACTGCGGGGATCTTGTGGTGTACATTGACCTTGCGTGCTTTTAAATAAAAGATGTGAATAATTCCTTCGCCACTTAGCATCTAATGTGGAGCCCACACCACACGGAGGATGTTACTGTCACACACTTTGACACCAGAAGGGACTTTCTGTAGAACCGTGTTGCTTCTCTGATGGCACAGCGAGGGGGGGTGAACTGGATTAGTTGAGGGTCAGGTGCTGATGACATCACAGAAACATTTAGAAGCAGTCCTCCGGTTGTTGCCTGTTGGTGGTGTGGCTGAGGATCCGTAGACCCCTCCTCCTGCACACCTGGAGGTGGTCTGCCTGTCACTCACACCAAGCCTGAAGCCGCCTGTTGCCCTCGCCACTCGTCACCGACATGCCGCCACCAAATGAGGAGCATGGGCATTCACAAAGCATTAGCCTGTTTCCCTCCGTCTAAAGGAACAGCTCACCGCCGGTGGTCTTCACTAAAGGACAAATGTCCATTTGGAGGGCCATTTGACCAAACTCATGTCAGCATTCATCATACTCCGTTACTCTTACACTCACATTTCTGCAGCTTTTCACCCCTGTCACCCACCCGAAAGCACTGAGATGCAACATCAGTGCAACTGCTCTCCAGGTCTACTGAATCAAGCAAGCAACATTAACCTCCCATTGCAAAGGAACATGTACCAAACAATACAACATATTACATAAGAATATATCAAGAAGTATTCTATTAATGTGTCCAACATAACTGTGGGCCCCACGTAAGTTGCTTTAGAAATAGATCATCGCTAACCTCATCTCTCCAAGTGTGAGCTCAGAAATAACAGTGGGATGTTGAATCAGTTTATTTGTATTCTACTTCTACTGAATTTGTTTTGAAAGCTCCTCTTAGAACTGCTTCCTTCAGTGTGGACCCAGAGGAAAGGGACCTTTAAAGCCGGGACCGGCTCACTCTTTTTGGGAAGAAATGCTGCTGCTCATGGCCGTAACATCGAAACACAGGTGCCTCTTTTTTTTTTTTTTGGCAGAAACTGAACACCCCAGCTGTTCTGAAAGCCCCTAAAGAGAGGAAGCCCAGCAAGAAGGAGGGAGGATCCCCCGGGAAATCATCCAGCCTGCCAGCAATCCTCTACAGGTGAACACATTGTTCTGAGAGATGCTAGCAACAAACACCAAGGTTAAATGATCAAGTAAAGGGACCCGTGTAGTACAGCAGATGCCCATCATTCTTTTTAGGCCATTTATATGATAACCTTTTGTATGGTAAAACATACATATGTATAGACATAAGGGCCTTTCTATTGCAAAATTCTATGCTACGTTTCCTGCTCAACAACCAATAATTCTCCCTCATGTCCCTGGTTTTCCTGTAGTTGTGGAATCTGTAAGAAGAACCAGGACCAGCACCTGCTGGTGCTGTGCGACACCTGCAAGCTGTACTACCACCTGGGCTGCCTGGAGCCACCGCTCACACGTATGCCCAAGAAGACCAAGAACAGCTACTGGTGAGACTCAGGGGGGGCAATGTCGGCTGGAGGAAGGCCACACACGGAAGCTTCCTCAGGAGGAGCACTCACACCTCAGTGGGCCGGTCCTCCCAACACGCCACGTGATTGGACGTGACAGTGATAGACCACGGGCGGTCAATAGATATCGCTATTACAGGACGTTAGCTCCATTAAAAGCAGCATTCTGTGAGGGATAGATGTAGTTTCCTCTCCCATCATGCACCATGATGTATCTTCATGGAAAAGCGACCACACATACCACGACCACGGCGCTCATCACAAAAGGTCCTCCGCGCTGTGATTGGTCGTCCTGTGTTCCTGAAGCATCCTCTCACAGGCCTTACGTTAGAATTAGAGTAATTCTTCAGACTTGCATTGATCTGCTTCACCACTTCACCTGTGGGTCTCCCCCAAACCAAATGGCTTTACTGCTTTGTACCAGTTTTGCATATTGTATTAATACATTTTGAAAATCTTCTTTACTTTTCATAACCCTGACATGATAAAACATTTCCATGGAGTGAATATAATTGGGGGAGGGCCGTACATGTTCACTCTCTGTGTGCTAGCAGCAGCAGCAGCACACTGGGATCCGGAGGAGGTTCATTCCTTTTGGATGTGACATTTGAGGCCCGTCGGTGGCAGCGGGATTATCAGATGACGGATGCTGAGATGGTGGAAATGTCACTCTCTTCTCTCAGCTACCCCCCCTTCCCCCCCTGGGGGGATGATCGCTCTGAGATATTCTGCTGTTAGTGAAGTACATCTTCCTTCAGAGATGCAGCTGGTGTTAGAATGCAGGACGTGTCCGTTTGTCTGTGAGCGCACTCACTCATTGAGGGAGAATAAGAGACGCTTTGAATGGTGTGGATGCAGGGGGGGGGGCTCTTCTGACCCGGGTCCAACGTTATCTCATGGGACCTGGTGTTATGTGATCCATCATCAGCACAAAAACACACTCCACTCACACATTTCCCCCTACATATATGTATTATGGTCCCCCACAATGCAACGCTTTTGATGCTTTATTATTTTGTATAGACCTTTATGCAAACTGCAACCTAACGGAAGCCACAAGGAACATTGGATATGGATCCTGTGATATTTTAATTTGACTTAAAGCTTTGTGATAACGTTATAAACCTGAGTTCCACGAGACGCCTTTATCACCCTCAGGATCAACAGACTCCAGCAAGTTTCTGCTAGCAGCTCACTTTACATAAACACCAAGTATTTTGATGATCGCTGGGTGATGTAAAAACTTTGTGGCTTTATTTCTAAATACCAAGTCAGAGAGTCATTTCATTATGTTAACTATAAGTGATAGCCAGGAATCTACATGGTGGGGCTCGATGAAAAGTCCAAATTAGATTTCTATCCGTTATAAAATCCAATATCAGTCTAGATGTTTTGGTCTTGACCAAGAATATATTGGTAAATTGATTTTCTTTCTTTCACTCTGCTCTTTTGTGACTCTATTTTTTTTTTCTTCCTCCGTTGATGAGAAGAAGCATTTCATTTTTTTCACTTGACTGTAAAAAGCAAACCAGCTCCAGGTGGGTGATGCCAACAAATGAATGCAGTTCAGTGAGACGAGTTCTCTTCCTTGTGCTCAGGCAATGCTCCGAGTGTGACCAGGCCAGCAGCGACGAGGCCGACATCGCCATGGAGACGCTCCCGGACGGCACCAAGAGGTCCAGGAGGCAGGTCAAAGGGCCGATCAAGTTCATCCCGCAGGAGATGTCGCCGGAGCCCAAGAAACATCAGGTGAGAGGAGTTGAGTGAACGCTGTGTCTCCGTTCGGCACCGATAACTAATGACTCACTTGTGTCGTTATGAGCAGCAGTACAGAATGCTACGTCAGGGGCAAAGAGTACAAGAGCGGGAAGGAGAGAGCTCGGTGGGAAATAAATGGAAATCCAAACTGAACATACATAAATAATATCAGACCTCACAAGCGGTGTCCCCACATCTACGAGTCAATGGTCAGGTGTCCACGTGCACATGGTCGCACCCTTTCTGTGAGCTACCCAGCATTGCACTCACGTGTGTGTTTGTGTCTGCAAACAGCATTACCTTTTTCAACGACCCTTCGTGGTTGCCGTGACTCCCGTTCTGTCAAAAGAGCGATTGTTTGTCGGCAAATGTGCACAGGAGTTACACACCACCGCACCTCTTCATCATCTGTTTGACTTTAGGATTTGGCCGACCTCTTATTCAATTTTGACTTCATAAATTATGACAAAGATGAGGCGACTGATGAATAATACATATTACCTTGGTAATGCCCCAGATAAATGTTGAAATGCTGAGCACCAGCGACCCGACCGGAGGGTTGTGTAGCTTTTAAAAGCCCTTGTTTCATGTCACCTTCTGGCTGTTATCACAGCGCCGGTATGTGGTGTAACATCTTATGACGGCAGAGCGAGGGAACAGGACCCTCCCTCTATCCCTCACTGGATCCCACCTTATCTGTACCCAGCATGCTCTCTGATCCGCCAACACAAAGCAGCCTCCCCGCTCCCTCAACGGAACACATCCGGATTGCAATCTGACATATCGGTGGACAGGCTTTTTGTTTTTTTCCACTGTCAGCATGTGACCTGCTGCCGAGCACTTGGAACTTGGGGGGAACTTTCCACGCCAGTGACCGCAGGCAGCAGAGTCCATTCCACCAGACGCCATCTGTCTGCGTTAGTACTGGGGAGAAGAACAAAGGCCTCCGCCTCTCTCTGTGTGTCTTAGTCCAGTCCGGGTTAATGTGCTCCTCTGTTCATGTTTGGAATCCCTGGGCCCAGGCGTGTGTCGAGGACCCCGCCGGAGCTCTCGGGGGGATTAAGCGGCTTTCTGATTTTCCCCCGCGGCCACTCGGGCGCGGCACTTCAGTGCAGCGTTTATCTTCAAATGCAAGGCGCGCCATGGCAGACGCTAAAAGGCCCCGCTTTGCATTTCTAATGCTTTTACCAGGGCGCCCAAGCACTGGCACTCCTCTAAAGCCACGTTTCAATCTATCAGGGCTGCCTAATCGACCTCCCGCTCGCCTCTGAGGCGTCTGTGTGTGTCTGTGTGTGTGTGTGTGTGTGTGGGTGCTCCACCTGGATGAAGCCACGGGTGTTGTGGCTCTTACTTGGGGCATGCCGTTAGAGCCAACCCGTGAGCTCATTTTCATTCAGCGTGTACACGACGTAGCTGTAGAAATGATTGGCCTGCTAGGAATAGACCGCCGCGGACCCTCTCGCATCCAGATGGAGCTCCGTGCGAGGTCTGTACCACCTGATAGTTGAGTTCAGTCCGACTCTACTTCATACCGAGCATTTCTCACTGCTGCCTGTCCCCTGTCCTCCACATGCTCTAACCAAGCAAAGGTGTTTCTGAGAGATAGTCATATGACGCATTAGTTGATCACTGTGGAAATGAAAGGAACACGTGCTTCGTAACGGCGTCTCTTTAGGTTTTAAAAAAAGACACCCGGGCGTTGTGTTGTCCCTGACCTTGTGGGGGGGGTTCTGTGAGGATGACTCTTTCCAAAGCTCTGATGACATCACAGTTATTTAAACAAGCGATGTGTGTCCACAACGTCAGGTAATATTTTCAAATCGAGCACCGGCGATACACCAGCTCCTGCCGAGAAGATTGCATTGTGGGTAGATTATTAGTAGTTGCAGTTGTTTTAATCTCTGCTACGCTAATTCAAACCTGTCCATTGTAATGACATGGTGTTAAAAAGGACGACAGGGAGAAGTGCTCTGCAGTCATGTGATGTAATGAAATGCTCCCTATAATGGGACATGATGTACTGCTGCAGTGCCAACATTAAAACCTCCAATATGCACATACGCCATTAATCAGTTGGAAATGATAAGAATTGAGTTAATAGATCGGGTAACTACCACTGTCTACGCTCTGTTCCTTTTCTCTAATCCTGTGAGAGACGATTTTTGCCCGTTAAAGACGCACCGGTGTACTTAATTACAGAAT
Organism: Pungitius pungitius; assembly: GCF_949316345.1. Classification (NCBI taxonomy): domain Eukaryota; kingdom Metazoa; phylum Chordata; class Actinopteri; order Perciformes; family Gasterosteidae; genus Pungitius; species Pungitius pungitius. Next base: position 4,937,721 of record NC_084916.1, on the reverse strand, counting down.
TGATTTTGCACAGGACTTATAAACTGCCTGCAGTTTTAATTTGCTCACCTGAGCAGAGATTAGCTGTGCTGTGAGCCCGAGCCTTTTACTGCTGAAACAGCTGCCGAGCTGCACTGGCTGTGCCCGGCCTCCTTCATGACTTTACAGTCACTACTTTAATGCACAAAGAACTAAATAATCTCCTTTGTGTGGCGGCCGCGGGAGAAGCGGCGACGGTCCACGGCAGCCAATTGGCAGCCGGCTTGCTGTTAGCGTTCTTAACGATCTGGCGAGTGTCGGCGAGCCAAAGGCGACAGATGGGATTGTTTTCACAATCTGTTTAAATATGTTGTCGATTTTTCTTCCCCTTTTTAAACGCTCACTTGCTAGCAAACAAGAAGGGGATGTTTGACTTTTCTTCTTTCCCTCCGTGCTCTGCTCATTGTGCTGTGAGGGAGGGGCACGCTTTGGTTTAGTGCTTCGGCCCGACGTGTTGCTGGGAGGTGAATGGATCGCTGCCGTGGGCCCCCAGAGGGCCAGGATCCCATTCAGGGCCGGGGGCCCGTTGGAATGGACGTCCGTAGCTTCTCTGCTGTCACCTTTCCCTGAGGGAGGCTCGATGTTTAATGCAAAGTGGGCTGTGGCTCACACACACACACACACACACACACACACCTCCCTCATGTTACATGACATAGAATTGGTGGAAATTCGTCTGTAGTAGTTTAAAAGTCATGTTTTGCTTTTCCAGGACTGAATGGGATTTAAACATAATAATAAAGACAGACTGGAAGACAGACTGGACAAATCCAAAAAAAAGAGAAGCCAGCAAACAAACATTTAAACAATACCATTAAAATAGGACGACATAGTTTTTGTGAATAGTATGTGATCTAAATGAGTTTAAAGATTTTTACAATACTTGCATCTTAAAAAAAGACCCTGTCAGATTGTGACTGAAATGCTACAATGAATCCATGCAGATGTCACCGCAGTGTTGTCATGTGTTGATTGGTGGAGCTGATTGTGTGTTGCAGAGAACCAGAGGGCAGAAGAGGAAGAGGGTTCCGATGGGTGAAGACAGAGAAGATAAAGCCGAGGTTGGTCCTAGCTCACATGCTGATGACCTATTTTCACCTCTGCTCTTTAGCTTTGCTGACATTGGTTTGGACCCTTTTGCTTTTCTATTCCAGGTATATTTCAGTTGTATTAATATTAACAATTAAAAAAAGAAGAGATCAGATAACGGATTTCTTAAACATAAACTTTAACTATTATATGAAAATATATGCAAATATATATATATATATATATATATGTGTGTGTAATTATTTTAGTATTTTTGCCTTCATGTGATTCAACAGGATCAACTAAGAAGCAGCAGATGGATGTTATCCTTTTAAGAAACAACAAAGTGATCCACAGGAATCACTGATTCATTGTCTCTGACCACACAGACGTGTTACACAGTAGTTGCTCTGTGTCCAGAAGGTCCTCCTCCGAATTATGCTCCGGCGCTGTCCCCGTCTCTCCCCACTTTAACATTCCTCGCTCAAACAAGCCCTGGATTCTAATAAGCTGTGTTTCCATAGGAACCGCTGCCACGGGAACGCCGACAACGGCAATCTGCAATGCAGAAGAAACCCAAAGCTGACGACACGAGGACCGAGTGCACAACCTGCAGCGGACCGGGCGACAACGAGAACCTCGTGAGGTTAGAGAGAGAGAGAGAGGAAAGCGGGGGGAGGGGCTATCGGACACGCTCTGTGTGTGGGGGGGGGGCAGCCATATCCTCCTGATGATTAAAGTTCAGTCTTCATTAGGCCTGGCCGCCTGGGCTCTGAGAACGAGGGGGCCGAGGGTCCCTCATCCATGGGCCCCCTGCATTCACCTGCCACATACATTTGCACAGTTCATTAAGGCGTAATGAATAGCACAATTTATTCGGCTCCCTTCTTGGATTCCAGGTGTCAGGAATCTAATCAGCAGGCTTTTTTCCCTTTGATATTGGAATTCTGTGAGAAAGCATATTAGAAAAAGAAAAAAGATTAGATCACAGCAGACACATGGTCAGAAGGGGGTCATGTGATGAAAGTATGGTACACAGTGACTTGAACACGTTTCTGACTTCTGAAGGAAGCTTTTATCTATTAGTCCCACTTCTTGTCACAGTCTCTATTCTTGTTCCTTGATTCTGATCTGCTTTATTTGTGTTATGTACATTATCTACATAAACCTATTTTAACCATTCATTAATGAAAGCACTATTTTCCCTACAGTGTGGCCATACTACCTGCTCTGGTCACACACTCACTACTACTTTACTGCGATTATTGACTAATGACTTGTGAATGATATGTGAAGACTTTACTTTTAGCTCTGGCGCAATAATCCAAATCCAAAATAAATTAATAAATACTGATTTTAGTGCTAAATTTCATTCAAGGAAAGACACCTTCACTACCTTTTTCCACTAGTTCGACCCTATGCTATTGCATATGTCTTCAGAACGCATGTCATTTCACAATAGTTATGCCAGAAATCTCACACTAAACCTTCTAGTTTGGTTCATATCCATATTCCTCAGGTCTATAGTTTGTGCATCATCTATATACTGATTCAAACAACAACATGTGGTCGAATGAGATATTTCAAACTCCCTCTGTAGAAACCCCAACTCACTTCAATAACATAAACACCTGGCTTCATCCAGCGTTCAAATCTCTGGAAATAAATGAGAATTATCGCATTATTCCAAAAATGTCCCACCACCCAGTGGCATGGCATGTTTATTCTGAAAATTATTTTTCTATTCAAAAATTAGTTTAATTATTAGTTTTTTTTGCACCACTTTACACATCAGTATATATAGGCTGAAGCCAATCCGTGCTGACCCATACCCCATCCCCATGGCAGAGCAGTGTGTTGGTGGCTGTGAGGCTGTGAGCTGTGCTGCCCTGACTCTTTCTATCTTTGCGTTGCACAGGTTGTGAGAGCCGGGGCAGCCAGCTCGCCTCCCGTAGACAGTCGGGACAGACGGCGTTGGCTTAGAGACAGAGAGAGGCAAATTGAGGCGTTTGAAGAATGGCGCTCGGGTCAGGCGGAGGATCGAGAGCGTCACGCCGCCCCCCACGACCGCCTCTGATCCCAACGGGACCAAGAACTGTGCCAGAATCCAGAGGCCCACTTGTTTTCTGGTTAAAGTTGGACTCCTAACTGCTTTTACAGACTACCTGTGACTTGGTTGATTGTTTCTGTGAACGCCTGTGGCTCAAGTTGCATCTATGCAATTTTTGTGCATCTACCAAGTGTTACCAAGTAAGAAAAATGTATGTTTTTTTATACAACTCATGTATTAAACCATTCTGGCGAATGACCACAACATCGCTTTGTGCTAGCTAGGTCGCATCAAATATAAATAAGTAGAAGGCGAATTGTTAGTTAGACTTGGAGACAATTTATGGTCGAAGTGCTCCACATTTATTTTGTAAGACCTTGAGTCATTGCTATCTTTAAATATCCCATGAACTGGTGTTGAAATAAAGTGTTCTTGGTGGAACCCTCCTGTTCGGTTATTGTTAACACCTTTTTGAAGTTGGAAACGTTGTAGATAGAACCTCCAGAGGGATCCGATCCAGGACCTCCGCTCCATAGAGGGGGGTTCTGGCTATGACCTTTTTACAGATAGTTTGAGGTGTCCCCTTTACCTTGCGTTTTAGGTAGAAGCCTCTGAAAAGGTATCCAGGACAAACAAGGACAAACCCTGTGTAGTTGTAGTTAGTAGATGCATTTCTAAAGGCCACTCATAGACCACAGGAACCACTGAGGAGGCTCTGTTTTCCACCAAGAAGCAACTTTCTAAAAAAAGAAAAGCTCCTTTCATGGGATCTTAAAGGTTGTGTTCCCACCTGGCTGCTATGAGTTTGTCCGAGGCTGAGGTAACTCCTGATTGTCCTCGTGGTAGCTGAACTTCCCTTGTGAGACGTAAGTAGAGGACTCAGGCCTTGCAAACCGTTGAAAGATCACAGCGCTCCAAGAGGCAGAGAACCGTCCCGGCCTCCAACGTGCGTGTGTGGGAATCATTTCTGATCCCCTCACTGGTCACCCGTCAGTGCCACTTCTCATAAGTACCAATCAGCATTATTGATTGACATCATCACCCTGCACCTTTCAGTGAGGATTTCTAGGGACTAACTTGAACCCAACCCCCCCAAGATGTGAATGCTATGTTGTGTTTTCTCTGTCCATAGAGGAATGATTAAGAGAGGTCAGTGTTATAGATAGATAGAAAAGTCTTTCAGCCTGATTAATGCTAGCATATAGCATCTGTAGTTAGTTAGTACATTAGTCCCAATGTCTTCCTCCGTCTCCACGTCTCAAAGTGACAGTTGACCTGAGGTGTCCTCAGATGTCCCTGGTGCGCCACTGTCCGAGCCGTCATGACCAGCAGGGGCTGGCTGCGCTGTCAGGCCTCGTGGCGAGTGTCACGCTCTGCCCTCATGTGTCACTCTGCGTGCACGCGTGTGGGAGCAGTTCACGGCTCTCTGCTGCTCGGAGACCCCGATGCACACCGGGGGCCGTCTTTAGAGGCCGGACCTCGGTGCAGAGCGCCACGCTGCACCCCCCCCCCCCCGTCACTCACGCTCAGTCACATCCACGATGCATGGCTTTATCTGTTTGTCCACATCTGTACAGTCATTTCAAAATGTAAAATAAGTGATGTGGTCTTGTTGGGTTTGAATGCCAGGTAGCTACTGTGTACAGTATTTATTGAAGAGGCCAGTCATACATTGTGGTGCCTACATACGTGATTGTGTTGTGAGAAGAGGTGAACTCTGATTTGTGAGCGACTGCCATATTTTCTTTTTTCAATCGCCAGACATTAGTCGTCACTTGTTTACACCCGAGCCTTTAGGGGGATACATGTGAATAATTGTGTGCTGTATTGTGATACTGTATGAAGTAGGAATGTGGATGTTGCTGCTGTTGTGTATGTGAAGTGTCTCAGCCTCTGGCCTACAGCTCTTGAAAATGAAGCAGAGCTTTAATAAACTCTTGACTTTTTCACCCTATTGCCACGTTGATAAATGACTGTCAGCCGGCTAATTAATTGTCCCGAAGGTGCGGCGGCGGCAGCAGTCCGTTTGTGCGTGTAATGCCCTCTGTCATCGGTGATTTATCACCTGGGAAGTGGCCTTCTTGTTGGGGGGCGGGGGGGGGGGGGGGGGGCTCTAAGACAGGATCCTGCTGCTCTGCACCCACATACTCTGCACCCACATACTATCCAGTCTACAGCTAACCTGCTGGACCCTCTCTGCAGTCGTTGGCCCTGTTTGATCAGCACACACTCCTTTAACTCTTAGTGACTGGATTGAAGCTGCTGGCTGGAAGGACCTTCACCTTTTCCCAAAATCCCAACTTCTCATGTCTGAAGACGACCCATCAATCGCACTGGTCTATTCATGTAGTTTCGAACTAGCATTTCTGCATGGATAGCAAATTTTAGGCCTCATCGGGGGGGCATGCGACCGTGGCACATGCCAATGGCAGACTGGCAGTAAGTGTGCGAGGTAATGCCATTTGCCTCGCTTAGGACCATACCATAATAAAACCACTCTCTTAGTTGCCAAAGTTTGCTTTTACCCTCCCTAACTCCCAGTAAGCAGAAATATGGCAATGCACCAACATCCTGTTCATTTATGATGGGCTCATTTGGACAAAATATACTAATTAAGGTATAGTTATGCCTATTGTTAGTACCTTCTAAATGCAGATATAGAACACATTTTATGGGCACTTTGCAGCAGAAATGTAAATGATTACATGCCGGCGGTGGATTGTCAGATTGTCAAACATTTCCAAGAAATCCAGAGTATCAATTAAAAATAATAGATCCATGGCCATTTGCTAAATCCACAGCATGTCGTTATTTAACATTTAACAATTCTTCTTTAATTCATATTTGTTGGTATTTAGACTTTCAAAAACAATATTTTCAATGCTAAATATTCACATCCGAATTGAACATCTTTTAAAAAAAAATATATATATATTTTATGTGTCATCCAGGAGTCATTGTTTGTAAAATAATCAAATCTAAAGTAAAGCAGATGAATTAAATATATTAAGAAAAGTTTTTGTAAGGATTTGAGCCCTGCTCTTGTCTGTTAAACCGCGACACAAAGAGAGACATTTTGGTTTGTGGCATCTTTGTGAGATGGAACCAACTTACCGTGGTGAACTGTACTACCCCCCCCCCCGGCCCCCCCTCCTCTCAGGGGGGCTTTCGGGACCCTGCAGCAACGGGCCAACCGGTGATGCGCTCGGCCCTGCTTGGAATGAGACGGGGACCAGGGGGTGCGGGAAGGAGACACACGGCTAGGGGGGGGGGGGGGTTCTGGAAGGCAGTAACCTTTCCGATGATGAGTGCGTTTCCCATTACTGCTCTGACACCGGATCCGGGGAGATGATTTAATGGCGGCATTTTGTTTTTGCTGACTTCACCCTTTCCCCCCCCCACCCCCCCTACTTTTAAAACCGAAAACACCAGAGCTGTGACTGTGGGCTGTGTGGGAAGTGTGGCCAAGCAGCTCAAAGCTATTACTCCGTAGCTTCTTCCACCATTTCTTTATCCCACCGACTCCGCCCACGGTGTGGGTCTGCCCCAGCGCTTCCTGACGTGCTCCTCTTTTAACGGCACTGGGTGGCCACCTAACACCTTTTTTAAATCATTACATAGCCAACATGAGTCCCAAAGCCCCCGTGGGGGCCTTAAAATCTTAATTGATAACCTGGTCATGGACCGTTTTAATGCAGTTGCAGTGTTTGTACCTCTAGTGGGGTTCCTTCCCGCATCGAGGCACCAATAGAGAACACTGAGTGCCTCACCGGGGTCAGACGCTACAAGGGACCTGCCGCTGAAATCCCCCTCTCCTCCAAGGATTGTTCTCAGCTCACCGGGGCCCCCTGCTGGAGGTCGAAAGAAACATGCCTTCAGTCCCATACGAGGCAGGAGGGAGGTGTGAATGAGTTGTGTCCAGATGAGCTAATAAAGCCAGCCACTTTGACTTGTCTTTCACCATAGGTGCGACTTCAGCAATCCATTCTTTTCCTCGCCCCTCTTGTAAAACAATGGCTCTTTTCTAATGACGTAGTGATCCAACAGTAAATCAAAAAAGGTAGGAGGCTCACAAAGTCCTATAATCCACTCCTTTCTATGGAAAGACACCGGCGGCACACTTTGTCATGGATGAGAGTCAATGGCTCGGTGCTTTGTGTCATATTGATTTCTGTCCCGTGGCCACTCCCAAGGTAATTGCATTGCCCACTCGTGATAAATTCATTGCCTTGTTTCAGCCACATGGGCTCAGGCGGCAGGGCTGCTGCACAGAAAAGACCACAAACCCATCGTGTAGCGTGACTTTGGGTGTGAAGCAGTTGGATTTCTTTGTGTAACACAAAACGCTTGTCATTGGGAATTCAGCACTGAAGAAAAATCAGTGTGATGAAGTTTAGAAATTAGACAAAGAGACCTAATATAGAAATGTCTGTTTGTGAAGCCACATCCTGGTCTAGATATGAACTAAATATCCTCATTAATTTAAAAACATCATTCTCTATTCCATCCAACCGTCGACTTGTATTGAGGTATCAATGTCCTAGTTTTGGTGATACGTCTGTGGAGGAATGGGGGGGGGGGGGCTCTTTACCGACCCCCGAAGGGGGGCCGCACCGTGACAGGGATTTTGAAGAGGTGGATTAGATCAAATGAAGCCAGCTGAGATTTGTGGTCCCTGCGTGGTGAGGACAGGTCTGCCGATGAAGCAGAGGGGAAGGATGGGGTGGTCCGGGGGGGCGAGAAGGGGGGGGGGGCGGATCTCGGAACTTCACACAGAGATTAAATACCAGATGAAAGCAGACACGAATCGCCAACTGAGAGCAACATGTGTAGCAGACAAAAGCAATCAATCATGTCCCCTCCACCACATCACCTCCAATAAGATTACATCAATCAATAACCTCTCTTATGAGTGATTGGATTTTGTCTGCTTCCAAAGCGGGAGGGGGGGGGCTGCTCAATTTTCCCAATGATTAAAGCAGGGCCAAATTGCTTTGATAACATCAAGGACCTTGCTGTGGCTGGGTGTGTGAGGGCAGTGTTTGGAGTAGATAGGCTGGTGGCAGCAGGTGACTCAGACAGTGAACACACTGACAACAGATGAGCCAGCGAGGGTCCAGATTCGTGCTAAATAAACACTTCCACGGTTGACATTTTGGTTGTCCAGTTAGTTATTAAAGTTCTCTTCCATTCACCTCGGAAGTCTTGAATTGAAGCTAGGAAATCAAACCCCAATGACCTAGTAAGCAAAAGTTGACACTTCCATTTCCTTGTAGGCTAGCCATTGCTAACATATTTATTGAGAGTCAGCCATGCTAATTGCTAAGCTATTAACTAATGATTCTGTACGGAGCAGCTCCCTTGGATTTTGAGCCCAGGTGAGGTTCTCCACAGTTTGACCTGAGGCAAAGTTCTAGTTGAAGTATCCGACTGGGAACTGTGAAAAGCAAATGGAACCCACCACGAAGCAAGAAAATGCCAATTGGGGCAAATGGGCTTTAAAGTGGACCTTTCTCTAAGGTGTCCTTTCCAGAGAGTCAGTTTGAGCTCATTGTTCAGCTGTCCAGCGTGGTGAGCACATTAGGCAGCTAAAGAGACCCATTATAGCTGCTGGAGACCAGGACAAGAAACTCAAGACATGACTGGTCTAGATAGGTTTGAAGTGGTCCTATCAGACATTTCAAAAAAAGCCTTTGGCCCCCACTATGTCTAATGGTGACCACCACACTAACATACTCACGAATGCTTGAACGATCCCCTCTGCACAGTGTGTCCAGGGTATGAAAAGGTACGGTAAAATATCTCATCCATGGTACGTCATAACATGAAATGCTGCATACACTTTTTAAAAAGGGTTCTATTGGTAAATGATTGCTCAACACTGACAACCTCATATTCTGTCAGTTGTTTGCGTTCATTGAAGTTTGAATTGAGTTCACGTAACCACGTGTGGGAGATGTTTAGTCAGAATAGATCTTAGTCTGATCTTTCCAGAGTCACTCCAGGCCCCGAGGCGTAACCTTTGGTGTCAGGCCGCAGGCACAAAGTTTATTATGTGGCTCGAACGACTTTCCTGAACAAACATAAATCTGACAAAAATTGTGTATTGCCAATAAAGATATTGTCATTATTTTGTATACGAGGACAAAATGTACGCTGCAGCGAGCCTGCAGATCACAGTGGCCGAACAGAGAAACTGACTTGAATATCTGCTTTGAGTGAATTATTTTCTTTTTTTTTCTCGTTGTAACTTCTGTTCATTGGTGACAAAAAACAACAACATGGCGATATCGAAGTTACCAGGATCAGGCGTTCATAATGGCAACACACAAACTAGTGGGTGACGTCCCAGTGACCACCTCCACTTCTCATACAGTCTATGGTCTCTCTGCTTGTGGTATATCTAGATAGAATCGTTACGAAACGAATACCCCAAATGTTAAATTGTTCTTCATAAGGCTCTTTACTGCTTTGCCCCCTTTTGAACCAGACCATCAACCTCCCTCTTTTAGTGCATGCTACTGTGACACAGCTAATGCTATCACAGCTTCATTTATAAATGTTTAAATGAAGATTGAAAACCACAAAAAAGCATCAGTGAGCAGTGCTTTAGTTAGAGGAACCTTCCTGCGATACACAACAGACATAAAACAAGGGTTTGTTAAGGTAACGTAATTAGAGAAGCGTGCGTGCAGCCCCCACAGTCTCGGCAAAATAAAAAGAGGCCTCCTGTGAGTTTGAAAGGTCTTCAAAAGTCTCCTGCAGCGAAACTGAAGAGTTTGCTGCCTTGTTTTGAGATTCATGTGAAATCATTTGGGTGGTTTGTGTGCAACAAAAGGATAGTGCTCATTAGTGGAGAGCACACATTTTGGTCATTTGTCTTCTATTCACTAGGTGGCTGGAGGGCACTTAAAATTCTCATCATTTCCAAGGCAGATATGCCTGCTCAGCCCATCCAAGATTATGGTGTGTGTATGTGTGTGTGTGTGTGTGTGTGTGTGTGTGTGTGTGTGTGTGTGTGTGTGTGTGTGAGAGAGAGAGAGTGAGAGACCTGCCTCTGCACATTTGCGCAAATGTGCAGCAGCTGTTCACTTTTGCCCCTTCAACTCGTAAGATGCCAATTATCGACACCAATTAGATTTCAACTCTGATTTTAGTAAATCCCCCAGACTTCATATATCTAAACGCTGCAGGTAGAATGACGTTTAGTTTCAGCCGTGGTTTCACAGTGCTTCTATCCATACTCTTCCAGATGGAGGATCCCACCATGTTGCGCTGTTTACTTACTATTGTGGTGCTTTTTGCCGTTGTCTAGTGATCGCTGACATCAGGGATCACAGTCCTCTAATAAACCACCCAACCGGTTTCTATGTAATATACATTTTCAGAAATCATATGAATATTTGCAGGTGCCCACTGTTTGGCTCGGAGTCTATTGTTGTCAATTGGGTGTAAAACAATTATATTAGAAATAATTTGATATTGTGCAAATAGCGGTAAATGTTCATTTGTTATACATTTAGCCTTCCAGGTACAGAGCGCTGTGGATGATTTTTAATTATTTTTTATTATTGGTTACTATCAGACAAGGCAGTTATCAGTATCCTCAGGAAAATAACAAACTGCCGGAGTTGTATTAAATCAATTGGTGATCATTAGAGAATTTGAATGTCATAAATGTGCTGTTGTTTTGCTCACATTGCTGTATTTTCATTGGCACACAACTGCCCAATTGCTCTGAGCGCACACGTCCAGAAAACGCTGGCTTTGTTGGCAAGAGCTAGTAACTCATATCCAAACACGGGCTGCCATAAATCACGGACAAGACAGCCCCTTGGACGGAGCGTAGAATATGATTTCCTGATACTCCTCCTGAAACACAGCATCAAAAGACGGAACATCCCAACAGAATGAAACCCAATCGGTGTGGTGCCCTGCTGATTCCAGACTTTTTGTAATTTGTATTCACTGAGGGGAGGAGAGCGGATCAGCACTGAGAGAGAGAGAGCGATAGAGAGAGGGGGGATGTCTGATGTGTTTCTTACTGGCCAAATGCAGTTTGAGTCAAATGTCCAATGCTATTCTACATCAATGTGCAAAGTATTCTGTTAACCACAGAAACATCCCCAATGCTTCACACATGCAAACCTTGGCTTGATTATGGAGTAGTGTGAATGTTCAGGGTTTGTTTGAATCTCTTTGAGTGGAAACAGGTCTGTTTGCTTTTACTGTCTTGTGAAATCAAGGAGAATGCTTGGTCTGTTCTTATTCTTACCATCAATTCACAGAAACTAAAATAAAGATCTGCACTGCAGTGTTTCCGATGTGGTGGGGCTAGGGTCATATTTATGGATGTATTTTAAAATTGATGTGCAATTTAAACTGACTCAGTTCAGACTGATGATGATCGAGCTGATGATTAAGCGTTTTGCAGCACAAGTGCGTTACTATCTTGTTATTTACTATTTTTCACAAGTCTCTTTCGGGGTCAGCAGAGCTACTGAAATACCTCACAGCAAGAGAAGCTGGGAGGAGTCAGTGCTGTTTAGACCCACAGTAAACCACATTAAAGGCATGGAACGATTGACCTGTGACTGCAGCACAAAGAGAGAAGACTTCTTTTAATCATTTATGAGGCTGCCTGCCCTTCATCGAGTTCCCCCCTGCCTGGTAAACACACTCACACTCCACAATTAGAGCCAATTATGGCCTAATCAATGGAGGAGATTCACATTCTTCAATGAAAATCTGATAACAGCTTCACAGCCAGGGAGGTCAATCTGAACCCTCTCGATTCGTCTCCATTACTACCCAAAGAAGGACACCGGGGGGTGGGGGGGGGGCTTTAAAGAAACACGAGAGGACAACAAGGACAAGTGTATCTGCAGGTTCAGTTTAAGTCTAACCTGTCTAATGTCTAACCTGTGCAACTACAAATGGGCAATGTATCAGAAAGACTGTGGGACATATGGAGGAAATCCTCATGTGGACAGGAGAGCGGGGAGGGGTGGAGAGGGGGAGGGAACTACTCACAGTGGTTGTCTTCCTTCACCTGGCATTACAGAACTAAGGCTCACTTGACAAGCTTCTACTGGGTCTTGCTCTCGTGATTGATTCGATTTTCGTGATTGTTGTATGGATCTCTTGAAAGTTTCTAAAGAGAATGATCAATGCAATAGCTTCTCAAGCTGTGCGAAGGGATTAACTGAAAACAAAAAAACATGAGTTATATATATATATACATATATACACACACACACTATATATGTAGTCTGTAATTATTAAAGCTCATCGATCATTCCATGTAAGTAGGTAAAATCTATTTATAGAGCGCTTTTCACAGACCAGGATCACAAAGGGCAACAATTCATCTTAAAGAGGAAAACTCAGTGTGACCAAAAGGGGCCAATAAGTAACAGACACACAATACATGGTGTAAAACAACGTTTAAAAGCAGCAATAGGGTGGTTATAATACTTGTTTAAAACGGTGCGTTTTTTGAGCAGCTGAGTGAATACTTTTGTAGACATGCAGGTACAGCATTCCACAGGAAGCCACTGCCTCAAAGATTGATCACTGCGGGTGATACACGGTGTACGAGGGGCAGACAGAAGACCTCAGCCTTTAGATCTAAGTGCGAGCAGGTGCGTAGGGGTATAGTAAATCAGCTATATAGGAGGGGGCGTGTACATGAGGGTGTGAATTTTGTGGTGTATCCTAAAAGCTACTGGGTGCCAGTGGAGAGTTTGGAGAATACGGGTGATGTGAGAACATTCATTTTGAAGGACCTGTTAACGGTTCAGAAAAGCTACACAAAGGGATGAAGAAAGAGAATTACTATAATAGAGATGAATGGATGTTTGGTCATCTCAAGTTCAGCAGTTGAGAGCACAGATTTGAGTTTACTTCTATTTCTAATATGAAAAAACATGATCTAGTCCGCTGCTTAATATCGGGGGGGAGGGGGGCGGTCAAATGAAATGGATCGATCAAAGAAAATCCCTAGGTGGCCCAAGTTGCAGTGGGCAGCAGAGGAAAGAAGACCAATACTGGGATTGATTATTGAGACAAACTCATCAGGTGCAATGACTAGAACCTCTGTCTCACTGTTGTTCAGTTGTAAGCAGTTTTCTGTTGTCCAGTCACTGATTGCATTGACACAATCCAGAAACCTAGTTACTGTGCACACCTCTGTTTTACTGGAAGTTGTATATCATCTGCGTAAAAATTATAGGCAACATCATAGCTTGTTACAGTCGGTTCTGATGGTAACATATAAAGAGAAAATAACATTAGCCCCATGAACGGGCCCTGTGGTACACCACAAAACAATGGAGAGGTTTGAGACCCAAACTAAGCCCAAGAGACATTGAAGCTTCTGTCCGCAAGTTACAAGGTATTCCAGTCTAATGCTATGCCAGAAATGCCTACCCCATCCCATAGCCTCCTCAACAATATGTGATGCAACGCAGAACTGAGGTCCATGAGTAACAACAAAGAGCAATGTAACCATGGAAGACCATGGAAGACCGCAGAATACTGCAAAAGCACCCGACATTGGCGTTCGCTTTTGGGCAGTGGATTTATGTAACCAACAGTCATCGTGGCCATGGAAAAGAGACTCCCTTTTCATAGTGACGAGAGAATGTTTAGGAAGCTCATTCGTAGTCAATCAAGCATGACGTTTCTGCCGTACAAGAACCATAACAAATCACGGGGGTTTTGGGGTGGGTCGACATGCCAGATAGTCAAATTAACGTGTAGAAGCGCTAAAAAAGTGGAATTTTCCTAATATGTCCCCTTTAAGAGCAATCTTCATGTCTTTGGTCATATACAGGACATCATAATCCATAACATAGACCCTGAGTTTTCACAAACACAGGCATGTTTCACCAGTGGTAGTCAACAGCATAGATTTGGTTCAAATGAAGCCCTTTACCAGAATGCACATCATGGCAGCAGCTGTTGGAAACATGAACCAAACATGCTGTTGTCTTCATAAAAGTGTTTAATCAATTTTGAATTCTTACTTACTCAGCTGTGTCTGCAGCCCACAGTGTCCATTAGGACCAGCCATTTGGCTCAAAGTCAGTCGTTAAACTGCTGATGCACCGAAACCGTCATAATCTTCCTGTATTCATTTGTAGTTCTGACCCCCTACTTGCAACAACGATACAGTTTGTTGCTGATGACAGTTATGATTAGTTTTTTTTAGAGCTTGCTAGCTGGTCTGCATGGCTCTTGCACAAGACACTTCCATTGGATTTTTGATGACGCCGTTCAAAAAAGGATGTGTTGTTTTCCAAAAAGGCAACATGATTGTGTTAGCATATGTTCCATTACATTAACAAAAAAACATGTTTGACTGCTGGTATTTTTACGGTCAAAATTTGTATATTTAATTATTTGGTTAGGGACAGCACACATTTAAAATACATTCCTGTAAATGCACCAGAACTGACAACGGGCTATTTTCTCTCTCTAGCCTTGTGTTGGATGTCACAAAGTCTCCCACAAAATGTACAAAATTAATTCTACAATATTTACCCTTAACAAAATATGCAGAAACCACGCAAGAAGAGAGAATGTTAATACAAGTTGAAATATCGTACAGGACACTCATACTAGTGTGTGCTATGCGTGCCATCGAGGCATGTCACACAAAGGCTCCCAAACAACATATAAGAAGCCAGTACGTGAGGGATAATTATGTTCAATAGAAACAGGTATTCTGCATTGTCAGACACACAAAGAAGGAACGCGGGAAGCACAAAGCATGAAAGCGTGCCCAATACGTGAAGTATACAAGCCAGCCTGACCCAGCGAAACAACAATAGAAGATGTGCATACAGGACAGAGGGGTTGTAGTGCTGGCAGTATTTCTTTAAATGAGCTTTAAATGAACTGTGTGTCCTAAGTACTCTGATGGGATGGAGTCCCATTTGAGTGAATCTTTTACAGAAAATGCAGAGTGTCTGAAAGCACTTTTCCTGAGTGGGATATTGCCAGCCCCTTTCTGCACCTCTTGTGAGCCAATATGCAGCATCGTTGAGCGGAGGAGATCAAGCCACATATAGTCTTGTAAAGGGCAGATGAAAATGAATAAAGCTGATGCTGTTTTCCAAACCAAAGAATTTTCTTATTTTCTTTACATTAGGCAATGGGGAGAAGGATCAGTTTTTTTTCGAGTGTTCGCTTATATCTTGACTGTAGTGGTTTTTAATTTCTCAATGAGCTTATAATGAAGTTAAAAAGTAGATGAACATGAAACATGGTGTAGAATCTCAACCACAACTTTGGTTGACTTGTCAACATTTATTTAATCGCTGACTTTTCATCGTGGTTATTGTTATAGTCCCAAAGCACTAATTCTTGTTTTCACGTTACTTTGCATGCACAAGGGCATTGAGGATGTTGCTAGACCTTCTGATCTTTGAAAGGAGCCAGGCCAGCTATTTGTTCTTTAAGCTAAGCTAGGCTAGCTGGCAGAGCACATGGCCACGTTTCCAGAAATGTTGAACTACTCCTTTAACATGCTTTTCAGATCGCATTTTCTCCGATGGTATGTGACAGAGAAGGAGGGGTGTCAGCAGACACAACCTGGATTGATTTGTTCACTTTGCTGATCAACCTACGGACGATCAGCCGCTCGTGGGGCTGCTCCAGCGTGGGATTGGTTAAACACTTCAACTCATATTGTGTGCGTAACAGCAAATAGTTTCCCCCTTTAAAAGGTTTAATGGTGTCATTCTGGACTAATCGGTCAGTGCTTCTAATATTCAGTGAGTGAGGGATTTCGTAAAAAGTTTCCAGGGTGTCCGTTGTCTGACCGTTGCTACTTCACCCGAGGACACAGCCTCTGTTTCACTTTAGCAGGCCTCACCGTGATGTGTGGGACACTAACAAGGCACCTATTTATCTGGCTCCTGATATGAACCATTGAACAGGCAATGGCCGCGTAAGGTCAAGGGACCCGAGTGATTACAGGGGCGTAGGGACGCATTAACAAAGTCCCATGAATGACAACTCGCTGCCTCGTCATCATCCATCATAGCTCCCCGCGCCGGCCTCGCCGCTTCGTATTGGTGAGGCGTAACGCGTGCCCTTCCTGTCCAGGTGCGACGAGTGCCGACTCTGCTACCACTTCGGGTGTCTGGACCCCCCGCTGAAGAAATCGCCCAAGCAGACGGGATACGGCTGGATCTGCCAGGACTGTGACAAGGTGAGTGTGCTCTGCATGTGTGCAAGGCTCACAGAGCAACTTGGTTGTATTAGCTGCTGAACAATAGTTTTCAGACATTTTGCCCCTCGCCTGATGGTACGTCGCTTTCATTCCCCAGCAGTCACAGTATCTCCTGACTGTGTGCCTGACGTGAAGCTTTTGTTTTTTTGTTGATCATACAATCTGAATCCTACCCTGACCCCCCAAGGCCTGTATTTTCCATCACTGAAATTGGACTCGCCAAGGAGAGACAATTGCTTGTTAGATTTGGTCCTTTTTCTAATTCAGGACTAACCGAACAGGTGTCGAAATAGCACACGCTAAAACCAATGCCGCTGGGAATCAATGCTGATATCAGCATACTAGCTTCCATTTCCTGGGGGCAACACAAACAACCAGCATACAAACACAGTGTAGGAGTCAGACCATACCGACTGAACACATTTACAATTTAAATAAAAAAAACAAATAGAGAGGACAGAATACAGGTTTGCAAGCTTAGAATAGAGTATTTTATAGATTGTTTCATGGTGTATCACTTGTTAAAGGTACTATATGAAAGGATGTAGCATAACTTAAAGAAAGACCTTCCTCGACGGCCTGAGGACTGACACTACTGTCTTGACTAAGGTGATATTTATATAATTCATGCTACAGAGTGCCTTGCCTTTTCTTTAGCTCTCCTAAATGATGCATTTCTCTTTTGATTTATTCCCTTTGTGAACATTGTAAACAAGAGTTTTATGGTCTTATTCAATACAGCGTGGTGTTCACTTTGTGAATTATCGTCCATTTAGAGTCAAATAGACCAGAGGTCCCCAATCCTTAACCAGAGCCACTACCAAAGGTATTTTCATTTAAAATAATTAAATAAAAGGCAGTACAGCAGCTTTCCATCTCAAAAAAAGATCCTCAACAGCGGAATAGCATTTTCCTGATTTCCATTTAGTTCTTTGCTTGTTTGCAATAACAGAGAGGACTTTGCTGCCTCTAATTGTTAAATGTGTACCCATTTTCTGTCCTATTAGTGCCCATGTTGGGAATATGCGGGCTGATTGATGCACAAATAATGGATTATAAAAGCTATAGTGGAGATGCTACGTCATAGGGATGAAAAACCAAAAGGTTAAAGCCCTCTTTTAATGTGTAATGTGCTGCTAGTACTTTCTAAGTGCCACATATGTTTTGTTTCATTTTATATACACACAAATCATGTCCACTGATCCACTGATGTGGCCTCTATGGCTTCATTCTGGTTCCACTTGTTCTGCCCTCAACACACATAAGAAAACAGTGTCAAAGCATTGACATCACCGCTATGATAAGACATGAGACCTAAAATGAACCCTCACTCAAACTGATCTAACCCAAATAGGTCAATATAAGGTCAATATATTCCCCGACAAACTTTACTGGAATAAAATGAAAGCTGCAATATTATGCATAAAGTGGCAACAATAGGATTGTATTCACACATTGAAATTAAAACGTGTTTTTTCATCAAAGAGGCTGCAATGTTGAGTAAAAACCGCTTCAAAAAGTTCAATGGAGGTTAACCTCTGCAGAGCACGAACGTGATATCACCTGAGTCCAAATGTTGTATACAGTACCATTCAAAAATGTGGACAAATCTGTCTCATTGCCAACTCCGACCGGCTCCAGCTGCTTGTTGAAATTTGCTGTGACTTTGCAAGCGATCAGAAGTTGTGTGAAAACAAATGGTGGGTTTTAAGCAGCTCTCATCTAGACGTTCCCTTTCCCTCTGGTGGATCTCGTCCCCATGAAGCAGCTCCCGTCCTCCTCCCCCTCCCTCCTACTTGTTAACATCAAATGAGAGAACATTTTGCCTTCAGCTCTCTCTGGCCCAGAGCAGGTGGACGTTTCACTGGAGACAGGAGAAGAACGTTTGATGTGTTGACGTGACAAATCGCCGTGACCTTTCTTCTCTCGGCTTCTTCTCGCCGGCAGAGATCACTCGTGTTAAATAACTGAGCCCATTGGAAGCCTTGCTTCTACCAATCTGTTCATATTCTCCTTTGGAAATGTATGGACGGGGTCAATGGTTTCCGCTGCTGAAGGATCTTCTAGCATATCGCCGATCTATATTTAAGCAAGAAAAGGGTAAAAGAAGCCAACGCGTGTCTAATGTGGCAGGGGGTACATTCTGAGAGGCAGTGAAGAATGTGACATTTTTGAGAGCACGGTGTTCAGACCTTTTTAAGGCACGAGGTGCTCAGAGTGTCTCAGTAATAGTAAGTGGAGGGAGATAATTGTCTCCACTCAGGGCATCTAAAAAGCACTCTGAGATGAGAGCTGTATTTAAGGAAAGTTTTATTATCTGCTTCTAAATGCCAAGTCATGCACCGTTTTTCTGCCCATGGGGGAGATTGTTTTTTTTTTTTGAAATGCCAACGTTAAGTGCACAGCATTACCTGATCATTGCGAGTGAGACGTGGCTGCTGGCAGAGATAGCGGACGGTCAACCCTTCTGCCTGGAGTTGTGCATGGAGTGATTTGAGCTCTTATCTGAGGGGAAGCTGGATGACTTCTGAAGGGGGAGCTATGCAGGAAGAGGCACCAAATATCTGAGCGCCGCTTTGCTCAAATGTTTGGAAGCCTGTTTCTGCGTTGCACGTTAAGCGGGCGCTAGTGTATGTCGCTATTCCAGTCTTGTGTGCTCTCATGTCATCATTCACCCATCATTACTCCGATGACAGGAGCCACCATAGGCAGTGCCACCTGCCCATCAGTAGCTAACACTCCCACCATTACACGCCTTAGTCCCAGCTACAGGAGCAACGATGGGGGTTAAGTGCCTTGTCCAAGGGCACATCACTAGTAATGTTGATACATATTACAGATGTCCATGAGATATTCAGTGTGACCAAACCAAATACAAATGTACCACAGAGTATATCCTGTACCACCAAACAAGATGTTTATGTATTTTTTTTATTGTTTTCTTATACGCTGTGAGGTCCTGATGATCCAAAGCCTTCGGTGCTGATGACGGGCTGCTACTGTTTGTTCTGCCGTGGTCATTACAGGGAAGCTGCGGGTTTTACAGTGTGGCCAGCGAGTGCAGGAGCGGAGCAATAAAAGGCTTTATTAGACAGGCCGGAGTCCACTACAGGCGGCGTGTTTCTCTCAGCCTGCTCGGCGCAGATAAACCCCGCTCTGACCGGGGGCCACGGGGCCCGCTGTCGCCGCGGGCCCTCGCTGAATTGATTTCCGCGGTAAAGTGACAGTGTCGCCTTAATATACGGACGGCCTGTAATTCAAGCCTGCTACCGAGCCAAGGGGCGCTTGTTTAAGGCTTTATTTACACCCTCGCGGGGTCGCCTGGCGTGCTGGGCTCCACGCTGATTCAGAACCCGGAGATTCGGATAAAAGGTTTGAAATGCCAAAAGCTCTTGAAGTTGCCCAGGCAGTGTTTTAAGTATTCAACTGTGAACTTGTGTGGGATTCTTTACTTTAGCTGCACTCAGACGTGTTGTCATCAAAAGGATTGCAAGCGTTGGAATTACTGTCCATAAAAGTTTCATCTCCCGGCCTTCTCCTACACAGCAATCAGCTTGTGTTGGAACATCCAGGCGAGTGCGGCTCTGTTTATGTGTAAATGCCGGCTGTGTGTTCAAGTCTTTCACTGCTGGCTGTTTACGAAGCAACGAGCTCTTAAGAGTGTAATGTTTGACGTCTTCCCGATTCGGAGGAAGATCACCTTTCACGCGCTGCGCCATCAATCAGAAGCGCCATCGCTTGACCTGTGAAAGACTGTAATTAAGGTGGCCTAATTAACTTGATGAAGTGGCGCGCTTGGCTGCCTTTACTATGTTGAGTCAATTGAAAGAAAAATAGGCATCATTACTCAACAGACGTTATGGTATTTTCGAGGAACGCGGAGGGAGTGCATGTCTTATCTTTGTGCAAAAACTAACCTTTGGCCTGCTTTTATTTTCCCAAGGAGGCCTTTTTCATTCCCAGGTTGATTGGTTTCACCAGTGTCACTGGTGCATTTACGGATCCCGAAGAGCAATCTGAATTTGTCGCTCTCTAAATTGTCTTATCTGCATTGCGGTGGAGGCGATCGATGGGCCCAGAGTTGGTGGCCTGCTACTCAGGCATATGAAGTGCTTAAAGCACGAGAGCCTCGTCAATGACGGCTGTCTTTTGGTCACGGCCAAAGTTTAACCACAGTTTAATGTGATTTAACGGCCAGCCGGGGGCAGCTAAACTAGCCTGGGGGGAGCGCGCGACGCGGTCAAGGGTGGCGGCCGAAGAGGAAATCAATATCGGGAGTCACCTCAATCACTGTAACTAGGCGCCACAGACGGCGGTGGCCCCTCTCAGGGGCCAATTTGCGGAGTAAACAGGAGTGTGTGATTGCTGGCATGGTCCCCAGGGACCCCCCCCCCCCCCCTTTCTCTGGACCTGGCTCATTTTAGCAGCCCTCGTAGCTGTGAGTTTTTCTTGATCGTCCTTCTTTATTAGGACAGCATTGCACACCCTGAACAGGGGGGGGGGCGAGATGTGGCTCCGAGTCCAGTTAAGTAGTTCGCCTTACTTGTTTAAATGCGTTAATCCGAAGGAGGCGGATGTCCTCACACTGGCTCGTACGCAGCATACAAACACACACACACAGCTTCCATCGGGGGTCGCCGTGGACTATTTCACAGGACTAACGTCACGCTAATGTCACATTAAGCATCAAAGGCCACCGTGGCTGAACCAGCAGGAAATAAAAGACAGTGTTCTGAACATCATAAGGCCGTCTGTGCTATGGAAATAAAGTGTTTGTCCGAAAATTAGTGGGAGTGGGAGACGTTTAACAAAGTTGGATCGACATGGCAGGTTCTTGTAATAGAGAGAAAGAAACGTCATAATCAGGCAGAAGAATAGCTGCCACATAGTGCACACCGGTCCAATCCTCCTCCACAGGTATGGACACGAACACAGCTTGGATGAACCCAATGTCTCCACATGGATGTATAATTCTCCAGTGGTTGAGAAGTGGTGGGGGGGTGTTGAGTAATGAAGGTTGTGGGGACCTGCATCCTGTGTTTGGAGTAGAATTCATTAAGCCATGTAAAATCCTTCAGAAGTTGTGTACGGTTGGTTTCCATTTACCGAGACGTGTTGTGTGTTCCCTGCGTGGTTCAGAGATAAAGCAGAGATACACAACCACTTATACCACACTGCCCCAGCACTCACGCTATTTATGATCCTTTGCTTTATTCTAAATGCTTCAAATTGGAAACAGAGAAAAAGCAGCCCGACCGTACATCCTCTTCCAGGCAACATCTGTAGCTCTCTGATAAAGAAGCAGAACCTGCCGTGAAGCTTTTTTCTCTGATTGAATTAGGCTTCGCCTGGTACCCTTGGTATCGCTCATGCCTCACTAAAATGGAAATACCTTTGTTGGAGAGAGAGAGAGAGAGAGAGAGAGAGAGAGAGAGAGAGGGAGGAAAAAAAGGGACATTAAAGAATGCCCTTTGTAATAAATGAAACGGGAATTGCAAATATGCGCAGTCATGAAATGTAATTGTGCTCTGCGGTGGCTGGTTTGCGGGCGCTGGGGGGCGGCGTTGTAGGTGGAGCGCTCGGGGGGGGCAGAGTTGGTTAAATGTAGCGCGTAACGCACCGCCTGAACAGACTAATGAAGCCGCTGTTTATGACCCGCTGCAATGTGTCATCTCTTGGATGGGAACAAGATGCCAGATAGACACACTCGGCTCACACACACACACACACAATGAGGTATTGTCTTCGGTAAAATGAATTAACATGTTAATGAATTTAGTTTTTGCTGAGAAGAGGACACATAACTAGTACAATGAAACAGTCAGTTAGAACGAGTGTCTAATTTTAAAAAAAGGAGACGTAGAAATTAAAGGAATATTTCAATTCATTTTATTTTGTATAGCCCAAAATCACAAATTACAAATTTGCCTCAGAGGGCTTTACAGTCTGTACACATGCAACATCCTCTGTCCCGAAAGCCTCACATCACAATATGAAAAACACAATGTAAATACAACAGTTATAGCTGATGAAACTACAGGTATGTAGTGGACTTATGTATGGAACATGTATGGACATTGTGCAATAAACTACAGGTGCATTTCTTGTCAGGAATCAGGAATCAGTTTATTGCCATAATATGTTGGACATACATGGAATTTGTCTTGGCGGTGGTGCATGACAGAAGACAGTACAATAATGACGACATAGTGCAGCAATAAGATAAAAATGAAATAAAAGGATAATAAATTATATGCTATGGGTTAGTACACTAAAGCTATGGGTTAGTAAGTTTGAGGAGATAAGATAAAATTAGAAATAAAAATAAATTATAGATCATGATTTGAGAAGATCTTATAATCATATAAAATAAATAAATAGACGGTACATATTGACTACATGCACAGCAGATGAATCTGTCAATACCTTTTAAGATATGAATCCGTTTTATTCCATTTGTGTGACTGAGATTTAAACACGTGGGATGTGTTTGTGTTGAGCTTTAAGAAACAATCCAAACATGGTCACTTAGTTAATTAGTCTATCAACAGTTTCACATGTTGTTCTGTTAGTAATTGCAGCTATCAAATGTAACAGCACCAATAAAAACACTTCTTCTCTTTCATTTCCCAATAATTGTTGGAATTCCAAAAACATGAGATTCCCCAAAAGAAAACCCCCCAAAAAAGTATTGTCTTTATGTGGAGCTGACACAAGTCGACCTTGAGCCTAGATCATTTAGATCAGATCAAAGCTTCAAACGTTGACCCTGTGGTTGGTGGTGAGTTACTGCTTGAGCCGTACCAGTCTTTTGAGCATCTTTTTTGAGCATTGAAAGATGATTTTTTTTTAACAAATTAGTGTAAAATGAATTGTACAACATGACAACGTTTAAATCCACCTCTGATTGGACTGCTTCAAACATGTTAAACCTTTTTTCTTTTCGGATAGATATTGAAAAGCTCGATGGTTGTGCTTTCCTCTTGTGCACACGGATGTGCAGAAAGATGTGTTTATGCGTTCTGCCCTGCTGCTCTTACTGGGAGAGATACAGGGAATCCATCAAAGGTTAGAGGACACCATGAAGCGGAGCCTCTTCTGCATACAGACGTTGTGCAGCATGAGACGCACTCATAAATAAATACGATGAAAGCACAAAACCAGATTAGGAAATCCCTGCCTCTAATTAGCTGCTAATTCGTTTAGAGGACTGCACAAGTTTGATAAAGGAAGGCAAAGCTTATTGAAGCGCACACTGTGCGGTGCATTATGTTGCCTTTGCAGCCCAAAATGTAATCCGCGGCTATGAGCGTGATTGCTTGGAGCGTGTTTGTGCCGGTGTTAATGTTGCAAGCAGCGGGGGGGGGTGAGTCCTCCTCTCCCCGACGTCACATGACGGGCTCTTGCCCTTTAAAACGCCACCCCCGACTCCGATGAAAAATGTGCCATTTCATTATCATACATGTATATGTTAGTGCCAGAGGGCCTGCCAGCCAATGGAAAGTGAGCGCTAACACACCCCCCCCTCCCCCTTCTCCTTCCCCTCATTTCTCCAGAGGGAATGGATTGGAGATATCACACAATGCCAGAGCCCATCAGCTCCTGCAGGTCCTTTGAGGGGGGGAAGGGGGGGGGGGGTTCTGTTTCAAAACGCAGCTCCATACCTCAACCTCCGTAGTACCCCGCCTCCTCGCTCCCCTCCCTGGATCAGCTTTGAAACGTGCTGCAGGTCTTCAAACCACAGATAATATTGGGTTTGTACTGATAATTGTAGCTCATCGGTGTCACGGACATGATGGCGTCTGATTGATTGCGTATTCATCACATATACACTGTTCCAAAGACACTTCCCAGTAAAGCCACTTACACCTTATTCCTCATCATCTTAGTGCCTACCATATTATTATTCCAGTCATCACAGAGTATTTTCACTTTGTCAAAGATGATCCAACCAATATGTAGATTCCTGAAGTAGGAAAATGTAAATGTGATGAGATGTATAATTGCACATTGATTTAACAACATAGTTCACCATAAGAATTAGACATTTTTACATATTTTCTTAAGTAGTATATTCAATCTTTATTCCCTGTGTATTTTCATGTATTTATAAACTGGGTATTTTTATCCGGGGAAAATCTTTTTAAACAATTCTATTACCAGATAAAAAATATTTATTGGTGATTTTTTTCACACTCCAATAGTCAATATTTTCATTTTGAAAGAGAATCGAAGTGAAGGAGGGCGCTTATCCTCACAGTCATGCAGTTCACTTCACTACTTCAGGAGCTCTGAGTATTTTCAGCATGAGGCCTCTAGTGCCGTGTTTAGTCTCACAGCTCATCAACTTTGGTTCCATCGGCAGCAGGCGACTCAAGGAAGCCTCTAGTAAACACACCTTACACTACCTGCATAGCAACACACACAGAAAGTTAGTGCCTAGCTAGTGAACATAGTGCAGCTGGCTTTTAACCGCTTAAGAGACGGCTATTTATCTCAGTGGGTGGTGGGGACCAAAACTTAGTTAAAATTAATAGAGAATATTATCCATGTGGGGCCACGTGAGAAATGAATTAGGCTGTCAAAGGACAGACGCAACTATGATGGACTTAGTTATCAATCGCCATTAAGTTTTCCTCTGTAGTGATGGTGAACTTCCCCCCTGCAGACTAAGCACACAGTTTTACCAGGAATTCCTATGAAACAATTAAAAAGTGTACATTTAGATTAGACCAGTGGTGTCAAACATACGGCCTGTTTACTTGCCCCCCCCCCCCTTTTTTCCACATGGATTAGCATAAATGTGCCTTTTTCTGATGCTAAGGAGGCCAGGAAGTAAGGGAATATACCTTTAGAAAATTCCCTCGCACTCTTTTAATTGCAGCACATATATTTCCATTAAAGATTAATAACCCGATGACGCAGGTAATGACACACTATGTGCTCTTCATCCAGAGTTAAACCCCTCTCTAAACAACTCTTAAGTGACTCCCCAGGTGACGCGTGCATTTCAAATATAACTAACAGCTTGTCCTCTTCATCTCTCTGACACTTTAAATTGCATGCTGCATAGGCAATTTGGGGAGACTCACTCCATAAGCCTGACTTTAAGGCCGGATGAAGGAGGAGTGGGCCCTTCTTAAGCTTTAGTATCACTCCCAGCATAGCATTTCACTGAGGTTCAAAGATACACCAAAAACTGATGAAGATTTGGGGCCTGTCTCTCCCCGCTGCTGCCCTCCCACTCAGCCTAAAGGGTGGGGGGGGGGGGTTAACACCAGGAGCAGTGAAGCAGCCTTTAGGCAGACCCAGGTGAGGTTGGAGTCTGGAGGATGAAAACACACGAGAAATCCAGAGACGCCGGGGGGGGGCGGCGTCACCCCCCGCTCTCCCCATGGAAACACACTAAATCAGTGGGGGAGGCACATCTCTGGCTTTATGAGATAGTTAGTATGCGCTGGCCCCTACTCCCCGCTCTTGTTTCCCATTTAAGAGCTGACTGGCCCCGCGATAACGGATGGCTCCACAGGTAATTGGAAAATTGGCAGGCTTGTCAGGGAGATTTGGTGGATGGCACGGGTGTATACAACAGCGGGGTTCATGAGGTGTCACCCCACAGCTAGATTCATATCGGCCCCATGGAGCGGCACAACAAAGTATCCAGAGATCAGGAGAAGAAGCCCATTTTTCTCAAGGGCGAGACTGCATATCAAGACGACTCCAGGGGGGAGGTCACTGTTAAAAAAAGAGATCATATATGATCCGTCCTTTGCATCCTCCTTAGAACAAATGCACTGTACCTAACTTATGTGAAGTTAAGTGCTTGTGTTTTAGGGTTGGGCAATATATTAAAACCTTTTAACTAGTCCCCCCCAGCTATCAATGCAGATGTTTGTACAGCAATGGAGGACTATCTTCTTCTTCTTCTTTTGAGCAGACCATTGACTTAATAAAGGTAACAACGGAGCAATAGGATGGAAATAGTTTCACAGGATTGGATGGGGATACCTTTGGCTAATTCATTGTCCTCCTGTGACATCATGAGGTCAAAGATTTTCATTTTGTCCAATGAAGCGTTTGTTTTAAATATGCTCATTTTCTAGTTTGAATTAAATCCTAAAGTATCTTTAAACCTAAAAGTATTTGCTATTAATGCTACTAAATGAGTCTGCAGTAAAACTCCCCTTCACAATTTATTGTCAAAAGATGAATGAATTTTCTTAATTAGCCAGTGCACAGTAGGGACATGCTGCAGTATTAAAAAGTGCTTCCCTGATGATGGGCCTTGAGGGGCAACAATAACATTTAGCATTTCTGTTTTTTTATCTATTTTGAATAACCAATATTCCTTGTAGGCCTGGACGAGATTGTGTAAGGGTGGGTCTACTGGTGGAAGGTTCACAATATTTAAGACGTATGTGTGTGGATCCATAGCAGAGAGAAACCCGTCGTGATTGACAGAGAATTAGCTAGCAGGGGGAATGGGAATTCATGAGGTGTCGTGGGCTGCAGGTCCTAACCTGGTGATCACACATTCTGGAGTGTAAATGTGTTTATTAACCCCTGGGGGGGGGGGATAATTGTATCTGTCAGAGTCGTTTAATCACCGCTGCAGCTCTCACCACTGTCACTTTCACTTTGTCTGTTTTACTAAATCAGCTCGCTCCCCCTTGGCCCAAAACGACTCCTGCTCCACTTGTGTCACTTTCCCTTTTGTTGGCTTAAAAACGTGTACATTTGGGAACTGTTTCTTCATTTTTGATTATTGTTTGTACAACTGGGTCCAGGAAATAATATAGAGGAATTATGGCCAAAAATTGTTTTCAACACACAGTTGAGGGTGGGCAAAACATATTTGGGTTAATAATGAATCAATCAAATCCACTGGATTGGTCAGACTAGTTCTGATGAAAATAAATCAGAAGCTACATCTTAATAATGTGATCCAGCGTCTTTAAATCTGTAGAAATGTACAGTACATGAAACATTTATCGGGGCAGAACACTAAGGATGAATTCCCCTCAGTTGTGAACAGAAGCTATAATAATGGTAGAGAAAGGTCTTTACAGCCATTTCGTTACATTTTATACTTAACATTTATACAACTTGTTCCATTCCATTTACGCTGTGCATTCTGAGCAAAAGCTCGAGTCTATTATGATGCATTTATTATATATATTCATGTTTTTCAAGAAATCTTTTTTTACCCACGTCCACACAGATTGATGAGTGAAGTCCTGCCCCCTAGAGCTCAGAGCCAGTAAAGCATCGGCCGGCTCAGATTGGGTTCATCATCAGGCTGGTTTTGTGGATCCAGAGGTCTTAAAGTGTTAAATGTTGGGTAATAGTAAAATTGTTACAGTAAGAGGCTGAACAGAGATTTATTTTTAAACTCCGTAACAAGTATTTCAGAACATCACAAGCGTGTTTAGCTACCTAGATAAGGTAAAAAAAGAAATACTGCTTTAGTTTTACAGAAACTTAGTTATTTTCCTCAATTTCATTTTTGTCCGTGTGGATCTCCAGGTGATGTGGTTTTTCATTTTCTCTGTTAAATTATTTTTATGTCCACCCTGACAATGGTGTGCATCGCTCTGCATACGGTCTCATCTCTTTTTTTTCTGCCATTTAATTTTTTTTTGTTTTTCCGGTTGAGAATTTGTCATTTCAGAATTTGATTTGTGATTTGCGTTGCGCTGGTTCCTTTTTTTAAATTATTGCTGAAAACAGGCCCTGTGCAAACAAACTGTCCTTGTGTGGGGTTACTTCCTGTTTTATCTAGTATTTTCCTGTGGTGTAGCTTCACTTCCTCCCCTGGTGTGTTTCTCCCTCCCTCGTGATTGTCAGCTTTGTCCCTTATTGTTCCCTCCTGTGTCCAATTAACTTCATCTCATGCCTTGTGTGTCTTTTGTCTCACTGTCTGTAATTTTGCATGTTTCCTGTCCTCCGGTGTAACAATTGTTTTGACCTTTCTTGGGTTCTCCCTGTGACACTTACTAGGGTGTATAAGCATGTTTCCTGGCCTAGGGGTCTACTTACTTCCCGGCTACTTTTTTTCTTTCTATTAAAGATAATTTGTGTTTGAAACGATGTTTCTGAATGTGAGTCCTACTTTGGGACGTCACATTATAAACTAACTACATAATTCTACTGGACCTGTCACTAAAGACTGACTGATCAGCACATCTACTTATTATTATTATTATTATTGGTATTCTCATTAAGACACTTTCAAATATCTTTTTTAAGACACAAAAAAGTTTGAAAGTTTGCTACGGGGTATTGCCTAAATATGTCATGTTGTCCGAATCTCTTCATTTGTGTTTTTTGTTGACCACATCTAATCGAAAGCCCATCATCTTGGAGACTAGGAAAGTAGAAGGTCCATAATGGTGACTCTTTTGTGGGTTGTATGAGTCCTACCTGCAGTGCATTGTGTAGTCAGCTAGCACACTGTGGTCAGGAATTCATGAAGGGTCCGTTTGATTCATTCTTTCTGTTCATTGCTAACACTGCCGTGTTCAAAGGTGACTTGTCACGTGACGGTTTCTTGTGTCTCGTGCTTCTAGGAGGAAGAGGAGGAGGAGGAGGAGGAAGAGGAGGAGGAGGAGCAGCTGGATGAAGATGGCGCTGTTAAAGAGGAAACAGCAGAGCAGGAGATTCCAAACTGAACCTGAGCAAGCGGACACGAACGCACCATCCGAGGCTTCACCTCCAGTCTTAGCATTTCCGTTCAGACTATGGCACACGTAACTTTCGACTAGCCTCCCAAAGTTCTAGAGAGCCAGCAGTTAGCTCCCACCACACATAGTGTAGAAAGCAGAGGTGGACTTAAGAGAACACCATTTATTAATTTGAAATGTTTGGATCCAAGGGAAGAGTTTGTACTTTTTATGAGTGATGGAGCACAGACGGACACATTTCAGACATCTTCCCAAAGCAGCCCACGAAAGCATCCACCCGGGGGGGGGGGGCACACACACGATGCTTCTTCTACCGGCTGCCGACCCCGAGCACCCTGACGTGTCTATGGCACTTTCCACGCAATCTATTTTCATACACTAATGCTGATCGGCCGCTGTGTCCAAACCGAGTATCCTCAGTGATGAAGGGAGCACAGTGGGGTCCAAAGACAACGTCTCTGTCCCCTTGCTGAGGACGCTGCCGTCCGCAGTGAAGCGTCCTTTCATCTTCTTTGCACACTTTTCACCGGAGGATTTTATTTTTATATTTCATGCCTATTCTCTTTCTTCCCCCATCTAAAATATGAAACTCATTAATTGCTCAGTCGTTTACGGTTAAGTGAAGTATTGCGTCTGTTTTTTGTGTTAAAAAGAAACAAATTTTAATCTTTCATTTACAGTATCTTTAAGCACTATATACTAATCTATTTTGTCATTGGATTTCTAATAAAATCTTAAATGTTTGATCCTTGATTGCATTTCCATTTAAATCCATCCGCTTTAGCTATCATATCCACATTAATCCTAGAATAGGGTTAATCTACCATTGTGTGCATTATCTGTGCAGCAGTAGCATGCTGCAGACCTCAGAAAACGTTGTTTTAGGAATAAGGGTGCAAGCATGCATCCCAATAAATGTAAATTTATTTATATTTATGTCTGGCAGCAGGCATGCTGCAGACCTCAGCTTGAAGCTGTCGCTTTTGGGAAGGATGCAAGCATGCGTCCCAAGAGCAGTCAGGCAGTGAAAGCCAGCAAAGCAGCTATTTATTTGATGTATGAGTATTTATTTATCTCAATGATCACAGACACATAGAGGTACTTTGTAGTCTTGGAGGTAGCGCTCATCCACATCTCTTAGGTAAATGGAACGTTCATTAGCGGCTGAGGACCAGCTACCACACAGTCATCAGTGTGGATGCTGGCGCTGGCTGCAGCGATGCAGAAGGTGCGAGACGTGAGTTGCTGAGGAGGAAGAAGGAGTCGGCTTGTGAACAGAGTCCTTGCCGTGGTTTCTCCCACCGGGACCCCCAGCAGGTACCGGCTCACGATGGACACAGTGTGAGATAACAATACACAGACTAGACATGTAGACTAGACAAGTGGTATCTATAATCTGACACTGAGGATGCATTACGCTCCTTGGTTCAGTGTCTAAAAGCAATGCCGGAATAATGGCATATTTTATTTTTCGCATTATCACCTGTGGGAAAAAGGGTCTTTAGAGTTTTCAGTAGTTGAGCCCACAGTGTGACACCTGAAGCAGAAAGACGTTCTAAAAAGGTTTCCTGTCAGTGTCAATCCCAGCGATATTATCTCCCAATGGGTTGTGCCTCTGCTCCACCTTTGTGGAGCCAGATCAGTCCCATAGTGTGGAGCATCTTCTTTGTTAGGGGGGCATTGCAGAGAGCCTATCGGCAAAATGATCAATCTGTACAAGCACAGGAGTCCTCTGTTACATTAAGACACTACATTGAATTAAATCCAGATGGAATCACTTCTTTAAATTTGGCTCGAGGACTTTCAGATAGACATTTACTGTAAATGGAATACATTCCGGTAGTAAGGATTGAGAAGTTGTTAGATAATGGCTCACTATAAGAGAGTTGTGTGGAAAGACTGTTAAATGTTCTTGAGTAGGTTTCTGTACACTAATAGAAGCCAGGCTAATCTAATAGTGAGATAAATCATTACAATAATCCCTGGATCTGTTTTGAGGACTAAGCTTGATAAAACTGAGATAATTCTGATTTAGCTTTAGGCTTTGTTAAAAGGCCTGAGTCCAAAATGGCTGCTACTGCACCCCCTCGCCCTCTGCCTCTCAGAATATCAGGATTACTCTCGGACAGAATGCAAAGAAAGAAAAAACTCAAAGATTTTGAGACTTTTCTTTGTTACACTGTGTTGCTATGGGAACAGCTCATATCAACGGCATGAAGTCAGACTGTAGTGCATAATGTCTCCTGACATTATTCAGTCTCACAGTGTCTTCACGGGGCAGGAGGGTTTCCCCCTCTTGATGCTCAACTCCACGTTTCCAAGCTTCCACTCCCACGGATCACACAGTGGGGCTGTGAAGGGCCCCACTGAGCCGTGGGGGAGGAATCTGTGTGTGTGTGTGTGTGTGTGTGTGAGGGGGATATCTCACATATCTGCATATCTCTGCACCGCCACAATGTCCTCCCCTCCAGTATGTTTCTCAGATCTTCATATTCCATCAGCAGTCAGACGCGGGACGTCAACGCTCTCGCATTCTGACATTAAGGCATCGAGGGGTGTAATTCCAATTTGTTTCAAAGGAACTATTAATTTGCCCATTTCAAGGCCAGGCAGGAGGGAAGCCCTGGAAGTCTGCCCAACCGTGAAAGCCATTATCGGGAGGTCTCCGATTTTTGGTGGAGACATGTAGAATTGATGACGGGAGGCGTCGGTGCCTGCAGACGTTTGAGCCGGGCTCCCCGCGGTCGGGCTCCCAGCATGCTCTCTGAAAGCGATGTCATTAGGCGTATGATAACAGCGATGGGCACATTAATGACAGAGTGGCCCGCTCTGCCACCCGGTGCCCCGCCAATCTCCCATTTACACCCACAGCATACTAAGCAGATCCTGATGATGACAATGGTACGCAGAGGCGGGAGCAGTGCTTAGAAGCTTGCTCGCTTTGTTATGACCTCGCATCCATGTCACATCCTCTCCCATCCCATAACTCACGCGTCATGATGCTGATGGTGTTTTCTTTATCTCGTTGTCACTTGGGTGGTGTACAATATAATAATGTACGACGCTCCTCATGTTTCCACTATAGTTTACATTGTACACCATCACAATCAGCGACTCGGAGGGTCGATTTGTGGTTTGGGTCATATTTCTATTTACCATGCAGCAGTGATCCAATATTATGCAGCAAGCCGGCAAGTCTAGAGCAAACCTTGGGAACAATTCACTGGTCAGCTACCTGGAGGTCGTAAAATGTCAGCCAATGCCTCAAGTTCTCAGATACTTGTCTCCGATTGGTTGCTCAGACCGTGGAAATTTAGCAAATGTCCGTAGGACCTTCTCATCTGCATTTTCAGTAGTTAGTGATAGTGTCACAAAGTATTATTAAAAAGGTTATTTTTAAAATGTTTAAATTCATTCAAAAACCTCAAAACCAAATGCAATGTAATTTTGACTGTAAAGATGTCCACATGAACAGAACAAATCTACACATACACACTCAGCACATTCATGCTCCTCAAAGGATCATCCCTTTCCCTTTAACACTTCATGTCCTTTCTTCTAGCGCCACCCTCTGGTCAAACTAGACATAAGGGCCGTCTCATAAACCGAGGGGCATATGGTCCTAAACTTTTCGAGCAGTCAGAGAGAGAACAATGTCTACTTTGGACACTTCCTGAGCTTTAGTATCATCCTTAGGAAAACATCTACCTTTTCACACCCAACGAGGTTGATTTTTAATCTGCTGAGCACAACGGTGGCCCCAAATGTAATTTATTCACAACATATAATCCTTTAATAAACATCAATAGCCTTAGTGGTGTAAGGAAAACGTTTTACCTTTAATAATGTAAAAATAAAATCTGTAGACCTGTAAAAGTGGGTGTCCAGTTCTTAGCTTAGAATGAGACATGAGTTAGGGCAGATTGGGGAACTCAATATTGGACTAAAAGAGATGAAAACAGCATCCAGCGGTGAGGGTTTGAGGCTGATGTGGACCCCAGTCTGCCCAGGAGCCAATCAGCACGCCTATATTTAGACGATGTGAGCAAAGCACAGTTCGGGCAGCAGATGGTATTTGAGAGAGAGTGGGGTGCAATTTACAGTAAACAGATTTTTTATCCTTGGCAGGTCATGGAGAGCGCTACGGCATGGCGATTTAATAAGAGTACTGGAACAAACGGAAGTAGAACCAGACCTAAGTGAGACAGAGTAACCTCAGCATAGCCCCCACTCTGGAAAATCTTGTTTTTCAATAGCTGCACAAGATGGATTGAAAAACAGAGCAGATACAAGGAATACAATCTGCAAACACACAAAGTCATGGAGCAGATATATATGAACTGACATTTATTTGTTCAGAATGAAAAATAATACATTTATTTATCAGTTTTAGAAAGCCTTTACCTGGAGATATGCGAGGAATTAAATGTATCCATGTCCCAAAAGGGCATTTTGACGATATTAAAATGTTCCAACTGAAGGCTACAAGAAAGTACCATGATGGTGTGTTGCTATCAATGCCCTGTGGTTAATGACCAAGGTATGTTATCAGTCATTGTACTGCAATAAGAACAACAAAACGACCATTTTTAAACCCTGTGTTTATACAGTTGGATTATTTTTACTAAATCAAGTCTAAAGGAGTTCAAGACAAACCTCAATCGAGTCTAAAGAAGTTCAAGAACAGCCTAATCAGCCCACAAGGACACAGGTATCACCCATCCTTTAAATCAGTGGTTCTCAACTTGTCTGGCTCCGGGACCCACCTTTACCCCTTAATGACGAGCCGCGACCCACTACAAACGGGTCCGCGACCCACTAGTGGGTCGGGACCCACCAGTTGAGAAACACTGCTTTAAATGTTCTGTAAGGTTCCTTATACAGCCCTCTCCTTGATTTGAACTCATTAAGTCCCTAAGTGACACCTACTGAACAATATGGTGGGCCATATGACAGATCATGTGACCTTGTCTCCCCTTACCAGACCCCCGAGTTGACCGTGCTAGCTTGTAACAGATCTTACCAACTGGTTCAATTGAAAAAGCTAAAGGTAAGATTCACTCACTTAAGCATTGAGTTTGAGTGATCTGAAAGTAGCTCAGAGGACCCTGAAGACCGTGATTAGATTCCCAGACACAAAAACATGGAGAATGATGAGTCAAGTGGGTCGGATTCAGACTGCAGTGATTAAAATGATGCAGATGAGCTACCTCAACCAAAGATGCAGCAAAGGACAACTACCCAAGACAAAAACCAGCTGGATCCGCTGCTCCACCTCCATCATGGCAGGAGACTGGCGCGTTGATGTACAACCTCACGGCCGGCCCCCCCAACAAGTACAGCAGCTTAACCTTACTGTCTTGGTTAACAAAGTGCAGTGACAGCTTGGGGGACACAAGTGATGTGCATGTCCTTGGGGGCAGTTGAGAAGAATGGCAGGAGCCGGTCTGCAGTGTCCTCTGGGGGCGGGGGGGGGGGGGGGGTGTTTTATGAGACGGAGCTGACCCCCCAACCACAAGCCTCTTCTCTACCGCACAGACGCACTACACATTCATGTGTCCGATACCCTGAGGGTGTGTACATGGACGTGTGTGTGTGTGTGTGTGTGTGTACAGATTACTGCTATGACATGTGCTCTTTAGATTGTGATTGCACAGCCAGGATTAAACATGTTGCATTTAAGATAGGAATGGGAACCAACACATCACATAACCACGTTTTCTTTATCATGAAATACAACGAGAAAAAGGAAAAGACATTTCCATCATCTAAGACACTCCTCTAGGGGCCTTTTACTGGTTGAGATATTCTGGAGCTCTGTATATGAGCTGATAATTTCACAAAGGGAGAGAATTCTCAGTTCAGGCTCACTGGTGGGTGATGTCTGTATGAATTACATCTTCCATAAAGCTGTAATAGGAAGGACAATCAGCAGCTTGTATCTGTGCAGCCTTGCAGACTATTTACCCTTTTATGTGGGTGTAAATTTGACACGTGCCAAGGACAAGCCTCTTCCAGGGTATCTTTCCTTTTTGTATTAACTCATATGGCCACATATCGTGGAAACTCAAAACACAAATATCATGTTGTGACAGGGTTGTGTATGATGGTTCAGAGGCACAATCAAAATAAAATGATCATTTTAGATTACACGTGAAGCAGAATAAGCTATTATAACTTTAATAGTCAACCCTAAACATGACCATAAAAATATATTTTTCATTTCACCACTGAATCCATTCGAGTGAAAGTAAAACCAGTTATTATACACACTAACAAAGCAGAGTTTTTACCAATGAAATGGTTACATACTGCAATAAAACGGATGGTGTTTTCTTTAGGCCATTAAATCCAACTAGCTATGTACAAGGTGGAGGGAATGAATGTTTCATAACTATAAAGCTGTCTGCCTAAGGGCTCTGATTGCTGCTTGTTGGATTGTTGGATCTGTCATAAAAGCTGCGGATACATGAACGGACTAAATTATGGGTTGTTGTTAGGATGAAAGAAAGGACGGGGAGAGGCGTATCAAACACGTGCTGGACACACATGTGCAAAGGGAGATTCATTTTATATAACTCAGATTACAATTTGAGAAAGATTTCCTTCCAGCTAAAGATTCCATGAGCTAATTTCCCTGCTTTTATGGACCCTTCCTCCAGATCTGCCAATACATTCCTGATAGAAGCAGAGAGCAGTCAATAATTCCCCCAACACCCGTTTCTACAAGATGATGTTCGCTAGTAACAGCATGTGAAACCTTTGGTTTAAAACAGACATTCAATCATACAACAAAAACAATCCAAGGCATACACATATATATATATATATATATATAGACTGGGCTGCTAAGGACTCTGAAAGCATGGAGACTTCTTTGTCCTTGGCTGCTTTCCATTCATTGCAGCATGTCCACTTGGTCAGCACTGGCTTTAGCAATAAATCGGACTCAGAAGAGCGAGCTCTGGATTTCTTTCATTGAAAATCTGTGGGGAACATCAGCTGTATTTATGTGTCCTGAGTCGATGGGGGGTGCTGAGGCAAAACACTGGTGCAGGAAGCAGTGCTTCAACTTTAAGCAGTGGTTCCCCTGAATTAGAGTCAATATTGCTAATAACGCTCACTGCACGCCTCCTGCACTTCTGCTGCTCAGAGGGGGGCGGGGCCACAGGCCGCTGATGCATTGCATCTGGCCTTAAATGCATGGAGTTTATAGGATCTGCTTTAACAGAGGTCAGCATTATGTTCTGGTTCCAAGTGTAAACTTTTTTGTAGAGTCCAAATAAATATTAGTGCATCTGCCAAGAGAGAGAGAGAGAGAGAGAAGAGAAAGTGAAGCCGATGTGAAAGTGCCACTGACTCTACTTCTCTCTTTATTTATTCCCTCAGTAAACATGAGTTTATGGTCTCATTATCTAGTTTCAAGTCTTTTCAATTCATCATGATGTTCATTGAGTAAATGATGGTCCATTTAGAGTCAAGTAGATTATAAATAGACTTAAAGGCTACCACAGAGTGGTAGAGGGAGAGAGACTGTTAAGGGCTTGATGAACGGATTAACTATGAAGAAGACATATCACATTGCACACTCATATGTGCAATGTCATATTATATTATGACGTTGCACATATGATGTGTAATTGTGGGTTTTTATTTTATGATTTAATGATTAACAAACAATTTTTTTGTTTTTGTTTTTTATATCAATACACGTTTCTTTGAACCCATGGATATTTCCTTTAAACACATATAAGGCGCCCTGAATCTGTTCTGACTGATTTGAATGTTTTCATGCAGCCCAGTTCCCCACTTATACACTCTACTATTCTAATTATATTGTCACGGAACGCCCGACAACGCCTCCTCCTGGTTTCACCAGATCCCTCTCTCCAGAGTACTAGGACTGCATCTCCCATCATCCACCTCTGCTCTCCTTATCCTCGCTAATCACTGCATTAGAATCACCTGTGTGCCATCAGCTCCTCTTTGTCTAGACTCCCCCGTCCTCTGTTCATTTGTGAAGTCGTGTTGCACCTATGCCCAGTTTCTAGAGTACTTTCTGTTTGGAGCTCGTGATTTTGACTTGGACTTTGTTATAGTTTTGTAACCCCGGGCCTTTGTGTGCTCTGCTTTTCGACCACGGGGTTGCCCCTGCACTTTGGCTGCTTTTGAGTTTAATGTCGGCATTTCACTGCTGGCTTTCCTGCTTGAATAAAGTACTGCAAATGAATCCGAATGCCTCTGCCTCTCCGTCACATATATGAATCCCTTATGATATTGAAGGTCTCATTCTGTACAAATGACCTTTTTGTCTTTAATAGAGGGATCCCTCCTCTGTTCCCACCAGGGTTTTTTGCTTTTAAGGGGATGGAATTATTCTTGTACTAATGTGAGGGTCCTGGGACACAAACGCCATTTGTGATTTCGTGTTGTACAAAATAAATGAAATTGGTTTATTTGCCACTGTTTTATTGGTTCATTTTCTCATCCATTTCTAACTACTCTGTGTGTTTTTCAGTGTCTGTCAAATAACGACTCTTGTGTTACATATTATCTGATCATCAGTGTGTCTGTATAAGTGTTTGTGTGTATAAGTGAAGGCAGAAAGCATACTATCAGAACCTCCTTCAGGAATATAACGCACTGTGTTCCGTGTGCTGTTGCGCTACAGAACCCACTGAAGAACATGCACACCAACACACACACAGACAGCAGCCGGAACAATAAGGACGCCGGATTTGGCATTAAAGTAGAGCAGGAAAAGGTCATCCAAACATCTTTCCCACATGGAGGAGATGTTATCTGAGGAATTATCCCCAGCAATTAAAAACCCAGAACAGAATAAGAAAGCACTGAAATCTTGTGGTAAATGTCACAGTGAAATCTTACTTTGCTGCTGATGTGTCCCCTGCTGCACATAGCGAGCTGTAAAAATCTTTCATAGGTTGAAACATGCAACACAAAGTGCTGACTGTGTCGGTATCACATTGTATGTAGTGTAAATTATTATTTATCTACGGGACTCCACAATAAAGAAAGGAGGGCGGGAATTGGTGGCGCATGGAGTAGTGCAGTATGCTGGGGGCCACAAGGTTGGTGGTTCAAATCCCGGCTGCCCCATGTGCCATGTCGAAGTGTCCATGAGCAAGACACCTAACCCCTAATTGCTCCCCAGGCAAAAATGCAATGTTATAATGCAATGTAAGTCGCTTTGGATAAAAGCGTCAGCTAAATAACATGTAATGTAATTGGTGGGCGGAGAAGTGGACAAATTCATTTCAATAAACTGTAATATTAAATGAAACAAACACAAAGTAATTTGTACATTCATTTGGAAAAACAATCTCATTGCCCCCACATTGACATTGTGCAAAATGTAAATTCACTGAGCATTTCAAAAGGAAACTCAACAATAGTCACAATATGCATCTATATAATGCTATTATATTATTAAGCTGCTGCGAGCTCACACGCACATATTTGCAACATATTCATGTCAGTGTGGAACTGTCAGCGAGGGGGGAAAAAATGGAAGGAGAGCAGTCACTAAAATCATTTGGATTCCTGAAGGAATAAAACATACTTGTTGCTCAGTACCCAACAGACTTAAATACCTTAAAAAGCAGAATGTATCCCATCGCACCTTCCTTTGTCTAATAGTAAATACAACACAACATAGCACATGATAATCAGCATCTTTTGAATAGGTTAGGAATGTGTTATTTCTATGTAACCCTTACAGTCAAACATCGATCACAAAAAAAAAATACCCTCTGAATTGCGGCACTTTGAAGAGCAGAAGGAAGCTGAGGAGTTCATAATATTCCTCCAGAGGCAGAGTCCCAATAACCAGCTCTGTACATATTTAAAGGTCACTGGTGGGATCCTTCACTGAAGGCTGCTTCATGAGCAGATTGCTCCTCTCCGAACCACTCTGCTCATTTCTGATGCGATAAAGTACGGCAATTCCTCCAGTTCGTTGCTGAATTAGTAGAATGCTGACAGTTCCGACCAATGCTGCCATTTTGATCCAGGTGCAGCGGCAAGACATTATTGTATCAACCGATCAGCAGAGACTGTCCTGATTAAGGTCGGACTGTCGGCTGCATTCACTTTAAAACACACATTGCAGTGAAAATGCCAGTCCTGCCATTCATTTAAATATGGGTGTGACACCAGGCCTCTGGTGGAAACATTTCAAAATCAACTTTTGGCGAAAGGCGAACCGGCGCCACGCTTCGGTGGCCATGGCGATGAGCTCAGGGCTAATGGCCCATTAAATGATGCTCCAACGCCGCCGCACAACCCTGTGCTATATCTGCAATGTTTAATTTGCCCGTTGGTGCAGCCCACACACAGTCCTACTGCCTCTGCACAAATCTATTACTGAGCATCTTTGCTAAAGTGATACAGTACCATTCCAAAGTTTGGACACATTTTTTCATTCAGTCAAAAAAAGAAAATATGTACAAACCTTTGACTGGTACAGTACAAGAAAACATTGTGAGTAGCCTAATGGTGTAGTAGAATTAATGAGGAGGGAAAGGCCGTTCCGAAAAATACTTCATCTTTAATTATTCTTTTTTTCAAGGAGTAGAGGCGGTGTATACATCTCTGGTAGAGATCTCCAATCACAGCAATACCCATATGCTTTATGGTGTATTTGACTCTAAACGGCTAATCATTTAGTAGATGAACATCATGCTGTATTGAAGAAGACTTTACATTTTTACAATGGTGGTGGTGGGGGCTGGTTGGGCTCAGCTGCAGAGGGGACAGAGTAGGGGAGGGTTTCATGGAACAGGCGTAATTAGCCTCATTAGTATCTTTTCTAGGCGTTAATTGGCTCTCTTAGCCCCTATAAACACTAGTAGCAACGGAAGATAAGCGGTCCAACAACTAGTCAGCAAAGCCCAGACACGAGTGGGGGCGAAAGTCAAGGCCTGAATATAAAATGAAAAATAAATAATGAATTGTGTGACACTTGTGTTCACTGGTATCATTGCGCATAGAGCAACCCACATGGCAAGCAGAGAGGTGTTACAGCTTTACTGGGGTAAAAAGGCAGATACTCTTCATCAACTCCTCCACAATCTGAATTCTTTTTGCAATCGGAGCAGTCACCTTCTGCTGAGCCAATGCAGGTTTAAGACACTTCTGCATTGGATTCACTTTTCATAATTGGAGTTTGCCTCCAGTCTGAGATTAGCTGATGAGCAAAGTGGGGTTGAAAAGAGCTAAAATAGAGAGATTATTGGGTTTATATTGATCAGTCTTGCAGTAGTGGAGAGTAATAGAATTTACACTATTCAAAAATTGCATGGCATTAATTAATTGATTGTGTTCCAATCAAACGCCACAGTGCATTCACACATTCATTAAATCTATGAATATGTTATTCAACCCCCTTCAAATTGAGGAAACCTGCACCTAATCACATGATGGCAGTATCTAAGGTTGACGTGTTTATTTCCCCGGTAGCCTGATGTTGATTGTCGTTCCTGTGATGTCTCAGCCGGCTCACATTGAGGGAAACAGCCAGTCCAGCAGAGCGCAGAGCTGAGGTTGCCCAACGTTTTTAGCATGCTTCTATCTCCCACCTCTGCCGGGCACTGATACCATCGAGTACAGTTTCTACGTTTTGTTTTCATCTTCATCTTCCGGCCGGTTCAACTTTATATGAGCAGAGCGTGTAATCGCACATGGTGTAACTGTAGCAGCTCCATTTAAATAAGGTCCTCCTCGGGCCCTGCTCGCTCGCTCACATGCACCTGAGGAGCAGCCGAGGAACTGTGACAGCCTCTGATAGACACACAGCACACACAGCCAGTGGAAGGTTTCATATTCTACCATCCAGGGACGGTCGTCTTCCAATCAGAGGGTTGGCAGTTTGATCCCAGGCCCGGCCAACCTGCATGTCAATGTGTCCTTGGGCAAGACACTTAACCCCAGCATTGCTCCTGTAGCTGTGACTACATATGTTAGTATGTTAGTTACTGATGGGCAGGGGCCACTGTGTATGGTAGGTCCTGTCATCAGTGTATGAATGGGTGTGAATGGGTGAATGATTTCATGTAGTGTTAAAGTGCTTTGAGTGGTCAGAAGACTAGAAAAGCGCTGTACAAGTCCATTTACTATTTATTCCTATCTATATTATGTTTTTATGTTGTATTTTTTTTACCAAGGATTTTGTTCAGATATCATTCATAGCCATACTTATAATGAACTGTTATTAATAAACAAAAAAAATGTTTGTGTTATGGCTGTTGACAGTGTTTTCTTAATTATTTTGTCCAGTAGTTACACCCTTTGACGGTAATATATCAACAAAATGAAACTCAAATAATGAGTGTGACTTTGTTCGATTTTCCACATATCTTCTCTGGGAATGTACGGAAATTAGTACATATTTGGTAAGATGAAGGTAAATATTTGGGACTATTGTGGTGCATGGAGTAGAGCGGGTGCGCCGGTAACCGCAGGTTTGGTGGCTCAAACCCTGGCTGCTACATGTCCAGTGTCTAAGTGTCCCTGAGCAAGACAGCTAACTGCTCCCTGGGCACCTTTACAACAGCACACTGCTCCCACTCTGTGTGGCAGGGGTGAAATGCAGAGAATAATTTCCTCATGAGGATTAATAAAATATACTTCTTCTTTATTATTTATCTAATAAAAATAAATAATGGGAGTTATAATGAACTGGGGGAGTTTCAGGACAATAAATATGTTTTATACTATAGTCCCCTAGGGTTTCTACCATTGAGTTATGTGTTATAGTTTCAAAATTGTCAGTAAACAAATATGTAAAACAAGAAACGGAAGCAATACTATTTGAGACAAAAAGCCAAGTACAAATGGTCTTAGGTATGGTTAGTGTATTCAGAATTCAGAGCTTTGCGTGTTTTACATAGAATGCCTAAAAGATTCATTCATGTTGCAATCATTAACATCCTGAGTTCAGTCCTACAGAATCTTCTCGCGAGTTCACAGGATTCTGAGTAACTAAGAACTCTGGGGGTCATCCAGCATTCATAGAACCGTAGTTACATACGTACCCTTTGTTCGATTTCATACTTCCGGACTGCCAGAGGCAGTGCTTCACACTGGATGACTTATATCAACAGCATCACAAGGATTACAAGTAACTATCTTGTATTACTAAAGCAGAGAAATTGTAATGTGCAGGCTAAATAGGCTGGTTGATGCGTGAGCGTGTCTTCACCCTCGGGAGAGACGCTGCATTAGGTCACAGAGTAATGCCCGAGCCATCTGAAGTACACCTCAGACATGATTTGGTCACCAACAGGGCATGCAGCCTATCGGTTTAGCGGCTGTGATTGCAAAGAGAGAAATACCCCTTTTGGCCAATAGCCATAACGGGTCCACCAAAAGGAGGCTTGTCTAGAGTCTCCATTGCCAAGGGTACATCTCCTACAGGGGCTTTTCTGCCAATCGGAGGACGCAATAGCGGAGCCCCCCTTTTTTGGCAGAGGAACACGAGTCTATGGCTCCCTTCTGCGTCATAAATTTGGCAGCATACCCCAAGGGTAGAGGGAGACTGGCCCTTATAGAGGAGGGATTGTGGAAACCCAAGTACAACATGCAAGGGGCCTTGCACCTACGTTCTGTTTGGAACGGCACACCAGTCAGAAAACAGCTCCTATCTGTTTAAGTCTCACGTGCGGTTTCTGGGATTCAGAATAGTGAGTTTGGCCTGATTCTATGTAACCACCTAGTATCCGATTAGGTGTCCTCATGGCCAGGTCCATAGTGGAAGGCGGCAGGGATTGGGATGTCAAACCCAACCCTTCAGTTGCAACAAGAGGTTCCTCCCATCATAAAATAACTCAAGATCAGAGGCAAAGGCCAGGGCATCTTGACCCGGAGCGGTGGTCCTCTCTGTCAGGGAGAACCAGTGGGGGCAGTGGGTCATCATCAACTCTGGCTGCAGTAGCCACTCCTGACTGGGTTATTGCCGAAGGCTGGTCAGGCAAAGGCTGCCCACTTAAGAAGGCACAGCCG
This sequence comes from Pungitius pungitius, assembly GCF_949316345.1. Classification (NCBI taxonomy): domain Eukaryota; kingdom Metazoa; phylum Chordata; class Actinopteri; order Perciformes; family Gasterosteidae; genus Pungitius; species Pungitius pungitius. Next base: position 4,894,676 of record NC_084916.1, on the reverse strand, counting down.
CAATCAGTTCCGCAAATCTGTTGCCTCCCTGATATTGTTGTCAACCGGACAAACACCTGCTTTCCCTACCTATAGCAGGAAATGTTTGAGCGCCAGCTCTTGAACATTGGCAGGCCTCTGTGGTGCAAAACACAGTCCTGTTCAACAATACTGCGCCTCGCCTCCAGAGGCAGGCACCTCTTATGACAGACGAAATGCCATGGAGGCTCCCTGGGGATAGAGTGAGTAGGCAGTGTTTTGATACTATTGCCCTGAGACTTGGCATACAAGTGAAGGCTCTGCAGCTGGCTGCAAGCCCGAGGGAACAACAGCTGAGGCATCTGTCAGTCCACCCAATAATCGATGAAGGATGTAAGGCAACATCTGCCTCTTTAGAAGGGAAGAGGCTTTGGGAAATCCGTCCACATGCATTGGGGCAACGAACAGGCCCACAGAGCCACACTAATAGTGGTAATGAGAATGGCTTGGGCACTTCCACACCATGTTCACCTTGAGGCCCCACCGAGCCAAGTGAGAGGAGGTAAGCAGTGCCCTGTGCTGCAGGACCTTACCAGAAAGTAGGTTTAAGTATTACCCCCCTGGGGTGGTGACAGGGGGTCCAGCCTCAACAGTTACCTCAGCCAGGACCTATGGTAGGGTTGCATGGGATTCTTAGCAGTGAGGAGGCAGCAAGGACACTGCCTTTACTAGAATAGCTACTGTAGATATAAATGTCCTACCAGTTAGCTTGAGCGAGAGCACATCTGCTACTGTGGAAGCAGACAAAAATATATAGTCTGTACAGTAAGAGGAGACCGAGGACACTCTCTTCACTAGAGTGACACGAGAAGCAGCGTGTTGTCACTACGAGACGCCAATGTTTGCTGACTTCAGACCCGCCGCTTTGCAAGTTGCGATGCTGTATCGCTGGATGGCTTGTGGGGAGGGGAGGGGAGAGCTTCACTCATGTGATTGGTTGAAAATGAAGGCAACATTTTTTTGGCTACAGATTGTTTGTCATTTGTGGATTTCTTATGTAAGTCAAGTCTCAAAAAAACCACACACAAATGTGAAGGGATCTGCAAATAAATGCAGTGCGATCCGCAAATATAAATTGTTTGAATTGTTTTGAATCTTCCGGTTTGCATTTGTGAGTCGTTCTGTGTGCATTTGCAGTTATTTAAACTGATCTGACCCCATATAACGATGTCTGTACCACATGTATATCAGTCAGTCAGTGAGGCGCCACGCTGGACTCGTAGGCAGCATTAGAATGTATTGGAGCTAGGTCAGCTGGCTGAAGGCCTCAGCCCGCTACAGACTGGACGGATCCATGCCACAGGAAGACAAATGTCATCACACCCAGTGTCTGAACCGCACACGATAAGGCTTCATTACCATACGTTTATTTTAGCCTGTTCAAACGGCTGCTAAAACAAAAGGGCAGGTAATTATTTTTCCTTGATCAGTGTAGCATTCAAGGAGTCTGATTTAAAAAGGGGCGGGGGTTCGGGGGCGATGAAATCCCTCCCAGGGAAAAGGGGAAGGCTGACATGCATACAAGGCAAGGAGGACAGCTGGTTTCTGCCAGTGGCATCGGCCTGTCCAGCCTCCACAATGCACCCACGAGACAAGATGGACGGACAAAAGAGCCCAATCTGACAGTCCGTCCCCTGTCCCCCGAGACGGTGAGATGGCCCACAAAAGCCTCCTTCAGCAGCATTGTACTGAATATTTGACACATTTGACACATTAAACTCAGTTCACGAAGCTGCAGCCACACCGGGAATAAACTCATTTAAATAGGAGGGGTGGGCGACTTTCTTGGGTGTTCATGTTCTAGATGGCTATGGTTCCAGGATTGTTTTTTGCTGAAAGAAGAAATTCAAAGAGCAGACTTATGAATAAATGGCAGCTTAAGGGCACTAGATCACTGGGGTTTACCTTTTTAGAGCAAATAAGGAAAATTGCCCCCTATTTGTACATATTAATGCAGATACAGCCACAAATATATGGAAACCTGTGAGGAGAGAAAGCACAGTGCATTAATGAGATTTAAATTCATATAGAAAGAGAGAGAAAAGAAGAGAGGAGCTCAGTGTGTCCTAGGAAGTCCCCATAAGTCTGGCAGTTTAGCGCTTTGGCGGATTTTCTGGGGGGAACTTTTCAGTCCAAGCTGACCTGAGCCAGCCCTAACTATAAACCTGAGCTACCCCCAAACCTGAGCCAGCCCTAACTATAAACCTGAGCTACCCCCAAACCTGAGCCAGCCCCAATTATAAACCTTAGCTACCCTCAAACCTGAGCCAGCCCCAAACCTGAGCCAGCCTCAACGCAAGTCAAGTCCAGTATTGAGGGAAATCGCTGCAGCTGAACGCAACACACTTCTTATAAAAGTACTTGGTTTTGTTACTCACCGGGCTGAGATGGTCAGATTATCTCTATGGAAAGAACCCAAATAAAATTATGCCAACATGACCCTTTCCTAAAGTGTTTGCTTTCCCTCCCCACAGAAGACTCTGTGGATGGTGGTTCTATCTGATGGTGGTTGTCCCTGCAGTGGTCCTGCCGTACACTTGTTCTGCTACTTGCAACTACTTGTATCATTTCTAATGGATGATTTGAATGTACTGTACATCCTTTACATTGTTGATTCTGTACACATGACATCCATTGCAGTCTGTCCATCCCGGGAGAACCATTATCGTACACTGGAGATGATATACACGGTCACGTGATAGGAGTGTGACAAATCAGGGAAGAATATGTCATGAATGCTAAGAACCAATCAAATAGCGAAGGTGGGTGTGGTTTGAAAGTGTTTCCAAACCGGTCGAAAACGTTGTTTAAACGTAGCAAAAAATAAGCGTTTTTAAAAAAAGTGTGGATGTAGTCACAGACAACCTTCAAGCTGTGATTTCAAAGGTCACACCGCCCATCGTTCTCCACCACCGGTTGAGGTGTTGAGTTGGATTTTAAAGGAGGTAAAACTTGCTGTCAATCTTGCAGAATTATGATCTCTGAAGAACTGTCTCCCCACGCAGACTCTACACATCTGTGATATCCAGTGAGCTCTGTTATGTTAACGCTGCACCTGTGGAACTACTTCTGCCTCTAAGCATGTGTGCACATCTCAGCTTGGAATCTGGCTTTTCATTAGCTTGTGAAATTAGACAGCAGGTCTCAAAAAACAGCTATGCGGATCCAGTCAGGGGAGTGCCGGAGAGGGGGAGGGGGGGGGGTTTAACCTCCGAGCTCTGCCTCCATGTCAGCAGGTCTGATTGGCTGAATAAGGGGGCCTCTGATTAAGGACCACTCTCACTAACTAGCCGCTCATTTAAACGGCTTGATTGTTTCGCAACGGGAATGCAGAGTGAAGGGCAAAGCAACCGGTGTGATTGTGTGGTGAACTCTGGGATGTCGTCATCCACCCGGAGGTCACGTGTTCCAGCAGCAGGGTGCTGATTCGACGCCATCTATCACCTTTTTTTGTTTGTTTTTGATAAATAGGGATTAGATTTAGCAGGAAGCTTCGTCTGAATGGAGAAAACAGCAGCATGGCTAAGAAGGGTAGGAAACAGAGGATTACACGAGTCTTGCTGCTACCTAATTTGATTTTAAAGAGTCTTACCTTTGTTCTGTGTGCCCTGTTCGGATTTGCTGCGAGGTGGAGATTAGTGCAGGAAATCGAGTTTGTGACAAAGCCGATTAGTAGTTGAAACAGGGCCAACAATGGTTTTCTTCTAATGTGAGGATGTTTTAGTTAGCAGGAGGAATCTGCTAGTGGACAGCTGGACTGTGGTGCTTTACTGCCACCTGCTGGATGATTGCACTCCTGCATGTCAGAGCAAATGAATTATTCCTTTTAAAATGTTGAACATTATACCACTAGGTTTGTTCTCTAATGTAAAATGTAGTCTGTATTAAATTACATAATGATCCCACCAATATTTGACACTTTATTCAAGATTTGATTTCTAGTGATACAAAAGAAATCACCATGTGGTGCAATTAGTGGCTCTTATGGAAGTCTGCATCTTTTCACACTATGACTCAAGGCAGTGTTTTTCTGTCCTATAACCCCATTTATCTGTCTCTCTGAAACCCTGTGAGACACGTGTCTCCTTCTACCGGTCCCTGGGCCCACAAAGCGAAGCGCTCAACAATTCTCTCTGTACGTTTGACATTTATATTTGGACTTCAAGACCCACAGCAGCGCACGAGGATCGAACACACAAGCTCAGATATTCTGAGAGGCCCATCATCTGCCCTCTCATCATTACCTTGATTATCTCTTTACATTCCATGATACAATTATTTCATCATTATTCCTGGAGATATTTGGGACAAAGTAATAAGTAAATAAGACTTATTCTGGTTCAGTTCAAAAGTCAAATAATTGTGGAAAAATTGTCTAATTTTGTCTTATTTTGAGGAAATGTCTGAAATTGACTAAAAATGTGAGCTTTTTGGTAACATGAGCCCTGCTTTAAATAGATGTATCCCAAAAAAATGCAGGCATTCCTCCTGATACCCTACAAAGTCAAATTAGACTAAGAAAAAAAGTCAATTTATCAGAAATACATCCCTTGATATTTTATCGATGAAGTAAATAAACCGGATCTGACACTGGTTACTCAGCATTTAACCAGTGTCTTCTTTGTAGGCATCTTATTTCTGTTGCATTATTGTATTAATGGGCCATTCATTTATGATTATACCTTTGGCATAATCATACATAATAAACTAGAGATAGAAAACATGAGTCGTCTATTTGATTCACATCTTTTTGACAGGATGTCAGTAAGGATGTCATCAAAGAAAACAATGCTCCTCATGTCTTGTGTAATTTTTTTAATATCAAATGGACTTTTAATGACATGCTATGGGATCTTTTTTCTCTTTCGTCTCTATAGCGGGCTTCGTATTTGCTGAATATTCTTTTGATTTGAACAATGAAATGTATGAATACACAGTGAGGATGCACCGTCCACGGCAGCATGGACGAGCAGATTAGAGAAACAGGAGGAAATTACCAACATAATGACATGACATTTGAAATATCCAAATGGCACCCATCCATTTCAAATAATTTGTCATGCCTCTTGACCGCCAGGAATGAATTACAATAGGTGAGGTTTTGGGGTACATTTTTTGTATATTTTTGGGTGTAGCAACCCGTTAACAATGTTCAAACTTGTTCAAACAAAATGGACGTGGCGAAGGCAAAGCTAATTATTTCTATCCACCAGCGATGAACCACAAGCTGTCTGACTGCACTCAGGCGGGACTATTGAACCTTTAAAGAGGAAATGATACAAATGAAAAGTTGCATCCATGCATTACGTGTGATGACCTTTAGAAAGACACGGCTGTGTAACTGAGTTTGTTTACTCAATTTAGCCCTTTTTTTGTTTTACTTGTGTTGCTGTTGTGCCACGTTTTAGCACGAACACCATGACCCGACAACGTGCTGCCGTGACCTGAAGGAATCGTTTTTTTTACCTGTCCTTCCTCAATGGGACCGCACTGTGTGGACAAAAGTCACCTTTCAGCTCGTGGTGAACTTTTACAGGAGCACCATTGAGTCAATCCTCTGCGCCACCATGTGGTTCACCAGCTGCACGGCAGAGAACAGGAGACACCTGGCCCAGGTGTACAAACAGCCCACAGGGTCTCTGGACACGGTGTATGCTCACATCTACACAACAAGGCTATCAGCAAGGGCCCAACCCTTGAGTACAAGTGTAGTCAGAGGTCCTGAGCACAAACCCCGGCTTGTTTGGAATTATTGAGAAAACTCTTAGGACTCCTTGAGTAGGACATTTACTGATTTGAGTGATGTCAAATTTTCCTGACTCAACCTTGTCCTGAACACACGAGTCACAGCTCGCATCACACTTCCAATACCAGGTGTAGTTCATTGTGGTTTTTTTATGGCACAATTCATTTATATTTTCAATTTAACTTACACAGTTAAAGTTATTTGTCTCATACGCATGGTTATCTGTGCCCTCGCTCCCGATCTGATCCGTTTGGATGGCAGCAGTAAAATCTAAGCATTTGCTCAGTTGACCACAAAGGTCAAAGTGTCTGCTGAATGGACCGCACGCGGTTCTGTTTTCCATGGGGACTAGATTATGTCTCATGTCGCAAATTATATCAATGGTTATTTATTGGTTAGATTTTTACCCGCAGCTCAAACGCATACCGCCTCATTTCTCAATGTATCATCAGTACGTACTGAACTGGTACAGAGTGCAAAGTTCACCGTGAAGTGTGAAGAAATATCTAGAGCAAAACGCGTTTCTGAGAGTAGTCCAGTGCCTGAGACAATAGATATTTTTTGCTATTGACAATCTGTACGGATTCTCCCCATCTCTCACCTTACACACACACACCAAACTGAGGACAAAACACATTTGTGATTGATTGATTTATTGCCATTGTGCATTAACTCTGCAGGGTACACAAGGACACTGAGTGGAGCGGATGGACACGCTGACCTGCATGGGAATGTGTCAGTGCTGGTTTTCTATCAGCGTGGGACTGCAAGATGAGATGCTTGTTTTTCTTTTCAGTACTAGTTAGTTGACGTGGGACACTAGAAAAGCAATAGCTCTCAGCAAGGTGCTGAAACGCCATGAGAAACCACAACACTGCATCAGGCCTTAAAAGTCCCGTACACAGGAATATGAAAGGGGGACCCGAGGAGCACCACACATCCAGAGATGCAGGTGAAAGCGGTGGAACGCGGCGCTAGGGCTTCACACACACGGGGGGGGGCTCCTTTTATCTGTGTCTCCAAACACTAGTTCGTCTCTGACTGCAGAAAAGAGATATTTTCGGAATGGATCAACATGAATCTATTTATGTCTTGCATTCCAATGGAATAAAAGGGATGTGGAGGGTTGAAACAGTTTGGCTCTGCAGATTGGAGTTGAGACTTGTGCAAACACTATCTTTTATGGCTTTATTGGTTTTAGTTTGTGCAAACCGTGCAGCTACATCCCGTTCTTCCTTCCTTTAACGGAGTAAAAAATGTCTGTTGAACCAATCATTTAAAACGCTTGCACTACTCTTAACACGTGATTATTTTATTAGCGGTTTCTGATTTAAAGACATATACACATATTGTTCACCTTTACCTCATCAAACAAAGGCTCATTGCTACAGGGCGAAGACATCTGGGGTCGGGATTGTTTCTACCTAAAGAAGTCCGCTATTGGCTCTCCCTTCAGGCTGGAGTTTGGTCACCACCTTGAACTCATCGGACCTTTTTAGCTTCTGGATGATCCACTGAGTCAATGTGTGGAGTTGGGCCGTGCCAAGAGAGTTCATGGCCCGTCCAACGGAAACCTAAGAGAGGCTCAAAGGGCTCCGTGGCTAAGAGAAGCGCTGCAGAGTACGCTGTATTCCTTGTGACTTCATCACTGAAAAGGTCTTCGAAAGTGCATCTTAAAATCATTATGTTGATACTTGCTACCAGTTAACAATTTCAGCCTCTATCAAATGAAAAGAAAAGAAGTTAATATCAAAAGTAAGGTGCGGAATGAAATAAGTTAATATATACAAATGTCTTTATTTACTCCAGTTGATGGACATACATGAATAAAGAAAGGAATGTTTCCAGACTTTTCAAAATGCAACGGCTACCATGACGACATACAAGAGTAAGACTTTAGCTTAATGGTGGGGAAGGGGGGGGGGGGTCTCACTTGATCTTGTCCGTTCCCAGTCCTCCTTTTAAAACCAGTTACACACCCTCAAGAAGAATGAGATAAAGGATTAAGGCTAAGAAAGTTTGCTGATGGAGCACTACATTTTTAAGATGGAAAACATCCTTTAGAATTCTTTAATAATTGCAAATTGCACCGATTCTCATCAAACAATGTAATGTTGCCGCTTGTTAATTACTCACACGCTGAAATGAATTTGATCTCAGAATAAACGTTCGTACAACTCCACCTCCAATCTGCGCCTCGACAGAACCAACTGCATCTCTGTGGGACTGCACGCTCCCTGCTGAGGTCGAGTCTCACACTACACTCTGCAACAGAAAGCAATGATTGGTTTGGAATCGAGAGAAAATCAATGACGGTGGACGTGATCTGCTTCGTCGGGCTGCAGATATTCGTATGGACCTATATTCCAAATGTACCTGAGTATAGACTCTGATTGGGAAATACCTGAAGCCAGGCCAGATGCAGACAATGTGCAACCAATTTGAGGCCTTTTTCTTCCTTTGCCCAAATGATTTTGCATTCTTTTAAACAGGGTTTGACAATGTGACCTGGATAGTGTAAACATAATCCTGAATAGTACAGCTACTTAAACACAGCAATACACAGTCGGGGATTTTTTTTTCTTTCTTACACAAGCATTTCTTTCTTTTCATAGAGATATATGTGTATATAGTATATGTTTAGAAGAGCTTATTCATACTGTGAACGTTGAAACAGAACACAACACATAATTTAATCAGAAATATACTACCAGTTTTAAAATGCATGCCCTCCCCCCCCCCCCCTCACCCCACCCTGTGTCTTCCCTCCCCGCCTGCAGATTGTCACCTTTAACCTCGGACAGAATGCAGGAACGCAGAGAGCCGTGGTGGCGGCGGCGGCGGTGCTTCATTTGGGACATTGTGGCTACGTCATGCAGAGATAGAAGAGGGGGGGGGATCAGCACAGAGAGATGGAGCCCCTCCCCCCCACCTGGCAGAGCATAGGGGGAGGGTTTTATGGGTGGTGGTGGTGGTGGGTGATCCGGAGGGCGGAGGCCAGCTCTGCTCCGGTCTAGCTGATGGCCAAGCTGTCTGTCGGGGGGTCTGCAGTCTCTGAGGGCGAGCCGGGCGGGGCGGTGTCTGTGCTGGTGGAGACCTGAGTGGGGGCTCCGTGGAGCGATGCGGCGCCCTGGGGAGCCTCGTCCTGCGGCATGAGGTGCAGAGAGCCGGGGAGCTTGACGGGGCAGAACGCCGAGCCCGTCGAGATGAAGTTCACCTTGTTCTTGTCGGGGCAGGAAAAGAGGGGGGCCGACGCCGACGTGGACTGCCTGGAACTGTGGAGGAACACATGCAGTCAATTCACATGTCCCTTAGAAAGCAAGCAGGGGTTTCAGTTTGTCTGTACCTCATCTCCTCAAAGGCTTTAATCTTCTCACAGCCCTCTGGCGGCTCCCGCTTGAACATGTAGCTGTTGTTGGGTTTGGGGGAGGAGGCAAACTTGGGCAGCGGGGAGCTGCTTCCACTGTCTGTCAACACAGAGCCGCGCGGCGCGGACACACAGCGAGTCACACCTCACAAGGGATCTTAATCTTGGATCTACGGTGTGTACGGTCTCACTATGAGCTGGTGTGCACACCGATGTGATAATTAGATCATGGGAAACGGTCACCTGGCTAGACGGAAGATCTGAACGGAGTGAATTTCTTTTATCAAATATTGTCCTCTGGGAAAAGTTTGTTCGCCTTTTATTCCTTTTAACTAAATCCAATGGGTATTGCGGTCGCTTGGTTCTCATTTAAAAATATACCTGCCATTTTTATGTGTTATTTCTTTATTTTGATTGTCCAGAAACCTAAAACTTAACTAAATATATTTCCCTCATAATTTAGTGAGGTTTTTTTTTCTTGACATGTTTCATACTTCTGTTGAATATAATCCAGTTGATCACATTTCCATATATGTATTTGGATTATATCATTAGAACTTGGTTCTACCAGAGCACAGACTTATTATTGAGTGGAGAAGAGATGGGAAACACACGAATGTTTAGCGTGCCCTTGATTTGTGTAGGCGTTTACCTTTCTAGGATCCTCCCTTCATTTCTTTCTCGTTACCTTTGTCCCGGTCGTACAGCAGGTCCTCTGTGGAGTAAGGACTGCCCTCGTGGGAGCCGGGCAGGCAGGCGGGCGAGGGGCAGGGCGACAGGCTGGAGCAGCTGCTGGAGCGCCCGGGGGCCAGCGGGGTCTGGGTGTCCACACTGTGGGTGCTGCTGCTGCGCTGCTGGGGAGGGAAGGGCGCCCGCCGCCCATCGGGAACCTCCAGGGACTACCGGGTCCGACAGGAGGGAGAAGCAACGGAAAAACACTAATCAGAGCCGAGCCCACTTGGCAGTCGGTGTCAATTAGAGCGTAGATTGAAAATGAGGCGGAGCCTCACTTTGAGCTCCTCCTTCTCTCCGTTATCTTTGATGAAGACCTTCTCCAGCTCGTGGTTGATGCCCTCCATGCTGCTGGGCACCCTGGAGATGGAAGGCTTTGGCACTGTGATGTTGGACAGCGGCATCTGGGCCGACTTCGACATGGAGAACTGTTGCAGAACACACATGGAGAGCCAGAATTCGATTAGGAAACGTGTGTCCTCTTCTTCCAGCTGTGGACAACTGTTCCCAAGGGGTTGTTTTTAGCGGTGATAGAGCAGCATTGGCAAACACCGGAGTTTGCGCTGACAAAATTGTAATCTTAGTTTTCTTTTTGTGACCCAAGTGGACCCTGGGAACACTTGAACAGATTTGGACTGTGATGGAGGGTGCAGTTACAGCTGATGGCTACACCATACTTACTGACGGTGCAGGAGACAATATAGCAGGCTTCACTTCTACTCTGAATTTGAATAAGACTACCTGGGTGTGGAGGTGTGGTTAGAAGTGCTAGTGGTGTTGTAGGTGGGGATGCTGCAATGCAGGGGGCCAGTCTGTCCTTCCAAAGCTGGGGAAGACAGAGAGGAACACATTTAGAAATGGAGGTGGTCCAGAAAGTCGTTATTATTATAACTCTAACTTTGATAAACGTACACCTGTGTGTCCGTACAGAGCTCTGATAATGTCTCAGCTACTGTGGTGGGGAGCTGCTGCTCCACGTATGAAGAAATTTAGCCATATCATTATGCTGAATATCAATAAGGCTTAGACTCCTCGAGACATAACACATTTATGTGGAAACTTCTGCTGTGATCTGGCACTATATAGAAAACCGTCAAAACGTTCATGAGGGGTGGACAGTATGGCCAAACATTCATATCATACGGTATTTTGTAAGTTTCCGGCGTTTTCACAGTATTTCTTTTTCAGAGTAAACACGTTCATTCACTGATGCAGAAAAGGACAGCGGTTTGTGTGGCGTGTCCTCCATTCTGGCTCTTTCAGCTGCTACAACTCAGTTGAGGAGAACAGTGGCTTGTAGGTTCCTCACTGCATTTGCACTAAGGAGTGATTGAGCAATTCACTCCATTTGTTTAATGGTAAGCTGAATAGAAATGTTAATAACATGCATGAATGCAGGCCAAAGTCCAGAGAGAAGGAGAGATGGGCATGATGACTGGGTAAGATTAACCGGACCCTTATCATACAAATATATAAACTGAATTACTTATCTACTTGGTTTGATTCTCCTCAGGTCCGGTGTAAAAAAAGCTGTCTCTGGTTTCACTGCTTCTGTACAAGGAAAGCACCCCCAGAGCAAGACTTCTGCTGTCCAGCATGTTGTCTTCATTTTTTATTTAAATTATTGGGTCATTTATTGTATGTTGCACACTGCGCATATGAAAATATATTAAAGAACGTTTTTTCGCTATAGTTCCATCTTTCTTTCTTATGAATAAACTTGTTGGCAACCACATGATAATCTTCAGAATCCTAAATGCATTTGGCCTCTTGCTAACAGCTTCCAACCATGTGTAGTGAAATGCTGATGTGGAAACTTGTATGAATGGCAAAGTATCTATTTGTGTTCCACTTACATAGAGTGCTGCTATGTAAGATATTGAGCCTACACTCGACACACTACTGTTGGATGTCACTTCTAACAGTGCGTGGCACACAATCACTTTCCACTGGCTCTTGTGGAAAACCTGTGAGGTGCAGGACCTGAGTGAAAGCTCTGAGGAAACGAGAACGTGTAGGACTGCACTGTGTAGCTGGTTGATTGGCCCACACAAAGGGATCACATGACAGCTATTTCACACAGAGCCTGCATTGATTGGGAGTACTGCATGGGTTGTGTTTCTGTAGTGAAGAGGGCCAGTGTTGGAGCTGTGTGAGATAACGTGTTTAGACATGTCCTGGAGTAGGCCCACTGGTGCAGAGTGGCAGGCTGGGAATTCCTTCATGTCTTTGATAAACTCACACAGCAGGCTTATACAAATAAGCAGATTTACCAGGACTAGTATTGGCTCATTTCTATCATTGTCTACACAATAGCAACATTGTGTTGTTTTAGTTTGAATTTCATAGGGACTAAAAACATGTACAGTCAATCAAACTTGCATAGGATGGCTGAATAGTTATCAAGCTAGCTTCAGTATCCCCAGAGCAGTCTAGTGAGCAGTCTAGTGAGCTGCCTAGTGAGCAGTCTAGTGAGCAGTCTAGTGAGCTGCCTAGTGAGCAGTCTAGTGAGCAGTCTAGTAAGCAGTCTAGTGAGCTGTCTAGTGAGCTGTCTAGTGAGCAGTCTAGTGAGCAGTCTAGTGAGCTGTCTAGTGAGCAGTCTAGTGAGCAGTCTAGTGAGCAGTCTAGTGAGCAGTCTAGTGAGCAGTCTAGTGAGCAGTCTAGTGAGCTGTCTAGTGAGCAGTCTAGTGAGCTTGGTGGAATTGTTACGGTAGCTAGCTAACCAGCGAGCCACTGAATTAGTAACTTTTAAGAACATAATACTTTATTGGCACATCGTAGGAAAGCACTTGTCTATTGTCAAGTATGTGACAACTTGGCTCATTTTCGGGAAACCAGTATCGCACGGTGCAATTAGCAAACTAGCTAAGTGGCTAACCATCCGCATGCCACACTGGCTGCAGAAAAGAAAGTCCAAATGTGGGCCTGCCAAAAACCGTAACATTTGCTTTGAATATAAACTCTCGAAGATATACTCAAACGCTGATGATTCAGAAATTCAGAGAAATGTCCATTGTCCTCAACATGGCAATTTTTGAATCAGAGGCTAGAAGCTAACAGCGAATAGTGAAAACAGTGCTGACAGAGATAGCCGGTGTGCGCTACACCGCATGTTGTTTGATGCTGTATAATAAGAATGACATGGCATGTGTATCCACTTCTTGGCTTAGAAAGGACTGGCATTATTGTTTAGAGAACTTTAGCATACATTACACCTGACATATAGTCATGATGAGACTCATAATGTACACTAAAATCAGTTCTTTGCAGCATTATCACTGCTCAGGTCCATGCAATCACCTCCTGCCTGTAGCGTGTCCATTGATATTGGTAGAATACATGTCCGCATAATATTCTTCACCTACATATATTTTGTAATATTCGCGGTGTTATCTTTTGCGGTTTCAGATTTTATATTTTCAGATTCACATCTCAAATTTCAAGTTTCAGATCATTCATTCAATATCAGATTGGTTTCAGATTCAGACTTTTGGCCATGATCTGGCGTAGGAGGCGGGGCATCAACTGAGAGGGGCGTTGCATCACGGGTGACAGCAGAACTTATTATTGTACAGTGTTTGTCATTAACAAGAAACAACCACGTTCTCTCCCCAAACAGACTCAACACAACTCCGCTCCCCCTACAGCTTCTTGAGCTTCTTCCTCCACTTTATCTGAATGTCATCTGCATGGAAGTCCATTTGGTGGATTCCTGTCTCTGAAAGGCTGTCTACTTTGCTGCAGAACCATAGTAAGACGGCTCCAATAAGGAATCCACAGAACCAACTCCCATAATAAGATCAGTGTCTGTACTGACAATTCTCAAAATGTTCCTGCATCTTTAGAATACACCTCCCGCCATTAACTCTTAATCATTAATAAGCTAGAATTTGAACAATCAATAACCCCCTGCATTATTATCTTTGTCTTTGCAGGGGACATGATCTAGAATATGTGGGGTAGACAGGTGTGATGTTGGTCACTCACCCGTGTGGATTTATCTTTCAGACAAGAAGGGTTGTGCACGTGATCGTTCCCAGGACCTTCGACCCAAATGGTCCTCAAGCTCCGCACCTGCTGGGATTTTGTCCTAAACACACAAAGAGACAAGATAAGAGACACTAGTAGAGCCACAGGGTTAGAACAGTACAGATAAGATATTTTGTATGTTTTTTTTGGTTTTGGGGTCCATTTAAAACTGGTAAAAAGCTTCCTGTACTAATAATAATAATCGCCTGTACAACAGCAGACTTTCTGTCAGGTGGAAAATCGGCAAAGTTTCCCTACAATGAATTAAATCTCAAATGAAAACAAATGTCAGGCCACTGACATCCCAAAAAAGTCACCCTTTGATCATCACACATTCAGACCCGATTTACTTATGTGAAATCAGAAAGGTTCACACATGCAAGGAACTTGTCTTAGTGGTGACTGACAATAAACAGGGCAAGATATAATTAAACAAAAAAAAGATAGAAATTTACAAACCATATAACAAACAATCTTGTTTTTTGATGTAAAAACACGTTTTCACATCATATGGCATATGATATAGTACAGTATCTTTCCACTGCACTTCCAGAATAAGCCTGTGAGGACGCTCGCAGCAGCAGGGCAGAGAACACAGTGACCCCCCCCCCCCAGAGGGAAACACTGACCACGAGTCTAACTGAACTTGATGTCTATATTTCTTCCATCCAATAAAGAGGAGTAAAGCTCCAATCACTGACGAGACGGCATGTTGGTCAGAAACACACTACATAAGAGCCTGACTACCTCGCATGCTCCCACACGGGGCCACATCGGGTCCCAGCTCCAGGTCACTGGCTATAACTCCACATGCTTAAGTACACTAAGAGAACTAAATTAGACATTACCATGATCTTCCAAACAAGTTAAGTAGCTCAACGAAAGGTTGCTCTTTTCTAGAGAGGTACTTACAGTTCATCTAATAAGCCTATAACGAGTCAGCACAGAGCTCATGGACTCCTGAGTAGGAGGCACACACGGATCTTCCAGGCCAATTATTGGCAGCAATATTCAACATTTTTAAAACCTGAATTGCTATTTGGATATTATAATATAAACAAATGGTCCATTTGAAGTAGCTATCTTAGTTATTCACTCAAAGTGAGCAGAGAGGACACAGCTGCTCCCATCGCTCTCTGATGCAAACTGAAACCGAGTCACACTGCTGAAGTTGATCTTGTGCGCCCTGTGGCTTTATCAGCACCATGTTGGTAAATCAATCACAGCAGCTCCATCGCTTTGGAAATCGTTGTTGGGACAGAGTCGCTGAAGGCAAGAACTACTTTTAAAATAAAAGATTTCTTTCTAGAAATACCAGCTTTCAAAATAATGCAGGTATTGGTCATGTGATATGGAGGCTGCAATGTGTGAACTATATTAGACTTATTTTAGGTTCAGCCAGCTACAGTTCTCCAAAATCTACACATCTAAACCAACAGCTGGTTAAATCAGCTCAACACACCAAATATGGACTCATCTGATGAATAATCCTGCTGCAAGTCACATTTATACTAAAAATAAACCATTGTGAATTATGTTTGTTCAGATAAGTAGCTAAAAACTACTTCCTGTCAGGTGAGGTGTGCTTACACAACCCCAGTGAGTGGCTATAAGAAAAACAGCCCAGAATCAGATTAAAAAAAAAATCTAAATCATTTTAGGTAACCATACATATACATTTGACACTTAAACTATTCAACAATGGTATCTTTCAATTTAACTTTTGTTGTTTTGCTCGATTTGGGCACGCTATCATGTTTTGTCATTGTCTATTATAAGCTCCTCAGAAACAACCTTCATTAATATGTGAGTGTTTAAATGCATGTTAATTAAATGTGTTGTGCTAAAGTATGACCATAGGTTTTTAGAAGATTCTAAAGCCTGGATATTAATGAATGTTGGTGTTTCAGGGACATACAAACTACATAGAATTATTCTGAGCCCTATTAATGGGACCCATAATATATTCATATTCATATAATGAATGACTTTTTTGGCTTCAGTCTTTGTTTGATGATTTTTATATGATCTAGCCCAAATCGTGGCAGTGGCAACTCGCTGAGGCACTTCCTGTTGCAGGTTGCGGTGCTGTGGCGAGTCATGGCAACTGCCTCGAGTTTACGGCAACTGCCTCGTGTGTTTACTCGGTCAAGAGAGGTACCTCAAGCGGTACCTCGGTAGAGGGAGCTACCTGGACCGGTGCCTCGAGTTAAAGGAGCGTTGCTACAACCTAAGGGAGCAGTGCCTCAGCTGTTAGAGGTACTAGGAGTTTAAGGCAGAGGTGCCACGGCTGTTAAGGGAGCCTTAGCCTCAGCTGTTAGAGGTACCAGGAGTTAAAGGGAGAGGTGCCACGGCTGTTAAGGGAGCCTTATTCTCAGCTGGTAGAGGTACCTGGAGTTGAATGGAGAGGGGCCACGGCTGCTAAGGGAGCCTTAGCCTCGGTCGAGGGAGGTAGCTTGAGTTGCCGCGTCGGGTCGTGCCAGCTGCCACGACTTTGTGACAGCTGCGTCGACTTTGCGGTAATGGTGCTTGGACTGTTCCCGTTTTCTTTTCATATTTTGACAATACTATACAGTCGTTGAGAGTATTAGTATTGTTAGTTGTAATTGGTTTAGTCATAAAACGCAGATAAGTGAAACAATGTCTTCCTGAGAGAAGATAATATGGGAAAACATTGTATCACTTATCGGCGTTTTATTAGTAAAACAATTACAACACTAGTACTGGTAAAGGGTGTTTTGTATTGTCACATGTTGGCCAATTATAAAACATAAATGTCACATATTTGGAAAACAAAAACGGCAAGTGTCGAGACACCACAACTCACCGCGGATAGCTGTGTCAGGGTCGAGGCAGTTGCCACGACTCACCGCAGCACCACAACCTGCAACAGGAAGTGCCTCAACGAGTTGCCAGTGCCACAATTTGCGCTAGCTCCTACTGTATATGGGGGTGCCACAAGTGATGATATATGTAAGCTCGTATTAGCTTGGCTAAATCATCCACAGAAACCAACCATAACTTACGTGTTGTCAGCGAAATATACAAGAGGAATTACATGGTGTTGGTGATGGTTGCGTTGAGCTACTTAAAGTAGTTCCCTTCAGTTCCCTAGCGCAGTGTACAACAAAGACGATCATAGCACATTTAGAAGTGGGCATATGTACGCAATGCTGACCGAAAAAATGAGAACCATGACCTGAAGTCCATTCGCCACACCAAGGCTGAGATGACAAGCTAAATGTCCCCTAAAACTAGCAACACCGTAATGTGGGGGTGTCTAGAGACTGCATTATTCCCATAACCAACCAATAAACGGCCATTTGGATTTTGGACAGTCTTGCTTGCAGTGTGAACTTAGGCTTAGGGGCGGCAGGTCCTGACTGTACACATGGGTCATTAACCAATTACTGGTTTCATAATCCGTACGGATCCCCCTGGCCGTTCGGCACCGATGTGATTATTGGATTACTACAAGCAGTTTAACACTAACCGCCATCATCGGGCAGTGCTTTTAGCGGTCTCTAACAACATTTCAATGTAAACAGCTACTCCGGGTTCAACAGCAGTCTCGCTAACGGCTAACCAACCAGCGTTCTGCTCTGTTAGATTGCGATGCGCTAAGGCTGTTTTGTGAAAAAAAGTACGGGGTAAAGGTAAAGTTATTATGTCTTTCCCAAAAATGTATTGTTGTTTGACAACAACAAAACTAATGGTTTGATTCTTACTTTCTATAAAAAGCCCACTACAAATACCTTTAACAAAGTAGTTTGAATTTCTTACAACGTGGAATGGATTATAGGATGATTTTATAGCAGCACTATCTGCGATCTCTAAAGTTATATTAGCTCCTTTTTTGTTGTGGTCCTGATCTGATCCACAACAATCCGTGACACAAACCAAGCCAATGGACAAAGGTTCCCAGCTATTAGATTAGATTCAACTTTATTGTCATTGCACAGTACAGATACTGAGACTGCAAAATGCAGTTTAGCATCTAACCAAAAGTGCAAGAAAGCAGATAATGGGCCGAGTACATCCATGTGGTATGTATAAATAAGAAGAAAATGTACAGTATGAAACATGGAGCAGTATATATATATATATATATATATATATATATATATATATATATATATATATATAAAGCAGCAAGGTAGTAAATATTAATTCCATGATAGTGCAACTGTGGTATAATTATGCAAATATGGCAGAATGTTCAGTGGTTGGAAGGTCATGTTTCTTTGGAGGGATCACATGTTCCTGGGTTCAGATCATACTTGGGGACTTTCAATGGCACTCCAGAAGACCTTTGAGGTTTGAGCAATACATTTGGACTTCCTGTAACTGTTGGACAGAGACTTGAGGCCGTCCGAGACATTAGAACGGAGTGTACCATTCTCTGCTGATTACAGGAACAACATTCCTGTCCTCCTGAAGCAAATGAGCCAAAGGCCTCGCATGATTTATGCGTTGCATCAGGAATTCCTTTTCATGTTTGGTTCATGCTGAATAGATTTAGGGATGACAAGGTCATCCAGTGTGACTCGGGAGTCAACCGACCATCTCAAACCGGAGAGACACAAAGCCCACTGGGGGGGGGGGGGGGTCATACGTTATTTAGAAGGCACTATTTAAAGGACTGTTTCACAGGTCTGGCATCTCGTTTCTGTACGCAGAATGTGTCACTTTATGTGATTCAATATTACACTGTGGGTCTCTGGCTTTTCTCACAGATACACCACCAATGGCAGTGGAAGGTTTATAGTAAGGTAGGTGGAGTAAAATGACATCAAACACACAACTTCAATTAGCATGAAGCTTCCACAACCAGTTCAATTTTATAAAACTCAAATTTGGGGGGATTTTAATTCTGCAGATTATCTTCTACATTTAGTGTTGCCCCTGCCATTTTAACAGGGGGACGCCCCCCTGGAAAAAGTCTTTGAACAAATAAAGCAGTCCCTAAGCACCAACACGTGCGTGAATATTTCTGTATGCGCGCACCAGGAGAAAGGGCACCAGCGGACTGACTACTACCCCCTACTATTATCTGCTAGAGTGCATCAAATGGTGACATTTATATCTGAACACAGTCATCAATCTTTTAAATAAGATAAATATAAATATATCTTGTGAGAAAAAGAATGACAATACATTCAAACTCCAGAATACAAAAACTGTTTTACACATCCAAGCAGCCATAAAAAAAGACATGAAATGAATGAGTTTTTTTGTATTTGGTAAATAAGTTAAAATCCCATATTGCGACTCTCATTGACCTGAGAAAAATATCAGGTTCAGTAGCGATGTTCACAAGCCTGTCATGATCCTGATCGGTGCGGTCCCACTAGTTTGCTAAAGGAACCGGAAATCTTTTGTCCACGCAGGGTTTCCTGGGTGATTGGACCCAGCAGGTCAGAGCCCTCTCCCTGCATCCGGCTGGTCCTCGTAGGGCACATCTGCTCTAGATGCGCATGGAAAGGTCCGGGGTGAAGGTCGGACAGAACACAACCCTGTGCACCCCTCTTAACTGAGGCATCAGATGTTAGCAACTGACCCAGCTCTTCTGACCGTGCTTTGTGGTCATCCCCATTCATACCTATACAAGCCATGTGTACAACAAATTGTTGCCTCTTCATTTTGCTCTCAAAGTGCACCATGTCAATATATTTAACCCTGGTCGTATACACCAGTCTGTATGAAAATATTGTTTTGACCTCCTGCATAAAAGAACGACATGACTGATGGCCACAAGTGTAAGAGCGATAACTGCAACCATGAAATGAGAAAAGGATGTCACCCCATCGACCTGTGCGACAGTGAGAGCTTAGCAGCCTTCCCTGCATTTACTAGTTGTTGACAGGTGTCCAAAACGCCATCCTCGGTGCCAGCCTGGCTTTAACTCATGCCCCACCTTGGCCACCATGCATCAAAGGGCCCTAAACGCGGCACTGCTACCAGCCATGACGCAAGGGTAGAAAACATGCAAAGTCAAGTGCATAGAACCACCCAGAACAAGCGTCACAGCTGGTCACATCTGTGCCTGGTGACGATGTCACAGCTAGGATCACACATCCTGTAGGTTGGCTAGATTGCAAGATCACCAGATAATTGTCTGCATATACAACAAGACAGGATTCTTTTTGTTGACAGCGGCGTCTTGCTTTTGCTTTGCCAAGTAGTCCTCCTCCATGCAGTTACACAGGCTGGCCTGCTGGCCCAGAGGGCTCTGTTTACGTCTCACAGGCTGCTAGGCCCCAATGTTGCCAAAGAGATACCTGCTGACGACATCTTTCTCCCGTTTCAATGATGGTAAACAACCGAAATCTAAGAGCTTAATGAGAAGCTTTCGGTGCCCACGTCAAATTGTAAAAAAATAAATAAAAAAAAACCTGGCCAATCATCCGCGTAATGTGGATCAGTGATCTTTGTTTATCTCCGACAGAGTCGCTGCATCATCCCCAGCACAGACATCCACAGCCTCCCCCTACCCACCGGGATAATGCAATAACTACAGCTGGGATAATATCGCGTACCAGAAACAGCAATGTGCTAAATATATGAACGAAATAGCGATCGGAGTTGCAACATGTTTGCAGGAGGTGCTGTGCAAATGTAGGTTAACGTTATGTTTTGAGAGCACCATCATCTCGATGTGTACAGCGTTAATGAAGCATTTCGATCCAACTAGAAAGCCAAACCTGAGATTCTCCATCACGGCGACATGTAGCAGACAGCCGCTCCTAATTCAACCATCCTAAGGAAAACCTGACATTTTTGATGGTCGGGCTTATTACCAAAGTTATACGAGTAAAACAATAGAATGTCAGCCTCGGTCCAATTAATGACTGTCAGAGTCAAAATTCGGTGCATATTTCATAAACAAAAGTGCTTGGATTAAAAATGTTATCATATTTAGCTGCTTTGCCTTTGACTTCTACTAACTTCTCTCACCAAAACACAACGTGGCGCTAATGGCGAAGGGTAGGAACAATTATTTAAAAATTACATTTTTATTCATATGTGATGTTAGATGGTGAACTGTGAACGGGCCGAACATAAGAATGGTGTGTAATCGTTTGAATACACTCTTGGTTCTCATTTTAAAATTCAAGAATCAGAATGATAAATCGCCCAAAACCTGCAAATCATCATGTTTTTAACGGTACTTTAGCGTGACGGATAAGTTAGCACCCGGCTACCACTACGATAACGGCTGTGCTACACGACCAACTCAAACGCACTTCCAAAGACGGGCTCACCTTTGGGGGAGCGCTCCGGGGGGGTGAAAGCCTCTGTCTGGGCACCAGCCTGCCGTCCGAGCCGCTTCCAGCCGGGTTGGCGGGACCGGAGCAACGGGACGACGGTCCTGTGTTGCTCCCAGCTGCTGACGAGGAGCAGGAAGCAGCGCGGGTTGGGCCGTGCGGCTGGTGGGGCACCGGGGGGGCGGAGAGGCGGCTGCAGCCGGGCCGCGGCGGGGACCCCGCTGACGTTACGGGCACAGCTGGAGGTCGTTGGGGAGCCGCTGCGTGTGACCAGTGACATGCACGAGTCGGCTGCTGTTGGGGATGCTGACATGTGAATGTGACGCCATGTGTTGCTAAACCACTCAGAAATAGAACTTCACGTTAGTTTTGTCCCGGGCGAGACCGGTAAACTGTCCCATCTGGATGAAGTCCCTCAGCTAAAGTAGTGGACATCCTGGAGGTTGGCCGAAACATTGTTTTTATTGCGTTTACGTGGTAAGGTTGACAGAGATGTTGACGGTGGGAGGGGTCAAGTCTTTACGAGCGCTCTGATAGGTGCTGGATTACTTCCTGGTTGTGATCGTCGGTTGCTCATTGGAGGGATGGAAGCTTTCACCCATGTCGATGAGGGTCGAAGACTTTATAAATGTCTATGGAAGAGATGACTTTATGTTCTATAAGTTGGTGAGCACTGCCATAAGGTCAGAAGGTCATATATTACTATATAGTCATATATTATATATTTTGCACAATAGTAACAGATATCTAAATAGTATACAATATTCAAATTGTGAAAAATCATGCTTTAAGGCAACGTTTGAAGTGCTTTTTTCATTATGTAGTACTTTAAAAACATGATTTATATGACCATGATCTTTTTAAGTATACTACTATAAGGTGTTGGAAACATTCCTAAGACCTTTGTCCATATTGACATCATAGCATCACGCCATTGCTGCAGATTTGTCAGCTGCACATCTATGACGCAAATCTCCCGTTGCACCACATCCCAAAAGTGCTCTATCTCCATCTCCATTGAGATGTGGTGACTCATTGTCATGTTCAACTAATCAGTTTGAGATGATATGAGCTTTGTGACATGGTCCATCATCCTGCTGGGAGTAGCCATCAGAAAATGGTACACTGTGGTCATGAAGGGATGGACATGGTCAGCAACAATACTAGTAATAGGCCACTGCATTTAAACAATGCTTAATTGGTACTAAGGGGCTCAAAGTGAGCCAAGGAAATATCTCCCACACCATTACAGCACCAAACTGTGTTTTACACCACTACAGCAGCAGCCTGGAGCGTTGATACAAGGCAGGATGGATCCATGCTTTCATTTTGTCTACACCACATTCTGACCCGCCCTGAAATGGAGACTCATCAGACCAGGCAACCTGTTTCTAATCTTCCATTGTCCCTTTGTTCTGAGCCGGTGTGATTTGTAGTCTCAGTTTCATGTTCATAGCTGACAGGAGTCAGCTGACACTTGGTGTGTCCTCCCGTCAGCTACGAACATGCCTCAGAGACCAAAATATCTGTGGAATGTTTCCAACACCTTGTTGAAAGTATGTCACCAAGAATTAAGGCAGTTGTGAAGGCAAAAGGGGGCCCAACCTTTTTCTGGCAAGGTGGACCCAATAAAGTGGCCAGTCCGTGTATATCTACACACACACACACACACACACACGTGTTTTTCATTAAGATATATAATAAAATATTTAATGCATGTGATATAATGGAATTTATTTTTAGAGACAGTTATTGGTAAAGCAGGTTACAACAGAATAGGTGAGCCACACACTGTAGCTCAAGGAGGTGATTAACACAGGGCTGAGTGCGTCCATTTAAACACTGTGCATTAAAAGGCACAGCAGGTTTGAAGATTGGACCGTGTACAAACAATTAAGAGGTACAAATACAGTATTTCCTGATGTCGTCAAAAGTTTGTTTCAAGAGCTCATATTTACAAAGTAAGTAATTAGAAAAGCAGCCCAGTAGAATCAATCAAGAACTTTCAATTTCAATAGAAAAGCAAACTTTTTCAAAATAAAAGCCTACCAGGAACGGGATGACTTTAAATGGAAACAAATGATTGTGAAATGATTGTGAAAGGATTTCTTTGTTCTTCTTTGCAAGGACGACCACAGCCCTCTTCAGCCTAATTGAAAACACTGACCAATGTTTCACTGTAAAAATGAACAATACAGCTTCATATCTTAGTCATAGACAGAGTACACCAGATGCTGCCATGTCCCTAAACCCTTTCAGCAGAAGTAAACCTTGTAAAAACTCTGACCACATTTGACTGCTTTCTACCATAAAATATGTTCCATGAACACAAGAAAGCAAAAACTGATGAAAGTACAGAAACAATGAATAATACAATAACAAGTCGAGCAGAAATTTATACAAAATTGCGGCTTTGACGGGTCAAGGAACATGAGCGGAGCGCAAACGTGAAACTGAGACGTGACCCCAGACCCGACCCCCCCACCAGGCACCGGAAACTCTACCCGTGCTTGCAAATGGACGCCTACAGACCCACCCGAAGACTGAGAGCTAAAACCTGAGACCCTCGCACCACATGATCAGAAGGTTACCAAAGGGACGGAATTTCAAGAGACAACAGAGGCCATCTGTGACATCACTTTGTCAAACATCCACCAGTTTATTGAGCAGCATCTCAGTTCAATTTTGACTTTACAGGCTCCACCCCTTTGACCTTTTAGTCACATGTTCCTAGATCTCAGCAACTTTTCTGAGTGTCAAGGTCGACAATGACCACTGCAATGGACCACAGTCGTCTTTATGAAGCCTCTGTGTAACACGACGGAACCAGTAAAGCACCTGTCCACCCGGGTCTTCCACAGCTCCACCCACCATCACTAGTACAGCCAGTCAAGAGCCGTGGCTTCTTTTCCAAAGTTCAGTCCGGTGATTTCACAGCCACCACATTAAGAATGCACAGGAGCCAACAACAGAGAGTATTCTATGTTTCAAAAGGTTTCATAATGCTGCAAGATCACATGGACCATCAGACTAGGCGCTGTGGAGCACCGAGTTCTCTAAGGTGAAGTCGTACTGGAAGTTTGCCAGGTTGTAGTTCACGTCCCGGGACAGCAGCACGTCGGGGGCGCGGGGGAGCCCCGCCTGCACGGACAGGACGTGGGGAGCCAAAGTGAAGGGGACGTCCCCGAGGAGGTCCGGGAGAGCCGAGGCCTCCACCGGCGTGGCGGGGCACGGCGCAGGGTGCCTGGAGGCGGGCGGCGGAGCGGGACAGGATGACTGTGGGGACACAGAGACACGGAAGAGTTAATGCCGGTATGCAGGGAACGGACACACTACTCCCACATGCACACGGTGGCTCTAAAATGAAACAGCTCTTGTATTTTAGGCCTTAGAGACACTGCAGTACCTCGGCCAGTGACCACAGCTGGACTCATTGGAAGTTCAGTTCAGACCGTACAGCCATCCTTGGGATGTGACTTGTCCTCAGTTGTGTTTTAGTTGTATTGTGCTTACAGTGCTGCACTGAGATGCACATACCAGCATGCTGATCCTACTTAGAGCAGCCTGCTGAAGAACAGACGCTCATTGGGGCTGGACAGGAGCACAGGGAAGCACTTTCCCTCGAGTAGGGTTCATAACCCTGCTGCCGGGGTCGAATCCGCCAACTTCTCCTCATTCAAATGAGGGGGGGCTGTGAGTCACCATGCTGCAGAGTAAAAGCCGCCTCCATTGTTATCAAACTCTAATGTCTTGGGTTCAACTGGTTTCACCTTAGCTTAGTATTCGGTCCAAAGACGGCTCTTTGATCAAGCCCTACCGAGGTCCATCCCATCATGCACAGCTCTACCAGAGTGAATGTAGCAGGGTGCTGGTGTGAATCACACTTCAGATTCAGAGAGCTTCACAAATCATAATCGGTTGAATTTGACTTTTGATGCATGAGAAACCCCCGCCAAGTGAAATCCGCAGCGCACTCACCCTAGACGGCTGCACAACCACGTTTGTCGACGGGTGCACAATGTTGGTGTTCTGCGTCTTCGTCCTCAGCTCCTCAGCCGTCTCTCCTGTAGGACGCACAGGCACAAAGCAGATTATTCAAAATAAGTATGGAGAGTATAAGGGCCTTCGAGACGCGGCAGAGCTGGACACAACAATCCTTGGGATGTGATATTGTGTCCTTGTTTTGCCTTTTAGAGACACATACCAACCTGCTGACTCAGATTGCTGTGCTGCAGTGAGTTGAACTGTACTGAGGGAGTAAATCAGGAAAGAAGTAGCATCATCATAAACAATGAAAATGAGCAAATGCAGATCTTTGAGCAACATTGAGCCGCTGTCCCTCAAAACCATTAATCGGTTTCCCCTACCATGTCAGGAGGGGGAGCCCCAACCCCCTGAAGGCAATGACTGAACTCATTCACACTGACGTCATTGTCTCCGCCTCCAGATGGAAGAAAGGTGCTTTCCTCTGGGACTCAAAACTCCAAAGGCCTCTCTGTGTGCACATAGACGGTATCTCCAACCCTCTGATCCCCATCAGCTGAGATCATGTTCCTCTTGTTATTGCTGCATGCTTGGGGTTTGTATTGCCACATGAAATCAATGAATACGGTTAAAATGCTCACTTTTTGCTTTAAAAAGGTCTTCGGGGATGTTGCCCTTCATTTGTGGTTAATTAATTTGCTTTTACCC
Organism: Pungitius pungitius; assembly: GCF_949316345.1. NCBI lineage: Eukaryota > Metazoa > Chordata > Actinopteri > Perciformes > Gasterosteidae > Pungitius > Pungitius pungitius. Next base: position 4,868,824 of record NC_084916.1, on the reverse strand, counting down.
ATAGGTGTAAAAATAAAAAAGACAACAGTTTGTATATGACGCATGTCATGGGGACGTACACTGGAACAAATTTAACCTAAAAAATAGAAAATGAATAACTTCCGATCTAATCATATTGTAAATGTTTTTCCCCCATTTATAAATAGGTGTCGACACCTGTACCTCGCAGTTATAGCTCGGTTGTCATGTGACCGAAGCATCGACTGTCTGTCATGTGATGACAGGTGGACTTGATGTAACATCCATCTGTACCTTCATGAGGAGAAACATGAGATGATCCAATTAGGTTTTTTAACTGTATAGAATATTTGAGCAGACGAAAATAGTGTTCCTTGAACAAAGAGCACTCTTTAGGCCCTACCTTGACCAAAAGATTAACAAACTGTAGCAATAACAAATTGTAGCACTTAAATTGCACTTATAATGACATCTTTCTATAACAGGTTTTGAAACTGCTTATTTGACGAATATTTCACTTTCTTGTTACTTGATCTTCTGAGTTTGTATCTCTATGTTGAAATGCACTTATTGTAAGTCGCTTTGGATAAAAGCGTCAGCTAAATGATGTGTAATTTAATGGAAATAGCAAATTACACAAGATTGTGTTTCTCACCGATGACAACGAAGCCCCCCTCTGCTTCCTTCTCGGGGGGGAACTTCTTTGCGTCTTTGCGGAGTCCGAGGAAGCTGAACATGACGTCCTGTGTGAAGAAGAAGACATTAGCGGGTTTAACTTTGAGAGGTCTTAGTGTCGTTGTGTCTTCTCGTCTTTAGGTCAATCAGTTCATGTGTTTTAATGTACGTTAGTTCCGCTTCTTTCGCTCCGCGTTAGCTTAGAGGAGCCGCTAACTATCGTAAAACACACGGTACAACCCAAAAATCTCGGTACTAACCGTGCAATATCACCCGTGTTGTTATGACGCTGACGTCACCGGCCATAATATGGACCGTGTAGAAACTACAACACTGCTTACAGTTCCTACACACGTGACGTTGTCGGCAACAATTAGCACAACTCCGGCGGGTTTTGTGCGGGGAAAGAAATGCCAGAACACAGCGGATATGTCGTCATAAAATAGAGGGGCGCTGGATTTGATCTCCTGCGTTTGCCGTTATTACAAACCCATGTGGTTTTCAACGTGAATTTAGAAACCCCGCCCGCGAGAGCGTTATGTGACACAATGTATAACAAAATATTTCCCGCGCTGTATTACTTTGAGTGACTCCACAAACAGCAAAAAGCGCAAAGATGGCAGGCATACTGGATGTCCCCAAACCAAGAGTGACCTGCTCCATGTTGACGCAGTACATAAGCAGACCGGTCTGTTTCGTTGGGCGCGTGGAAAAGGTCCGTATCGCTTCGTCGATGATAATATCTTAGTTGCTTGCATGGTCATCGAGACACGGCTAAACACGAAGCGCTTCTCTCCCGCTCCGCCAGGTCCACCCCACCGGGAAAACGTTCACTGTCGCGGATGGAGAAGGAAAGGTCGCAACAGTTGAACTTAACGATCCTGTGAGTAAATCCACTTTCAGATCTCTGCTAGCTTAATTTATTTGTATTGGGCTACTTTTTCTGCACACACTTCATACAGAGGGAGCATGTGTGACGTCATAGATCCTTCATGTCTGCAGTGTGTTCACAAAGCGCTGGTTTCATTCCGTCCACACTGTTCATTCAGAAATATGAACCATTTATTACTAAAGAGGAAAGGTCTGCCATGTGTTATTGTCATTACTGTTATCTTCTTCTTGGGGATTTGTATAATTGTAAAGTAGGTTATAAAAAGAGGAATAGATATTTCAGTATGTGCACACCCGCTGAGTGTGGAGCTGTCTGCTGGCGTCCTTCACACGACTGAGGCCGGATGAATCAAGTTCTGTCTGCACGTTAAATATCAGCCACACTCACAGTGGACTTCCATACCTTCTGCCACCTTGTTGTTACCGGTTTTTACCTGTAAAATGTGGAGAAAAGGATGAAGCCGAGTCCAGTTCCATGTATGTGAAATCTCTCTTTCAGCCCCCTCTGCCTGCAGTGGGATGTGTGTTATGTGTGTTTGGTAAAGATGAGGAAAATTAGAATATTATTAACAAACCAAACATGTGTCACAATGGATTGTTGCAGATTTAAAACAGGAGACCAAATGATTCAAATTAGTTCAGCATCAACCACATGTGTTTGTTAATATATATAATGCAATATTAATGCATACATAATGAGTATTTTTTACTGAATTTGCAGTTCAGTATATGCTTTTCTTCCTTTTTTAGTCTGTCTTTTTATTCAAAAGTAAAAATGTAATTCGTTCCAATTCCAATGTAAACCCTTATTACAATAACTATCACAAAGAGTAGCGCTTTCTTTTCTTCAATCAATAAAGTTTCCAGATGACATGAAAACCTTTTTTTCCCAGCTTGAGGAAGAGCTGAGCGGCATCGTGGAGGTGATTGGCATGGTCTCAAACAAAGGCGCCATAATGGCCACCACATACAACGTGCTGCGGGAGGACAAGGGCATTCTCTTTGGTAGGTCTGCTTTATTTGTGGAGTAACGGCCGTGGTCCTCCGTGGAGGTTTGTAACCCGTGTTCTGTCCTCTCATCCCGCAGACTTGGAACTCTACACCGAAGCCCTGAAGGTCATCCATGACTTCCCACAGCACTACCCCTTTGTGGTGGCTGCAAGCGGATGAACAGGTTGTGTGGTGGAGGATTGGTTCCCGTGCCTAGTGTTTCTTGGGTAGAAATGGATTTGTACAAAGGTGTGTTTGTAATGTTAAGTAAATAAAAAAAATAAAGACCAAATAGAATGAACATTTTTTTTCTTTTCAATATAAACTTGAAGTTTACATTCTTGACCTTGGAATCAGGAAAAGAGTCGCGATTTTAAAAAGAGACGTGTCTTAGTCCGGCTTTATAAGAGAAGGACAGCGGCAAATAAAGTCTGTCAAACTTCATTTAGTGGAAGTGTTCGTTGCTGTTTTCAGTGTACAAAGTTTACCTGAAGCATGCGTGACCTTTCACAAGTTGATCAAGCAGTATAAGTATTCACCACCTTTCTACATTTTGCCATGTTGTTACCACACATTCAAATTTACTTCATTGGGATTTTATGTGATCGACCAACATAAAAGTCTGGGAGAAAGTGATTTATACAAAAAATGTTAAAGTGTGCACATGTATTCACCGCCTTAACTGTAAAACCCCCACAACATCTGGTGAGGAGAGACAGTGAGATCCTCCTGCTGGTAGTAACGGTGTATCTGGCCACAAAAGTCACCCGTTCTCTTAGAGCAGAGGTGTCTCCCCCAGGAGTGAAATTGGTGCAGTCACAGTGTGACCCCTGGTGGACTGATTAGGGAAAGCAGCTATACAATATACCAATATGCCAGCTGTAATAGGAATGTAATATTAACCTGCAGGCCAAGTTTGATTTTGCTGGTTTTGCAATAAAAGGGAACATATATCCCTATAATTACTTGTATAGACATTTACAATCAACATTTTTCCAATCTGATAAAAGAATGAAAAATGAATTCTCCATTATCTTTAAAAACACTTCACTGCGGATCACCTTCCGTCAGTCGCACAACCATGAGGGGGAACTACGGGGCCTCTGGGCAATGTTTAAATGCAAAAGTCTCCTTCTGCAGTCTGTTGGGTTTTTCCCTTCCGGGCCACTGTTGGTCACGAGGGACACTGTGTCCCCAAATTCTGCTCACTGTCCCTTTAGATTTAGTCAGACATGGCAACCGTGCCGATATTTCCGGGAGACTCCCGAATTTCAAAGCCCCTCCCGAAAATCTCCCGGACCGACCTTTCTCCCGAATTTCTGCCGATTTCCACCCGGACAACAATATTGCTGCACCACCCGTCACTGGGCGCGCCGTTTCAGACCGAACAATAATAAAGGTTACACCTTGAAGTCGAGCGCGGTAATTAGAACGGGAAAAAAAAGCAGAAGAAGAAGGGGAAAAGAAAAAGAAGAGACCATGGCGAATAAAAAGAAAATATGCCTGCAAATTCCTAACTGAATGGAAAAATGAATTCACGTTCATCCAGGACAGCTCGAAGTTGTTATTGTACAAATTAGAGTCTAACCTCCTGAGGAGAACCCTTAAGGAATTACATTTCTGAAATAAATTAATTACATTTTTCTTTGCGCTTGTGTGTGTGATATACTGTATATGACGATACCCCCCCCCCCCCCCACTGGTTCTTTCGATATCTCCCTAATTTAGTGTGTTTGCATTATTCAAATCAATATATTTCTACTTTATTATAGCAATACTGCACCTAAAAAAAACAAAGTTCTCTATTCCAGAGATAAAATAAAAGCTATATTTTTACATGTTCCATAAACTACAGATTTGATGATCTGAATCTGCAATTTAAGTAAAAGCAGCTTTCTGATAAGCATACTGTAAAATGTCGAATATTCGTCTCAATGAAAGAAGCGTTACAATTGAAACACATTTTTGCTGTACTGAGGCAGGTTGGGTTTTCTAGCTTTGCAACCATTCAACAGATGTACACTTGGCTGCACAAGTTGTCATTTTTGTGAGTCATTAGAGCTTGTCGTGAATTAGTGTTCCTTTTGGTCCACAGTCGTGTGTCTAAATGTCCGTTGACAGGAGTTTAAAGTGTAATCGTCATCTTTTAGCGGGATGATGAATACAACCACCCTGAACTTTAAAATATATCTCTGAGAGATTTTATCTTTATGGCAAACTGATGTATGGCTGTTTATACCCTCATAAGAGGCCCGGTCAGGGCAACATGGAGTCTGCTGATGGGTGGGAGAGGCGTAGCCTGGAGGGGGCCAGCTGCCACGTTCAAGCAAGTCCAGACACCGCTGGTGACGGAGCAGCATCTGCTCCACCTGCCTCCGTCCACGAGCACTATCGCTTCTATCTCACACACTTTGTCATGGAAACGTCTCCACTATCTGCCTTATCCCTGTCAGACGCTGCACCCACACACACACACACACACACACACACACGCACACAAGCACATTCATTTGTCAATTCCTTGGTTTAATTTTGGTTGTTGAAATCAAAAGCTTGAGATTTTGACATAATTCGTTCTTTAGTGTTCGATTTGCATCACTTGAGGAAACGGATGGGAAACATTTGTGTTGCAACGATTTGCTGTTATTTGGCATTTCAAATCCATGTGAAAACTTATTAGTGCATTGCCAAGTTTAAATTCGGTTTGAGTTTGTCATAAAGTTTAGATTTCTACATAATGAGTTCCAGTGTGCTTTTGTTCAGTGAAGCAGCGTAACGCCACCTCCTGGAACGCTGAGGCCATTAAATGTCTGTGGTTTGAAATCACACGAGTTGATGGATTTGCTTTCTACTGCATTCTGGTTGTAAAATGGCAAATAAATGTAATAAAATAAATACGTAAAAAATAAAAATAAAAAGATTTACTTTTATTTTTAATCTTAGAGATTCTAGCTCTGACTCACACATATGAGCCAATTAATCAATGATTAAATGTAAACAAATTAAATCAATCATTGATTACTGCAGCTCAAAGTTTAACCCTTTTTAGAATGACTGTTTTTTAATGCTTAGGATTTTTCTAATTTGATATTTCAGATTTGTCCTTGGTGGGAAAATAAAGCTAAAATGATTTGACAGAATGAGGTACGTTGGACTGACGGACATCCCTGAAACTGTCAAACGAAACTCTCCTCTCCATCCTGTTTGCACGCAGTGATGATTATCTCTTATCGACCCACTACATCATCACACTAACACATTATCGTAGCCCCGAGTCGGTTTGCTTTTATCCCCCCAGTGTAAATCACTAATGATAATGTGAATGACCCTGATGGTTAGGCTCTCCATGGGGGGGCCGGGTGTTTATGGGGCCGTTGTGCTGAGCTGTGGATCTTGTGAAACTATTCTGCATACCAAGGAGGACACTTTGATTCTTTTCGTTCAGTCGCTGCACCGTGATCCAATGTGAGCCGACATGTCTGAGACACGTGCACATCGATCACACGCCTCCCAGGACCCCAGAGCGGGGGCTCCTGGGCCGACCGCACCAAGCTGTCAGAGCTGCCAAAGTGCCACAGGGAGCTTTAACAAATGATCCAAGCATGGCGAGTTCAGGAACACGCCATTCCTGAACACGCCTCGTGTAGCGTTCATGGGCCCTGTGCGGCAGGTAATATGCAGCACTCTGTGCCACTTTGAAGTCCCATTTAAACAATGAGTCACGTCTCTTTGCGTTTTCTGCCTCTAGAACAGTAGCTTAAGTGAGCCTGATAACTACTTACTAACCGTACCCCTCATAAGACACAGCCAAGGTGGAGATGGTGGAGGAGGACACCAGCCAATCGAGAGTGGGGGCGGCGGGCGGGGGGGTGAAGACAATACTGTCAATATATACTCTGTAAAAAACTTGTATTGTTTAGACCTCCGAACCATCTTTGGGGAAAGAGAGCTCTATCAATTCAGCTGAATTTCAACCCTTACGTCTGTTTAACAAAATGCTTTAAGACATTTACGACTTTTGCATCATGTTTATTTCCAAAGGAGAGGTTACATAAAACAATTTACATTGCAGTATTCACTTCAAAAAGTATCACTATATACAATACTTCTATATGCTTTACTTCAGTATTCAGCGTGCTTCACTTGTTATATTACTGTCAGGTGTGGGTGCTGGAGCAGGTCGCAGGCGGAAGGAGGCAGGACTTAAACGCAGGCTGCTCAAAAACTGTGCTCTTTAGTCAAACCAAAAAGGACAGGACGTGCTCCAACGACGGGTAACATCGACAATGACGCGACGAGGGACTGCGACGAGGGACAACAGGCACAGGGGGCTTAAATACACAAGGGAGGTGCAGGTGATTGGACACAGGTGGGAACACTCAGGCAATCACAGGACAGGACAGGAAGTGAAGCTCACCCAGAGACACGAGAGACAGGAAAACTACAAAATAAGACAGGAAGAGGACCCAAACCGTGACAATTACAGCCTTATTCCAAAATGGAAGAATCGACCTGTCTAAGACATTCAGAGTTGTCCTTTGTTGGCTTGGCTGTTGGTTGTTGGAGGTCCAGAGCGCTCGGCAGCAGGTTTTCATCCATGATGTCTCTGCTGCATTCATCTTTCTCTAAATGTGGACTGGTCTCCCAGTTCCTCCGGCTGAAGAACCGCCACATTGAATTGGAACTGCCCCTCCGAGCCCCCCCACAGAGCGGCACAGCACAGCCATGTCAGCGAGACCCAACAAAGGCAAGACTATTATTCAAAGAAAGCCGGAGTCTGAACTAAGTTGTGCCTATTCCGGCAGGCTTGAATCCCATTCAACAGGATTTGCCCAAACTCCCAGCAGAGAGAAAGAAACCTTGTTGGTTTTATTTGAATTTTGAAGAAGAAAAAAAGCTCCTCTCGTCAGCCTGTGAAAGGCAGTTGGAAACATACTGGTCAGTTTCAGGCAATTCTGGCAAATACCAAGCAGAAGAAATGATTGGAACATCAATATTAATACAGGGTTTCCCTAAATTGTCAAATTTCCAGGACAGAATTTGGTTCCCACTGGGCCCCTGGCAGCATTACACGGGGCCATGCTTGTGTACAGTATGCGTCTGGCCGTGCAGCCGTGTTCTGTAAAAAAGCCCGTTGGTCTTATGAAAATATGTTGAACGGCGCCAGGAAGCTTCCGTCCAAACTCGCGGCCCAGTGGGGCTGCTGTGTTGTCTTAGTGCAGAGCTGTCTGCAGACAGAGGGGGACCAGGCAGCCTTACCAGCAGTCTCTTCCCACACAGCCGCCAGCACCAGGCACGCGGCCCGACTCCTCTCACACGTCCACATCCAATGGTATGTTCGTCAAGGTGGTGGATTCAGGGCCATCAGAATGGAAAGTTACATCTGATGGAGGTTGTATCTGATGTAGGTTGTATCTGATGGAGGTTGTATCTGATGGAGGTTATATCCAGCATCTGATGGTGCCACAGCTTTTGGGATGTATGATGTCACATGTGTACAAACTCTAAAGCCCTCTAAGGTAAATTGGGCTTGAGCATTTTTTAAATGTCATTATTTGTCACTCATACCATCTCCCCTCCATACAGCCCCTGCTCTGGGCTGCACCCTTCACATGAACCCCCCGAGTCCTTCTTCTTCTTGTCGTGGTCATGGACCACAATTAAGCATACATGGACATCAATGTACCAACACACATTTGTAACTAATACGACCAGTCACATTAACAGCAGCTCGTCTGCCCGCATAGTTATTAGTGAAAAGTCCTTAACTTTCACACTTTATAGGCTGACTAATATCTTACTACTTACTAACTGTGACGGTTTTATATATAGTTTATACTTAATATTACGAATAGAAATGGATTAAATTGAGTTATGAACCCAAAATATCGCTTTCTAAGTCAGTAACAAAAACAAATAAACTGAACGAACTTTGAGTTTTTTGTGTTGTGGTGTGATTATAAACTCACTATGATTGTGTTTTGTTTCATGGAACCAGGCGAAAGCAGCATCGAGCTGAAGAAGAACGATGTGTGTGGTGACATTCAGCTACTGTAAACTTGACATTTTGTGTAATATCTTGTTGAATAGTCTGTGCATTTAAATTAATTAATTGTTTTGGTCATATTTGTTTTCTTCTGCTATTTTCAATCCTCTGCCATAAGATTGCAATTTATACTTTTACGATTTTAATTTATTAAAAATGATGGACAATATTCTTCTCCCTGCTTGACTTCTGTTGGTTGTTGATTCCATAGGTGAAGCATTTCATCCAGAAGTAAATAAAATTAGAAGAAGATCACTTTCTTTATCTTCATCCTCAAGTTTTTAGAGTTATAACACTTTCACTGTCAAGTGCAGCAGGTTGCTAGGCAACGGGATGTGGAAGCAAATGTTGATGACGCAATCCCGCGTAGGCCAGACGTCTCATTTGAGAGGCGGCTTGGTTCAGCCTGTGCGGCCATTGAAGGACGCACGCCACATTGACTGTGAAGGCCGTGTCCTGTGGAGGATGCAGCAGCCCGAAATGAGACACAGCCCCTGAGTCAGTGCAGCCAGGGACCCGCTGTGTAATTAACACATGTGGTGTACGCCTGCTAACACGCTTCAACATGACACCCGTAGCGTGTCTCTACTCCCTTCCTTTGCCATCACGGTTAATTTAGGTGCCTAAGATCAGCACTGGATCCAATGTAGACCCACTAGACCTGCAGTGCTTTCATATTCACCAGGGATCCAATGATTATGGCTAATGTCATGGCGATCCCACGGATTGTTATGATCAAACTCTGCAACCCCCCCTTTGAGGACTTGCATCAGAAAGCAGCTTGGGATTTTGACCAGAATATCATCTCAGCTTATTTGCAAAAACAAAAGAGGACTTTATTCTGAAGGTTTTGCCCAGATATCCTGAATGTCACCTCATGTTAGCCTACAAGCCTTTGATCACTTTTAACGTAATTGTGCACCAATCCACTTCAGAGCACTGTTTATTGGTAGCAGTAGCAAAGTGATGTGTTATAAACGTAGAGGATCTATGGAAGGAATGTTTTCTCCGAGGTTGCAGGCAACATTCAGTCAATCTGTGATTTATGTGAGGAATGGGGCATGATGCCTCATCCCGGCCTGTCTGTATGAGTTATTGCAGCAGCTAATTGAGGTTTCTCACATCCTCCAGGTCTCTTGCCGTCACTCAACCTTCTCAGGTTTCCACTCAGCATTCAGCTCCATAAAGATTAGGTAGAAAACATCCCTTTTTCTCTCCCCCACCCTGGTAGAGCCATATTTCAGTACAACCTCAGACTACATGTCCTGTCTTCTTTACCCTATAACACACCCTTTTATTGGGTTGGACTATTTAGACTTTCCTTGCAGTGAGAGATGGCTGATAGATGCAATAACTTTTTTTCTCATAGTTTTACAGGTGATTTGAAAAACATGTATCATTTTGATAGAAATAGACTTCAATGTCAAGTACTTTAAGCTGCTTTTGTCCATCATTTTACAACAGTGAAGTGAAATAGTTATGTTTTATGTAAAAAGTGATGACCATTAACTCATTTACCTGGTGTCCAACAGCAGCAGGAAGATCCTGTCCAAAAAGACAAGCTCTGACAAACCTACAACAATCTTTAGCGCATTTACCTGCTAAAGAGAAGAAGATGATGTTTTTTTCTCATGAGGAGTTGGCGGAGTAAACCTAACATCACAACATGTTTCATTTCACAATGTCCATCACGGTCTGGATGCAGAGCCATCTCCAGCAACATATCAGACAGGCTGCAACCCCCCTACCCTCCTCACAAGCTACAGCTTCAAGATACTCCTTCACAGTTAGATAACCATGTTCCTGTGACTGCAGAAGTTTTACTTCTAAAGCATTCATTTCTTATTTAAACTGAGTGCTTGATTAGTGAAAAAAGACTTCAAGCTGTCAGTTTGTCAGAACAAGAAGACTTCAAAATAAAAGCAGCTGGCTGTTTGAAGAACTAAGAACAGCATTTTGAAATATACTCCTTAATTCATGTTGAAATCATAAAATGATTATCATATGTAAAGCTCTAGGTTCAAAACCATTTTAGAAAATGACAAAAGATGCTTCGTATTCGTGTGGAGCTTTACTTTGAAGGGGGCCAACAGGAAGTCTTAGTCTTTTTAATGTGGAAGACTCCCCTGTGAGTTGGGACCATCAGAAAGAGGCATTGCAGCGTGTGCTGGTCCCACTGATGGATTAACCTGCAGCTCTTATTCTCCCAACACACAGGTACGGCTCCTTTAAGCTTGGGGAACTTTTATGAATTATACCATTATACTCTTTTTATGTATTATTTTACTTTTAGGGTAATTATGGTACCAGATTTTGTTGAAATGGAAGTTTAGTTTTGTGGCACTAGTAACAGCAGCAAAGGAAGTTTACTCACATTTCATGAACAGGTTTGAATCAAACTAAACCACCAAAAGGTAGAAGTATTATCTGAATAAACAGCAATATGTAGGCATGGTAATTGACTGCAGTGGAAGTATTTCTGAGGCAGCACTCCAGCAGTATTCATAAAACAATATAATTATGAATAAAACAATAGCAAGAAGGGTAAATAAAAGTAGAAGAGTTTAACATAATGATATTATTAGTAGTAATTGCATTAGTGGTGTTGATACGGGTGGGTGATATTAATAAAATCCCATTCACGAAATCCTTTTAGATATTTCAAATGGCTAAAGTAACCACATAGGTACCAAAAACCTTCAGAATAAGATAGTGACACAAATCAGCCGTTTTCCATATATTGACCTTATACCCCAGTGTGATCGCCCTATTGCCCAACCATACTAGATGCCATAGCAGCAGTATTAGTATCATTACAAAAAGCACCAAAATGTAGTCCTGGCAGTCGGTGTCTAAGAAGCATTCAAAATACAAACACTAGTATTATTTTTATTTCTGCAATAAGTCTCTCTGCACCAGTGCTGCTTTAACCGTCTCTATTTTTCTCCAGGCTATCGGCTGGACTGAACAATGACCATGCAGTGGCTCCAAAAGGTTCTGATCCTTGCCTTGGCCCTATCAAGTCCAACTACATGCCAAAAAAGAAAGGGGAAAGGACAAAGAGATGATTACCAGGTCATCATTAATGAGGCCAAAAGTAAGTGTTTTGAATAGAAATGAACCATATCACTTTTTCCAAAGACATAGTGCATCCCTTGGTCATCCTAGAGTCACAGATGAATGCACAAGTCAAATTACAATAGGTCTTACAGTATGTGAAAGCAACGAGCTGTGATTCTTTACACAGGGGACTGAAATACGACACATCATACTTTTTTTAGGTTATATACAACTTATATACTTATATACAACATACAATCAGATTTCATTCGGTAGGTTCTATTGAAAATCCACTTATTAGTGTCAGAAATGTTTTAGAAATGGCAGAGTTATGGTTAGGTTATAATAGTTTTGAATGGGTGAAATTATCTTCATGGAAGAATTGAGCCCACTGCTCTCTGAAACATCCATGTGAATCTGTAAGAGTTTTAACATGTTGCTGCTTGGCACTTCTCTAACCTGTTGCACTTAGAGTCTAAGCCTACTGTGTTGTTGCTCTACCCTCATCCCTCAGCCCTCATCTGCCCAGTGGAGATCATGTTCATCGTGGACAGCTCAGAGAGGGCCAAATCGCTGCTCTTTGAGCGGCAGAAAGACTTTGTCCTGCGCTTCAGCACGAAGCTCCTGCAGCTGCAGTCTGCCGGCTGGCGGCTGCGTCTGCGCCTGGCCGCCCTGCAGTACAGCAGCACCGTGTCCGTGGAGCACAACTTCAGGGACTGGCAGGACCTGGACGTCTTCCAGAGCCGCGTGGCCTCCATGGCCTTCATCGGCCACGGCACTTTCACCGCCTACGCCATCACCAACTCCACCCGGGTGTTTGGCCGCGAGACGTCCTCCAGCAGCCTGAGGGTGGCGCTGTTGATGACGGATGGAGCGGACCATCCACGCAGCCCCAGCGCTGTGACAGCTGCCTCCGAGGCCAAGCGGCTCAACATCAGGGTGTTTGCCATCGGGCTGTCGGACCCCCAGAGCGACAGCTCCCTGAGTACGAGGCTAAGATCCATAGCCAGCGGCCCCCCCCAGCAGCACGTCCTCAGCCTCGCTGACAGCCAGCTGGATGACACACTCTTCAATGAACTGGTCAGTTGTGTCTGTGTCAGGGCTGACACAGTAGTCTTCAGCGTCATCTGGAGTTTAACAGATGATGTCACGTGCCTGCAAATCTACTTCTATAATTTAGGAGAAAACTAGATAGTGCTTTAGATAGAACACATAGATGAACTTTGAAAGCTGCGATGCTGAAAATAAGATCATACAGTATATGCATATAGCGCAGTGCCTGTTGGGAACGGGACGAATGCTCAGCTTCACACTCAACACCACACTTCCTGTTGAACCTCAGCCAAACACTAGCCATCTGCGCCACCAGGTGACTGTGGGTGAGTGAGGAGCGCGGTCATTCTCCAATCAGAGGGTTGGCGGTTTGATCCCAGGCCCGGCTGACCCGCATGTCCATGTGTCCTTGGGCAAAACACTTAACCACAGCATAGCAGTAACTAATATTCACAGTGTGTGATTGTTAGTTACTGATGGGCAGGTGCCACTGTGTATGGTCATCAGTGTGGGAATGAGTGAAGGATGACATGAATTGTTAATGCGCTTTGAGTGGCCAGAAGACTAGAAAAGCACTGTACAATCCATTTACCATTACAGGTTGTATCACACGCCAAGATTGCAAGAAGAAGAAAAATATAGAATCATTCTGCTGAGTTATAAGTGGCCTTTTACTGCACATTTCCAATAGTTGATTTAAAACTTTTTTCTGCCTATACCAACATTCCCAGTTAGAGAAAGGGGGTACCAGGTAAAGCCTGAGGTTATTTCCTGAGGTTACATTGCCGTAGTGGTTTGTTTTGGCATAACTACATTTATTTAGGGTTTAAGGTAGGTTCAAAACATTAAGTAGGACTGTTATATGAGGAGATTGTAAGACATGACGTGAACAAATGAAAAAAAAATGTTTACAATCAAATATGAGACTTCCTTTGAATATAGAATAATGTGACACATCCGTACCTCTAATGTTAAATGTCAATTTCTGCAGAATTGTTCTCTGAGTGACTGATGCTGCTTGTATTTTTCAGAACTCAATTGTCAAAATGGGGGTAAGTAATCTATGGTGTTTAACTCATAAAACTGTATTACTGTTGTTACAAGTGCATGAAACTAATCTCTAAATGAGATGAACGGCTAAAAAACTTTTGAAACCGTTAACATTAGCCTTGAAAAAAATTGGAAAAAAATAACAGGTCAGCTTTTCATTTTTGTTCTTTGTATCTAAAGCACATGATAGATTTGGTTTATATTTTTGCTTTCTACCCTGTTACTTTATTTCAGTGCCCTCCGCCAAAGAACTGTCTGTGTGAGCGGGGGGACAGGGGTCACCCTGGAAGCACGGTAAGTGTGTTATAGTTTTCTCTTTGCTTTAAATGATCATTATGATGGGCTTACATGTGTAAAACAGAATAAAATCTATGTTTGTTTTTTCCTACATTTTAAATGTGTATATCAAAATTTATGATCAGTTATTGTTGTTTTAATCCACATGGCGTAGATGGCGAGATGGAAGGATGACCTAAGTTTACATGTACCGAAATTCTTCATGCATGTTTTTAAAACAACCAATGAGCTATAACTGTATACTTTTACCCAACGAATTAGGTGACTAACTGATCGTATTGTAATTTAACAGGATAAACAACAAAGAGATGTGAGCCACTATAAAAATTGCACATAACTTCTCTATATCAAAACATTATAAACCTGATCTGATTCATTTGATCGTACAAATGTATTTTGAACCTTTGAAAAAGCCCTTTCACATTCGTGAAGTTCGCCCTGCATTCTAAACAAATACAGCTCTGTCATTTACACGGTATGTTACCGTAAATTGGATACATTTTGCTTAACAAATATGCTTTTTCTGCTTGTTTCAATAATACCATTAACTCAACTGGTTGTGCTGTCAACTAGCAGTTGGTCACGGCTTCTCGCTCAAAAATGACTAAAATGAACAGTTTGAATACTAAAAATATGACATGGTCATTACAAACACATTAACCTGCAATTTACAGTAGATGTAGTTGGATTGTGATTCATTGAACTTGTACAAAGATGTGTATTTTCACCAACAGAAAAAATGTTTCATGATGGTAAATTACGGTAGTCTGCTGTTAATTAGCGTCATTATTTGTTTATTTAATGCATTGCCTTTTCATTTACATGGAAGGAATAATCATTAACTCTATTTTTAAGTTATTATGAAATACTGTGAGATACTGTTAAGAATCAGTGAAATTTACAGGAATTTGTTAACGTGTAAGCTTTCAAAAAAAAAATCACAAAACACAAATAGGGCCAATTAAGACAGTGTAAAATGTTTTTTATCATAGTTATACAACCAATCCCTACTTTTCTGGATCTTAACCTCCTGTGGCATGATCTTCGTGACTCAACTGAGATGGGTCTGTTGATAGGTGAGCTTATTAGCCCTTATGAATATATATATATATATATATATATATATATATATATATATATATATATATATATATATATAAACATCTTTGTGCCTTAATACAACTATGTGTATATAGATTTAGATCCTAGTGCCGCACCCGAGTACAGCCCCCGCCCCACCACCACATAGCTGTTTTGTATCAGAGTGTTGGACAGACCAAGAGAGTCCCCCACATATCTGGGGTGTACTTCAAGGTGATCTATTCCCCTGGAGTGGGAAGGAGCTTCTGACATCCTGCAGACTTTTAGGCATTGTGACAATATTTCCATGCCGCTGGAAAAATGTTGGCATTGAATATGTACTACGAACCTCAAACAATTTGAAGGACTACTTTCAACATGCAGTCAAAGCAAGTGAAGGGAACTGAGCAATCACAATTTAGTGAATGTTTAAATAATGAGTAGGCTACAACGAGCAGGACGTCCATTGTTTGTGAAGGTCTAACAAACACAGGACATGTGTCCCATGTTGAACCAAAGTTAAAGATGTTTGTTATCTATTCACTCTACACTGTTACATTTTTACTTTAACACAAGCCACAATCTTTTATCCAACCTTAACAGAGTAGTTTGGTGGCCCAAATGTAATCCTTTCACAACATTTTGCGTCTCTTCTAGCGGGATACAAGATGGACATCAAACATATTTTTGGTTCCCAAGATTTTGGATCTCAACACATCCCATAGTTTTTCAGAAATAACCAATTGCCATCTTGGCACCAGGATACTGCCCCGCTGTGGTAGTGTCTGCTGGCTTCAGGTTGAAAATCACTTCCTCAGCCACACAGAGACCATTAAGCCTCTCACAGAGGCTTCTTGATCCTGCATAGAGAGGGTTGGCTGGCGGGCATCTGGCCCCCATTCAAAGATTTACATGGAAAAGATGTGACAGAGCAGCAAATACTTCCCACAACGTAAGTGTAGCAGGTGGTGGCGGGGCCCGGGTGGCTGAAGGGGCTGTTTTTTCACCGGTAGAGAAGCACGGGAAAAAAAGTAAACGATGGAAGATTAAACATGAGCAAACACCCGGCTGAGAAGGTCTGAGAACCTGCTGCACCGAGGTGGACGTTTGTATTGGGCGGGGGTTACAGACAGGTCGCACTGAGCATGCTTCGTTTCACCTTTGCCTATACATACACAGAGTGATACCTAAAAAGGGGGCCATCCATTCTCATTGGGAAAAAACTGCTCCCTTTTCTTTGATCTAGGGGAAACCAGGCGAGCCGGGGTTTGATCGAGCTTCGGGTCCAAAGGGATCTCGTGTAAGTCCCTATTGTCTACCATGATCCAGCCTGGATACTGAGAGAGTACATGACATGTTGTTTGATGTGATGCTTTGTCTGCGCTCGGTCACTGCAGGGGGAACCTGGCATTAACGGACGTCCAGGAATAAAGGGCCTTGAGGTAATCATCCAGTCTCTTTCTCTACTTTCTCTGCACACATATTCATATTGAAACACAATACAAAGGACAAAAAACAGGCAGAACCGGTAAAGGTATCCTTTACGTAAATGTTTCTGCTGTGACTCCGGCAACCTCTTTGTGATGACAAGACTGGGAAATGTTACTGAGAAGAAATTCTCTTTTTCCAGTCAGGAACTATGCTAAGCTAGGCTAACAAAATGAAAACCTTTTTTTCCATAGGGTCGCCCGGGCAGCAAAGGGGAAAAGGTACGTATTATTCTTAATTTTGAGAACCTTTTTACCATACTATGATTACGGCTGTGATTTAGAGATCCCATTCATACAGACATTGTCTTTGTTCAGGGAGAACAGGGGGAATGTGGTGCCACTGGTAAACAGGGAGAACAGGTAGGTTTCAATATTTAGTTAGTTTGAATCAACGCTGACTTTTCCTAGTGGGTATGGACATATAGTGATGCTGCATTGATGTCTTTCTTCAGGGTAAAGATGGACCCCCTGGCCCTAGAGGCCCTAGAGGAGAGCAGGTGAAGATTTCTTTTGTCGTACTTTCTATCTTGTTGACCACGACTATTTGCATTTATGAATGGCTAGGCAGTACATTGGTGTTCCATTGTTCACAGAGTCTCAGCACTACGACAGATTTTCACATTGGACAATAATATGATGCTTTAGACAAAAGTCTAAAAATCTATTTTGGTACACAGTGCGACGAACACATAATGTTTCTAAAATATGGATCCTAAGTCCCAAAAATATTATGGAATGCGACAAAATGTATTTGTCTTTAGGAAAGACATTGATATTCAACATTGAAAATATATATATATATATCAGGGGGTATATTGAGAGGAAATATATATACATGTGTTTATACATTTATATATGTGTCCTTTCAATACACCCCCTGAAATAATTACAAATGAAAATCAATTACGTTTTTTTTATTAGGTTTATGCAAACAGGTCTACTGATTCATATATATTTTTTATTCATTTTTTCATTTATTTATTTCATGTATTTACTTTTACTAAATATAATAATGACTTAAGTTACATTCAACATTGTATGGGTTTGATTAAGTAAATCGAATATAAGGGATTGCACTCATACAAATGTACAATATTTGCATGGAAGGCATTCAACTGTAGAAAAGAAACCTGTTCTTCAGTGAACCTTGAAGATATGACAGCAGATGTTTCATTTAAAGCATGATATTACCATATGTAATACAAGCAACTGAGATTTGTTATAATTCTAAAAACCTGAAGTGAACTTGATGCATATGACTCTCCATCCTCACACCTCAATGTCTGTGTGGCAAAATTGAACGATTCCACACGGAAACAGTGTGCACTGCAGTGAAAGCCACACACTGCAGGTCCATCTCCTGCTCTGCACTTGTGGAATGTGAGCTGTGGATTAGGTCTTATCCCCCTCCTAATGTAGCCTTTCCAAAGCGGGGATTCTAAGCTTGCAATGTTTGGTTGTAGTCTGTGAGCAGTCGTTGTCCCAGAGGATTAGGATTTGGGCACGTTATCCATTCCTTGTTTCCTTAAAGGCTCACGCCCCCTTGAGCGTGGATGGATCAACAGCAGCCAATTGTCAGATTACCTTTAGGATTCACGTCCTCCTGGTTCCCATGGAACCTACCTCCACATACTGTCAGAGGTGAATTCCGAAAACCTCGGGCACCAGAGCAAGCACCATCCCAGTATCACTACCCACCAGTGCTTCATGGAAAGGTTACTTCGCAATGACATTATCTCAACTTAAGGGACTTCAAAGGATTACTTCTGTATGAAGCTGTGTTTTTCCCCTCCAGTACAGATTAGGTCATACAGAAATCAGTTTGAAGAGTCCTGTGGCTTCATGGAGTCTAGACTTTCTGAGAAGATCGTGAAGGCAGGATCTCCATGGCAAAAGAAATGTGCCCTCCAGCTACTACACATGACGTGATGGGAGGGGCATCTTAGTCCACCCTAATGTTTAGAGACTGACCGACCAACATTTTAACTCGAGCCATGATACTTCCTTAAACCATCCGTTTTAGTACCTAAATGTGAAACTTTAACCATAGTCAATCATCGGTCAGCGGGGATTTGGATCAGGCCAGAAAGACTCACACTTGTGGACCCCTCAAACAGAATCGGCCTCCATCTACGCATAGCTACAAAAACACAGTATAACAAGGAATATACAAAAGAAATAGGGATTACACCTGGCTTGCTACTTGCAATATTTGATCCATTTCTGTCATAGGAATTGAAAGTACTGTACATATTTTACATTGTTCATTCTGTACATCCTGTGCATGTTGAAGCATTTTATTCAAGCTTTGGACTTTTGAGAGAACAACTTACAGTATTACGAGTTTACGATCAGGTAAATCTACCTCAGTCAACATGCAGGTCTGTTGCTAAACCTGAAGGAGAAGTTTCTTCTCAAGATGGAAGTTGACCTGCGTTGATGTCTTACGTTACAAAGTACACAGAAAATGACATTTCATAAGAAATCGTACCAACTCTTGTATATCATACGTTCTTTTCTGAGAACATCAATAAAAAAACATCAACAATATTTAAATTGGGAGAAAAATCTAATCACAAATCATCAAAATTCTGAATTAACAAAGCGTCCACGATGAAGGATAAATACTTGGCTCTAAAGATCAGTGACCATCTGTTAAAAGAGTTGATATTTTAGATATATGATTCACAGCCATGCCTTGCTGACTTCATGATGCAGTGTTGTAATGTTATGGGATTGCTTTGCTTGGAGGACAGCCAGTGTGACAGAGACCTTCTTCTAGACCACATGTCCATCTAGTCCAGTCCAACTGCTCTTAGACACCAGTAGATGGCGCTCACAGCTAGCAGGCCACTTTACTTGTTGAATATATTTAAAATGTTTGAATAAAAGTTGCATACAAACATTTTCTGCCCTTGTTTCAACTGGTCATATAAGGTTGGAGACTCCAGGTTTCAATCAATCTAACCACTTGGGTGGTGCAATCAAACACAGTCAGAAAGCATCACACGGACCCGAGGTCCATGGACCTCCCAGAGACCACACTGTGGAACTGAAAAATACAAAAACATTGTTGTACCTTTACCTTTTAACTCTGAACTAAATGGAAGGGTTTTGTTCTTTTTGTAAAATTTAAATACTTTAAATTCATTTATGTTTTTGGTATCCTTCCTGTTTTGTTCCTGTCTCAGGGAGCCAGGGGAGGACCTGGAGATCAAGGTCCTGAAGGGACATCTGGACCTAAAGTAGGAACACTGGCAGTCAAATCGATCCAATACTTTTTGACAATTTGAAAAAATCAATTTGGTCATAGGTGGAAGCTTCGCTTCGTTCAAGCCCCACTTTGTAAATTCTTCCCCGTCCTAACAGGGTGAACGAGGACTGAGAGGTGCATCTGGACCTCCAGGAGATAGCGGCATTGGGTTCCCTGGTCCCAAGGTACACTTGGGTTTGGTTTAGATTTCAATAAAAACATTATCCCACCTGTCTATCTGGAGGAAGGTGCATGTTTGTCCTGTTTACTTTTATCTCTGATATGTCAACTATATCTTTCAGGGTGACAGGGGGAACCAAGGAAGACCAGGTCCTCCTGGACCAATGGGTATTGGGGAACCAGGAGCAGCAGTGAGTTCACAAAACTAAGTGGAACAACAGAAATATTCATTTATATTCATGTGGGCTATGATATCTTAAATAGTGTCACTGAATGTCCTGTCAATTTGATTTGTGCATTGGAGAGTAGTTTTTCTATTGGGGGACCTGAATTCAGTTTTTAGATTTGAATTTGACAAATCCTTTTGAACAACTTTCCATTTTGTATTTATGAAGCAAAGGAAATCTGAAAGGAAGATTTTGACATCTGAATTCTTAAATCAAACATGTTCAAACTGTGTAAATCCAGTTTCACCCTTTTCCAAGGGAAATATTTCACTGCTATACATTCATGGGGAACATTTAGCATTTGTTAGTAGTTAAAATGTAATGTCTTTTAAAATTCAAATTATTATGGTCTTTCTCTGTTTGAATAAAAAATATATTTAAAGGGCAGGCCCACTCAAATCTCATGAAATCATTTTGTCGCTAACTGAAACCCTACGGACCTCGTATAGTTGTGTGATGATTATTATCCTGCTTCCAGTAGTATTCAGTTACTATATGTGTTTAGGGTCCAGCAGGGCCACCAGGGATGCAAGGATCACCAGGGTTTCCAGGTGAGGGTGTTCCAGGATCCAAGGTAGGTTCCAGGATATGTTGGTTTAGTAAAACTAATATGTGTTATTTCATCAATGCTTTATTTAAGAGAGTGCACAATGGGCAGCGAGAAACCTTTCAAAAACATTGAGTTTTAAAATTTGAGAGGTGACATATTGGTGTTTTAAAACCAGTTGAAAGGTTCTATTAACCCTTATATTCTTTTGCAGGGTGACCGGGGGTATGAGGGTCCAAAGGGCGGCCGTGGACCTCCAGGACTTGGGAACAAAGGTGATAAGGTATGGGTAAACTGTACAAAATGGTTGGAATTGCTGACATTTATTGACTGAAAAGCTGTGATCCTGTAAAGGACGACCTGTCTGACCTCTCACCTGTCTGACCCATAGGGAAACACAGGAGCCCCCGGGCTGCCTGGCTTGGTGGGATTCCCTGGGGCAGGAGTGCAAGGAGAAAAGGCAAAGCCAATGTACATGCTTCCTCCACCTGTTTATCCTTTATTTGTGTTCTGATTCTGATGTTTTCTGTTGGCGTAGGGGGAGCTAGGTCCAGCTGGGCCTTCTGGTCCCAGAGGACCTCCTGGATTGGGAATAGTTGGATCAAAGGTCAGTAGCAGTCCCAGCTAGCATTGACACTGTGACCTAAGTCAATAGATGTATCTGATATTCAGGACAATAATTCAATCCATCCCCTAGTTCACTCATTTACTATTGAAGCATCGGCGGTTCGATCCACGGCTCTGATAATCCACGTCCATGTGTCCCAGGGCAACATACTTGACATTAAACTTCTCCCGATAGCTCTTTATGCAATGTATGCATGGGTATGAATGGCAATCCAAACCTTTTATTCCCAAGTATATTTGCACATACAAGGATTTTGTCTTGTTGGGATGGTGCAAACATTAAACATAAATACACAAACAAGTGCAATCGACATAAAGTGTCCCATGTGTTAGATAATTCATATTGAATAGAACACAGGATTCAGAAGACTGTCAGTGGGCGTCCTGGGCTTCATTTAGGAGCCCAATGGTTAGTTAGTCTCCCGAGGTGGCATCTTGCATTGTAGCCCCTGTCAGTAGTGCATGAATGTGAGTGAAGTGTGCCATATCAGCGCATTCAGTAGATGTATACTAAAAAAATCAATACAAACATGTGGCCACTTTTTTTTACCTAATTTTGAGCTGAAAGCTGTATCTGTCTCTCGTTGAACCCTAAAACTGTCTGTTTGCTCAACTGATTTTATGGAAGTTTCAAACCAGGCAGTCTACAAACTGTGATGGAATGTTCAGTTCAGAATTTACAATTTGAAACTTCTTGCAGTCTGTCCATTCTGGGAGAGGGATCCCTCCTCTGACGTACTCCCTAAGGTTTCTTCCCTTTTTTCCCCATTGAAGGATTTTTTCATGTTTTGGGAAGTTTTTCCTGTGCCGATGTGAGGGTTTCGGGACAGAGGATGTTGCATGTGTACAGACTGTATAGCCCTCTGAGGCCAATTTGTAATTTGGGATTTTGGGCTATACAATATAAAGTGAATTGAATTGAATTGTTTGTGATTTGTGTTTTTTTCTTAGGGTGACCAGGGTTTTCCCGGAGAGCCCGGACCTCAGGGAGAGAGGGGTGTAGGTGAAAAAGGGCCGAAGGTAAGACAACTATCGATCACATCAGATTAGAAACATTCAGTATTTCAGCACAGTCCGTCCCAGATGTTTTGAGTTTATTTGTGGTTTTCCAGGGGGATCCAGGGCCTGATGGTGCTGCTGGGATACCAGGCATTCCTGGTGAGGACGGAGCTGCTGGACCAAAGGTGAATAAGACTCACTCTTTCTAAAATGATATGGTCCAATTTGGATGTTAAACCGATTACCAAACAGTAAACAGTTAACATTGAAAGTGTTGTATTTTAAGTCAATCAAAACATGCACTAAAGACTCATTACTTGAAGACAGAAAGGTATGACATGGACGGTCCTTGTGTTACAAGATGAGTATTTTTAATAATATTAAGAAATGTTATTTTTTTTACATAATTGTGTAAGAGCTGAATGAATCAGCTTCCAGACCAAGGAAGCAAAAATCCCCTTAGTTGAACAACCTGCATCATTGTACCTAGATGTTTTCTAGGACCAAGAACAAGTCCCTTTAATACAAGCTAAAGACAGTTATTTTCTAGCACTTATAAAAGATCAGTAAATAACTTGTGTCATAAAAAATATCATCCATTCAAGACCTTATAGCAGCTTGAAAATAGGAGAGAACTGGAATTACTCAATAATGAAAAAAGTGGAGGAACCACATAAATTGCTGATGCCATTATGCACTAATAAGAAGAAAAGCTACGACGCCAATACAAATACCCCATGGACCCTTCAAGTTATACAAATATTAACAGAGTATATTCAGTACTACATTCGGTACCTATCACGTTGCTTGGAAACTGTCCCACTGGCTAACAAACCCACCCTGGTCTGCGCAGCGCTCATACATCAGTTAATGTTGATAACTAAGTCCGCACACCATGGTGGCAGGTCTGTGTTGTCACAGAAACATAGTGGCCATCCTCTGGTCATCCCCTCCCAGGTTAGCCTGTTCCCTCTGTCATCACGGTTGCTGTTGCTAGCACTGTTAGCGCCATAAAAGGCTAAGACCATCATCCATTAGATGTGTTGCATTGAATGTGAAAGAACTCTTGAAGTCCACTCAAGATCACCTTGACTGGACAAGTACTACTTGGCACTGGGTTATGTCGTACCGTGGATCGCAAACTGGTACCCAGCAGTGAAAATAGAATGGTCCTTCTTTGCTTTACTTTGCTCAACCTCAGCACCTTGTTTCAACAGGTTCTACACTGTACCCAAGTAGTAAAGAAGGAAAGGATTGGTGTGTAAAGAGTAACCACAGACCTGCTCTGCCTTGAATCACATGCGCCACAAGCTAACCGGTGATTCAATTAGAAATGTTGGTTTGATCTAGGGAGAGATGGGGTTGCCAGGTCTGCGGGGCCTAGAGGGAGCACAAGGAAAAGGCATCCATGGAGAAAAGGTAATCAGACACCGTGCAGCTATGGACAAATTTTACTTGTTTTTGTCCTGTATGTTCTTTTAAAGGTGACAGTGAGAGGACGCTGGTGCGTTTTGGCTGCAGCTTCTCACTCCGGTCGAAAAAGTTTGTTGAAACTAAACGGTTTTTACGTACCGATTTCGCCTGGTACCGGTGGCATCTGACCCTGCCTCAAGATCTGGACTGTATCTCTGCCTGGTCGCCCGGTTTTGCCGCCTGTCACGGTGGAACTCTGCTGTGACCACCATCAAGCTAGCTCCCGGGGCTGCCTATGGCCTAACCGCGCTGTGTTCTGCTCGGGCAGCGGACTACAACCCGGACTACAACCCGGCTACCGGCCGACCTGCACTCCAGAGCAGCCTGCCAGCAATGCGGCTACTGTTCGTGGCTTTCTTGTTGGCCTCTCCGCGGCTGTTGCCATCCCTGGCTCCGTCCATGGCGCTTCGATACACGTCCTTGCAGCTCTTCAGATTCAACCACCGCGCACCTCCTTCACTGGATATCACAACAACTCTGCAACAACACTGCCTTCTCCGTCGTCGCCCCTACATCCACCGAGGCTCAAGACGCAGCCTTCTCTACAACCTCAGTGGCGAAAACAGTATTCCATCTCTCTGGTCCGCCCGCAGCTCACTCCCGCTCGTACACAGGCACAACAACATCCGCATACGTCATCTGCGTACTCATCACGTGACTTCATCTAACCTCCTGCCCGTCTCAACTTCCGCCACATGGACTTCACAACAAAAGCCTCTTAAAACAGCACTCTTCAATACAAGATCACTCAACAATAAAAGCCTGCTCCTCTGTGAATTCATCAATGACAATAAACTGGATATACTTTGTCTCACAGAAACCTGGCACAAACCCATGGAATATATTGCACTAAATCAGACCACCCCACCTGGATACTCCTACATTGACAAACCCCGTTTGGATCGGCGAGGAGGCGGCATCGCAGTTATCCATCGCAGCGACATCTCCCTCCGTTCCATCTCCATCCCGGCTGTATCTTCCTTTGAACACCTCGCTTTCAGACTTCCCGGCTCCCAATCACTTACCGCTGCAGTCATCTACCGCCCCCCCAAAAACTGCCCAGCATTTCTTTCAGATTTCACAGATTTTGTAACTCAGCTGTCCTCCATTTCCCCATCTGTTCTCCTTCTCGGTGACTTCAACATCCATATTGACTCCCCTACAGCTAAATTCACATCTGACTTTTTGGACATTTTAAACTGCCTCAGCCTCACCCAGCATGTTACTTCCCCCACACACAATCGTGGACACATTCTGGACCTGGTTTGCTCCACATCCTCCCTCACCATACATAACCTGTCATTGACCGACCTCACAATTTCTGATCATCTGGTCATCACCCTGGACATTATTACCCCCTCTCCCACTGCCAAACACTCAAGAACAATTACATTCCGTAACCTGAAATCAATCAGTCCCATCGCTCTCTCTGCATCCATATCCCATGCCTTCCGCAGTTCTTCGCTTCCCTCAGATCCAACTGCCTCTGATCTTGTCAACTTCTACAACCACACACTCTCCTCCTGCCTCAACCAAACAGCCCCCCTCAAAACTGCCTCAGTCTCCTTCTCCACCTCCGCCCCTTGGTTCACCCCAGATCTCCACAATCTCAAAAAACAAAAAAGACAACTTGAAAGGCTCCATAAAAAATCCGGTCTCATTGTCCATGCCCAAGCCTACAAACAAGCTGTAACCACATATAACTCCGCCCTCAAAACTGCCCGGTCCAACTTCTACTCACAACTCATCCACTCAAATTCTTCCAACCCCCGCACACTATTTTCCACTTTTGCAAAACTGACTAAACCCAAGGACAATATAACCTCCACATTCACTACTGACAAATGCAATAACTTCCTGTCATCCTATCATACTAAAATCCATTCTATACACTGTTCACTTGCATCCACTTCCTCCGCTTCTTTTCCCTCTGAACATGAGCACGCTCCACTCGCACTCCATTGCCTTCCTTCCTTCTCTCCTCTGTCTCCCTCCGAAACCACCAAACTTCTCACAAACATGAAATTCTCCAACTCTCAGCTTGACCCGATTCCATCTTCCCTCCTTAAAACCTGCATACCAACTCTAATCCCTCTCATCACCAGCATCATCAACACTTCCCTTACCTCTGGATCTGTCCCATCCCCACTCAAACTTGCCTCCATCACTCCACTCCTGAAAAAACCCGGCCTTAACCCTGACAACCTGGACAACTTCAGACTCATCTCCAATCTCCCGTTACTTTCAAAAATTTTGGAACGCGCCGTCATAACTCAAGTCCACCAACATCTCCACACCTCCCATCTCTTCGAAAAATTTCAATCCGGATTCCGTTCACACCACAGCACAGAAACAGCACTTCTTAAAGTTACAAATGATCTCCTCCTCGCCGCTGACTCTGGTTCCATATCCATCCTCCTCCTCCTCGACCTCTCCGCAGCTTTTGACACAATAAACCATACCATCCTCCTCCACCGTCTACAATCAATTGGCATCTCCGGCACAGCACTCCTCTGGTTTACTTCATACCTCTCTGACCGTCACCACTTTGTCTCTGTCAACAACTGCAACTCCCACACTTCCCCTGTCACCCACGGCGTCCCCCAAGGTTCCGTGCTCGGCCCCCTCCTATTTACCATCTACATGCTTCCCCTCGGTCGGATCATCCGCCACCATGGACTCAACTTTCACTGCTATGCTGACGATACCCAACTCTACATCGCCACCAAATCCATCACCCCGGTTATCTTCTCCACCATCACTGACTGTATCTCCGACATCAAAACCTGGATGGACAATAACTTTCTCAAACTCAACAGCAATAAAACTGAACTTCTCATCACCGGTCCCAAATCTCTCCTCTCCTCTGTCCAGAACTTTACCCTCCACATCGACGGTCACAATGTCACCCCCTCCCCCTCTGTACGCAACCTCGGCATCATAATGGATTCCACTCTCTCATACCAAACGCACATTAACCACATCACTAAAACATCCTTCTTCCACCTCCGCAACATTGCCCGCCTCCGCCCCTCCCTTACCCAGTCAACAGCAGAAATCCTCATCCACGCATTCATCTCTTCCAGACTCGACTACTGCAATAGCCTCCTCTATGGACTTCCCACCACTCATCTCCAAAAACTGCAATACATCCAGAACTCTGCTGCCCGCCTCCTCACCCATACCCGGTCCAGAGAACACATCACCCCGGTCCTCAAACAGCTCCACTGGCTCCCCGTTCAATATCGGATTCAATACAAGCTCCTCCTCCTCACTTATAAGTCCCTCCATAACCTGGCTCCGCCCTACCTCTCTGAGCTTCTGCAACAACACCAGCCCACCCGCCACCTCCGCTCAGCAGGCACCAACCGCCTCACCCCTATCATTCGCACTAACCGCCGAACCCTGGGGGACCGAGCCTTTGCCATCGCCGCCCCCACCCTTTGGAACTCACTCCCACAGCCTATTAGAAACTCTGACTCATTGCCTTCCTTCAAATCGGTGCTCAAAACCCACCTGTTCAAACTAGCTTTTCCGTAAACCCCATTTTTTGTTTTTTCCCTCATGTAAAGCGTCTTTGAGTGTCCAAAAAAGCGCTATACAAGTTCGATTTATTATTATTATTATTAAAAAACCAGGGCATGTGTGTCAATAGTTACTATCAATTAAGATATCAAAGTAGTGATTGCACATATTTCCATGCCTCTTCATTCACTCAGCCCTAAACGTTCAAAGTTTACTATCTGGATTGTTGTATTAGGTTGTATTTATCTTTCAGTTTAGTGATGCTTCCTGCTACGGTACCAGAGGGGCTAAGAGGTAACACGCCATGTGTTTGTGTTTCTCCTCAGGGAGATAGAGGGGACCGAGGGCCAAGGGGACTTTCAGGGTCTCCGGGACCCGTTGGACCTGCTGGAGCTAAGGTTTGTTGAATAAGTTAGCCCTAGGTATTAGCAGAACAAGGTTTACTTTGGTAATCCCCAAAGGGACAATCAATTCTTCCACTCATAGTTCCTATTTCACAAATAGACGAGAGCAGGCACGTGATAGACCCCTAATGGTGAGAAAAGTGCCCCTTCTACTGGAGCTAAAAAAAATGTCATTCATCAATATTTAATTCAATTCTATTCATTGTATTTTGTATAGCCCTGTACGGTGTGGGTGCGTGGGGTGAAGACACGGCACAGGACCGCAGGGTGGTGGGTTTCCAAATGCTTTTATTCATGCACTCAATTAAGTCACTCGCTCGCTCGGTCGGTCCTTCTCCTTCCTCCTCGCTCGCCTCACTGTTTATAGGGGCGAGAGGAAACCCGTTAATTCCCCCCAGCTGGTTGCCAAGTGTTTCCACCTGGCACTGTTCTTCGAGCCACTCCCCCTCTCTCCCCCTGCAGCCGAGCCGAAACCACGCCCGCCACCACAAGCCCAAAATAGCAAATTACAAATTTGCCTCAGAGTGCTTTACAGTCTGTACACATGCAACATCCTCTGTCCCGAAACCATCACATCAGCACAGGAAAAACTCCCCAAAATATGAAAAAACGCTTCAATGGGGGAAAAAGGGAAGAAACCTCAAGGAGAACGTCAGAGGAGGGATCCCTCTCCCGGGATGGACAGACTGCAATGGATGTCATGTGTACAGAATCAACAATGTAAAACATGTACAATACATTCACTTTCTCTTACAGAAAAAACAAATTAAGAATAAAAATGATTCTGTCTGTCATCAATCCCCTGCAAATGTGTTTTGATATCTGACGGGGCATTTATCTGAGTAATTATGAGAATTTCAACCCGACATGCTCCTCGGTGCTCCTAATCCCCGCCCCTTCCTCCTCCTCCTCCTCCCCTTAGTGCGGGTGCAGCATCGGACCAACAGGTAATGACGGAGTTCATGCAATCCCCCAACGTTGTTTAGTGATAAATTAACCACATTAGCGCTGCCGAAAACAATTAAAATTAGACAAGTTCACAAGTTTTGTTTATTATACAATTAGTATTGAAACAAAAGGTAGGTCTTAAGTTGAGCCTGAACAGCAGTGGGTTTCCCACCGAGCAGTTAGAGGTTTGGCATGTTGCTCACGGAGATGGACTGGCTACCAGTCTGCATTTTGATCTTGGTCCGTGTGGGACAGTACTGATCACCCTCCAGTCCGCTAGCCAAGTCCCAACAGACTAGGGTACGACCCCCGAGCTCCATTTGATCAAACAACTGACATAGGTATGTGAGAAATCCAAAACTGGATCCAACACTTTTCTCTCACAGCTTCCACGGAAACAGAGCGGGTAAGATAAGGTTGTGGTTAAGAGGTTTGAAGCTCCAGTGAGTGACAGATGGAAACCTCCACAATCAAGTTGAAGCGCAAAGACTGGGACTGGCCCGAATTGGAAAATGTAAAGGGGTCATGGGCCAAATAGTAGTACATGCATAGTCTTCAACTAGAAACCCCCATGTGCCATACATAATGTGTTCAATGTCAAAACAAGAATGCAGGACATTACAGTTGTTCATTGGTGTGGTCAATTACAAAAATAACTTTTGTTCTATGATAAAATTCTGTTTAATAAATTCAATAGTTTAAAGGTATGTTACCCTAGCCCATAATGACCGCATACAAGGAATTTGACTGCAGTTTTTCTGTTGCTCTACACCTACTTACAGTTTATTTTTACAAAAAACAAGAAAAAGATTAAGATAAAAACAAGGACAAAGTTAAAAGTAAAACATGTACAAAGTTAACTTGTACTGATAGAAGCCTTCTACTTTAAGCTCTAGAGAGGAAATGGACGTGTACTACAAATGTTTTCTTTTCTTTTCAAGGTTTTTCTTGACCAAAGCTTTTATGTGCTTATAGCTTGCCCTTTTCTCACTGACGCATTTGTTTAGGGAGAGCCGGGGAGTCCGGGAACGATGGGCCTACCTGGAATGGCTGGGCGTGGCTTATCGGGAGCAAAGGTAATGACACAGAGGAAATCAGTTGACAACGCAAACACACGTACATGGACAGACTCTGACTGATGTCTTTACACCTGCGACAAAGTGACAATTGACATTAGTAAACGTTCAACAAAGAATGACAGGCCATCAGTTAAAAGCAACAAAAAAAAACGGATTTAATTTAACCAAACTCAATTGGAAGAGAAAGTGATAATAAAAAAATCTGATCATTGAGCTCAGTCGTAAATGTCTATGCAAACTGCACCCACTTCCAGTTTCACCCTGTGCACTCACTGTCATTGTGTGCATAGACCTTTTGTGTACGATGAGGGAGTAGACACTAATGTTCTGTGTGCGCTCTGAATGAATGGATAGCAATGTTCCATTCCTTTGTCCAGCAATGTCAAGATTTATTTTAAGTAAAAAGTAATCATTACATCTACTACAATAAGACCGATGAGGTAAGAAAACAAACAACCAAAGAATATGGTATTTACTGAATTAAACGTGCATGGTGTAATGTTGCTCCAACCGCAAACTGGTGTTCATGTGTGTGTGATATCAAGGTCATCTTTGTTGTGGAAGTTTTTGGAGAAAAATTTACCTGACACGGTGCCCAGTTTTCTTCAACAACAACAAATAAAACAGAACATATATTTGATGTTGCGTTGTTGCATATCAAAGCACATTATTTGTATGCTTGTGGTCTACACTCACCGGCCACTTTATTAGGTACACCTGTCCAACTGCTCGTTAACACTTAATTTCTAAGCAGCCAATCACATGGCGGCAACTCAGTGCATTTAGGCATGTAGACATTGTCAAGACAATCTCCTGCAGTTCAAACCGAGCATCAGTATGGGGAAGAAAGGTGATTTGAGTGACTTTGAACGTGGCATGATTGTTGGTGCCAGAAGGGCTGGTCTGAGTATTTCAGAAACTGCTAATCTACTGGGATTTTCACGCACAACCATCTCTAGGGTTTACAGAGAATGGTCCGAAAAAGAAAAAACATCCAGTGAGCGGCAGTTCTGTGGGCGGAAATGCCTTGTTGATGCCAGAGGTCAGAGGAGAATGGCCAGACTGGTTCGAGCTGATAGAAGGGCAACAGTGACTCAAATAACCACCCGTTACAACCAAGGTGGGCATAAGAGCATCTCTGAACGCACAGTACGTGGAACTTTGAGGCAGATGGGCTACAGCAGCAGAAAACCACACCGGGTGCCACTCCTTTCAGCTAAGAACAGGAAACTGAGGCTACAATTTGCACAAGCTCATCAAAATTGGACAATAGAAGATTGGAAAAACGTTGCCTGGTCTGATGAGTCTCGATTTCTGCTGCGACATTCGGATGGTAGGGTCAGAATTTGGCGTCTACAACATGAAAGCATGGATCCATCCTGCCTTGTATCAACGGTTCAGGCTGGTGGTGGTGGTGTCATGGTGTGGGCAATATTTTCTTGGCACTCTTTGGGCCCCTTGGTACCAATTGAGCATCGTTGCAACGCCACAGCCTACCTGAGTATTGTTGCTGACCATGTCCATCCCTTTATGACCACAATGTACCCAACTTCTGATGGCTACTTTCAGCAGGATAAAGCGCCATGTCATAAAGCTGGAATCATCTCAGACTGGTTTCTTGAACATGACAATGAGTTCGCTGTACTCAAATGGCCTCCACAATCACCAGATCTCAATCCAATAGAGCATCTTTGGGATGTGGTGGAACGGGAGATTCGCATCATGGATGTGCAGCAGACAAATCTGCGGCAACTGTGTGATGCCATCATGTCAATATGGACCAAACTCCCTGAGGAATGCTTCCAGCACCTTGTTGAATCTATGCCACGAAGAATTGAGGCAGTTCTGAAGGCAAAAGGGGGTCCAACCCGTTACTAGCATGGGGTACCTAATAAAGTGGCCGGTGAGTGTAAATTGTCATTTAACATAATAAAAACCTTGGAAATTGGCTTGGTTCATAGATGAGGGAAAGCTGGTCCACTGTAGAGCTGAGGCCTGACATGGAGTTAACTGACAGGTTAACAATACCCATTTTCTCTCCTATATTAAATTTAGTTTGATTTGAAACATCAAAGTGTAGAGTAGAGTAAGAGTAACCTTTTGTAAAGCAAACTTATCTGTTTACCACAACTTTGATAGTTTCTCTTGACACACAACACGCTACGCAATTTGTAGGGGGTCTATGCAGTAAATGTATAAAATGTATTATGTGTGTATTATGAGTTTCAATAGTGGGTTACCTGTCCAAATGACAGGGAGATCCTGGTCCCATTGGACCAGCTGGACCTGTTGGAGAACCCGGTGTAGGAATCATTGGGCCGAAGGTAACACAAGCTCCCAATATTTTAACCCTAGAAATACAGAATGCCGGCAGCAAAACCCCCTCCCTCCTGGTAGTCACTCACTATTTGAGCTGCTCTGCTGTTTCTCTGTCAGGGTAGCAAAGGAAATACTGGCCTTGTGGGCCCACCAGGAATGAAGGGGGATGGCTTCCCAGGACCACAGGTGAGAGGAAAAAGTCATCCAAAGTGAGAAATACAATCAAAGGATGCTCATATTAAATGCAAAACATTGGAATGTTCTCATTCATTCATTCACTGCTTGTATAAAAAGCAGTGAACTGTAGCGTGAGCTAGTTGGATGGTTTGTTTTGGGGTAAATAGAATAAAGGCAGGCTTGGAAATGAACAATACTTCCTGTGACCATCAGGGGCTGCCTGGATTACCAGGACTGCAAGGAGAAATGGGACCGGAAGGGAAAGGTCTGCCTGGACCCAAGGTGAGGTTGTAAAACTCATAGCAGTCTTGTTGATTCCTGATTGGAACAGACTGTTGACTTATATTGTTAGTGCCATTGAAAGGAGAATAGTATACAAGGAACAAACGAAATGTTATAAAATGCGTTGGATAGATAAGATGGATATGCAGTTTTAGTGCAAGTTTGTTTTGTCTGTGTGCAAGGGTGACAGAGGCTTGTCGGGTGTGCCGGGGCCCTCTGGTCCTCCAGGAATTGGACTTTATGGACCAAAGGTTAGTGTGTATGTGTATCTGCAGTATGAAGGGGGAGTTACACAAGCCTGTTTCTATTGTTCTTATAAACCATTTCCTCTCCATCATGATGTTGGCCTAATAACTTGACTAATGCTGTGATGCATTGTTTACCCAGGGCTCTACAGGGCAGCCTGGTCCACCAGGCCTGCTAGGGCCTCATGGAGAGGGCATCCAGGGACCAAAGGTAGACAATAATAACACTTGATAAGACTGGTATGATGTACTTTCAGGCAATGGGAACTCATGAACGGTACTTTCTTGATTTGGAGCTGAGCCTGTTGACCCATTAGCTTGTCTTGCAAGGAGAACCATTGTCTCAACTTAATCAAATTACTCAATGGACGAGGCTTGAAGATATGCAGATATTACAGATGATGGTCTTGTTGTGCTGACCGATTCATGCGTCTTTCATTTTAGGGAGAACCTGGGTTTCAGGGGCCAATGGGTCCTCGGGGACCACCAGGGGACAGTTTTCCAGGAGAGAAGGTACTTCCAATGGAGCTACTGTATTGCCATAGGTTGCATGGCCTTTATGTATTGCCACCAGTGCTGCTAATGTTTTGTAATAAAGAGTGCTTCTACGCACACAGGGTAACAGAGGAAAACCTGGAGTTCGGGGAAAGAAAGGAGACAGTGGAAATTATGGGAAACCAGGATCTACTGGACCTATGGTAACTTCCCAATCGCATAATTTGTCCACTATTTAACGGTTCAATGGGATGGGTTGGTTTTCCTGTTATAATTTGTTACTGGGTCACGTTTATTTTCCTTCTTGTAATGGAGCTAAGAATAAGGGTCCTGGTAGCACTTTTTTGTTATTAGGGCCTGAAAGTTAGCGACTGAAAGTTAGCAACTGAAAATTTGCTCTCCAGCGCCCCCTGAAAGTGCTCCCTGTGGAGAAAATGTTTGCCCAGTTTCACCAATTGACTTGAAATTTTGCACACAGGTACTCTTGGATATGTTCTACAAAAAAGTAAATCATGGTATGCAAATGCGCCTAGCTAGATTTTTCACCATCAGGAAATCATTGTTAGGTTGATGCCATATTAATATCTCATTGGGTTTTAAAGTTATGGACCAATAAAGTTGTAGGGGGTGTTGCCTAAAAGTGAAAGACATATAACTTCAAAAGTAATTGGCCTGTTCTCACCAAATCTCTAGGATATGTTTTGAGTCCCTGAGCATCCCCAGATGTTTTCAGAATATTTGAACATTAGGGGGCGCTGCAGTCATTCTCTGAATTTTTTCTTGTTTGTTGCAATATCTATCGTATTTTGGATTTACAAACGGACAAAGTTTTAATCCGATCAATTTCAAATTCTGGCAAATTGATCCGAACACCTATCTGGTCAAAATGTATTCAAAGCTACTGTTTTTGTTAAACTACCTGGGCGTGGCCTGGCGTCCATTTTGGTAGATTTTGGACGATTTTCTTGAAAATGTCTAAGGAACATTCATATTTCTGGCCAAAATGTCTAATTTGTGATGGTAGTGTAGGCCTTAAAATATTCCCATGCAGTGATTTTCAAAAAACTATAGCGCCACCTATTGGCTCAGATGAACACAAAGTTTTTACACTTTTATCTGCGATTCCTAGCTCTTAAACTGATCGACCTCAAATCTGTAAGCCTTTGATAATAATTCACATTGAATATTGAGAGTTTTTGAAAAACTTTGTTGCCATCACGACACAGTCTTCGCACGAAAGTTCAAGCCCATCTTTTGGTGCCTTGGCAAATTCAAAACCTTTTGAAAACTTCTGTCAGTGTCCTAGATGATAATGTGGAGTTTTGGTTTAAAAGTGGTAAATTGCCTCAATAGCGCCCCCCCGGAAGATTTCAATGAAGCCGCCCATGCGCCCTGATTGACCTACAAAAATGATTTTTAAACAAATATATTACAGGGAGACCTAAAAAGAAGTCTCTTGGGACCAAGCTCTAAAACAAACAGGAAGTCAGTTATCATTTTTTTGGTGTGAATATTCCCTCTACTTTTTGCACTTTCTAGACGCTATACTTTGACGAACCACTCTTGATTAAACTTGGAAAACACATTTACAGTTAAAGATGTAGTTACCTCATGATTTCAATGGTTCCTAATGGCATTTTGGCTCAATAACGCCCCCTACACGTATTCATAAAGCTGCCCAGAAACTGCTTTGATCCAGGTGCACTCATTGGAAGGCCACAGCTTTGATATAGCTGTGCATATTGCTCCTGCATATCAGCAGAATAGGAATGAAAATAATAAATCAATTTGGTCAAATGTCCCACTGTGACCGACATGACTGGACCTCTGTCCACATCCTCACTGAAGATAAATGATCCACTTGATAAAAGCACAGCTCTGCTCTCGTCAGGGAGCCACCCACGTTGTCATACAGCAGATGTAGTTCACAGGTTATTTCTTGATGGAACAGAAGTGGTGTGATTACATTACATTACATGTCATTTGGCTGACGCTTTTATCCAAAGCGACTTACAATAAGACGGATTAGCTGTCGTCCTTTGCCTTGACTGAATTCAATTCAATTCAATTCATTTTATTTTGTATAGCCCAAAATCGCAAATTACAAATTTGCCTCAGAGGGCTTTACAGTCTGTACACATGCAACATCCTCTGTCCCGAAACCCTCACATCGGCACAGGAAAAACTCCCCAAAATATGAAAAAAACCCTTCAATGGGGAAAAAAGGGAAGAAACCTTAGGGAGAACGTCAGAGGAGGGATCCCTCTCCCGGGATGGACAGACTGCAATGGATGTCATGTGTACAGAATCAACAATGTAAAAGATGTACAATACATTCAATTTCTCTAACTGAAATGATACAAGTAATTGCAAGTAGCAGAAGAGGTGTACGGCAGGACCACTGCAGGGACAACCTCCATCAGATCGAACCACCATCCACAGAGGCTTCTGTGGGGAGGGAGAGCAGAAAGATGTTGGTTTTTGATGACAGTAATATGAATCATATTTAAAGTAATGATGATGGCAGCAGCAGGTGTCAGCAGAGCCATGAGCCAGGAGTTAGAACCGGGGTCCGCACGAAACTATGATCCACGGAGACCTGCTAGGCGAGAAAGCACAAAAAACTCCCGGAAAGAAGCTTAATTAGTGATGTACATTAATAAAGCATGGATGATTGTGGGAGGAGAGAGTGAGAGTGAGAGAGGGGCTCGGTGTGTCCTAAGAAGTCCCCCGGCAGTCTAAGCCTAGAGCAGCTTAACTAAGGGCTGGTCCAGGCTAACCTGAGCCAGCCCTAACTATAAGCAATATCAAAGAGGAACGTTTTAAGCTTTATCTTAAATGAACTGACCGAGTCTGCCCCCCGGACTGAAAGTGGAAGCTGGTTCCACAAAAGAGGAGCTTGATAACTGAAGGCTCTGGCCCCCATCCTACTTTTTAAAACTCTAGGAACCACAAGTAGCCCAGCATCTATGGAGCGTAGATGCCTTGTAGGACAATACGGTGTAACAAGCTCTTTAAGATAAGACGGTGCCTCACCAGCAAGTGCCTTGTAGGTGAGGAGAAGTACCTTAAATTCTATTCTTGATTTAACAGGAAGCCAGTGCAGAGAAGTTAATACAGGAGTTATATGATCCCATTTCTTAGTTCTTGTTAATACACGTGCTGCAGCATTCTGAATCAGTTGGAGAGGTTTAAGCGATTTACAAGAGCAGCCTGATAACAAAGAATTACAGTAATCCAGTCTAGAAGTAACAAATGCATGAACTAGTTTTTCTGCATCACTTTGAGACAGGAAGTTCCTGATTTTTGATATATTCCGTAGATGAAAAAAGGCAGTCCTTGAAGTCTTCTTTATATGAGAGTTAAAGGACATATCCTGGTCGAAGAGAACTCCAAGATTTCTGACGGTGCTGTTGGATACCAGAGCAATTCCATCCATAGAGACTGTATCACGTGACAGCTGACTTCGAAGGCGCTCTGGGCCTATCATGATAACTTCCGTTTTTTCCGAGTTTAACATCAGGAAGTTGCAGGTCATCCAGGTTTTGATGTCTCCAAGACAGTCCTGAAGTCTAACAAGTTGGTTGGTGTCTTCTGGCTTGATCGATAGATACAGTTGAGTATCGTCTGCATAACAATGGAAGTTTATGCGGTGTTTTCTGATAACGTCGCCCAAAGGAAGCATGTACAGGGTAAATAGAATCGGTCCAAGCACAGAACCTTGTGGGACTCCGTGACCAACATTCGTGGTCCTCGATGATTCACCGTTCACAAACACAAACTGGGATCGATCCGATAAATAAGATTTAAACCAGCTGAGTGCAGTTCCTTTGATGCCAATCAAGTGTTCCAGTCTCTGCAGCAGGATACGGTGATCGATGGTGTCAAATGCAGCACTGAGGTCCAGCAATACAAGAAAAGATACAAGTCCTTGGTCCGATGCAAGTAGAAGATCATTTGTAATTTTCACCAGTGCCGTTTCTGTGCTGTGATGCATTCGAAATCCTGACTGGAAATCCTCGAACAAAGCATTGTTTTGTAGAAAGTCACATAATTGATTCGCGACAGATTTCTCCAGGATCTTAGCGAGGAAGGGAAGATTAGAGATGGGTCTGTAGTTAGCCAACACCTCTGGAGCTAGGGTAGGTTTCTTCAGAAGAGGTTTAATTACAGCTACCTTGAAGGACTGTGGTACATGTCCTGTCAACAAAGACAGATTCATAATATCCAGTAGGGATGTTCTAATTAACGGAAAAACTTCCTTAAGCAGCTTAGTTGGAATCGGATCCAGGAGACAAGTGGAAGAGTTGGATTTCAAAATTGTAGAAGTCAGTTGATCAAGGTTGATGGAAGAGAAACCATCCAAGTAGGTATCAGGGCCCACGGCTGCGTCCAAGGATCCTACATCCGCGGACGGGTTGGCTCCGGTTGGGGGTAGTAGACCATCAATTTTCTCTTTGATAGTCAGAATCTTATTATTGAAGAAGTTCATAAAGTCGTTACTACTGAGGTCCACAGGAATACACGGCTCGACAGCGCTGTGACTCTCTGTCAGTCTGGCTACAGTGCTGAAGAGAAACCTGGAGTTGTTTTTATTTTTCTCGATTAATGATGAGTAATAAGATGCTCTTGCGTTACGGAGAGCCTTCTTATATGTTTTAACGCTGTCTTGCCAAGTTAGCCTAGATCCTTCTGATTTGGTGGAACGCCATAACCGCTCAAGTTTCCGCACAGTTTGCTTTAGGTTCCGGGTTTGAGAGTTATACCAAGGCGCGAACTTCCTTCTTGTTGCCATTCTTCTTTTGAGGGGAGCAATACCGTCCAGCGCCATTCTCAAAGAGCCTGTGGCAGTATCGACAAGATGGTCGATTTGTGACGGACTGAAGTTTTCACAGGAGTCTTCTGATATCTTGAGACAGGACACTGAACTTAGAGCAGAGGGAATGGTTTCTTTAAATGAGGCTACAGCGGTGTCCGATAAACATCGACTGTAGAAACCCTTGATGGGTGAACCCTGAATGGAGGTGATCCGACATATTTTATGTACTTTTTGCAGATATTTTAACAGCAATACAAGTAGCCTAGTGGTGACTTATCCCACCCCCAAAATGTATTTATTTTCTCTCTTTTTTGTCTTTTTGAACGTGTGTTCCGGCTGACCGCTGCCCCCCCGACATGCAGGGGAGGCGAAGGCCCTTTCAATGCTGTTTCAGCTTTAATTATTTTGACATTCATAGCGAGCGTTGTCAGGCTTATGCCATCATCAGTTTATAACAATAGAGATCGACTGGTTTTAAAACGTAGGTCCTTTTTATCATATATAAAACATTTTTATATCTCAAAATGGCTCGCCAGTGTTTGCAAACACAAGCCTATTGCAAATGGTTTAGTTGTTAATAACACAATTAGTGCTGTTTTTTTAATAGCCTAATGGTATTAAACTAAATTATGACCATTCAACACCCTTTTTGGAACTTGTACTAAATAAGTTTCTATATTTTTGGTGGAAACCACTAGCATCACAAAGTGCAATGCTAACAGACCTGGCAAATATGATGATGTTTTTGACGAGTCTTTGACGAGGTGAAAGATTGCATGTTTGCTGTGGCTCATAAAGTAAAGTATGACACACTTTCTGTGAGTTTTGAAGTAATTCTTTCTTCAGTAATTATAATTTTATTCTTTGTGAAATTGTGAATATTGAGAAACTTTTGAAATAATTCTTTTAAATCAGAAATAAAGTGCAACAGAATAAATCAACAGCAGTTTAAAAGCACAGTATATTTAGGAAAGTCCAAATGAACGCTTGCATGCTATCAGTGTTTCAATCAAATTTGACAAATTTGTCATTTTACATCGGAGATTATACCTCCAAGTTGCAGATTTGTTTTCTTGTTAAAAAAACAACACTGCGGGACGCGGGTGTACCCCTGTGTACAGGTCCTAAAGTCAGAGTGAAGGATTGGTCAACCAAACATAGCCAGGACTTCAGGTCCTGTTTGAGACCCAAAGTAATCTTTAAATTATTTGAATGGTTAATTCTTTACTGGTAAATGATGTAACAAACATACGGATTTTTCTGCCCACATAAAAATAGTCTAGTTGTTTTTCTGAAATATGCACTTGAGAATATACTTGTATTACTTGTAACTCTGGTTTCACAGGGGAGACCTGGAGAAAAGGGAGAACGAGGACTGACAGTAAGTACTGCCACAAATAACAGTGTTATATACACTGAAAGGTAAAGCCTAATTTTTTCCCTGTTTGTTCTCTTTACACAGAGAGAAGAAGTGGTCAGGATTATAAGAGAAATATGTGGTAAATTATACGTTTAATAGTGTTTCTCATCTGTTCATGTTAGTTGAATATTCTGCTCGGTTCTTCTTTGGGTGCTAATGTGTCCTGTACTGTAAATGTGTGTAGGATTTTTTCATGCCATCTAGTGGGGAAAACTTTGCCCCCTTTTGCTCTCTTTGGAGCTAGTGTTTGGTTTGTTGCGCCCCCTCCATGTTTAAATGGAGGGCTCATTCTCAGTAAACAAAGAGTCATATATGCACTGATGGAAGTGTATATTTGATTATTGAATATAAAAGAAGACACAGTTAACTTAGGAAAGCAAGTGAAAATCTGAACTGATGTTTGTGTGTATTTTGTAACAATTATAAGCTTCACTTAGACATTAAACTTTTTGTTTAGCAACGATTCATGCTTTTGCATCCACAATGCAGTTCCATTTACAAAAAATGAATCTCTGACATTTGTTGCCCAGGTTGTGGTCTCAAATGCAGAGAAAGCCCTCTGGAGCTGGTGTTCGTCATAGACAGCTCTGAGAATGTGGGACCAGAAAACTTTGAGTTGGTGAAGGACTTTGTGAACGCGCTTATCGACGAAGTGCGAATCAGCCGAGAAGCCTGTCGGGTCGGCGTGGTGCTGTACAGCCACATGGACATGGTGGTAGTCAGTCTGCAGCAGCAGTCCACCCAGGACGACGTCAAGGCTGCCGTCCGGGACATGCCATACCTTGGCGGGGGCTCCTTAACGGGCAGCGGCATCCATCGAGCCAACCAGCTGTTCCGGGCCTCGCGTCCCGGCGTGAGGAAGGTGGCTGTGGTTTTAATGGACGGGCAGGCTGACCCCCGGGACGTCATGCTGTTTGAAGAGACGGCAACGAACGCTCACGCAGAGGGGGTTGAGATGTTTGTAATAGGAGTCGTCAACAGGACCGACCGTCTCTATGAAGGGTTCCGGGCTCAGGTGGACGTCATTGCCTCCGATCCTGACGAACAGCATGTCTACATCATAGATGACTTCAGGGCACTTCCTAGTAAGCGATGCATGTCGTCTCAAACAATAGCACCACCTGGCACAATGAGTGTTTTTTTCAGTGTTTTTGGCACACATGGAGCAGAGCGGTTGTGCAGCCTGACAGACCTGGGCTACCTCTCCTTCACACACTGAGGGGGAATCAGTCGGTGGCTGAAGGAGCAGCCTGCATGAGGTGGGACGTGTTGTCCATGAAGGACGATAGCTTAGCCAGCATCCTACTGTCTCCTACCACCTCCATCGTATCCAGAGGACCCCCCCCCCCTTAGATTTATGACAAAAGACATCACCCACATGCAATGTAGAACCAGAATTGGTGTGCCTGGTGGTGGTTAGATGGTCTTGATGGGCAGACAGCACGGTGTGGTGAAAAGCACTTCCCAGTCCATTTGTCTATTGCGTCTACTGCATGTATACTGTTTTATATGTATACTGGTTTACATACGCATTAACCCTTCTTATTCTGGGTTGAGTATAACCTGTACCACTTGACCCAAAACTTGTTTGTTTTGGTACAGCTCTGGAAGGCAAAATACTGAGTAGCATTTGTGAGCAGGATGACAGAATGACATCTCTACAGAACTCCCCTTCTCCACCTGTGGAAATACACCCAGAGCTTCTAGGAGAAGGCCGCTCCGGAGAGTTCCCAATTGAGGGAAAGATCCAAGTAAGGCTTCTTTTATCTTTGTTTTTTCAACACTGTCGACCGTAGTCTTCAGTAGCATTTTCAATTCAAGTCAGAAGCTTGCTTCTGGGACTACTAAAACAGGGGCGGCCAGCTGTTTCAGGTGTGACTTATTTGCAAAGGTTGTGGTCCAGTGACATCATGTTCGTTGTATGAGGCAGCAGTATCAGGAGCCAACACATTCCACTAAGGTCAACTTCCCCTTTGAGCTTGTGGACATTTTAGAATATGAAATTAGTATCGAGAATGGCTTTAGTTATCTTTTCAGCTTGACTCTAGGGACTGTTGATCAGTCTGCCACTTTTGGTCCACAATAAAATATCTCAACATGTTTTATTTTAACTTCTAACACTAGTATATCCATATTTTTTTGTTTTGTGCTAATTAGCAAATGTTAAATGACAAGCATGTTAAATTACAAAACAAACTTAATCACCATAGAATAAACAATTATGAGAACATTTCAATCAGGTATGTTGGCATGCTGATCTCATTTTGCTTTAAACCATAAACATGAACCATCCAATGTACAATATGTCAGATTGGTCAGGTGTGGTTTGTCAAGTTGACATTCAAAGCTGGCGCCCCTTTCAGGGTCAATGACCATTAAAAGGCTACACCCATGACCACAAGTATAGTGCCATTAGGGGGAAGGCAATCCGTGATCCACTCTTATTTTGGAACATGCTTTTTGTGCATTTTTTAAAGGTGCATTTGTTTGCATTGTGCTTGAACACACAGACTGTATATTAAAAGTGGACATAATCATGGTGATTGCTTTGTCGACTGCCTTTTTGAAGACTAGACTTTGGAATCGATAATTTAGTAAATAAACATAATATTCGATTTAAAAGGTCATTAGACAAGAGATTTGGAGCATGAACTCATGTTCACAATGTTTACTGAGTGAATAAATTAAGACTTTCCACTGCACAAAAGACTCATTGAATAAAAGTGTGTCTGTTCTGAACTGTTCTGCTTCCCAGCTTGAACTCCCAGTGGAGACACCAACCAACCTGAGTCCACAGTCCCATGTGTCAGGTAGGGCCGACGAGAGCCTGGTTGATACTAACCTGTTGGTGGAGGCCTGGGAGGAGCTGCCCGACGTCCTGTTTGCCTCCCCAGGGGGCCCCAGGCTGACCTCAATAGAGGGGCCTCACATGTCGACTGGCCAGCTGCACCAGACTGAGATCAAACTGGATCCGGTCAGCTCTCATCCAATCACGACTGACTCAACGCTGACAGGTAAACCTTCCGCGTTGCAAAGAGCCTTTCACATGAGTCCATTTGACTATTTGGATTTTGGTGATAAGTATATTTCCCACTAAGACACATTACAAAAAAGATGGTTTTGCCACACATAAAAAGGTTACTTATCACATGGACCTTCCTTTCACTGAGTTCCTTTTGTCTTAACAAACAAACACACCAGGTCATCCTGGAGGAAGTCTTTCTTTTCTTTTTCTCCAAGAATTTGAGATACGATGTCCACAGTCTTCATAATTATTTGTAAATGTAAATAACCAGAACAGATTCAGTGAGGGGACGTGAGTGCAAGTTTATTATTTAGATCCGATCATAAGGGATATCTGGACACGCATTCTAATGCCCGGCCCATAAAGCCGGGTCTAAACAGGGCCTCAGTCAGCACGCGGCTGGTCATCTCCTCACCTGCTACACCTATGTCTCGTCCTCTCAGGTGAGGGGTGCAGTCAGACTCTGGACCCGGGTCCCTGTCGGGAGTACGTGGTTAAGTGGTACTACGACCCAGAGGCCAACGCCTGCGCTCAGTTCTGGTACGGTGGTTGTCAGGGCAACGCCAACAACTTTGAGACCGAAGCCAGCTGCAGGAGCTCCTGTGTCTACACGTAAAGACGCTGTGCTCGGGGAAAGTGGTGCGTGTCTGACCAACATGCTCCATCACCGTCTCCCAGGGACGGAACCACCCCCCCTTTTGAGGACTGCTGCAGGTCATGACGTCATAGAGAGCAGGCGTGGACCTCCTAATAGACTTCCAGGCTACGTTCACACTGCCGGTGCTCCTCCTTCATTTTGAACTGCTGCACATGTATCTGCTCTGAGACGTAAACGCACTGGTTCAACATGCCCCCCTGATGCCCTTTCATTTGGTTGTCATCTACAAACTTAGTAAGCCATCCTGTCGACCCGTGTTTCAGCTCTGAGCATGTTCACCTGAAAGCCACCACAGCCTCTGTACCATGAGACAGAAACGGAACATGAACCTCAAGGCAAGGTACACTAAATACTTGGAGCACGCAACTGAAAATGAATCAGGAATATCAAATTGTACCAAAAAAAAGTACTTGCCTGTTGGAGAAGCAGATTTTTTATGCGAGTTTGACCACAAAATATTTTATGTTAATCTGTGTGAGACACAACATATGAGAGTGCATGGATATTTAACCATTTGTCAGAAAGAAATTAAGAGTATTTCTTAAAATGTTGCAATGTTTCTTTGTATCTAAACATTATAAAGGGCAACAGTTTATAGATGTGAGGCAAACATGTGTATA
Organism: Pungitius pungitius; assembly: GCF_949316345.1. Taxonomy (NCBI): domain Eukaryota; kingdom Metazoa; phylum Chordata; class Actinopteri; order Perciformes; family Gasterosteidae; genus Pungitius; species Pungitius pungitius. Next base: position 4,824,912 of record NC_084916.1, on the reverse strand, counting down.
TACACTCACCGGCCACTTTATTAGGTACACCTGTCCAACTGCTCGTTAACACTTAATTTCTAAGCAGCCAATCACATGGCGGCAACTCTGTGCATTTAGGCATGTAGACATTGTCAAGACAATCTCCTGCAGTTCAAACCGAGCATCAGTATGGGGAAGAAAGGTGATTTGAGTGACTTTGAACGTGGCATGATTGTTGGTGCCAGAAGGGCTGGTCTGAGTATTTCAGAAACTGCTAATCTACTGGGATTTTCACGCACAACCATCTCTAGGGTTTACAGAGAATGGTCCGAAAAAGAAAAAACATCCAGTGAGCGGCAGTTCTGTGGGCGGAAATGCCTTGTTGATGCCAGAGGTCAGAGGAGAATGGCCAGACTGGTTCGAGCTGATAGAAGGGCAACAGTGACTCAAATAACCACCCGTTACAACCAAGGTGGGCATAAGAGCATCTCTGAACGCACAGTACGTCGAACTTTGAGGCAGATGGGCTACAGCAGCAGAAGACCACACCGGGTGCCACTCCTTTCAGCTAAGAACAGGAAACTGAGGCTACAATTTGCACAAGCTCATCGAAATTGGACAATAGAAGATTGGAAAAACGTTGCCTGGTCTGATGAGTCTCGATTTCTGCTGCGACATTCGGATGGTAGGGTCAGAATTTGGCGTCTACAACATGAAAGCATGGATCCATCCTGCCTTGTATCAACGGTTCAGGCTGGTGGTGGTGGTGTCATGGTGTGGGGAATATTTTCTTGGCACTCTTTGGGCCCCTTGGTACCAATTGAGCATCATTGCAACGCCACAGCCTACCTGAGTATTGTTGCTGACCATGTCCATCCCTTTATGACCACAATGTACCCAACTTCTGATGGCTACTTTCAGCAGGATAAAGCGCCATGTCATAAAGCTGGAATCATCTCAGACTGGTTTCTTGAACATGACAATGAGTTCGCTGTACTCAAATGGCCTCCACAATCACCAGATCTCAATCCAATAGAGCATCTTTGGGATGTGGTGGAACGGGAGATTCGCATCATGGATGTGCAGCCGACAAATCTGCGGCAACTGTGTGATGCCATCATGTCAATATGGACCAAACTCCCTGAGGAATGCTTCCAGCACCTTGTTGAATCTATGCCACGAAGAATTGAGGCAGTTCTGAAAGCAAAAGGGGTCCAACCCGTTACTAGCATGGGGTACCTAATAAAGTGGCCGGTGAGTGTATATATGTGTGTGTATATATACACTCACCGGCCACTTTATTAGGTACACCAGTCCAACTGCTCGTTAACACTTAATTTCTAAGCAGCCAATCACATGGCGGCAACTCAGTGCATTCAGGCATGTAGACATTGTCAAGACAATCTCCTGCAGTTCAAACCGAGCATCAGTATGGGGAAGAAAGGTGATTTGAGTGACTTTGAACGTGGCATGATTGTTGGTGCCAGAAGGGCTGGTCTGAGTATTTCAGAAACTGCTAATCTACTGGGATTTTCAAGCACAACCATCTCTAGGGTTTACAGAGAATGGTCCGAAAAAGAAAAAACATCCAGTGAGCGGCAGGTCTGTGGGCGGAAATGCCTTGTTGATGCCAGAGGTCAGAGGAGAATGGCCAGACTGGTTCGAGCTGATAGAAGGGCAACAGTGACTCAAATAACCACCCGTTACAACCAAGGTGGGCATAAGAGCATCTCTGAACGCACAGTACGTCGAACTTTGAGGCAGATGGGCTACAGCAGCAGAAGACCACACCGGGTGCCACTCCTTTCAGCTAAGAACAGGAAACTGAGGCTACAATTTGCACAAGCTCATCCAAATTGGACAATAGAAGATTGGAAAAACGTTGCCTGGTCTGATGAGTCTCGATTTCTGCTGCGACATTCGGATGGTAGGGTCAGAATTTGGCGTCTACAACATGTAAGCATGGATCCATCCTGCCTTGTATCAACGGTTCAGGCTGGTGGTGGTGGTGTCATGGTGTGGGGAATATTTTCTTGGCACTCTTTGGGCCCCTTGGTACCAATTGAGCCTCGTTGCAACGCCACAGCCTGCCTGAGTATTGTTGCTGACCATGTCCATCCCTTTATGACCACAATGTACCCAACTTCTGATGGCTACTTTCAGCAGGATAATGCGCCATGTCATAAAGCTGGAATCATCTCAGACTGGTTTCTTGAACATGACAATGAGTTCGCTGTACTCAAATGGCCTCCACAATCACCAGATCTCAATCCAATAGAGCATCTTTGGGATGTGGTGGAACGGGAGATTCCCATCATGGATGTGCAGCCGACAAATCTGCGGCAACTGTGTGATGCCATCATGTCAATATGGACCAAACTCCCTGAGGAATGCTTCCAGCACCTTGTTGAATCTATGCCACGAAGAATTGAGGCAGTTCTGAAGGCAAAAGGGGGTCCAACCCGTTACTAGCATGGGGTACCTAATAAAGTGGCCGGTGAGTGTATATATGTGGATATTGATTCTTTCAAGGGGACCTTTTAGGTGTAGAAACTACATTCTGAACAGAACCTTGCCCCGGTGCCAATATTATCTCTGAGCATGGTGACTCTGTTTTATCCCAATTAAGGTATATTCACAGGTTGTAGCTACTCTCTTATGATGAATGTTGTATGGAAAGACATTTTTTTCCGTCATTTTTTGTTAACAGTCGAAATGCCAAAAGGAATAGTAGCTTAGAAACATGTTAGTTCAACAAAATAAACATTTTTATTTCAATAAATAAGATATAATTTCTTTTCACATTTATACATTTTTGCAAGTCAAAGTCGTGACAAAATTACTCTTTGGAAAATCAGCTTTAAAATCTTTGGACTAGAGTCAGACTCAGGACTTCAAGAGTCCAAGTCAAGTCTCACAGCTAATAGATTTTTATATACAATACAAACTTGTTTAACCAATATCCCAGCAATGAAAGTTTGAATCAAAACTGTCCTGTTATTCGTGCTTCATGATTCAAGAGGTAACAACTTGGTTGTAAAAAAAAAGCATTGAAAAGAATATTTAGAGTAATTTTCCATTAAAAACACTGCAACAATGATGCAGTATGCATGAAACACAAAAATACTAATTATAAAAAGACTGATAGCAGGATGTTAATTTTAGATTCTTCCTAACATTCATTAAATAAAGAGTAATGGCGTAGTAACATGATGATGAAAGTTTAAATTAAATTTGTATTAACAACTTGGAGGTGGAGGGAATCAACACCTCCACTCAACTGAAAGGTCTTGAATTATGAAACATTATGGAGAGTAAATTAAGCTTGTCTCTGGAACCTTCTTGAATTAGTTCAGAAGTTTTGGTGCACACACAAACATTTCATGTGGACTCGGTTGTCTTCAATACAGTTTTTTCATCTGGATTAAATCTGTATTTGTATCCATACGGTCTCAGATGATACGTCAGATACTCCAAAACATACAGCTGGACGCCGTATATGTAGTGAAAGGACACCACAAAATCCGAGCAGCAGCCTGGACCCTGAAGAGACAAAAAACAAGGGAACCACAACAGAGCTTAGTTGACAGTTCAGACTGTGCTTAAACAACAAGAAGCCAAACTTCCACATTTACAACAGCATTCCCTTGGACACAGTAGTCTTTCCCTGCACACCATAGTGTCGTCTCCTCACACGTTCAAACAGCAACTTGACATTTAACTTCAACATGCATTACCCAGCAGAATTATATTGGGATGGGGGAAAAAACGTGTACTACAGCACAGTTTTTTAAAATATGAGCTTTTTCCTTGATTGCAGTCTGGATGGCAATAAGAGCTCATTCTTCACTCAAGTGGGGTTTCCCCAACTATTATATTATGGGGACTCACATCAACCAAGTTGAGTTAGCTGACGTGTACTTTGAACAAATGTGGTTTTGACTTGTGCTTTATTTTCTATGTTAATTTAATTTAGATTTAATAAGACACAACATCAAAGGTTATACAATGCGGTCATTCATTGAGGTGTCAAATGGATCAAATCTAAAGGCACTACTTAAACCATTTATATGGGGCTAGGGTTATGTCAGGTCAAATGGTTTGTAGGATGTGCTTTTCCTCCTTTAAAACTTGCTTATTTGGTTTTGGTTGTTTGTTTTTTATGTCTACTCTCAGTATACATACAATTGTATTTGTAATTTTGGTACCAATGTCCATGTTATACAGACGTCTACCACTGCATTCAACGTGGAGAGCAACGTGGAGAGCAACGTGGAGAGCAACGTTTCCAGCGATTCCATTGCCCAACCCAATGCCCTCCTCTTTCCCTCCTATAACTTTAACCATGCCCCCATGTCCTTGACTCTGCCCACACTCACACAGTATGTCACATGTAACCCCAGACAAAAAAACACTGGACCTTTTCTAGGCCAACAGCAAGGGGAACAGACATCACATTGATCTAAGCACAACCAGGACCGTTTAGAGTCAAATGTGTGGATAGTATTCAGTAATGCCCATCTGACGGTCTGCCATCTGTTATGTCAACTTCTGTGTCTAGAAACCAGTACCCAGTACGAGTGTACGGTTTTTCTCAAAGGTGAGGTGCAAGATCTTGCAATTTGAATGAACTTCCTTTAAGGATGAGTAGTGTTCAACTGGTAATTTTTGTGTAAGTCCAGATTCTCAACAGTAGGATGTGTGTTGTGTTGCATACCTCTACAGGAGGATAGTGATCGTAAAGCAGATACCATGGCCTTGGTCGTGGGGGCTGCCTGACCAGGTAGTAGTGTGGAGGATAGGGATGAAATGTTTGTCTCCCCTTAACGTCCCTGGAGTCTGTTGGCTCCACCTTCATCGTCTCCATACATTTTCCCAGAGCCATGTCCTCTATTGTGGAGAAGTGGGTACAATTCCCACCATCAAACCCTTTGACAAATCTCCTTAGCGCTTCCTTACTGAGGACATAACCTGCTCCTCCACTCATGTAGCCTTGCCTGACGAAGGGCGTAAACCTCCTGCCCAGATACAACGGCTTTTCTGGATCCAAACTGGACAAGGTGTAGCGTAGATTCTCTATGACCATGAATGTGTCATCGTCTGCTTTTAAGAACCAGTCCGCTTCGTCCAGGTGGTGCTGGTGGATGTACTGAAAGGCTCGGATGGTCTTCCAGTACAGGTTCTCCCTCCCCTCACTCACGTTCAGCTTCACAGTGGGGAAGTCGGTTTCGACAGAACTTATGTACAGCACTTTGTTGCAGCGCTTGCCCCACGTTTCCCTGATGTGCTTGGTACGGGACTCCAAGTTTTTAGGCTGAGTCATGATCCAGCACAAGATCCGTGTTGTTCTCGAAGAATTACCCACTTGGCTCTTGTGTTCAACTGGAGGAAATGGAGAACAAGTTATCAAAAATGCTTTGCACGGTCATCTTAACAACCTACGGTTGATCTGAACAGCACTGGACTGTTATCAAGAGTGTACCTGAATTCAGGATTAGCGATAAGTTAATATATCGGTTTCACTAAGGTGATTACACAATCAAAAGATACTGTCTTAGGATCTGCTTACCTTTACAAAAATATAGAAATTAATAGGAAAATAGAATCATAACTAAGAAGTATTAGTAATCATTTTAGATCAATCTTTAGAGTATGATGTCACCACTGAAAATAATAAATAGGTGATGCAAGTTTAAGCAATAAAATCTGTGTGATTGAATTGTTTCTCATTAGAATACCCTCACAAGCTGCCTCAATCTTTGCATACTTTTTACAGATGGCATATCGCCGTCCATTCCTGATGCTAACAGCAATAGTTGAAGAGCTGCCGATTAGTTGAAATGATTCATTTCATTTTCCGGCGGGCGTGGCCTTATCAAGGTCAATTACTTGGATATGGCTATATGTTCCATTTATTGTGAAGCTAGTTGTCTATGTTGTTAGAAGTTACTGTTACACTAACACATAGCTCGGCCCCACTTGTGTCAAACAGCTCAATGTACACTAGACCTAGTTGATACCCGTATAGAAGGGAGGGAGGGTTATGACAACCTGGTAACTGCTCTATGAAACCTGTTCACTCTCAGCTGTATCCTCGTCCCCATAGCTGCTTTAGGTGGGGGGACTGACTGTCTCTTTCATGTTTTGTCTCATTGCCGTACTGAGCTGAGCCCTCACACCAACAATAAAGACCTTTCCCTATACATGAATACCCAAGGCACAAATGGTTGACAGTCTTTTTGTTTGAGAATAACAAGTTTTTTGACCTGTCTCTTCCACGTTTTGGACCCAACCTAACGTGACACACAGCGTGCAGGAAACCAGTCACCCACACTCCCTTTGTCTGCTACATTTACACTTAAAACAGATTGAGATTATATTACAGATCAGATGCTTTCTTCAAATGAAAATGACCCACGGCCGTGTTTGTGAAACTAAGTCAACATTGACTTATTTTACATTAAGAAAATGTAGCGAACTGATGTTTTAGTAAAGCTGACCAAGTTTGCACCACTTCAAGATTAATGCTCCAAGTACATTTGACTGAAAAAAAAGGTATATGTTTACACTGTTGAATGCAGGACTTTCGACAGTATTTTACATGGTTGCACGAGAGGATATGATCATCATGTTCTAGACAAGCTATACAATAAAGGAAATGTTATTTGGGATCAAATGTTTGAGATACAAAACAGTTCATTCTGAATCCCATTTATCGCTATAGCGACTAAACTGGTTGTTAGGCGTCCAAGTTAACTTCTGGATTCGTGTTTTGTTTTTTAAACCTAGGACCTATGGCAGAAGCGGCTCAATTCTCTAAATGGTTCAGGGCTTTAACCGTTATCCAATCAACACGTTTGACATGAAGTGTGCAGTTATTTTGCATAGGGTGTAAAACAAATAGACAAAGCACATAAGGAAATGAGTCTGTCTCCTTCTAACATGAACGCCATAAACAGGGTTCGAAATGAGGGGAGTCTGGGGGGGTCCCGGACCCCCTACACTGAAAAAAATGTTGAGTGATATTTACTTGAGAAAACTTAGGAAAGTTTTTGCACTTACAATTGTAAGTAAATTCTACAAGGGCGATCATCAAGTAAACTTTACTTGCAGATCTCAAGTTTCTTTTACTAGCAAAACTCAAGTAATTTACTGTTGTTTATTAATATGGTTATTGAGTTTTACTCTCCCATTCTTTGTAAGTTTTACTTAAACTCTGAGTGCTTCAAACTGAAAAATCTCACCTAAAACCAATGGCTTTTCAAGGTAATTTCTAAATACTTTTTCTAACTTTTATTTATGGACTATATTTAAGTAACATTTACACAACATTATACATAAGTCTTCTGCAGTGTACATTTGCTAAATTTGTTCTTAATGTTTTTGTTTATTGAAACAATGGCTTCAAAAAAAAATGAGGCAACTGTTGAATTTAAAAACCCATTTATTTTTAGATTTTGGGGGGTCCCTGACAAATATTTTTAACATTAAAAATGATTGTGAAAAGGTCTTTAGTGACGTTTTATATTTATAACAATAATTTTTTTTATATTCCTTGCGCGATTGGGCAGCAATCAGGGAAGCTAATAGCATCACAGATTGTTGTTGTGGTCTATGACGCAGACACGTAGGTTACTGTTGAACGAAGCCTCACAAAGAGTAAAATCCCTCATGAAAATCCTGTAAGTGTTTCAATTATGTTTATATCTCCATAATAATTGCGTATTATAGTAAATATTTGGAGTTGGTGTTCCTATATCAAAAGTTGCATTAACTAACTTAGATACCCAGTGTAACGTAATGATTAGAAGAGTTTCTTGCTGTTTGTGTATGAAGCCAAACAACCTGCCAGCTGACAGCAGCACATTAACAAACATATTGCTGAAAATCTACAAAACGCATCACAAATTCATTGCAGCGTTCACGATTGTATAAGTGAGCACTACATCACAACCACGTATGAAAACACCTATTCAAGAAAATATATTTAAAAAAAGATCGGAACGATCGGGATTCGAACCCCGTGGGTCAAAACATCCTAAAAAGACGAGCCCACTGCTCTACGCAGTGAGCTATGGAGAGTCACAGGGGTTCCTGTGCGGATTTAGTTGATTATTTTAAACCATGAAAAACATCCCAAGACCATTATCCCACCTTCAAAATATGTCGATATAATTTTGCCTGCAGTTAATAGTGTAGCAAGGTAGTCTTCAGTATTTTTTATAGATACAATTTAGAGGACCCCCCAAGAGTCCTAAGTCATTTCGAACCCTGGCCATAAATACACATGACACGAAGTCAAGTAAAGATTGGAATGACAAGATGAATAAAGCGAAAAAGCATAAATAGATTCTACCCCACTCGGTTGGTTACGCAGCTATTTCTCCATTTGTGTCCCGTGTGTCACCATCAGCGTCCGAAAAGCGGTCATTACGCACGCACTATTACGCATGGCTGGAGTCTAACGTACATGTGGCGTTCACAATTCATGATGAATTAATTATCAACAGCTAAAATGTAAATACAAATGATTCTATCACCTATAAATAATGTAACATTAAAACGTTCATGACACAACTGTTTTGGATTATGAATCCGTGCCTACCTGTGTGCGCTTCCGTCTGGGCTTCCTGCTGGACATTTCTCCCTACGTGAATGTCCTGTTCTGTTAGAAGGTTGCAGTCCAACATAAACCGAGCGGAGAGAAATCCCATCATGAGCCCAGTGGTGAATATTAAACGAGACGTAATTGGCCCCATCCTCCCGTTTGACCTTCTGGACATGATGAGTGGTCACTCCGCACGTGCAGGAGGTGGACTACTTGCTCTGAAAATGATGACAATGAAGCTTAGAATGTTAAGCTATTCTATTGGAAATGAGCCTGAGCCACGAGCTCCAGTTCCGTTTTTCCACACGCAGCGCGCACGTGGCTGTATCCAACATGATGCCAGTAATGTGCAGCTCGTTAAACACATCATGACGTCACCAAACCCTGTGTGTACACAGTTCAATTCGTTTTAATTTGGTATAGCCCAAAATCTAAAGTTTCAAAACATTCTGTACACATGTAACATCTTCTGTCTCGAAACCCTCACATCGACACAGGAAAAAATAAACCAAAAACAGGGAAGAAAGCTCAAAGGGAGAACGTCAGAGGAGGGATCCTATGGAATGCCGTTTTATTCAAAATCAAATAAATGAATAAATACATAAATATGCATTTGAAATACATCGGGAAATAAATAAATGAGGCAATAAATACAAAAATATTAAATACATTTAATCATTTCATGGTACTTTTATTTCATGAGTACACATTTTTTTAATTTCATAATGGCACTTTATTTCATAATGGCACTTTATTTCATAATGCCACTGTATTTCATAATGGCACTGTATTTCATTTCACATTCTTATATGCAAATCAGGGGGCGTGGCTATCTCTCACATACACAGAACAGACAACAGATCCATGTGCAAAACGAGGCCCAAAACAAGGCCCTCGGCCTGTGCCTCGGGGGATATGAGTATTAAAATGACTTGGAGGAGTCGCTTCATTTAAGCTAAAGTACTCCCCATCCGATAGCCATGTTTCAGTAAGACAGAAAATATCAACATGGTTGTCAGATATTAGTTCATTTACTAAAACAGCTTTAGAGCACAGAGATCTAATATTCAAAAGTCCCCCTTTAATTCTCCTAGTTTGTTGCACTGTTGTATTGTTACATTTAACTTTGATTAAGTTATTAAATATAACTCCTCGGTTGTTTACCTTTAACTTAAATAACGGTGTCTGTGGGGCAGAAACAGTTTCTATAGAGTTAATTACGCTGAGTGACTGCTCGGAAGGAAGCGCAGAGAAGTGTGTAAGACTGCAACTCTGCTTCCTGGTCTGAATTCTGGGTCATGGATTAAGTCCATTAAGAAACTGGGTCAGGTTCTTAGAAATGAGTTGAGCTCCATCCAAAGTTGGATGGATGCCGTCCCTCCTAGTCAGACCAGGCACTCCCCAAAACGTATTCCAGTGATCAACGAAGCCCACATTATTTACTGGGCACCACCTCGACAACCAGCGGCGGAATGACGACATGCGGCTATACATGTCGTCACTAATCAAGTTTGGGAGGAGGCCAGAGAAAACTACGGTGTCTGACATTGTTTTAGCGTATGTACACACCGATTCAACGTTAACTTTTGTGACTTCTGAGTGGCGTAACCGGGAGTCATTACCGCCGACATGAATTACAATCTTACTGTATTTACCTTTTATCCTTAGCCAGCAGTTTAAGATAAGACTCGATGTCGCCCACTCTGGCCCCGGGTGTAAAAGTGACTATGGCCCCTGGTTTCGCTAACTTCACGTTCCTCAGAATGGAGCTACCTATCACCAGAGTTGGCTTCTCAGCGGGTGTGTCGCTGAGTGGGGAGAAGCGGTTTGAAACTTTATGATGACAGTATTAGTGATATGATCAATATTTAAAATAATGATGTGAGGTGAGGTTCAGGTTTACATTGTCCCATGTAGGAAAGGAAGGTCATAGTAAAAATAAAATGACTGAATGAATTCACACCTGTATTGTGTCCTGCTGTGCCTTGTGTTCATGGAGACTCTCTGTGTGTGCTGTGGGACTGGTTTCTCTGTCAAGCACGCCGTTAGAAATGTCTCTCCAGAGCATTTCTATCCTGATGGGGAAAGAAATCGTTTAGTCTGCCTACAATGACAGTTTATGTGTCTGTGTTAACCTCTTAAAAAATGATGAGATGACTGCCTTAAAATCTACTTTAGCAAAGCTCCCCTTCAGACTTCAACTTTTATTTACATAGATAAATTCATTCATTTATTTCCATATTTACTTCAGAATCTATTTCTTCATAAATGCATTTATTTATTTACACGTTTGTTTATATATTCCTGTATTTATACATTTATTCATACTTAAGTCATTTTTGTCCTCCGTATTCTTAAAGTATTGTGTTCTTAAAATGTTTGTATTTTTGGAGCCTAATAAACTTCTGGATGATCCACGTTTGACTGTTTGATCGAATAATATACTTATTCGCACACACACACACGCACACACACACAGACACACACACACACTAAACTGGTAGTTCTATATGGTCATCTACTCATACATATGATACATAAGCTGATACAGTACATATATCCTCATAACTATTCATTTGTATCAATTAGACTCTTTGGGTTTGTTTTTATCTTCTGTTGAGATAATTGTTTTTGCCAGCAACATCTTATTGGATGATGATGCATTCTATTTAGCCTACTGCCAGCAGGAACATTTAAAGAAATATAATATGATTGATTAGAGTGACGAGGTGCTTAAAATTATGAATTGTGGACACGTGTCTTCAGTCCCCATTTTGTGGAGACATCGTAACAAGATGGCGGTTAACGTTGCCGATGCTGAGCCTGATCTTTGTCAATCGAGCGGTTGGTGTTTTGGCACAAAGCCTGATGTCACTTCCGTGTTTCTTTGGTTTCTATGAAATGTCATCAGGCAACTTTCCAAAAACACACCTGCAGTCAAACCCGAAATACAAGAGACCACACAAACACTAATGTGTGGTTACAAAAGCTCAAAGGCCTCAAACTACTAACCAGTAGAACAAATTCACAATCACCACCTAATAATTGTCCTGTAATACACGTTTTCCTGCTTTTCTTTGCACGGTGTGACTCAGTGTGACTCATGCCGAGTCAGTTGGGCCTGAATAAAACCTGCAAACTCTGCTAAACTCCAACTTAATATATTGTGCTTTCACTTTGTCCTCTGTTGAATTTATTAGCTTTATTTATTTAGCACTTTACATGCACAGAATTCTGCACAAAGGGATTTACACATGTTTAATTACCAGGTTAACCTGAACTAGGACCAGCCAGCTTGGATCTGGTTTAACCCTTTTAGTCCTATAGGCGTTTTGTAGGCCTCATGCTGGAAATTGCATTTACACACTAAAACTGTCATATTTATGAAAGCAAAAGGTTTATATTGAAATGTCTTGTTGTCATGATACAAGGGAACATAGGTGAGTGTGTTTAGATGTGAAAATCAGTATATATATTTTCATATTTGTATGGCACACACAAAAAAAGAAGAAAAACTGTCAGGGATCGCAGCCAGAGCAGGATGCAGGGAGGACTCACACGCAGGGCTGACGGGCGTCTCAGCGCAGGAACGGGCGCAGACGGGCGTCTGGGGGCCGGAACGGGCGCTGACGGGCGTCTGGGGGCCGGAACGGGCGGAGACTGGAGTCTGGGGGCCGGAACGGGCAGAGACTGGAGTCTGGGGGCCGGAACGGGCGGAGACTGGAGTCTGGGGGCCGGAACGGGCGGAGACGAGACTCTGGGGGCCGGAACGGGCGAAGACGGGCGTCGGGGGGCCCACCTGGGCTGGGACGGACGTCTTGGGGGCCGCTCAGGCTGGAACGGGCGTCTTGGGGCCCGCTCAGGCTGGAACGGGCGTCTGGGGGCCGAGTCGGGAGCCGGGACTGGGGGGGTTCGTCGGCTCCTTCTCCTCGGATTGAGGAGGTCCCGGAGCCTGAAGAATTTCTCCTGGTAGCTCCTGGGGCCAACAACAACATTCGTTTTCCATTGAAAAAATGGGCTTCTCAAGTCGAGGTAGTCAGGCCCCAGGTCGCTCCAGGAGTCCGCTGGCATGCCGGTGTTGGTGTTTCGCCGGGCAGCCTGCTGCATGCTTCGTGGTCCCCCAAACGCAAGGCGAGTTCCCAAATATTTTTCATTTGGGTAAAACCCTGCTGAGTCCTTTCTTGGTCGCATCATTCTGTCAGGGATCGCAGCCGGAGCAGGATGCAGGGAGGACTCACACGCAGGGTTTCCGATGACAAAGTGCTCTTTATTCCAAAAACAAAACCTGGACGTGCTCCAACAACGAGTGACGTTAGACAATGACGCGACAAGGGACAACAGGCACACAGGGCTTAAATACACTAGGGAGGTGCAGGTGATTGGACACAGGTGGAATCAATCAGGCTATCACAGGACAAGGCAGGAAGTGAAGTTACCCAGGAACACAAGGAACATGAAACTTCAAACTAAAACAGGAAGAGAGACCAAGCCGTGACAGAACCCCCCCCCCCTCAAGGACCGAATTCCAGACGGTCCTAAAGGGGAGCAGAACCGGAGAAAATCAGACAAGGGGAGGGAGGGTGGGGACCCGACGATCCTGGACCGCGCGGGGAACTCCGAGTGATGGCGGCCATGTGTCGGGTCCTTCGGGGGCCGGCCGGAACGGCTGCCGGGACCTCAGGGTCTCGGGGGGTCTAGCGGGGCGGCGGCCGGGCCTCAGGGTCTCGGGGAGCGCCGGGCGGTGCGGCTCCGGCGTCGTTGTGGCGGGGGGCGCCGGGTTCTGCAGCGGCGTCGTTGTGGCGGGGGGCGCCGGGTTCTGCAGCGGCGGCGGCCCAACCCTTGACCCCACCCCCCCCTCAAGGGCCGGCTCCCAGACGGCCCCCAGGGGTGGGGGGGAGGGGATCAAGGGACGGGAGGGAGGGGGCACGATCAGGGGTCGTGGGGACAGGGCTGGAGACGGGACGGGTGGAGACAGGCGTCGGGGGGCTGGAGACGGGACGGGCGGAGACAGGCGTCGGGGGGGTGGAGACGGGGCCGGGGCCGGGACGGGCGGAGACAAGACTCTGGGGGCCGGGACGGGCGGAGACAAGACTCTGGGGGCCGGGACAAGACTCTGGGGGCCGGGTCGGGCTGGGACGGGCGTCTGGGAGCCCACTCGGGCTGGGACGGGCGTCTGGGAGCCCACTCGGGCTGGGACGGGCGTCTGGGGGTTGAGTCAGGTGCCGGGACTGGGGGGGCTCGTCGTCTCCTCCCCCCCGGGCTCCTTCTCTTCGGATTGAGGAGATCCCGGAGCTCGAAGCATTCCTCCTGGTAGCTCCTGGGGCCAACAACGACATAAGTCTTCCACTGGAAGAAAGGGCTCCTTAAATCGATGTAGTCGGGCCCCAAGTCGCTCCAGGAGTCCGCTGGCAAGCCGGTGCCGGTGTTGCACGCTGCGTGGACCCCCACGAGCCAGGCGAGTTCCCCAAAAAGGGCTGTCAGAATCGAAACCTGCTGAGTCCTTCTGTGGTCGCGTCATTCTGTCAGGTGTGGGATGCTGGTGCAGGCGGAAGGGAGGACTCAAACGCAGGAGTTCCAGACGTGCTCTTTATTCCAAAACATAAGACTCACCAAACAGACGAACGTGCACCAACGGCAACTGACGTAGACAATGACGCAACAAGGGACAACAGGCACACAGGGCTTAAATACACAAGGGAGGTGCAGGTGATTGGACACAGGTGGAAACACTCAGGCAATCACAGGACAAGGCAGGAAGTGAAGTTAACCCAAGACCACAAGGAACATGAAACTTCAAACTAAAACAGGAAGAGAGACCAAACCGTGACACGGCTGGATTATTTTCCAGGTTGGTTGTGAAAGACTGAAAGTCAGACTTTCAAATGAGTTATAATCCAGTTTAGGTTTAAGGTTTATTAAAAGGCAGGAGTCATAAATAGCTGCCACTCCACCCCCTCGGCCTGTGCCTCGGGGGATATGAGTATTAACATGACTTGGAGGAGTCGCTTCGTTTAAGCTAAAGTACTCCCCATCCGATAGCCATTGTCATATATTAGTTAATTTACTTAAACAGCTTTAGAGCACAGAGATCTAATATTCAAAAGTCCCCCTTTAATTATCCTAGTTTGTTGCACTGTTGTATTATTACATTTAACTTTGATTAAGTTATTAAATATAACTCCTCGGTTGTTTACCTTTAACTTAAATAACGGTGCCCGTGGGACAGAAACAGTTTCTATACAGTTAATTACGCTGAGTGACTGCTCGGAAGGAAGCGCAGAGAAGTGTGTAAGACTGCAACTCTGCTTCCTGGTCTGAATTCTGGGTCATGGATTAAGTCCATTAAGAAACTGGGTCAGGTTCTTAGAAATGAGTTGAGCTCCATCCAAAGTTGGATGGATGCCGTCCCTCCTAGTCAGACCAGGCACTCCCCAAAACGTATTCCAGTGATCAACGAAGCCCACATTATTTACTGGGCACCACCTCGACAACCAGCGGCGGAATGACGACATGCGGCTATACATGTCGTCACAAATCAAGTTTGGGAGGAGGCCAGAGAAAACTACGGTGTCTGACATTGTTTTAGCGTATGTACACACCGATTCAACGTTAACTTTTGTGACTTCTGAGTGGCGTAACCGGGAGTCATTACCGCCGACATGAATTACAATCTTACTGTATTTACCTTTTATCCTTAGCCAGCAGTTTAAGATAAGACTCGATGTCGCCCACTCTGGCCCCGGGTGTAAAAGTGACTATGGCCCCTGGTTTCGCTAACTTCACGTTCCTCAGAATGGAGCTACCTATCACCAGAGTTGGCTTCTCAGCGGGTGTGTCGCTGAGTGGGGAGAAGCGGTTTGAAACTTTATGATGACAGTATTAGTGATATGATCAATATTTAAAATAATGATGTGAGGTGAGGTTCAGGTTTACATTGTCCCATGTAGGAAAGGAAGGTCATAGTAAAAATAAAATGACTGAATGAATTCACACCTGTATTGTGTCCTGCTGTGCCTTGTGTTCATGGAGACTCTCTGTGTGTGCTGTGGGACTGGTTTCTCTGTCAAGCACGCCGTTAGAAATGTCTCTCCAGAGCATTTCTATCCTGATGGGGAAAGAAATCGTTTAGTCTGCCTACAATGACAGTTTATGTGTCTGTGTTAACCTCTTAAAAAATGATGAGATGACTGCCTTAAAATCTACTTTAGCAAAGCTCCCCTTCAGACTTCAACTTTTATTTACATAGATAAATTCATTCATTTATTTCCATATTTACTTCAGAATCTATTTCTTCATAAATGCATTTATTTATTTACACGTTTGTTTATATATTCCTGTATTTATACATTTATTCATACTTAAGTCATTTTTGTCCTCCGTATTCTTAAAGTATTGTGTTCTTAAAATGTTTGTATTTTTGGAGCCTAATAAACTTCTGGATGATCCACGTTTGACTGTTTGATCGAATAATATACTTATTCGCACACACACACACGCACACACACACAGACACACACACACACTAAACTGGTAGTTCTATATGGTCATCTACTCATACATATGATACATAAGCTGATACAGTACATATATCCTCATAACTATTCATTTGTATCAATTAGACTCTTTGGGTTTGTTTTTATCTTCTGTTGAGATAATTGTTTTTGCCAGCAACATCTTATTGGATGATGATGCATTCTATTTAGCCTACTGCCAGCAGGAACATTTAAAGAAATATAATATGATTGATTAGAGTGACGAGGTGCTTAAAATTATGAATTGTGGACACGTGTCTTCAGTCCCCATTTTGTGGAGACATCGTAACAAGATGGCGGTTAACGTTGCCGATGCTGAGCCTGATCTTTGTCAATCGAGCGGTTGGTGTTTTGGCACAAAGCCTGATGTCACTTCCGTGTTTCTTTGGTTTCTATGAAATGTCATCAGGCAACTTTCCAAAAACACACCTGCAGTCAAACCCGAAATACAAGAGACCACACAAACACTAATGTGTGGTTACAAAAGCTCAAAGGCCTCAAACTACTAACCAGTAGAACAAATTCACAATCACCACCTAATAATTGTCCTGTAATACACGTTTTCCTGCTTTTCTTTGCACGGTGTGACTCAGTGTGACTCATGCCGAGTCAGTTGGGCCTGAATAAAACCTGCAAACTCTGCTAAACTCCAACTTAATATATTGTGCTTTCACTTTGTCCTCTGTTGAATTTATTAGCTTTATTTATTTAGCACTTTACATGCACAGAATTCTGCACAAAGGGATTTACACATGTTTAATTACCAGGTTAACCTGAACTAGGACCAGCCAGCTTGGATCTGGTTTAACCCTTTTAGTCCTATAGGCGTTTTGTAGGCCTCATGCTGGAAATTGCATTTACACACTAAAACTGTCATATTTATGAAAGCAAAAGGTTTATATTGAAATGTCTTGTTGTCATGATACAAGGGAACATAGGTGAGTGTGTTTAGATGTGAAAATCAGTATATATATTTTCATATTTGTATGGCACACACAAAAAAAGAAGAAAAACTGTCAGGGATCGCAGCCAGAGCAGGATGCAGGGAGGACTCACACGCAGGGCTGACGGGCGTCTCAGCGCAGGAACGGGCGCAGACGGGCGTCTGGGGGCCGGAACGGGCGCTGACGGGCGTCTGGGGGCCGGAACGGGCGGAGACTGGAGTCTGGGGGCCGGAACGGGCAGAGACTGGAGTCTGGGGGCCGGAACGGGCGGAGACTGGAGTCTGGGGGCCGGAACGGGCGGAGACGAGACTCTGGGGGCCGGAACGGGCGAAGACGGGCGTCGGGGGGCCCACCTGGGCTGGGACGGACGTCTTGGGGGCCGCTCAGGCTGGAACGGGCGTCTTGGGGCCCGCTCAGGCTGGAACGGGCGTCTGGGGGCCGAGTCGGGAGCCGGGACTGGGGGGGTTCGTCGGCTCCTTCTCCTCGGATTGAGGAGGTCCCGGAGCCTGAAGAATTTCTCCTGGTAGCTCCTGGGGCCAACAACAACATTCGTTTTCCATTGAAAAAATGGGCTTCTCAAGTCGAGGTAGTCAGGCCCCAGGTCGCTCCAGGAGTCCGCTGGCATGCCGGTGTTGGTGTTTCGCCGGGCAGCCTGCTGCATGCTTCGTGGTCCCCCAAACGCAAGGCGAGTTCCCAAATATTTTTCATTTGGGTAAAACCCTGCTGAGTCCTTTCTTGGTCGCATCATTCTGTCAGGGATCGCAGCCGGAGCAGGATGCAGGGAGGACTCACACGCAGGGTTTCCGATGACAAAGTGCTCTTTATTCCAAAAACAAAACCTGGACGTGCTCCAACAACGAGTGACGTTAGACAATGACGCGACAAGGGACAACAGGCACACAGGGCTTAAATACACTAGGGAGGTGCAGGTGATTGGACACAGGTGGAATCAATCAGGCTATCACAGGACAAGGCAGGAAGTGAAGTTACCCAGGAACACAAGGAACATGAAACTTCAAACTAAAACAGGAAGAGAGACCAAGCCGTGACAGAACCCCCCCCCCCTCAAGGACCGAATTCCAGACGGTCCTAAAGGGGAGCAGAACCGGAGAAAATCAGACAAGGGGAGGGAGGGTGGGGACCCGACGATCCTGGACCGCGCGGGGAACTCCGAGTGATGGCGGCCATGTGTCGGGTCCTTCGGGGGCCGGCCGGAACGGCTGCCGGGACCTCAGGGTCTCGGGGGGTCTAGCGGGGCGGCGGCCGGGCCTCAGGGTCTCGGGGAGCGCCGGGCGGTGCGGCTCCGGCGTCGTTGTGGCGGGGGGCGCCGGGTTCTGCAGCGGCGTCGTTGTGGCGGGGGGCGCCGGGTTCTGCAGCGGCGGCGGCCCAACCCTTGACCCCACCCCCCCCTCAAGGGCCGGCTCCCAGACGGCCCCCAGGGGTGGGGGGGAGGGGATCAAGGGACGGGAGGGAGGGGGCACGATCAGGGGTCGTGGGGACAGGGCTGGAGACGGGACGGGTGGAGACAGGCGTCGGGGGGCTGGAGACGGGACGGGCGGAGACAGGCGTCGGGGGGGTGGAGACGGGGCCGGGGCCGGGACGGGCGGAGACAAGACTCTGGGGGCCGGGACGGGCGGAGACAAGACTCTGGGGGCCGGGACAAGACTCTGGGGGCCGGGTCGGGCTGGGACGGGCGTCTGGGAGCCCACTCGGGCTGGGACGGGCGTCTGGGAGCCCACTCGGGCTGGGACGGGCGTCTGGGGGTTGAGTCAGGTGCCGGGACTGGGGGGGCTCGTCGTCTCCTCCCCCCCGGGCTCCTTCTCTTCGGATTGAGGAGATCCCGGAGCTCGAAGCATTCCTCCTGGTAGCTCCTGGGGCCAACAACGACATAAGTCTTCCACTGGAAGAAAGGGCTCCTTAAATCGATGTAGTCGGGCCCCAAGTCGCTCCAGGAGTCCGCTGGCAAGCCGGTGCCGGTGTTGCACGCTGCGTGGACCCCCACGAGCCAGGCGAGTTCCCCAAAAAGGGCTGTCAGAATCGAAACCTGCTGAGTCCTTCTGTGGTCGCGTCATTCTGTCAGGTGTGGGATGCTGGTGCAGGCGGAAGGGAGGACTCAAACGCAGGAGTTCCAGACGTGCTCTTTATTCCAAAACATAAGACTCACCAAACAGACGAACGTGCACCAACGGCAACTGACGTAGACAATGACGCAACAAGGGACAACAGGCACACAGGGCTTAAATACACAAGGGAGGTGCAGGTGATTGGACACAGGTGGAAACACTCAGGCAATCACAGGACAAGGCAGGAAGTGAAGTTAACCCAAGACCACAAGGAACATGAAACTTCAAACTAAAACAGGAAGAGAGACCAAACCGTGACACGGCTGGATTATTTTCCAGGTTGGTTGTGAAAGACTGAAAGTCAGACTTTCAAATGAGTTATAATCCAGTTTAGGTTTAAGGTTTATTAAAAGGCAGGAGTCATAAATAGCTGCCACTCCACCCCCTCGGCCTGTGCCTCGGGGGATATGAGTATTAACATGACTTGGAGGAGTCGCTTCGTTTAAGCTAAAGTACTCCCCATCCGATAGCCATTGTCATATATTAGTTAATTTACTTAAACAGCTTTAGAGCACAGAGATCTAATATTCAAAAGTCCCCCTTTAATTATCCTAGTTTGTTGCACTGTTGTATTATTACATTTAACTTTGATTAAGTTATTAAATATAACTCCTCGGTTGTTTACCTTTAACTTAAATAACGGTGCCCGTGGGACAGAAACAGTTTCTATACAGTTAATTACGCTGAGTGACTGCTCGGAAGGAAGCGCAGAGAAGTGTGTAAGACTGCAACTCTGCTTCCTGGTCTGAATTCTGGGTCATGGATTAAGTCCATTAAGAAACTGGGTCAGGTTCTTAGAAATGAGTTGAGCTCCATCCAAAGTTGGATGGATGCCGTCCCTCCTAGTCAGACCAGGCACTCCCCAAAACGTATTCCAGTGATCAACGAAGCCCACATTATTTACTGGGCACCACCTCGACAACCAGCGGCGGAATGACGACATGCGGCTATACATGTCGTCACAAATCAAGTTTGGGAGGAGGCCAGAGAAAACTACGGTGTCTGACATTGTTTTAGCGTATGTACACACCGATTCAACGTTAACTTTTGTGACTTCTGAGTGGCGTAACCGGGAGTCATTACCGCCGACATGAATTACAATCTTACTGTATTTACCTTTTATCCTTAGCCAGCAGTTTAAGATAAGACTCGATGTCGCCCACTCTGGCCCCGGGTGTAAAAGTGACTATGGCCCCTGGTTTCGCTAACTTCACGTTCCTCAGAATGGAGCTACCTATCACCAGAGTTGGCTTCTCAGCGGGTGTGTCGCTGAGTGGGGAGAAGCGGTTTGAAACTTTATGATGACAGTATTAGTGATATGATCAATATTTAAAATAATGATGTGAGGTGAGGTTCAGGTTTACATTGTCCCATGTAGGAAAGGAAGGTCATAGTAAAAATAAAATGACTGAATGAATTCACACCTGTATTGTGTCCTGCTGTGCCTTGTGTTCATGGAGACTCTCTGTGTGTGCTGTGGGACTGGTTTCTCTGTCAAGCACGCCGTTAGAAATGTCTCTCCAGAGCATTTCTATCCTGATGGGGAAAGAAATCGTTTAGTCTTCCTACAATGACAGTTTATGTGTCTGTGTTAACCTCTTAAAAAATGATGAGATGACTGCCTTAAAATCTACTTTAGCAAAGCTCCCCTTCAGACTTCAACTTTTATTTACATAGATAAATTCATTCATTTATTTCCATATTTACTTCAGAATCTATTTCTTCATAAATGCATTTATTTATTTACACGTTTGTTTATATATTCCTGTATTTATACATTTATTCATACTTAAGTCATTTTTGTCCTCCGTATTCTTAAAGTATTGTGTTCTTAAAATGTTTGTATTTTTGGAGCCTAATAAACTTCTGGATGATCCACGTTTGACTGTTTGATCGAATAATATACTTATTCGCACACACACACACGCACACACACACAGACACACACACACACTAAACTGGTAGTTCTATATGGTCATCTACTCATACATATGATACATAAGCTGATACAGTACATATATCCTCATAACTATTCATTTGTATCAATTAGACTCTTTGGGTTTGTTTTTATCTTCTGTTGAGATAATTGTTTTTGCCAGCAACATCTTATTGGATGATGATGCATTCTATTTAGCCTACTGCCAGCAGGAACATTTAAAGAAATATAATATGATTGATTAGAGTGACGAGGTGCTTAAAATTATGAATTGTGGACACGTGTCTTCAGTCCCCATTTTGTGGAGACATCGTAACAAGATGGCGGTTAACGTTGCCGATGCTGAGCCTGATCTTTGTCAATCGAGCGGTTGGTGTTTTGGCACAAAGCCTGATGTCACTTCCGTGTTTCTTTGGTTTCTATGAAATGTCATCAGGCAACTTTCCAAAAACACACCTGCAGTCAAACCCGAAATACAAGAGACCACACAAACACTAATGTGTGGTTACAAAAGCTCAAAGGCCTCAAACTACTAACCAGTAGAACAAATTCACAATCACCACCTAATAATTGTCCTGTAATACACGTTTTCCTGCTTTTCTTTGCACGGTGTGACTCAGTGTGACTCATGCCGAGTCAGTTGGGCCTGAATAAAACCTGCAAACTCTGCTAAACTCCAACTTAATATATTGTGCTTTCACTTTGTCCTCTGTTGAATTTATTAGCTTTATTTATTTAGCACTTTACATGCACAGAATTCTGCACAAAGGGATTTACACATGTTTAATTACCAGGTTAACCTGAACTAGGACCAGCCAGCTTGGATCTGGTTTAACCCTTTTAGTCCTATAGGCGTTTTGTAGGCCTCATGCTGGAAATTGCATTTACACACTAAAACTGTCATATTTATGAAAGCAAAAGGTTTATCTTGAAATGTCTTGTTGTCATGATACAAGGGAACATAGGTGAGTGTGTTTAGATGTGAAAATCAGTATATATATTTTCATATTTGTATGGCACACACAAAAAAAGAAGAAAAACTGTCAGGGATCGCAGCCGGAGCAGGATGCAGGGAGGACTCACACGCAGGGCTGACGGGCGTCTCAGCGCAGGAACGGGCGCAGACGGGCGTCTGGGGGCCGGAACGGGCGCTGACGGGCGTCTGGGGGCCGGAACGGGCGGAGACTGGAGTCTGGGGGCCGGAACGGGCAGAGACTGGAGTCTGGGGGCCGGAACGGGCGGAGACTGGAGTCTGGGGGCCGGAACGGGCGGAGACGAGACTCTGGGGGCCGGAACGGGCGAAGACGGGCGTCGGGGGGCCCACCTGGGCTGGGACGGACGTCTTGGGGGCCGCTCAGGCTGGAACGGGCGTCTTGGGGCCCGCTCAGGCTGGAACGGGCGTCTGGGGGCCGAGTCGGGAGCCGGGACTGGGGGGGTTCGTCGGCTCCTTCTCCTCGGATTGAGGAGGTCCCGGAGCCTGAAGAATTTCTCCTGGTAGCTCCTGGGGCCAACAACAACATTCGTTTTCCATTGAAAAAATGGGCTTCTCAAGTCGAGGTAGTCAGGCCCCAGGTCGCTCCAGGAGTCCGCTGGCATGCCGGTGTTGGTGTTTCGCCGGGCAGCCTGCTGCATGCTTCGTGGTCCCCCAAACGCAAGGCGAGTTCCCAAATATTTTTCATTTGGGTAAAACCCTGCTGAGTCCTTTCTTGGTCGCATCATTCTGTCAGGGATCGCAGCCGGAGCAGGATGCAGGGAGGACTCACACGCAGGGTTTCCGATGACAAAGTGCTCTTTATTCCAAAAACAAAACCTGGACGTGCTCCAACAACGAGTGACGTTAGACAATGACGCGACAAGGGACAACAGGCACACAGGGCTTAAATACACTAGGGAGGTGCAGGTGATTGGACACAGGTGGAATCAATCAGGCTATCACAGGACAAGGCAGGAAGTGAAGTTACCCAGGAACACAAGGAACATGAAACTTCAAACTAAAACAGGAAGAGAGACCAAGCCGTGACAGAACCCCCCCCCCCTCAAGGACCGAATTCCAGACGGTCCTAAAGGGGAGCAGAACCGGAGAAAATCAGACAAGGGGAGGGAGGGTGGGGACCCGACGATCCTGGACCGCGCGGGGAACTCCGAGTGATGGCGGCCATGTGTCGGGTCCTTCGGGGGCCGGCCGGAACGGCTGCCGGGACCTCAGGGTCTCGGGGGGTCTAGCGGGGCGGCGGCCGGGCCTCAGGGTCTCGGGGAGCGCCGGGCGGTGCGGCTCCGGCGTCGTTGTGGCGGGGGGCGCCGGGTTCTGCAGCGGCGTCGTTGTGGCGGGGGGCGCCGGGTTCTGCAGCGGCGGCGGCCCAACCCTTGACCCCACCCCCCCCTCAAGGGCCGGCTCCCAGACGGCCCCCAGGGGTGGGGGGGAGGGGATCAAGGGACGGGAGGGAGGGGGCACGATCAGGGGTCGTGGGGACAGGGCTGGAGACGGGACGGGTGGAGACAGGCGTCGGGGGGCTGGAGACGGGACGGGCGGAGACAGGCGTCGGGGGGGTGGAGACGGGGCCGGGGCCGGGACGGGCGGAGACAAGACTCTGGGGGCCGGGACGGGCGGAGACAAGACTCTGGGGGCCGGGACAAGACTCTGGGGGCCGGGTCGGGCTGGGACGGGCGTCTGGGAGCCCACTCGGGCTGGGACGGGCGTCTGGGAGCCCACTCGGGCTGGGACGGGCGTCTGGGGGTTGAGTCAGGTGCCGGGACTGGGGGGGCTCGTCGTCTCCTCCCCCCCGGGCTCCTTCTCTTCGGATTGAGGAGATCCCGGAGCTCGAAGCATTCCTCCTGGTAGCTCCTGGGGCCAACAACGACATAAGTCTTCCACTGGAAGAAAGGGCTCCTTAAATCGATGTAGTCGGGCCCCAAGTCGCTCCAGGAGTCCGCTGGCAAGCCGGTGCCGGTGTTGCACGCTGCGTGGACCCCCACGAGCCAGGCGAGTTCCCCAAAAAGGGCTGTCAGAATCGAAACCTGCTGAGTCCTTCTGTGGTCGCGTCATTCTGTCAGGTGTGGGATGCTGGTGCAGGCGGAAGGGAGGACTCAAACGCAGGAGTTCCAGACGTGCTCTTTATTCCAAAACATAAGACTCACCAAACAGACGAACGTGCACCAACGGCAACTGACGTAGACAATGACGCAACAAGGGACAACAGGCACACAGGGCTTAAATACACAAGGGAGGTGCAGGTGATTGGACACAGGTGGAAACACTCAGGCAATCACAGGACAAGGCAGGAAGTGAAGTTAACCCAAGACCACAAGGAACATGAAACTTCAAACTAAAACAGGAAGAGAGACCAAACCGTGACACGGCTGGATTATTTTCCAGGTTGGTTGTGAAAGACTGAAAGTCAGACTTTCAAATGAGTTATAATCCAGTTTAGGTTTAAGGTTTATTAAAAGGCAGGAGTCATAAATAGCTGCCACTCCACCCCCTCGGCCTGTGCCTCGGGGGATATGAGTATTAACATGACTTGGAGGAGTCGCTTCGTTTAAGCTAAAGTACTCCCCATCCGATAGCCATTGTCATATATTAGTTAATTTACTTAAACAGCTTTAGAGCACAGAGATCTAATATTCAAAAGTCCCCCTTTAATTATCCTAGTTTGTTGCACTGTTGTATTATTACATTTAACTTTGATTAAGTTATTAAATATAACTCCTCGGTTGTTTACCTTTAACTTAAATAACGGTGCCCGTGGGACAGAAACAGTTTCTATACAGTTAATTACGCTGAGTGACTGCTCGGAAGGAAGCGCAGAGAAGTGTGTAAGACTGCAACTCTGCTTCCTGGTCTGAATTCTGGGTCATGGATTAAGTCCATTAAGAAACTGGGTCAGGTTCTTAGAAATGAGTTGAGCTCCATCCAAAGTTTGATGGATGCAGTCCCTCCTAGTCAGACCAGGCACTCCCCAAAACGTATTCCAGTGATCAACGAAGCCCACATTATTTACATGTCGTCACTGATCAAGTTTGGGAGGGGGCCAGAGAAAACTACGCTGTCTGATTTTGTGGAGACATCGTAACAAGATGGCGGTTAACGTTGCCGATGCTGAGCCTGATCTTTGTCAATAGAGGGGTTGGTGTTTTGGCACAAGCCTGATGTCACTTCTGTGTTTCTTTGGTTTCTATGAAATGTCATCAGGCAACTTTCCAAAAACACACCTGCAGTCAAACCAGAAATACAAGAGGCCACATAACACTAATATGTGGTTACAAAAGCTCAAAGGCCTCAAACTACTAACCAGCAGAGGTGGGATCAAGTCACTGTTATGCAAGTCACAAGCAAGTCTCAAGTCATTGCCCTCGAGTCCCGAGTCAAGTCGAGTCAAAGACGAAGCAAGTCCCAAGTCGAGTCACAAGTCACAGCCAACAAGTCTCAAGTCGAGTCACAAGTCGTACCATTTTAGTCTCGAGTCATTTCGAGTCCTTTTATTATAGTGGGGACGGGGAACCCTGGGTGATGGTGCGCTGCCTCACAGACCTAGACTACGAAGGGAAGGGTAACGGTGGATCGACTGTGACTGTGTTATAGTACTGTAACGCTCACCCCAATGCTGCAGCGTAAATAAGGAGGCGATGACTGGCTTGCAACTCCGCTGCATTTATTTATATAAAACAACTCAACTTCGGTCACTGTTGGCCGTCACCACGCCGAACGAACACTTCCGCATACACGGCCCCCCAAAACTCTGGTTGTCTCGCGTAACTACAGCTGGTAACGGAACATAACATGAACACATGCAACATCTGCATAACTGATTAACTAATAACTTTAACTCAGCTCATTACACTACTTTAAAACGGACGTTGACATAATGTTGGCGAGGATTTCCATCGGAGTCTGAATCCGGGTTCAAAAATCCCGATTTATGTAACCATGAACGAGCTGTCTCGTTGATACGGTCAAATGGACTGCAGTGATTGGATGTCGTGCAGACAGCGCTCTCTGCATACAGGTGGCGCACATGTTTTGACAGATGCAGATAAACAGAGCGGCGCGGTGGTGTGAAAATGTTTTCCCCCAGTTTTCATGGGAAGTAGCAAGTCTTCTCGAGTCAAAAGGCTCGAGTCCAAGTCAAGTCACGAGTCATCGGTGTTCAAGTCCAAGTCGAGTTGCAAGGTTTTGTACGTTTTGTCGAGTCGAGTCTCAAGTCATCAAATTCATGACTCGAGTCTGACTCGAGTCCAAGTCACATGACTCGAGTCCACACCTCTGCTAACCAGTACAACAAATTCACAATCACCACCTAATAATTGTCCTGTACTACACGTTTTCCTGCTCTTCTTTGCACGGTGTGACTCAGTGTGACTCATGCCGAGTCAGTTGGGCCTGAATAAAACCTGCAAACTCTGCTAAACCCCAACTTAATATATTTTGCTTTCACTTTGTCCTCTGCAAAAGGTTTATCTTGAAATGTATTGTTGTCATGATACAAGGGAACATAGGTGAGTGTGTTTAGATGTGAAAATCAGTATAAATATTTTCATATTTGTATGGCACACACAAAAAGAGAAGAAAAACTCAAGTTTCGCTTGGGAAAAAAACTACTTACCCCCATAAAACAAAGGACGAAGCCTGGAAGTCTCCGTTATGTTAGCCTATTGTGTGGACAGTATATATGTAAAGGTTTTACTTTGATTGAGTAAAGCAGAACATATACAGAGAGACTGTAGTGGAGGCCTCCCGGCCACTTCACGCACAGGGTGGATATGCATTTCATATCTCACCGTTTGCTGGCAAAATTCTAAGTCCCGCCTCTCTACGAAATCGTCAGAGCCAATGGAATCGAGCCAGACTCACGTGGGATAGAGCGCCCGCTTTCCTGGCCAGTAAAAGGAGGAGACGTGTGGAGCGAGAAATGATGCTCCGCTCTGAGGGTTAAGCCCAAAAGTGCCCCCCCTTCCCATTCAATTCTTCGTAGAAACGAAGAATAAACGGAAGGTCTTCTACAGTCTATCAGTATATCTCTTCAAAATGTGTGTAATTTACATTACAAGAGATTTAGCTGACACATTGCATTATAACCCATGCATTACATTGTTGTAATGGGGAGCAATAAGGGGTAAGGTGTCCTGCTCAGGGACACTTTGACATGGTGCACAGAGGGCCGGATTCGAACCACCAACCTTGTGCACCCGGCGCACTGCACTACTCTGTGCGCCACCATCGCCCAAACAATGTTCATTGAGCTTTTTTTCAACCTTTGACTTTTAATATCTTGAAAATTAAGAAATTTGAACTTGGTTTTTCCCGTCTCTGTTCTGCCAATTAATTAAAGGCACATAATTTAATTTGATAATACCTTGTGTGCTTATTAAATACATTTACAGAAAGCATGGGGCGTCCCCCCTGAAATCCTATGTCTAAAGTCCCTTGTGACCCCCTTGGCCCTGCTCTCCTCTAACAACACAGAGAAACCCTGACAGAGGAATGTGTGTGTGTCATTGACCCTGCACAGGTTCACCAGGGTTTGGCCAGTTGTCCTAACCAGACCCTGCTGGTGATCGCCCCCAAGCTGAGGACCATCCAGAGGGCCCATCACATTGTTGTGATGGATGACGGCAGAGTTCAGGAGCGAGATGGAGTTGAAGGGGAGCTACTACCGACTGAGGGAGGAGCTCTTTGAGGACGAAAATCCAGCCCAGTGACGCAGCGCTGCCCCCCTGGACCCATCTGTGAGATGGTTGTTCTGTGGGACAACGTTGGACCAGGCAGCCGCAAAGAACATATCATCAGGATTTTTTCATCAGGAAAACGTAACAAGACCACGTTTTTTTCTTGTGGACCAACGTAGCTTTTACACGTTTTTTTTGGAGACTGGGTTGAAAAAACTGCCCAAAAAATGAAAACGAATGGCTGCACTACTGCCCCAGTACGGTAGGTGGCGGTCTCGCGCATGGTGGCGCGTCTTCTAACCAGTGGGAGTTAATTTCCGGGATAAACAAGGACATGCGTGTGTTAAATAAGTCTCCTTGTGACTTTGGTGTCCTGTCTCTCCTCCCCGTTGGGTAGCGTCCCCCCACCATGGCGGCCTCGGCCCACGTCTCCAGCGTCCGGTCCCTGTACAAGCGCATTCTGGTCCTGCACCGGTTCCTGCCGATAGACCTGAGAGCCCTCGGGGACCAGTATGTGAAAGACGAGTTCAGGAGACACAAAAGCGCTGCAGCCGAGGAGGCGAAGGGCTTCATGGCAGAGTGGAAGGTAAATGAACAGTACTCGGCCTATAGTGTGAGTTCCGCTCCCTTTCCCCTGTACAATGAGCCCGGACACGTCGTTGCGGGGGAAGCGGTCTGCTGGCGGCTCTAACGGGGCTCTTTGGCTGGCCTCTGATGGCTTGAGCCTCGCGGTGTGATGGCTCTCCGTCGCCACGTGATGGCAGCGCAGGGCCAGTGAGCAGGAGGCGCACACTGCGGGAGGTAAAAGTCGAGTTGGGTCATATTTTAACTCCTACCGTGAACCGGAAAGTTTTAGTGTTTCGTATCTTTTTGTATCACTTTCAGATTTGGCATAGGGGGGCGTGACATCACGAGTGACAGTTTAACGGAGAGGGCTGCGTTGCCTTCAGGAAACGTGTGACAGTCAGGCCCTGTGACAATCATGAATCAGCACTGTTCATGCAACATATTCACTTATTTTAGTTGTATCAACCTCCAGCTGCTTTCATAATGTCAACCTTGATAAACACAACCTTTCAAACCATTTTGCCCAAAGTGATGTAACACCAAATGTAAAATCTTGCAACAGAGGGGCTATTGATGTTGACATAGGAGAAAAACGTAAATGTTCCCAGTGCTGGTCAGAGTAGAGTCATTTATAATATACTGAATACTACTGACTGCTCGGTTGGGTAACAGAGTAAAACACACTGAGAATTCAGCGGAAGAGACACATTTTAATTCTTATTTCGATGCACTTGCCATTCTTCCTTTAATCATTTTTTACTGCATATGACTATTTTACTACATGAATTAACGCAGGCCTACTCTGATGAAAAAGTTCACCAGCCCGGCACCACCCTCGGACCTACCAGGATTCATGTGCTGATGAGGGATCCGTACGCCTCCAATTCCCAAAATAATCAGAGTGAGCCAGGTCCCTTTTTTTATATCCCTACAGGGGAGAGCTAATGTTTTACTGCACAATTACGTACTGCTGGGGGATCGCAAATCTGCCATCTGCAGCCAATTTCTCTAATGAAGTAGATGAGATTGCAGATGGGTTCCTGAGAGCTCCGTTTGTCATCGCCATAAGTGAGAAGCCACCAGGGAGGAGGAGTCCTTTCATTAGGCCTCGCTGTATCAGTATGCATTGTTTACGACCCAGAGACCATTTGCATCCGTTCCAATCGGGGGACCAGCGGCTTTCCTCATATTCACACACTCCTTTTGGCTGGATGACAATAGCAAATAGTCCCAGGCAAAACTTTCTATTGAAAAATAAAACAATTGAATATAATAAATTGCTGAGCTGACTTGGCATTGGAGGATGAATCTAGGAGCATACGTTAAGAATATCAAAATGTTTTTTTTTTTTCTTAAAACCATGACGCAGTTCATCACATGTAAATCTACAAATAATATGAATGGAATGTAACAGTAGTTTAACTGGAAAACGACAATATGGATGAAATTCAAATATAATATTTTTTATAAATATAACTTTTTTCCTCCTATTGAACTTTATATGTTTACATTCCATTCATATTTCCTTGTGATGTACGACTGTCTATTGCTGGGCTTCCAAGGTCGCCTGAGATTGCGCTGCTCTCACGGCACAACTTGCTGTCTTGTAAGTCGTAAATGGACTGACTAGAATACGTACATATCATTAATTTTATATTTACAGCCCAAAATCACACATTTACCCCTGAGGGCTTTACAGTCTGCACGCCATACATCCATATAGTGTCCTGCCTGCCCATTGTTTTTCCACATTTGGTAATTCATTCACTGTTCCTTGGATGTGTGTTATGTTCATTCATACTACCTGTGTAGGCCACAGCCGAGGGGGCCCTAACCCTCAACCCGGCCCCTTTGGCTGTCACCAACCTTGTACAGAAACAAAGTTCAGCACAAAGCTGGACAGCGTCTGCAAAGATGTCCTGTAGTGTGACCACGACATCAGAGCAGGGCATTCAGACTTCTGCCAGGAAGGACGCTACTTTGGTATAATTTGGGTGCAAATAAAATCATTTCCGTCTGCAGCATCCCTATTAGCTTCCACAAATCCAACATTGTTTCTTAGTGAGATCCAATCACAGCAGCACATTAGTAGACAACACACACAGCTAATTCCCACATCCCAAATTGCATTATGTGATTACTACAGCAGAGGCCTAATAACACAAACTGTGCCCAGAGTCCTCTTCTCCTCAGCGTCAGTTCCGTCAGCAGGAGGTGGGTTTCCACTGTATCTCTGCTTGAACGGACACGGAG
This sequence comes from Pungitius pungitius, assembly GCF_949316345.1. Classification (NCBI taxonomy): domain Eukaryota; kingdom Metazoa; phylum Chordata; class Actinopteri; order Perciformes; family Gasterosteidae; genus Pungitius; species Pungitius pungitius. Next base: position 4,794,325 of record NC_084916.1, on the reverse strand, counting down.
CGACGCGCACAATCCGATTACAGCCACTGAGTGTTCACTGTGTAATCCATTTATTTCAGAGGCACCCATGGGAGTTCTCGGCTACTAATAAATCTGCTCCATTGAGCCGAACAAGCTTTCCCCAAAGAGGAAGAGACGAGGGAGTAGTGTGCATAGGAAATGATCAGGACGTAGCAACAGTTTGACCTACTGTGGTCTACATTTGTGTTGTTCAATTCCTGGTATTCACCAACAGGTTCCTACAATTCACAAGACCTAAAATCCTAAATCCTCCTGAAAATCTCATAAACTTGTGGTTTTGTTTTGCTTTTTTGTCCAAAAAGATGGGAAAGAAAGTAATAGAAAACCAGAGTTTAGCTGATGAATAAACGGTGTCTGCCACATTATCTGGTAATCCATCAATGGGTAGCTCGTCGTATGAAGAGAACCAGATCGGAAGGCTCCGCCCCTTTCAGGGCTGTTATTCACTCCGCCACTTTATTCCCATGCACAGCTGCTTTCATGTTGCACGTGGGATTGAAAACGTGGGATCCTAAAAACGTTTATTTCCCAGATTAACAGAGAATTGTGATGGAAAACAAAATGGTCCGTCTCTCACACACACACACACACACGCGTTAATGACCTGCTGTTGGATTATGAATACCAGGCTTCACATTGATTTCCGCTAGTGGGTAAACATAATTGGTGGCGCTGGCACGTGACCGCATTGATCAGACCGCTGATTAAACAATTCTGAGCTTTTACGAGGTAACAATAATGTGACCCGGTAACAGTTTGAGGTTCCAAACAAAGAAAAGAATTATCCCTCGGTCCGCCATCTTTTATTTTTGAGCTTCGCGCTGCTTAGCCGTGAGCATGAACGCGATCTGATTGGCCAGTGCCCGTGCTGTGGTATTTGCATGAAAGGTGCTGCGAGTGAACCGATGCCCAGCTTGAGGGAGCTCCTGTGGGGAGCTGAATGTGTGTGTATTGCTGACAGATAACGTCTTGTCACTACAATATGTTGGATTCATGTTAATGTGTATTTAACGACAGTAAATACAATTCTGATGCTGAAGGCAATTAAATTTGTGGGGAAAAAATTGGTTGAAAAAAAAAAAAATTGGCTTATCAACCAAAAATGTTGCGACCTCAAACAATGGCCTGTCGTGCCGAAAGACTGCGTGATTTCCCCGAAGAAGACTTTCACCCCATCGCCTCCCCTTCTAGGATTTATCAGATTTGCTTTTAATAAAAACCAAAGTGGCGATGACACCGGTGGCCTTTACATGTCAGACCCCTGCTAATCCCATGGATCCAAGAAAGAACATTCATTTACTGAAAAGACTTTCCTGGAATTCTGAGTGAGCGTGTCAAATCGTTGGCGTGTTCGTTTAAGCGGCCTTGGGGAGGATATTTCCCCGTTGGCAAATATTGCCCGTAATGAGATTACGTGCAGGAAGAAGGCTCTGAGGAACAGCTCCTTTATTGCTCAGCAGGGAACACGTTCCCAACGCCCAAGACGCCGCGTGTACCTTCACACACAACTATGTAGTGCTACACATTCATCTTTGGGCCCATCGCAGGGGACTCATTGACCAATAGAAAACCACATAATTGAGGTTTAGTGTTTAGCCAGACGGGATTGGGTCCTTTTTGAAATTATAACTGGTCACATTTATCAATTCACCAATAAGGAATGTAGAAAAAAACCTCCTGCAGTCATCTTGAATAATTTGAGCTGTAAGTAGAATCCAATTATTATCCGAGCATTCTTACTCGTGTTGCTCAAAGGTAAACTACAGATGCAACTAAATTGGACGTCTCAAGAAAATAATAGATACTGCAACATAAAAAACAAGTGGTCATATACACGCTACGTACGCTAAGCATTAAATAAATGTTAAAGATGGGTTGGAAGACCTAGTACTAATCACTGTGCCCCCCCCGCCCCCCCGTCCCCTCTGCAGAACTACAAGGACACCCTGCAGACCCAGGTGCTGGAGTCAGCGGGGGGACAGAAGCGCTCGGTGAAGTTCGGGGCCAACCTTCCCGATGGGACACTCGGCAGCTTCCAGGACGACCAGATAGGCCAACTGTACGAACTCATGCTGGAGTCCACCAAATCCAGCAGACAGTTTGACATCCAGGAGGACGGCAAGTGAGCAGCGGACTGTGGACAAAATACAGATGGTGCCATGATGCATTCAGGGCATTAACACATCACCTATGAATGCTTCAGACGAGAAGTGGCGCTTAAAAGGCCCTGTAGAGGCATTTAAAGATATTTGATTATATTAAAGTGCTGTGTAATAGCTCCTTCTTCCTGTGCTTGTCTGTAAAAGCTGCATTTAGGTGGCACTAATTAGTCTCATTTGTCATGTTCCTTTTTCATGAATACCAAAGTGCGTTTTGTTTCTAGTAAAGGAGATGCCCTCAGATCTCACAGCGATGCTTCTGTCAGCCTTGGTGCTGATGCTGCCGTTGCTGGGGTCCAACTATGAGCACATGAATCCATGAGGTGTGTGCTGGGTGGGGGGGGGGGGGGCTGTGCTTTGCTGTTTCCAGCACGAGCAGGAGATCTTCTGTCCAATATTTAGAAGGCCTTAAATTGACATTTTTGACCTCCCCCCACCCTCCCCCCTGTCTCCGTGCAGCATGGTCTTCGTTTTGGAAAGTATGGTCCAATTTTAAAAAATGTAAAAGCTTTAGGGCGGACCTGATTGACAGGTCTCTATCACAGCTGTGTACTGTGGCGGGGTCTCATTTGGTGAGCTGCATCCTCATGAGGACCTGGGTTGGGTCCTCCGACAACTGAAACGGGACGGTCTGGCCTCTGGGGGGACTTGGGAGCTTTGCCGTTGCCTAGCAACCGGCAGCACTTGACAGTAAAAGCCCCAAAAACGTCTAAAATGCAGATAGAGAGGATAATCTTCTTATTTAATTTAATAAGATATGCTTTGAATCCCGAGCAACATATATTTCAGGCTTAGGGAAGAACATTTCCGGTCATTTCAAATTCAATTCGGTTAAGCCATGTACTTTTAGCTAAAAGGAATATTAAAATCTTCAGGGAGTGGGAAATCAATACAGTCAAGACAACAGTTGCCAACCTTATTAAATATGCAGACTTTTTATTTTCCTCTTGCATAGTATACAAGTTCAGTCTAACATTAAGATATTGCAGAATATATCGCATCCAGAAAGAATTCACAGCGCTAGACTATTTCCACATTTTATGTTAGTGTGTGGGTCTTAATTTAGGAAAGAAAAATTTAAAAAGCTTCAGGGCGGGCCCACTGTGATTGACTCTAGTTGAGTACCAGTCTGTCCAGCACTCACATGGGATGTGAGGGCATCTGGTCGGTAGTCATGGAGACCAGATGGAGTTGTCTTCTTGCAGGGACCACAGCACCGGGACTTTCTCCTGCTTCAGGCTCAAGTTGAACATATGTTGTAGCACAATAGACAGCTGGATGACGCATGTCTTCAGTATCCTGGGGCTTCAGCTTTGCCTTGGTTGAGTCTCTCCAGCAGACGTCTGGGGGGGGGGCGTTTGGAAGGTTTGATGTGTGGGGGGGGACAGCGAGTCAGTTTACCTCATTGGCCATCCCAAGGGAGCCCCCCTGTTGTCTCCCTCCAACCTTGAAGCCAGTTATTTGCTTCATCTTGGTCCACACCTCCTTCCAGCTTCCTCCTGTAGGAGTCCCTGCTCTCCCTGAGCTTCACCCTCAGGTCTCGCTGGACCCTCCTCAGCGCCTCCCTGTCTGCAGACCCGAGAGCTGCCTCCTTCTCATCAAGTCGCTGGTGATCTATGGTTTGTTATTTGGCCAGCAGCGTACAGTCCTGGATGGTGTGGCGATTTGTTCAGAGTATCAAGTCCTAGTTAGATCTATGATAAATGCCAGTGTGAAAGATCCCGGCTAACATGACTTCCATCACTCTCACCTCACACAATTTTTAATCCGTCGGTGTACAAAATGTAGTTGTTGGGAAGCCAAGTGATTTTATACATATCAATGAATACCTTTTGAGCAGGGCCCAAAGGGAACAAGGCCAGAGCATCAAGTGCCTTTTAAATGCTAATTAGGATTAATTAGGAGTGAGAGGCCTTTGTTTGTTTGTTCATGTTTTCTCCTGTTTTCGGGTAGGGAGATAGGTAAGACACTTGTATTTGGTTTGTTTCTTTGTGTGTTCTAGGAAAGGTAGGGGACCTGCACAGATTGTTTTGTTTGTTTTGGGCCACGCTCACCCTGAAGTTCATGACCTCGAACTGAAATAAATACCATTTGTGAACGAGAATGCTGCGGCATTGGTCTTAATTTGGGAGGTGGGGAGACTCTTGTGTACGCTACTTCCGGCCTCCCTAGGGCGTAACATAAGGACGAAAAATGAGAGATTGAGCGCATAAACTCATCCCCTGGTGGTCACCAGAGAGAATGTACATTTTAAGACACTTCCATCTGCCGAACCGGAGTTATCTGAGTTGCATCCTGATTTTCAGAATTGAATTCTGTCAATCGATAGTCGTGGATTCACAAACCACACAAGATTCCACCAGGCTTCAAACGATGTGCTTGTGTCCAGCAGCTACCAGCGTCCTCGGCCTGCTGCTCCTGGCTTGGGGCGTAGAGGAGGAGTTTTGGGATCTCGAAGGAGCATGTTTTGTCATAAGCTGGTAAGAAAACTAAACTATTGACGTTCATTTTTTAATTGTCAATAATAGAAACAGGCACCACAACAATAATGCTGAAGGTTTCACATCTAAAATGAAGAGCTAAAAGAGGCTTCAGCACTAAAGAAACTGCAGATTCATGGACATTTTTGGACAGTTTTATATTAAAACATATTCATTACTGACACATTGTTTCTTATTCATGTAAACTCCCACAGGGAACTCATTCAATCATGAGAATTGTAACCCCCCCCCCCCCCTACCATGTGTAAAATAGTCGATTGCATTAAATAAGACGTATAAATATTGTAATTAAAAATGAAAAAGGCGTATCATATGGCCTGCAGGGTTATCTAAAGAGGACCAGATCCACAGCTGGCAGCTACTGATGAATCAATTATTATTGGCCAGCAGTCTGTTGTTCGTGTGAAATTAGTGTTGAAGAACAAACACTCCTGACGACAGACAATGAGGACAAAGAGAATTATTGAATTCTGTGAAATAGCAATCCAAGCAAAGAGCCTCTGTCCTGTTGTGCAGTTGGTTTAAGATTTGTCTCCCAATAACTCGCTTATGGCTTGTATTTATACATTGATACATGACGCCGTGCACAGAAAGCTTGGAATAATCAGACTTTTCTTCGGAAAATCCTTACTTTAGTTATTATTCTTTGATGCCTTTTTCAGAAATATGTCAATTCATTTCTATAAAAATACATCTGCATTTGATACTGCACTATTGGACCCACTTTTATTTATTATTTTCACATCTCCTTCTACAATTGTCATGTTCTTATCTAATTTTAAACATATAACCAATTGACCTACATTTAGCCATAAAAGTTAAATAAATCTCACTGTCCTGATAGTAATTGAAGGTGCTGCTGATGGATCTCCATGGTAACATATACGTTGTCGTACTATGATCTAACCTATAATCCTTTTCCAGGTGAGTGCACAGTGCTGTCCTTAGCCAATCACCTCAAATCATCCATTCATCAGGTTAGGTGTTTAACTCAAGTTTGGAATTGGCACATGGGAATATTGTCTCAAGCGTGTTTCTGTGTGTGTGCGTGTGCATCTACTCGCTTTCAACACAAACAGTAAACCATTCAACTGTTCATAAAAATACAAATTAAAGATAATCGTAATGCTCTTCTGCATCTCTTCAATTCATTTTATTTTGTATTGCACACAAAAACCAATTACAAATTTGCCTCAGCGAGTTTAACTTCATTCTTTGTCCCGAAACCACCTTTCTGTACACATGCTATCTCCTTGTATTATTTCCATTTCTGTGTATAAATATTTAATTCAAGTTACTGTTTTTTGGACTGCTATTTATAGCTTTTTGGATCTTGTTTTTTACTATGTAGACACTTTTCCCCTTATCTTGTCTGACTACCATTCACACCACGTAGTCACAGCTACGGGAGCCGGGGATCAAGCCTCTTTTTATGTAACGTCTTGTTTAAGTGACTCAGACATCTTAAATATGTCACTATTTATTGTTCACAATACTGGTGTAAAATACAAAATATTGGTCCAAACTAACATTGGCTTACTTATAAAGTGTATTGATCTATCAATATTGTTTTAGCCACCTGGCATTACATTGTATGCAATGGGCCATTCCCTATACTGAATACGTTTGGTACTTATAGTATGTTCTAAATACATTCCAATACTTACTTAAATACCACTTTAACTGTAAAGCTTTTACTTGCAACAGAGCAGTTCTACACCAAAGTATTCAACCTATTTTTAATTAAGTCAAAAATGTTCTTCATTTCTTACTTTCTCTCCTTCTTTCTGAATCTCTATCAATTTGACGGCAGATTTATGACAGGCTGCCATTTTTTACCCTGATATTTAGTTTTATCAGTTGGATTTATTTGTTTGGTGCTTACATACATCCTGGTGTCTTCTCAGTGACATGAAACAGCATATTGCTTCCAGAGAGGGGAGGGAGACCTGTGATTGACACATGGATTAGCGTGTTTAGTGTCAGTGAGGATCAGAGGTCGGTGTGACAGCTCCGTCCTTCAGAGTCAATGCGAAGCTGCCCAAATAGAAAAAAAGGCTTCATCAGAGAAATGTCATCATGATATGAGGATAATGATTATGGACAAACCCCCGTATACACATCAGATACAATAACAACACGTGATTTCAAGGATTAACGTGTTAATGATGATCCAGATCGATGTAGCTGGATGATGCAACTACTTTGATCACAATGGGCCCAAAACAGTGTCCATCATTCCCCCAAAGGACGTGCCGTGTTTTGCAAAATCACCACCAATATTTTCTGGCTATTCAATTAAGATTTGGCATCAATTTTTACATGTTGGCATTAAACAAAAACCTTGGAAGCTGCTGTCATTCTGCTCTCTGCACACAGCCGTGGAGGCTTTAAAAAAAAGGAATGAAAAGAATGTCATCACCCTTTTCAAACGGTTTTAGAATTTCACTGCATTTCTAAAAGGACACGACTTTGGTTTTTAATAATAAATTTCTGCTGTGTTATATACGCCCTCCATTACAAAAAAAATGATTTCAAATGTACAGCAAACCGGGTGTTTGGAGTGGGAGAAAGTTATTGAAAATTCCACGAAACAATGTGAAAGCTTTAATAGTAACAATTCATTAGTTTAACAATAATTTGACAGCCTCGTGCTCTAAGGCCTGTGTTGCATCAAGGTTCTTCACACTCTGAAAAGCCAACGCTGAACAACTCGAGTGGCAGACGGTCCTTTACACTGCAGCACACACCAATACTATTTGTGATGCACTCCATGGTGCCTTACAGGATCACAGGTGCACAAGGTCAGCAGTGACTCACTCTGCCTTCCTGTTCACTGGGTGTGTGTGTGTGTGTGTGTGTGTGTGTGTGTGTGTGTGTGTGTGTGTGTGTGTGTGTGTGTGTGTGTGTGTGTGTGTGTGTGTGTGTGTGTGTGTGTGTGTGTGTGTGTGTGTGTGTATTTTGTGTCTTCTTGCTGGTGCGTTTACTGGATGGAATTTTCTCCTCCTGCATCAACAAATCAAAAATGAATGTTATAATCTGTTGGACCTTTTTAAAACACAAAATCTACATACATTGCAGGTGGAAGGCAATACTTATTTGACATCATACACTATTATGAGTATGATGCTACATGTATGGAACACAGCATATGTAACATGAGCACATCATGGTATAGTGCACCAGCAAACTGTGTGTAAAGTATTGTTCACAGCATTAACATATAGTGTATGTTAATGTATAAGTCTTAGTGTATAAGCACAACTTCTCACAAGTTTGGAATATAAAGCATCGACATTCAAAGCAGATGCTGAAACAATGTTTTGGTTTCAATGTCTTTGCCAAGTCAGAGGCGGTCGGGGACCCCCTTCGAACAGAAGGAGAACATGGGCAGATTTCCAGATGTTGGAAACACTCTGAGCATTAACTGAGTGGGGAACATGCCCCGTACTCCTCCCCACTGCTCAGCTCCCAGCCTCCACTGAGCACGGCTCCCACATGGCGCTTACAGCTCGCAATGCAGGCGGGAGACAAACAGCCTCGGCAAACAAAGCTAGCGGAGTAGTTTGTACCGTTGTCCTGCCTTTTAGCGCGGCCAATTCATCCAGTATGGCCCCCTGTGTCAGGACGGCTGGTGCGGGTCGAGGCAGGGAGGACTCAGATGCAGAGTTTTCCAAAAATAAGGCGTTCTTTAATGAATCCAACGAAAAGGCGAGGACGGACATGCACCACGACGGTTAGGGACAAGGGACAACAGGCACACAGGGATTAAGTACACTAGGTAGGTGCAGGTGATTGGACACAGGTGGAAACAATCAGGAAATCACAAGACAAGGCAGGAAGTGAAGTTACCCAGGAACACAAGAGACATGAAAACTACAAAATAAGACATGAAGCAGACCCAAACCGTGACACCCTGTGTGCTTCATAATGTGTACAGATACTTCCTTGGGCCATGCATTCATTTTCTGTTGGAACAGAGAAAGCCAGGCTGGATTCCAATAGTCAAAACATTACCTCCTTACCTCCTCACCACCTTTCCTTGACCACTGTGGAAAACGTCAGGGAGTCAAGGAAAGATGGTTAGGAGAATTCAGTTAGGAAAAGACAACCGCAGTATTTAACCCATTTAAACATTTTACCCAATGTTCCATAGATAGACCTTGAGGCCCGTTTTATTTCCGGGTAAAAGGTGAAGGGAGAAATGAACGGCATCTTCCTGCTCTTCATCCGTTCCAAACAATTGTTTATTCGCTTCCCTTTAAATTCAACCGCACCTTCATTTTGTTCATTGTCTCATCGGTAGCTCTAATTATTGCTTCTCTCACATTTCCATTTAATATTTGTATATCCTGTTTTATCTTCAAAACTTTTTTATCTTTAACACTTGATTCACTGATTTCTCTTAATTTATCCCACTGAGCTTTTCCAAATACGCACCTTTCTGCTGAATGTCCCTAACTCCCACTACTGAGGTAGTGATCACTTCCACAATCACCGCCCACACACAAACACCTACACCCCCCTGTCGCTCTGCACCACTCAGCTAATCAGCTCAGTCAGTGCACCTGTTAAACAAACCCACCCCATCAGCTCACCCCCCCCCCCCCCACTGTGCTGCACCTTCTCCCTTCAGGCCCACGCACGCTCACTCAGATCGCTGTCCGACTCACGCCTCGGGCTGACCCTGCCTCTTTGGACTTTGACTCCAAATCCGTGCTAATGGTGCTACGTTTCTGCATGTATGAATTCGCTGTGCTTGTACATCTCTTCAAACCACCCCAGTTGGAAGTCATTCAATTTTGAGATAAAAATGGGATGAAATTTGGTCATTGCATTAACATGTTGTTTTGCTTTCTGCAAGTAGTCAAAAAGATTAATGACTGCGCTTTTAATTATTTTACAGAACTTTTACAATAGATGTATCTTTTTTTAATGAAGTATTGCTTCTAATTACAATTGTGTCCTTTGTTTAGTACAATTAACACTTTTTGTAATAAAAAAATGAGATGTATCATATATTGTACCCTTCTTCCACCAGAGGCTAGAATTGAGAGCAGTTACATCATCATATTCCCCGTTTTGCATCTTCTGTACAATGAACAGTGAAAAAAGCGTCCATTCCCCCTCATGTCTTACCTAGAACATTCCCCTCAGCCATCATAAAAATAAATAGGGGAGAGCATCAATTATTCAAAGTCAATTACTCAACGGGGCTTTTTGTCTTATATAGGACGCAGTAGATGTTTCTGCAGCCTGCTCCAAGGTATTTTTAGGATTTCATTATCCTGGATATCTGCGGCTCATGGAGGTCACAACAATAAGACCCATTTAAACATTCAGCTTTGTAGTATGAAACACCTTCTGAATTTCAATCGAGTCAGCAGGTCACATTTGAAATGTCTTATCCTTTAACAATCCTTGTGGATTAATAATACTTTGTCTTTAGTTTTTATTTAAAGTAAAATATAATCTTTACAGTAGAACCTTCAGTAGCATTTGGCAAGAGTACCAAAGACAGATTAGATATTTTTCACCTCAGGGAGGAGAATCATCTTATATCCCCTGCATATCCCTCCTTGCATACATTCTAACAGCCAAGTAATAACCTAGGTTTAAAGAAGTAAAGCCCTAGAGACCCTCGTACTATTAGGGTGTCAAACCTCAAGTGTTTCTTTCCCAATGTAAACTCAGAAAGTGCTTCAGCCGTTGACCAGTATTTGCTTTGTAAAGATTGCGTGTAGTAATACGTATATCAGCATAGAAGGAAGTCGCTCTGCAGCCCATCATTCTATGCTCCCAGCGCCACGCCACACTGGCTGGTTAAGAATCTCTGCACGGACAAAAGATATCTTGAAAAGTTCAAATCAAACTCATTTAATAAAAGAAAAAGGTGTTGTGCTAAAAACAACATCTCATGTGAGGATCTGCCAGTTTCTGCAATCCATGACTACCAAGTAGTTGAATGACTAGCGCGTAGTGACTGTCTCTTGCTTCCTCCAACGAATCCTGACCAATGGGCCAATAGGTCCTCATACAGGTCACAAACAGGTCCCCTTCGGCATGTGATGTCTCCCTGTGCGTTTAAGTTGACATGTTAATTCATCTTTCACAGAATATGGGGTTGCAATGAGGTATTACACTGGATGGTGCGTTCATTGTAACTTGGATTTTGAGTGTCTCTTGGTCAAAGTAAATGGTGGTATCAACTATTCCATGCATGCATTTTGTTTGATCACATGACATTGATTACAACCATAGCTTTGCATCGCTATTATTCTTGTGCAGTTTTCAAGAGGACAGCGGCCCACTGGCCTTACAGTCTTCTCATTTCTTTATTGATTACATTGTTTCAGAATCATAGCTGAACACTAAATGCATTTTATTAATTGGTCTAATTTATGACCTGGGTAGTCATGGACCAGATAGCCAGCACTGGTTGGCTCACCTGAAGGTTGAAGCACCCTTCCTCCAGGCTGAAGATGATCATTAAACTGTTGTGGTGAAGGAGGACAGGGGTCAAAGGGCTCGAGGAGTTTGTTTTTTTTTGTCCATGTGTACATCTTAAATGACTTACAAGATATATTGATATGTGTTTAATTGAAATTACAGAAAGGGTTATACTTCACTGATAAAATATCTAATATCACACAAACTATACCGTAATCCTACCACTCTAGTCATAATCACACATTTGTACCATTTGTACCACTTTCTGCTTCATTTCCTAACAAATTCAAACCCCAATCTTTTCTTAACTCAACCAATAACCAAAAGTTTGCAAACAAACTTTGCACAAAAATAAATGCACAAAAATAATAAACTTTTTTTTTTGTAAGATGTCATAAGATAACATACCACTCCAGGTATCTTTTATAGCAAATATTTCCATGTGACCAACTTCTGCAGACATCTTATCCCCAGAGGATAAACCTTCATGTTTGGGGACCCCCTGATTACACAGAAACCTGTTCTCTGGGTCTAACTGCCTCACCGCGTGTTATAATAAAGCAACAGAGGGGTGAGAGAGCAACAGCGGTGACCTGGGGGCCACATGGTGTAGGAGGGAGTAGTTTCTCCCATGTGGTGATGTAGAGCCAGTAGTCTGAGTTGCCGCTCAGCTTTATCAGCTTTAAGCCGGTACAGGCCCACCGGTACCGGTGGGCCTGTATGATACAAAAGTTGGTCAGAAAAAGTTGATACAGAAGTTGGTCACATGGAAATATTTCTGTATGATACAACATCAGGTGTCAAAAATTGCCTGTCTTAATATTATATGGAATTATTTTTGAAACTGCAAAAGAGGATCTTTTACAGACATATTCCTGTGGCGTTTATAAATTGGTTAAATTGATGCTGTCCAAATAATAAAAGAACTGAACCTACAGGTTACTCATGTAAAGTTCACCTCACATGATGTTCTATTTTATGCATACAAGAATCATTTTATTTTATTTTTAATCCCACATTTCTCTTCAATAACTTGGACAACTCTTACACTTCAGTGTTATTTAATCAACCCCATCTTTTTGTCCAGTACCAACAGCCTGAGTGTTATTATCATTATTATTTTCTGTGCTGCCGTCGAACCCGAGGCCTCGTTAAGACATTCACCCGCTGATAAAAATCGCTCCAATTAGAATTTTGCTAAGACTAGACTAGACTAGACTACCACTGCTCTGCTGTTGATTCGCGGTGGAGTTACATCTTCGTTCTCCCTGTTGCAGAGAGATGGTGTGGGAGTGTGTGTGTGGGGGGGGGGGGTGTGGGGGGGAATCATTAATCAGGAGCCTAATGTGAAGAGGCAGCGGAGAGAACACAGTCACTTCTCTGAGTGGCACCTTCTTGAAAAGGCTTGACAGTTCATGTGGGCTTACTGCGATGGCAGCAGAGCGCCACACTCCATGCCAGTTCACTCCCATACACACACACACACACGCACGCACACACACGCACACGCACCGCCGGCACACCACGCTCGAAAGCTGTGGAGCCGCACAATGATGTGACATAACGTGTTGGTTTGGGCTTTTTCTTGCTCTCCTTCCAGTTAGGACCATGGCTCTGGTTCGGTGTTTTCACACGTCTTACTCAGACCTCGGAGGCACCAAGAGGTTCATGACAAATTATCGCCAATTCAGTCTTTGTAAAAGTACAGCATAATGTTTTTGTTGTACCATTGTAGTGATATAGATTTTTGGGAGTTTTTGGATCTTTTGGAGTTTTAGATGTTATAGACAGAAAACCCCAAATAGATGGAGGATGGAAGTGTACGAGAATGATTATTGTTACTGGGGGGGTATGATAACCTACATACTCTTTGGAAACTCACCTTCGTCGAAGATCGAAATTCTTAACATGTCTACATGTAATATATTCTTTGCACATTTTCCTTTCTTACTTTTTCACAATATATTGCAAAATAATCCATTTGGAATGACAGAAAGAAAACATTGACGGCCCTCCCTGCAGTAAAAATAATACAAAATAGAACTTCCTCCACCATCACCTTATCATTGTTTCACAGAAATAATATAGTTCATTCATAGCAGGTGAGGTACATCGTACTGAGCTTCTCGTCTGTAACACTGGAACAATCCCCCCAGGACAAGGATTTTATTCTGTTATTCAGTACCATGCAGTACATCACGGAGGAGCACAGTAACGTTTTAAAAAGGAAAAAAATATATGTTTAAATTACTCTTTCTTCCCATTTCTTTCAGTTCAGAAATATTGCCACACCCATATTTTTACAATATACATTCCTATAGGCAAACAAGTTGTGTAATGACAGGTGTGGGTCACGCACAATACATGTTACATGTACATTCATTCTACACATTGTGTCATGTTCTTTATCACAAGGACTTGCCCTTTAAGCCAGAATCACGATTCCAAAGGAACAATTATGTATTTCTGTGACTGCTTTGTTGATCTCAGCATTGTTTATCTGCTTCCCCTGCACATGCATATTTAACGTTGCTAGTCTATAACAGCTACCCAGAGACAGCTGAGCATCTCTTAATCACAGGCAGTCAGATGCATTTTATTCCCTCCCGAATGCTGTTTTTTTGGTCAGGAGCTCCAACTACTTGCCAGACGTGGCTCTACAGGCATGTCAGCCGGTTCATTTAGACTGAAAGCCCTCACAGGGGCGTTGTTAGGCCTTTAGGGGGGAATTGGTATATCACCAACTCATTGAACAGGTGGATAAAAGAAGATTTTTTAGGAGAGTCAGATGAGAGAGAGAAGCAGGATGGTGTGATGGAGGTCTGTGGTCTACAGGTATTGTGATTTATTCTACCATGTGGGCATTTGTGGTAAGGCCTAGGCTTCTCCAAGGCAGAGACGATTATTTCATGATATTTTCGTGTCAAGTCAAAGTTCATGTTTGTGTTTTGAAATTTCTTTGAATCTTCAAAACGCCCCTGACACATCAAGAACAAAAGAAAAAAGACTGCTAAAGACATTCCGGTTCCCTAAAGGATTGTTATGAGAGGATTTTCTTAACTCCTTTCCTGCCCATCGGGTCCATCTAATGACTTTAGTACATGACCAAAAAGAGTATAAGGAAACTAGTGTTGGGCATTTTGCAGTTGTGACAATGAATGGATGGTTGTATGTCTCTGTGTTGGCTGGGCGACCAATCAGCCCGAGCAGTGGCATTTTGTTCTGGTGATTTGTTGTGGGAGGCAAGAAGTTCAAATGACTTGGCTCAAGGTGTGTGTCCCCCAGAAAATAAACGTTTTATAGTATATACCTAGCACTATTTTCTGGCCACAATATCAACTACTTTAATTGGTAGATTGTCTTGACATTTGAAATGTAAATGCTGCTCCCAGCAGGATGAACCATTTGAATGAACCCACTGACTATCCTCTAAAACAGAAAGGGCAAACGTTTCATGTTAAATTGAAAATTACAGATAGTTGAATTGAATTTATTTGATTTTGTATAGCCCGAAATTACAAGTTTGCCTCAGAGGGCTTCAGTACACATGCAACATCCTCTGAGAGATAACAGCATGCTTTGAAGAATAATTATCCCAAAGTCAAAAGTCAGGACTCAGCAGGACCAAAGCCTGTCAAAGGGTCTCGTCCGGTGTCAGCCACTGAAAACCCATGGAGACTAATTAACCCGTAGACACCAGGGCGCTTTCTGATCCCTCTATGGTTTGACAAATGCCACGGGAGTAACCCACTCACCTGCCACAGATATGTCACAGTGCCATGTGATCATAGATCCTGAGGAGCGATCTTATGTAAGCAATCACAATAACACAAATAGATGCACCACAAGCCCATCACTGTATGGTAGTCGTTCGAAAAGCCAGAATAAAGCAGAAATTACATCATCTTATCTGCACAGTGGGACTCAGTTTGTCGTTTTCCGTACTCGAGGGAGCCGATTATCATCAGCAAAGTGATGGCTTTGTATTCAATCTATTTGATTAATGAGAAACTCGGGGGGGGGGGGGGGGGGGCAGACTCCAGACACGAGCGGCTCCCACTCATCGCCGCAAAAGAATTGAGTGGCAAACGCGTTGGTGATGGCGTTCAGTCGAGTTGACAGGCGCCATGTCAGACGGCAGCATGTTGCTCTTAAAGAGATCCAAAGAGCAGTTGCGATTTGAGGATTTGATTGAAAATTTCAACCTGAGTGAATGAAATTGAGAGAAGAGAATGAAATTGGACCGTCTGCGCTTTGAGGAGCACGGTGCCTGCTGTCAGCTAAAGGGGGGGGTGGGGGGGGGGTCAGAACTCCTCCACCAAATGCTGTCATGACTGTTCTTAGTTGTTTCCAAAGTAAAAGCATTTTGAAAGAACATTTTGTATTCGCACCTCTTCTGTTGACACTTTAAAATATGTTTTTTCATTCCACTTAGACATACTGTACCATAGCGTCTCTTTTCACGAAAACACCTGCGAGCCAGGGCTACTTTTAGAAATGATTAACTTGTCACTTCCTCTTAATGTTTAGTTTGATGTGTATTGATTGGATGTGACATTAGGAGTATTTGCAGAAGTGTCATCATTGGAATACAAACGTCTCCGAGCTGTGGTACCCACCTTGCACCCCTTAGAAAGTTCTGGGGACATGTTCTCTCAGAAATCCTTCTTTACATGATGCAAGGGAAAGAAAAAAGTTCTATGAAGTTCTATGAAGCTCTTTTCGGGCCGTATCAGTGGGGTCATACAACTCAGTACATTAAGCTACTGAACTACTAAAATAAAATGTTGAGGTACCTGTACTGAACATCAGGCACATTTCAATGTTGTGTCATCATAAACATTGATTAAGTATTCCTTTTATTAAAAGAAATAGTTGAAAACTGTACCTTTACCCGCTGTAACATTAAATACATGATCACATGAATGCACCAATACTAATAATACAATAATATGATGCAATACTACTGGGTTCTCTTTAGTATTATGTTTAGAAAGTACATAATGCATAAATAAATCCTTGATTTTAACCACAATGTTTGCACTGTAAAGGAAACAAGGGACACATTGAATGGAAACTGGCAGATGAAAAGAGTGTAACGGGTAAGGTGCAGACCCAGAAGCAGCAGCAGTATTCCTGAACAGAGACTCACAGCAGGTAGCAGAGGCCCAGGGATCAGGCAATGAACTGATGAGCTGGGTGAGAGGTGGAAGACACAGAGGCAGAACTGTAACAATGACGTTGTTCCACCATTTGAAACTGCTTTTGAGAATCAGGTAATAAATGAACCTTCTTTAACCGACACATTAGAACTAGCTTCTTCTACAAAAGAAACCCGACAGACTAAAATAGCACCACAAACCTGACAGGACAACAACATTCAATCACAAAAACAACCATGGAAAAATCACAAATACCTTTTAATCGTAAAGTGCATTACCGTGGTGGCCTTTTGATTCCGTGTTTCATATATATATATATATATATATATACAATTTGAGGCAATGGCAGCTTACTGAAATGACTTTAAACTGAAGCCATTTGTGCTGATTTGAGAATTGAACTGCTTTGGGAAAATGAAATGGTTTGCAGAAGTGAATGTTCTTTGCCTGAGATGATCTTAATGGTCAAACTGAAGCGGTGTGGTGACATTAGTGACAGTGTGAAAATGTTGGTTAGTTGGTTGTGGACCGCCTCAGTTGCTGCTCACACATTTGGAGCATTATACTTTGTGCACATTTCTACTTTTTATACTGAATACCTTTCATACCTTTTCTTTAGAGACTGTCTGGAGAGAAAAATCTACGGATTTCTTGAAGTGAATTGGGTGACATGTCCCCATCTCGTAAAGAATAGATGCAATAATGTTCTACTTTAGTGCGACAGAGAGCCTGTGCTCTTTCAGAGGCACATGGTGTTCTGGCTCCTCTGATAATCAACATGTTTGTGCGTCGATGTTTATAATCTTGTGGTGCCAAAGACGATCGTTTACATCCGAGGTGCACTACCAGCACCTGGGTTTTGTGCAGAGCCCCCCCCCCCCCCCCCCCTGTTTTATCGTGTTTATCTTCCAACCACGTATTCCTGCTCCGTCGGCTTGGTGCATGACTTGTATGTGTGTCGACTCTGTCTCTGTCTGCAAACATTAAACGTCCCGAGAGAAGAGAATTTTAAAACGTGACCATTATTGTGTGTGAATAGTGGAACACGTCACAGTACTGAGCGGATCATGCATTCTAGCATGCAAAGCGCTGTCATCAAACAAGGACTCAAATTATTTGTTGCACTCTGTTGCCCTGATTTTACCATATAAATCAGATTAAGTTTGTCCTGTATTTTGTTTGCTCTACCAGAAACTCTTTCTATTGCAATGATAATTGCTCAATTCCCAGAGGCGCTATGGTTTAGCACAAGATGCTGGAAGTGATAAATAAAAAAAAGGTCAGATTTGACAAGGCACCAAGAAAGATTGTGTAGATGCGCAAAGAAAAGCCTCCTAGAAAATGGCCCAAGAAGATAATCTAAATGTTGTGGCAGTGAGAAGTGTGTAGTTGTCTGGGAAAAGATTAGAGAGAAAGAAGTGGCGTCTTTCACTGCTCTACACGGGACAACAACTGACTAATTCCAAGTGTGTCAATTAAAGATAACAATTATGCTTCACTTCAATCGAGTCATTGACCTGTACTTTTAAATTGGGGCGATGGTGGCGCATGGAGTAGTGCAGTGGGCTGGGGACTGCAAGGATGGTGGTTCAATTCCCGGAAGTGTCCCTGAGCAAGACACCTAACCCCTAATTGCTCCCCAGGCAGAAATGTAATGCATGGGTTATAACGCAATGTAAGTCACTTTGGATAAAAGCGTCAGCTAAATAACATGTAATGTAAAGTGGGGGACATGAGGATTAAAACAGATAAAGGTTACAGTTATTTCCCCTGTGGTGTTTAATGACGACACTCTTCCTGCAAGGTTTTTAACGTCATTATTCATTTTCAATAACAATTCCCTGCATAAAAAAGTAGACTTGTTACATTGTCATGTAGAAGAAGAAAATGCTAGTTTTGATTGTGATGATTAGCTTTAGCTGTCCATTGTTAGCCATGAAATCACCACCTGGCTCACGTAGTCCCTCCTCCCTGTTATTCAATCACTATACTATTTTCATCTCAAAGCACTTGGACCCGAGGGTACCACACTGGGCTGGTTCTTCCCATTAAAGTGATTAAGGGGCTCTTGAGGAAGTGAGTTTGTGGGATCTCATGTGATACGTTCTGAGAAGATTAGGACACAGACATCCTGTATTCTTTAACATAAGGAGCCCAACGGAACAAGATTCTTTTGACAAGTTTTTAATTCCAGGTTACGATCTCACAATACTACTGCGGGGAGGGCTGAAGGGGGGTGCGTGCGAAAGGGTGGGCAGGTGAGAGTGATTGAGCCAATGAGGAAGGCGTGACCAACTAGTGCAGTAAATACAGTGATTAGCTGAGTGCCACACATGGCTGAACTGCAACATGTTCTGCCTCAGAGAAACAAGAGATGAGATGGCTTGGAGGTCCTGCTGGTATGAGATGCCATCATGCCTTCCCACTGGCTGTAAACCATTTCTGTTTGTGATTATTAAACCAGCCCAAACCGGCGTTTTAGGAAATGTCTCGGAGTATCTTAAACTGGTTTGCTTAAACCTTTCCATACCTCGGTTCTTTGAGCAGAGAGCAGGCAGAATCCCTCTGACGCCAAATAGCAAAGCGCTGTATGCATTTGCCCACACAGTGCTATTATGCTGCAATTACACTGTCACCTTCTCAGTGGAATACAATGCACATATCAGACCAATGCTGTATTTAAGGACCCTAACGACGTCCTCAGACCAGTGCTGCAATGCAAACAACAACATGTTTTTGAATGAGAAGGACAAAGAAGAACCTCCAGGATCTCAACTCGGTCTCAATTTCGATGACAGGAGTGGCAGCTGGTGTGGTCTTCTGCTGCTGTAGCCCGTCTTCAAGGGTCCACGTGTTGTGTGTTCAGAGATGGTATTCTGCATTCCTTGGTTGCATCAACCATACCGCAGGTATCGCTTTAATTCCCTTTCCTCCCCACTCTGATGCTCACCAAGTTGTCTTCACACGTCTACATGCCTGAATGCATTTTAGTTCCAAGTTGCGGCCATGTTATGTGTTTATATACATTAATGTAATATGATAATAATAATATATAATTTCTATTTAAGTTGTTTGCAATGCAGCCCAAACATGCCATGTATTCTGAATTGTCGTGTTTAAAGGCATCTGAATAAAGCAGAGCACTGAGAGGTGGAAGAGGGGCTGACGTTACCACTTTGATGCACCATGAAAATGACTTCACTCTGACCCTCGCATTGGAGGCATGGAAAATGGTCTGTATTGGAATTTAATAAGAGCTAGTAGCTTTTCTTCTGGCAGGTGAGACCCTTGCACCGTCCCCATTCAGCATTGTGTGCATGTCCAAGGCCGTGCTTCTCCCAGAGTAGTGACCTTGTAGCATGTTCCACTTCCACGCCTCTATTGTCCAACCCTCTCACTTGTTGAATAGCGTAACTTAAAATCACGCTTTACAGCCTCCAACCTTGCTTTGGCAAATGGCAGAGTTGGTGGAAAATGAATACATTCATCCAGGGGAATAGTTATTAGGGCTTGTTTCATGTTTTCATATAGACATGAATGAAAAGCGGTGGTACGTGCAGAAATAAACTTTGGTAATGTGACGGACGTTTGGTCGAAGGTTTACCTCGTCCACACAAACCTTGTGCCATGGATTTGGCTCGTCATTTATTTAAAAAAGGCCACCTGGACACATCTTTGGGTTAATTGAATATACACACCTGAAGACCATCATTCACGTCTACTTTTCACCACAGTGCCAACATCAAACCACCCGCAACAACAAGTGATCATTTCAGCCCCTTTACTGCTGTTGATGGCAACTTGTAACAATTGAAGGAATACATTCGTCGTTGCTTGCTTTATTTACAGCTACATAGAAGCCCTGCAGGCTGCTTTTCAGCTTGCATTTCTAGTATTCCTCTCGGAAGCCAGATCTTTCTGGTTCTCTTGTAATGCAAAACTAGCAACATCTCTCCTTAGCGGGTGGGCTTTGCAGCATGAACGATCATGCAAGCTATTCAGATTAAATCTTGAAGCTATACAACTATAAGGTATGAACCAATAAGGCTTCATAATTATCAATAGTCCAATTATGACTGTGGTGGTGGGCGTGGCCTGGGGGGGGATCTGTTGTAGTGGGTAAGGGGAATAGCACTAGAGGTATCTGGCACACCTGTAACTTGTTGTTAAGGAGGAAGAGGAAGCTCACTGCAGGAAGAGGAAGCTCACTGCAGTGTGACTGTTTTTTGTGTTTGATATAACATTTGGTTTATAGCCTGTTGTTATTGTGTTATTTTGTTATACTTCCGTTGCTCAATATGCATTCTTGTCTGGACTTGCGTTGTCATGGGCTTGTCAAACGTCAGTCGCAGCTCAAGTACTGCTCCAATTCAAAAGTCCGTACCCCACCCATTTTAACTGAGAATGCATCGGAGCAGACTCTTCTTTATGAGAGATCCAAATATCCCAGAATGCATTTCACCCCAGAAATGTGCAACAATGGAAGAGGAGAAAAAGAAAAACTTTAAGTCAGGTTTTTTTTTTTACTTGAATATCATTTAAACACTTTTTCAGGCGAGAAGTTGGTTCATTTAGCAACAAATCGGTTTGGTCGGTTTATCAACATTCAGCCTAATGAAAGAATTGCCTCCAAAGCAGGAACGCTAAAGCTCTCAGCGCTCACAGCGCCTTGCATAGAAGAGTCTGCTCGGGAAAGCATTTGTAAAATATGTTGCTGGTATCGACGTGACGGTTAAAGACGGGAAATGATTTGGTTTGTGTTTAAAAACGTGTGATCTTTTCTGAAAGGAAAGGGCCAGGCCTGCGGTCCGTCCACAAAATTAATTAAATCAACTCCATGTGTATTCTAGAACAAAAACCAGTGCAGTCACCGTGTGAATCACAAACAAAAATAATATAGTATAGGACGAATTTCTCAGTCAAAGGCCTGATTTCGCCACACAGACTCCCGATATTTTACAAGTCCTCTGTTTATATTTCGCTACTGGATTTCCTGATTCCTGGCCGTCACTACTTCCTGTACACAGGTAATGCCCCGCCCCCTGGGCCCCAGCGCATACTGTGACAGGCGATTCCGTCTCTTCCCAGTTCTCAGAATGTACTGTTTGTTCACCGGTAACATTAAGCTTAGATTCACAACTTATGTTTGAATTCAACTTTAAGGTCTCCATCTTAAAAGCATTCCAAAGATATTCCGAAACAGGAAATCGGTTAGGGGGTGTGGCTTGCGGAGGTTCCGGTTGCAGCCTCAGCCAATCTCTGAGTTGCATGTCTATACATAGCCAAACGTTTTCAGGACATTACTCTGAAATACACTGTACACACGGTTGGTGACACAGAGACAAACAACCATTCACACCCACGAGCAATTTCCAGTCACCAATGAACCTGACGCCCAGTCTTTGTCTCTGGACTGTAGGGGGGGAACCACGCAGTGACAATATGCACACTGCACACAGAAAGGCCGCTGTGTGGATTAGGACCCAAGACCTCTCTGCTGTGAGGTGACAGTGCTAACCACCACAGCACTGTGCCAACCTCGTACACAACACGTTTTGGTGATAATTGAACCATGTATTCAGATATATTTGGATGTCGGACCTCCAGCGAGGCGCGAGTCACACGTCTCCATTATGTAGGCTTGTTATACTGCCCATCAGCATTATTATAACATCATAACATTCCGGCAGTGGCGGCTGCTGGGAAATATTCTAGGTATTCGATCAATATCTGCAA
Organism: Pungitius pungitius; assembly: GCF_949316345.1. Classification (NCBI taxonomy): domain Eukaryota; kingdom Metazoa; phylum Chordata; class Actinopteri; order Perciformes; family Gasterosteidae; genus Pungitius; species Pungitius pungitius. Next base: position 4,772,296 of record NC_084916.1, on the reverse strand, counting down.
TTTTCAGTATGATTAATGCAAAACAATTAAAAGCACACTTTGCAGTATTTAACATTTCCTAAACAATACACACTTTATACACTGAATTGCCTATATAACCCCTAGAGGCAATTCAGAATAATATAGTAGATATATATCAGGCAAAGACCATCAAGACCATTGTACGTCCGAACCTAATCGTTCATCATTCACGCTTCATTTCGTTTTAGACTTTATGTGGATCTCTTTTAGTCTTTTTGCTCGAGGCCAATCCTTAAAGAGTCATTAAAACACCTGATAATTTATGTAAAATTCAACACATCGTTGTTCAGATTACCATTCGAAGAATTTGGTGTTCACTTCCATTCTTTGTGTTAAGTGCAAAAAGTTAAAACAAGATCAACGTTAACATTTAAAAAAATCACAACATATATCATTTTAGTTTTAATCCACATTAGTGGCAAATAGCCTTTCAGAAACTTCATGCTGAAACTTTCATAAGCCTGTGCAATAAAAAGCCATTTTCATAAATCATCTAAAGTGACATTTACCATTGTAGCAATTCCTCTTTGTTACTGATTTTTAATATCTAAACAGGTTTCATCCACTTAATCCTGGAGACGTGTAGATGTCTAAGGAGCCATTAACAACAGAAATCCATCAAGGAGAGACTCCCCATCAAGGTCATGATGACCAGCACTTATTTGACATGATGCTGCCCTGCTGATTAGGGTATTCATGCAATGTGACTATGTTTGACCCCCCCAAAGAACACAAGGACAATGAGCTTTCCACTGGTTGCAGTTCTCTGAATGACTCTGACTTTTTATTTTTTATTTCATGCATATAATTAGTCACTGCACAGAATATTTCCTGTTCCAAATCCAAGCTTAAATGGGAGCATGAGCACTTAACGCCTCTAGTTTAAGTGTCAGTTGCTGTTAGATTTACCTCATGGAAACAAGAAGATGCTGATTGTAATGTGAACCGTCCACATGAACCAAACTTGTTTGTCTTGTTTCTATTTCTTTTATCATTTATGGATGCTAACCCTAAAAGAACCAATGTCCTTTTAATGACCCACCAAATGGTACATAATTAAAGCAGGACAGTGATTTCCGTGGGGATACAAAGCTTTATGGGGGACCAAATTCTTTATTATAATTCTAAGTGTACATCACCCTTCCTTCCCTTATCTCCCACACCAAACTATAAACTCAGGCAGCTGTATTTGGCTACTAGACGTGTGCTGCTCCAAGTCCTCATCCCACCAGGAAATTGTCTCCCTATGTGTGTCCTTCCATGTCTTTTTACAGTATGTCAACATACAGGTGCAAGTACCTGTAAAGCCGCTAGCAGACCGGACTGTGTCTCTGCACCAAAACTGCTGACGCTCAACAACCAATAAACGTCCGGAAAGCCCATTTCCCATTGAAACTACACAACTCATCCTGTCAAACAAATGTTTATGAATGACTATGAACTGTACTTGCTCTACGCAAACAAGCAACACGTACAGCTTTAATTTATCTTGATTTAAGATAAGATTGGAAAAGTGTCTGACACCCCCACCCCCCAACGCACCTGAAAGAAGAGCGCTGCCGCTTCAGATAACATTTGGTCTAATCTTGGCGTGGTTTAACCAGCCAACCTCAATAATAATGAGGATTATTTTCCTCTGCCGCAGGTGCAGAATGGAGCCAAAATATAAAAATACTTCTATCTTCTATCTCACAATCATGTTGGCCAGGATACGCAAAAATCAATACCGACCGCTGCCTATTCAGCACCTTGGTGCAAACCCTCTCTGATGCTGGGTGGGAGCAGGAGACCAGTGAGTGGACATAAATCCAAAAGATCCTTTCAAAGCTGCTGGCACCAAATCTCGATGAAAGACAGCGCTGGAGTAATATCCTCACTGGGGAGGGCACTTTCTTTAGGTTTCTGAAATGCAATACACAACGTTTGTTGGCTACAACTAGTTTGTGCTGAAAGGCAGCTCACTATTTACTTACTATTTATAATTGTAAGAAGTCGTGGCTGGCTGTTGAAGGGTTGAACAGAACACTACTGACGATACAGTACTGCCTCCTAGCTTTTTATATCAAATGCAGTGCAACCTTCAGTCTGGTGGGCCTTTAACCACTGCTATTTTGCTTTGAATTTGAAAATGAGGGGCTTGACGAAAAAACTGAACATTTAAGTTATTTAAAAGAAATCTCCTCCCCATTCAGAGAAGGACAATTCAGAGTTGCACCATTCAATGTGCAAAAATAAAAAAAAGGGCTCGTTTGAAGTGGGAACATATCCTGCCAAAAGGAAAAATAGAAAACCAAATCGTACTTGTAGCGATGGGTGGGTGGATGTTATTAAAGAGCAAGGGCAGCGTGCTATAAATGAGTTTCTGCTGCATGCGGTGTGCATAATTCTGATTCGGTACAGCCTAATCATTGTTAATTTGTTCGGAATTTATAAAAGGTTCTGTTTATGGATCTCTTTAGCGCCAAGGAAAAATAGATCGTCAGTGTTAGTATTAAAAATGGTTCACAATGTGATGTGATAGAGCTGCATGCATCATTTCCTTCAGAATAATAACTAAAGATGTTTTCACTTGCTTTGTGAAATCGGCACAACATTTTGCACAAAGTCAAAGTTGCCATGAAATGTGTCCACTGACTTCTCCTTAAAATGCCAGTATGAATTTGACATTTATGATTCCCTACATCCGTGGAATGGATTGCTATGAAATTCGGTATAATACTTAAGATTAACACATCAGCTCAGCTGTACTTTGTGTTTAGTAGAAACTAACACATTAACATAAACACTGTGCAGAGTAACAGCCTCAGTGTCGGGCTTCGTCTCTTATATCTACTACCAAAAAAAAAAGACAGATCTATGTTAGTCACATGATCCTCTAAAGGTAGAAGAGCAAGTAATCGCAGGTGCTAAAATATTTATATTATCTGGGGATTCTTTTTGGGATCCCTTTGTATGTATCAGATGTTTCTGTAATTGTTTAACCCCCTGTATGTTTAAAGCTTATTCTTTCAATTCAAAAACAAAAGGCAGCAGTAGGTTGAGCAGCATTGCGGAGAGGATGAGTCACTGATCTTAGTTAACTGTTACGGCCACAAACCAGGATGACTTACTGAGTGGATAAATGAATGAAGTGGGACTAAGTGGTGATTCCATGTCTAAAAGCCCATTCAAGTCGTGACAGTTTTAAGAATTCCATTGGCATCGTCGAGAAAAAACATTCATCCTCAACGGGCCGCCAGCCAACAGCAGCCGTATTGAATTCATTACCCAGATTGGAAGGAGTCTTCTTATGCAGCCTGTATTTCATTTTCAACGCACTGGGTTCAAAACCGCAAAAAGAGTCGTGAGCTGAAAACCCGTCCTTTGGCTTTCTTTACAAGGAACAAAAAAGTGTTTGTCAAATACTATTACTGGAAAACACTTAGACATTCTGACTCATGAGGGTTCATGTTAATTGAGTTAAAGAGTGCGTCAGCGGGGCCACACCCCCTTTGCTGTGGTCTCTACACCGTAGTGGTGCTGCTAGAGCCGGGTGGGGGGGGGGTCTCCTGCGTAGTTCCCTGTCGGAGTGAGATTGAAAACGTCTGGGCTCCGTCCTCTATGTCATTGCTAGAGGGAGGACTTCACTCAGATGAAGTGTTCAGATGTTGTGTACTGATGGTCTGTACATCAACCATGGCCTTTACACACCAGGGACTATTTCATTTGATGTATCTTCAAACACAGCGCCTTGCACTACATTTTGTCATGGTATAGGAAGCTTGGGTTTCAGAATGCTTTAACCATAAAAAAGAGTTGAGTGTATAATGTATTGACCCCCTTCTCCGTGAAAAATATGGCCCTCGTGGACGAGTCGCAAGAAAAAAGCCGTCGTTGAAAGTAGACCATGAGAAATCCCGTTTGGAGTTTGCCACGTGGGAGATACAGCAAACATGTGGACGAAGGTGCTCTGGTCAGAACCTTTTGGCCCCAATGCAAAACGCTGTGTGGAGGAAACCCAACACTGGCCATCACCATGACCACAGCATCCCACCAGTGAAACCACGGTGGTGGTAGCATCATGCTGTGGGGATGCTGCTCTTCAGCAGCTACACGGAAACTAGTCAGAATTGGAGCCAAAGCCAGGCCAAGGGTTGAAGGAAATTTGACGCAGTGTGGAAAAGACTGTGGTGGAGGTTCATCTTACAGACCGACAATAACCATAAACATACAGCTACAAGGGAATAGTTTCAAAGCATGTTAAAATGATTTAAATAGTCAAAACGCAGACCTCAATCCAATTTAGAATCTAAAGCAATTTTTGAAATATTGGCGGCTGGTCCAACCCCCCCAGTGGACTTTTTAGGAATAGCTGCTATTTCTATAGAAATGCAATTAATGTCTCCAATTCTCACAATGGAAAAGTCATGTGACGTTCTTTAGTATAAGGGAGGCTACTTAGGCAGCTAACCAACGCCTCCCAGTGATAAGTTGGGGCTGTGATGTCCTACATAACACGATACTGGCAAATTAAAGCTGTGGTAAGCATGCATATAACTTAAATCATGGCAATGTTGGAAGATCTTGTCAGTGTCCCCTTGCATGGGGGAGAAAAGGGATGCCTGAATCACAGAATTGGTTGTCACACAATACTGAATGATGGACACAACCTAGTAAGCGAGGGCAGCTAGTGGATAGCGGTGAGGTGTTAAAAGGCAGGCTGACCTCGGTAGTGGTGTGTCGCTGGATGTTTTCCAGAGGGTGGGAGGACCTGAGAGAACTCCATGGCACCGAGCTCCATCCCCTCATCTGGATTCTCATCAGAACTGTTTACAACCAGGTTTACAACTGACACCAGCTGACCGACAGTTGACTCAGCAGACCCATCTGCCCAGGGCCTGGTCGCTTATTAAAAGCTTTTGATCCGAATCAATCGTTACAGTTTTAATGCGACAATATGAGATGATAGACATAAAAAGACAATATCAGGCAATCTATATTTACACACTTAAATATTGGCAGACGCAGTTCATTACAAGCTGTTTGTTCAGGCCAGCAGGGAACGCTGAATTCACAACAATAGAACAGTGAACTGTAGACCCAGTAAAACCCATGTGATCAAGTCGTTAATACTTACTAGGCATTGTTTTTCACAACGCCCATTTAATCTGGAGAAATTGAAAGATGGCATCAAAGAGGAACCGGCTCAGAGACGTCGGCCATGGCTGCAGAGGTCCGTGTGGACAAACACTATGAAGAGGAGCAGGAGCAGGGAGGTGAGAACTGGCTCATGTAAGAAATGAGTGGCCATGAGAGTGTGTTGTGCAGAGCTGACGTGTCCCATCTGGACCATCTTGATTGAAATTCCTCTGAAAAAAAAACCTCCGGTGCTGCTGGAACATTCAGCACCAATTCCCTTTTAAAAGGTGGTTCATTATTTTTTTCCCATCGGAGTTTGAAGTGTGTGCGTGTGTGTGTTGTCAGGAATGAGTGAGGCAACCATTGTGGCAAACAGGATTCCAGCAGCTGTCAAAGCTCATGACTCATTTGTGTCGCATTTGAAAGGCTCCTCAAAACCTTCAAACATGAAATTGTATTTTGTCATCTTTTGTGTGATTTTATGTGTGTGTCCACTTGTGAGAGAGGTACACAAAACTGTTATGGTTTTTTTTTTCCCCCACTCCAGCGAGACCCACATGATTTTATTCCCCGAATGCCTCGTGCACCCTACTGTCCCATCCACGTACTTGACATTTCGCAGCTAACAGCGGCGAGCTGGAGTTGACGGAGTAAAGTGCAGATGACAATTGCACGTCGACTCGTTCAAACGCCTCTCACACTGGGAACAAACCCCACTCGTGGAACTCCTGAGTGCTTGAAGGCCGAGCACAGCCACTCCACTCGGCGCCGCTCCACCGAAACAACAGCCACGGCTGGTGGGCGTTTTAGGGACAATATTAGACTGTTGATTAATCATTTGCAGAAATGTGTGGAGAGTTTTGTTAACCTGTATCTAAATTTGTGAAATGTGCACTGGTGAGTCATTAAAGGGATCTGAAAACAAACTTCTTCTTCTTACTGTTTCACGTGCAGAATACTCATATGTGACTACGAGGTGTGAATGCAAGCGAGCAGGTGGCACTTTGTATGTCATGAGTGTATGAATGGGTGTGAATTGTGACATGCAGTGTTATACAGCTTTGAGGGGTTAGAATAATGGAGACACAGTCCATTTACCATCTATATTTATTGCCTAACAGTGCAACACATGCCACTGTATTGGGTATTCTCTTCAAAGTTCAAACTGGGCTTCCATGAACCATTCGTTGGCCAATCGGCTCCCGTTGTCGACCTGGCAGCGACACAAGTCAACAGGGCTCCACAGACGGTGGTGCAAACCCCACCCGCTGATGAGGACAGTCAGATGTGGTCAAAAGCCAATGGTGAACACCTTTGGACCATCTCGAGGATACACATTGTATAGCTTTAAACCCTGCCGACACGCAAAGTGGGTCAAAAGTGATGCTGGTAACAAGCCATTCCCCTCTTACCTTCCCCCCATATTGAAGCCTGGTTATAAAAAACAGGGTAAGCTTGAAACAAAAGCACTTAGTTAGGTTTATGGGGGGAAACAATAATTGTGGCTTATGGTTAAAAATACTACACTCAAAATAAGAGAGGGAAACTTCACATTGGTACAAAAAAAGCCATTAGTTGGTTTCAGACAGGACACGAACAGCGGTCTCAGAGACGTATTCCTGTCCATGTCGGGCCCATCCAGCTGGCCTACGCAGGTCTTTTCAGTCTTCACACTACGTCACCTCACTGCCGGAGCGTGATGACTCATTAGCAGAGGTGGTTTCAGATGCTGTTAAAAGATTCATCAAGCAATTCGTTTGTAGCCCTCAAGCCCGGCGCCTCGCATTGGACCAATTTGCCGTGACCCAGATCCTGGACTTGCTCCCCATTCTACCTTTTGGTTATTTTTTCTCTCATCTTCTGGACCCTTTTCTATCACACAATGGGAAATGGTTATTTGGTTGTTATTGACAGTTAATGGAAGGAAAATAATTGAATCAAACTCAAGAATACATATGTAATACTTGTGCATATGTGTATACTTGTGCAGCAAATGCTGCAGCAAAGCTCGTAATCTAAGGTGGGGCCTGATTCTTTGTCATGCCTGACAGTTATCAGTATTTTCCTCCCATCAGTCACCCACCTGCAAGTACCTATCATCTAGATAGAGACCAGGGGATCAACTCCTTTAGAAGGTAACAACAAACATGCAGCAAAGGAAAATGAATGCAGTTACGTGTGACTTTCTGCCTCATGTCACCCATCATAGAAACTATGGAAGTCTCACAATCCAAATCCAAAATCAATAAAAGGACATTTTTTTAAAGCACAACCAGAGAGACTGAAGGAGGTTTTCCAGTTTTAGCACAGCCATGGCTGGTGAAACTCGGGTAATGCAGTCATTGTGTGATAGACTTCAAAACAATTTTCATTCAAAACGTGACACATTCACTCAGTAATGGAAGATCTGTCAGATCTTGACAGCTTAATTGGAGTTTTGAAGATGAACAGATGAAGATTTAAAGATGAAGCTGTGGATATTTTTCTGTCCACACACCAAGTGTGAAATTGTAAAACCTACTAATTTTTATTTTTTTATTTTGGTACAGTTTTATACTTATACTTTTTTTAGCAACTCAGGCTAAAAAAATCAAAAGGTCTGTTTAACACACATTAAAAGCACAGTGTAAAGATGAGCATTTCATCGTGGGGTCCACAGGGACTGAAGACAGCGCAGAGACTCTTTGCTTCTTTGTAGGCACAGACATGCTCACGTCTCAGACTCAAATTGAGTGACCATTTCTTTGTTGGAAATAAATTAAAGATGGCAAAAAGAAACTTTTAGTTTATGATACTGATGCCAGACATTATGACCTTGCCTTTAGCTGCAGGGCTTCTTAGGATAAGTCATTTGGCTGTAGCCAGGTTGCGTGTCCTTCAACAACATATTGTACATGATACTTGTTCCTTGTGAATTTACATGTGTTTTCTGATGATGTACAGTAGTCATACGTGCTTTCTGTTCAAAATGTACTGATTGTTTGTCTATGAATTGCCCGATTACTGTAAAATGAATTACGACCCACGCTGAAATGACAATGTCTTACATCACCTTACATACAAGGCGAGTATTACTGTTCACTAGAAGAGTTCCTCTGTGCACATTTCAAAAGATCCTTGTCTACATTTTCTGTTTTCTGTCTTAGTTGTTCTTGGCTGTTTCAATGAAAAAATATAAACTGAATGTTTGCTAGGTTCCTTGCTTCCTTGCTAGGATGCTCCTGCATCAACCTATAATCAGTCTGCGTATTAATTCCACACACACAATCAACCTATTCTCTAATATATTCATGCATCTCAGCATCACGTTTGCTGCTGGATGCTTTATCAAAGTGTGCGCAGCGTCTCTCTGGACCGGAGTCCTATCGCTCCTCTCTCCCCTTATCCCTTCATCTCCTCCCCCAACTTCAGCGGCCCCCCCACTCCCTTCACCTCCTGCTCCTCCTCCTACGTGGTAACTCCCTCGCATGGTTCCAACAGCTCCACCACCTCTCTCTCTCTCTCTTTCTCTCTCTCTCTCTCTCTCTCCTCACCTCCCCCTTCCGTCTGTTAATTGGATGAGCTGTCACAGTTGTGAGGATGATTAAATTGCAGTCCGGAATGTTTTTGTGAGCACAGAGCTCCGTTGGTAGGGACGTGTAAACTGTATTACTGTAAACCTGTCCACAGTGCCTTCACCTGCACGGGAGCTCCAACGGGAGCCTCGATGTCAGTCAGACGTGATGAGAGGTGAGAGAACAAGGAGCATTGTTTGAACTCGAGCCTTTGAATTCTTACAGATAATAAAAGGATAGAGAATAATTGTCAATGCAAAGCTTACTTCAACAGCCCTCCGGTTAATGTGATCTTTGATTAATTAAACTAATAGAGGTATAACACTTGCCACAGAAGACAGACTGAGACGCCCCCCCCCCTCCCCCCCTCACCTCCCCCCCTCACCCCCCACAGGAAAAAGATTAGCATTTGCCAAAAGCACATGGGTAAACAAAAAGAACCCATTGTGGATGGAATAAAAGCACTCGGGCAAATGAAGCCCGGCTGAGGGGCGCTGCCGCTGAACGGATCCTCGATCCACCCTGAACACACTACACTTTAAAAAAGAGCTGTTCTGATGGAAATCGGCGTTTCCCTCGGGAAATAATGTTTTTGAGAAGTTGTGCAGTAATGCGGTGAAATGTCCTGGCTGATAATGTCGGAAATTAAGGGTCTTTTAATGCCTCCTTTTCTGTTCGAACTCCAAGAGTTCATAAGGGGAGTCGAACCAAAACAGACACTTTTGTTGACTTGAGTTGGAAAATAACATTTGACGGAGAGTGAATCCAGCTCTTTGCTTGAGTCGAACGCCTTCTCGTGCACCCGATGAGCGTGGGTGCAGCCGGGCTCATTTCCACATTGATTGGGATTTTAATTTGTTGAAAATTTGCCTCAACAAATCATTACTATTACCATCTGTTGTCCTTTCCCATGCTGCATGACCCCTAGTTTACACGTCCAAACAGGAAGTGCGTAGGTCTGTTTTCAGCAGACCAACATGACGCCATCAGAGAGTTTGCACACATGCACTCGTGTCAACACGTTTCTTCACATGCCATTATCGGTCAAAATGATTGGATTGTCAATTTCGAGGGGGAAAAGAAACACCTGCAAATGCTGGAAATGTTATTACGTCATATGTCAAGTTATTACTATTATTGAGTTTTATTACATTCTTGATCAAGTTGGGCTCAAAGTTGTTGTTGCATTTCGGGAAATGATTCAATTCTCAGCTGCTAGACTGTAACGCAGTTATGTGCACAAACTGCATTTATTCAAGAGCGTCATCACATACCGACCCGACCATCTCTGCCTCACCTACATGTCACCCATCATAGACACTATGGGAGTATCTCACCCAACGAAGAGGAAGAAGAAGAATAAGAACAAAAAGAAGGAGGAGGGGAAGTAGGGGGAGGGGACGAAGAGGGGAAGAAGAAGAAGAAGAAGAAGAAGAAGAAGAAGAAGAGGAAGAACAAGAATAAGAACAAAAAGGAGGAGGACGAAGAGGAGAAGAAGAAGAAGAAGAAGAGGAAGAACAAGAAGAGGAAGAAGAAGAATAAGAACAAAAAGGAGTAGGACGAAGAGGAGGAAGAGAAGAAGAGGAAGAACAAGAAGAACAAGAAGAACAAGAACGAGAAGAAGAAGAAGAAGAAGAAGAAGGCCTGCTTCAAAGGGCTTCACATCAGCACTACAAGGAGTGACATTAAAAAGATTCCCCAAGGAAGTGAAAACATACGTAGACCAGTGAGCTCCTCCATTGAACACAGTCAGCTAACACCAGGCCCGTTTATTACATTTCATCTCATTTATGAGTGACATTTAATGATGACGTATGTCTGAATAAAGTCGCATTCAGACACGTGTAGGCTACCAGCTGTAACTCCGCCGCGGCTCGTATTTAAGGACGCGCACCGTGGACGGGAGGACTCGCGAGGACGAACACGCTGCAGGGCTGAGCGCGCGCACAGATTTGGGTCACGCGCTATGAAGAAGCAGTGCGCGCACAGAACAGCTGCTTCCCGCGCCTCGAGTCTTCTT